>NC_142842.1:36206250-37447500 GCF_061612785.1 Hesperophylax consimilis
AGATCAATCCAACCTTTTCCTTTTGAATGATGGATCTCCTACTAGGATCTCACGCCCCAGCACAAACCCCAGTGCAGTGGATCTCTCGATATGTTCTACTAGTCTGGCTTCTCTCTCCTCGTGGGTGGTGTCCCCCGACCCTTGCTCCAGTGATCATTTCCCGATCACCATTACTTATCAAACTTCTTTCCAATCGGACAAGTCTCATATTTCGACAAAGATTAAAACGAAACACACCAAATGGGATAGATTTAACTCTCATATGAACAAGTTCCTACTAAATTTACCCGACACCAATATATTTTCCGTCAAAGATGACTATAATAACTTCAAATCAATGCTCATAACTGCAATAAATAAATCAAATCCTCCCCCTAAAACTAAATCTCTTTTAAAAAAACTCCCTCCAACTCCCTGGTGGGATGAGGAATGTTCCAAAGTAGTAAGAATTCGG
This sequence comes from Hesperophylax consimilis, assembly GCF_061612785.1. Classification (NCBI taxonomy): domain Eukaryota; kingdom Metazoa; phylum Arthropoda; class Insecta; order Trichoptera; family Limnephilidae; genus Hesperophylax; species Hesperophylax consimilis. The sequence goes on from NC_142842.1 coordinate 36,206,705, forward strand.
AAAGCTAAATCTCTTTCCTATCGTTACAATATGACTATGGAGAACTATCTTATATACAAAAACGCTGAATCCAATGCCAAAAAGGTATTGAGGTCAAAAAAAAGATCTGGGTGGTACAACTTCTGCAGTTCAGTATCTCCGAACACTCCAATTTCGGAAGTTTGGTCTATGATCCGAAGATTTCGATCCTCCTTCAGTTCATTATCTCCTCGAGCGTCTCATTCTAAATGGATCGATGAATTCTTGGACAAAATTGCCCCCCCTTCTGTACCTAACTTAGATGAAATAACGCCTATCTATAATACTCCTATGTCTAATCATTGGCTAGACTCTCCATTCACCTTAATTGAGCTAAAAAATTGTTTATCAATAGTCAAGGACTCATCTCCAGGCAGAGATTGTATACCTTACAGCATAATCAAAAATAGTAATGATAATGTTCTAAACCACTTCTTAAGCATCTTAAACAAAATCTTCCAGACTGGTATAATGCCTGATGACTGGAGTTGTCAAATAATCATCCCTATTTTAAAAACAAACAAATCACCAAATTCTGGATCCAACTACAGGCCAATCGCTCTTTCATCCACCCTCAGTAAATTTTATGAAAAATTAATTAAAAACCGATTAGAATTTTTTGTCGAGAGTAAACAGCTTCTCTCTCCATCTCAATTTGGATTTAGGAAAAAAAAATCCACTCAAGATAACCTTGCCATCATCAGCACTGATATTAATTTATCAATTTCTAAACAGGAAGTTTGTCTTGCCGTCTTTATAGATATAGAAGGCGCCTTTGACAATGTTTCCATCCCAATACTGAAAAAAAAACTTCTAGGCCTTGGCCTTCCCCCCATGTTTGTCCAATCTATTATTAATCTATTTCTAGATAGAAAAATTTTCATTGAACTTCCAGATATTTCTCCTCAAAGTAGGTCTGTTTGGAAGGGTTTACCACAAGGCGATGTATTGTCCCCCTTACTGTATAATATATACACATATGATATGCATGTCACTATTCCCCCACAAGTAAAAGTTATTGAGTTCGCAGATCACATAGCTTTCTTCTTATCATCCAAAATCATCCCTCTCGCCGTCAAATATCTTAACGAGGGCCATGAATGCCCTTTGCACATGGCTCACCTTAAATGGTTTTGAACTTTCAATCCAAAAGACTCAGTGTGTCACCTTCTCAAACCGCCATAAAAACCCCCCCGTTCAAATTTTATTTAAAAATTCTCCAATCCCCAACGCTTCTGAAGTAAAATTTTTGGGAGTAACATTTGATAGGAAACTTAAATGGTCTTCCCATATTAATAATTTAGTTACTAAATGCGAAAAAAATTTAAATATCATCAGATCATTATCTGGCGTTTGGTGGGGAGCTCACCCTACTTGCATTAAGTTGCTTTACAACGCACTTATTCGAAGCCATCTCGATTATGCCTGCCCACTTTTTAGTACTGCCTCAAAAAATGTACTTGATAAATTAGACAAAATTCAATCTAAATCTTTGCGAATTATAACTGGAGCGATGCAATCGTCACCCATCAATTCCCTTCAAGTAGAATGTTCTGATCCTCCTCTTTATTTAAGGCGTCAACTATTTGCTGACAAATTTGTTCTTAAATGTTTAAATTCTAAATGTCATCAGGTTATCCCCAGCGTCTCGTTGTTCATTGACTCAACCCATTCATCTACAATCAGAGCTTCAACTAAACCTCTTCCTGACATCTGTAAAAATTTTAAGTCTCTTTCAGAGCTTCACATCATCCAAAATGATCTACTTCCCTTATACAAATTAAAATATAGTCACGTCACCCTATCCCCAACAATATTTGAAGGGATCGGAATCCTTAAAAGTCATTCCAATCTCCCGGCCCGAACTGTCATTAATATTTTCAATGACATTATTTCATCTAAATGGCCCGACTTTTCTCTTTTATTTACTGATGGATCCAAATCTCCCGACTCTCCTAACTGTGGTATAGGTATTAACGTTTACCACAATAATTCTAATGACAGAATATTTCATTCAATTTCAAATCAATTTTCAATATTTTCAGCCGAGTGCATTGCAATAATAGAATCTCTCAAATATATAATCAAAAATAATTTCGAACATTCCCTCGTTCTCTCTGACTCTCTCAGTTCCCTCCAAAAACTTAAATCCAGTCCTCTTCTTCATCCTGATGATCACTTTGTATGCCTTATTCGAGAGATGATAGCCTCCATTCAAAGCTCTGGTAAAACTGTAACTCTGATTTGGATTCCTGGACATGTTGGTATCATGGGTAATGATATTGCGGATGCCTTGGCAAAACAAGGAGCGTCCAACCCTGTTGTTACCCTCGTAAACCACATTCCCCTATCTGACATTTTTTCCATCATCAAAGATAGATCCCGCAATGTTTGGGCAGAGTATTGGCACATTGCTAGTCAATCCAAGGGAGCCTGCTATGCCTCAATACAAAGGACTATTCTATCAAAACCGTGGTTTCAGCAATTCCCTCATTTTTCCAAAAAAGAAATTTCTTCACTCATTCGAATGAGGATCGGACATTGTTCCGTTCCTTCCCATCTTTTTAAAATTCACGCCGTTGACTCCTCAGATTGTACATTCTGTGGTCTAGAAGTGGGAACTTTAGATCACATATTTTTTGGTTGTCCCTCTCTAAACAAATATCCTCTCTTCTATCAAGCCTTATCTAAAATTGCCTCCCCTCCATTCAACATCTCATCTCTTCTAAGTCTGAACTCGACTCCAATTTTCATTATAATTTTGAAATTTGCCCATTTAAATAAAATTAATATTTAAATTCACCTTTCATTTCTCAATAATTTTAAATGATGGCCAAGAACACCCTTGAAGGGTGAAAGCCAGAAATAATGTTAAAAAAAAAAAACTATCTTATATATTATTTCAAAATATGGAATTTACTACATTTCACTATACCTGCATACATTCTGGAATAAATTCTTATTATTATAATAATTGACATAATAGGTACGAAAGATTATTATTTTTTAATTATTACTGTTAGACAAAAACTTGCCAAAATTGCCTATAAATTGAAAAATAATATGACTTGTTAAAAATTTGGTCGTGTAGATCAACAAGTACCAATTCTGAATATATAAATTCCAAAAATTAATTAATCGTTCTTAAAAAATGGTTAAGTGGCCATAATATAAAACGCTTCATGATTGGTCGAAAGAACTCTGACGTCAACAATACGCCGGTATGTCGGTTTTTACAATGTAATACCGGAACTTTTTGTTTATGGTGCATCTCTTTATGTTACATGCATAATGTGCCAACAAGAGGGAGAGGTTCTATAGGCTGAACAGTTTTGTGTTGTTTTGCTTGCTGTCTGTTTACGAACGGTGTTCTTTTTAGTTTTAATGATCATTTTAAAGTTTTAACGCAAATTAGGTGAATGTATACTTTGTGTCCGTAATATACAAAATCTATTTTAAAAAACTACATAGCATGTCCGTAATCGGATTTATTCAAGCGTAGTCCGACAACTTCCCAATCGGTGATTTTGACATGCTGATATTATATTTTAAAAATGAGGCTAAAAAGATAAATGTAAATAACAAAAACACTTACATATAAATGATGCACATAGTAAATAATTAAGGGTACGTGTTTAATAGGTATTATAGATGTCACACTTCTAGTAATTATCTTTACAGTGGGCGAGTAGTCTGAGGTACGGCCAAGGACCTTATACAATTTTTAGTGGTGTTACTCACTGGGACCACAAATGCGAATGTCATCCACATACTCCAGTTTCTCATTTCTCATTAGCATCCGTACTTAACTTGTTTAATCTGTGTCTGGGGTTCAACAATTTTCAGAACGGCTTTGAAATTCAATTTAATAGATTAAATAGATTTAATTTAATAATGTGAGTTCAGATTTTTTTTACGATTAATTATTATTTCACTTGTGCTCATCTTAATTGAAGTGTTGTTTGAGTGTTTATTTCAAAAATGTTTTAAGGTGGAACACATTTCTGATCACGTTTCTATGCAACAAAAACTACAAAACCAGTCGGGATTTCAACGCTTTCAGCTCGAAAAGTCACTTAAAATCTGAGCTGTTTATATTGAAAATATCTATTTTGTTTTTGAGTAAGAAAAAATCATATATTTTTGTTAGATATCCATAAATTTTTGATAAATATTCGGCATCACTGGCCACGCTTTATAAAATATTTAGATATACCTCCTTTTGGGAAATTTTAACATTCTAATTTTTAATTACGTAAAATGAAAATTGTAAAGCATGACAACCATTTCTTAGAATTTCCGTCAACAATATTTTCATATGTTGGTATTCCCGATACTACACGCGGGGCTAGAAGAAACGTTAGTACATTTTAATTCATGCATAGGTAGGAACTATTTTGGCTACGCACTGGAAATAAAATAAAATAAAATTGGGGTATTAACTATCCCGCAACCAAGTGTGGGAGTAGGTAGTACCCAAAATTACTATCCTCCTTATATTAGCTTAAATACTTGACATATCATTTTAGTATTTTACGTGTTTCTGCGCAAATACATAAGTTACCATAAATAATTGGGATTTCTATAGTTTAAAAGCATATAAGAAAAATGCACGGGGTCGTCGGAAGACCCACTTGGTTACAGACGTTTTGTTTGGCATCTTTATGTTCAAAATCGTAATTGGTAGTATAAGCAGCCCTAATTTACTTAACCTCAATGAATTTAATGTTGTAATATTCTCCATCTTTTCGCCATTCTTTTATTTGTTTCAAACAAAATAAAATTTTCTTCTCTCATGGCTATGACCGATATTTAATTTTTTTTTCTCTGAGGCTTTGCATATGTGTTCGCAGGGATGGAAAATTCCTCCCTACAACACATAAGCCTCCATGAAAATTGGACCCTTAATTTCTTTGATATCTACAGAAAGCTACTTAAAGCTCTCTTGTTCTATATATCTTTATAGACATATGTACTTAACTAATTAATACGTTATTTACGAACTTGAACGCAAATTTTTCCGTATTTATATTGTAATTAAATTCCATCAAACGTTGTGTAATTTTTTGATTTATGATATAGGATTTTAATTACTTTCATTTTGTGGTAACCCTCTCGGTTTTGATCAAGGCGTTGCGTTTCGAAATTGTATTGGTCTTTCCATTGCAAACCTAGACTTAAATGATTTCTCTGAATGAGCTAGCTTCCCTATTGTAACTATTCTGATTCCCTGCACCTTAACAAAGTCGTAGTTAATCGCAGGTAAAAGATATTATACATGTTTATTTGAACAGGTGATTAAATATAACTCAAATGGTTAATTGTTAGTAAATTTGATTTTGGTAAACTCTTGTGTCTGTTTGGCGCCACTCCTTTATGATTCTGCTGCTATAAGGTACATGTAAAGATTGATTTAGTAGGTTAATGTAATTAGTTAATTGCATACTTGACGAACTCGGAATAGCCCATTTGCTGGCATAATTTGGCTCCTATCCTCCTACAAGTAAACGAGATGATCGTGAGTCAACGAGAAATTCGCACAATCTTTTGACACGGTTCATTGATTGGTGCCTAAGTCACCGCGTCCCAATGAACCTTCCACGTCATCATGCACTGCCTTCAAGTCTCTTCTCGAGTCCCGAAACCCCCAAATTCCGACCCCTCCTTGGACTACAATTTACTTAGGGCAAACCGGTTTCGTCCTATATACAATCATATACTCACGGTTGGTGTGGACTTACGGGTCGTGAATCCTCATTCCACGTTTAAGAGAAAATGCGAGAATAGTCCAGAAGACCTAAAATGCAAGCTGTATGCAGGTCCGCATTCTCCAGTAAACAGTACATACGAATAAATATATGTATACATACGTTTTGGGAAAGGTTTATAACTTGCAATACAAGACTATTTGTCTCGCATCCCAAGCACGGATCTCGTGCCAAGAACTCTGCGAAGCTCTAGGTTTGGTAACCGAATAAATACGTAATAATAAGGTGATACTAATAAATAATAGTAAAATAAGATCTTATTGATAGTTTGTTTTGGAGAGCTATCGAACTCCAGGCTTTTTGTTTGGTTTTGACGTTTTTATTTAAGAGAATCGTCATCTCTATTTTTTGTGGTTAATGGTCTTGTTATAGGAGCGACCACTGCCTCCTATTTGATGAACTGTATTTTTCTTTCCCCAGGATTCAACATTAGATTTAGTTCATCCTATCCCGTGATTTTTCAACTGTTTCATGTGATTGATTGCCACATAAGAGGGTACACGACTCTCAACTGTCTCAGGCAACTGATGGGGGTCTGTATGAGCACCCAATCAATAATATTCAAATGTTTCGTATAATTATTCGATATAAATCTTACTAACCCGTGATTTTTCAATTGTCGATTGTGAATGATAGGTATTTGTAAGCACGCAGCTTCCAGCTGTTTCAGGTAACTAATAAAAATCTATGCGACTATCTAATCAATGGTATTCAAATGTTTCATGTAATTATGCGATATAAATCTTGCTAAACCGTGATTTTCAATTGTTGTTTGTGAATGATAGGTATTTGTGAATACGCAAAAATCGCTGCACATTGTACAATGACATCCTGGTAATTATCCTTATAACCCTGACAAATTATCTAGTTACGGCCAAGGTCGTTTTCAAACTATGCGGTTGACACAGTTCTCCAGTGACTTTATTTATAAACATATCGAATAATATAAACACCTGCTTTGACACACTAGCCCAGATGTGAGATTGTTTATTTAAGGAATATCTCTACTTCTCCTCGTAATTCAGTTATGTTACCCTTTTTTGTGCATAATTAATTAAAATATTTTTAATTCCTTTTTTGAAGTTAGACTATTATTTCATTTTCCGAATTTAGTAAATTTACTAGAGGTTAGATGGAGAATAAATATAAATATATATTTAAGAACACATATCTTGATTGTCAAAATATGTTAAATAAGAGTACATATATTAACAAATAAATATAAGATATATGATTATATATAGACTTGAATATTAATAAATACATATTTTCTTTTTCAATAATATAGATATGTCCTCGGGTAGGTATTAAAATCGCTACCATTTCGATGCTTCGATTAATAAACAAATTACATGTATATAATTACATTACTAATATATATATTCCTTATATACAATATATTATTTTATAAAATTTATATTTTATATATATATATAAATACACAATATACATATTTTAATGCGTAATTCCTTTTGTTGTTTTAATAATTTAATTGATATACCATAATCAGCTGTGCCTCCTCACTCCTTGGGCCTGAAAATTATTTATAAAAGGAAAACTCACCCCCTTCAAGATTTTTCCGGTTGGGTGCCACACAACAAATCTTGCCGAAGAAAATCCTACCTAATTAACTGTATTTTCCAACTAATTTCAAAATAAATCTTTTCGACTATTTATTCCTATTTAATATTTTATTTCTTGCTTGATTCATATAAATTAGCTAATATTTAATATTTGTGATATAGATGTCCCGGAAAACAATAAATTATTTAGGTCGAACTATTTTTGTTATTTTCACTCCTTTTTAATTTTTTTTTTTTATATGAATTTATAAGAAAATTCATTCCGAATTGCGCAAACTTTTAATTATTTCGATTCTGAATAAATTAAATATCTGTTAAAGCTTTCTTCTAAATTGCACTGGTTTCATCAATATTTTAACCTATCCACAATTAGTTTTTTTTTTGAACTGTTTCTTTTTGAACAAAGGTTTGGGCGTTTATTATTATTGAATCCTTTTTGTTTTTGTTTTTGTGTTTCTTTTAAACTAAGATGAAGGTATTTACTATTAATAATTTTAAACAAAATTATAATCTATTTTTGAATATTATTTCGCGAACACGTTCACTCTAGATTAACGATAAAAACTCTCAATTAAATTTGAATGTTTTCACTTTGAATGAAATAATAAATTTTAAAATTTAAATAATTCACAAGTAACTTTGTTGCACTTTTCACTTTACACTTTTAAGCACTGAATTTAATATCTATCTTTTTTTTAACACTGTTTGATTAAATTAAACAGACTTATTAAAATTTCACTGATTTTAGTACTTGTACTATTCACAAATTCTCTAAGTCCAGGGACTTATTTATAATTTAACACTTAGACTTGCTCAAAATTTAACACTTATAGATATTTCACTGTCAATTTTTACCAAGAAACGTAGTACTGCGGCGTATGCACCTCTTCAAAACCTCGACTGACTGTCCCAAAACTGGTGTGTACCTTTATTTTATACCCCTCTCAGGTTCCAAAAGACGTATCTGAATTTCCTTTGATAATCAATTCTATCTTTTAACAACTCGCAAATCCGAACATACCTTCCCATAATTTCAATTGTGCCTACATACGATTTTCTGTTTTCCGGTTCTGGGCGGTAGTGAGTTTTTATCTCACGACTCTAAATCGATAGGGTCCGAATTGGGTAAGTCTGCGTTAATCGCCCAAGCTTCCTTTGTCCTCTGTTCGTACAAAATGTAGTTAAAATCTCATGATTTTGCGTTCCTTTTTTTCTCAATTCGCGATAGGTCCGTCCTCAATAACATATATATAGATCTCAATTTTCTGCATCTCGTGCGAAAATTGATTAAATCCATGTCGAAATCTTTACTACGCATTTTTGAATTTCGATTTGTCTAAATTCTACTTAATTTTATTGTCACTTATATGAACTTTTCCATTTCCACCCGTACTTTCTCTCTTTATGTCGCAGATTTGAGTTTCCCCTTTTACTTTGAATTTTATTTTATTCGCGACGTTTTCCTCCACAAATTTCTTCTTTATTCTTATGTTATTTCTCATAACGCTATAACTAATTATTTTCCAAGTCGTATTTATTTATTTCACGGATAAATTTGAATTGTATCGCTTTTCTCCACTTGGATCATTCCTTATCACCGTTCTTTACCCTTTCTTTTATCTTTTCTCCACTTTTCCCGATGTGTGTGGTCTCCAGGAAAATTTCATACTTCATCTATTATTAATTAATATATAATTTTTCACACTTCTATGGGAGATATACCTAATTAGACTCTGGGATATCTGTCATTTTTATTGTTTTATTCAATCTCCGCCCAATTTTCTATCTTTGTGATACAAAATATCACATAAGTCATACGTCTGGACACTGTTTACGTCTCAAAGTTTTGTACTTCGATCGTAAATTTCATTTAATTTTAGAGCCATTAGTTTTAATCTCTTTTGCCTTATCTAAATATCTCATAAGCCCCACGTTAAATTTTATTGGTTTTCTAATCGTTTATTATCTTAACGTAAATAAGAAATATGTTCGAATTTCGATTGTGTATCCTTTAAAACACACATGAGACCGTCAACCTTTTATCTCATGTCACTTCTCCTGCAGTCTTGTGTAACTCTAATATCTATCTACCCTGATAATCATGTAAAATGCCTACGTTTCCTGAATTTAATATATCGCTATATGTTTAGTTTTACTGTCTTCTTCTGTACTCAATTTTCATGTCTCTAGGACCTTTGTAGCAGTTCAAAGTCTCTGTATTTTCATTTCGTCCAGTTGCTGCACTGTTTCTAAAATGTCTATTTTTTTTGCGAGATTTTCATTCAAAATTGATTTACCAATATGTCCGCTTCATCTTAAATTGATAACGATTAGTTTCCATTGTTTCCAACACTCTCACCTCTCTTTAGTACGATTTTTTATCGAACTTGACACCCTATCTCTATCGTAAATAATTGCACTACAGTTGAAAATTCTGCCAGCAACCTTCTTTCGTTTTTCCGCCCTCTCTTATACTATCACGTTTATAATTTTTTTTCATTGCATTTTTGTGTGTGTGCTTTACAACATGTAAATGTCCCAAAGCCCTCGATTTCAATGGTTCGATACCTCATAAATGTCTCAGTTATTGTAAACATTCCCAGGATTCGTTCCCTTGAACGTCGATTGTTTACTCTATAGTGCGTTCGCCTCTAATTTCTGTGGGAATGGAAATGTAATCAATTATCTATTTTAATGTCGGGTCCAAAGTTCATTCCTTTGTCTTTCGTAGACACACGCCTTCCCGTTCACTGATTGGTTACTCAAAATTTTATAGCTTTTTGTTCAGATCTATTGGTTGAAAAAATCCAATGTTTATTTTCAGGCCTAGACAGGGGAACCTTTTCTCGTGCTAGACGATTTTACGACCTCTCTGCTTTCGTCCCAGAACCTCGATTTAATTCCAACTATTACAGGTGTCTACTGCAAGCAAACTGAATCACTTTTTAAATCAACAGATGTCGCTAGAATGACGGTTTTCATAAATAATTTGCATATTTTTTGCAGCTATGGTTTATCTGTTTTTTCACTGTGATTTAAGCCTTTCATCACAATGTACTTGCGCAAGCTACTCGTTCCAAAATAATGTTTAAATGTATCAATACCAGGGTTGAGCATTGAAAATACTCACTTATACCTAAATTACATGAAGTTAGTAATAGATAAGCAGATGTGGCGGATCTATTTAACTGCAAGAAGGCTATAATATCATATATTTTCAATAAATATTAATTAAACCTAGAAAGTCTACTTAGAAGTTTTGCGTGTACCTGCATCTCTCACTTTAATATCATTACATATAGAGTTTCTGATCATTTTATACTTTCTGATGCCATTGTATTTGATTTATTGTTTATGTTTTAAAGGGGGACCGCTCCGACCCTTCTAACTACCGCCCCATAGCCATCACTTCCATACTCTCGAAGGTATTAGAAAGGGTGGTTAACAACAAATTGCTCACATATCTCGAGAATAACAATATCCTAAGCGATCGACAATATGGATTTCGTCGAAACCGATCGTGTGGCGATCTACTCGGATATGTTACGCATATGTGTTGCCTTTGACAGAGTCTGGCAGCGGGCGCTTATCGGGAAGTTACCATCGTATGGGATCCACCCAACCCTGCATAGTTGGATTGCAGACTTTCTGAGGGGAAGAACAATTGAAACCGTGGTTGACGGCTCTTCTTCCTCACCGCACCAAATCAATGCGGGGGTGCCACAAGGATCTGTGCTGTCTCCGACGCTGTTTTTATTGCACATCAACGATCTCGTTGAATGTGCACCAATTCACTGCTACGCTGATGACAGCACCGTTCACGAGGGTTATCTTTTTGACAGGCCCCCTTCCACCTATGATGTCCGAAGAGCTCGGGAAGTTTTGAAGCAAAAAATTGACCACCACCTCGAGATGGTTCGTGCCTGGGGTAAGGCCAACTTGGTCAGTTTCAACGTCTCAAAAACCCAAGCGTGTCTGATTTCGACAAAGAGGGAGATCAATGACTGTCTGGTGCAATTTGATGGGAGCACTCTCCCCAATAAAGACTCCATTGAAATGCTTGGAGTTACTATATCAGACCAGCTCAAGTATCGGGGATCCATAAAAGCCCGAGTAAATCAGTAAATTTTTGTGTAAGTCGGCTCGTATGTGGAACGAGCTACCGGCATTTGTTTTTCCTCCCTCCTATAATCCGAGCCTCTTCAAGGCCCGCATTAACAAATCCCTTCCTACAGCCCCTACCTTATTCCGCCTCAGAACGCCGCCCAGCCGGGTGGTGACATAGTTCCCCTGTCTGTACACTGCACAGGCAGGGACACTCTTGTGAGGTGTCACATAAAAAAATATATATATATTTTCAATTTCTTCTTTCATACCTGATTTGCATAGAGTAAATGGTAATAACATCTCTTCTAGCCACTCGTATACTATCAGGAATACCAACATAAGAAAATATCGTAAAGTATACTACAAGTTACCACTGCCATAGTATAAGTATAAGTAGTAATTCAACGAAACTGGAGAAAAGTAAAGTTCGCTACGATTTGCTGCTCAGCCATTGCGGGAATTTTCTGTTCAGGTTTTTACTCCGGTTTTTGTCAATTTGTTACCTTTACCGAGCCAGTCAGACGATGTCCTTACATACAGGGTTTTCCAATAAGAGGTGTTATTTTGATATTCAATCGTAAAAGATCAATGGTTTCGTTGCTTGTGTGGCACGGAGCGCCGTCTTGTTGAAAGTAAACTTTGTCCAGATTAATACCATCCAATTCCGTCTATAAAAAATCATTAATCATCTCTCTATAGCGCAAAACATTCACCGTAACTGTTGCTCCAGCCTCATTTTCAAAAAAGTAAGGTCCCATGACTCCGCCGGACCATAAACCGCACCAAACAGTCACACGTTGAGGATAAAGAGGCTTTTCTAAAAATAACTCTTGGGTTTTCCGAGCCCCAGATGCGACAATTTTGCTTGTTGACGAAGCCACCGAGGTGGAAATGGGCCTCGTCACTCAAGATGATTTGCATTTGATTCACTCAAGTGAATTTTAATAATTTCAATGCGTTATTGAAGCGTGTATCGTTCCATTTGTATTAATGGCATAGTTTTTACTTGTCAAATGTCAAAAAATGACAGCTTCAAAAGTAACATCTACCGAAATAGCGGGCTATTCAAAATAACACCTCTTATCGGAAAACCCTGTATAAGAGGTTTTGCGCAAAGCAGTAATGCAAGATATGCATGAAATAACGGATTCTTGACATGTGTAGATGTTTTCTTTTATTTGATAGCAATAAGCATTTATTTAATTATGTTATTCTTTACCTGTCTGATCGACATCGACCGAAATTTCCGAGTTCCTATCTCATCCACTTACAAAATATTTCTTAACAGTCATGTCTATTATTTGAGCTTGCCTGTAGACAATACAGGTATGTATATTGAATTAATTTAAGTGACTCGACAATTGATGGGAATATTTTTGGCAGCAAATGCGTACTTGAAATCAAATTAGAAGTGCTATAAGACAAGGAAGAATAACAAACGACAAATAATAATAATAATAATAATTTTTTAAAAATTCCATTTGATCTCTGGTGAGTTGACGTGTTGTTGTTCTTGTATTGTTTTGTATTTATTTTACTTATATAATGCACTTGCATAGTGTTGATTGACTAGCTGATCATTTGTGGAAAAGTGAGTGGAAGGGTTTAGTTTTTCCTATGGGGAAGATTTAAAACAAAATCGGAAGCATTAAAAAAAAAATAATGTTATCAGTAAAATAAATTGATTTTTTGATAATTTCGGAAAATTTTCATAACGTTTTTCATCAATCTATCTATAAATATAAAAAAATAGTGCTGTGGCGGGCGGCGTGGCTTTTTTTGTACAATCTACATATTGATGAAATTTAGCACCTATAACCGTACAAGAGATATCACTATTTGCATATGTTTAGAAAAACCACCCCAACCCCTTTTCCTAAACCCTTAGCGCAGAATTTTGATAATTCATGATGAAATTTTGCACGTTTAACATTTTTTTTCCTCAGGAGGTCCTGAGAAACACAATTTTCTTCATGACCTGTGACATATTTGAAAATGTTGTGTGGAGAGTCTTCTTAAGGAAATAATAAAGGAGAGGATGTTCTCGGAATATGCCATGTATATTATGTTTAGTGATTAATTTTTGAAATAACATTTAATTTTTTTTGATCATGCCGAGAATTGAACCTACTACCTCCAGCCTTACCCCGCGACCACGGAGGCGACAATTTCAGAAAACCGGTGCAGTGAACATGGACTTTCAGTGCGCTTAATTCGAGTCTTTTACAAGTCCATAACATCGATTGAAAAGACTAATTTTAAGTCGAAATCCTTTCAAATTCCATCTGTTAACCACGGCTACCCCGATTGTGGAGTAATTGATTACAGTCTACAACAAAACCACACAATATTGCGACTTCGATAGAAATTATTTATTATTATACCAAAATATACTATTTTCATCAAAAATAAATGTTAGTTAACTAAGATTTGAACATTTGATTGAGAGCCTAGCCGAAATAAAGCCCTTCAAAACGAAAAATTTCACAAGTCACAAAAACTTATCCAAACTCGATTTCTAGAAATATTATATTTTCATTGAACTAAAAATAAACCTCAATTGATTGCAATTCGCACGAAAATTCAATGAAAAAAGGGATTGAATATTTTAACGATAGTCAGTTTCGCTTTGAATAATGTTTTGCAATTGACATGCGGGGGTTTCCCAGAAACAAAGAAAAACACGCTGCTTTCAAACTCGCTTGGTGTCATTTGCACCTCAGGACTTTATACAAATTTTTGATAACATCAGCTTTTTTTAATCCTGCGACTTTTACGCGTTGATTGTTTTTGTAATCAGTTCCCCTCAACACTAACATATCCAGAATTTAAACCTGCTAAAATATTTTAAAACCCTACTGTTCATGTACTTAAATTCTTCTCAATTTTCCTTTTTATTTGTAGACCATAAACTGACTCCTCTTTTATATCTTTTTATGATCTTATTTTGTCCTATACTTTCTTTAATTTATTCTGTTCTTATTGATCTGTAAATATGTTCTCTTTTTATTGGTCTGTAAATTTGTTCTCTTCTCATTGATCTGTCAATTTTTTTTCTTCTTTTTGATCTTTAAATTTGCTCTCTTCTCACTAATTTGTTAATTTGTTATCTTCGTATTGATCTGTAAATTTATTCTCTTCTCACTGATTTATTACTTTGTTATCTTCTTATTGATCTGTAAATTTGCACTCTTCTCACTATTTTATTAATTTGTTATCTTCTTATTGTTGGGTAAATTTTTTCTCTTGCACTAATAAATTTTTCTTGTAATAATCCAATAGCTTTGTATGTTTATACTTTATATTTTAGCAAATAAACTCTCTTAAACGGGCCAATTGGTCGCCTAGGTCTTAATAAATAACAAATTACACCACGATAACTGAAATTTGGGGGAAAAATTAATCTAAATTTATTTTGAACATAGTTATAACTTTGTGGTTTTCCGTTATAACTAAATGAAACAAAATTTCTTTCATTTAAAAAAAAAAAATTGCGGTGAAAAAATGAAGACAATGTTGGTAGTTCTTATTCGAAGTATGATACAGTTAAAAGTGACCGAGAGGGATAGGGTCCCATTAGCTTAGTGGTAGAGCGGTGTCCCGGCAATACAAGGGTCCTGGGTTTGAGTCCTAGAAGTGACCGTATCCTTTTCTGATTTTTTTGTTTCAGATTTTCGTTTAGAAATCGCTAATAATGTCTTCAATAATCAAAAATTCTTTGTATGATCCACTATATTTTCTTATTCCGACCGGTATCGGAACAGTCGTTCCTTCATCAGGGCAAAATATTTACTAACATAACATTACAAAATATTGGGTGAACATATATTATAAGGTGTTGAAGTGGGGGTGGATGCCTGACTATAGACTATCGAAGAGTGTTGTGAGAACGGACGGTAAATGGGATCATATTTAAGATGGGACTGTGAGATAATATTTTGTTTATTAAATACGCATTTCTCTGAAATCGGATGACATTACACCAATAAATTTCGGTCCTACCCAGATCAGCGTTTGGTGAGGTTCACAGAGTTATTGATTCCAGTTTTTGAATAGGAAAGTTCAATTCTTTGTTAAATATTTTTTCTTCTTTTTTTATGTTTTAACTTTGTATTTTACGGGCTCACTTTTTTGTATTTAACACGAGGATCTCAATTCCCCATAGCGAGTGGAACTTTGGATTCACAAATTAAGAGATGTCGAAAGGAAAAGGTGGAGGAAATTGAGTAGGGAAACGAAAAAGGAAATAGAAAAATGGAGTGCCTGCCGGAGGCGTTTGTAGTACCTATCGGAGACGTTTCCTCCGATTTTACTAAAGTTTCCTGTGTTTTTAACTTTTTTTGTTGGAAAAGGCTGTCAAGTAATTACATTTGAAGGAAAGTGATGGCATTTTTCTTTTTACTATTGTAATTTTAAAAGAAATCCCTATGGACTAAAACAAATAAAATTTCTTGGGTTTAATGATTACGGAAATCTAAAAACAAATTTGCTCGATAGTTTTTTTTCGAATTTTTATTTTGTTGAAACATTTCATTACATAACTGAATATTTAATTATAGCATTAGTTTCTTTTTTACCTCAGTAGTATGAAATTAATATCACACAAAATCCCCAACTATCTAGAGTCAGTGGGAGTATGGCAACCCCATTGGGGTAATTTCGAGGGAAGAGAAGTGAGAAAAAGATGGTTGGGAAGAAATATTTAATAAAATTGAATTATTTCAACAATAATTTCATTCAGTGTTGTATTTATTTAATTTTTGAAACAGAGGTACTGAGCCGTTTTTCAGATGAAATATATAATATTCATGTATTATAATCCTCTTTTTGGCTGCTATCCTAATGGAGGATGAATTTTTATTACTTGTCGTATGTACGAGTATAAATATGAACGATTATTAATTTTACATTCAGTTATGTTTCACAGGACGTGTATATACTTTTAAATCGTTATTTGTTTACTCACTTTAAAATTATTTAAATTTTATGGACAATATTATTGAATAAATATTCTATAAAATATATTTTCAATGTAACACTTTTTTTACATTAACTCTACACAGGAGCTTGTTGAAAATAATTTCTCTCGGGCTTATGTCATTCTTGGAGATGCTGTGTGGACGGTATTTTTGGTAAAAAAAGGAGAAGGAATTCTGGGAAGGAAACAAGGTATATAAGATAAGTAGGAATCTGTTGTATGCCATTTTTGGGGATGATTTCTAGAGGGTCTTTTTTAGTAACTGGGAGGAGATAAAATTCTGGGAAGGAAAAAAGTACAAAGGGTGGGTATGAATCGTATGAAAGGTGGGCAGATGCATCTGCCACCAAGACCTGATTAAACCTCACCCCATAAACCCTAGTATAATTATTTAAAATGTAACTTGTAAGTTGTCCTTAGTGTAAATGAATCAAAAATAATTATTTTTTAATTATTAAAGATAATCAGAGTGATCTTAATGAAAATTTGAAACAGAAAAATCAGTAAAAAATACGGACGCATCTAGAAATTGAACCCATGACTTTAGCTTGTAGGGGTGTTTCTCTAGCTAATCCGATCGTTGGTGCTAATATCGTCTTCAATGATTAAATATTACAATTACCGGTTTTACTCATTAATTTATTCCAATTTATGTATCTCATCTATTTGATCGATCGCACTTACACTAACCAAAAAACAAAATCAAAAACAGCAATACGAGATTGAATTTATGTTTTTAATGGTAAAATTTTCGGTTTTGCGATTACTTTACGTACCAATGTTCAAAAAACAATTAACAGCAAACCCTATTTCCCCTTAAAATCTCATTCTCATTAGTTTAAAAGGAACTACACATTTCGGCAGAAATGTTCGTAAAATCAGATTTTTAGAGAAATTCAAATATGGTATTCACTCCCTAAATTCGGGCTAAATTCAAAATATGAATCCTGCTCGGCCCGTCTCGTCAACCTCTCTATTTGATTACATTCTTGTCAGCGAAAAACGAATGTAATAAAAAAACTCAGGTAACTGTGTTTGACCGATGAGATTGAACTTTTCCAAAATTGTGATTGAGTAACAAGATTAAAAAATATTACACAGATATGTATTATGTTTTTTTTTAAATTTATTATAATTTCTAACCAACATTGTTGCGACTGCCAATTTCAATCGAAGTCAGTCGTAGAGTAAAGAAGGAAACTAGAAGTGACTTCCATACAAATTTGAATGGAAACAAATATCGCCACTGACTCCGGAATTTTCTCACAAACTCTCTTTATCAACAAAAACTTGGAATTTTATTGTGATAGATTGACAGTGGATATCTTAATTAGCAGTCCGTTGGATTAATAAAGCCCTTGAGGTTCCCAACCTTATGTATTCTCCTATTATTCTCGACAGCTAACGCCATCTATGGTTTGCCTAATAGATTAATCTAGTGTCATAGCGTGAGCCCACATACGAGTATCACGGATATTACAATACCTTTTGGTTCTAGAACATTTAGCACTACTCAGTTACTCTCGTCTGACATCGTAGACAAATTTAATACAGATATTGAAAGAAGAGTAAACGCAGGTAACTCCATTAATGGAGAACTGAACGCAGTTGGTGCTAACAAAAAAAATCCAAACAAGCGAAGTTAGCAGTCCACGATGGAGTGCTGGTACCTACCCTGATGTATAGAAGTGAGGCATGGAACTGGCAAATAATGGATGAAAGTAGATTGAATGCTGTTGAAATGAGATCCCTGAGGCGTATGTGTGTTAAAACCATGTATGATCGTATGAGGAATGTGGAGATCCGCAAAGAGTGCAAGTGCTGATGTAAGCGTAGTGAGTAAGATAAAGAAACGGACGCTTAGATGGTTTGGGCATGTAGAGCGAATGAGCGAAGATAGGAGTGTAAGGAGGATATATGATGCAAATGCGAATAATAGCTGAAGTCGGGGACGCCCGAGGAAGACATGGCACGATCAAGTGAATCAGATACTCGAGTCGCGCCATTTCAAGAGTCAGAATAATAGAAGAGTATGTATGAGGCAAGAAGTGTGTGCCAAGACCAAGTTGTTTGACGTCCTCTCTGCCTACCCCTGCGGGGAAACGGCGTGATGGTTAGTTAGTTAGTTAGTTGTACTGTAAATTTAAAACCCGATTTGTCAAATAGTTGGATCACGAAACACGTCCACAAGGAATTTCTTGTTGTTCTTCTTTATTCTATGCAGTCGGGGCTGTCGCTAAGTAAACTTCACGGTTTTAAATTGTTAAAAAAATCTATTTATTTAATGTGTTTACGATAAAACAACACACTAATCAGCAGTAATAATGAGTATCAACAACAATCGCCACCATTTGCATACTGTCGTTGCTCGATGGCACTGACTTGATCGCGTGACACTTCAAAGGACAAGGTCTTTAGTCGGCCTTGCGAATGGAGGAAATGGATAAATAGGGGAGGGGGAGGTGATGAAGTACCTTGTTATTCTGATATAGTCACCAAACCCAACGCAACGTCTCGATTCTGAATAGTAGTCTATCACTAGGACTTGAGCGTATCTTCAACTCTGTAATTAGGTTAACTATGTCATACTATTCATGTTTTGGACGACCCGGACTGTTTCATTATTTTTAATTATTGTCAATCCTAACACCATCATGTTATATATAGCGCAGACCCATGAAAATTCATTTAATAATTTGAATTTTTGACAAATCAGTTCCAATTTTAAAAACGCCAAATAATATTCTGATAAAGTGTTATATAATAGGTAATCACGTTACTGCTTGTCTGAATTCTTCTCACAACGCAAATTCAAAGAAAATTTGAATTTTCGTGTCATTTTCAAAATTAGAACAAGTTTGAAAATGACACGCATATTCAAAGAAAATTTGACTTCATTAAACTGGTAACCGGATAAATCATCACATCTTTAAAAAGTTATACAAAGTCATGGAAAGTGATGAAACAAAAACTTTATTAACCGGGTTATGTAGGTTAGGTTAGGTTAATTTTTTTTTCATTGTTTCTAATGACTTTATATCACTTTTTAAAAGTGTGTTGAATTGTTTCGCAGGACAGACACACAACAGAAATTAGTACTTGTGATTTTCGTAGTACCTCGGTATAAACAAAAAAAGTGAGTGAGGTTAGGTTAGGTTTGCTTAAAAGCTAATCATGAGAAATACGGTAGTTCAAGAAAACAGTTCATTGACTGACCGTAGCAAAGCCCTGTTTTAAATGCATTTTGTCTGTCTGTAAAGTTGTTTGTAAGTACCGTTTTCGGTTGCCTATCTTAATATTCGGTAAATGTTCTTTTTTGAAATGTGAAATCGTGGTTATTATTTTAAATTTGTGATTAGTATTTTTTTAATCAATTGTCGTTTATATTCAGAGCCTGTAGTATATTTAATAGGGATTTTAATGATATGGACATATTCACATGTAATTTAAGAACCTTCAAAACAGGGGTGTCAAAGATACGGCCCGCGGGCCGCATGCGGCCCTCGGACCCTATCAATACGGCCCGCGAGCCGTATGCGGCACTCAGGTCCCATCATTACGACTCGCTACCACGTGACAATATTATGTCGCGGAGGACAGAACCGCACTCTTGCATTGTAGATTTTAGATATTCAGAGGACAGTCTATGCCTACGCGTGTTTAAAATTGCAAGCGATTGATTTACAGTGTAATTTCAAGAGACGCGCGCATCGGACGCGGTGCGCCGTGCACCGAGCGTAAGCGTAACCTTTTCTCTTACGCCGGCTGGTGGCGCTGGTCTGGTGCACGACTCGTACTCACGACGCCCCCTCTCCCCCGACCCCGCACCGCAAGGGTTGCAGTTGCCGGTCGCCGGCGCAGTCAGATTTAAGCCTTAGCATCGAGCGGTCGCGTCGAGTGTTTATATTATTTACGTACTCATAGTTTGTTGTTCATTCAAGTTCTAATATTGGTACATGGCATAATGTCGCAAAAACGTAAAGTTGATAGTGAGTGCAGAGTTTTTCAGACAAAATGGGAAATCGCATATTTTTTCATGGAATGGAAAGGTAAATCACTTTGTTTGATTTACAATCAAACAATTGCTGTTTGTAAGGAGTTTAATTTAAAGAGACATTATGATTCGAATCATAAAGGAAAATTTGAAGGTTACACTGAAAAGATAAGAATGGACAAACTATTATCTTTAAAATCTAACCTTCACGGCCAACAGCCGATATTCACTAAAGCTAAAACTGAAAGCGAAGACGCCTCAAAATCCAGTTTCATTGTTGCATTAGAAATCGCCAAGAGATCAAAACCTTTCACTGATGGTGATTTTATTAAAGAATGTATGTTAAAAGTGGCTGATGTTTCATTCCCATCACAAAAATCAACCATTCAAAATATTCCGCTGTCAAGAAACACTGTTGCTTCAAGAATAAGTGATTTATCTCAATATTTGGATTCCCAGCTGAAGGAAAAAAATAAGGAATTTACACACTTTTCGCTGGCTATTGACGAGAGCACTGATATTATTGATACTGCTCAACTTGCTGTCTTTATACGGGGTATTAATAGTAACTTTGAAATATGTGAAGAACTATTGAAGTGCGTTCCATTGACAGGCACCACTACAGCAAATGATATTTATTCTGCTATTGAGCATTTAATAGTAGAATATGAACTCGGCTGGAATAAATTTTGCAGCATAACTACGGATGGCGCTCCTGCCATGGTTGGCAAACATTCGGGTGTTGTGACTAAATTAAAACAGAAAATATCAGAAAATTTTGTGGGAATTCACTGCATCATTCACCAGGAATCACTCGCATCCAAATATTTAAAAATGGACCATGTCATGCAACCGGTAATTAAAATAGTAAATTTTATAAGGAGCAGAGGTCTAAAGCGTTGATAGAAGAATGTAACGCCCTGAGATACAAGCTAACAGACAAAGAAGAAAAATTAAAACCCCCGATGCACAAAAACTGTGGAGATTCGAACTGAAGGATTTAACTTATATTATGATATTATTAACACTATGAATAACAGATACATCAGGTATTTCAATGGAGCCTGCTCCAAGGACCTAGCAGCATTGATTCCTGATTCACCGGTGCACGTGCGCGAAACTCGACGGACACGAGCTGAACACCCGTTCACGGTTGACGTTGGCTTCATGATAACGGGCCGTTTTTACGACTCGTTTTTGTGTAAGTCGGCTCGTATGTGGAACGAGCTACCGGCATCTGTTTTTTCTCCCTCCTATAATCCGAGCCTCTTCAAGGCCCGCATTAACAAATCCCTTCCTACAGCCCCTACCTTATTCCGCCTCACAACGCCGCCCAACCGGGTGGTGACATAGTTCCCCTGTCTGTACACTGCACAGGCAGGGACACTCTTGTGAGGTGTCACATAAAAATAAAAAAAAAATCACAGGCAGTTCAGGCAATTTTTACAAGATTTGGACGAAAAGTATTCCGATGTACCTTATTTTACGGAAGTTCGTTGGCTCAGTCGAGGGGCAGTTTTGGAAAGATTTTTTGAGTTACGTGACCCTATTCAAGATTTCATGTTAGAAAAAGGCAAGCCAATTGATTATGACAACGACTGGTGGCTTGATTGTGCATTTTTGGTAGATATGACAAAACACATGAATGACCTCAATATAAAGTTACAGGGTAAAGACTTGATCGTCACTCAAATGTATTCGCATTTACAAGCCTTCGAAACAAAATTAAGACTGTGGGAAATTCACATAAAAAACCACTCGATCATTTCCCTCACGTGAAATCATTTGGCACAGTGAACCAGACAAAATTGGATGAGTATTCTCAACTTTTGCTGAATCTGATCACAGAATTTAACAGTCGTTTTGAAAATTTTCGCAAAATGCATAAAATGGAATTCCCACTTTTCAACAATCCATTTACTTTTGATGCTGCACTGGCACCAATTCATTTGCAAATGGAATTGATAGATCTCCAATGCGACAGCATTGTAAAGGATAAATTTAAGGAAGTTAATGTTACTACATTTTATACACAATATTTCAAGAGTTTGAATAACTATCCAAGTATAAGAAATCATGCGGCACGTATCCTGTGTATGTTTGGTAGTACGTATTTATGCGAGCAGATGTTTTCCGTTATGAAAATAAATAAAAACAAACATCGATCACGGCTTACGGATGAAAATCTCCAATCGATTCTAAAAGTAACTACGACGAATATGACACCCGACATCAATGAACTTTTTCTCTTCAAAAACAAGAGAAGTCAGGTGTCCGGCTCAAGATAATTTACCTTGTTACCCTTCTTTTTAACTTACTGAATTTATAATAAATAGGTATCTAACTAAATAAAGATTGTAACAATTAAGTATGGGTTTTATTTTTTAAATATTGAGTCCGGCCCGCTTACACACGCCAAATGTTATAAACGGCCCTTAAGAATATTCAGTTTGACACCCCTGCTTTAAAAGATATGTAATAACTAACATTAAATAATTTTAAATATTCTACTGGAAGTTATCATGTTGTTGTTTTTAATCCTTTCCAGTTACTTACCTTCCAATTTATACTCATGTGTTCAATTTAGTTGTAGGTATACATTTATTATATTGTTATTATTGCTATTGTGTAGTGCTTTTATTGATTGCTGCTGTGTTGAAATTTTACAATACATTATGTTTTGAATTTTAGCTGGTTATTAGTATAACAGTTAACTTTAAATTTTTGAAATTATTAGTTATTAGTATATCAGTTAACTTTAAATGTTTGAAATTAAGCTGGTCATTAGTATATTAGTTAATTTTAAATTTTTATTTATTTGTGTTCTTACATCTTCTATTATTTTTAATTTATTATTTACAATATTGTATTTTTTGTAAATCTCTCAGTCCACGGGTACAGAACCCTTAGTTTTTTTTTTTAATATTTTTTAATATTTTTTATTATTATTATAATTTTAAGTGAAAATCTGTTATTGGATTTTATCTTTATTATTTAGTTTATTTTTATATATGTAAATAATCTGTTGAATTTCCCAAATAAAAAAAATAAAAAATAATAATAATAATAATTATACCTACCTATCTGTAGTTTTTATTTGAGTATCGCACGAGAGTAGCCTAACCTAATCTAACCTAACCTAACCTAACCTAATCTAAGCTAACCTAACCCAATCGCTCGCAACTGCCTGGAGCCAGCGAGACTATGGTATCCCCATTGGGGTATGTAGTGAGGTTAAAGGTAGAGGGTACAGGAAGGATATGGGGAGGAGGAAGGTGAGGAAGTACCTACCTATTCAGATCTGATCACAAAACGTGGCTAAAGCCATTAAAAGTAACATATCAATTGTAAATGGTGGTCTAACACAAGGGCGATACCGAGAGTTCTTCCCCTTTGTAACGTGCCGCCAATGTACTTTTTATTATTTTTAATTCTTAAATTCTAAAAGAACACACATTAATCAATAACATTTACTTGCGCACTCCAGGATTTGAACTCGCGATCTCCAGATTGGTAGTCGATAGCCTTACTTCTCGACCACGGAGGAGATAGTGACGTTACCTTGGACAATTTGTAGAATTCCTTAAGGCGATGCACTACGTCGTGTAATATTTTGAATCGAGCCGCTATCAATAACAACCCTTACGTAAATCGCGATAAAGCTTAAATTCCCGCTTCACACCATCCACCTGTTCTGATTTATGGAAGAAAAAAAATATGGCCAAAAAGTGCCTTTTATTTGATTTTGTGGATGTTCAAGCATTAATATTTAAATGTTTTTCGATCATTTTATAAATAACTTAATTTGCCACATTATACAATAAAACCATAACCGAAAATGGGTTCGTAAGTAGGAGATTTTGAACTTTAAAGCAGTTTGCATAGGCCTATACATTATTTTTTAATAGGCTTATAAAAAGGCCTATCTAAAAAATACTCGACTATTTCAAAGGCCAGGATGTATTCTACTTGCATAATTTAATTAAAGCATCTGAAACATTTTTAGGCGAAAAATTTTTCAAACCAAAAACACATGATCTTAAATTACTACGTAGTGCATCGGCTTAGTTGAAATACTGAAAAAAGTACTTGGTTTAAATTTATTAGGTAGTTATGTATATACCTACTTACAAATCTTATGATTTCAGAGGGAATTTTGGTTTTAATTCATTAAATAAGGGATAATTAAAAACCGTATTTTTTTTTAACGCGAGGTCTACTGTTCACAGAACTACTAGTTATATCTCAATGTAGGTACACGGAACCCGATAAAAACAAAGAAAATTGCTTCAAAATTATCCTTTTGTTCTACAAGATCGACGGGCATACTCCAGATTATTGACGTCTGACAGGATTTCTCCTGTTTTTATCTACAGAACCGTGCCAGCCGCTTTTCTCTTTGCTCTTTCTCAACGTCAATATTATTTATGAAATCAATATTTTTATATTATAATTTAATTCTAAATGTCAAAAGCAGGTTAACTGGTTTTGAAAACAAAACAATTTGTTTGGTAAATTCTTTATAATATATGAGTATTTTTCTTAAAAAATACCTCTTTATAAGAACCGGTAGGTACATTATCTAAATGTTACTGGGCAACTTAGGAACGTGGCAATCCAACATATTTCAACACACTCTTGAAAAGTGTTATAAAGGCATGAAAAAATATGAAAAAATATGAAAAAACTAGGTTAAATAGGTTAGGTTAAGAGGCTAATTTTTACTTTAATAATCACTTTTCAAAAGTGTGTTGAATCACCACTGTCCTGAGTTGCCATGAACCAGTTTAAAATATCTGTATATACTCGTACATACTCGTACTACATATATCGACCGATCGGTGGCTAAGTCGACATCGCGTTTGGGTCCCACCCAGGCATTGTGTGTTCAATTCCTCGGCTGGGTAAGTCCTCCATCATAATACAAGCAACATTTTCCGCTTACTGTGGTGGTTGCAGGAGATTTTCAAATATTGTCTGAATTGGGAATGTTTGTCTTTCTTTAAAAAAAAAGTATTTACATATATAGTATATAAATTTAGCACACTTGACTTTCAAAACAAGAAAAACGTCATCGTATACATGAATTTTCGAAAAACTACCCCCAAATCTCTTTTCCAATCACTTAAAGTAGAAATTTAATACTTGATGAAATTTTCCACACTCGACTTTCAACATGAGAGGAAAATTACTATCTACATCTCATTTCGAAATACTCTGCGTAAAGCTTGGGACTTGCATCTTGCATCTTGCATCCTGAAATCTGCAGAGCCTTTTCTATATCAAATTTCTAGCTTCTATGTCACTGCCATAATGTTCAGCTTGCAACTTTATTATTAATCTTAAATGTTTAATGGTTGAAAATTTTTAAGAAAATAACGTCTGATTGTTAAAAAAAAATAAAAATAATAATTTCCAAGACAAGTATTAAGTATTAAGGACGGGTTGTTTCACAGAATTAGACAATTCATCATATTTCAAAGTTGATTTTCAAGTTCTGTGAAGATTCTATTCAAGTTCTGTTATCATATCAGTTTTGTGAATCAACTGGCCAATAACGATACAATAATTGAACTTGAATAGAACCTCCACAAATTAGGACGAGTTGTTTCAAAACATTTGTATAATTCATTAAATTTCATAGTTAATTTTCAAGGGCTGTGAAAGTTCTATAATTATTTCAGTTCTGTGAAGCAACTGGTCCATGTTGATATGATAACAGAACTTCAATAGTACTTTCACAAAGCTTGGAATTTAACTATGAAATTGAATGAATTGTTTAAATTCTCGGAATTAACTGGCTTATGTTGATATGCTAACAGAACTTCAATAGGACTTTCAGAGAGCTTGGAATTTAACTTTGAAATTTGATGAATTGTTTAAATTCTCTGAATTAACTGGCATATGTTGATATGATAACAGAACTTCAATAGGACTTTCAGACAGCTTGGAATTTAACTTTGAAATTTGATGAATTGTTTAAATTCTCGGAATTGGCGGAACTGGCCCATGTTGATATGATAACAGAACTTCAATTGGAATTTTATAGAGCTTGAAATTAAACTATGAAATTCAATGAATTGCTCAAATTCTCTGAAACAACCCGTCCTTAATCAACTTTTAAATTTGATGAATTGTTCAAATTCTGTTAAACCACCTAAATATTCAAAATATTTTTTAAAAAACAACGAATTATTCAAAAGTAAAATGAACTTTAGTTATCAATTTCTAAATTTCATATTAAAATAATACCCATATATTGAAGCACGTCTGAAGTTTTCGTATTAATACCTCAATCGTAAAAAAGTCGTAAAAGTCGAGGGCAAAATTTAAGGCAAGACGTGTCACGTCATAAAATCAGACACGTGGAATGATTTTATCGATGTCTTGCAAGTTATCTATGTCAGATTATTTTAGTAATACAATTAAGATCACAACACCAGAAAGAGATCGATTATTAATTGATTCGCGTAATCTGTGCGCTTCGTTGAAAATTTAATCCACAACCTCTTATTGAAGAGTTTCATTTGATATCAATCATAACTTTTACTTATCTGTTAGATTTTTACACCAATCTGATATATAATTTCTGCTATATCCACAAAAAGTGCTTGAAAATAAATAAATTAATAAAATTGTTCATTAAATATCAAAAGAATAATATTAAGCTTAAAATGTACATTCTTTTGGTATTCAAAGTTTTGCAAACAGTTTCTAAGGATTTTCGAAACATTCCGAAGCGGGTTTCGCTAGTCCACGACTCAAATAGTCGATTGATCTTAGAGATCAAAATGCCTGTAGAAGGTAATGATTTTGCGAAACTGTACCGAGGGATACCCAGACTAGAACCTTCACCACAAGATGAAAAAATAGTATCACTCTCCGGGTAATCTAAAGGTAACCGGGCAACTCAGAAAAGTGGCAATCCAACACATTTCAACACAGTCTTGAAAAGTTATATAAACTCATGAAAAAAACTAGGTTAAATAGGTTATGTTAGGTAAGGTTAAGAGGCTAATTTTTTTCATCATTTTAATGACTTAATGACTTTATATCACTTTTCGAAAGTGTGTTGAATCACCGGTGACCGGATAAATCATCAAAATGATAATTCATCACAACTTTAAAAAGTTATATAACGTCATGGAAAGTTATAAAACAAAAAATTTATTAACTGGGTTAAGTAGGTTAGGTTAGGTTAGGTTTAATTTTTTTTATCGTTTCTAATGATTTTATATCACTTTTTAAAGGTGTGTTGAATTGTCGATGTGTTGATTTATCATGGAACCAAATCACCACCGTCCTGAGTTGCCATTGAACCAGTTGAAAATATCTGTATATACATACAACATATATCGACCGGCCGGTGGCTGAGTCGACATCGAGTTTAGGTCCCACCAAAGCGTAGTGTGTTCAATTCCTCAGCTGGTTAAGTCCTCCATCACAACACAAGCAACATTTTCCGCTTACTGTGGTGGTTGCAAGAGATTTTCAAATATTGTCAGGTTATTCGTACCCCAAATATATTTTTCTTTCTTTAATATGTATAGTATATAAATTTAGAACACTTGAATTTCGAAACAAGAGAAAAGTCACCGGCTACATGAATTTTCGAAAAATTACTCCCAAATCTCTTTTCCAATCATTTAAAGTAGAAATTTAATTAGATGAAATTTTCCACACTCATCGTGGTCGTCACTTTGTTTTCGTTCAGTATCTCTCAACTGCGACGGGATGCACTCTAATTCATTGAAATTACTCAAGTAAGTTATTAATGCAAGGATAACGGGTGGCAGCGGAAAGGTAGAGGAGGTGTTAATCCTTCGGCGGTTTTGTAGAGTTTTTTTTTTTTTTTTGAATTTAAAAAAAAAGTTTTTTGATAATGTTGGTAGGTAAGTTACCCGTCTCACTAGGCAATTTCTGTTCCGAGACGGGTAATAAATAATATAGAAGAGATATCCTGATTTGAAGGAGAAATATTAAATAACAAATTTGATAAAATATAGTGATTAAAAGAATATAATATGTCTCATTTGAGAATAGTTAATACATCATAACACCTATAATATAAAAAGGTATAAAGACACATTACATAAAATGTAAACAGTCAGATCAAGCATGAAAGTATATAAGAATCAGAAGTACATAAATAGGCCTTTGAGGATGGTTAAGCAGTATATCATATCATACATCAAAACATAAGAATGATTATTATAAATGGTTTTAAGTTGAAAAGTATAAAGTATAAAATAAAAATAAATTTAATGTAAAGTCAAAAATTTCATATACTCGTAGATCATTGTGTATAAATATATAATATTACGTCAATGTTGGTGATGTATTTAATATGTTAAGATTTTCTAGGCGTCTCTGTCCTGCACGACTCGGCATGTCTCGTGTGCTAATCCGGGAACATTAAGGCGAAGCGTAATGCCAAATCACTCTTTTGATTAATCTTTATAACGAATTGGTGTACATTATGAATACCAAAAAATATGCTTTAGATAAATTGAAGGTTTTCCTATCGCATCGCTTGAGTAGAATACAAATGAAAAAATAATTTACTCGATAAAAAATATAAATGCAAACTACTAAAAAATATATTTTTTCAATATAAATGTATGAACGCATGAAGGAAACAACTTTTAAAAAATACAGTATTATAGATAAGATTATCTGTGAGAGTTTCACTTGATTAACTTTTTGCTTTCTTATAAAATCATTTACAAAATAAATATAAACCGATTTTTTGCTTGAAATCGAACGTTTCTAGACTCCGTTTGTCAAGCGATTTAAATGCCTATTACCTACGATGTAAGGTATACCGTGAATATACAAATATTTGGCTTGTAGCTTCCGCTTAAGCTAAAAAAAGGAATATTTCAGACACCATAACTATGGGGTAGAATGATGCCAGAACGTGCGTCAGGGCCAAAACTCAATTTACCAAGCAAATATTTTGTTTTTTCTATTATGTTTTTTTATCTATTTAACTTTGTGAAATTATTTTTTTTTATTATTGTTTTATAATTTAAAATTTTTGTGTATTTCTAATTTTTAAACAGTTCAATCATTGTGGAATATCATTTGATATATATTTAAAAAGATAATAACCTTTTTAAAGTGTTACCTTATACAGGGTTTTCCAATAAGAGGTGTTATTTTGAATAGCCCGCTATGTCGGTAGATGTTACTTTTGAAGCTGTCATTTTTTGACATTTGACAAGTAAAAACTACGTCAATAATAAAAATGGAACGATACACGCTTCAACAACGCATTGAAATTATAAAAATTCACTTGAGTGAATCAAATGGAAATCATTTTGAGTGACGAGGCCCATTTCCACCTGGGTGTCTTCGTCAACAAGCAAAATTGTCGCATCTGGGGCTCGAAAAACCCAAAACTCATTGTTGAAAAGCTTCTCTATTCTCAACGTGTGACTGTTTGGTGCGGTTTATGGTCCGGCGGAGTCATTGGACCTTACTTTTTTGAAAATGAGGCTGGAGCAACAGTTACAGTGAATGGATTGCGCTATCAATAGATGATTAATGATTTTTCATGGCCGAAATTGGATGGTATTGATCTGGACAACGTTTACTTTCAACAAGACGGCGCTACGTGCCACACAAGCAACGAAACCATTGATATTTTACGATTGAATATCAAAAAAATACCTCTTATTGGAAAACACTATACTTGGTACAGTGTACGTGGCTATCTTAAAATAATATTATTTTGTTTTATTATTTTTTTTACTTCTATACACTAATGTTTTAAATTACCTCACTGCCTATATACGATGAACTAAAAAACTGTCTTTTTTAATTGCTTTACTATTGAACTCAAGTATAAGTCCACGCCACATAATATGCGTCTTTTATTGTAGGGGATGAAGAATGTCTCCAAAATCATAAATAAATATATAATGTGTTTCCCAGGTCCTGTACACCATAGCCAACACAGTGGGTGCTCCAGCCCCCGGCGGTCAGTTCGCACACTACAAGGAAGACCTACACCTGTACGCGCAGAGAGCCTTCGAGATGGCCCCTGAGAGGCACTACCGCCTGCTCAACGTGGCGGGGGAGGAGAAGCCGCCCATCGTTGTACTCTCTTGCGTGGTGTTAGAGGCAGATGGCCTGGAAGCCAAGGATGCTAATGGTGAGTTTTTTTTCAACCGATTGATCTAAATTATAATACTGTTGTTACAAGGTTTTTCCGAAAACTAGTAGCCTTACTAAAAAACCGTGGTATCAATAATATTCAGCGCAAGGTCAGAACAGTGTAAAACATGACTTATTACCATTGCGTTTGTTTGATTAAAATGTTATTATACCAAGCTCGAGGCCGGCTTTACCACACCAACGAAGAACAGCTGTGTAAGAATCTTATAAGTAAGATCTTATGGTAAGTGTCTTTTAATAATTACTGTGTAACTAACTAAAAAACACGGGAACACGCCATAACAGATTCTCCTGGTGAGCTGTTCGCGAAACACAACAACATTTTTTAAACCTTTACAGTCATACTTATAAATATTCCTTGATACGCCGCTACGGCGTTGGTGTAGTTATACGGTAGAGGGCCGTATACTGCTCGGGTTAAAATATTTACTAGTAGTATTCATGATTTTTTTTGACTGCCATCATTTTGTTCCAATCCTCGAAAACACGGTAATTTTTGCGTTTCGCGTTTAGTTGCTAACTTCTCGTTTCTTCAGATGAAATTTGCGATGTCATTGACGCGGTCTCATTTGAATTGTTCAAAATTTGGTTAATTTGATTATGCGTTTCGTATTTGCTTTCGCAAATCGATATTTCGATTTAAACTATTCTGATAGTGCTGCCAGTGGGTATTACTGCTTATTTACATTTTCATTGCGCGATCGATCGATATTTTTCAAATCAACCAGATTTTTAAAGTCCGCGATCTCCATCTTAATAAGATAGTATTACGTCCCTAATCCTGGGGGTTGGGCGGTTTAATAATCTGTCAGCCACTAATACTGTGTTATTACAGCCGGTATACGCAGTACGCATGCGCGTTATTATGAGTAACGTTTTCCACTAACGTGTTCTGATCCCTTCGTATTATCTGGTTACCGCCTCTAAAATTAAAGCACGTTAGATCGATAAAACCCTTTATCAATTCGATATTGATGAAATACGTCACTTATGGTAAGTTAGAGATATTTGCGAGCATAGTCAGAACATGATTCCGATAGCAGAACATGATAGAGCGGCCTTTAAGGTTTTATATAAGCTGTCAATATGCACAACGTTTTGGATAATGTCGTTCGTTATGTAATAATATTCATGGAGGTGAACTAAGCTCTTAGAATATAAAAATACTCACACGATTCATAGATCCAGGTGCGTAAAAGAGAAAATT
The DNA here is from genome assembly GCF_061612785.1 of Hesperophylax consimilis. Classification (NCBI taxonomy): domain Eukaryota; kingdom Metazoa; phylum Arthropoda; class Insecta; order Trichoptera; family Limnephilidae; genus Hesperophylax; species Hesperophylax consimilis. Next base: position 36,238,542 of record NC_142842.1, read on the forward strand.
TGCGCAAGCCGAACCACAAATTACGGGAAAGGAACGAAGCGGGTTTCGCACTGTTTGTGGTTCCTTCATTCCTTTCGCAAAGTGTGTCCAGTTTATACCCAGCATAAGACGCAATCAATTGATTCCGTTCCAACTTGGAGAAACAAAGGTTGTTAGTTATGACTAAAGATCTCATGAACTAATTATCTTCCTTTTCAGTGTCAAAAAGTACATGCGTAATATTAAAGTTAATATTTCAATTCAACATTGTCATTTTATTAGTATTTTTAACTTTTACGCAGCAGTCTGACATTTACAAATGTCTATTCATAGACAAATGGACCAGTGTTGACACTATTTGGATTGCATCTAGTCCGGGTAGAATCTTGCAGTCATATATAAAGATAGCAAAAAGAATCTATATGATTTAAGAAAACGAAGATAATATTGGTAGCTCTAAATAGAAGTATTATATAGTTAAAAATGAAATTTAAGTTGATATGGTCGAATCAGCTCAATAGTCAGAGCACTTTTCCGACAAGAAAGAGTTTTTAGGTTTAATTCCTAGATGTGACTGAATCCTTTTCTGTTTCACATCTTTCGTTTGAGAGTCGTTTATACTGTCTTCAATAATTAAATATTTCAAGTTATACTACTTTATAAGAAATTTTTATGTGTTGCTATTTTTTATTTACTTTATATCTGGAAATTAATTTCTTCTCATTACTTACGCGCCATACCTACAAAAATCAGTATTTCTAATCTCTTCAAATAGCTGGTAATCCGATTAAAAACGGGATTGGAGGCCGTTTCCTGTTATCATGAACAAGTGTTCGGACATGGTGAAAATATATTTGTCAATTAGTAAAATTTAATCAGAAAACCTATCAATTAATTCGAAAAGGTCGGCAATCTCATTTTTCTCCATGTAGCACCTACTTCTAAAGCAATTCCAATTGTGAGTAAAAACTCTTTATGCGGAAACACCAAAAATAATTAAGCTGTTTTTTTTAACTCGAAATTTAACTAACTACCCACGTCAAAAATACAAAAAAGATTTGCAAAATATAATCTGAATGGTCCGTATTTCAATTCTCCCACCAGTTTTTAATTAACTTTTGCAGAATACAAAATATGGCGAATTTGAAAGGGTTTTAACCGAATTTATTTACAACACTCGATATAAAACATCCAATTACTGGCCTTCATCACCTTCATTGAATCTCATTTATTTGTTCCAGCTTCACGCCGGTCGTTCTGTTCCACCTTCGAATTTCAAATTTGAATTTGCATTGTTTAATTTTTTAAGTTGTTCGGCGCTGGTATTTTAACGGTTGAAAAATTTCGTGAAAATTTCTAACAAATTTTTCACATTTTGCCGAGTGTTTTACATAAATTATTATAAAAGTCGAATAAACCAACCGAAAATAAATAATTTGAAAGTAAGCAAAGGTACTTTGGTGATAAGTTTTTTCCTTATCGCATTTTTTGGAGCGTTGTTAAAATGTCGCAGAAAGCATTTTAGGTAGATTGGTAGACGATTTTATTATAATTTTTTAAAGTACTTTTAGAGGTTAAGATAATATTTTTCAAATATAAGATTAAAGTATTAAAGTTACTAGAAAGTGACACTATATTGTCAATAGAGGTTAAATCTAGCATACTAACACTCAAGTAGGACTTAAATGCCGATACTACAATCTTTTATGTATTTTAACACGTTGAACGCCATTGTGGAAATGAAGAAACATTACCAATTTAAATTTGAAAAAAAATACTCAGATGGCATCAGCGACCATCAAAACGTATTCCTGTTTTTTGTGTCCAAAATTTTCCATGAAAACCAAGAAAATTAAGTGCGGTCACCGGTGACCGTCATGGCGCTATGGGAGAAAAATGACGATTTTTGTTATGAGGTCACCGGTGACCTACATGGCGTTCAATGTGTTAATGCCAACTACAATAAGTTTCAGCCTAATACCTCAACTTTCTCGGCTAATCTCTGAAGAACAAGGAGTATCGATGACAGCTCGGCTACCATGTCTTCATGTTTAACCCGTTGACAGCAAAAGAGGCTCGGTTTGGATTTTACAGCGGAAAAACTGATTAGAAAGAATAAACGATATGCTTTATTTAAAATAGACATCACGACAAACTGCTTCCACTTTTATCCGTACCCCGTCATCTGGCCTGAAAACTTAGCCTTTAACTAGTGGTCATTTCTGAGATCACGACCCGGCACGCCCAGAAAAAACAGATATCTACACTTTAATTTTGACAGGATATTTACAAGATATCTAATAATTTAATTTTGCCAGGAACCACTTCTTGTTGCTCTTACTGAAACTCGGTTAACCTCGGGGACCTATTCGTCGGAACTATTCGATAATCTTTATAACATCAACAGGATGGAAAGAGACAGTTGCCGAGGAGGGACACCCTGGTCCTCTGATCTGTCTGCTACGCATGCGTAGAAAGACTACACTCCTCGGAAACCGTAGGGAAGACTTGTATGAAAGTGTCACACAGAAATTACATTTTTCATGCGTTCTACATCTGTAATCTTTGTCAAGTATAACTGTTTTATCGAGATTCCGAAAAATATTAATCAATAATTTATCACATTTTACTACATACACTACATTTACTACTCTGACTATTTGTACTTCATTTACTGCATAAACCATATTTTTACATAAACTACATTTACGACATGTATTTCAATTTATAAATTTACTACATATGCAAGAATTACTACATGTACTGCATTTACTACATTTACTGCATATGCTACATACATATACTAAATTTACTAAGTTTAAAACATGTTTTTATTTTTTATTTATTAAAGCCCTTTTTCGGGGCTTTTGTGTTACATGTACTTAATTTACTGCATTTATAACATGTGCTACGTATACATAATTTACTGCATTTACATAATGTGCTACGTATACATAATTTACTGCATTTACATAATGTGCTACGCGCCTTTGAGGTAATTTTGCACAAAAACGGCGCTATTAAAGTAATTCAAATATTATTATTATTATATACTAATTTTATTGCATTTACAACATGTGCTGAATATACCAAATTTATTTCATTTACTACGTCTACAACATATGGTACATATTCAACATTTACTACATTTAATTTGACGTTTCGTTATTTAATGTCTAGTGATATAAAGTGCAACGACAACAAAGTTGTAAATTTTAAAAAGTTATTGCTATTTTATTCCAACGCAGTTTCGCTCTAATAGTATTGTAGAAGCCGATTGCGTTCGTGAAAGTGCTGATGAAGCTTTATTGATTTCTCCGCCTGACAATAGATGTCACTCCGTTGTCAATCAGATTACATGGAAGCTATTTGACATTATTTCACAGTACGGTGAAAAGCATATTAATTTTCGTTCGATATTTTATGCCCTGCCGTAATTTTATGCTCACTTTATTTTCAGAGGGAAATGCATGCAATTTCGTTTTGTGTTTTGTATTGTTTGGTAATTTTTCTAATCTTACGAAAAAATACAAACTATCGTCTCACTGACCACCTGTCTTGTTCACACCCGGTTCTATTCAAATGAAATAGAAACTCCAAACGAAAAATTGCTCAGGCACCATGTGATGTATGAGGTAGCTGTGTTGTTTACGCAAATGAGGCGAACTAGGTACGTTTGATCAAGGGGAATAGACAATGTAGAAAAGAGGTCGAGATGCGCATTTATTTGATTATATTAACTCTGCAAGCATTCTTTCTCGGTTGCATATATACTCTTTCAAGCATAAATTACACGCCGTATTGTTCAACCAATTTATTAGTTACATACTTATAGTTGTCACCCTCCTTTGGAGTAATCTTAAAATTATTCATAAGCGGCTCGTTCATAGATGGCGGTAATGTAATTATTTTAAGAAAAAAACACTTTTTGCAAGTTATGCTTTAAGATATTTGAGATGAAATGTTTGTTGGCGCACGTAGGCGTTGTTCACGAAATGTTTGTTGGCGCACGTAGGCGCTGTTCACGAAATGTTTGTTGGCGCACGTAGGCGTTGTTCACGAAATGTTTGTTGGCGCACGTAGGCGCTGTTCACGCAACATGTATGGGATTGGTATGTGTGCATTCGCAGTGACTTGGTGGAAAGGAAATCTCAAAATCAAGTCTATCTAATACCTTCCCAGTGTCATGTCAGTGCCCATCCCAAAATGTCATGACCGGATAGGTAAGATAATACCTCAGACAGGAAGGGATGATGTATACCGTATAACATAACCACAACCGCGGACTAAAATATTGTGAATTTAACAAATTATTATAAGCAATAATTAGTCTCCTGAAATATCCATACAAATTGTAAATATCTCCCGAGTAAAAATAAAAACCGCCAACGGGAATTGAACCCGCGACCTTCTGATGCCTGGTCAGGTGCTCTGGACCACTGAGCTACGCTGACTTATTTCCAACACGCTAAATAATTCAATACATAATAGTACTTCAATCAACAATTACTTTTTATTATATTTTTTCACCTGTAAATAACCAACTTTATTTTTGTAGGAAAGGCTTTTTAAGTGCTAAATTTCCCACTAAATTCCGTCGAGACGTATCATATCTACATATGTTAGTGAAATATTTTTACTTATCAAATATTATAAGGGAGATATTTTCAATGTGTATGGATAATATATGTGTATGTACCCTTGTCAGATGCCAACTTGAGTATAACTCTACGTTATGGTCTCCATTTTTCAATATTAATTCAGATAACATTGAAAAGATTCAACGAAAGTTTCTAAGGTTTATAAATTGCATATTCCTATACAAAAAATTAATTACAATTACCTCTTGGATAAAATGTCTCTATTGAAACTTTCAGAAATAAGAATACGCACAGATTTAATACTGTTACAAAGAATACTACATTTCAAAATTGATTGTCCCGAATTACTTCTATGTATCAATATCCATGTTTCCAAAAAATCATGCCGACATTTCTTACCTTTTTACTTCGATAACACCAGGACACTAGCTTACCAAAATTCTCCGATTCCGAGACTTCACAATCTCGGAAACAAATATTCTGATCTGGGTGATATATTTCATTTGAAAACTAATCAGTATAAATGTTGTATATTCTATCACTTTTATTCTTCTAGACACAAATAGAACTATGTACCTACATAACTTCTACTATTTTGTTTTGTTGAATCTTGTAAATTCAATTATATGCGTGAGGATTCATTTTTCCCATTATGTTTACATTCTTCTTTATTGTATTAATTTTTAAGTGTTTACTCTGATACAAAATGCTTGTATTTTTTTTAAAAGAAAAGTCCACTAGGACGTATAGTAAATAAAATAAAAAAAATATTGCTTATAATACTTTGTTATCCTTCGTGTTATGCATAAAAAACCTTATCTTATAAACATTAGTTTATCTTTCAAAAACAATTATATTTTAACATATATATTTCTAATTAAACATCCAGAAACTGGCTAACTTTGTGGCCTCAACTGCAACGGCTGAGTTCTTTTTTTTCCTATCCTCCAATCAGGACTGGCTTATGTTTCAGAAGCCCAGGTTTAAAACATTGAAGAATACTGCCTATCAACTTTAGCGGATGCATAAAAATAAATTTTCCCAAAAACACATTGCAAATAAAATAGTTTAAGACTGGTCCTTCGGGTGTGTTGTGTAGGTCCTATTCCAGCAGCGCCTCCTATAACCACCGAATACAGTGATACCATACGGAATATGAATAAATAGTTTTATGCGTACAAAAACTCAATTCTTTCAAGAAAGGCATACAAATACAATATGGTATCGTTGATTCAATTGAATTTTGTATTTTTATGCTTTTCTTGAAAGAACTGAGATTTTACACGGAAATAACTAATTATTCATAAATATCCAATTCATATGAATATTTTGATTCAATTTAAACAATTAATTTTATTATTATTCATAAAAAGAGGTTTTTTTTCCTAAAATAATTAAATTAGCAATGAATACTTCAATGAACGAGCAGTATTTATTTTTTATTTATGTGTTTATTGATACATTACAAGTATTTTTTATTATCATTAAGTATTATTTGGAAATGTGAGCCTCACTGGGTGCTTTACATTTTACAATTTTATGTCACAAATTTTGTATGTTAATGAAATGGACAGAAATATATTGAAATTATGTTAAATTATTAATTAAACGAATTTAAATGTAATATTAAGAAATATAAAAAATAAATAAAGTAGAGTAAATCAATAATAGCTGTATTACCCCGCCACGCTTTGCTGTGGCTTATTCTGTCCGTGCAGATTGAGAAATAATAGCGCGTGTTGCTTTTGCGTCCAACAGATGGCGCTGTTTTTCATAAAACGTCCAACGGATGGCACTGTTTAAACATTCTTTACCTATCACAGGTATTTTCTATATAAAATTATAATATAAAAAATAAGCGTGTATTCGGATGCAACGTTGTGGCAAAATTTCAAAGCAATCTGTGAAGAAATTTCGGAGATTTAAGATTTTGAACCAACTAACATTTTTATTTTTATAGATTTAAATTATAACTTAATGCCTGTTCACACTCCCACCGTTAAAGGTAAATGATTAAAAAAACTGGGTTTGAATTTATTTTTGGCTTGCAGAAATCGATTAAATGAAATAGATAAGCGCGCTTTGGAAGCCAGTATTTACAGACGACGGCACCAGTGAACGCTTCTCGTGTGTACCTGTGTACTTATTGTGCGATTTTTGTCTTTCAATAGGCGCCAAATGCATATTGCTCCAAGCGCCATTTAGCTAAAGGCTGAGGCTACCTGTATGATATTATCATTTACGAAATTTCAGAACCATTCGATAAATACGCCATAAGCGAGCATAACAGGGTGCTCCCTTTCTCCCAATGGCCATCTTGGAAACCTCCAGCCGCCTTAATGATGCCATTTTCCATCCGGCAATTCATGGCCGTTTCGCCCTTTGGCAATCCCCTCCCACTCTCCCCGCCCTGCCCTTTGGGGCGGCCTGCTGAAGGCTAGAGGGCTAAACGTTGACCAGATGGCTTGGCTTTAAGCCCGCCCTAATGATACGTCCTCCCGCATACATATTGCGTATTGACTGGCAGGTTACGAGGGGTTTGGTTAATAAACTACGTATAGATAATGTATGCTAATATTATATACATTAAATTTTTATTTCTTGCTAGATCATACCCGATGCCGATGTATTACAAAACTCATTGTAGGACGAGAGGAACTTACAAAACATAAGTGGGAGTTAATAGGTACAATTTTACGTTGGTATTTTAATATTAAAATTATAAGTATCACATACAAAACCGTACACAAATAGAAAAGGGGAGGACAAACTAGAAGAAACAAAAAAGGAAACAGACAGGTATACACATAAGCACAGAGCCAATGAAGGAATTTAGAAGAAGGTATCCATTAATACATTTGTAAAAATAGATTATGCTCGATTACAAATACAGGGAATAGAAAAGGAGAGAAAAAAAAAACAAAACAAAGTGCAACATGATAAGAATTACGTATCTTCGTTCTTATATATTTTAAAAATATTTTTTTCTAAAGCCCTACTTTGAATTTTCGGAATCTGCTGGCTGTTTTTATACATATTATAATATACATGTCCAAGCTGTTGAAAGAATACAAAACAGATTCTTACGTTTTATAAATTTTAAAATGGGTATTCCAGCAATTATGTTGAACTACAAAACTCTGTTAAATTATATGAATATTCTCAAATTGTCAGACAGAAAAATTTCCACTGACTTGGTATTTCTATATATAAAATTCTAAATGATTTAGGTAGTTGGTAGTCCGCTATTGAAGAATTGATAAGCTTTCGGATTCCACATCGTAATACTAGAAACCAAGATTTATTCAGTGCAGAAATTCTGGGAAAAACTACCATATGTATTCCTCTTTGCCCAGAATACTAATAAAGGGAAACAATTATACCAAGTCAGTGTAAATCTTCATTTTATATTTAAACAAATATAAAATGAAGCAATTCAGTTATGTGCAATAAATAATGTATATTTCTTAATATTCTCATGTAAAAGCCCCGAAAAAGGACGTTAATAAATAAATAAATATCTGGAAGAGAGTTATAGAGTGTGTAGGCAATAAATTTAAGAGATTTTAGTAGATAAATAATATGTTAAGAGACAAATAAACTAGATGGTTATGCCTAGTCCTAATCAATAATTTTACATGGTCAAACCATTGAACTTATTTTATACCATTTTATTTTTTGTCGAAATTGGCTTTATTTTTATGGACGCTGCTATATTTCATCAACAAAAGTGAAAAAAAGTGGCCAAAGCGGTGGAAATATCGGAAGTTGGCTACGTTCCACTTTATGACTATTAAATCTTGTCAAAACTGTAGACAAATAAATACTTTTTTTTTGAATTGTTTTATTTTATAATTCCATAAAATTGCGTGAAAATGCAAAAATAGGCTTTATTTGACAAATGTGACAGCAAAACTTCTTTAATTATGCATTACAACAGACAAAAAAAAACGTTATTCGTATTCACCCATCTAATATTTCGACTTAGATGACAAAGATAAATTCCAGATGCCCAAATTCATTACTTTTTTATTAGAGAAAAGTTGTTTAGCTATCATTATCACAGAAACCGATCATTAAGGTAATACTAAAAAAACATAGACTGACTGATACAGACCAAATATTCAACAGCTGTGACGTACTAAATATACGCCAATTATACGTTAAAACACTACTAAACTACATTTTTGATAAAAAAAAATTTCAACATACACAAAATAACACTAACAGACCAGTTAGACAAGCGTACAAAGAAAACATAAAAACTCCGACAGTAAATTCAAGCTTTGGACAAAGACACTACCAATACCATGCTATAAAAGCTTTCAACAGTGTAAAACTTGAAATTAAAATTGAGGAAAGTAAAAATAAATTCACACACAAAATTACAAAATGGATTAAAGAACAAAAAAGACAATATTACCAAAATTTCATAGCATAAAATAAAAATAAAACCTACACGTAACACACGAAACCAATAGAAACACACATCACTCACAAACACACAAGATTATTTTCAATGTACTATTTTTTAATTTTAAATATATTATTATGCATTATGTATATTTTATTTTAAAGGTATAATTTTTCTCTTTAAATGTATTATGTAGTTTATATTTTCATATTATAAAATGAAGGCCTCAGCACGGGCAAGCCACCCAGTGAGGTCTACATTACTGGAAAACTTGAATTGTAAAAAATATTGTACCTAACAAAATAAAAAATAAATTATTCAATTCAAGTTACCATCTGCAGGTACTTCATTCTTTTGCAGAGTAGCTTCAAGCAAATACGGTCAACTTTCCGCCGACAAAGACGAAAGTATCTTAGCGTTTTACCGGAATTCTAAGTCCTACAAAGCACACATTCCGACCTGTTACATAAGTTTGTGCCATTATGTCAGGTGACAGCGCGCCAAAAGGAGAATGCCGACGCGTTCCATTCAAAGACGAGCACAATGCGTTTCCCGCGGGAATGACCATTCATTCCTATCGAGTCCATACTCGATCGTCAAACCTTTCTTCAAAACAAACATTTCTAACAATGCTTAAATGTTAACACGTCAGAAGGTGGGAGTATATACAAAGAAAAGGTTATTCAAGAAAACTCGCTTCATTCTGAGAATTCTGTTGTCGTAAATTTTCTAATAGCTATTGCCAAATAGAACGGAAACTTCATGAAAGTTTTCGGACCTTGGGATGCCCTCTTTTCAATTCTTTTTCATCTTTATTTATTTATCTTCGGGAAAAAATTTTTTTTTTTGGATGTGTAGTTGTGTGTAGTTACTATTATATATGTTACCAAAATTTAAATCAGTTATAGATTTATTTTTAAGATAAACTTTTGTTTGCAATTTATTATTTTTTTACTTTGAAGAGGCCTATGCCAAGAGGCAAACTGAGCTTCGGGATATATTATTACAACAAACAAAACATTTCTAATATTAATATACATAACAGAAGTTCAGAATAAAAGGCTTATTATTATTATTATTATATGTTTGCAAGTCAAGGTATTTATGCAAAGCACAAAGGATAACAAATTACTAAAAACAATAATTATTAACGTGAAACACTTATATAAATTGAAAAAATCTTCCGAGAAAAAATAAATGCCTCCGACGCGAATCAAATCAGCAGCCTTCTAATTGTCGATTAACGAATCTTACAGATTTTAGAATATCAACCATCTTAATTTAGGTGTGTTTCAAACAATTGTTTGTATTTCTTGGGCATTAACTATGTAACAATTTTTAGACATTTTTTTTCACTGAATTTTATTTTCCAATGTACATTTGTTATTTAAATTTTGTTTACTTTGCTACCGATTTCGATACAACCGTGTCATTAACTAGCACTAGTTTTAATATTTCTAGCTAATGAAACGCATATTTGTCTCCCTCTATTCCATCCTCTCCAATATTCGTGTCTCGCTCTATTCTATTTCTATATCTTCCTGTCACCAATAAGGTGCGTTCTTTTCTATTTATATCTCTTTCACTCTTTGTATTATTTTCTTACATATATGTCTCTGTATGTAATTATCTTTAGTTAATATAATCAGCCCAGACAAAGCTTGAGATAAGCGAAACCTGGATGACTGTCATTATTTCGAAAAGATACAACTAAGCTCATGCATAATATCACAATAATGTAACAATCAACCGTGTATGTCTGATCTTACGCCAGATATATAATATTTAAACAAGTACAACAACTTTGATGTAGTTGTGTAACAAATCTCAACATCGTATTATTACCAAATTCCCCGAATCGCCCTCATTACTTTTGATATAAATCTTAAGTGTAAAGTGAAGGTGGTCTTTAATATAATACGTTTGAAATAGAAACTGCCATTTGTAATTTCTCTCTTTTATCGCCAAAGTATGTTTGTTTATCAACTATTATCGGAAACACATTTAAACAGTTTATATTTGAATTATAACGAACTTTCGTTCGTAACAATAGTTAGAACATTCATATTATCTAGCTTTTATACCGGCTTCAATAGTGTTTTTATCCTGTTACGCTTTTCCATTGATTTTTGATCGATTGTCAGGAATTTAAAAAACTCATCAAATTCAAAAATGTTTCAGTCCATTCGAATAGGCAGGAATCATTTTATCCATATTCTGATATGGATAAAATGGTAGGCGGGAATGGGTACCGCCGCCCTGGGAACCATTTATTGGATGACCAACACCTCTGCCACAGGTCACCCTAAGTGGTTCGCTACGTATGGTGACTTAGCAGGGGTGCCCGGGTTCATGGGTTAAGGTTTGCCCAGGTCTTGGTGGCGGGTGCGTCGGCCCACCTTCTGCGTGGCGGGCCGGTTGGGAGATGCTGGTTGAGGGAGACCCTTTACAACCGGTTACCGCTGTCCGGGCCGCTCGATAGTACAGGGGCCCGACCCTCAGGCTCACGACTAAGGGTGGGCTGCCCCATCAGCGAGTGAAAAATCCCCGCCACTGCTGTTGTGCCGGTTCGTGACCGGAGGGGACCCAGCAGCAGCGTTTGGGGCGCATTGGATGCCCTCTCCAGCCGGACTCTCCCAGCCTATCGCCTAGCACCGCAGTGGGTGGGCTGGAACCAAACGCTCATCACTCCTGGACAGCCTGAACCCCAGATTCCTACCCACCCCTCAAACCTTTCCTTTCCAGACCTTTCCTTTCACCTCCTACCCTTACAAAAAAAAATTACAATTCATGAAAATACAACACAACAATTTTAACATCGTTACAGCGGCGAGTAGCAGGCGTCCCCGGTGCGGGCCAAAACTGTTGGTAAATTTTGCTAACATTCGCGGCCTGAACACAAATTTAAATTCCGTCCATCACCATCTTTTGTCCCAACGTCCCAACCTTCTTTTCCTATCCGAAACTCAGATAGCCGAGCCGCCAGACTCCTCCTATCTGGACTGCCCGGGCTTTACCCTCGCAAGCAAGTTCCGACTCAAAGGAGGAGTCTGCCTCTATAGTCGAGCTGACGTCAACTGTGTGCGACTATTGAGTCTGGAAAACTCCAGATTTGACGTAATGTGGGTGCGCGTCAATCTTGCCAGTACGGCAAGATTCTACGCATGTCTATACCGCTCACCGAACCATAGCGAATCAGACACTTCCGAACTCTTCAAACATTTGAGCGATACTATTGATGATCTCTTGCCCCGCTACCCTTCGGCCGAGTTTGTTGTTCTGGGGGACTTCAATGTTCATAACAAACCATGGTTGAAGTTCTCAGGCCCAACGGACTCGGCTGGCCGACAGGCGGAATCCTTTGCCATTTGCTACGGATTAGAGCAATTGGTTCAGGAGCCTACAAGGGTTCCTGATGTCCAGACTCACCGCTCCAATCTGTTAGACCTATTCTTAACTACTGTGCCACACGGTTATAAGATTGACGTCACAGCGCCTCTGGGATCATCCGACCACTGCCTAGTGACGACATCAATCCCCGTTAGCCTCAGACCAACCAATGAGAGGCTGAGGAGAAAAGTGTGGCACTATAGGTCAGCAGATTGGTTCGGTATGCGGGCCCATTTCAACGCTTTTCCGTGGTCAGCTGTTTGTTTTCGGACTTCGGACCCTTCAAAATGTGCCCAGGAGATTGGTGAAGTCATCAAATCGGCGATGGATGGCTTCATACAATCGACTACTAAAGAAACTGGTGTAGGCTCAAAGCCGTGGTTCAGTCGACAATGCTCCGAAGCAGTTCGACGAAAAAACGCGGCTTACCGAGCCTACAACACATCTCGAACGCCCGAAAGCAGATCAGCATACAACAAATCGGCAAAGGAATGCAAGAGAATCATTAATAGGTCAAAATTCGAACACGACCTGCAGATCAGCAAAAAGCTGGCTGCCTGCCCGCATGGCAGCAGAGCATTCTGGTCGCTTGCGGGCTCAATAGGTCGAAATTTTTGCAAACCCAGTTTGCCACCTCTTACCAGACCTGACGGCTCACTAGCAAACACCGCCACCGAAAAGGCTAACCTATTAGGAAAAATGTTTGCGGAAAACTCGACCCTCGACGACGGAGGTGCTGTTCCGCCGTCGGTTCCTCACTGCGGCTTCTATATGAAAAAGCTGAGGATCCGGCATCGGGATGTACTCCACGTCATACGGGGGCTCGATTTTAACAAAGCTAGTGGACCTGATGGAATACCTGCCCTGGTATTGCAGAGGTGTGCTGCGGAAATAGTTCCAGTTTTGACAAAGCTCTTCAAAATGTCCCTGAAGTGTGGCACTGTGCCCTCTGGTTGGAAAAAAAGCGGTCATTCACCCTATTCCCAAGAAAGGTGACCGCTCCAACCCGGCCAACTGCCGCCCCATAGCGATCACATCAGTTCTGTCCTAAGTGATGGAACGTGTGATCAACGACAAACTGCTCACATACCTCGAGAAGAACAAAATTATCAACGACCGTCAATACGGATTCCGGCGGAACCGCTCATAGATATAGTGAAAATAATTTAATATAAAATAAATATAAAAAAAAAAACGTTACCATCCACTTAATAATTTAGTTTGCTAAAATGAATACCACAATAATTACTTCTGAACCAAAGATTTTAACAACTTTAAATAATTACTTCAAAATTCTACACACAAATATAAGAGGCATAAATAAAAATTTCGATGAATTGCAAATTCTACTAAAATCTATCGGACTTCGCTTTAACATCATAATTCTTACTGAATGTTGGATTAATGAGAAATCTTCACCCATGGAGATTGCTGGATATACTACCTACTCAACCTTAATTAGTAATAAACAAAATGATGGCTTAATTGTCTACGTAAAAAATGAAATAAAAGCTGAAGTGAAGGAAACTACAATAATAAATGCCAATTGTCTAAAAATTTAAATTGGAAATGAATCAACTATACTAGCAATCTATCGATCACCTTCATCTTACAATTTGGATCCTTTTATTAATTCCTTGGATGGGGTACTCTCTCTACAAAAAGAAACTAAAAATGTTTTTCTTATTGGAGATCTAAATATAAATATTCTCGATAACGGTCTGCAGACATTAGCCTCTCATGGTCTTAAAAGTCTTATAAATGAACCCGCTCGGAAAGTTGAAAATTCCAAAACCTGCATTGACCATATATATAGTAAAACTAAAAAACATACGCAATCTGTCATATACGAATCAACAATAACTGATCATTTTACAACAAACCTAGCAATAAACCAAAACGAAGCAAAAAAACTTCAAAATAGACCGTCGATAATTGAAAAAACAGAAACAAACTGGAATGCCGTTAAGCATAATTTGCAAAGAACTGAATGGGAAAAAATTCAAAATATTGACAACACAAATGATGCGTGGAATAGCTTCATTGATATAATCCAACATAACATAGTGTCCAATACCAAAAAAACTACGAAGAAAATTTCACACAAGAATATACACATAAAGCCTTGGATCTCACAGAATATTATAAACTGCATACGAAAAAGAGACGAATTACATAAAAAAACTTAAACAAAATCCTTATGATATACACAAGCTACGATACTATAAAAGATATAGAAACATCTGCAAAAACATCATAAACACCACAAAAGAGTCCTATTATAAAAATAAAATAGAAGCATGTAACGATAATCCCAGAAAAATGTGGCAAATCATAAATGAACTCACGAATTCTAAATCCACCAGTAATACATCAAAAATCGATGAACTGAACATAAACAAGGTTCCCACTCTATATGCCGAAAACCCTGACAAAATTCTTGATCATGATAATGATTTTTTTACAAATATTGGATCAAAATTAGCCAAACAAATTACATTACGTGTTAAAAATGATGCAGACAAACCAAATGAAGCTCGAAATCTGGAAAGAGAACTTAATTTCAAACAAATAACCGCTGACGAAATCAAAAACATAATTACTTCCCTAAAACCAAATGTGTCATCAGGGGATGATGTAATCTCAACCAATGCAATAAAACATCTCAGTGAAGAAATTACCTTCCCGCTGACACACCTTATCAATATATCTATAGCTAAAAGCGTATTTCCCACATCCCTTAAAGAAGCTACTGTTATACCTATTTATAAACAAGGATGTAAAAATGATATCGATAACTATCGACCAATAAGCCTTCTCAGTACCTTTTCTAAAATATTGGAAAAAGTACTAAAAAAAAACAACTTATGATGTACCTAGAAGATAATAACCTAATATCGAAATCTCAGTACGGTTTTAGAAAAAACTTGAGTACTGCCGATGCCATAGACGATATCATAAATACGATCACAAAAAGCTTAGACCAGGGAAATAAATCTTTGGCAATTTTTATAGACCTGCAAAAGGCCTTTGACACGATAGACCATAAAATCCTTTTCAAGAAACTTAAAACAATTGGGATGTCAAACACAACTCTAAATCTACTGATAAGTTACATGTCAGAACGTTCACAGTGTGTTAAATTTGATAAGTGTAAAAGTAAACCTCTCCCAATCAATTACGGTGTACCGCAAGGAAGTGTCCTAGGACCTTTATTATTTCTGATATATATAAATGATATCTGCAACTTACACACCAACGGAAAAATCATTAGTTTTGCCGACGACACTGTCATTTTATTTAATGAAAGTGATTGGATAACCACCTACAAAGAAGCTGAAAACGGGCTTATCCTTCTGCAAAAATGGCTTATGCAAAACTCACTCACACTTAATGTTAATAAAACTAAATATTTAACGTTTTCTATAACGGCTAGAGGACAACCAGCTGAGGATTATGCTCTCAAATTACATGATTGTCAAGGAAAAAACGAAACTCAATCATGCCACTGCCCCACCATAACACACTCTAGAAGTATAAAATATCTCGGCATTGAAATTGATGAAAATCTTCGATGGGACTCCCACATAAATAGTATTACAAAGAAACTCACAAAGCTTATATACTACTTTAGAAATATACGCAATATACTGAGTATAAATGATTTATATAAGGTATACTATGCTCTCTGTCAATCACGCATAGAATATGGGATTATTGGATGGGGATCTGCCTCAAACATCCACATGAAGCAGCTTATTAAAACTCAAAAAGCAATAATAAAAATAATCCTTAAAGTACCCATAAGAACTCCATCGAAAGACATTTTTAAAAATTTTAAAGTGTTCAGTATAATAAAACTATACTCAAAAAATGCTCTAATCAAATTTACAGAAAAATATGAGTACCCTGCTGACCAACACAACTATATTACAAGGAAGAAATCCTCAAAACTATTGAACATCCCAAAATTAAATACGTCTTTTGGCCAGAAAAATCATCATTTCCATGCTACAAAACTATATAATGCCCTCCCAATTGAACTCAAAAACACAACGGAGACACAAAAATTTTAAAATGACATCAAATTATGGCTAAGTAAACATGAAGATGAGGAAATCAATAAAATTATGAACTGAACAAATGTGAAAACAATTTTTTAAATTTTTTTTGTAGAAATTAACAAGGAAATCACGATCTACACCTATACAAAAACCTACAGTCCGCCTCGGAACAGGAATACCTAGTGAGGAGGACTGCGAATAATATACTTTGTAATTATAATTTTCGTTAATAAAAAAATAAAAAACTATAAGTGACCAGCCCAGGTACGGGGGCTCCATCGAAGCCAGAGTAAAGTTGGCCTCTCAGAAGATGGGCGTACTGTACAGGGCCCGCAGATACTTTAATAATACACAACTGCTGACCCTGTACAAATCGCAAGTGCGCCCTACTGTCGAATTTGGCAGCCATCTCTGGTCCGGAGCCCCCAAATACCTGAAAAAAACCCTAGACTCTGTGCAAAAACGGGCGGTCCGTTTGATAGATTCCCCAATCTTAACGGACGGACTGCAATCTTTAGAGCACAGGCGTCAGGTAGGTATGCTGTCCTTGTTCTATCGGTATTACAATGGAAGATGCTCTGAGGAACTAGCGTCATTGATCCCTTCGGCACCGGTGCGTAGTCGGGATACACGCCAAACGCGCGCCCAACATTTGTACACAGTTGACACTTGTCACATGAGAACGGGTCGCTTCTACGATTCGTTCTTAAGTTCAACAGCTCGGCTGTGGAACGAACTGCCGGCCTCTGTGTTTCCTCCCTCCTACAACATGGGACTCTTCAAGACCCATGTTCACTCCTTCCTCTCCACAAAAAGACCCTCCACACAGCATCCCCAAAGATGACATAGGCCATGAGGGAAACTATTTTCTTCAGGGCCTCCTGTGTGGAGTTAATATAAAAATAAAAAAATAAAAAAGATATTGTGTACCAAAATATATCGAAAATCAATCACTCCCTGCACAAGTATGAGAATATCGAAACAATTTATTTCTCATGGAAATATCTCAGTTAAAAATGGAAAGGGTTTTGCAATAATCAATTTTGAAAATAAAAACAAATTTACGTGTCTCAAATATAATAAGTCTTCAAAATAACTAATGTCATATTTTTCCCAAATTATAGTTCTGGACAATTTTTAATGATTCATCGAAAACATTTTAGAATTTCGAATGATGTGGAAATGAGATCCCTGAGGCGTACGTGTGGTAAAACCATGTTTGATCGTGTGAGAAATGTGGAGATCGGAAAATACTGCAATTCTGATGTAAGCGTAATGAGTAAGATTAAGAAAGGGGCGCATAGACGTTTTGGACATGTAGGGCAATATTGTAAAAGAATATATGACGCAAAATGGAATGGTAGAAGAAGTCGGGGACGCCCGAGGAAGACATGGTACGACCAAGTAAATCAGATACCTGAGTCAGGAGTTAGAATTATAGAATAATATGTATGATACGATGTATTAATGTGAATGAGGCAAGGAGTGTGTACCAAGACCGAGTTGTTTGGCGGTCCGCGGAGTTGTTTGTTATATAGCTAGTTAGTATTTTTAATAATTTCTATATTAATAAACGGATTGCAAACGTTAGAGAACAGTCGTTGGATGGGAATGCTGTCCTTGTTTTACCGGTATTTAAATTTAAGATGCTCAGAGGAACCAGTGTCATCGATCTTTTTGGCACCGGTGCATAGAAGGGAAATACGCCAAACGCGCGCCTTATACACAAGTGACATTTGATACATGAGAACGGCTCGTTTCAATGTTTCGTTCTTGAGTTCAATAAAGCTCGGCTGTGGATTGATTTTCCGGCCTCTGTGTTTCTTCCCTCCCGCAAAATAGGTCTCATCAAGACAATAAATACCCTCAATTCAACATCCCCAAACATCCCTCTGACTAACAATATTTTCCTCAGGGCCCCCTGTACGCAGTTATTGCAAAATAATAACTACCCTTGTTAAATAACCAGTCTTCATTGTATCTCGTTTCAAAATCTTATTCCCAAGTACACAAATGAAACTTGTTAAAACCAATTGTTTGTTCTTTTATTGGTTGTTTGGAGGTTTCCCGGGGATGATTAGACAATGAAGGCTGGTTAGAAGAAAACACAGCCTTTAACCCACCCTACAAGCACTACCCTACCAGCATAAAAGCTTCCTGAAAGTTTTCCGAGAATCTGTTGGTTCTTCCGCGGCCCAATGCATAAATAATAATTAACGCAAGCCTAAGGGGATTAATCTTTCTTACTTCTGGATTCTCCAAAAGGGTTTTTCAGTCAAAGGAAAAGTAGAAAAAAATCTATTTAATGCTCTTTCTTTCGCGATGTCACGAACAGGATAAAAGCAAGACCTCACTCAAATACTTTTTTCAATGTAATTTTTTTGTTATTTTAAAGCTTTTAAGTAATAATATTTATTTTTAATCATTGAAGCCAGTATTAACCTTTCTCAAACGAAAATTTGAAACAGAAAACTCATACTCATAAAAGATACCGTCACATAGGAATTGAACCCAGGACCTTAGCCTTGCCAGGGAGCTGCTCTACCACTGGGCTAATCTGACTCTTTTTCCTCAGGTCATATTTAACAGTATCGTTGACTAAGAACTACCAATATTATCTGTTTTTAAAACATATATTTAAATTGACTGCTTTCTTTATGTAAGATCGCATGATTCTTCCCATACTAAATGCCATCTAGATAGTGTCTTGGCTGATATGTGTTTTATTTTTTATTTCTTTGTGCGACATCTATTGGCTTTTTTGCAAGTCTAGGTTGATTTTTTTTTTTTAAATTCCTGAGTGAAACCTCATATTGTAATATTTAATCATTGAGGAAAACATAAACAATGCTCAAAGAAAATTTTGAAACAGAAAAGCATGAAAAAGATACGGTGGATTGTCTTCAATGATTAAATATTACAATTTGAGATTTTACTCATTAATTCATTCCAATAATTATTTTATATATATATATATATTTTGTTTTTAAATGAAATATTAATTGTTGAAGCAAGATTAATAAAAGTAATTGAAAAGATTAATTAATTTTTAATTTTCAATTATACCCTGATGAAGCTTTTGCAAATCGAAATCGGTGGGTAAATAAATTAGTGGTTTAAACAATGTGTTTGTTTTTTTAAATAAAATTTGAACGGGTAGTGAAATAGAAAATCACGCAGAAAGGAAAAAGAATTAGGTGCTGCGTGGATTCGAACCTTCCCGCTTTTACCATTTGCATCAGTGTTCACCTCTTGTCCAGTTTAGGTGCTGCGTGGATTCAAAGCTTACCGGTTCTACCACTTGCGACCGTGTTACACCTCTTGTCCAGTTTTGTCTTAAATATTTATTATTTGCTGTGAGTTTTCTATTCGGTTGCTTTATTTATTTTATTATATTTAATAACCAAACAGTAACTAACTAATAAGATGATAATTAATGATGAATATATTATTAACAAATTCAGTTCCATTAATTATATATAATAATATATAAACATTTCAATATTTGGTCAGTGTAGGTACTGCAGTATAAACAAAAACATTAGAAAGAATAACAAGATAAGGAGAAATAAATAATAACAGTGAGAACATTAAAAATGATATATTTGATATAATTTTTCCATAAGAGAAATATTCTGCCAGTTTTATTGTATATAATTTCAAGGTATAGTTAAATGTTTACAGTATTTGACGACCTCCGTGTTAAAGGGGTAAGGCTCTAGAGTAAGAAGCTGTAGGTCAAGGGTTCAAATCCCGTAAATTTTATTTGATTAATTTGTTTTATTTTTCACATTACTCATTTAAAAATATATATTGTATATTTGCGGCAGGTTCCAGAGTGGAAGATACTCTCAGTATCGCTCTGGTGTAAGACCACCATTCAGAATTGAAACGTTTGGTTGAAATGGCTTTGGCCATGTTTGGCGACCAGATCTGAATAGCCAGGTACTTACCTACGTTCCTATTCCCCATCTCCTTTCCGACTTCACTATCTTCAGCCTTACAACATACCCCGATTAGGGTTGCTGTTGTATCACTGGCTCCAACAGTAGGAAACAGTTGGGACTCTGGTGCGGTTTCATATGTATAACAACAACATTAGGTTCCAATGGCCGAGTGGTTAGAAGCATTTTCCCGCAAAAACAGAGATCATGAGTTTGTTTCCCAGTTGAGACCGTTGTCTTTTTTTAATTTTTCTATGTCTTGTTCTGTTTCATATTTCTTATCTTCTTCTTCGATGATATTACATTGATGGGCAGTAAAATTTGATATATTCAGCCTTAGAAAATCGCTTGTGAAAACTATTAAAGCTCTGTAGTCTGAAAAAGATTAGGTACTACAGATGGTTAGAAAGAGAGATATCTAAATGTGAATGTTAGAGGGTGAGCGATAATTTAAAAAAAATGTTATTATTTATTAATAGGCGTACGCGACCGTCGTGAAATTATTTTCTTAAATACGATTTGTTTAACATAAAGAATAAAAGGTCTTAAGTAGCATTTAAAGAAACACTGTGAATTTTCTCATACCTATGACATTTTAAATAACAGACACATCCATATTTTTTATAATTTTTGGCGCATGCTTTGCGATTTTTTTTCCGTCGAGGGAATTCTATATACCTAATTAGGTAATTTTTCAACTCGACTGATGAATATACATTATCTTCAAAAATTACATTGAGGACTGGATCCTCTTTCTATATTCCTAGTACACAAAGTGGATCCTGTCCTCCACAAGCTTGCAACAGATCACTTGTGGAGGACTGGATCCTCTTTGTATATTCCTAGTATGCAAAGATGATTCTGTTCTCCACAAGTTTGCAACAGATCACTTGTGGAGGACTGGATTTTCTTTGTATATTCCTAGTATACAAAGTGGATCCAATCCTCCACAAGTTTGCAGCAGATCACTTGTGGAGAACTGGATCCTCTTTGTATATTCCTAGTATACAAAGAGGATCCAATCCTCCACAAGTTTGCAGCAGATCACTTGTGGAGGACTGGATCCTCTTTGTATATTCCTAGTATACAAAGAAGATCCAATCCTCCACAAGTTTGAAGCAGATCACTTTTGGAGGACTGTATCCTCTTTGTATATTCCTAGTATACAAAAATTATCCAATCCTCCACAAGTTTGCAGCAGATCACTTGTGGAGGACTGGATCCTCTTTGTATATTCCCAGTATACAAAGAGGATCCAATCCTCCACAAGTTTGCAACAGATCACTACAAATTGGCACAGCAAACATTATCAAAAATACTGCTTGTCTAACCATCGAATTATTAGTGGTCGACACTACAACAAAATTCATAAAAAAGATACCAGATCTGAATAGCCAGGTACATCCTAACCTTCTCCATCTTCATCTTCTTCCCCTTCTAACTCCCTTCACCCTCACAACACGCTCTAATTATGATATCCATCGTCCAACTTGCTTAGGGCAATAGAATTTTGTTCGGTATTTACAAAAAGTGATTATTATAATAAAATGAAAATTGTGGTTTTCATCCGTTTTGATTAGTTTGTGCTTATTTGTTATTCGTCGAATTCAACGCGAGCGCTTTTACAAATTAAAACAGAAAGCTCATATAATATTTCAGCATGAAATTACATCACTCGTCGAAAATAACGTTTTGATAAACTTGACTGTTGCCTGTATTCACTGAACACATAAACCGTATTGTGAAAGTTTCTGATGTTTCTGAAGTAAGGCCAAATTTCCCTTAATTCAGGTGAGACTAATGAAATATTTTCAAATAATGATTTTTTTCTTCTTCTAGTAATTTTAAATTCAGTGTCTGTAATATATTACACTATCACAGTGTATGAATATTATTCTCATCTTAGAGCAGGCGTTTCAGCATAATGGAAAAGCCGGTCGACTAGAAAACCAGCGGAATTTCCTACCTACGTTTCGTTCCTTCTCTTTGTTCCCTGCCTTGCACTGGTGATCCCGAATACAGAAAGTTATCACCGAATAAGCATTTTTAAATTGTGCTTCCTTCTTATTTTTATTTTTTTCATCTGGATTAATTTCACGCCTGATCCTATTAAACAATTCTAATTATATTATTATTCTACTTGAAACTTACGCCAGTGAAAAATGTCGTTATTTGTCAGTATCATCAGATATGGAATATTTTTCTTGAGCTGACAAATAATTTTATTTATCTCTCGCGGGCCTAGGAATCGGATGGTATCATTTTATTTTATCGACTTTTTTTTTCTTTTAAGTTTTTTTTTTCAAATTTTAATTTCTTTAATTTAGGTTTATTATTTACAACAACGGAGGTTTGGCATTTCTTTAAAGCTTTAATTTTATATGGGTATATATTATAGCGAAGATAATTAGAATTGAAATTAAGTTTGATAACAATAAATTCGTAAAAAAGAGGGTTACCATAAAAAAATAACTACTAATCGTCCAATGACGGTGTACAACAATGTGAAAGAGTCAAACAATAAATACGTAAAACAATAATGACAAAAAACAATACACCTTAAGGTCTTTCCACAAGGAGAATATATGTTGTAAATGTAAATGGTAGTAAAAGTCGGGGACGCCAGAAGAAGACATGGCACGACCAAGTGAATCAGATACTTGAGTTGCGAGAGGTCAAGGGTCAGAATAGTAGAAGGGTTTCTATGAGACGATGTATGAATGAAGCAACAAGATGTGTGTCAAGACCGAGTTGTTTGGCGGTCCGTCCTCTTTGCCTACCCCTGCGGAGAAACGGTGTGATGATTAGTTAGTTAGTTACAAGACACCATAAATTTCGATCGACTGAAGTCAAGTGCAAACAGTCTAGAAATATAGTAAAGTTCCGTAGGCTATCGCTAAATATATCCGGAATCTTGTCAGTAAACTGGATGTTACGTATATTCTCACAAGTAACTGGGAAAAGGTAAGGTCGACTTTATGTAAAGAAATATGGACAGTTTCGCGGTTTCTTAGAAGACTGTGATATTTATTGTGGCCAAGTGAGAAGATTCTAAAGGGATATTGATAATTATTTTGAAAAAAATCTTAAATCATTTTTGTTACGACGTTCATTTGATGTATCTGATTTGAAATATTTTAGGAGGTGCTAATAGTCAGTAAGTAGTGTGAACAATTTGGATCTATATGATAATACCTGAGTTATAGCGATGAGTCGTTCGTGAACGAACTGCGCAATTAAACTAGCTCTTTTTGATGAGCCATATTCATACGACTCCAGGTTAATCGTACCACGGCTTGAACGGTAATTTTATAAAACTGGCGTCACTCAAATTATCAATTATTAAGTATTAATTGTTATTACATACTCAAAGACGTGAACAGCATCTGATAGTCCGACATCTGGCCTTGGACATATGTAATTAGACCTGGTAACTACCTTGCATCTTAATTTTCTCGTGGTACGAGGCGGCGTACCGATACCGGGAGTCGTACGATCATTTATTCGCTTACGTTGTGGACCTGAGAGAAGTATCGGGGGAGCGCATCAAACAAGTCGTATCGGGCGAGCATAGCACGTTCATTGCTCATACTCTCTGAGCTCAATTTAATGAACTCCTACGGCCGTTGTTCTCAATTCTACTGATCAACTGTTGAGCCGAAATTTTGGCTCAACACTGTTCAAATTACTGAAAAATCTCTTGGCTGATCGGAGCCTGAGATTGATCGTTCGAAAAATTGGGAACAACGGCAGCTAGAGTCTAAAATATGGAGCTGGTATCGTGACTTTAGCTCTTAACGAAATAAGTCATGACCCATCGCTATTGAGTAAGTCTATTTTGAAGAAACAAAAAACACTTCTAGGGATTACTATTTTTCATTTTTTTAGCAGGGTTTTTTCATCACAATTCCTTTAATAAAATGCATGAAAATATAATACCTACCTAGTCTGAAAAAGCAGTTCTTGGCTTAGCAAACAGAATAATCCTTCAACCGCAAGTCAAGATTTTGCCGCTTTGTCGCGACTGCCATCCATTTCGCTTATTTCGTATTATTTCTAAATCTAGAGGATTTGTCGTAGGCACTTTGGTTCATCTTTGATATTCGTCAATAATATTTTCCTTTTTGTGTTTTCATTATTTAGCTTTACTTTGTTAAAAAAATGGGAAACCGAAGCATGTGTGGTTATTGGAAAGGAAAACATTTTTGGTATCCAGTGTTCTAGTAAATGAAAACATGAATTTAATTATTATAATATTTTCTCATTTACGTACTGACTGGGTTTGAAACTATATTTTAAAATAAATAAACGACTGAATATTTTAAAATTGTTTTTTGCATTTCTTGTGCACGCAAAAACTTGTCCAAATATACATGTTTTAGCAAATTTATTTTAAAGTATTATTACGTTATTATTTTTGCACAAAATAAAAAATATTTTTCATTGTTTTATTCTCCACATATTCCATTTCATTTCAAGCAATATCATTTCTTTGTTTTATTTTATTAATTAAATCAATTTTATTAATGCTTTACAATAGCAAGCAACAAGTACCTACGTTTATTTCAAAAATGAGTTAATCGTCAGGCAACATTATTCTTCACCTTTTACTGAATATGGAAAAAAAATTAACTTTCGGACATCATAAAATTATGTATAAGTTTTTAGCAATGTTTAAAGCAATATCAAAACTCTATGATAATAATACTTGGTTTTACTCTTGAATAATAAATACGTGGAGACAACTACAATAAATAAACGCGTGCATACTTTCGCATTTATTGATATTAACACAATTACAATAAAACATTGCGCCATTTCGCATTATCTAGCTTGTGATGAAAGGCTTTAAATCACAGTGAAAAAAAAAACAGATAAACCATAGCTACAAAAAAATATGCAAATTATTTATGAAAACGGACATGCTAACGACATCTGGCGGAGAAAGAATCGATCCAGCTTGCTTGCAGTAGACACCTGTAATAGTTGAAATTAAATCAAGGTTCCGGGACGAAAGCAGAGAGGTCGTAAAATCGTCTAGGACGACTGGTACTTCCCCTTTCCTAGGCCTATAAATAAATATTGAATTTTGTCAACCAATAGATCTGAACAAAGAGCTATAAAATTTTGAGTAACCAATCAGTGAACGGAGAGGCGTACACCAAATACAGACAAAGGAATAAACTTTCGATCGGGCAATAAAAAAGATAATTAACGACATTTCGATTCTCACAGAAATTAGAGGTGAACGCACTTTAGGGTCAACATCGACTTTCAAGGTGACAAACTCCTGGAAATGTTTACAATAACTGAGACGTTTATGGGGTATCGAACCATTGAAATCGGGTGCTTGGAAGTTTTACAAGTTGTAAAGCGCACACACAAAAATGCAATGAAAAAAATTATAAACGTGATAGTATGAAAAAGGACGGGAAAAAGCGAAGGAAAATCACTGGCAGAATTTTCAACTGTAGTACAATTATTTATGATAGAAGGAGGGTGTCATGTTCGATAAAAATCGTACTAAAGAGAGGTGAGAGTTTTGGAAACAATGGAAATTAATCGTTATCAATTTAAGATGACACGGACATATTGGTAAATCAATTTTGAATGGAAAATCTCGCAAAAAAAATACACATTTTAGAAAAGTGCGGCGATCGAATGGAAGGATAATACAGAGATTTTGGACTGCTACGAAGGTCCTAGGGACGTGAAAATCGAGTATCAGAAGAAGACAGTAAAACTAAACATATAGCGATAGATTAGATTCAGGAAAAGTAGACATTTTTCATGATTATTAGGTTAGATATATATTAGAGTTACCCAATATTACGGAGGGATCGAAACAAGATAAAAGGTTGGCGGTCTCATGTATATTTTGAAGGATAAACAATCAAAATCCGAACATGATTTTTATTTACGTTAAGGTAATAAACGATTAGAAAAGCGATTAACTTTAACGTGGACCTTATGAAGTATTTAGATTAAGCAAAAGAGATTAAAATTAATAGGTTTGAAATTAAATTAAATTTACGAGTCTGGTACCAAAATTTTAAACGTAAACAGGTGTCCAGACATATAATTTATGTGAAATCTTGTAAGTGAGGGATGGAGGATGGGGCGGAGATTGGATCAGGCAATAAAAGTGACAGATATCCCAGAGTCAAATTAGGTATATCTCCCATAGAAGTGTGGAAAACTATATATTAATTAATAATAGATGAAGTATGGAATTTTCCTGGAGACCACACACATCGGGAAAAGTGGAGAAAAGATAAAAGAAAGGGTAAAGAACGGAGATAAAGAATAATCCAAGTGGAGAAAAGTGATACAATTCAAATTTATCCGTGAAATAAATAAATACGACTTGGAAAATAACTAGTTAAAGAGTTATGAGAAATGACATAAGAATAAAGAAGAAAATTGTGCAAGAAAACGTCGCGGATAAAAGAAAATCCAAAAGATAAGGAAAAATTCAAATCTGCGGCATTAAGAGAGAAAGTACTGGTGAAAATGGAAAAGCTCATATAGGTGACAATGAAATTAAGTAGAATTTAGATAAATCGAAATTCTAAACTGCATAGTAGGGATTTCAACATGGATTTAGGCATTTTTCGCACGAGATGCATAAAATTGAGATGTATATATATATTATTGAGGACGGACCTATCGCAAATTGAGAAAAAAAAGGAACACAAAATCATGAGAATTTAACTACATTTTGTATGAACACAGGACAAAGGAAGCTTGGGCGATTAACACAGACTTACCCGATTCGGACCCTATCGATTTAGATATGTGAGATGGAAACTGACCACCGCCTTGAGCCGGAAAGCAGAACATCTTATGGAAGCACAATCGATATTGATGGAAGGGGTGTTTGGATTTACGAGTTGATAGGAGATAGAATTAAGCATCAAGAGAAATTCAGATACGTCTTTTGGAACCTGAGAGGGGTATAAAAGATGGAACACATCAGTCAGGAGACAGTCGCGCCGAGGATTCGAAAAGTTGTTACGTGGCAGTACTACGTCTTTGGTAGGATTAACAGTGAAAAATCTTTAAGTGTTAAATTTTAAATAAGCCCTGGACTTTGTGAAAATTTTTGTGAAAAGTACAAGTGCTAGAGTCAGTGAAATTTAATAAATCAGTTTAATTTGGTTAAACAGTGAAAATAAATATAATTTAAACTCAGTGCTTAAAAGTGTTAAGTGAAGTGCAGAAAGTGATTACGGAATTAAGAATTTAATTAAAATTTAAAAATAATTATTTCAGTCAAAGTGAAAACATTCAAATTAAATTTAAAAGTTTGTTATCGTTAAATTAAAGTGGATGTGCTCGTGAATTGATATTTAAAAATAGATTATAATTTTGTTTAAAATTATTAATAGTAAATACTTCATCTTAGGTTAAAAGAAACACAAAAACAAAAAAAAAAGGATTCGATAATAATAAACGTTTAAACCTTTGTTCTAAAATTAACAGTTCGGAAAAGAAATTAATTTATTAAGAACCGAGATAATTAAAAGTCTGCGCAATTCGGAAAAAATTTTCTTATAAAAATATATAAAAAGAAATTTAGAATCAAAAAAATTGATCAATAAAAATCCATCGTGCGTATAGCGACAGTGTTAAAAGTGTTAGTCATTTTAACCGGAATTCTAAACATCAATTTACCATTTCGAAAAAAGCATTTTAACAGCTATCATTCAAAAGCCTAAACTAGAAAAGTGTTATTAAATCAACGGGATTTCTGAATTAGGATTTCGTTCGGAAGAAAAATTAAATATCAGCTAATTTATACGGTTCAAGCGAGAATAAAATATTAAATAGGAATAAATAGTCGAAAAGGTTTATTTTGAAATTAGTTGAAAAATACAATTAATTAGGTAGGATTTCTTCATCAAGGTTGTTGTGTACTACCCGACCGGAAATACCTTGACGTGGGTGAGTTTTCCTTTTATAAATAATTTTCAGGTCCCAGGAGACACAGAAGGGCTGTGAAGTGGAAGTATATCAATTGAATATTAAATTAAAACAACAAAACAAAGAATTACACATTAATATATGTATATTGTATATTTGTATATATATTTATCTATATAAAAGTAAGGTAAAATATTGTATATAAAGAATATATATATGAGTAATGTAATTATATATATGTATTTTATTTATTAATCGAAGCATCGAAATGGTAGCGATTTTTAATACCTACCCGAGGACATATCTATATTATTGAAAAAGAAAATATGTATTTATTAATATTCCAGACTATGTAGAATCATATATTTTATATTTATTTATTAATATATGTACTCTTAGTTAACATATTTTGATAATCGAGATATGTGTACTTATATATGTATATTTATTCTTCAATTAAACCTAGTAAGTTTACTAAATTCGGAAAATGAAAAATAGTTTAACTTCAATAAAGGATTTAAAAATATTTTAATTAATAGTGCACAATAAAAGTAAAGAGGCACAAATGACTTCTAAGGAATTTTAAAATAAACAAATCTCACATTTAGGTTAGTGTGTCAGGAGATGTTTATATTATTTGTTTACAAAACAAAGGATCACTGGAGAATTGGGTCAACCGCATAGTTTGAAAACGACCTTGGCCATAATTAGTTAGTCATATAGGATTTTATTAATTACCCGAAACAGCTGGAAGATGCGTGTTCTCAAATACTTATCAATCACAAACGACAATTGAAAAATCACGGGTTAGCCAGATTTATATCGAAAAATTACATGAAACATTTAAATATCATTGATTAGATAGTCGCATAGATTTTTATTAGTTACCTGAAACAGCTGGAAGCTGCGTGCTTACAAATACTTATCATTCACAATCAACAATTGGAAAATCACGGGTTAGTAGGATTATATCGAATAATTGTACGAAACATTTGAATATTATTGATTGGGTGCTCATACAGAACCCCATCAGTTGCCTGAGACATTTGAGAGTCGAGTACTCTTTAATGTGGCAATCAACCACTTGAAACAATTGGAAAATCACGGGATAGGATGAACAAAAATTAATGTTGAACCCTGGAGGTAAAATTTAAAACAAATACAGTTCATCAATAGGAGGCAGTGGTCGCTCCTATAACAAGACCATTAACCAAATCCAATAGAGATGGCGATTCTCTTAAATAAAAACGTCAAAACCAAACAAACAAAAGCCTGGAGTTCGATAGCTCTCCAAAACAAACTATCAAATATGACCTTATTCTACTAGTATTTATTAGTATCACCTTATTAGTACGTATATATTCGGTTACCAGACCTAGAGCTTCGCAGAGTTCTTGGCGCGAGATCCGAGCTCGGGATGCGAGGTAGATAGCCTCGTATTGCGAGTTATAAACCTTTCCCAAACTGTATGTATACATATATTTATTCGTATGTACTGTTTACTGGAGAATGCGGACCTGCATACAGCTTGCATTTTAGGTCTTATAGACCACTCTCGCATTTTCTTTTAAACGTGGAATGAGGATTCACGACCCGTAAGTCCACACCAACCGTGAGTATATGATTGTATATAGGACGAAACCGGTTCGCCCTAAGTAAATTGTAGTCCAAGGAGGGGTCAGAATTTGGGGGTATCGAGACCCGAGGGGAAACTTGAATGCAGTACATGATGACGTGGAAGGCTCTTTGGGACGCGATAACTTAGGTATCAATCAAAGAGCCGTGTCAAAGGATTGTGCAAATTTCTTGTTGACTCACGATCATCTCGTTTACTTGCAGGAGGATTTGGAGCCAAATTATGCCAGCAAATGGGCTATTCCGAGTTCGTCAAATATGCAATTAACTAATTACATTAACCTACTAAATCAATCTTTACATGTACCTTATAGCAGCAGAATCATAAAGGAGTGGCGCCAGACAGACACAAGAGTTTACCAAAATCAAATTTACTAACAATTAACCATTTGAGTTATATTTAATTACCTGTCCAAATAAACATGTATAATATCTTTTATCAGCGTTTAACTACGACTTTGTTAGGGTGCAGGGAATCAGAATAATTACATTAGGAAAGTTAGCTCATTCAGGGAATTCATTTAAGTCTAGGTTTGCAATGGAAAGACCAATTAAATTGTGAAACTCAACACCTCGATCAGAACCAAGGGGGTTACCACAAAAATGAATGTAATTAAAATCCTATATCATAAATCAAAAAAATTACACAACGTTTGATGGAATTTAATTACAATATAAATACGGAAATATTTGCGTTCAAGTTCGTAAATAACGTATTAATTAGTTGAGTACATATGTCTATGAAGATATATAGTACAAGAGAGCTTTAAGTAGCTTTCTGTAGATATCAAAGAAAAGGGTCCAATTTTCATGGAGGCTTATGTGTTGTAGGGGAGGAATTTTCCATCCCTGCGAACACATATGCAAAGCCTTAGAGAAAAAATTAAATATCGGTCATAGCCAAGAGAGAAGAAAATTTTATATTGTTTTAAACAAATAAAAATAAAAGAAAATGGTGAAAAGGCGAAAACATGACAAGCTGCCTTATCAATTTCATATCCCGCGTTCTCTTCCATTAGATACCAAACAATGTTTAAATCCAACGAGTTCTAATTAACATATTATATTGGGGCATTTCAACGCGTCATTGAAAAATGTTTGAAGAAGTGAACATTGTTCACGAAACATATAGAATGTTTATTTTAAAATAAAATTGAGTTGGCGATGTTATTTGTCTTTTTGATACATTTATTCCAATTTTTTTATTTTTTTTCGGTAATCAATTAGAAGCGAAAATGAACTCAATTCCCGACATCTGATTGAGCTGAAACTCAGTAGATAGACTCGTTGACGATGATAATGCATTCTACCTTTTGATGGCAATCACGTATACACATACGCATATCTCTGAAATCGGGTGATATTACAGCAGTTAATATACGAAATAAATGTAGGTCCTACCCGGTCGGCATTTCGCGAGGTTGGTCGAGTTTTCCTGGGTAGGAATGTTCAATCCTCAAGTCAAAAAAAAATTATTTTTTAAAAAACATTTAAAAAAATATTTATTATATGAAACTAAGTTGGTTTTTACCGTTTCATATATTAATGAAATAAATAATTTTAATTGTCGTTTACAAAACCTGTAGATTAGGAATCTAAAAAAGAGTTTTCTCCCACACATACCTACTTATAAGTCTGTGATAAATGGTGTATCGCGAGTAGTGAGTGTGTAAGCTTACAATCAATAATGAAACCTGCAGGCTGTGTACTTTAAGGCTGTATTGCGCCGAGCTGCGTTGGAAATGCCTACCGGTTGAATGCAATCGCGAGAACCGACCGAGACCCGGTATCCGGTTCCTGAATTGACTGTCAAATGGCGGGAGATTAAAGTTAAAGCAAACGAGGCTGTATTCAAAGTCTCGGTTATGTTTATCTTGAAGTTGTAGCCTTCAGATGAGGATATTGGGTGGGTTTTGTAACTTGAAACCTTTTTACATCGTGCGGTGTTATACGTAGAAAGCCTATCAAGCTTATAAATAAATGTTAATTTATTTTTATAAGCAATAATTGTTCGCCTGAAACACTCATCCACATTGAAAAAATCTCCTGATAAAAAATACATGACGCCAACGGGACTCGAACCCGTGTCCATTCGATTTGCTTATAAAAATAATTGTTATCCTTTGTGCTATGCATAAATAAAATCTTGTCTTTAAAAACATTAATTTATCAAAAAAAATAATAAATGTTAATTTGTTTAGTTTAAATAATTGTAGTGTTTGTAAGTGTAGTTTCAATGCAACTCAATAGATGTCGTTAGAGAGTGTTGATTCAAGTTAGAATATTTAGTCTATGTAGTTTTAAGGTGTCTCCATAGGTGTTATTAGTAGTACCCTAACGTAAAAATAATTCCAAGAAAAAACAAAGAATTAATTCAAATCGCACAATAATAAGAATAAAACCAAATAAATGTAAAAAAAACTACCAAATGAGAAGCAATAAATTTTGGGTCAAATGAAGTCAAGTGAAATCAATGATTTGAGAAATATTTCTATGTTCTGGGGGCTACCGTTAAATTTTTCCGAAATCTTGTCGCTACAGCGGAAGATAAGTCGACACATTCTTACAAGATGTTGAGAGAAGGAAGTTCGGCCTTTGTAAATGAATATGAAAAGGTTCGGAGTTTTTCGGTAGATGGTTATTGATATGAAATATGGATTGATTGAAACCAAGAGGGGCTTCAATGTGGTTATTTATATTTTTCGAAAGAAAATTTATGTAATCTCTAACCTTAATTTAATATCTACATGCATTTAATTGATTTAACATTTTCAAATACCGAAATTCTTTTTAAAAAGTCTTCAGTCAGTTTCATTGGCTCATCTGTGACCAAGGAGTCAAAAGGTGTAAATTAGTTATATCGTTTTCTTACAAATTGGTGTAGATCATACTACAGGGATTATCCCTCCAGTGGTAATAATAAATGTTGTTGGAGTGCAGGCAGATGCACGAAATAAAAAACTTTTAATATAGAGAACGAGATATTTCATTTCATGTATTTTTTTAATAAAGCAACAAACACTTGGTGGCGTAATATGTTAAATAAATTGGTATTATTTTTTATCCATTTCTATAAATGTTTTCTTAAAATCTTCATTCATTATATTATGTTTATCTTAACGAAGGAACCATTGGTTTCGAAATATTTATACCTTTTTCATTAAATGATGGTGCATGCAAAGTATTTTATTTTTATATAGTTTTAAATGTTATTCAGATTTCGCTTGTGCCTAAGTCACAACCTAACCACTTGAGCGACGGATATTTCTAAGTGTTCGATTTTTGATTAGACCAAACGATTTAATTGATATCATACTTTCAAATATTAATACGGAAACATATAAAAGATTACTGTAGTTAAAAGCTATTAATTTTAATTGACAGTTCCAGTTAATGTTACACAAATGTTATGAAGGTGTCAAAAAACTGAAAAAAATGCAGATTAAAATATTTTTAGATTTTTCTGGTTAAATAAAGGATGTAATATAATTTTACTGCACCATTTAATATAATGATACCGTTAAATTCTGCATGTTCTGTTTATGACCAATACATAGTAGTAGTACCTTCCATTCTGTGAAAACATCTAGTAGCATACTTTAGGGAATAAAAATGTGTCGTGAAGTATATTAACAGCCAGTGCAAAGCTCCAAAAGCTGTGTAAACGTCCAAACTACATGGTTTGGCAGACCGCACCTCTAAAAAAGAGGTCAGACTATAAAACTGAGTTAATTAAAACGTGTTGTGTTTAAAGTGCTCTTTTGGCATAAATCCACAATGTTTTTTTTCTTTATTTAT
Organism: Hesperophylax consimilis; assembly: GCF_061612785.1. Lineage (NCBI taxonomy): Eukaryota > Metazoa > Arthropoda > Insecta > Trichoptera > Limnephilidae > Hesperophylax > Hesperophylax consimilis. Next base: position 36,272,293 of record NC_142842.1, read on the forward strand.
TACCTTCCCGAAATACACCAAAGTAGCAATATTTTTCAACGGATTCAAATATCAATAATTTAATTAACTGACAAACAATTGTTTTAAATCTGAAGAGTTCGTTTTAAAAAATTGGCAATTACAATCTTGCAATGAAAAAAATCCAAGAATTATTTTTAATTATTGAGCTTGAAGGCACCACAGCTATTAATAAATTCAAAGAAAAAAGAGAGAGACTTCGAATTCGGTGGTAGCGGGTTCCAATCTCTGTGGTGGATACTTTCAGTGTCACCCTATTGAAAGTAGTGGCGGCTTGTGACTTTTGGTGTACTAGAGTGCTAATATTATTTAAAATAGCATTTGTATGAAGATTTTCAGGAAATTTAATTTTAGTGGTAATAAGCGCCGCACGGAATTCCTGAGAATCTTCATAGAAAAATACAATTTAAAAAAAAAAAAAAGATTTTCAGCTACAAACACATCAATAACGTCATTTTTGTAACCCAGAAGTCATGAGCCACTAATTGAAAGGCCATCATTTCGAATCGAAACATTCTTGTACTGGCTTTAGCCGTTTTTGGTGACCTGATTAAAACTGGAAGAAGTAAACAGTATGGTTACAAATACCCCAAAAATTAAGGAGTCTTGCTGGTTCTGGGCAGTTAAGACTCTTGTGCTGTGATTGATTAAAAAAATGTGAATATCGTACTCCAATTGGTTGCCTAGTCCCGAGCAGTTGGGGCCTTTGTACGATATTCGCATATAAAACATATCTGCAATGATTGAAAAAAACTAATGCTGCCGACGGGAATCGAACACGCAGCCTTCCCATTCCCTGTCGGGTTTATTTTTCGGCATTTATATTTTCTCAAATGATTTTTTCAATTTATATGGGTATTTCAGGCTAATAAATGTTCTATGTAATAATTTGTTATCCTTTGTGCGTTGCATAAAAACCTTGTCTTTTAAACATAAGTTTATCTTGAAAAAAATAATAAAATTTGAGTTTTGCATCAATTTTTTTAATTTCTTTTTTTCTCTAGCTCACTTTGTATTGTTGTATATCTGCATATAAGTATGTATTATTTATCTTTTTTTTTGATTTTTAGTATTTTTTTTATCCTGATGAAACAACCTTTAGTTTTGAAAATGTTGATATTTATTTTATAAAAAATAGTAGTTTTAAACTAAGTTTTTTTTAAATTCAATGTTTTAATGACTTATCAAGTTTATCAAGCAATGTTATTACTGAAATAACGATGTCAACTTCTAACATGGGGAATGAAATTTTTAGCTTAGCTTACAATTTATAATAATTCACCACTAAAACACCGCCTCGGCAAAAAACTTTAAAATGCTTTAACCTTTGAAACCAGTAATTTTCACTAGAAAATGTAGATGTTTGCGGTTTTTCCTTTTATGAAAAAACTTTTGACGCTGTTAAGAACTTGGACAAATTTACTGTGAAAGCTTAAACACAGCTCTGAAATCACTATGAAGCGGCTTTTTGGTTTTATTTCTTCAAACATACTATAAAGCAAGAATTGTTTCGTAAACAAAAACACGCATGCATTATGATTATATACCTATTCAAAGTTTGAAAAAGAGTTTTCCAAATAGACTGCCTGTTGAGATAGATTTATGTTCACAAAAATACAACCTGTCATATACGCTTTCCCCGAAAATACTGTTGAGTTCAATCTACCCGAATAGACTGCTTGTCACGTTCGATTTATCCTTAAATATCTGCCGCCTTAACGCTCTCCCAAATAGACTGCTTGTCGAGTTCAATCTACTCGAATATACTGCTTGTCACCTTCGATTTATCCTTACATATCTGCAGCCTTAACGCTCTCCCAGATAGACTGCTTGTTGAGTTCAATCTTCCCGAATAGACTGCTTGTCACGTTCGATTTATCCTTAAATATCTGCCACCTTAACGCTCTCCTAAATAGATTGCTTGTCGAAATCAATCTACCCGAATATACTGCTTGTCACGTCTGATTTATCGTTAAATATCTGCAGCCTTTTGCTTTTCCAGATAGACTGCTTGTCGAGTTCAATCTACCCGAATAGACTGCTTGTCACGTTCGATTTATCCTTAAATATCTGCCACCTTAACGCTCTCCTAAATAAATTGCTTGTCGAATTCAATCTACCCGAATATACTGCTTGTCACGTTCGATTTATCGTTAAATATCTGCCGCCTTTTGCTTTTCCAGATAGACTGCTTGTCGAGTTCAATCTACCCGAATATACTGCTTGTCACGTCTGATTTATCGTTAAATATCTGCCGCCTTTTGCTTTTCCAGATAGACTGCTTGTCGAGTTCAATCTACCCGAATAGACTGCTTGTCACGTTCGATTTATCCTTAAATATCTGCCACCTTAACGCTCTCCTAAATAGATTGCTTGTCGAATTCAATCTACCCGAATATACTGCTTGTCACGTTCGATTTATCGTTAAATATCTGCCGCCTTTTGCTTTTCCAGATAGACTGCTTGTCGAATTCAATCTACCCGAATATACTGCTTGTCACGTTCGATTTATCGTTAAATATCTGCCGCCTTTTGCTTTTCCAGATAGACTGCTTTTCGAGTTCAATCTACCCGAATATACTGCTTGTCACGTTCGATTTATCGTTAAATATCTGCCGCCTTTTGCTTTTCCAGATAGACTGCTTGTCGAGTTCAATCTACCCGAATAGACTGCTTGTCACGTTCGATTTATCCTTAAATATCTGCCGCCTTAACGTTCTCCTAAATAGATTGCTTGTCGAGTTCAATCTACCCGAATATACTGCTTGTCACGTTAGATTTATCGTTAAATATCGGCTGCTTTTTGCTCTTCCAAATAGACTGCTTGTCGAGTTCAATCTACCCGAATATACTGTTTGCCACGTTCGATTTATCGTTAAATATCTGCCGCCTTTTGCTCTTCCAGATAGACTGCTTGTCAAGTTCAATCTACCCGAATAGACTGCTTGTCACCTTCAATTTATCCTTAAATATCTGCAGCCTTAACGCTCTCCCAGATAGACTGCTTGTTGAGTTCAATCTACCCGAATAGACTGCTTGTCACGTTCGATTTATCCTTGAATATCTGCCGCATTAACGCTCTCCCAAATAGACTCCTTGTCACGTTCAGTCTATCCGAATAGACTGCCTGTCGTATTCGATGTACTAGTTCTAAAGCCGGTCATACTCGCTGTACGAAAATACTGTGAAGCTCTACCACAATGCACTGCTTGTGAATCTAAGTAATCCAAATTTTCTCCATGTCAAGCTTAACTTAACCAAATAGCCTGACTGTTGAGTCTATATAACTGAAAGACTGCTTATCGAGCTCGATATGGATTTATTTATTTATTTAATTTACTAGTTTTACATAAACATTCAAGAAATTATGTGAACATGATAATTTATTTACTATTCAACGATCCTTAACTGTGCAGGAGGATTGCTGCATATATTATGTAACTGAAATTGAGAGTAAATTTTTATTCAAACACGATCTGAACAAAAATTGTAAATAAAATTAGCGCGGGAAGAAAATGTATCAAATGCAGCATGGAGTCTTGTGACTTTTTTTGGTATGTGATAATTAATTACTCTCACCAGGTCAGAATATCTAACGAAAAACTACCCCATCCCCTTTTCCCACCCCTTCAAAAAGAATTTATATGCGTTCTGATGAAATTTTGCACATTTGACGTTCAAAATAAGAGAAAAATTACTGTGTATTACGAACTTCGCCGGGGACTTCAGCAAGTCATGTTTAAAAAAGTTATATACAAGATAGAGCATTATAATCGTTAAGTAATCGATCATAATGACATGACCTTCAAATAACTTTCACGATAGCGAGTGAAGAAATGTATTTTGAATGTTTTTTAATTCGCGATTTTTCTCTGTAGTTAAGCGTCGGCTTAATTAAAGGACTAGCGATAGTTTATACACAGTTAATGGCAAAGCTTCAACTGAAACCACGCCTTTGTGAGAATACAAAGCAAAAAGCTGGAAAATGCTTATTTATTTATATATTTAATACCTTGCGGTGTACTTTTTTGGAACGTTTTTTTTAAGGTAACAACTCAAAATATATTTCAGCTTTATTCATTGTAGCTTTAAATAACCACTATGGCAATACAACGTTTTTTAACCTCCCCCTTAATGGGGTGGGTAGACCCTCGTCCCTGCTCCAACACAGACGACCTTTGTAAATCATGATGTTTCCTTATGAATTTATTTATTTAGTTATTTATTTATTTATTTATTTATTTATTTATTTATTTATTTATTTATTTATTTATTTATTTATTTATTTATTTATTTATTTATTTATTTATTTATTTATTTATTTATTTATTTATTTATTTATTTATTTATTTATTTATTTATTTATTTATTTATTTATTTATTTATTTATTTATTTATTTATTTATTTATTTATTTATTTATTTATTTATTTATTTATTTATTTATTTATTTATTTATTTATTTATTTATTTATTTATTTATTTATTTATTTATTTATTTATTTATTTATTTATTTATTTATTTATATATTTATTTATTTATTTATTTATTTAACGCCCAGAGGGCTTTAACATGGTTGGTAGTATAATTTTAATTTGACAAATACTTTGAAACATAAAAAATAAGAATAAAATTACATTTGATAAAAGCTATGCAACAAGTCATACAAACACAAGAATCAAAAACAGAAAATTACAGCTATTTGTTGGTTTACATGATGTGTTTAGGAGTATTGTTGAAATAAATGTTTTAAATGATCCACAAAACTTGCCAAGTTGGTATTGAATATGTCAACATCACCCAAGTAATGATTTCCCATGGTGTGAAGTCATTGTATCGGAGAGTGGGCAATGTAGTTACGCTTATGTGTGCTGCTGTAGAATATTGTATTTTGTCGTGTTGTTACTGTGGGTGTATGTATGTTTATAAGTTGCAGGAGTTCACAACAGTCGAATTTAGAGTTAAGTATTTTGAATAAGAACGTTAAATCGTTTATTTTACGTCTATCTTCTAATGTATGTATTTTTAGAGTATTTAATAAGAAATTGTATTTTAAGTCTTCGGCAGGGATATTTAATTTATAGAATATTGATGCATTTATTTTTGTACCATAATATTATTCTAATTATTAATGTCATTTTGTTCAAAGATATTATTTGTTTAATGCTAAACTTAAAATATTATACTTAATCAAGCTATATTTTAAATTTCACTAGCAACTAAACAATGCATTTGAATGTCTTTATACAATAACAAATCTGTATTTCTGATTTGTTCAATCTTTTTAAACTAATGTTTTATTTCAGTCATTTATGGTGTGTGGAAGTCTTTATTCTAAAGTAATTTGTCTCTAAAATAAATCGGTAGTAAATAGTTCATAATTTTAAAGTTAAAAATTAAATACTTATAATAAAATCATTATTTTTATTTCCTTGGGCATTTTCTGTAATCATTTAATTTATTACACTTCAAAATTTGTCTCGATGTCCTGTTTTGGACTATTTTGAGTTTTTAAGCAACCCTCATTACAAATAGAAAGAATACTAGAACGGTAGTCTGTGTGGTGCAATAATAGCTTTATAATTTGTTTTTTTGTCGAATATTGTGAGGATTACTGGCATGGTGACCCTGGTTTTGGGTAACTGGGACCCTTGTAATCAAATTCATTAAAACTATGAATAACCTGACAATATTTTTTCTCTTTGTACAATCATCATAATAAGCGTAAAATATTGTTTATGCAATGATTAACTAGACTCCTGGATGGGAACCCAACGCCTAACAACCGGTCAACCTACATCCCCATTGCATCATTTCCCAATTGGGGGGAGCATATTTTAGATCAGCCCGAGCAATTCAACTGTTGCTTGGTAGCAAAATATTTTAGTGTCCTTTGAGTATTATTTGAGTTTCAGCTAAAAGGGTGACTCTCTAGATCAAGAATAAGATTGTATTTCAATCCTGAAAATAATAAACTTATTTAAAACTTTATCATTGGTGGAATATCTCCCCGCGTGGTTTTTGATCTTAGATGAACAGTCCCCTTTACTTCCTGCAACATCTAGATCTGTTCTTTCGCCTTCTTTTCTCTTCGCAAACAAATTCCTTCCTTTTGTTGTCAATTTATAATTATTCTAGAAGTCGGAGAAAACTTTTCCTTCGAGATGCCGGCGCATTCTGAAACAGCGATGGGAAATAAAACAGCAACCTACATTTTTAATTTAAAATTTAAATAACTTTATTTTATTTATCTATTTAACGCCCAGAGGGCTTTTACATGTGGGTGGTACAATTTTAATGACAGACAGTTTTTAAAACAAATATGGATACATAATACAGCATGCAATCTGATTGCAGTGAACTCCCAAAAGCTATTTAATTATAGCTTCTACAAGACTCGCATTAATAAATCCCTTCCTGTTTCCCTGGCCTTAATCCACCCCACAACGCTGCTCAACCAACTGGCAATATAGTTCTCCAGTTTTTACACTATTCAGACAGGGGCACTCTTGTGTGGTGTAGCAAAAAATAAATATAAAAAAACATCAAGAATCCCTTTAATTTTCAAGATAATTAGTTTTATAAAACACTATTAATTTTTTGTCTTAACCAATGCTCGGAGCACAGAAAACCAAAACATTGATAACATTTAAACGGTCTCAACTGAGAATCGAATCCAGGGTCTCTTACTTCTCGGGACGTCCCCTCTAACCACTCGACTACTGAGACCTGATTATTTTCCGTAATTTTCAAAATTAAAAATATTATCTCCACTTATTTATTTATTTAAAATAATTCGGTCCCAATGGCCAAGTGATTGGGGGCGTTATCTCGATAAAACAGAGAACCAGATTCGATTCCCAGTTGAGACCGTTACCTTTTTATTTTTCTGTGTCTTGTTCTGTTTCACGTTTCGTTTAGATTTATTATTATTATCTTCTTCTTAATTTAAACACTATCCATTTAAACGCGTAGAGATTATACGACGAGGTATGAGTGTACACTCTACAGTTTGTACACAGCGCCTTTGTGGTGAATTTTTACATAAACGGCGCCATACAAATCAGCAACATTTACAATTTTTTTTAACGTCATTTGACTAACTACTTATATATTTTCTGCAAAAATATGTATGGGTTTAATCGTAAAAAATGCTGAAATTTCAAAATAGTAATAATTTTTCTTTTCTACGACATACATAATAGACCCAAATAACAATGTTCAAGCACTAAAAACCGGGAATTGACAATATTTGGTCGATCATTTCCAGGATAGTTGCAACTAGGCGTTGTTTTGTCTGTACGGGGCTGCAGGGGGTGGGGGTGAGGGTGAGTGGGGTCGGAAGGTAACGGAAATATAACCTGTTGATGTAGGTCATGACTACCCGCCCCGGCGGACCGGAACAGGAAATAGGTCATCGAGGGGTACCTGCTGCTCCACATACAATTATATTAGTCATTCGGACAATTCGAGACGCACCGCCCGTAATTCATTGGGATTTATTAGTGTTCTATGTTATGGTTAATACGAATGTTAGAATTCGACGGATTGGTCCTAGTCGTTGATTTGAATCAAATAATATCAATTAATGCAAATCGTTCCATTTTTTGTCTCGTTCCAGCAGCACCGTACACCGATACAGAGCGCGTATCACGTGATGAGTTAGGTTATATCCAGTAATGACGGGTGATGAAAAAATGAATACGTTTTTTATTGAAAAAATAGGTCATTGTACAGCAAAATGACATCAATATTTTTTACTCCAAATTAACTCAGGAATATTTGCTTATAGTCTGATGAGAAATCCCGACTGCAATTATTGCCGAGCACGCACAGAGCCAAAGTAGGAATTTAGAAGAAGGTTTACCCACTAATAGATACATAGGTAAAAATTGATTACGTTCGATTACAAATACAGGGGATAGAAAAGGATAGAGAAAGAAACAATACAAAATGGAAGTATTTCACTTCCTCCCGGCGGTTTTCAATTTTCAATTGGCAATTTTCTTCGAAAAATTATTATCAGAAAAACATCAAAATTCTAAAACTGAATACCAAGCACATTCAAACTAACTACCTCAAGGGATAATTTATTTTAAGATTACATATGTTTTGTGTAAAATATATTATACAGATTTATAAAGACGTGAAATATCAGCGACTTTTCATGTATCATGGCTCCTCTGTGAAAATTATGAAAAGGATTTAAATTTATCCAATTTCACGTATTAATTTGTACGAGGGAATGTTACAATTATTTTGCACAAAAATAATATTCGAATTACCTCGGGTTCCTGACAATCCATGCGGTTTTTATTAAAGGATTATAATGAACACTGGAAACCGTACCCTCACAAAATAAATGTTACTTAGATATTATGTACCCAGTTAGGGAACCTTAACAACGTAAGTGAAGAAACCATGCACAAAAATATGCGATGCGCGGGCCTGGGTGTATTAAACAAAATTTGCCCTAGCAGGCCTAGAAAATTTATGTTTCTGTGGAGTTTATTTTAATTATTTCTGATAAGATTAACACATTACTGAAATCTCAGATGTTTCTAGAGGAATCCCATGATTAGTTACTAATTCATTGTCTAGATAAATAAAATTTGAAGCTTATAGTTAATTTTATAGTTGAAAAACTTTTTTATATTTAATATGTTTATGGTAAGGTACTGTTTTTATTAATCTTAAATATAACATACATACGTAGAAATCGGTTTTAAAATTATATATTATCGTTACGAACTTGTGTCGATTTAACGTTTAAATCATTTACAAACACGACAATTAATTATTTATTGCTGGTGGCAACATTTGAAACCTCTTTTATTATTTTTGAGATTTCTTTTTACTTTTCTTAAAATTGAATGAAGAGATATTTCCTTGACATCTGTCACTTTGCTTTCACGACTCATAAAAGAAAACCGCTCCATTAAAATTCACTGCCAGTATTGCCTACCTACAACTCCTGTTTTACTGCCCGAGGGCAAAAATATATTTATATTTTTCCCTTAGTACCATCGGGTTGGTTCAATTATTTTTTATTACATATTGCTTTTTACTTTTTCAGTTTGTAAGTAATCCACATTTCACCTCTGATAAGCAAGTAGGTATAATATAACATGTAAGGCGTAAAAGGCCCGCCCTAAGGCGTTTTCAGAACATACATCAGTTTACTTGTACAATTGTCCACCTTAGCATTATATCATTATACAGGGTGTCCGGGGGTAAAGTGCAGTAACTTCGTGGGGGGATTCTACATGATCGTAGGAGTAAAAAAGATAAATAACTTTTTCCGAAATTCCAATTTTTTATTTTTCATACAAAAAGACATACCTGCTAAAAAGCCATAGTGTAGGTGCAAACTTACCCGATAAATTCGCAAGTGTGAACGTGGCAACGTTGCATATTTGTGAGTGGCGCGTATCCATGGAAACCGCATGTGAATTGTAAACAATAACAACACAGAGTTCGCCGTATGTTTTGATATTTTACCAAATTCAAAAAGAGAACTGCACTAAAATCACGTTACACTTTTTATTATAAAAAATATTAATAACTCATTGAACACTTAACTAATTTCATCGCTTTTTACTAATAGGCCACTTGCATCATATTTTTTATTTTTCTTTTCCGGTTAAGGAAAATATTCTAAGACATTCTGTATTATTATTATTTTTTTAATCGTATTTTTGAAACCCTGGGGATTTTTTGAAAATTTCAATTCGAAAAATCAGACCTTTTTTTATAAACCGGAAAGACGGGACATATTTTTATAGGTGAGAAAAAACAATGATTACATAGCCGAAAATCATTTTAAAAAAAAGAACGTTTTCCACACGAATGACACAGCAGAATAACGAGGCATACCAAAAATATTACATCTCATAAATATTTTTTTCCTTGATCCATCTTATTGATCATAAATCATTATAATGTACAACGTCTATATTAATAAATCCAATGTAATATACTTGTACTTGTAAATTATAATAATAATAAGAATATTATAAAATTTGATTTTGATAAAATCAGCACCATAACCATTATACCTCTAAAACACGTACCGACATCTAAATTGTACGGGGTTCTCTTCACATCTGTCAAAAATTCAAACCAAATGAAAAGTTCGCAGAGAACAAACAATAAATCTAGTGAACGAATTCAAAAATTCTTAGATAAATTAAATTTTCAAAGTTGTTTACTCCGCCCGTCAAATTTTGTGACACATTACATTCAAAGCACGATTTACTAATAGCGGGGGGTGCAGGAGGGGGTGCGGGGGACAGTTTACCAGCTGACCGACTGAATTCGGGTGCCGGGGGTAGCGGGGATTAGTTACCGGGGGGGCGCGGGATGTAGATTTGGCAACGACGAAAAAAATAATGCCGTCTAGGCACGTCGGAGAAATTTTTCGTTATTAGCTTAAAAGTACATCTAAAAGTTGGAATTTCAGAAAAAGTTATTTATCTTTTTTACTCCTACGATCACGTAGAATCACCTCCCGAAGTTACTGCACTTTACCACCGGACACCCTGTATTCTGGATAAATTGATTTGTTTTAAATTTATATAGAACTGTATTGGAAATTAAAGTTTTTTTTTCTATTTTCGACCGACTTGCGCCAACTTTTGGGCCAGCTAGAAGCAATTTAAAAAATAATAATTGGTTCAGGATTGAACCTTCTTTCCCATGGACTGGTATTTACCTACTACTAACTTTTATAATGTCATTTGAAGCTTTAAAAAATATATATTTTTACCGACTAAAATATGTTAATACCATTAACGGAGTTAACCTAAGCCAAGTTCCAATTGAATAGGACCGAGATTTATTTCGTATATTAACTGCTGTAAATTTGTATCTATATTGTCATCGAATTTCAGAGAAATTCGTTCGTGTCCGCGTGTATTCGTGATTTCCACCAAAAGTCGAAACAATGCATTATTATAGATAACGAGTCTGTCTGCCGAATTTCATATATCTAATATCGGGAAGTGGGTTAGTTTCCACATTTAAGATTTCATTTCATTAATTAATTTATATATTAAATCAAGAAAACAAAACCGTAATTAGAATAGATGTATTTTAAAAATTACTCGAAAATTTTTTAAGATATTTACGCGTAATTGTTGATTCTGTTGATGTTTACTTCCAATTATCTTTGATGAATAATTTTACCTTCATTAGCATTCGTAATGTACAGACGTGAATAGTAATCTTCACAAATCTTCAGCAATCTTCAGTAATCTTCAGAAATTTACAGAATACTTCAGTAAGCTTCAGTAATCTTCAGAAATCTTCAGAAAACTTCATTAATCATCAGTAATATATAATGATATTTAGGAAATTAAGTTCACTAGAAAGTAACCAAAAATACTGCATATATTATTGAATCTTTTTACATTAATAAGCACGCATAAAATTTATGCAGGTACTATGGTTTCAATTTTATAAATTGATTTCTTCTCCTTAAGTCCTTTATAATAAACAAAACCTTATACACTAGTGTATTTTTGTATTTGTGTTTTATGTATTCATTGGACGTATAAAATATCAAATAGAGACTTGTTTTCTTTAGAGAAGATCTATTAGTGATAGTCCAAATGTACTTTACCTTCGATTGAAATTTGCAATAGTTTTGATGTACCAAATGTACAAAAAATAGATACTAAAAAAATATTATTGAAACTATTAAAAAATTCTGATTCCTCTAAAATACCGGGTATTTATCAAACAAGGTCAAATCACAATGAAATCAAAAATATTCCAGGACATAAAACCACATTTGGATAAATTTATTTTGCGACGAAACTCCACAACATCCTCTTCCCTGATATAAAGCGAATAGAAAATTTGAATGATTACAAATCATTAATAAAAATCTGGCTGAAAGAGATTAATGAAACAACTCTGAACAAAATATTAAATACGACATACAAAACTAATAAAACAGAAATAAATAACTTTAGTCCGCCTCTGCACAGGTCACCCTAGTGAGAAGGACTAAGAAATACAACTTACTATACATGTATGTATTTAACAATTGTGTATGTACAATTTTTAAATAGTGACAATAATGAAAATAAAAATTAAACTAAAAAAAACTTACTATGGACTGTCTACAGTACTCTACATTGGCGGGTCGTGACTTTTGAGTGTGTTAGAGTGCTAAGTTTCAAAAATTCGACATCATTGGTGTTGTTTAGTGCAAAATTTTTTTCTTTCTTAAATTCGATTTTTTGTATGAAGTTTTTCAGGAAATTTCAGTTTGGCCGCACGGATTTCCTGAAAATCTTCATACAAAAAACCGAATTTTCAAATAAAAAAAATAATTTCAGCTACAACAACATTAATGCAATTATTTGTAATATTAGCACTCTAGTACACCGAAAATTCACGAGCCTTCACTCTGCGAGTATGCAGTGTAAAAATAATTTTTTAAGAAGCTATTTTTGTTTTCCAATAGTTCGGAAAAATAAGAGATTTTTGAGCAGTTTTTAGAGTATATAGGGCATTTTAATGAAGTTTACAGAGTATATATGGCAGTTTAATGACGTTTATAGAGTATATATGACAGTTTAATGAAGTTTATAGAGTATATATGGCAGTTTAATGAAATGTATAGAGTATATAGGGCAGTTAAATGAAATGTATAGAGTATATAGGGTAGCTTAATGAAGTTTATAGGGCAGTGTGTAGAACTCTTAAAGCAATCTACCAAAATAGAGCTGCTTACAGAGTTTAAAGAACAGTTTTTAATGATAACATTAATTGCTCGTAATTAATAACATTAAAAACATAAGTTTCAAATAAATGCTATTGTAAATTCTGGAAATGAAAAACTTGAACTATGCTTTTCACACAGTATCTGAAAACTCGTAGTACACAACTCGTAAGGAACCGGTGAATTTACATCACATTTTGGAGTCGATTATACTGCATAACTTTCCCTATTTGAACTTTCGTTTTCGAATAAATTCAAGTATATAGTTGTAATTTTCAATATCAAATTTAAAAAATAAAAATGATGTAGATTTATCAGTTTCCCGCTTGTTCGACCAGTTTCTGGACACCGTGTATAAGTAGGTTCATGAAATTTTTTCAGTATATGTTGATTTATCGAATATTTTTAGAGATAACACAAGCATTGTTGCAATGTTACATAAGTCGTTAATTATATTTAAGAATCTCTGAGAACCTGTTGAAAGGATTATTTGAAAGATTTCTGATCAAACTATCGACTGCAGTTTCCGTAATTAAATCTCTTCCTCTGAGGAAATTATCGGAGAAGCACGTTCATCCATTTCACAGAGCAAATCAACCGACCTACCTACCTACCCGACATCCTTCACCTCCTCGCTCGTCCTGCTTCGAGTGGGCAAGAATGGCACAGAACTTGGAGAAGAAAATGTATACTAGGAAAAGAGAACGTTGGAAAATGTGAGAGTACTTGATCGTTTTTTGTATTTCAAAGGAGTGCACTCAACTACTCTGTTTAATTTTGCTTCTGGCAACACTTATTTAAAATTATAAACTAATGTTTAAAAAATAAGTTTTTTATGCATAGTAGAAAGGATGACAAATTATTATAAGCAATAATTACTCGACTGAAACATCAATACAAATTGAAATTATCTCCCGAGTTAAAATAAATACCGCCGACGGGAATTGAACCCGAACCTTCTGGTTATTATCCTTATCGTATTTTGGCCTCAAATTATTATTTTTTATTAGCAAGAAAAAATGTATGACAAATAATTCTTCAATTTAAAAATATATTAATTTGTGTTTCATGCATAAATATAAAAACCAATAAAGTCCACGAAAAACTGCCGAAACGGGATCTGTCAATATATTTACGGTATTTTCGCTAGAATACAGATTGCAATCCAGAACCAAAAAGAGACGCCTTGAGGAATATCTTTCACAAGCGATACGCGAAATACGAGCGAATTGTTTCACAAAATCGAGAGATATTAATATTTTTGTTAATGTCCTTGAAGAAGAACTCTGGTAGTGAAAGGGTTAACATTTTTTGTATGGACCCACTAATAAAAGCGCCAAAGACAATAAATAGAATTATTCTTCAGAGAACCGTACATAACAGGCTCTGCTAAAATTTTAAAGCTTTTAGAAGTTATGAAATTTAAAGAATAAATCGCAAACCTTTAAGTATCTCTTCAAATCCAATTCCAGATTCCCTTTCATTCCCAATCAACAATAAAAACGATATTTTTGTTAAATACTGTTAACCCTTAATATCCCATTAAAAACATACAACCCAAGAGACATTATTTTAAGTACTACTTATTAACAAATTAAACTATATTCACATGCCTACAACGCCATTATCATTGAAATAAGCAACATAAAATATAACAACACATATTATCAAACAATATGTTTCGGTCTGGATAAAAAACAAAATACAAGAATCTCTGGGACTACAGTAAGTAATACCGGAGTTGCGATGTCACATATCGTATTCACAGACACCCAAATTTATTTATTTAAACGCCATATAATGGCTCTTACAATACAGTGATAATCGAATTACAAGCGTACAGTGGTAAACAGGATAATAACAGCAATACATTAAAGAACAATCATGTGTAAACAAAAACACTATTGCATGTGATGCAGTTATTAATATAATTGCAGTACGACAGTGCATAATTCAAGAAATATATACCAGTGTAACAACAGTACTACTTTAATACTAGGTTTGTATAAGACCTCCCATAAGTCGAAGTATGAGGTGAGGTGATGTAGATATTGTTACCCACAAAATTAATTGTAATTGGAATAGCTGAGTAGGCATCGCAACTTGGCATTAACAATTCAGGGCTGTCGGCGATTCAATGATATTTATAAATAAAAAATAATAATTTTTAATAAAATAATACATATTATGTTAGTTAACACTATAAGATATCAAGGAGCCATGCAGAAGAATATTATCATTACTGACATTGATTATTGTGTTTGAGGTATGTTATTATAGCCTTCTTATAACTATATTCCGTGCAGTTTAACACATTTACTACTTTTGAGAAAACATTGCCAACTGCATGCAATACAGGTATAAGCGAGTATCTAAATGACTCAGTCCTGATATTTTTGATATGATAGACTTGCCCTCACATAAAATCTGGGTATCGTTTCGGTGAGCTGGACGTTATCTACCGCTTATCCACACTGGTATAAAGCCGGCGCCAGACATGTGTTCAAAGAAGTGTTCACATAAGTGTTCACATGTGTGGCACGGGCATTTGATACTGTCTTCACTTATTTGCGCACTTAAGTGCGCTTTGCCGTTCCGTGTCGGTTTATTTGGCGCACATCAAAGGGATCAAAGTCAAAATGTTTGCATGCCTGCCACACTGCGCGAAGTCCAGTAGCGTGAGCGTCACCGTGGAGAGTTGTCGTGCCGCGTGCGTACACAAACAAGCCATAACCAAGCGAACTAGCGATGGAGTGGAACAATGAGGGCGTGTTTGAATTCATTGAATTATTACAAGGAGAGCATGACATATCGAGCCTGACAATTACTAGCACATAAATAATGTAAGCAAACTTTGTCGACCAAATCGTCGTCCATGTTATGTGAGGTCTATTTGAAAACTGTGAGCTCAAAGAAGTGATCAAATCTTTGAACACATATCTGGCAGAGACACACATAAGTGACCTAATGTGTGAGCAAAGTCTTCAAATAAGTGTTCACTTATTTGAACACATGTCTGGCGCCGGCATAAGAAACAGATTGTTACTCCTTCAGGGCTCTCGCAGGGACTATAATTTAATACAAATGAACAAAGCTACATTGATTTACATATAACCAAGCTAGACCTCAAATATCCCTGCATACGGGCTAGAAAGCATTATGCAAGATGCATACAATATGTACAGAACATAATTAGCAATATAAATATATACACTAGTTTTGAAACAAAAAAGAACATTGAAGTCAGAGCTGCTAATGTGGGCTGTCGCTTTTGTCATAAAAGTGATGAGTACATTGTTCCGTCACGCCGATTTGCTTTTGACAGGCCGTGTGCTGACCAATACTGTGGTCAGATTTTGAACTGTACAGTTTGAAATCACACACGTCAACTATAATCACGGAGTGCCGTGAGCCGTACAATCGCATCGAAACATTCGTCTTGTCAAAACCAATGTGTGTACTATCGCCGGTTATTTATCGGAATAATCCCTTAAACATATTTTATCGCAATTATCGCAATCCAATTCAACATAACGAGTGCTACCGTACAACGATCACCGTTGCAGTGCTGACAGATGATTCTCGAGATGCAGATTTCGTTCGCCACCCGGTAAGCTGACTGTGAATTAACCTTTCAAATTGTGTTATCGCATTCGCCTGTCATAAGCCATAGGCGTTATCCATGCTATAACTGTGTGGAATAGCCTTTTAAAATACGGCTATCCCAAACATTGTTCGTTCTTTATATTACATATAGCCAAGTGTCATATAAAAAGAAATTTAAAAATATTAGAACGATACATGTAATAACGGAGGGTATTCCACTCGTCAACTGGCACTCCCAGGGAGAATGTGCAAGTCGACTGGTCTGACCGTACACGACGTCCAACGACCGCGCCCTTTCCCCGGTTTTCTGATTATGAAAATTTTCGACGAGCTGGAGAAAACAACTTGTTGCTTACCGACAATTGGTTTGAATTGACTGTAATTTTAACAAGATAGAAAGAATCAAGGGATAGTTTTTTATCACACTTGTGAACGATTGATTTTTTTTTAAAGTTCTGATGTTTTCTTGAAGGTTCTATGGGCAATATTAATAGTTTATAAATAGCTTACATCTAGCACCGTTGTTACCACAACACGAAATGTTTTATGATCACACAAGACAATATTTAATGTATCTTGGGGATGATAAGTTGTACTCTTTTGACAAACTTTTCGTGAAATATTCCGAGGAGCAAAAATGTGCGACGACGAGTATTCGAACACAAAAATAAATGACACTTGCTTTGAGCTTCTATTTTTCAAAACTTCATTCTTGCTTTCTTCGAAGTAAGACCTTCAGGAAATGGAACAAAATAAAGGGAATAAGCAATTTGAGTAGGAACTGGAGTTAAAAGATAATCATAAAAGTGTGTCAATATTAAAAACCACTTAACCATATTTTTGGCATCAGGAGGATTCGAGAATATTTTGAACAAACTAAGACATTAGTCGTACTTTACCGCCGAAGAGCGTACATTGAAATAGACCCTTTGCAAAAAAGTTTGCCTTACATTCGTTTTTATCCAAACTGTTTACAAATCGGTTTGCGTTGCGACGAAAACATGGGTGAGGTGAGTAAATTATAACACATCTGTAAAAGGGACTAACTAAATAGTGTAAAAAAATATTCGTTTTTGAAAACAGGTTGAATTTTTGTTTACACGATTTGAGATGTATAGTTATGTCATTACGCCATTGAAAAAGGAACTAGTGATTTTATTTTTAGGGACTAAATAGTAATATTAAAATTCGAGTTGCTTGTGTACCTCATTTCAGATTCATTCATTATTGACAAATCACAAGAAGGGAGACAGTCACGCCACCTCCCCGCTACGCGCAACTTCGTTTGTTTCACTTTCCCTGAAGATCTGTCCTTGACCATTTCCAAAGCCAGAAAGACCATGACAACAGCAAAATTAATACTCGGAATGCATTAAGACAAAAGCTTTTACTAACAGAAGGGGAATAATAAATTAATATTATAAGAATTGCTCCTCATCTCATCACTAAACATAAAACACTGTTAAAGTCGATTCAAGAAAATGAATCCATGCTGAGTGGTTTTCTTTGTAAAGCTAAAGTTTGTCTATGCTACTTATGTGTCTGTCGGTAGGGATTGTGGTGATGAACATGACAAACTTATCAATTTCCATGAAGTATCCTGTAAAGTCATGATCATCAATGTGATACGAAAACATTCAATGTGATAAGAAAACATTAATAACGTTAGAGTGATTCAACCTTTGATTTGATTGACCATCATTTTTATCGTTTTATTTTCTAAGAAATATTTATAACCGTTTATTTATTTATTTTCGAGAAATCCATTTTTATTTTATCAGTTTGAACATGTAGAATACATCCAACATAAAACCAATTATCGATTTCCTCCTTGTATCTATAACTCTAATTAGACAACATAAGAAGAATAAAAAATATTGAATTTATGAAAAAATATATAAAAACAAAATATTACTTGAAATTATTGTTTTTTCATTTTTTAAATACATCTATTTGAATTTTACTTTTTTCGGTAATGAGTGCAGACAAATCTTGGAATCGAAAATTAACCCATTTCCCGACATCCAATCCAGCTAAAACTTGGCAGATAGACCGTTGTCGATGACAATACATTATTTATTTTTAAAAAATACGGATCAATATGTGCCATTAACCTAGTTATAATGTTAATAAGTACAAAGTATAAAGTTTAAGAAAATATAAACTTATTTTTTATGGTTCGAGAAGACATAAAGAAAAAAAATGTAATTGTAAGAAAATCAGTAATCTCTTAAGTGAGAACTTTAGTAAGGGACAGTATCACATAATAAATAAGTCAATTCTATCTTTTGGTGGCAATTAGAAATAAAATAATAAAAGAAAATTACTGACATTTTAAAAGTTCTCAGCAGTTAATAGCCAGTCCCTGAGAAGAAAGGTTCAATCCTCAATTAAGCATGAATAAATCGTAAAAAAATATATATAATCAACACAGATGTATTACAGTTAAAAAAAACTTTTTACTGATTGATTTTTTACTAAGTACAAATGTTTTGGTAACATATAACACGTAACACACCGGTCAGTGGTTGAGTGGGCATAGCGCTTGGGTCTCACCCGAGCGTCGCGTGTTCGATTCCTCGGCTGGCTAAGTCCTCCATCACAACACAAACAACATTTTCGGCTTTCTGTGGTGGTAGTAGGAGATTTTCAAACATTGTTGGGTTATTCGTGACCCGGGAATGTTTGTCTTTCTTTTTTAAAAAAAAAAAAAATATATATATAGAATGAAATTTCATGTAAATCGTATCGCGTTTGAGTCCCACCAAGGCGAATCGTGTTAAATTTCTCGGCAGGCTAAGTCCTCCATCACAACACAAGCAACATTTTCCGCTTACTGTGGTGGTAATAGGAAATTTTCAAATATTTTCAGGTTATTCGTAACCCTTATGTTTGTCTTTCTAAAAAAAAAAATGCCAACACAGCTGTCCTTGCAGACTCTTGGTCATGGTTGTGGTTCGATTGTGGCAATAACTTAATAATAAAAGTTGTGAAGCGCCCTCTGTGGCAGCTGGACGCGTCATGCCGTCTCCAACCGCTTTGTGTTTTTTTAGTATTTTCAAGGGAAACGAGGCAACATCCCTTTGAAGTTATTTTAAAAATCAGTGAATCAACATTTTAAATTAACTTACCAATTAGTAATCAGAACTTAATAATAATGTGACTAGAGAGCAGTGTTTCAAAAATGAATAATCGAAAATTGTGCTAAAAATATTCTAAATTCGCTTAAGTTGAACTTGGGACGAGAATCGGTAACTGTAGGTACGCCAGATGTTTTCAATGTTATTCTTGGAAACTCTGAAAGCCCTAACAAGTGCCCAAGGTGATTTATTATCTCGTCCGCCGCCTTTTATTTCGGAACAATGCACCACTAACATAATCACCAGAAACAAGTGTACAAGGAGATGGAACGTCACAGCGGTGCTGCCAAGGTTTGTTATCTATGTGAGGATACTGTGACAGCGCTTAATTAGCAGCAGACACATACCTGGACGGATGACGAACCTCGTGCTGGCACTGTTGGTGGCGCGGTGCACTCTTTCGCTGCAGTAGCTGGTCCAGTTTCCTCACCACCTGGGATTCTTGCTGCAGAGTCTCCATCCTCTACCTTCGTCGAATGTCACAGCGGTGCTGCCAAGGTCCGGAATCCATCAGAGGACATTGTGTCAGCGCTCTATTAGCAGCAGACACATACCTGGAAGGATGACGAACCTCGTGCTGGCACTGTTGGTGGACGCGGTGGACTCTCTCGCTGCAGCAGCTGGTCCAGTTTCCTCACCACCTAGGATTCTTGCAGCAGATTCTCCATCTCCGTGTCACCTGTTTCTGTACTTCATTTTATTTAACTTAATTTCAATTTCAATTTGTAATATTTTTTTTTTTTTTTGTAATATCTGCATTAACTGTACAGCGCCCCTGAGGTGATATTTCGCAAAAGCGGCGCTATAAAAATCATCCAATAAATAAATAAATAAATAAATAAACTAAAATTTGTGGCAGTAGCCAAAATAAAATTTTACGTACCGACTAGAAATACGAGGCAAAGTGCTACATTTTTCTGTGACAATTTTAAAACCAACTATGACGCTCATACACCTATAAATAGACTACGTCATTTTGGTAATAAATTTGGGAATATTGTAGACATGCTTAAAGATTCCGTATTAGTTATAAAACGAAATCATTTTACTGAGATATATGAATTCACAACTCCATAGTGCATATACTTTTGTTTTTATATTATTATGTTCCTTAATAGATATTTAGCTTTCCGTAATCCACACTATTAATTTGAATTTACCTTAATTTAATCAAAAATCATAATTTATTGTAAACTATGTAACACAACTGTATTACTTGTTAACTACTTTTGTAAAAGCCCATTAGGGCGTAAATAAATAAATAAATAACTCGTTGCATCTACGCCTTAAGCTCACTAATAAAAATTAAAATATATATTAATATTTGTGGCTTGTTGGCAATGCCAATTTGGCATACATATGTCATTTTTAAAAACCCTAAGAAAAAGGTCGCACCGTTTTGGCCGATAAATATTATAATTGTTTAGTGGACGAGAACAATTTATGTTACGTTATTTGTTTGATTCAGAGATCAGTGCTACGTTTCTATATCTGAATACTTGTAAAAAAGATTCGTCGCTCAATAAGAAACAGATTAAGTTGTTAAGCTCCCACTTACATCACAAGTGAACTGTCACAGGCGTGCTTGTGTGTCGGGTACGATCTTTACAAAAACCACTAGCGCCAGCATGCGGAAGAGAAGAGCGATTTCTTACACATGTGGAATACTTCACAGCTCTCTTCTCTTCTCTACTCATCTTTCTCCACTCTAGCAAATATCGCCGCCTGTGGATTTATTCATCTAAGATGAAACAGACAGCTACAAGTGTGAGCCAGATCTTCAACTAAGAGTGTTTTCTTGTTCACTTCTTAAAAGCAACCATGTGGAAGCTCATAGAAAATTTGTCAAATAGTTGCACATTATAAATGCCGAGGATTAATATATATTTTGTATTAACTCCGCACAGGAAGTCCTGAGGAAAATAATTTCCTATAGGGCCTTTTTCATCTCTGGGGATGCTCTGTGAAGAGTCTTTTTGAGGAGAAGAAGGTGTGAACAATGTGAACATGGGTCTTGAAGAGAATTTTGCAATTGGTAAACAAGACAAAAGGTCATTGATGTGCAACAAAAACAAAGTCAGAAACAGAACCGATCCCTGTGGGACGCCAGCATTTATTGAGTGTGTGGAAGATGTGAAATCTTCAGCAACTGTCTGAATCAACCTTTCCCTCAAAAACTCTTGATTTCCACGGATCGAATAGAGTGCACGAAAACAAATATTTTTTATGTGAATACCGCACGGTCCCAAATGCTCTCATCTGTCAGGAGCCAGAGGGACTACGGCATTCCCAATTGGAGTAATACGCTGTGGGTCTGAAGGGAGCGGGAAGGGTAAGAAGATAATGATTAAGATGGGGTAAGTTTCAATACTGATGTTAATTAGGCTAGAGTTAAGTAGGTCCTCCATTTAATTTTTCAAGTTTTTTTTACGAAAATCGAATAATTGGTTCAACCTGTAATTTTTCACATATATTTGCATATTTTGAGATATTTTTTTACTTAATGTTAATGCCCTACAATAATTCAAACTGCCTTGAGTCAATGAAACTATGGTAATCATTCTTTGAGAATGTTTATATGAAAAGAGTGAATAAAATGTAGGAGAGGATATTGTGTCAGCGCTTCATTAGCAGCAGACCTATACATGGACGGATGACGAACCTCGTGCTGGCACTGTTGGCGGACGCGGTGCACTCTTTGGCTGAAGCAGCTGGTCCAGGTTCTTCACCAACTAGGATTCTTGCTGCAGGGTCTCCATCTATTATCTTCGTGTCACCTGTTCCTGTACTTCATTTTATTTAACTTAATTTCACTTTATTTTTGTAAAATTTATATTTTTGTAATACCTCCATCAAGTGTAAAGCGCCCTTGAGGTGATATCTCACAAAAGCGGCGCTGTACAAATTGTCCAATAAAGAACATAAGAAATGCGATGTAACGATGCGACGTGTTTCATGATCCGAAAGTCAGGTCCATCGTACCTTTCAAATAAAGAACTGTGTTTTATCATCATTGTGAAAATCAAATGGATGGCAACATACCATGTAAGGCAAGTGTAAGACAGTCAAAGTGTGTTATGGTATTGGAATCCCAAATGTTGAATGCGAATCAATTTGTGGCTTTATTGCGGACTGTAATCAATATTTGACCCAACTAGCTATGTAGCTTGAATTGAACGGGATTGTGACTTACCCTTGGTCTTTCGAACGATATTATGGCCTTGAAGAATGCTGCCGTTGATCTTTGCACAAGCTTCCGTGATAGACTCGAACTAAACGCACTGAGAGATCACATGTTAACTATGCAGGTTTTTTTTAACAGAAGGGTCGTGTATAATAATTTTTTGCAATCTCACTAATGTAGGTACTCCATACTGTCAGATAGGGATAGGTAATTGGGTGTGGGAATGCAGGAATATACGTTAAAGGGAAATGCAGATAGTTATTAATATATACCTAAATATATCAGTGGCCATAAATGTATCCATTTAAATCGACTTGGAAGACATTTCTGGTGTGTATTATCTATTCAAAGAGAGAGAACCTAAGTATTAAGACCTGGTGATAGATAAATAGTGATTGCCTTCTACACACTAGTATCATCACACTCTATACCAATAGGTAAAAACCATGGATTAAAATGATTACCTAAATATGAACAAGGTTGTTGTCATTATAACCAGACTACCATACAACTAAATCTTCTCCATAGTAGGTATATACCTGTTTTAAAATTTCATCACAAGTGGCTACATACTTATTTTTGTTATTATATTTAGGGAGGCACGTTTAGTCGGTTCTGTTTCAATGGATAAGCTTTAGATATAAAGGGATAAGTCCCTGGGGTGGACTTTGCCTTTCTTCCTATAGTTTTTGCATCTACTGGAAATACAAATTGAGGTAAAAACACCACGTCGTTTATAGTCAGGAAGCTAAAACTTTATGTTTCGCTAATCTGACTTGGTGGAACCTTTTGTTAGAAAGTTTTGAGAAAACGTTATCTTGGTAAAACGTGAGATAGTTTGGTTTAAATTTCAACAAATTAATTATGTAGCAACAACAATTTTGT
Organism: Hesperophylax consimilis; assembly: GCF_061612785.1. NCBI lineage: Eukaryota > Metazoa > Arthropoda > Insecta > Trichoptera > Limnephilidae > Hesperophylax > Hesperophylax consimilis. The sequence goes on from NC_142842.1 coordinate 36,295,859, forward strand.
TCATAAAATTTTGAGGTTCGGTGGGGTTTTCCTTAGATCAAAGATGGGTTGTTTCATAGAATTTTAATAATTCATCAAATTTCAGCGTTCATTTGCAAGATCTGTTAATGTCCTATTCAAGTAATGTTATTATATCATTATAGGTCAGTTACTTGACAGTAGTGAAATAATAACAGAACTTGAAAATAACTATCACAGAACTTGTAAATTAACTTTGAAATTTTAAGAATTGTTCACATTCTCTGAAACAACCCGTCCTTAATATTTTCAAATTTAAATTAAGTTAATAGATACATACTCTTTTGTATTCGACAAAGGTAATCTACAGCGAGACTTTTTCCGAGTGATCCCGAGTACATTTTTTTTTTTTTCGTATTCCTCACAGGAGGCCCTGAAGAAAATAATTTCCCTCAGGGCCTATGTCATCTTTGGGGATGCTGTGTGGAGGGTCTTTTTGTGGAGAGGAAGGAGTGAACATGGGTCTTGAAGAGTCCCATGTTGTAGGAGGGAGGAAACACAGAGGCCGGCAGCTCGTTCCACAGCCGAGCTGTTGAAGTTAAGAACGAATCGTAGAAGCGACCCGTTCTCATGTGACAAATGTCAACCGTGTACAAATGATGGGCGCGCGTTTGGCGTGTATCCCGACTATGCACCGGTGCCGAAGGGATCATTGACGCTAGTTCCTCAGAGCATCTTCCATTGTAATACCGATAGAACAAGGACGGCATACCTACCTGACGCCTGTGCTCTAAAGATTTCAGTCCGTTTGTTAAGATTGGGGAATCTATCAAACGGACTGCCCGTTTTTGCACAGAGTCAAGGGTTTTTTTCAGGTATTTAGGGGCTCCGGACCAGAGATGGCTGCCAAATTCGACAGTAGGGCGCACTTGAGATTTGTAAAGGGTCAGCAGTTGTGTACTATTAAAGTATCTGCGGGCCCTGTACAGTACGCCCAGCTTCTGAGAGGCTGATATACATACTACATATTTACTCACGTATTGCACAGTTGTTGCTTAAATTCTTTTATATTGCATAGACATAGACGGTGCGTCTGCTAATTACCAGCACCCTTCCCGCTCCCCCTCCCCGATTCCCTCTATAATATATTTATCCAAGACAGATTGCATTTAATTCGGGAAGAATTTTGCGATCATACATAAAGATAGCAAGCCAATAAAATTTGCGTTAAGAAAATGAAGATAATGTTGGTATTTCTTATTGGAAGTATGATACAATTCAATATGACGTTATGAAATGGGGTCGGAGAAGTTCAATGGTAGAGCAGAACCCCGGCAAGGCTAAGGTCCCGGGTTCAATTCCTAGATGCTACCGTATCTTTTTCTGATTTTTCTTTTACAAATTTTTGTTTTAGAATCGCTAACATTGTATTTAATGATTAAATATTACAATTTGAGGTTTAACTCGTTAATTTATTCCAAAAATTACAATCGCAAAAGATATTTTCGATTTGAGTCAAAATCTGTAAATACGATAGATTTCCCTGCCCGTGAGTTCTATATTTTTGTCACTCTCTCTAATGCTTTCAACAAATGTGAAAGCTTTTTCGTTAGACTTTGATCTTTTTTAAGTATGCATGCAAAAGATGTGAGATTCCTATATCGAAGTGCTGTTGGCATGAAAATAATGATGTGCTTGTACAAGAGATATCTACACGCAACAATATTCATCCAGCAAAACAAGTATATCAAGAATCATCTTGTGAAAGAATGGCTTCAAGATATAACCCCCATGCAATTCAAAAGAATTACATGTGTTAATATCGCGATTTTAAATTGAAGCGCAGAAATATCGGTGAATTGTTTTGTAAAACGATCACGTCTGCTATTTGTCTAATTTTACTATTATTGTTAAATGTGTTTCTTTTTAATTGAAAAAATATATAAATTATAATTTATGGGTCAAGTTTGCGCTATTTCATCAATCTTGGAATAAAACTGTCGTCTTGTAAAAAAAAACACCACAAACACTCTTCAGAATGTATTATTACTATATTTTTATTCTTATATATATATATGAAACCGCACAAGGGTTCCAACTGCTTCCTATCGTCTAGAGCTAGTGAGACTATGTCATCCCCAGTTGGGGTAATTTTTGAGACTGAAGGTAGTGGAGAGGTGAAGGAGATGGAGAAAAAGAAGGTGGAGATGTACCTGGTTACCAAAAACGGCCAAAGCCAATTCAAGCAAATTCTGAATGGTTATCTTATACTAGTCTGCTCTTACACTAGAGCCGTATTTACAGTATCTTCCACTCTGGAACTTGCAAAAATTCTAAATATTATTTGAATTTATAATTTATGAGTAAATTGTAGAATAACATAACAAAGCACGCCGGGAAAACCGTGGATGAAATTATTCGACCCTTAAATCTCTCATAATTACAAATTGAATTGCAATGTTTTACACCTAAAGTTTGAAACAGAATAAATAACCGCTTTCATATCAACTTTGATTAGTTTAACTTTATCGTCTCCTGTAAAATTTTCGTTTGTGGTTTGAAGGGTTTTACCAAACCACAGTCGATATGATTGTATATTTATTTTATGAATGACATTGAACTCTCAACCTTTGCCACAAGGTCGTGTTTTTAAAACTTTATACTGTGCAGAGTACCAAATCAATTCGATAGCATAAAAGGTTTTGAAGTAGGTACGTTATAAACATGAACATCCTTCAGAATTTTCCATCAATATACAATCTCCTTGTTTTAAATCTGTTGACATGAGATAGTTGAGAGCGCTGTTTGCTTGCGTTCATTTTTAGTCACGTAACTGATGCTCAGATTTCACAAACACGAACGTGACAAACGGGGAGACTTATTTATTTGCCTTTTTTCTGGTTTCAACAGCAGTTCTGTTCCTGGAAGCAACTTCTTGCTGAATCTCTTAGTAGAATACCAGATTCTCTATTCCTTTATTTTTCTACATTTAATTTAAATATCACTAACCAGCCATCCCATATTTTTTCTGTGAGGTGTTCAAAGTGGGTGGAATACTACAGATTCATGTCTCAGATGAACATTTTTTCTTGGGGTGATCCGGGAGCTGATCCCCCGACAGTTGATCCCCAAGACCTTTGGCCCCTCGGACAGTTGTTCCCCTGGACAATTGATCCCCCTTAAACTTGATACCCCACATTTATATTGAGAATGGTTAAGTAATTAAGATAAAGGAAGATAAGAGATAATATACCAGCGTATAACAAAAGTCCGCTTAACCAATATTTATGGATCAACTGGCAGAGGGATCAACTGTCCGAGGGTTCAACTGACCGGGGGATCAAATGTTGGCGGACCTACTGTCGGAGGAGCTATTTTCGGGGGATCAACGACCCTCTCTATAGTAAAAATCCCTCTTTTAATACCTTACCAGGCTATTTGTCTTTTTTAGATTGATTATTATCAATTAATAACATCAACATCCCTCATCGCTCGATAAATTTAATAGTCCATACTGATATATATATTTTTTTGGTAAACTAATGTTTAAGACAAGATTTTTTATGCATAGCACAAAGGGTTACAATTATTTTATAAGCAATAATTATTAGCCTGAAACACTCATCCACATTGAAAAATCTCCTGATAAAAGATACATGACCCCAACGGGACATGAACCCGTGTCCTTTCGATTTCCGGTCGACAGCTCTGACCACTGAGCTATGGCGGCTTATCTCTTATCCGCGAAAGAATTCAATATATACTAGTGTTTCATTCAACAATTACTGCTTGTTACATTTTTTTCACCCGTTCACACCCCGTTTTCACCCCGTCCCGTTCGCGTCATGTATCTTTTATCAGGAGATTTTTCAATGTGGTTGAGTGTTTCAGGCTAATAATTTTTGCTTATAAAATAATTGACATACTGATAATATTATGCAATATACATATATTTCGGTGATATGAATTTAAGTAATCGTCATATTTGTTCCTGCTAGCGCTTCGGTGTGTAAAGATATAAAGGTGTCTGCTGCGTACCAAGGCTTAAGCGGCCGATTTAGACAGCTAAAATTTAATCTCGGAATGTCGCACACAGCGATTATACGGACTGACTGATATACCGGGCCTTAGACTTTCATGTTTCACGCCTATACAAGAAAATGGCTTTCTCCATGAAAGTGAAACAGATATTTTCCAAATACTAATAATACTAAGTAGGTTAAGTATCACCAGTACCTTGTTGTATTACGATTTTTGATTATTTGTTTTGTTCGCCAAGTTCTGTAAGGTAAGGGGTACCAACTGAATGTATCTGGTTTCTGTATAAACAAGAGGAGGCCTATTATTGCGTTGAGAGGGTTTTAATAAAACAGCACGGTAAATAGAGTTTATTACTGGAAAATCCAATCAAAGTATTAATAGGTACTCTAAGACTTTCGATTCCCGAGAAGGTTAAAAATCTGTCAACTTTTTTGTATAAAAGGATTGAATGTGTACTTTTACAGAATTTTGTAGCCATTCTGGAGTTGGAACTTAGTTCGTCTTTTATGGCTGTTTCTTCATTAAAAACATTTATTTGAATTTCACCTTTGTTTTGGGTATGAATGAATGCGTTTGAGCTGAAACTCGGCAGATTGACTCGTTGTCGATGACAGTGTATGGTGGCAATCACACATGCACACGCGGACGTATACGCATTTCTCTCAAAGAGAATGACATTACAGTAGTTAATATACGAAATAAAGATAGGTTATACCAAATCGGTATTTGGCTCAGTTGTTAGCACGGTTGACTCCAGTCTTTGGGGGAATGATTCAATGCTCAGTTGAATAAAATAATTAAGTCTTTTTAAAAGTTCACAGCTGTTAAGGGCCAGCCTCTGGGGATGATGACTCAATCCTCAGTCAAACCAAAAAATGCAGTTTTTTTTAAAAATACATTTGATTGTAAAATTTTTTTTATATCATATATTTTATATTATTTGTTCATTATACACTGTGTACTTTGGGGGGTTGGTTATTCATGATAATATAAGAAAAAAATTCTAATAAAGTTTTTTCAAGAAAAGCAATTCCAATTACAACGACAAAAATTGTAATAAAAATTGTCCAGTGTAATCATCGCTTTACTTTTGCGAATAATGCAAATGAGCAATGTCGATTTATTGAAAATCTTTTTAAATTATTAGTCATCCTGTTAAAAACGGGACTGCAAGCCGCTTTCTGAAAAAGTTTTTCGTAATAATATCGGAACACATGTTCATCCATCTGTGTTGCTTTTAATAATATATCAGGATGAAACGCAAGAATGTGAAGACACTTTAAGCCCCCGCATACCTTATTTCTACAAGTTTCTCGATAACTCTTTAAGTGTTTAAGTTCAAAAAAAAAATAATTATTATAAAATATATAAATTATGAAATTGCCTCGATAGAAAAAAAACACAAAGTAAGCTCCGAAAATTATTCAAAACATGTTTTGTTTTGTTATTTAAATGTTATTAGTATTTCACATATATTTTTTTAAATCGATTCATTCGTTAATTACCTATACTTTTAACATGAATACAAATAATTTGTAGAGATTTTTAATAAATTAGAACCATTTTTAATCAAGATGTTTCTCCGTGTGCCAATATTCAAACTGAATGCAAATTGTAAATGTGATTTTTATTAGAAAAGTGCTAGTCTCGCGATCGTGGGGCAAACCCTTAAAACTGGTGGCCTGCAAACGTTATAACAAATCCAAAACTAATTTTAACTAAACTTTGCTAAAATTTATCTTTCGTCACCTTGCAGTAGGAGACTGTAGCGAGAGTCTATTTTCGGAAGCTGGTATAGTTTACGAAGAATCGTCTTCTACCAGCAAACGAAAAAAACTGTTTTCTTTCACACAATTTGCCTCTGATTGATTTTAAATATTAAATAACTTAATATTCCATTTGGGTGGAGGGTTTGGAACCGTTTATTGGATAATCTACACCTCTGCCATAGGTCACCCCAAGTGTTTCGCTACGTTTGGCGATTTAGCAGGGGTGCCCGGGTTCATCGGGTGAGCTATGTTCTGGATGGGACTGCCCACCAGCTGCGTGTCGTGCCAGATCGGGATAAGCTGGTTTGAAGGTCCCGTACGCAACGCGTAGCTAATTGCGTGGCACTACAACTCTTCATTAATTTGCGTACATACTACCGCAAGCGACGGACGTACGCGCCCGACGAACGCGTGGCATCATTTTCAGCCTAAAGCTTCTAAAAATGTTTTATGGTGGGTAGAACAAAGCGTATTCCTTACAAAGCATTGTTTGTTCATTATTTAAAAAAACAATTGAACTGTAATAATGGTTAAAAAAATTGTTTACAGCGTATCTAAAACACAAAATGGAAACCGCGTAAACTCTAATTGGCACAGTAATCTTTTTTTAATAACGTTGATGTTATTAAAAGCCATTAAAAAGAGATTATATTTGAGGTAAATCCACGTATGATTTTATCGCTTTGATTTTGATCACAATCCCTGTATCCAATAGTAATTATAGTAGCGATTCCTTTCCGCCCAATCATAGTATGGTAACGTAGAGTCAATTAAGGTAGAGCATGTGATCATTTTGAATTGGAAGTTAACATCAATTGTATTCATTAAAAATTAAATTACAAAGTTAAATACCAGTTCAAGGTGGAATTGCAAATCTTCAAGATCTCAATCTCAGGATCTCAGGATCTCGGGATCTCGGGATCTCAGGATCAGGATCATCTTCGCCTCACGTCCAGGAAACTCTTTTGGATTGAAGGTGAAACTCTGTTTGTATTACGACACTCCCCCGAAGGTCGTGGTATTAACCCCACACACGAGGTTCTGACGAAAATAATTTCCCTCCTGTCCTATTCCATCTTTTGGGATACTGTGTGGAGGGTATTTTTTAAGGAGAGGAAGTTTTGGGAAGATAAAAGGTATGAGGGTTGGGTTGGAATCTAGGGATCAGTGTATCCAGGAGTGACGGACATATGAATATATCTCTCCCATTGGGCGCAATGCGATGGGTCGAGAGATCAGTTGGAGAGGTTTTTTGTATACCTGTTCAAGATATACAATTCCGTAGTACATTGTGTTGATATATCTCGTAAGGTTTATCCAGCGATAGCCCGAAAATATTTCGTTTACGACTTGATTACAAAACATCGATTTGTCTATACTTTTTATAAATATAATTTACATGTACAGGGATTTCCAATAAGAGGTGTTATTTTGAATAGCCCGCTATTTCGGTAGATGTTACTTTTGAAGCTGTCATTTTTTGACATTTGACAAGTAGCAACTACGTCATTAATAAAAATGGAACGATACACGCAACGCATTGAAATTATTAAAATTCACTTGAGTGAATCAAATGCAAATCATCTTGAGTGATGAGGTTCCACCTCGGTGGCTTCGTCAACAAGCGAAATTGTCGCATCTGGGGCTCGGAAATCCCAAAAGTTATTGTTTAAAAGCTTCTCTATTCTCAACGTGTGACTGTTTAGTGCGGTTTATGGTCCGGTGGAGTCATTGGACCTTACTTTTTTGAAAATGAGGCTTGAGAAACAGTTACGGTGAATGGATTGCGCTATCGAGAGATGATTAATGTTTTTATATGGCCGGAATTGGATGGTATTGATCTGGACAACGTTTACTTTCAACAAGACGGCGCTACGTACCACAAAACAACGAAACCATTGATCTTTTATGATTGAATATCAAAATAACACCTCTTATTGGAAAACCCTGTATTATATATTATATATATAAACCTTCCGGAAGAAATTTTCTAAATAATAATGAAAATTTCATCAAAATACGTTGCGTAGTTTAGAAAACTAAGCGCACAAACAGACAGAAACGGATAGCAACTTTATTTTATACTATTTAGAGCAGAAAGCATATCAGTCAAAAATGAGCTTTTATTTACGAATAATGATAATAAAATTCGGAGAAAAGGCAAGTGTTTATTTATCAACAAGCTTATTAACTCTTAAACCCTACCACTCTGGGAATGTAATTATTCCTACCACGGGGTACTGAAGTACCCCGGGCAGAAAAAAATTAATAAAATAAAAGTATTTGATATTTTTTAAAATATTATTTGTATTATGGCAAAGTAATAAAAAAAGACAATAAAATTTATTAATAAAAACTAAAAGACATTTTTGTCGTCACATGAAGGACAGATTTTGTATTGATGGTCAGCACAAATATGGCGGCGACAAGTGTTACAGACAGATCGAGATTTTCTGTCCTTTGTGCGCGGACAAAAACAGCAGCGACCAGGTTTGAGATTATCAGGGACCGGTCTATGATCTTCACTATGAATATTCAAGACTGCACTTATAGTTTCTCTGATATCCCGGGGTAAACTTGGCCATTGAAATTTTGCTCTCATATGAGAATATATGAGTGCCATTGACAAACTCTAAAGAAATTCACGCCGTTTGGTTATTTTCTCTTTATCAATGTTAGTTGACAGTTTGAATAAGACCCAAGAGTTGACACCAACGGCATTTAGCAACCCGTAGAAGAGACACATGGGACACCTTTTGGTCTTCCTGGACGTCGAGTACTTCTTACAAAGTTGGTCGAACACATCCACCCCGCATTTGGTTTTACTATAGAAATGTATTATTTCTGGGAGGTACACTTCATTATCCTTGTCAGGGCTGTCATGCATGGTGGACAGCATGATTACAGCTTTTTTCTTAGCTGACTTCAGAGGACAATACGACAAAAGTGTGAGAGGTCCGTCGTAGGCAAACATTGAGGTGCATCTTTCTCAATTTTTAGTGTCGAAGTATACACGAGGAATTTCTCGTTTATTCTTCTTTACTGTTCCAACTAATGTTATCCCTTTTTCCAGTAACTTCTTGGCCGTGGGTATAGACGTGAACCAATTGTTACATGTCAGGTTTCTGTTAAGACCTTGTACGGGAGCAGTCAGTTCCATAACATTATTATGACATTTTCTGTACAGAACTAATGGAGAATCTAGCACACGAACCAAGCGCCTATCTTCTTCATTTATACCAGCCCCATCATTGTCAGGCACTAAATACTCTTCATCTCCTTCCACTTGATCACCGTCTTCATGAGATGGGACTTCAGAATGGTCCCAGAAATCCTCGATAACACTGTCGGGCTCATCTTCTAAATCTTCTCCTAGGTTTAGCTCTTCGTCGTCAGAAACCAACAAAGCAGCTGCAATTTTACCCCCCCCAAGATTTCGAGTCTGGGATTCCATATCTGAAAACAATACAACACCTCATTACACTGCACACACTGTCATTACATTCATAACACATTATTAGTCCATGAATGTCTCGTTACTGGGCGCAGGCCCTCTCTATCAACACTGTACTGTAGTCATTATCACAAAGTAAAGTAAATCATAAATAATCTGTAAACTTACCAGAGAGGTGTCGAAAAACAACTTCAGTAATTCAAGTATAACTGGAAGGAAGAACTAACACTATTCCTACCACGGGGTACTGGGGTACCCCGGAACACCTGTGGACGCGACTGCACTTGCCGGGAGGTCACGGCTTACCGACGTACTTACGCGCCATTTATCGAGAGTAGATTAGCTAGAGCGATTTTTGCAACAGTGCAATATTGTCAAAATTGTTGATATTTTAAACACCAGGGGGGTACTCCAGTACCCCAGGTAGGGTTTAAGAGTTAATATGCTAATATATTCAATAGATCACATTATAAGAAGGCTTAATACGTCTTTTACAGGTTTTATATGTCTACGTCTGTGACATATTTATTTTATCATTTCAATATTCTAAAAGTCTTTTCAAATTCAGTCGGTTGTCTCCGTTCCATTCGTCGTTGAATGGGTTTGAGAAATTATTTTGACTTTGAAATGTATGCTTACCTATTTGAATAAGATATTGCTTTGTATGGTTCTCTCTATACTATATACCAGAACTTCTGCGTCACGTGACAGGTAAGACTAAGCAGATTAAATTCCTATCAAATCAAATTAAGCTCGTATTTTGATATTCAATAGCAATCTTTGGCTTGAATGCGAAACTTCGAATTAATTTCATAGTATTTAATATTAGACTAGAAAATATGAATTATAGAACAACCTTGATGGCCTCTGTGGTCTAGGGGTAAGTTTCTTAACTAGCAATCTGAAGGTCTCGGGTTCAAATCCCGGCGTGCGCAAGTAAATTATATTTGACGAAATTGTGTTATTTCACAATTAATTGAATAAAATAACATGTAGTATATTTGCGGCACGTTCCACAGTGGAAGATACACGCAGTACCGCTCTGGTGAAAGACCACAATTCAGAATTAAAATGTTGCTTGAAATGGTTTTATCCATGTTTGGTGAGCAGATCTGATAGTCATGTACTTCCTCACTTTTCTTTTCCCCGTCTTCTTCCACTTCCTACTACCTCCCTCACAGCATACCTCAAGTGGGGATGCCATAGTCTCAGTGACTCCAGACAGTTGGGAGCAATTGGGACTCTTGTGCAGTATACACATAAAAAAAAAATAATAATTAAATGTACACCTCTGAACTCCTCAGTTCATGTCGGAAATGACGTTGCGAACTAAAACCTTGTCAACATTTTTATCAGAAATTTAAATCATAAAGTCATGATGGAAACGACTAGTTGAGCTGAAAATGGTATCTTGGGGGTAGAAATTTGTTCAAATATCATTGCATTTATTACGAAAAAAATCAGCAGCGTGAAAAATTTTGTCTTAAAAAAATTAATGGCATACAAAAGGTAGTTTTAAACATTTTTAATAGGCGTTTTCTATCAAATACACCATTTTGCCCATCATATTCCCTTATCGTAGTTTTTAAAGAATTCGAACTGTCCTCAACGCAAAGTGTAAGACCTGGAGCATCTGGAGATGTGTATATATGTATGTGTGAGAATGAGGACAGTTTTTCGAGCGCGCCTATACTTTGGGGACATTTGGAGAGTTTGGGGACAGGCTCAAAGTAACTGTCCTCAAATTAACATTTGTCATTATATACGCAACGCGCGGAATGAAGCCAATTTTAAAATTGTATGTAGCTATAATTATATTAGAGCTGTACAACACCATTATGAATACTTAAGCCAAAAACTCTTAAGCAATTTACCTGATGTATTACAGAGTGAGAATGTTTATTCCAATTTTTTTTAAACTAATGTGTCATCATTATCCAAAACCAATAGGCTGATATAAGCCACGGTTCTAAAGTTTCTGTTGTTTCAAATCAACAGATTTCTTTGTTATCGTTAAGACTAAACGACATAATTAAGTTGAGTTTATTTCGTCTGAATTTGAATAGGAATTGATTTTGCGCAGTTTCACGCCTGGCTTTGCGTGGAACTTTTTTCATTATTCTTCTGCGAGCCGTTATCTTCCCTGGCCGCCGGCGTTCTCCGCGAAAAGCGATTTCAATTTCCCCTTCAATTTCGTTACTATTGCTTTAATTTATTCGCGCGTAGTTGGTACCCGGTTACCCCCTTCCCCATCTCCTCGCTTTCAGGCATACTTAACATTATCTTTACATACACAATTCAACCAAAATTATTTAAACATTTTTGGTTCACACTTGAAATGCAAGGGAAATCAGACTAAAAATATATTTTAAGTCGGCAGTGATATGGCAAAGGGTTATATCTGCTGTTGGAAGAATTATACAGTATTTAAAAACAACATTATGAAATCGGTTGAACACTTGGACAGGGTAATTTTAAGCTCGATATATGAGTATCGCAACACAACCACATTATTATTTTTATTAATCATTTCGAGGTTTTATTGTTACTTCATTTTAAGCAGATACAACCGTTTGCCATATCAGACTTTTCACATATGGCCTTGGCCACATTAATAAAACACGCAAGTTGGCAAATTAAAACAAAGTGTTATTACGATTTTAGATTAGTTTTTATGAAAAAAAAACAATGTTTTCTTATAACGTTAGTCACACACAAAATGTTATCTTGTGGCGACAAGTACATTTGTACTTTTTGTCATTTTGCTACATTTGTTCAACGAAATTTTCAGATGGCAATTAAGTGACATCTTTTCAAAACGTCATAAAAAGTATTCAAGTTACAGCATTAAAGAATATACAGGATTTTCCAATAAGGGGTGTTATTTTGATATTCAATCGTAAAAGGTCAACGGTTTTGTTGCTTGTGTGGCACGTACCGTTTTGTTGAAAGTAAGCGCTGTCCAGATCAATACCATCCAATTTCGGCAATAAAAAATCATTAATCATCTCTCGATAGCAAAATCCATTCACCGTAACTGTTGCTCCAGCCTCATTTTCGAAAAAGTAAGGTCCAATGACTCGGCCGGACCATAAACCGCAACAAACAGTCACACGTTGAGGATAGAGAGGCTTTTCAACAATAACTCTTGGGTTTTCCGAGCCCCAGATGCGACAATTTTGCTTGTTGACGAAGCCACCGAGGTAGAAATGGGCCTCATCACTCAAGATGATTTGCATTTGATTCACTCAAGTGAATTTTAATAATTTCAATGCGTTGTTGAAGCGTGTATCGTTCCATTTTTATTAATGGCGTAGTTTCTACTTGTCAAATTTCAAAAAATGACAGCTTAAAAAGTAACATCTACCGAAATAGCTGGCTATTCAAAATAACACCTCTTATTGGAAAACCCGTACTATGTGGAACATTTTACGGAAGAAATTTAAAAATGACTAAAACTGCATCTATAACCCTTTGCCATATCACTACCGAACTATAAAATAGAAACAGTGATGTCTAGCATTATGGAATTAGCATATTGAGGTTATCGATAGCCTAGTGTGTAGGATGCACTTTACTTATAATTTACTTATGGCCGGCATAGTCCAGTGGTGACGCATTGGACTGCCATTCCGAAGGTCGCGAGTTCGAACCCGGCGTGCGCAAATAAATTTTATTTGATTAATTAGTGTTATTTCACAATTAATTAATTAAAATAATATATAGTATATTTGCGGCACGTTCCAGAGTGGAAGATACTACCAGTATCGCCCTGGTGTAAGACCACCATTCAGAATTGAAACGTTGCTCCAAATGGCTTTAGCCGTGTTTAGTTACTAGATCTGAATAGCCAGGTACTTCCCCACCTTCCTCTTTCCCTTCCCCACTTACCTTCAGCCTCACAACATCCCCCAATTGGGGATGCCATAGTCTCACTGGCTCCAGACGGGAGCAGTTGGGACTCTTGTGAGGTATTCACTATAAAAAAATATAAAAAAAAACTTAATGCGTAACTTATTTTTGGAGTTTTATTGCCGTGTTGCGCTGCCATCTTCTTTAGCCAACGTTTTAGACAATTTTAGAGTCTCCATCATCAGAGCATAGACATGGACACTGTAACGCTATCTAAAACGTTTGATAAAGACGGAGAAATCAAAATACGAAATACTACCCTAAAAATCACAATAAAAGTTTTGGACGAGAAAATCTCAAATCATAATCATATTTAGTAAAATTGTATGTTTTATAAATAAAACGTTAAATTCATAAATTATATTACCAAGGTTTATGACTCTTTAAAGTATTTTTATATGTAGTATTTGTTTAATCTACTTATTTAATTCTAGATCAACACCACATGTTCAGCTCCTAATTTTATTTCCACCATGATCTATTGTGCGGTGAAATATGAAATACTTAACTTCCTTGAAGAAGACGGCACGCTTTCTAAGTATCAGTTATCTTGTAGCTCGTAAAATTCTGGGGAAAAACTATTTAATTTAGAACAAAAACATTAAATAAGCAAGAATGTTGTGGAGTACATGCACTATAATACAGTTTCCGGGATTTATAAATAATAGAAAAAGTACAAAAGAGATTCATGCGTTACCTATATATGAGGGAATATATGTACTACCCTTTCCTGTATCCATCCTTATTCTTAGCAGGAATGCTCGATCTTAATACATTAGAAGCCCGCCGAAAAATATTTTTAGGAAAACATTTTTTTAAGATAATCTCTGGAACTATACATAATCCACCTATTTTGAAAGAGATTAACTTATATGTCCCAGACAAGTATACTCGTGGAAGGTCCCATACCCTTTTTTATGCTCCAAAAGCGAGGACTTCTGCCTATCAGAACGCCCCAGTCAACAGAGCGACTGAACTGCTCAACGAGTCTGCATTGACCATCGACATTTTTAACGTAACCTACAGGCAGTTTAACAATTATCTTTTGACGTATGTCACAAAGTAGTGAAACTGACCTTTTTATGTGTTTTGCTATACTTTTTGTCTAATTTGTAATCTTCTCCATAATGTATTGGTGAATAACCGTTTTACGGAGAACATGAAAAATAAATAAATAAATGTGTTTTTTGATGGTAGCCGTATTGGATAGTACCTTTTTAATCCGCCATAATTCGTATGAGCATTACGGACTGTCAAACCGGAATACTCAACATTAAGCCAAGTCTACTGTTCACAGAACTACTAATTTAAACAGACTATGCAATAATTACAATAGCGTATTATCCAAGGTGGATATTTTCAGGTGCGAACTTACCAAATACAAGAGATCCATAAAAGAATATTTCTCTAATGTTTTGTGAATAATGTGTATGTCTCTATTATGATTTTATTTATATCTACAACCTCTCTACATGGCTATAAATGTATTGTTTTGTAAATTTTGCGTTTTATGTAATCTTTTGTTTTGTATAAATTTTTTAATTCATATACCTTTCTTACAAATTTAATTTACTTATTAAGTTGTCTCATATTATACTGTCTCAGTAGAGGTAAAGTCACAAGGATGAAATCCATAATTGGTTTTATTTTGGCCATATACGAGTAATACTTATGTACAAACTGATTAAATGTTAAATGTCTATTTTCCGAAAATTAATAAATAAATGGGTTTTAATAGTGATAAATTATTTTTTTTAAATACTTTATTTTACCGGTTGGCTTAAATCCTGCAGTCCGTTGACAATGGCCGCCAAATTAAATTTAATTTCCCGCCATTTTGTAGTCAATATCCGGTTTCCTGTGCCTTTTGGCGCTCTTAATTGGCTGTGTACCGCTCCCATAGTACCTACTTGTGTGTACGAATATCCGTTAGGCCCCGCACAGTATGTTCCCGATAACTACATTATGCGTTGTAATTGGGTTTTCCCTCGCTGACAGATATCTACCTTATACCTATCTACCACCTAGCTCGCTGGAACAATGGATGGTCCTTTAAATTGGAAGGGTTTTAATAACTCTTTTGGTATCTATCTTTGCAAGTATTAAAGTACCTATTTCAGGCGACTAATTATTGCTTATAATTATTTGTTATCCTTTATGCTATGCATAAAACCTTGTCTTATAAACATTAGTTCATCATAAAAAATAAAAAAATAATATTTGACAAGTCAAATTATTTTGTCTCGACGCCATCTAGTGAGAAATTTAGCACTAACGAAGCCTTTCCTACAAAAATAAAGTTATTGTTGATTGAGGAACTAGTACATATTGAATTATTTGGCGGGTTGGAAATAAGCCGACATAGCTCAGTGGTTTCAGAGCACCTGACCGGACATCAGAAGGTACGGATTCAATTCCCGCTAAACTACACAAGAGTCCCAACTGCTCCCAAACGTCTAAAGCCAGTGAGACTGCGGTATCCCCAATCGAGGTATTGTGTGAATCTGGAGATAGTGGGGAGTGGGAGAAGACGGGGAATATAAAGTTGGAATAGTACCTGGCTATTCAGATCTGAACACCAAACATGGCTAAAACCATTTCAAGCAACTTTTCAACTCTCAATCTTCTTCGTGTTTCTTCCACTCTGGAAAAATAATTTAAATGAATTAATTATGAAAAAAAAAGTTTTTTTTGCGCACGCGGGGATTTGAGTCCGCGATCTAGATTGCTAGTCGAGAGCCTTACCCCTCGACCACGGAGGTGCTTAATAACTTATAACTGACGATTAAGAATAAATAAAATAGAAAATCTATTCTGATAATATTAAATATGCATCGGTTCCCAAAAGACTGATAAAAGAGAGTTTAAAAACAAATCACCATACCTTCTGTAAATGAATGCAAAAGCCACAGGAAAGCATTTTGAAATAATCTCCAGGCCTTCGCTCGTGAGGGAATGGAATTTAAACAATGAACCTGTGCAAAGCGAAATGCAAAAATTTCGATTCGGCATTTTTTCTTTGAGAGTGATTTTTGTTTTTGTCCTGTAAAAATGTGAAAATTCTTTGAGCTCTGCCTTTAACTACACTAACCAGCGATATTCAAACATATTTGTATGTTTGAATTCAAATAAGTAAGGGAAAAAAATACCCTTCTGACAATTATCATTTTACAATTGAGTAATTGAATGAAAAAACGACCTCAGGTACCGGAGGTCTTTTTCGGTAAAACGTTTTATTTGAACGATCGATTCCTTCTTTACCCACTGTATTAAAATAAGTTCGGTCTGTTGTCTACAGATTGTGCTATAAGCATTTGTTTTGTCCTACTTGGAGGGCCGTTTTTGCATATTATGTGGGTTGAAATCCTAGATTAACTTACTACTATACCAAATACAAAATGGCGTCCACTGCATCTGACAGTTCTGATTCTTCTCCCGAAAAAATAGGTTTAAAGATGCCTAGAAATGAAGATAAGTGGAAAAGCAACAGCTTAAAGAATAGAAAATGTCGTGGACAATCATATAGACAAAAAATCAGAAATAAAATTCGTGCTAAAACGTTTAATTTCGCTTCTAAGTGTTGTGCAGCATCCAAAAATATTGTTTACTTCTATACTTGCCTTCAGGTGAAGTGCTGGCTTCACAATCGTTTAATGAGATGTATTTAAAATTTGAATACTTAGATGTCAAAAAAATTGAACCATATGAAAACTTGAATTTGATTGATGCGAAGAAACCCGGAATCAAAAAAGCAAAAAAAGACGACTTATTGAGTCTTTTGAAGTTCATGAAACCGAAAAATGCAAATTGGCTTCAGAATATTTTATCTTTTATCAATATTACTAATAGTCCAGAAGTTGTAGAAGACGAGTCTTCAGACACCGATGATTTATATTCTAAAACAAATTAAAAAATTATATCTCTTGAATAATTTTATTTTGGTTTTAAAAACTCATGTTTTATTGTTTTAGAAACTTTTTAATAAGTAAATTATTATAAAAACAACAATTTTCTTATTATTTAATCACTTAAAATAAGAAAAACAATGAAGTTCTAGTTATTTTATCCCTATAAATAAGGATAGAAACAGTTTTATTCAAGAACGACCTCTATATCATACCTACTATTCTTTAATTTAAAAAACAAAGGGTTAATATTTTTTGTTCAAAACATTAAAAATATTACAGAGGAAAGATGTGTTCATTATAAGATAAAATACTGTTGAACAAAAGTACTACAGTTGATTAATTATATTAGTTGAAAATGTTTAAACGCGAATATCTCAAATGACGATTTTTGTAATGAGGTCGTTTTTGCATCCAGGTACTCAATTATTTACGATCAGATTAAATTACCCTCCTGATTGATAAGTCTCATTTTAAAATTATTTAAGATCAGATTAAATTTAAGACATCGTTTAGTTGGGATTACATTATTTTTACAATATTACAAAATAATCTCCACCACAGCCACCAAATAACCATCACAAAAAGCACAACGACCATCATCACGACTATAAAATAATATACATTTTATTTGCGGTTAACTAGTAAATTAAATATACAAAATTGAAACGTTGATTGAAATGTCTTTAGTCGTGTTTGGTGGCGAGATCTGAATATTAAAATACTTCTCAAATCATCTCCTTCCGCTCCCCATTTCCCCACAACATACCTCAATCGGGGATTCCATAGTCTAACTGGCTCAAAGTATTAGCGAATCTTGTATCCTATGTACACTGCTTTTTGACTTACTTACAGCCACTACCGTTGGTAGGTAAAACAGAAAATCGATTATTTTCTACAAATATTATTCGATTTTTTTAAAATCAGTTCATTAAGCCATTTGTAAATATGCTAATTGGTTAAACAAAACTACAAATCTTCGTTGACTCTTGAGAATTACTATTGGAAATCTATAAGTATTTATGTCAACATATCAGTATGAATAGGCAGTAGCTACAATTATCGCTTATTATATATTTTTTTAATCTAATGAGCAATATTTTTGTTATTTGTTTTTGGGGTATTATGCCGTGTTGCGCTAACTCCTTCTTTAGCCAACGTTTCGGACAGCATTGCAGTGTCCATCATCAGGGCAGATGTCTTATTTGAGGTTGTGTTAAAATGTGAGCTTAAGTATGAGGTTGTGATACCGTGTTGCCAGCTCCAACCCTCTGAGCTAACATTAACGTATCATTTTTTTTTATTTAAAGTGGTTTTCTTCGTTTAGCTCTGGTGTATCCGTCAATTACCGGATACCAAGAACTATTAAGCTTAGCTCCATCGTCTCTATTAATGTTTACGGGATTTTTATGAATTTCAATGGCCTCCGTAATCAGCCGTGCTCTATAAGTTTTCGGTCTCCCCAGGATTTCAGGAACAAATCCAAAGTAATGCCCGGTGTCAATCAAATGCTCGGCAATTGCCGATTTGTCAGGGTGGCCGAGTTTACAAGCTCTGAAGTGTTCCGAAATTCTTTTGGAGATAGTCCGCTCTGTCTGGCCTACATAGACCTTGTCACATCCGGAACAGCTGAGTTTATACACTCCATCTGTTTCCAGAGGAAACTTAGTCTTTGCAGACCTCAGTAAGTCCTGTATCTTTGTTGTTGTTCCGAAGACAGTCTTGATATTTTCCTTTCTCAAAAGCTTGGCAATTTTGTCTGTTACATTGTGCACATAAGGCAGGAAGGCACAGCCTTTCGACTCTTGTTCAACTCTGTCTTCGTTTGGTGCAGATTTGGCTCTTATGATTTGCCTTGTCTGACTTGCTGGGTAGCCGTTACGCTCCAGTGCATCGGTCAGCTTCGTAAGTTCCGCTCCGATTTTATGTTCTTCGCATATTCTGGTCGCTCGGGTCACCAATGTATGGATAAGTCCTCTCTTCTGCGCTGGGTGGTGGTGCGAATCAGCGTGTAAGTACCGATTTGTATGGGTTGGTTTCCTATATACAGTATGCCCTAGGCTACCATCGTGTTTCCGCATCACCTCCACATCTAGAAAGGGCAGGATTTTATCTTCGTTTTCCAGTTCCATTGTGAATTTAATTTTGCTGTGGAGAGAATTAAGATGGTCCAGGAATTCGTTTAGTTTCTCCGTTCCATGAGGCCAAATGGCGAAGACATCGTCGACGTAGCGCCACCATACTTTAGGGACAGCCGAAGCTGTGTCGAGTGCCACTTCTTCAAACTTCTCCATAAAAAAGTTGGCTAGTACTGGCGATAACGGACTGCCCATCGCAACTCCCTCCAATTGCTCAAATAGTTCACCCTGAAATGCAAAGTATCCCGTTTTGAGGCAGTGTTCAAAAAGTTTGCAAATGTCTTCCTCATATATCTCCCTGAGCATTGTCATGGAGTCTTCTAGAGGCACATTTGTGAAAAGTGACACGACGTCAAAGCTGACCAAAATATCTCCTTCCTCAGTCTTAACTTTCTTGAGCTTACTTATCAGATCTGTTGAATCCTTAATCCACGATTCAGTTTTACCAGTTTGCATCTGCAGTAATCTTGAGAGGTATTGGGAAAGTTTGTATGTAGGAGCGCCAATAGCGCTGACAATCGGTCTCATTGGGATTTCCTTTTTATGTATTTTTGGGAGACCATACAGGGCAGGAGTTCTAGAGGCTTTTACAAAAAGCTTAGACCAATCCTCTTTCCTGATGCTAGAAGCTTTTCAGGAAAGAGGATTGGTCTAAGCTTTTTGTAAAAGCCTCTAGAACTCCTGCCCTGTATGGTCTCCCAAAAATACATAAAAAGGAAATCCCAATGAGACCGATTGTCAGCGCTATTGGCGCTCCTACATACAAACTTTCCCAATACCTCTCAAGATTACTGCAGATGCAAACTGGTAAAACTGAATCGTGGATTAAGGATTCAACAGATCTGATAAGTAAGCTCAAGAAAGTTAAGACTGAGGAAGGAAATATTTTGGTCAGCTTTGACGTCGTGTCACTTTTCACAAATGTGCCTCTAGAAGACTCCATGACAATGCTCAGGGAGATATATGAGGAAGACATTTGCAAACTTTTTGAACACTGCCTCAAAACGGGATACTTTGCATTTCAGGGTGAACTATTTGAGCAATTGGAGGGAGTTGCGATGGGCAGTCCGTTATCGCCAGTACTAGCCAACTTTTTAATGGAGAAGTTTGAAGAAGTGGCACTCGACACAGCTTCGGCTGTCCCTAAAGTATGGTGGCGCTACGTCGACGATGTCTTCGCCATTTGGCCTCATGGAACGGAGAAACTAAACGAATTCCTGGACCATCTTAATTCTCTCCACAGCAAAATTAAATTCACAATGGAACTGGAAAACGAAGATAAAATCCTGCCCTTTCTAGATGTGGAGGTGATGCGGAAACACGATGGTAGCCTAGGGCATACTGTATATAGGAAACCAACCCATACAAATCGGTACTTACACGCTGATTCGCACCACCACCCAGCGCAGAAGAGAGGACTTATCCATACATTGGTGACCCGAGCGACCAGAATATGCGAAGAACATAAAATCGGAGCGGAACTTACGAAGCTGACCGATGCACTGGAGCGTAACGGCTACCCAGCAAGTCAGACAAGGCAAATCATAAGAGCCAAATCTGCACCAAACGAAGACAGAGTTGAACAAGAGTCGAAAGGCTGTGCCTTCCTGCCTTATGTGCACAATGTAACAGACAAAATTGCCAAGCTTTTGAGAAAGGAAAATATCAAGACTGTCTTCGGAACAACAACAAAGATACAGGACTTACTGAGGTCTGCAAAGACTAAGTTTCCTCTGGAAACAGATGGAGTGTATAAACTCAGCTGTTCCGGATGTGACAAGGTCTATGTAGGCCAGACAGAGCGGACTATCTCCAAAAGAATTTCGGAACACTTCAGAGCTTGTAAACTCGGCCACCCTGACAAATCGGCAATTGCCGAGCATTTGATTGACACCGGGCATTACTTTGGATTTGTTCCTGAAATCCTGGGGAGACCGAAAACTTATAGAGCACGGCTGATTACGGAGGCCATTGAAATTCATAAAAATCCCGTAAACATTAATAGAGACGATGGAGCTAAGCTTAATAGTTCTTGGTATCCGGTAATTGACGGATACACCAGAGCTAAACGAAGAAAACCACTTTAAATAAAAAAAAATGATACGTTAATGTTAGCTCAGAGGGTTGGAGCTGGCAACACGGTATCACAACCTCATACTTAAGCTCACATTTTAACACAACCTCAAATAAGACATCTGCCCTGACGATGGACACTGCAATGCTGTCCGAAACGTTGGCTAAAGAAGGAGTTAGCGCAACACGGCATAATACCCCAAAAACAAATAACAAAAATACTTTTGGCCGTGAAAATCTTAAATCATATTTAATGAGCAATAATTATTGAATAATATATATTTGTATTTATTGAATTATTTAGCGGTTTAAAATAAGCAAGGCTGCGGGTTCGCTACCCATAGGCGACATTTATTTTTTCTCGAAAGATTTTTTCAATGTATATAGGAGTTTCGGGCTAATAATTATTGTTTATTATAATTTGTTATCCATTGTGCTGTACATTAAAACCTTGCCTTGTAAACGTTAGTTTATCTTTTTAAAAAAATAAATAAATATGTATTTTAAAAATAACAGATCATTGTTGACCTGTCTTTTTGAAAAAAGTTTGCACACTATTCATAGTGTCAAAAACTTTTAGACCTGATTGTTAGAATTGTAATGCACTGTTTATTGAACACGGGAAAACATAAACAGAGGCCTGTTAAATACTGAATGCTCCATCTCCTAACTGACAAGCGCCCTTACAGATACGGAGGTCGTGGGCGTGGGACGAAAAAGCAGTTTACTGTAGAAGTGAGTCGTTCGAGAACGACTCGGGTCAGTGAACCGGATCTGAGCTGGTGACCCGGCTGAACGAAAATCTGTGTGATCCTTTAACGGCTATCACGGCTCGGGGTTCACAACTGATCGGGATTGATACGTTTTTGACAGCTGGTGGCTTAGGACGGGTGGTTTAAGAGCATTTGAACAATTCATCAAGACCATCACAGAACTTGAAAATCAACTTTCAAAGTTGATGAAATGTTCAAATTCTGTGAAAAATTTGTTTATTTTACTTTAATATAGATGTAATTGAAGATTTTGCCACAGTTGAAGATGCAGAAGCAAATTTGATTTCCTGATATAGAAGATTGTCTTACATTGAAGATACTTCTGGTTGAAATTCAAAATTTTGAGGTGAATTTAATTGGTTAACAGCT
Source organism: Hesperophylax consimilis (assembly GCF_061612785.1). NCBI lineage: Eukaryota > Metazoa > Arthropoda > Insecta > Trichoptera > Limnephilidae > Hesperophylax > Hesperophylax consimilis. The sequence continues at coordinate 36,318,251 of NC_142842.1, forward strand.
GGTGAAGATATGGTTGGAACTTCACTCACAAACGAATCGGGATAATTGATTTATCAGATTATGCCTGTGGATTTGAAGAGTTGGGAGCTTAGTTTTCAGATGCCTAGAAAGGTTTAGTCTTACCAGCACTTGTACTAATTAACAGCAACAGAAAAATGATAGCAAATTTCACTTTTTTATCTTGATGACGTCATAATTTTTTAAATCAAAACTAAAGTAACTAATAATTACTAAAAATAGAACCATGTCTCCCGGGTACAGATTACCAAATGCGACAAGAGAAATGCATTGAACGATTACCCTACTGATTTTTCGTTACTACCATTATGTACCAAAACCTTACCAAACAAAGATTTTCCGATTTTTTTTTTCATTCTTCCAATATGGTAACTCTTTTGAATGAAATATTAAAAGGAGGGCTGAGGAAGCGAGCGTGGAGGCGGGTGGAGAGGGATTAGCTTGTTCGCGAACCGTCCTTCAATCGACTCGGTTCATCGAACCGGGTCTTATAGAGAACTGATCCTAGTGATCTGGTTCGCTAAACCGATCCGCTCTGTCCAATGCTATTTTACTGTAAGATTACGTATAACCATTAGTGTAGAACATTTCAAGCACTTTATTCTTCACAAACTACGCAGCCGAGAATACTTTCTAATGAAATTTTTTCAAACTCTGTCGCGATGACCATGTAACATGATTTATTTATTAATGCCCTATTGGGATCATATAAAAATTAAAAATTAAATTGAAAAAACCACTATCTGTTTGTGCGCTTAGTTCTTCTAAACAATGCAACGGAGTTTGATAGGGTTTTAGAGAATTTATTCCGGAAGGTTTTTAAATATAATACATTGATATTTTATTAATTTAAAGTCGAGCAATGCCAGATACACGTCTTCTTCTATAAAATAAATCTAAAATTTTAAAATATGTTGTCAATAATTAAATCTTACTATAAATAATTTTTTTTTAATACCACTTCATTATATACATTTTTAATTTTTAAAATATGTTTTTATATAACCCTGATGTAGGTCCCGGGTGAACCGAAACCTGTTGGTTTTATATATTAAAAATATATGCAATAAAGTGGCATTAAAAACAAAGTTATTTTATTCTAATTATTAAAATGATGTATATCTTAAATATGTATATATATAAAAATGTCAGCGACATCTGTAATTTCATTGCCCAGTTTAAATATTCTCTCCATAACACAACTGAGAAAGAAGTTATTGTTGTGAAATAATATATAATCAATTACACATCTTCGGATCTACCGGATCTGCCCTAATGATGGACACTGCAACGCTGTCCGAAACGTCGGCTAAAGAAGGAGTTATCGCAACACGACATAACACCCCAAAAACACACAACAAAAATGCTTTTGGCCGTGAAAATCTAAAAACTTACCCAATAATATATAATGTTTAAAAAACTCTCTTCGAAATAGACCATAAATTTTCATTGAACAGGTATTAGAGATTTGTTGCTCTTCCCCTAATTTCGATAAGTAAACATAAAAGTTAGCGGATCCTGATGATATCGAAATAACTCTTTAGAGCTTTGGAGACAGGATGTTATTTAAATTTGGCTAAATAAGCACAAGCAAGCAAGTATTTCGAAATCTTTAATCAAAGAACCAAGTACAATACTATAAATCGCAAAAAACTAAAATCAGCTGTTGTACCGTTGAGTAGTTAGTATGGACCAACCGAGCCAAGGAATATTATTTGGACTTCACTTGCGTAAAGTGTAAAACTTTAAGTGTAACACCGAGCGCAAATAGATAATTTACAGAAATTTTGGTTAGAATCAAATTAAAACTTTGGCCTTGAGTCAATGGGCTTAGTTTAATTGGTAGAAAGTAGGTAGTAGTTACTTGAAAACTTTTGCAATAGGTACAATATCATACTGACGAAATGAGTTATGCTTTATCTTTTTGTATGCATTGATTATGTATACCTACAGAGAGCAAACTTTAAAAAAATTTGGCCAAAAACATCTTACAACGGGCTAGCAGGGTGCGAAGACCGAGTATTCAAAACAGATATGTATTTTAAATGGAAACAAAAATTAGTAATAATAATAATACTTGGATGACTTGTATAGCGCCTTTTTTGTGCAAAAACACCTCAAGGGCGCTGTACAAACTTATAATACATTTCTACAGTGATCTAGGTTATTACTTAACTATTTATGGAGAAAATATACAGTACAATACTTACCTGGTAGGTCACTTGAGATTAACACTTAATTAACATTATCTAATTGTTTTTTGGCGAAATTTAGATACAGGATTTAGGACTTAATTGAAAAATTGAATATAACTGGATTTTCTCTTAGGATTGGTATATTTAATTTAAGGGTACGACAGCTTAAAAAGGTAAATTTTTAGTTTAGACCTGAATTCTATTGGACTTGTTATGGATCTTAGTTCCGGAGGGAGTTTATTCCGAGCATTCGGCCCAGATACTCCGAAAGCGAGATCACCAAACTTAGTATTTGGCTTGCGCATAGGTTCTATCAGTCTGCCTACAGCTGCTGATGTTGCTGATCTAAGCGTTGACTGCCTCAGACCAGTGTTTTCCGGGAAGCATAGTTTAGAGATGTAGGGTGGGGCCATTTCATTGATGGATTTAAACACCATCCAGCACAGTTTGTACTGGATTCTTTCAGGGAACTTGAGCCAGTGAAGGTTGCGAAGGTGTTCTGAAATGTGCGAATATTTTAAAACCCCGGTTATGAGCCGTGCTGCTGCATAGTAGTATGTTTACATGTCAGACTAATGTCTAATATCCATTCTGCTAGCTGACTTCACCTCTGAACTGGAGGGGCGAACCTATACACGTATATTAGAGACATCTATTGGAGAAATATGTAAACTCTATGAGTTACGGAGCTATAACTATAACAATATCAGGGCCATTGCTTCTTGAATTCGGTGAATTTGGGGTGTAGAGCCATAAAAAGTGTGGCGGTACGGCGCCTGTTTCGGATGTACAAGAAGCTTATTGGATGTTTTCCATTATTTGCAGGTTTTAGCGACCCCTACTGCATGCTCGGCATACAACCGATGGCTCCGCCGCCGCCCAGCCCGCAGCCGCCCAGTCCTCGCCTCAGCGACCCCGGGCCCGACGAGCTGGGAGGCGGGGGCCCGCATGACAAGCTGCGCAAGCACCACTCCTTCAGGCTTAGCTTCAAGCGGCGCGACGGGGGCTCGCGCAGGGAGCACCGCGACAGCACGGCCGGGCAACTCCCGGCCAAGTTTATCCGGGCCACTTCGGTCAAGCCGCATACGCTCAGTCCCAAGTGGAATGAGAAGTTCAGATTGTAAGTGATTTTGATTTTTAATACCTAACTATCTAACTAACCATCACACTGTTTTGGAGACGGAGAGTATGAACTTCAACAAAACTCTTTCGTCTGATCATCTCTCATATATCTTAGCACGCTCCTGTTCTTCTGACCGCTGATATTCCTACTCCAGCAATTAAGTCTCCTGATTTTTTTTTAATTGAGTACCGCACAAGACTCCCAACAACTCCCAACCGTCTGGAGCCAGTGTTACTATGGTGTACAGTCTGATGGTAGTGGAGAGGGGAAGGGCATGGTTTAGAGGAAGGTGGGTAAATACTTGATTATTCAAATCTGGTCACCAAACATGACTAAAACCGAGTAACGTTTCGATTCTGAATGGTAGTCTTTCGCGTGGTGGTCGGGAAATAATGCGAGCATATTTTTTATCGTAATACGGTCGTATATGCCGCACGTACGGCATTTAATCTACGTCTTTTTTTTAGTTTCTTGCCTCACTGCCCTAGTTACAGTGTTTTGTGAACACCTCAACAGGAAACCTGAACTGAGGTGTTTGCATGTTTTTGATAGTTGTTATTTTGCCGTAAGAAGTAAACACACAGCATCGTCCTTCAGATCCTCAAGGAGGATACTGTGTATCCATTCATAGCAGCTGTATTGTATATTAGGTTAGTACAGTGGTCGGCAAACTTATTGGCCAAAGAGTCAAATATGTACATTACAACGATTCAAAAAAATTCTGAGAGCCAAATCTGTTTTTTTAATTTAGTTAACCTTTATTATAATTTTAGACCTTCATTAAATTACGGGTACACTGAATAAAACGTGATTTCACCATTAATAAAAAAATATCCGTTGATAGGCACTAATATGAAAGTAAGGTACCTATTATAAATCTAAATCATGTCAATGACTGACAAACACAATGCGAACAATGTCCTTGCATCTTCTTGGAAAATGTCAGTCAGTCAAGTTTTTATGTTGTTGTTTTTAATTTTAAGCGTGATTCCAGGTTCTCATCAATTAGACGATTTCTCAGTTTACTCTTGATAAAGTTCATGCTTGAAAAAGATTGTTCGCATGAATATGTAGAATCAAGAAGGGAAAAAACAACAAACGCGAGTTTTTTCAGCTGATCGTAAGAGTCAGGAATACTATTCCAGAAGTTGAAAATGATCATGTCTTCCTTCTCCAGGTCTTTCAAAACAGACCACTTGTGTTGTGAACTAAGATCACATTTGTTCTTCTCCAATATTTCCAAAACAATACAAAGACTTTGAAATTTAGAGCTCCATATTTCATCGTTTTTTTAAATCCTGCAATTGTATTTCAAAGTTACCAATGTCAATAAGAGGATTTTCGACGGTTGCTAAGGTCGCTCTGCTGTTTTTAAACTTCTGAAACCTGCTGAGAAATGCTTCCCTCATATTTAAAATTGTTGTTTTGAAATGGTGTTTGTCAATAGAGGAATTATTTCAAGAGTTTAAAAACAGCAGAGCGACCTTAGCATTTGTGCCAGAGCCGCACTCAAGGAGCCAAAGAGCCGCATGCGGCTCCGGAGCCGCACTTTGCCGACCACTGGGTTAGTAGCAGTTTACATCATAATATTACATGGACACAATGTAGTAACAATACAGTGAAAAGAAAAGGATACGTGAATTGAACTCAATGAACCAGTTAAGACGAAAAGAGAATAAAACAAATAAAAAGTAGATGATCATAAGGTCAAGTATTTAAAATCATTAATCAAAATATTTATTTTTTGATCTTTATCCTGGGGCAATGGGGTATTGTTTGGCCTTTATCCTAGGGCAATGGGGTATTTTTTGGCCTTTATCTTGGGGCAATGGGGTATTTCGTGGCCTTTATCCTGGGGCAATGGGGAATTTTTTGAACCTTTATCCTGGGGCAATGGGGTATTTTTTGGCCTTTATCCTGGAGCAATGGGGTATTTTAACAAACCATTAGTGAATAAACTTTACTTCTTCATTGTGGAAGAAGTAAAGTTTATTTTTCTGATTCTGATCATTGTACTAAAAATTGGTAATTTTTGAAAAACCACAAATCCTGAAACGGTTCCAACTGGCCACAAAGTCATTATGACATAGCCGTCTTTCCACTGGCTGGTAAGATGGCTGTCATCAATGTTGACCGAATAATCACGAATTCACGAATAAACGCGAACATTTCATTTTGGGTGACCGGATAATTCATCAAAATGAAAGTTGAACAAATCTTTAAAAAAGTGATGAAACAAAAACTAGGTTTCGTAGGTTAAAGTATTTCCTTCACTTTTAATGACTTTATATCACTTTTTAAAAGTGTGTTGAAAAGTCATTGTGTTAAGTTATCATGGAACCGTCGTTTTGTCTGTAATCGAAAATGGCACATTTTAAAACCTCATGGAAAATTTATTCGTCAACATAAAAATACAATTAAAATATCTTCATCATCGTAATGTTTTTATAAAATTAAAAAAAAAGTGAAAATGCACTATTTAAATGAGCATTTTATTTTTCTAAAAACATGAGTGCATTAAATTGATATACCTACATGTTTCCATTTTATAACTTTAATAATTTCACATCCGTGATTCAAAAAGCATTCGAATATGTATTTTCTTCATCCTTTGACATAGGTAACTAAGGCACTCAACTAAGTCACGTTTTGTAACAATAATTTATTAGATTTGTACTACAGTATCCGGACCTACCCTACCCTATCCCAACTCAAATGTACGTGGCTTTGACCAGAAATAACTTTTCCTTACAAAGGCCCTAAAGAAGGTAGTCTTTGAACGAAACGAACCCTAAATTCTAATATCATTCAACCTTACTAGATCTTGTTTACATTCCAGGTTTTTTTTTCCTATTCTTCCTCGGTATAGTTTTGTGAAAAATATATGGAATACAAAACTGATAATGTGGAAAGTACATAACTACGCACCTTTTTTGTTTTTAAATCCACAGAATATTTTACGTTTTACTAGGCATGATAAATTTCACAAGTAGGTTACAGATAAATCATTTTAAAGAGACCCTTGCAAGTGTAATGGTGTACTGGATCGATCAAAAAATAAATTTATTTTTGCGGGCGGCTGTTCCAAACTAGTTAATTTACTCTTCCAAGATTTGCGTTTATTCATTACCGAAAACCAAAAATTAAATTCAAACAAACGTTAAAAATTCCTTCCGATGAACAGCCGCCACCAAATTTTTTTTTTCCTATCATGGAGAGTACTACGGAATAAACAGCAGATTTTGATTAAATTGTGATGAATGCAAAGTGATCTACTTTCGTTAAATTAAAAATGAAACCACAAAGTGAATTTGCGATTATTGAGGAAATAAATAATTTTAAATTTCAACTGGAACATATTTTCTTTAACTTTTTTTTAAGGGTATATCTATCAATTTAATATATCATTGAAGAGGAAGATAATACTAATTAATCCAAACGAAATATGAAACAGAACAAGACAAAGAAAATAAAAAGATAACGATCTCAACTGGGATCGATCCCAGTTAGGTCACAATGGTCGAGTGGATAAAGACGTTGTCCCAGTAAAACAGAGAGCCTGGGTTCGATTCCTAGTTGTGACCGTTATCTTTTTGTTGTTTTCTGTGTTTGTTCATTTTCATTATCTTCTTTTTCATTGATATATTATAATATTATGGGTATAACCGACAAGTTATTACAAGAAAAGTTGTCCCCATTAAAAAAAAGATATATGTGGGCCCGGGCAGATGTTGTCCTGCCACAGACCGTATAAAATAAATAATGATATATTTACATACATTTGCATAATTTAAATTATCGCTGACTCTCAACGTTGCCATTTAACCCAAAGGCATTTAAAAAGAATCATATTTTTAGAGTCACATTGAGAATTTCAAAAATAGGTTATATACCTATTTTGTCTGAGAGTTATCATTACTTATCCACGCCTCAAATTCTGAAAGCGTGAAATGATATAAACACTACCCCATCCTCCAATTTTTGAAGAATGGGGTTTCTAAAAGGGATGAAAGGGCTCTTCAAAAGAAATATTCGTCGGCTGAAAATTGATGCGAATCTGTCATGCATGAATATGGGATACTCTTTGCTGTGGAGCATAGATTCCCAAACTGGGGGATATTCCCTCGGTCGGGGGGCGGTAGTTAGTGACCTCTGAAGGCAAAAAAGTATTATTAATATTTATTAAAAGTAAACATATGTTTACAAGACAAGATTTTATGGAAAGCACAAAGGATAACAAATCATTATAAGCAATAATTATTAGCCTGAAACACAAATATAAATTGAAAAAATCTTAAAAAATAGATTGCTCAAAAAAGTATTATTTATTTGAACACACCTGAAGAAGTCGTTATTATTTTATATGTGAAATCGCACAAGAGCTCCAACTGCATATTTTAAGTGTGTAGCAACGTTTGGTCTATAATACCCTAGTATTTATATATAAGTTAAAAAAATAAAATATTACCAGGTTATACATCAAAAGGTGTTATAATTAATATAGTATAGTGCATGGCTATTCTACGAGAAGCTGTAACGATTTTAGGCTTCCTTAGACAAATATATTGGCAACAGAAAATATTTATTTACTATTAAGGCTTCAAAATGTTCAATGAACAATGAACATTCAATGAACATTTTGAAACCTTAATTCTTTTAAATATTGAGGAAGCCCAAAGTCTTGCAGTTTTTCGTGCGTAATGTCTCAATGTTGTGAAAACCAAATGTTAGTACCTAGGTAATACAATATTTTTATAGTAGTTAGAATAGATGTACACCTGATATAAAATGTTAAATTTTATAGCTACATAAAATATACTTAAAAAAACCATCTGTAACCTGTAAGACTATGACATCCCCAATGATTTATTTATTAATTAACGGACATCGTCCAAATTACAAAATAATAACACGAATACAGTAAAATGAAAAATACAGGAGTAGACAAAGGTACATGAAAGTAAAGACATAAGACAGATATAATAGTCGAATCAAGTCAAGACTACGCCATGGGTCAGGACCACAGGACACTTATAATATTCCGTCACTTGTTTAGCGACTGGCAAAAATCATTCAGACTTATCCCAAAAAGGTTAAGGTTTTCACTTGAGTTGACCAGTCTACACATTCTGGACAATGGTGAATAGTATTCATAATTTGTCGAATGATGGTTGAGGAAGAGCAGTTCATTATTTCTGAGTTTGTGCAAGGGGATATTTAAGGGAATGAGTTGCAGTAGAGTAGGTGAATCAATAATACCATTTATAATTTTGAAGAAGCAAATGAGGACATTTCTTTCCCGACGAACTTCCAAATGAGAGAGATTTAGAGTTAGTTCAATTTCATCATATGATTATTTGCCTTTTTCTTATCCTAGCCTCCTAGCAATCCCTCTTAAGAACCGATGTTGAACAGATTCAATGCGTCGAATGTGGACAGCATAAAAAGGAGACCAGATAACACGAGCATATTCAAGATGGGGGCGAACCAAGGAGCAGTAAAGAGTTCTAAGGGTTTTTACGTTTTTGAAGTCCGAAGTGATTCTAGTGATGAAACCAAGTAGTTTGAGGGATTTATTAACGATTGCAGTTATGTGATCCCGAAAAGAAAGCTTGCTATCAAGAGAAACACCAAGGTCTTTAATAGATGTAACAGTTAGTAAGCAAATATTGTATTCGAAGACAATCGGTTTTTTTGATCTATAGAAGGATTTAATAGAAAAGCTAAAATGTGCCACAATTGTCTCAGTAGCGCCTTAATCTTTGTGTAATATGTATTATGACCTTCCTGGTTTCAGGCGTTAAGGAGGTCGGTCTTATGATGAATTCAAATCATCATAATATTTACTGAACTTCTGAAAGCGTGTTTTAAACCGGAATCAAAGTTAAATCATGTTGAAATTAATACAGTAGTTTTCTACGCTGCAGTAGAAAAACGTGACTAGTAACTTTATTTTTATTTTTTATTTTATATTACACAGTTTACAAATAGTAAAGGCAAAAAAATCCCGATAAACTGCTTTTTAGCAGTTTGTCTAAAGGGTTCTTTACATTATAAATCTTATTATAGTGAGTTTACGGTTACATTTTTGAGAAACCAATATTGAATTAAAAGAATACGGTTGTGGTGAAGGTATTCGTCGACGTCTATTTTCAAACCGTTCAGAGGTGTAGACATTTGCCGATGGCGGCAAATTGGATTTCAAAAACAATATAAAACCTACCCATCCTTTATATAAGCCCTGGACAATACATACACTTTTGTATTCACTCAAATTATAAGCTTTTATTTAATACTAGCGCAGCCCGTGAAAAATCACGGATAATCGGAATTCTCGAGAAATCAGATCCAATTTTGAAAAGGGTAAGTAGTTAAAATAATTTTATGTTTTTAATTTTTAATTTAAAACAAAAATATATCAAAAGAAAATTATGAAAAATATAAACAACTATTTTAAAAGTCTTTAGAATAATATATCATTGTAAGCTAATACAAATTAATTCTTTCAGTAAGCCAAATTAGAAAGATTAATAGACATAATTTTACGCATAATTATTCCCTTTTTTTATATACCTATCCACACCCGAATGAGCTAGTAATGAGAGAAGCATTAATATTTATTTATCAGCTCATTACAATTAATTGTGACCGTTTATTTATGTAATAATTATTGATTTTATTTTATAACTGATATAATTAAAGAAGTATAAAGCATTTAAAACCTTTTTTATTAAAAAATAAAACATGGATTTGCAATGTTTTTTTAAGGGGGGCGAAGAAAACAATGTTTTGGAAAGGAACGTTTTGTCGAAATAGTTTTAGAAACTCTGCTACTGCGTGTTCAAAGCATAAAAATCTGAGGAATAAAAAATACATATAATATAAGTATTTATAATACGTGCACAAGTTGGCGTGAGAACATAAACATTTCTTCGTCACGTGGGCACTGCTCTTTGCTCCACTACCTCTTACGATATTTTATTTTGCGAAATGTTTTAAAATACGTGTAACGTCCTTGTACAAGTCAAAAAAATTTACTTTCATCTATAAAACTCTCGATAGAAATGAGGCAATAAGGAACTTTTGTAAAAAATATTATCGTTAAAAATATATATATATATATATTCATACAGATCAACAAACGGTGATTCTGGATATATAATTATACCTAGAACTGATATATCGTCTAAGCTCAGTAGTTCTTGGTATCCGGTAATTGACAGCTAAACCAGAATTAAACGCAGAAAAACACTTTAAAATTATACGTTAATGTCAGCTCTTAGAGGGTTCGAGCTGGCAACACGGTATCACATCTTATAAAAGCACATATTTCACCATAACCTCAGATGATGGACACTGCAATGCTGTCCGAAACGTTGGCTACAGAAAGACTACCTACTTCTTATCCGCAACACGTCTTAATACCAAAAAAAAAATCACTATGATATATCGTCATTTAAAAACGATCAAAACTGGAAGACCCTCAAACGCCCTGTGATTGGTCGGCGGGTTCTGAGAGAACTTAAGCTCAGCCACGTCACGGGTTAGCCGGCCGTCAGCAGCAAAAATGCGGACCATTTTGTACCAATTGCACATACTCGCACACAGGCCATTACTGTGGCTTAAGGTTAAACGCAACGCTCGTTGTATTCTACGTGTTCACAGATGGCGTTAATTAATTAATTTTGTTTAAATACGCTTTTGCAAGGTATTGCTTTACAGTATTAAGACAAATCATTTGTTGGCGCCCGTATATGCGCAATATGAATATGAATCAATAGTTTTGTTCGTTTAAAGACTTAATTCTTTCGAGAAAGGCACACAAATACAATATTTTACCAATGATTCAATCCAATATTGTATTTGTATGCCTTTCTCGATAGAATTGAGTTTTTATATGGACAAAACTATTTATTCATATTCATATTGCGTATATGAGGGCGCAAACAAATAATTTGTCTTAATACTGTAAAGCAATACCTTGCAAAAGCGTATTTAAACAAAATTAATTAATTAACGCCATCTGTGAACACGTAGAATACAACGAGCGTTGCGTTTAACCTTAAAAATTATTTTCAAAAGAATTCATATTTTTTGGATATCTTGCAAAATATTTAAATTGTTTTAATTGACTGGAATTCTTTGTTAACTAATTTTCAGTTCAAGAAGATATTCAGTTTTTTTTTCCTTTTTTTAATCGTGTCGTAGGTACAAAACCGCAGAATTGTTTTTTTAAATGTTTCGATTGAATACCAGTTTGATATTAGGATCCTGAAAAGGGATCTTGATTGACTTTTGAAAATCTTATATTTTTTTGTAATTTAAATTCGTGTTACACAGAAACATTTGATAAAGTTAACAATTTCTAAATCAAGCTGGTCCAAGTTATTTTTACTGTTTTTTTAGATATAGGTATTAACTACTCGCGCAGAGCTTATGAAAAAAAAATATCTTGAAAAAAACATTTTTTTTATTATGATACATCTAATGTTGAAACGAGTTTATAAGGTGAAGGGCGCGTTGCGCGCCGATTATCTCAGGAATAAGTTGTAACATAAGTGTAGAAAATAAAAGAAAGGAGGAAAAGATTCCAAAATACAACATTTATTTCTACATCTTTTAAATAACACAAGACCTATTTAATTTATAGCAAATATCTCAGGCGTGTGCATCAGCCGAAGGTTGAATGCACGATTGGAAATTTAAAATTGCATTGAGATCGACAAAAGGATGGTAACATTTAAAATTTAACTAACCTGATGAATGGTAATATGGGGCGCCAAGCAGTGCCTTCGACAAAGCTAATATTTATCTGTAGAACGATGGATGACCAAAGGCAAATTACTAAACTACGGCGTCATCATCGCTCGTAAATTATGTCGTGTCGGCTCATGGCGTGGTTCGTGTCTCCTCTCTGTTCACAACGTTCCGGAAGCGCAGCCTGTTGAATACTGACGGCTCGAGGTGGCCGTCCTGTCCGCAAGCCCGTCCGTGTCATCTTGTGGCGAAGTTGCCATCCTTCAAAATAGCCGTAAACTAAAGATGGGCACTGATTATAGCTGAGACTCTGTAGCGGGCAGGAAATAACTGCTACAATGTCTTTTAAAACTTTAAAAAAGGTATTGGACCTACACAGGAACTGAATTCGACAACTCTACCACCTCGATCAGAGAAATACATATACATATCTGTGTGTGATTGCAACCAAAACTTTATAGAATACATTGTCATCGACACCGAGTTCCAGCTTGATCGGAAGTCGGAAAGTGAATTAATTTCTGCTTTCAAGATTTGTATTCATTCATTACAGAAAATAAAATCAAAAATCTAATAAGTAAATTAAAAAAAAGGTTAAAACAAAAATTTATTATTTTTAAATATTTTTAGAATGGAACCCCAATCAACTATTTAGACGTCAACTATTCTGACCATTACACCACCAACGATAAAAAAGGCGGCATAAATTAATTATACGCATTGAAAATAAAACTTTTTTATTTTAAAATTGAATTTCAGAATGTTCCGTAATCACTTCCTAAATTGTATTGTTTAATTTTGTATTAATTAAATATCAAATAACACGTATCTACTAATTATTTTTTTAAATAATTGATTCAAATCAATAAAGTCGTCATCAATCCTGTTTTTAACCGGATCACGAATACTTTAAGAGATTCTTAATAATTTAGCAATACTCATTTTTCTCCGTGCATGTACATTGTACATCGTGTAAATCCTTTTTTTCATTTTCATGGCTTCGTATCAATAATTACTTCTGCGCCTTCTTTATAAATCACAATATTCCATAGATATAGATAGATATGTATATAGATAGGAGGCTGTTGGATACTGTGATTGGAAGTACATAGGTTGTACCTACCCACGCACAATGGCGGCTTGTTTTATCTATGCAAAGATGGCGGCGTTCGAAAAACGTAAATTTCCCGCGGGAAAACAACAATCCCGTTTTTTTTCTCTTTTATTTGAAATAAGTAGCTTTTTTGTAACAAGGAGGAGATGTTGTAGATTGTTAAATTAATGGCAGACGGTTTGGTATTTACTACATAGGGAAATTTTTATATTTATGCAACCAGAATACTTATGGCTTAATCTCGTAATCATCGAATGTTTTAAAAAGACAGTTGAGCACCAAATCAGTGTATCGTCATTTTTTTAACTTTAGCTCCACACAGGAGTCACTGAATAAAACAATTCCCCCCGGTGCCTATGTAATTTTTGGGGATGCTGTGTGGAGATTCGTTTTAGGAATGGAAGGACAGGAAGTTCTGGGAGGGAATAAGGTACGAGGGGAGGGTAAGAATCTGGGTGTCATTGTGTCCAAGGATGACAGATTTATGAATCCATCCCTCCCACTGTGGTGCAAGGCGATGTTCCGGATGGTCCTGATGGAGAGGTCAAAAGGTCTCGCATTGGTGGGCAGAGTCAACCCGGGCACATCTGCAAAGTCACCACTCGGGAAGACTTATGGCAGAAGTGTTGTTTATCCAATAAATGGTTCCAGGAGCGGCTGTACCCATACCGACCTCTCAAATTAACACAAATGTGCTGTAATTGCTACTTAGGTAGGTACTGTCATGTGCTTTGTTGCTTACTGTTTAATTTAATATAATGAGGTAATTTTATATGGTTGTTTTTTTTTTCTGGAGTCGAATAACAACATCTTGAAACATTCTGTGCAAGCAATGCATATGTGTGAGCACTGTGTTCGCATCAACTATGGTTGCGTTATAAATAACCCTCAAAAGCTTCTAAATAGGTTGACCCAATTGAGTGACACGCCCATTGTTAAACTAGTTGAGAAAATTCCACGCTCGGCCGATAAAATCAACATAGATCTTCTAGCTATCTTAAGGGATTATCGACAACCCGCTTCCAGCCAAATTTGGGGAACTCCCTTCCCACCAGGCCAACCCTTACGAGGAAATGCCGTTTTTTAACCCTCTGGAAGATAAACAACGATTAATCGTTGTTCATAAAATAGGTGGCATCTACCAACAATGATGGTTTGAAAGTTTTGTCCAAGCATACAATATTCGAACTTCTATTCAAAAATATAATTTGACTGCCTCCATGGTCGAGGGTAACGGCTCTTGACTAGCAATCCGAAGGTCGCGGCTTCAAATCTAGACGTACTTAAGTAAATTTTATTTATTTTTCGGAATATCTTTATTGAGTAAAACCTCAAATTAAAATATTTAATTATTGACTACAATATTAGCGATTTCTAAACGAAAATCTGAAACAGAAAAATCAGAAAAGGATACGGTCACATCTAGGAGAAATTGCTTATATTGTCTTCAATAATTAAATTTTATTTGTTAAATTTATTTGGCACGTTCCAGAGTGAAAGATACTCCTAATATCACCCATGTGTCAAACCACCATTCAGAATTAAAACGTTGCTTAAAATGAATTTTGGCCGGGTTAGGCGATGAGATCTAAAAATTTAGGTGCAACCCCATCTTCCTCTTTCCCATCTCCTTCCCCTACGAACTACCTTCAGCCTCACAACATATCCCAATTTGGGGATGTAACAGTCCCACTTGTTCCAGACGGTTGGGAGTAGTTGAGACTATTGTGCGATATTCGAATTAAAAAATATATTTAACACAAAATTAACAAAATAAAAATAATGGAGAAAGAACTCTAAATACATGATAAATAAATCAAACTCAAAAGTAGGAAATTCTTTCTTATGTTTTCGGTAAGTTGACAGCAAATCATTAAAATTAACTTACATGTATAATAATACAAACAAAATCAAAACTGATTACGAACTTTCTGCTGACATTAAATAATAAAATGTAACAATATAAGTATGTTATTGTTTTTCTGGCCAAAAAAAAGTGTAGTGTGTTGTGCCTTGAGGTTTCTTCTCCCTCCTGATCTTCCAGGAGTCACTTTTCGCTGCTGATTTCCAGATATTTATAAACTTTTTTACTTCTGTCATTTTCCATACTATTATTGTAGTTGTTTACTGTTGTGAATAATGGAGGAAGATTTCCCTCCTGGACCCCCTACAAAGCCCCCAGATCCCTCTCCGGACCCCCCAGACGGGGAAAATGTAGAAATTTCTGACAGTGATTCTGTCATTTTGACTTCTACCAAAAAAAGGAAATTTACTCCTTCTTCCCCAATAAAACTTGACTCGCCTTCGACTTCACAGTCCCCACCAGCACTTTCTCAACTTCCTCCAACAAACTTTTATTCTCCTCATTCCCGTGGCCCATTCATTGTATACGCCCAAAAAACTGAGCAAGGAAAAACCATCCACCCTCTTGAATTTGGCAAATTCCTATCAAATAGCAAGAATCTTTCAATCAAGCTTGGAGGTGTAAAAGCCGAGGGTCGCTACCGAATCTCCGTTGAATTCCTCTCAGGGTCAGCTGCTAACAGTTTCATCAAAAATATCTTCATTTCATCTAATTCAAAGTTTAAGGCATATATCCCTACTTTCAATGTCACTCGCATGGGCCTGGTCAGAGATATCTCGACCGGTCTGTCCATCGAAGAAATTCTGTCTTCACTTTCAACCCCCCAACACATTGGCAATCCCATAAAAGCCAGGAGGCTAAATTACAAGGACTCCTCTGAGGGTATAATTTCTTGGAAGCCCTCCCAATCTGTCGTTATCACCTTTGAAGGTCTTCCCTCCCATATATATTTATTCTTCAACTCATTACCAGTTGAAATGTATACTTATCCCACCACTCAATGTTTCAATTGCTGCCGTTTTGGTCATACCAAAGCTGCATGCAGATCTCAACCCAGATGTTTTATATGTGGAGAAAACCACGCAGCTAACCAATGTCCTTCTTCCTCCTCACCTAAATGTTTTAACTTCTCAGGCTCACATACAGCTATCAACACATCTTGCCCAGAACAATCTCGCCAAAAAAATATTCAAATTTATATGGCCTCTCAGAACTTGTCTTTTCTGCAGGCTTCTAAACTATTCCCGCCTGTCAAAAAATCATTTGCTGAGGCTTTATCCAGCTACTCCTCATCCAACCCTCTTCCCTCCACTACAACAACTTCTTCTCGTTCAACTAAATTCACATACAAAAACGCTATCTCTAAACCGGCTCCTGGATACGATCAGCAACAACACAACTCACTGCTCTTAAATCCCAATGGTTCACCTCTTTCAAATGCCACAAATGGGTGTGCAAATAATTATAATCCGTCCTCAATGAACTCTCTTAAACTTTCTGAAAAACTCTCCCAAGACAATTTTTCATTTATCCAAACTCTTATTATGCTTCTAATTGACCTTATTTCTTCTCAAACTAATCTACCGTCCAACGCTGCTACTATTATTTCCACATTAAAATCATTTATTCAAAATGACTCTTCAGGATGTCAGAATACTTCAGTGGAATAGCCGAAGTGCTATTTCTAACAAATCTGATCTCCTTAACCTATTAAATTCCAACATTATTTCTTTGGCTGCTATCTCGGAGACTTGGTTTACTCCATCCACCCATTTTAATGTGGGAGGGTATTCCTGTCTCCGCGACGACCGCCCGGAAGGTTCGGGCGGCGGTGTTGCCCTTTTTATTAAAAAATCCATATCATTTTCCCCAATAAATAATATCAAACCCCCCAATGCTGACTTCCAAATGGTTGCAGCTAAAATAAAGGACACATCCTTTATTTCAGTCTATCTTCTCCCAACAGCCCACTTCAATAAACAAACTTGGTTGCAAATTGTAAGTCAACTAAGCCCTCCTTTCTTTATATTATGCGATTTTAATGCCCATTCCCCCGTCTGGGGTTCTGCTTTCTCCGACCGAGATGGTCGAAGTGTGATGGATTTCCTAGATCAATCCAACCTTTTCCTTTTGAATGACGGATCTCCTACTAGGATCTCACGCCCCAGCACAAACCCCAGTGCAGTGGATCTATCGATATGTTCTACTAGTCTGGCTTCTCTCTCCTCGTGGGTGGTGTCCCCCGACCCTTGCTCCAGTGATCATTTCCCGATCACCATTACTTATCAAACTTCTTTCCAATCAAACAAGTCTCATATTTCGACAAAAATTAAAACGAAACACACCAAATGGGATGAATTTAACTCTCATATGGACAAATTCCTATTAAATTCACCCGCCACCGATATATTTTCCGTCAAAGATGATTATAATAACTTCAAATCAATGCTCATAACTGCAATAAATAAATCAAATCCTCCCCCTAAAACTAAATCTCTCAAAAAACTCCCTCCAACTCCCTGGTGGGATGAGGAATGTTCCAAAGTAGTAAGAATTCGGAAAGCTAACTCTCTTTCCTATCGTTACAATATGACTATGGAGAACTATCTTATATACAAAAACGCTGAATCCAATGCCAAAAAGGTATTGAGGTCAAAAAAATGATCCGGGTGGTACAACTTCTGCAGTTCAGTATCTCCGAACACTCCAATTTCGGAAGTTTGGTCTATGATCCGAAGATTTAGATCGTCCTTCAGTTCACCATCTCCTCGAGCGTCTCATTCTAAATGGATCGATGAATTTTTGGACAAAATTGCCCCCCCTTCTGTACCTAACTTGATGAAATAACGCCCATCTATAATACTCCTATGTCTAATCATTGGCTAGACTCTCCGTTCACCTTAATTGAGCTAAAAAATTGTTTATCAACAGTCAAGGACTCATCTCCAGGCAGAGATGGTATACCTTACAGCATAATCAAAAATTGTAATGATAATGTTCTAAACCACTTCTTAAGCATCTTAAATAAAATCTTCCAGACTGGTATAATGCCTGATGACTGGAGTTGTCAAATAATCATGCCTATTTTAAAAACAAACAAATCACCAAATTCTGGATCCAACTACAGGCCAATCGCTCTTTCATCCACCCTTAGTAAGCTTTATAAAAAATTAATTAAAAACCGATTAGAATTTTTTGTCGAGAGTAAACAGCTTCTCTCTCCATCTCAATTTGGATTTAGGAAAAAAAATCCACTCAAGATAACCTTGCCATCATCAGCACTGATATTAATTTATCAATTTCTAAACAGGAAGTTTGTCTTGCCGTCTTTATAGATATAGAAGGCGCCTTTGACAATGTTTCCATCCCAATCTTAAAAAAAAAACTTCTAGGCCTTGGCCTTCCCCCCATGTTTGTCCAATCTATTATTAATCTATTTCTAGATAGAAAAATTTTCATTGAACTTCCAGATATTTTTCCTCAAAGTAGGTCTATTTGGAAGGGTTTACCACAAGGCGATGTATTGTCCCCCTTACTGTATAATATATACACATATGATATGCATGTCGCTATTCCCCCACAAGTAAAAGTTATTGAGTTCGCAGATGACATAGCTTTCTTCTTATCATCCAAAATCATCCCTCTCGCCGTCAAATATCTTAACGAAGCCATGAATGCCCTTTGCACATGGCTCACGTTAAATGGTCTTGAACTTTCAATCCAAAAGACTCAGTGTGTCACCTTCTCAAACCGCCATAAAAACCCCCCCCGTTCAAATTTTATTTAAAAATTCTCCAATCCCCAACGCTTCTGAAGTAAAATTTTTGGGAGTATCATTTGATAGGAAACTTAAATGGTCTTCCCATATTAATAATTTAGTTACTAAATGCGAAAAAAAATTAAATATCATCAGATCATTATCTGGCGTATGGTGGGGTGCTCACCCTACTTTCATTAAGTTGCTTTACAACGCACTTATTCGAAGCCATCTTGACTATGCCTGCCCACTTTTTAGTACTGCCTCAAAAAATGTACTTGATAAATTAGACAAAATTCAATCTAAATCTTTGCGAATTATAACTGGAGCGATGCAATCGTCACCCATCAATTCCCTTCAAGTAGAATGTTCTGATCCTCCTCTTTATTTAAGGCGTCAACTATTTGCTGACAAATTTGTTCTTAAATGTTTAAATTCTAAATGTCATCAGGTTATCCCCAGCGTCTCGTTGTTCATTGACTCAACCCATTCATCTACAATCAGAGCTTCAACTAAACCTCTTCCTGACATCTGTAAAAATTTTAAGTCTCTCTCAGAGCTTCACATCATCCAAAATGATCTACTTCCCTTATACAAATTAAAATATAGTCACGTCACCCTATCCCCAACAATAATAGAAGGGATCGGAATCCTTAAAAGTCATTCCAATCTCCCGGCCCGAACTGTCAATAATATGTTCAATGACATTATTTCATCTAAATGGCCCAACTTTTCTCTTTTATTTACTGATGGATCCAAATCTCCCGACTCTCCTAACTGTGGTATAGGTATTGACGTTTACCACAATATTTCTAATGACAGAATATTTCATTCAATTTCAAATCAATTTTCAATATTTTCAGCCGAGTGCATTGCAATAATAGAATCTCTCAAATATATAATCAAAAATAATTTTGAACATTCCCTCGTTCTCTCTGACTCTCTCAGTTCCCTCCAAAAACTTAAATCCAGTCCTCTTCTTCATCCTGATGATCACTTTGTATGCCTTATTCGAGAGATGATAGCCTCCATTCAAAGCTCTGGTAAAACTGTAACGCTGATTTGGATTCCTGGACATGTTGGTATCATGGGTAATGATATTGCGGATGCCCTGGCAAAACAAGGAGCGTCCAACCCTGTTGTTACCCTCGTAAACCACATTCCCCTATCTGACATTTTTTCCATCATCAAAGATAGATCCCGCAATGTTTGGTCGGAGTATTGGCACATTGCTAGTCAATCCAAGGGAGCCTGCTATGCCTCAATACAAAGGACTATTCCATCAAAACCGTGGTTTCAGCAATTCCCTCATTTTTCCAAAAAATAAATTTCTTCACTCATTCGAATGAGGATCGGACATTGTTCCGTTCCTACCCATCTTTTTAAAATTCACGTTGTTGACTCCCCAGATTGTACATTCTGTGGTCTAGAAGTGGAAACTTTAGATCACATATTTTTTGGCTGTCCCTCTCTAAACAAATATCCTCTCTTCTATCATGCTTTATCTAAAATTGCCTCCCCTCCATTCAACATCTCATCTCTTCTAAGTCTGAACTCCACTCCAATTTGCATTATAATTTTGAAATTTGCCTATTTAAATAAAATTAATATTTAAATTCACCTTTCATTTCTCAATAATTTTAAATGATGGCCAAGAACACCCTTGAAGGGTGAAAGCCAGAAATAATAAGAAAAAAAAAAAAAAAAAAAGTATGTTATTTTTTAAGTAAGATATTTTGAGGGGTGGTGGGTTAGGTGGGGGTGAGGAGATATAGGTTTAGAATAAAGATACGAAGGACGGGAGTAGATGGGGAAGTAGATTGAGTGGTCATATATAATAAATACCTTAGAGAGAATATTTAAGTCAAAGCCTGAACGAGGTTTTGGTTGAGACATTATTTCGTAGACTACGGCAAAGATTTTTATAACTCAGTTATATAATCACCTCTATTAAGGCGATGCACTACGTTGTGTAATATTTTAAATTGAGCCGTTATCAATAACAACCCTTACGTAGATGGCGATAAGGTTTAAATTCCCGCTTAACACCATCCGCCTGTATTGATTTAGGCAATAAAAAATAATGGCCAAAAAGTGCATTTTATTCTATTTTGTGGATGTTCAGGCATAAATATTCAATTTTTTTCCGATCATTTTATAAATAACTTAATTTGCCACATTATACAATAAAATCATAACCGAAAATGGGTTCGTTAGTAGGAGATTTCGAACTTTAAAGCATTTTCATAGGCCTATACATTATTTTTTTCTGGGCTTATAAAAAGACATAAAAAATACTCGATTTTTTCAAAGGTCAAGATGTATTCTAATCGCAGTATTTAATTAAAGCATCTGAAACATGTCTAGACGACCAAATTTTCAAACCAAAAACACATGATTTTGCATTACTACGTATGGCATCGCCTTAATGTATTGTGTGAGCAGCGTGGTCGTGTTGGGTGTGCAACAGTATTTCTGTTTTTGATTTATTTTGTAACCTTTTCTTGTAAGAATTAAAATAATCATCGACGAGAATGTAATTACATTATATTTTGCGTGCCATAATTTATTTTATTTATTTATTTATTTATTTAACGCCCAGAGGGCTTTTACATGGTTGGTAGTATAATTTTAATTTGACAAATACTTTCAAACATAAAAAATAAGAATAAAATTACATTTGATAAAAGCTATGTAACAAGTTATACAAACACAAGAAACAAAAACAGAAAATTACAGCTATTTGTTGGTTTACATGATGTGTTTAGGAGTATTGTTGAAATAAATGTTTTAAATGATCCACAAAACTTGCCAAGTTGGTATTGAATATGTCAACATCACCCAAGTAATGATTTCCCATGGTGTGAAGTCGTTGTATCGGAGAGTGGGCAATGTAGTTACACTTATGTGCGCTTATTTAGCTACATATCTGAGATATAAGTTTCTAGGGTGAAATATTAAAACTTTTCAGATCATGACCCAGTTCGGTATGCATTTTTCTTCCAGTTGGCCGTTATTTTTCTCACAATTTATCCTCATCCGCCCGAGTACGAACTCCGTTCGTGTAGATGTTTTCGGCTAATCGAGTCCGAACTGTGGTCGAACACGAAAAAATAGCGCTGAATGGCCATTTGGTAACGATGTTACATTTTTATTTCTGCGAAACAACTAGACCTTATTTTTTTTGAAAGAAGAATTTAACCTCTGTTTGAAAAATCATGAGATTTTTTTAGAATACCTGTAATGAATATTTCTGAAAAGTTTTGTGGTATCAGCTTGAAGCACGGTATATTATGAATATTGTCAATAAAATAAAAACAGCGGCATTCCTAGAATATATCGGCCAAACAATCTTAATTTTCAGAGGGTTAGATGCCCTTTGTTTTCTAATACCGTGGATCTGATATCTTCCCAGCGATTCCATAGAATTAAACTGACTTTTATAGAAGCAATTTAATGACGAAATTATTCGTTCGCTTCGAACGTTGTTCCAGGTTCTAGTAATAAAACGTTTATTTAGACATTTTATTGCGTCCATTTAATCTTACCTTGATACCGAACCTATCCCAACTTAATCGAGCTATATCTCCATAGCGACAGGCGACAGGGGTAACAAAGCTGGGTCGGGACTATTTGGTCCTATTAATAACAAACTTGGCAACTAATGGATGTCTTATCTTGTAAATCGTAATTACATCCTAAAACTGGCCACCCGTACCGAATTTTGTTGAACTTTGATGGTTGTAGTGTGTGTATTATCGATTAATTATTATTAGTACGTTATCGCCAAGTAATTATTCTTGCTGGTTTATACGAATATGATCTCCTAAGCAGAGAGGTTAACACTCAAGCTACGTATCAAGATATCGTGAGTTCTATTTTGAATATTTCATTTATTATCTACATATATAAAATTAATGTTTTTTGTTTGTTCCGTAGGCGTTTCTAAACTATTCTTCAGATTTCGCTGTAAATTGTTTGTTCTTATTAGTTTTAGGAGTGGTTTTATTTATTTATTTTATTTATTAAATTAAAAGGAATTTTACATTTCACTTTCTTAACTTAAGTACATAAAAGTAGTTTTATAATTTTGTTCTGATAACTTAAGATTAAAAAGTTTTTTTTAAATACATTTATACTCCCCGTTTTAAGGTTATCTGGAAGGAGATTGTATATTTGTACACCCTCGTGGCCAATGCCTCTTTTGCCACTTTCAGTCCTTACAGTATTTGTGTACAATTTGTTATGTTTCCTAGTACAGGGTTTTCCAATAAGAGGTGTTATTTTGATATTCAATGGTAAAAGATCAATGGTTTCGTTGCTTGTGTGGTACAAAGCGCCGTTTTGTTGAAAGTAAACGCTGTCCAGATCAATACCATCCAATTCCGGCCAGAAAAAATAATTAATCATCTCTCGATAGCGCAATCCATTCACCGTAACTGTTGCTTCAGCCAGTTTTACACAGAGGAACTTATTTAACCTTTACCCCAAACCATTCTCCGAGCAATGCCGGGTACACAACAGCTAGTATATTAAATTATATAATTAATAGAAAGCTTTACACAGAATACAGAGTGAAAGATTTTCTCCATATAGTCTTGGTGAAATGTCATCATTCAGATTCAAAACCCAAATTCGGATGACTAAGGACGGGTTGTTTCAGAGAACAATTCTTCAATTTTCAAAGTTAATTTTCAAGTTCTGTGAAAGATTTTTTCTAGTTCTCTTAATATTTAGGTTTTTTCAAGCAACAAGCCTATAATGATATAATAACAGAACTTGAATAGGACTTTCACAGAACCCAAAAATGAACGTTGACATTGGATGAATTGTTCAAATTCTGCGAAACAACTAATCCTTAGTATTATTTTTTGAGTGAGTTTTTATATAATTTTACGATTTTTTAATTTTACGTAGATATTTCGTAATCTTTGACTGAGAAGATTTTTGTAATTTTATTTAACCATATGTATAATCGGTTTTATAAAATAGTCCCACTGACTCCTTGTCTTGACTTTTATTCGCGTATAAAAATATGTATTTCCTAACGTGAAGCTTTAATTAAGCACTTGATTACAACTTTTAGTATAATTATCGGAATCTGAAAAATGAATTTTAAATCTTTCTCACATTCGTGTGTGGAGTTTGTTAAAATATCCCATTAGAGATGCCATCGTCTCTCTGTCTCCAAAGGGTTCGGAGTTGTTAGGACCTGTGTCAACATGGTGTCAATCAAATAACTTTTTTTTTTAATTATTGAAGACAATATTAGCGAATAATTAAATAATACACATTATTTTATTACAAAAAATAAAATATTCATCCTAGACTTGCAGAAAAAGTCAATAGATGTCGCACATTAAAATTAAAATAAGATATATTTATCTATGACACTATCTAGATTACATTTAGTTCGAGTTGAATCTTGCGATCATATATAAAGCAGCCAATAAAAATGTGCAGTGAGAAAATGAAGACAATGTTCCATTAGCTCAGTTGGTAGAGCCCCGATGCCCCGGCAAGGTAAGGGTCCCGGGTTCAAAACCTAGATGTGACCGTATCTTTTTCTGATTTTCTGTTTCAAATTTTCGTTTAGGAATCGCTAAAATTATCTTCAATAATTAAATATTACAATTTGAGGTTTTATTCACTATGTTTATGAGAAGATTTGAAAAAAATAATTAACCTCCGATAATATGTACTGCAGCGTTTACTTGTTATGTTTTGTAACGAATAATTATTTCTCTGAAAATGTTTCTGTTGGAAGAAAGGAAAGCAACAAATAGATAAGCATGCTTCCCGTTGGCGGTCAACCGTATGTATCAGCTGAAACCTGAAACAATATATTATTTCTCACATGCGCAATACCGACCTTCGGATATCAAAATACGCTTAGATAAATCCATCAAATATCCTTCATTATTTGCTGCTTCGCTGACCAGATAACTTCAATCTTACAAAATGGATATTTTCTGATCTTCTTGCAGGCAGGCAGAGCAGGAATTAAATTCACCATGTCTTTAGGTTTCTTCTTATTGTTTTGTTTTCGTTTAAATGAAAATTGTTACACTATGCATTCATTTTTTTGTTATTTGTTTTTGGGGTGTTATGCCGTGTTGCGCTAACTCCTTCTTTAGCCAACGTTTCGGACAGCATTGCAGTGTCTATCATCAGGGCAGATGTGTTATTTGCAAATAACACATCTAATAATCCAAATAACACATCTGCCCTGATGATGGACACTGCAATGCTGTCCGAAACGTTGGCTAAAGAAGGAGTTAGCGCAACACGGCATAACACCCCAAAAACAAATAACAAAAATACTTTTGGCCGTGAAAATCTTATAATCTAATCATATTTTAGTATACATTTATTTCAAACTTTTGGAATTCATGCACGCAGAATGGGAATTAAGATTACCGTGGTTTTTTTATGTAATTCGGCAGCGAATATATTTTCATTTAGGTTTTTTTCTAAAAATTTTTCATCTTCAAATAATATTAATTATATTTGGATGATTTGTATAGAGCCGTTTATGTGCGATATCACCCCAAGGGCGCAGTACAAATATGCAATAGGTACATTTCTACAATGATTTATCTTATTACGAACTATAGACTACATAAACTATTATCAATTTATTGCTAACTGTTTGCATCCACCTGTTCTTCGATCACGAATACAAAACTATATGTACATCGCATGTGATTAATGAACGTGATGCTAGAATGTACATATTGCATTTTTATTTATTTATTTATATTTTGTACCTGCAGATAATACACAGGACCATACTCACCTGGTAGGTAACTTGATATTGTAACTAAAAATCTTTATCAGTTTGATGAAACATTTTGACCTTAAATCCAAATTTAAGTTTTGTATGAAAGGGGCAGCCATTCCTCTTAAATAATGAAATAATAAACTCTGCTATTTCGTATCAATAGCTGAACTACTACTAACAGTATTGCCGCAATATTGAATCAACGCTATATTACGAAATGTTCTCAGAAGTCTACAATAAGGCTTCTACATCGACTTCAATAAGGCTTAGAATGCGCTCGAAACAATTGTTATTAAGTGCTTATGGTCTTAGGAAAAGTCAATTTAAGCAATAAACTTCAATAAACAGCATCCAATTAATACACAATATCAATTTATATATATTTTGCAGTAGCCGTAATGTTTGCAACGGGCTAATTGAACTAATTTTATCTTAAAACTATGGCGTTTTATATGTTAAATTAATCATTTTGCCAGTGAGTCTATATCACCACAATTTGGGTATGTAATGGTACGTATAAATTTTTGAACCTGAACGCGAACCGAGCCACGAATTATGGGAAAGGAACGAAGCAACTTCAAGCGGCGTTTCGCATCCTTTGCGGTTGCTTTGTTCCTTTCCCATAATTTGAGCTTCAGTTCGGCAGTTCGGCTCGCGTATGCATACGTAGCATTCTGTGGCTGAAGAGGATTGGGGAGATTAAGGAAATGAGGTAGAGTAAGGTTGGGAAGTACGCGGCTATTGAAATCTGGTCTATAAAGTTGTCTAGATCCATTTTGCAAGATTTCAAAATTCGATTCTGAAAGGTTAGTTTTTACCAAGATGATACCATATGTGTCTACAAGTACCTTCAACTCTGGAACGTATCTATAAGTACCTACAATTCTGGAACGTATCTACAAGTACCTACAACTCTGGAACGTATCTACAAGTACCTACAACTATGGAAAGTATTTACAAGTACCTACAAATCTGGAACGTATCTACAAGTACCTACAACTATGGAAAGTATTTACAAGTACCTTCAACTCTGGAACGTCGCAAATATGTTATTTTTTAATTATATTATTATAATTATAGGGATATTATGCTTATTTGTATAAAATTTTATTTTTTTAATCCATGTTTTTTTTCATATTTAATTCATTGAAAATAATATGTAACTATATTAGCTGCACGTTTCAGAGTGGAAGATACTTACAGTATCGCCCTTGTAAAAGACCATTCAGAATCGAAACGTTGATAGAATGGCTTTAGCTGTGTTTGGTGTCCATATCTGAATAATTAGGTACTTCCCAACCTCATTCCCCTCCCTACTACCTTCATCCTCACAATATTCCCCAATTGGGGGAAACTATAGCCTCACTGGCTCAAAAGGGCTGGAAAGAGTTGGGTCTTTCGTGCGATGTTCACGTTTAAAAGGTGAAATGACACATATATGTAAATAAAAAATAAATTTTACAATGGCTACGAACCGGTTGTCGATTATTTAAATCAGATTAAATCTCATGTACGTAAAAGGTTCATCAAAAATATATATTCACACAGTTTATCATCAAATATAGTGTTCATTGAAAACATTTTCAATGAACAATAAATAACGATTGTAATAAACAGAACCAATCTCGTGAAATCGTATCTAAACCATTTTGTAGTTGTCCAGATTCTAAAGACAGTAGATGAAAAAGCTTTTAAGCTCGTTATTTACAATTATGTTAATGATATCGAAGAAGTTTGGCAATTTGAAATAATGACGCAAAAAGAACTATCGTTTCTTTCGAAGAATTCCGCAAAAAATCCTTGAGAGAACCGAATAAAATTGAATTTTTTGTCTGTAAGTGATTATAATTTGTAATAATTCTACTATCCCGATGTTTGTTCACTCTGTGACTAGTGACCCTTCAAAAGTCATCACCCCATCAGAAAATGCTCTAATTTTTTTCAAATTGATTTTATTTTATCATGACTGACATTTCTAAACTAAACAGAAGCAGTATACACGTTGACAAACCGGCGATCACTCATTGACGTAATATATTTAGATGAGAAATTAAGTGAAAAAATAATCCTGATAAAAAAGTGAAACCATACCAATTTCCTGATAAAATATTAGTCATTCAGAATACACCGAGAACACGTGTTCTATTCGTAATAAATATCGTGACGGAATGCGACAATATCAGTATTTCTACAAAAACAGTCGCTGTAAAACATTCGTTTTTAACTGATACTTTGTTAGGAACTCCATCAATTCATTCGTTAAAGACCTGCAGTCCTGTTTTTAACAGGAAAACGAATATTTTGACCAGATTTGTTATAAACTAACAGTATTTAATATGAGTAAGTTTTTCCGTGTAAATTCCTCTTTTTTACCTCCAAGTGACCTCCAACGCCCCCGACGCTATAACTAAAACTACCAAAATCAGTCTACGCGCTCCGCTTATTGAGTTCTAATAGTGGAAAACGTTCCGACGAGATTACCACGTAATAGCGCCTCTATTTTTTAGCTCTATGGGATCATTGTTCACGTGTACACGGAGAAAAATGAGTATTGCTGATTTATTAAAAATCTCTTCAAATTAATAACAATCCGGTTAAAAACGGGATTGTAGGTCGTTTCCTGTTAAACTTTTAGAAAATTCCTAATTTATATAGATTTTTATGACATCGTAATAATACATTAGAATTTCACTAAAAATTACTAGGAAACCTATCAATTCATTCTTTAAAAGCCTGCGATCACATTTTTAACAAGAATACGACTAATTTGAAAACATTATTAATAAATAAGCAATATTCAATAAAACTAATTTTTCTCCGTGTGCTCCCCAAAAACACGGAATAATTGTTTATTTAAATATTATTTTTTTTATTAAAAATTTACTCCCTCGGGAAATCGAGTGAGGACTTTTGCGCTTACTCGTATTTTATTATCATAAAAATCACGGAAATTTTTAATTCTCGATGAATCAGTTCCAATTTTGAAAATAACAAATAAAACAATTTTCAATGAAATAATTAAAAACACACTGTTTATAATAATTAAAAACAACTTTTTTACCACGATAATCTTTATTTAAAAAAAATCGATTTGTTTCGTGAACGATGTTCTTTTCATCAGGATATTAAATAATTTTTTGTTCAAAAAATTACTCGTGTACTATTGTTTGTCTGAATTCTCCAAACCTTCCAATTTTGAAAATGACGCACATATTCGAAGAGTTATTAAAGGGAATTACGGATAGAGTCACAACCGAAATTAGTGTTTTTACTATGTGTTGTCTACTGTAATTTAAAACTATCTCCGGGCAGTTGGGATTCTCGTACGTATTCATTTTTTTAGCATTCAGATTTTAATAAAACAAAGACAGATAAATACCAATATCAAATAAAGGGTAATTAAGCTCCGATTAATTTAGTTTAAAATTCAACGAGACGATAGCAGAATCCGGCCACTGATCGATAAGTCAAACACGATGCAAAATAACGAACATCAATACAAAGTTTGATGAAATTCAGACTATAAACTTGACTTTAATTGCGCTGTAATCCTGTGATAGCGAAATCCGGTTCCCGGGGCTTGTTGAAATGTCAATATTATCATCGGAAATTTAAATTTAACGACTTTTTATTCAAATTAGTACCTAGCGCCCAGCTGGGACCAAAGTAAACCTTATAAAGGAAGTATTAAAACGCACTGAAATTTTTGTTTCGATCTTTTTTGTTTCCCTTCAGTTTGGAGATTTTATTTAATATTTGGGAAAAATTTGTAAGTAACGTTGACATGGTTTTTTTTGAGGCTAAGATGATTTTTTTGTATGAGTACCTATTGCTTACAACAGTCAGAAGCCAGTGAGATTATGGCATTCTTAATTGGGGTATGTTGTAAGGATAATGGTAGTGGGGAGTGAAAGATGACGGGGAAGAGAAAGGTTGGGAAGTACCTGGCTATTATATAAATATAAATATAAACTTTAAACTCATCGTAATGATTTTCAGCACATTTTTTCATTTTATATATAATCATATTCACATAGTAGATGGGGTAAAATAGTTTTTTATTGATTATCATTATCACAAAACATTGCCAAAGTTTCCACTAAAATAATAAAACATCATATTCACTAATGGCTATCTTTTATAAAATAAAACCAAAATATATAAATACTTCTGAGTAGTGTAAGATATTTGCTATACCTTTTGATTTAAAAAAGATCATTCTATCAAAAAGATATCAATAGAACATCATAATACCAAAATAATGCAAAACAATTATATCTATTTAGGAATAAAGTATTTCAACAACCTTCCGATTGAAATAAAGAAATTAAAATATATCAACAAACTGAAACTCAAACTGAAGTTATACTAGTCAAGAATAATTAACTAAATAATTGCCTGTTTTTCCCTTTGTTTATATTTATTATCAGTCTATATTCTTAACTATTTTATTTAGATGTTTCTAATCACTCTCTTAATTGCTCAGTATTTAGTATGTAACAGAATCCTATATATGTACACCTACACATATAGATGATCCAGAAGTTTCAATTATTCCTATTATATATATATATATATACTTAACTATTGCATAATGTTATTCTATTTTCCTTATAATTAATGTAACTTGCTCACCAAGCACAAGAACCAGTTTCTTCTTTGATGGGATTGCAACTATAAATATATTTTGTACCGATATGTAATTTATATAACACCACTGTACCCACTTATATTTTTTTTTATTATCAATATAAAGTTTTGTACAGGTGTTTTCGATGTCTGTCTCACTAGGATGAACCTGTGTCGAGGCAGCTATTGGATACATAAATTTGTGTTTACATACTAAATTTTTTTTAAATTAAAAATATTGGTTAGGTTTTTTGGCTTCAAATCCAAAATTAAGTTTTTACGAAAAAGACCGCGCGCCATCTTCACTATTATTCAACAACAACATATATATTTCAATACTTTCAAATATCTGCATTAGTGCAATACTCCCTTCCTCATCCATTTTTCATCTTATATTTGTATATGGCAGACTGGAATTGCACTACCCTCCTACTCCTGCTGAATTAAAAACTTAAAATAATAAAATTAAAATTAAATTAAAAAATGTTTGGCTTGTCGGAAACTATAGAACATATTATATCGGGATGTTCAGTATTAGCGCCGTCCGAGTATACATTTAGGCACAATCAAGTTTAAAAAATAATTCACCAAAGTTTGGTAATTAAAAATAACTTGATTGAATGCCGTAATATAGTACCATATTATGAATACGAACCAAATTCAATTTTAGAAAATGAATTTTATAAAATATATTATGATAAAACTATACTAACAGATCGAATGATTAGTCATAATAGACCTGATATAGTTTTACATGACAAAATTTTAAAAAAAATTATATCATTGATGTCTAATTCCTGTAATATTCAAAATTCTGTTTCTGAAAAAATAAAAAATACACAGATTTAGGAAATTCTCATGAAAAGAATTTGTCATTCTCAGACTATAAAAATATTACCATTTGTTATTTCGGCTACTGCCTAGCTCTCTCATTCAAAATTTAGGCGTATTAGATCTGTCAAGGAATTTTTATATAAAAATGCAAAAATCAGTCATTTTAAATATGTACATGTAAGATTACGAAAGATTTTTTAAATATTTATATTGAGTTATCAGTAGGATTTATAGGTCCAGTTAGGAGTTCTACCGAGACGAACCCTCTGATATTATGCTTATTATGCTTATTTATTATGTTATATAGTGCACTTGCATAATATGAATTGACTAGATGATCATTTGTGTAAAAGTGTGTGAAAGGGTTTAGTTTTTCTTGTGGGGAAGATTTAACCCGGACATAAAGTCGGAAATAAAAAATAAAAATAAACAATATGAACAAAACAATTAATAATATAAATGAAATATATGAGAAAAAATTGAATTAAATTATCTTATTCTTAAACGCCAATGCAGGGGAAAAAGTGGGCATAATTTGAGCCCACCATAAATCTATTTTGTTTTCAAGAAATTTCCAGCATTCAACTAAATCTCCTCCATAAAACCATACCTCCAAGTGATAAATATTCTCTGTACGGAGTAAAAAAATATGTTTAGATACCACACTTCTGCCTGCGAGTAAATAATTCCTAAGACATATTGCCTTACAGCTCTACAATACTCGTGAATTTCAATAGTGGAGTGGTCTCTCCTGTCTAATATAATACAAGCCATCATGAACAGACAATGGATAGTCTAGTATTTCTTCACCAAACAGAAGTTCGCCAACCTCTCATCTGTCGGCGGTAGGACCACAGATTACTTTCCTAAAATATCGGATTCAGACATTGAGTACTCGAGATGGGCCCTCCCCCGATTAAAATGCTATAATATTATCTCAACCTAACAAAAATAGAAATAAATTTATGGGAGATGCACACAAAAGTAAAAAAAACTAAATATCCCTTTAAAGCACTCGTAAATATTTTATTAAAATTATTCAACCGTAATTTTACTTCTGTAGTCCTACATTTAATCAATCTACATAATGAACTATGTACATAAATGATTTTATTTTGTGTAGTACATGTTTTACATGGATTTTAAGAATAGAATATATATCTTCATAATATATATCCTAGTGAGCTATCGAAAATTATACACTTATAGTTTTTAAATAATGAAATGTTAAACTGATAAACTTAATATGACATAATATTAGTAAAACAATTAACAGTAACATAAAATAATATGGAAACTAGAACAATACCACATATTAGACAAAATCACTAAAACTATATCACCAACGCTACTATAATTTGTAGGATTCAACAAAGTGCTGGTACAGATTACGCTTAATTTAGTACCCCCAAACCTGTTGCCTAGATCACGCATCCTGTTGGTTAGTGATTGTGTCTGATATTTTGGTTTTGTATATATTGCAGAAGAATGTAACATTTTGTCTTGTGTTTCTAGACGGCTCATGGAATTTAATAGTGGCAACGATGGCGGGATGTCAATTAAGTTGTGGCTCTGTATAACACTACCAGGTCTGTAATAATTGTATAGCATAAGTTTCTGGACAGACATATTGTGTACACCCAACTATTGTTTCCCAATACAACGTTTCCACAGCCTTGGTAACAAATGATTTGGATGTGATCAACAATAATTTGAACTTAGCAAATTTCAAAAGCGGTATGTTTAAACAATTAGTTTATTTTTTTAAATAGGTATTTATTAAATAATTAATCAATTTACAGTATAAAAGTATTACAGAGTCATCTTTTTAATTAATATATTGTTAACTAAAATAATTCGTACAATTAGTTTTCACTGCTTTTGATTTTTTAATGTTCCTCTTCTATAGAAGCTGGCGCTTGTGTCTAGAAGAGTGGTGAGCATCAAGATTAAGAATATAGTGTTTGTAATTATGAATATTAAAATCAAAAATTAATTAAAAAGATAGCTTCATCATTTTGGTATTTTTACATTTCTATTTTTCATTTTTATTTTTACAAACTTCTGTTTAATTGCTTTTAGTAGGTGTTTATCGTTTTCTATTGTTCTGATATTTTCGGGTAGGCTGTTTAAGTATTTTTTCCCTAGATAAATGGAATGATGTTGAGCAATTTTTTTTTTTTATTTACATTAACGTTGATTTGGTGGATATTGGTAGATTACCTATTTTTGTGGTATTTAGAGATATTTTTTATTTCTTGTAGCAATTTCTAAAAAAGATGTAGGTAATAGTAATGTAAAAGCCCTCTGGACCTTGAAATAATCTTATTTTGTTACCAGATCTGTGGGAGGGTGGTGCAATACCATGAGATCCATATAATACACAGAAAAAAAAACCAACAAAATACATACAATAAAATACAGAAAAAATGAATAAATTAAAATAAAGTTAAACTTTTAGACATTTATGACATCGGGAATTGACTCCATCGCTTGAAAATGGGACTATCAGAAGTCCAGGCTGCCATCACAAGAGCATTTGGCTAATCGCTTTCTTTTTTTGAATAATAAAAATAATCCAAATACCAGGTATTTTTTGTACCTGTACTCACTGTACCCAGTAATGAAAAGTACTCACAGGACCCACCTCTATGCAGTACTGGGATAACACAAAAAAGGATTCGGTACGCGTTGTTGTATCGCAATTCCATTATTTTTAGAGACGCTTTGTTGTAGTTTGTTCACAGCTCAACGGTATAAGATATTGCTTTGTGTGTGAATTTGCATAACTCTTAGATATATAGATGCAAATATTCCATAAATTACTGTGGCAAGATATAGCAGCCTATAGTTGGAAGCACCTGGATATGTCTTAATAAATGAATAATAATGATTGGATTATTTATATAGCGCCTTTTTCGTAAGAAAATAACCTCAATGGCGCTTAACAACTTAATTTATGCATTTAATTTATTTCTATCACTTAGACTTATAACTTATTACTGTTGGCTTATAACTAAATTTCATAGGTAGAGACTTATAACTAAAATTAATGTCGAGTGATTTGCAACTAACGGCCGTTGTTCCAAACTTTTTGAACGATCAATCTCAGGCTCCTTTCAGCCGAGTGATTTGTTCAGTAACGTTCGATTCGCCTGTTTCCAAACATCTTTACAGTTGATTATCTTAAATGGCCCCGCCCACTTTATAGACAATAAAATGATTTCAAAGTTAAAACTTTCAATGTTAAATTAATATTGACGTATTAATTATTGTATTTATTATTAATACATATATATTTTTTTAAATACTGTAATACATAAACCAATATTAAATATTTTCAAAAAAACGTATGTTATATGTTAAAAATAAAGTGTTACCTAGACTTTACGCCACCGTGTCTTGGCGTCGCGAATATCTTTCACTCTGAAGATATTTTTTATAACTAGTCATTTACTGAGGCAAGTTTAATCAAGTTTGGCTTCCTTAAATTGGTTAATCGCTCAGTCGTCACCTTTCCTTTGGAAAGAGCGAAGTTGTGCGTTTGAGCAGTGTTGAGCCAAAAATTCGGCTGAACAGTAAATCAGTAGGATAGCGAACAACGGCCGTAAGACTTTTAACTAATGACTTAAAACTATACATATTTTTATGACCGAGTGAATAAACATACCTACATATTTACGTTTACAAATATTTATTATCAAATATTAAATGTTTATTGCATTAAAGTGGTTAGTCAAGGAGAAAAATCCCCTGGACTGAGCAATAAATTACTACTGAGAAAAAAAAACCGTCATTTTTCTGGATACAAAGCGAGTATATATAATTTTTCACCGACATTTCTAACATGTTCAATGCTCAGGCTATCATAACCCGGAAATTTTCCAGGTTTCATTCGATTGACTGATTTCTATTTATATTTAAAATTAAAAATGTCAGTTTTCTTTCGGGAAATGTAATATTTGTACTTTTGACCAAAGACCACACGAAGAACACAGCCATCCCGTTAATCAAATATCAATGGCGGAACCATATCCGCTATCCGTTTGAGATCTGTTCCAAATTAAACGCCACTTGTGAATGGAAAGTGGTCCAAGTTTAATCAAAGGCCCCGGACCTACAAAACAGAAGTCGGGTTTACAAATGCATGAGGCAATTACTCGGCGAGATCAAACCAGAGCTGACTTAATACCTGGCAACTCCGGGTTACCCGTACTTGATTACGTGGGACGGCCGCAAACAAAGACTCCGCAGACATTCACGAAAAATAGTAACACCAAAGTCTGGTGTGAATTCTCTGGACTGGATTAACGGATTTGGGGGACTCTCTCGGGGTTTGCATCTCATTAAGTGGCTTGGTTGTTAATAGACCATTTCCCTTAATTGATCCGGTGAAACTGAAGCCATTCTAGTGTTCTGAGTGCAGTATTCGTATTCCACGCCTTTGCTGTTTATTTTATCGATTCGACATCGATGAGTTATAGGAACGAGGCGTAGTACAGTATAATGGATTTATTTATAGTTTCACCTTCAACTGAAATGATAAAATCCGCATACGTGTCGCGAGATTTGCATCCATAATCGCTATACGATGATTTATTCAATACGAACCAGTACAGTGCATTTAACAGAGTTCCAATTATTCAAATATTTAAAACATTTATTTGTGAATATTGCATAATAGACTTCATTGCTCAGAATCATCTGAAACCAGTGAAACTATGGCATCCCCACTCGGTGTATTTTATGAGACTGAAGGTAGTATGGTGGGGAATGAGATGGGGAAGAAGAAGGTGGGAAGTACCTGGCTATTCAGATCTGATCACGAAACAAAGCTTAAGCTATTAAACAAAGTTTGTATGCTGAAAGGTGGTCTTTCACTTTTCGAACCTGTGACCTCCAAATTCGTAGCCAAGGATTGATAAGTTATTCTATTTAATACTGCGAACGTGGATATTAGATCAGAAAAGATATAAACTTTAATGGTCGATCGAAAATCGTTTGAACTTGGTAGTTACCTATGAGAAAACTTAACTGCAAAAATCTTCGATATTTACAATTTCTTCTGTACGTATGTGAATTCTGTTGTTTTCCAACTGCTTAAATGTAACATGTACCGTAAGAAGAGAAATGATCAGTAATTATGATCGGGTCTGCACACCGTATACCCGTGATCGATATATTCGTATAAGACCTATTCTATATTCGGACCACCTAATAAGGGTTGTAAAAGTGTTGGACTGGGGGAGACGATATAAGGGTAGCTAAGGGAAAATACTCAACGATAGGTCCGGTATCAGATGTACTACAAAGTATATTAGGTGAATATGTATGTGAAGAAGTAGGTACTTACGCAAGTGAAGAATTCTTGTGGATGTTGTAAGGGTTGAGTTAGATAAGGCATGTTCAAGATATTGATGTTGACGCAGGCAACATAGTTGGTTAATGAACAATTTATGCAGATAATATAGAACCGAAAATCTTGACCGGTATTATAGACAAGTCTATTTTCCAGGGAATTTTCTGATGGATTCGGGCAACCTGTTTTCAACCTGATTCAGGTAACATAATATCTACGATCATAAACAAACCTCTTGCTGTTTGCTAGTATTTGCTAGCAAAATGTTCATTTTTCCAGTTGAGGCAATTCGGGGAAAGTGTGGCAGTAAAAAAACAGTGAAAAATATTATGAAATTTATAAAAATATTTATACAGATCATCAAACAGAGATTCCAAACATATAATTTTAATTGTAAAAGTATATTAATTTGAATTAATTTTCACTTAAAAACGGTTAAAACCATAAAAGACTTTAACGCCCTGTGATTGGTCGGCGGGTTCGGACCGACCACTTCATCTCGAGTCGGTCGGTTGCGTGCATTGTGAACGCAGGCAATTTTGCATGATGTCGTGCTGCGTGGACTCGCACACTGGTCACCACTGAAATTTACAAATTATTTCAAAATTATTCACAATTATTTATTTTGGGATTGTTTTATTATCAACTTAATTATCGAGGTGTACATATGACGTCACGTGTATCTCGCCAGAAAAAAAATTATTATCACAATTTATTTCACTACGTTTCATAAAAATAATCGCATTTAAGTTAGAAGGTGAATATTTATTTTTAACAAATGACTTGTTGAAATGCTTCAACTGCGTCTCCTTTATTAATTTTTTTTTTCAACTTCTAACCCTACGGTAAGAACTTAAATCTTTGACACAAGAGATGGATTTTTTTAGTATTAGTTCATAGATTGAACAATGGGCTCGATTTTACGCAGTTGTGCATTCTGAGGCCTCAATGGCGGTTCTGGATCGGGTTCTAAAAAGTTCTCTTTTTCTGTAATCGCCAAAAAAACTGAACTGCTAAACCAGAGCTTTGCCATTTCTTTAAAATTAGGTCCTTACAGTAATATAAGAACTTCAATAGGATTAACGCCAATTAAAAAAAACATCGTGTCAAATTAAACAATTTCGAAATTTTCTTTGTTCCAGTGATATCGATGACGTTCAGAGCGACACTCTCCATTTGGACATCTGGGACCACGATGACGAGAGTTCCGTGCTGGACGCCGTATCCAAGCTGAACGAGGTGCGCGGGGTGCGCGGGCTGGGCAGGTTCTTCAAGCAGGTGTGCCAGTCCGCCAGACAGGGCAGCCAAGATGACTTCTTGGGTCAGTAACAGTAACAGTAACAGTAACAGTAACAGTAACAGTAACAGTAACAGTAACAGTAACAGTATCATGAACAGTAACAGTAGCAGTAACAGTAACAGTAACAGTAACAGTAACAGTAACAGTAACCGTAACTATAACAGTAACGGTAACAGTAACGGTAACCGTAACGGTAACAGTAACAATAACAGTAACATTAACAGCTAACTAATTATTGTTGAGTTTAGAAGGATCACTAGCCATTGAGGCTAAAGACAACGTTAAACGACACGTGTTTGGTTTCATATAACATCATATGTAATGAAGCTGAAATCCGCAAATTTTTTGCTTTATTTTAAGAATGTAGTAACTTTCATATTAGCAATACTATCAAAACATTGTACAAGTAAGGAATCATATCGTGTTTAATTCCATAGTTTGGTATCAAATAATTCAATAAGTTAATTTAACAAGTTCATTAAGTAAGTTTGAAAAGATTGAAAGTATCCGAAATAAACTCTTAAGATATGTAAATTTGAGAGAAAATATCTTATTAAATACAAAATAGATTAAACAATGTTGCTTGCGTGGTATGAACTTGAGATGTTTCATTATATTAACTTAAAAGCATTAAAACTTTTCATTCAAGATAATATCTGCTTCCAAATATACAATATTGTTTGGATAAAGAGTATGTACTTAGTTAACAAGCACTTTTACAACAAACATAATATAATGGAGCATTTAGGAATACCAAACACCCATAGACATATGAATATTAGTAGACCTGCCCTAAGTGATTAAAAGCGTATTATTCCCCACTCCCCATACCGGTTCCATTGGAGCCGGCTGTGCTCGCGTATGGCCTCAAGTGAATTTAGAAAACGTGACGTCATCATTCTTGTGCGAACTATGGTCGAGGCATCATCGGTTCATTTTACGAAATAACACGGCAAAATGGTGACTTGTACTATGAAAACTTGTAAAAATAGATGTGAAAAAGAGAATAAACCCAATTGTCGTATTACATTCCATATACAAGCATTATTTTACTTTATTTTAAGCATATTCACATCGTATAATATGGATCAGTTGTAGAAACATAATTATACTATCACATCGAGACACGTCTGGACGTGAAACACAAAGCTGGTTGGTTGCTGGGAAGTAAATTATGAACATTTATAAGTATAATTATTAATAATTTAGTGTCTTAACTAAATACATAAACGAAATATTCGACTCTGAAAATAGAAGAAATTTATTTTGCCGAATTTGGACTTCGCAAATTTGTTCATAACGTGGCGAGTAATTTGCGCTCCCATGTAAAAATGTCTATTCATTCAAAAGCAGATTTTACTTTTAAGAACTAAATGGTGATATTATAAGGCGAGATGCCTATATACTATTAGATTGATTTATTGACGAATCACAGTCAGCTTTACCCTCTTCGTTCTTCAACACTTGATTTTACCCCTCATCCTTAATTTCTAGTCTATTAATATTCATATGTCTGTGCAAACACCTCATTATCCACTGGCTATTCGTAGGCCCGGACTTAGAAGCCCACCCCTCCAGAGGGAGCCAAAAAATTATAATAAAATATTAATCTCTACCTACATTTCTATCATTTATTATATCGATAAAAAATAGTTTCGTTGAACAATCAAAACTCAATCTATTTATCTTATAACATCATTTTTTTTAGTAACGCTATATTGGTCTTTTACGGGGAAATAAATATTTGGTTACAGTGTGTAAATATAATAGGATACACATAGCAAAACTATATAAAAATTAATACTGATTAATATCGAATCCAAATAATAAGATCCGACATAAATAAAACATAATATAAAACGACAAATAAAACATAATATGCATACATTTATTCGTGTTTGACACAAACCAGTGAAACAAAAAAAAAGAAACTAATTTACTCGTGAGGTAAAGAGTAGATTTAAAAAATGAATAATGGTTCCATGGGGGATAGTCTACCACGAGCATGACAAACTGAAACGCTCTCACGGGCCAAATAAACAAGGTAATTTTTTTTGTGGGCCTCATAAAAAACATCAATATTTATAGAAATATGGTTTATTTAAAACTGTGTTTCTTAACCTTTTTTGTTATATACCCCACTTCAACGCTTAAGAATCTACATCCTCCCTTATCTTTTCCTTTTTGAGATAGTCCCAATTTCTGGGAGTTAATGGGACTATGACATCTTCAAATGGGGTATTTTGAGGCAGACGTAATTGGTGCGGTGAATTATAATCTGAACGAAGACACTGAAGACAACGCCGCAAGCGAAAATTTTGCTCGGTTGAATGCGAAAGCAATAAAAAGATGCCGATTTTAATCATTCTTAAGTTGTGTTCCAATTTTATTTTGTAATTTGGGCCGAAAATTTTCTAAATTTCAAATAAAATCACAAAATACTATCGTTTGTATCATAGTTAAATATAAAAAATTATATTGAATACTAAAGATCCCTTCACTCCGGTAATAATCACTGGCTTTGGTTGTAACGGACGGAGATACCTGTATCAAAAATTCGAAATCATACTTAACCGTAATTTATTATGAGCGTGTA
The DNA here is from genome assembly GCF_061612785.1 of Hesperophylax consimilis. Classification (NCBI taxonomy): domain Eukaryota; kingdom Metazoa; phylum Arthropoda; class Insecta; order Trichoptera; family Limnephilidae; genus Hesperophylax; species Hesperophylax consimilis. Next base: position 36,358,581 of record NC_142842.1, read on the forward strand.
TTATTTGCAACTCGAAAGCTCATACACATTCGAGTGAACTACAATCCATCACGCGTCGTGTTGGTATTTTCAAAATATTGATATTATAAACAAAAAATGTTTGTGACAAAAAACGATTTGTGCATTTCCCTCCAAAACAATGTTGACTGATTCCTCGGAGTTTAATAACTTTGTTTTGATAATTTTGCTGTTGATATATTCTACATATTTATCACCTTCATACGTAAAACTTCTCGGTGTATAATTATTATAATCATTTTTGCTTTGGTCGGTATATCTTGAAAGATGTTCAACGCCCTATATAGCAATGATTTTCGAGATTTTTTTGTCTTTCTGGAAAAGTCTTAATTTGTAGGTATATCATTTTGCAACCCAGCCAAGTCCTGCTTGGAAATTGAGGCCCTCTTAAAAGTTGACATATCATTTTTCTAGTTCTGTATCCTTAATGTGTACTATTTTGACGCCTAGGAAAAATGTTGAAAAATATTTTGTGTCTACAGCGCCCTTGGGGTGTTTTTGCACAAAAACGGCGCTATACAAGTCATCCAAGTATTATTATTTATTATTATTATTATTCAATTTGTACTATTTCGACACATAGGGCCTTAGGAATAATACGTTTGTTTACTGGATCCAAGGCCCGGGCCTAGCGAGCCTAGTAAGTCCGGCCCTGGCTATTCGCTGCCGAATGAAGACTTGATACGCGACTTCCAATTTCCTCAGATCAATGTTTTGCGCAACCACTTATTATTTATCTCGTCAATCCAGCATGTCCCGAACCTTGTTTCTTATCGGATGACCCTAATAACGATATTTCATCCGAGTGATTGGTCCCGCCTACAAGGCCATTTGTCTTTCAGGTGTAATCAACAATATCACTTTCATTTTTATCTTTTCAGTTTTTTCGGGAGATGCCGTAAATCTTTTTTTTCTAAATCACTTTTTTTAATTTTTCGAATTATTTACTTGTTTTTCAGTCTCCATGGAATAGTGGTACATTGAAATTCTATTACAGAGATTAAAAAAATGACACTTAAGGATACAGTAAAATAGAAATGGTAAAAAATATGTAAATATAAAAATGCAGTTTTTGATTATTTATTTTTTTTTTGTAGAGAGACAAACAGCTTTAACAGAGCAAATATAAATAAATATATATGTTAATTATAGTCAAGCCAAAAACGTCTCCTATATTAGAATTGATTGGAGATGGAGTTTAATTGCATAAATATAAATATATTATAGGTGAGGAGGGGAGGAATAGGAATTTAGGATGAGGATAGGAGATGCTCTGGATACGTTCCATACTATTGTATTAATTTTCGATCGTACGAGTTACTTCTAATCGATATTTGTGAAGTGTATTGCTAAAAATGTCTATGTTTTGAAATTTAGTATTATATTGGGCACATATACGTGGAATGGGTGAATTTTTTCTAAAGTTAGTTCTATATGTAGGTAAATGAAACAAATGGGATTGCCGTGTTGATCTTGTTGGAATATGAATATTTATTAAATTGGTAAGCTCTGGTGAGTCGAGGCCATTATTAAGAATTTTAAATAATAAGATTTGATCAAAAATCAAACGTCGTGTGTGAAGGGAGTTGAAGTTGTGGTATTTAATAGTATCGGTGTAATTTGAGAAATGTAAGTTTTGTTTATAATTAATGTGTTTAAAATTTTTTTTTAATTCTTTCGATTCTTTCAATGTGAGCTTGAGTAATAAAAATAACGCAGTAAATAAAAACCACGGTTGACGTAGAATTTTATACATTAATAATTTTTCATCTTCATGTGTTTTAAAATTTCCAACAGAAATTAAAGGCGCTTTTTATACCAATAATAACCTAGGTAAATTTTTAATTAACTCAAATGGTAAAGAAAATCATTTAAGCCATTCTGGCATCTATAAACTTAAATGTAATGATTGCGAAGCGTTTTACATTGGTAAAACTGCAAGAAATGTTCAAACGCGGGTAGTTGAGCACTTGAAATGCTTAAACAACATAGGTTTTTCGGAATTTGCAACACATTTAATAGATAAAGATCACTCATTTGATAAGCCTTCAGGTATAGATGTATTATATAGAAACGGGATAGGTCTACGCCTCAACAATTTAGAAGCACTTGAAATAAAAAAAAATCCCTTACAGTCAACAAAATCAATTTATTAAATAAAGAATTACATTTAACAAAAAGCCCCATTTTAAATATATTTCCATTCCCTGCATCTATGTTTACCCCCTCTCTCTTACCTAAGTCTTCCATCCCCACCAAAGTTGATGTTCTCTCTCCCTCTTCCAGCTTAACTATAAGTACCCATACACCTCTGTAATTACTTTAATATGTTTTTATTAACCCTGATGAAGGTTCGGGTTGAACTGAAACCGGTTGGTTATAAATACAATACAGTTGTATTCAAACTAAGTTATTTCGTTTTAATTATTATAAAAATAAGTAGTGATTTGACTGTTGTTTTTGTATTGTTTTATATTTATTATGCTTAAATAATTCACTTACATAATGTGGATTGACTAAATGATCATTTGTGGAAAAGTGTGTGGAAGGGTTTAGTTTTTCCTGTGGGGAAGATTTAACCCGGACATAAAGTCGAAAAGTAATAACAAATAGTAGAAGTAATACGTAACATATATTAATGTTTAAGAACAATACTAAATACAACAAAATCAAATAAATATGCCAGAAGTGACATTATTGTATTAAGTTACGTTTGTACAACTCGAAAATGTACATATAAAATAGAACAAAGTATATATTTTCGTATGGTTATATTCATGACATCATACATTTATATTTTTTTGTATTAATTTTCCCTCAATATGTTGGAATATACTACCTACTCTTTTCGGTTTGGATAATTATAAATACATTGCAACATAACGATGTAACGATGCAACATTTAAGGGTGGATTGTTCTAATGTGAAAGATATCAATCTATATAACATATAACTCTATAATTATTAAATAAATAGAAACAGAATCAGTGTAATGAAAGCATAATTGATAAATGATCTGGGCAACAAGTATGGGGATACTATTAATATATTTGTGGAATTAAGCTTAATCTATACCAGCACTTTGTTGAATCCTACAAATTATAGTAGCGTTGATAATGTAGTTTTAGTATACGTAGTACATGTATTTTCTTATATATAGTATAGTTGTAGTATCTATTTGAATTTATGTTACTTTTACACGTTTTGCTAACGTTCTTTCATTTTCAGTTTATCAGTTTACAGTTTATATAATGCTTTAAAAATGTTGAGGTATATTCTGTTCTTAAAATCCATGTACGATGGGCTGGGCGTAAAACCAAATAAAATAATACATCTTTAATATTTAACCTTCTATGAGCTTGTGATCTCATATTATTAAACAAATGTCACGTATTATCACGTATCATTATTATAAAACAAATATACACAGTTATCATTATTATTAAACCAATATACTACAGACAAGTGACTATCTAACTAATTAAACGTAGGAGTTTTTTGAGATCTTTTCACTTCATTCATTCGAATATTGTAGATTATATCTTGTTGCGTCATGTAAGAATATAAAATAGACATTTTCTCCTTCAGCTTTCTTCGCAAAGCAAAGAAAGTCTAATATTTTCCTACGATAATCACGTTTGCGAGAGATTTCCAAGTTAGATACTGAGACATGTCCTGGGAGCATTATGACTTGCTCGGCTCGTCCAGACACGTGTGAACACGTGCCGTTTGTTTTATATTCCAGAACTTGAGCAAAATCTGATGAGGATTTGTATTTTACTTGAGGATTTTCATTTGTAAAAGCCGTTTATGATTTATGTTTGTGTTATTATTGTTATTGTGCCATTTCGATATGAGTTTGGGTACTTTTTATTTATTTGATAGAACATCTTTTTCACATTATTGATAGGTCCGTTTGATAGATTCCCTTCTCTTGACAAACGGATTGCAATCCTTGGAGCACAGGTGTCAGGTTTGTATGCTTTCCTTGTTCTATCGGAAACAAGCCAAACGCGCACCCAACATATGTACACGGTTGACATTTGTCACTTGAGAACAGTTCGCTTCTACAACTCATTCTTGAGCTCAACAGATCGGCTGTGGAACGATACACCGGTCTCTGTGTTTCCTCCAAGATCCATGTTGCCTTGAGAGAAAATATTTTCATCAGAGCCTTCTATGTGGAATAAATGAAAAATTAAAGATGTGTGCCACATAAATATTATAAATTGCAACAATAATTTTGCTTGCAAAAAATGTTACATATTTGTTCGCGCAATATATATGGGATTATTAGGTATGCATCCACAGGCTTAAAGGACAAGTGTAATGTCAATACCAAATCCTGCAAATGTCCTACCTACCTTTTTACCCATCCCAAAATGTCACCATATTAAAAATATTGTTGCGACACATGTAAAATCTGACAAGTGGTGTCAGTTGCTTATCAGAGTTCGGAGTGATAATTAATATCAGACAGGGCGAATATACATATAATTTGTGAAGTGAAATCAACTAATACTCCTGGAGACGTGTGATAGTCATCAACGGGTGAGTCCATCTTTCCTGCATTCCAATCTGGGCTTATCTTGTGCTCCAGAAGCCCAGATTTATACCTTTGATTATTGCACTGTCCATCGGGTTTGTCGGATGCATATATCGTCCCATACCTATCATTCGGAGTAGTTTGGGACTGGTCCTTTGGGCGTGTGGCATATCACACCACCTCTAAAATATATAGTGGAGTCGCAGCTTCGCGACACCATTTTTGGTTCTTTCGAGCCGGATTACCAACGGGGTATTTAAAATTAACATATTTAAAGTTATAAATAAATATTATTTCCTCTTTATACTTTGTTAATTTGTATGTACTAGGTTGCATTTGTAATTATTGTTGTGTTTAAATTCTTACATACAATTAATCATGGCGACTAGCGATAGTACTCAGGATATTAAAATCAAGTTACTAGAATCGAAGATTAATTTGATGCATAATCGTGTTAATGAATTATACGAGAAAGCGAAAAGTATTGCGGACAGGGAGACGAGAAGTTCGGAGGATTTTGTTAAACAAACGGTTAATATAGCTACATATTATGCACAATTTAATACGTTGTGTGATGAATTTCATATACTTCAGTTAAAAAAGGATTCAAATTACAATATGAATTTCGATTTATGGAGTAAATTCGAAAATAAGTACTGTTTTGTAGTTTCTATACGCGAAAGCATTATAGCAAAGCAAGATTCATCACGTGATCGACAGAAATTAAATAATTCACCATTAATTAAGCTCCCACCGATCGAGATGCCATCGTTCGATGGTAATCAAGAGAATTGGTCGATATTTTATGAAGCTTTTAAATTAAACATTCACTCAAATGAAAATTTGAATACGTCGCAGAAGATGCAATATCTGATAGGGAAACTCCAAGGAAAGGCGTTATCAGTTTTTGCGGGAATACTTCCGAACGAACAAAATTATTTTTTAATTTGGGAAGCTCTCGAAAAGAAATATCAGGACAAACGCGTGCTAGGTACCTTTTATCTGAACAATATTTTGAATTTAAAATTATTGGCACCTAGTAACCCAAATGAGTTAAATAATTTTATTGAACGGTTTGCGTCTTCCATAGCTGCACTCAAGGAATTAGGTATTGATGACCTAACCGATTTTATAATATTACATGTTGCACTGAAAAAATTAGATATACAGTTGGTGCAAAATTTCGAAATGTCTATACGGGAGAAAGCTATACCTACATATACCGATTTAATAGAATACATTCGGTCGCATGTTAAAATCCTAGAACGAACTGGGCAAAATGATAATAAAGTTGTTAATAATAAAAACAAAGTTACGCATTCATTCGCTGTGGTCGAACCGAAGTCAAGTAATAATAATCGTAACAGGTGTCGGAAATGTAATCATTCTGATCATGTTGAATTGTTTAAATGTGAACAATTTAACGAATTAAGACCAAATGCTCGCTTTCAGTTTGTGAAATTAAATAATTTATGTGTAAACTGCTTAAGCGATAAACATAAAACTGTGAAATGTCCATCTAAATCGGATTGTAGAATTTGTAAAAAACGACATCACACCGCTCTGCATTTTGAGAGCACGGTGAATACTGAAAGTCAATCGAAAAACGAAGCCATTACATTAATAGCGCGTAATAATAAACATTATAATAATTTTTCTGCGGGTAATATAGCTACGAATGTACTACTGTCAACCGCGCAGTTATTTGCTTATGACAATAAAAATAATCAAGTAAACGTAAGGTGTTTAATTGATTGCGCCTCGCAACAAAATTTAATCAGTTTAAACACTTGTAATGTATTAAATCTTAAAATAATTCCTTTAAATAATTCAGTAGTTAAAAGTGTTGGTTCAGTAGAGACACCAATATTGGGACACGTTGCGTTAAAAATTAAATCCCGCGTTTCAGAAGATACTTATAAAATTAGTCTATTAGTTGTCGATAAAATAACTGATAAGCTTCCTACACAACATGTTGACACAAAGTCATGTGAGCATTTAGTGGGTTTAAACTTAGCGGATGAATCCTGGAACGTTCCATCCGATGTTGATATCTTATTAGGTGCACAGTTATTTCCATATATTCTGCTGGGGAATAAGGTTTTATCTAAACATAATACGAATGCACCACCGGCTATACAGACAGTATTCGGGTATATTGTAATGGGTGAAATACCTACGTGTACGCCGGAGGTTTCATGGACGTTCGGCCCCATAACCAATGTAGATTTATATAATGCGTTATCCAAGTTTTGGACGATGGAAGACATGCCTATTAAGTCGTTGATGAGTGCTGAAGATGCAGAATGTGAGAAAATGTACCTCGAGTCAGTCCAACGGGATGAATCGGGAAGGTATATTGTATCTTTACCGTTTAAGATAGATCCTAATAATTTAGGTGATTCGCGCCGTGTCGCGCAGCGTCGATATGAATATTTAGAACGGAAATTTAATACTTCGCCAGAATTGCATTGCAGTTATAATGAAGTAGTTTCTGAATATCTGGAAAAGGGATATATGAGGGTTGAAGTTCCGTCTTCATCTAATATTGATGAGGGATATTTCATTCCTCATCACGCAGTAATTCGTAAAGATAAATCAACAACTAAAACTCGTGTTGTATTAGATGCAAGTACAAAGACCAGTTCAGGGTTGTCACTTAATGATATTTTGTATACAGGTCCAAATTTGCAATCTAATTTATTTACACGTTTAATTAAATTTCGCTTATTCGCTGTAGCATTAACCGCAGATGTTAAGCAAATGTATCTACGTATAATGGTAACGGAAAGCCATCGAAAATATCAAAAAATTCTTTATAGATTTCACAAAGATGAACAAATTGGAGTTTATCAATTTAATTCACTCGCGTTTGGTTTGAACTGTTCACCATTTCTAGCAATGCGAACTATACGGCAGCTAGCGAGCGATGAAAGAAATCGTTATCCGAAAGCGGCGGAAGTTGCAATTAATGATTTATATATGGACGATTTTGTATATTCTGTAAATACTATAAGTGAAGGCATCACTTTGGCTACAGATTTAATGGCGATGTTCAAGTGTGGAGGATTTGAATTAGTCAAATGGTCGAGTAATTCTCCTCATTTACTGGCCCAATTACCAGAGTCGCACCGCGCGACAATGGATTTTACGGATAAATGTAGCATTTTAGGATTAAAATGGGATCCGATATCTGATTGTTTTCGATTTATGATATGTCCGACGGAGGAAAAAACTATATGTAAAAGATCAATTCTTTCCACAATAGCTCGTTTATTCGATGTATTAGGTTTGGTTGCTCCGGTAATTTTATATGCCAAATTACTTTTACAAGAGCTGTGGTTAGAGAAAGTAGGATGGGACGAGGAACTACCCCAAAGTATTGTTAATAGATATGTCAAATTCAAGGAAGAATTACCGATGCTTTCTAATTTAGATTTACCTCGATATTTGGGAGTAAAGGAGGACTGCACGATAAATATTATCGCCTTCGCAGATGCGAGTATGAAAGCATACGGTTGTGTAATATATCTTCATGTCACGGATAAGGGTGGCAACACTACAATGAATTTGATATGTTCTAAATCCAAGGTGGCCCCTCTGAAAACAGTGTCGCTCGCTCGATTGGAATTATGCGCTGCGCTTATTTTATCTAGACTCGTTAGATCTATTATAGATACTTATAGAAATCGCGTTTCGATAAACGGTATATTTGCTTTTTCAGATTCAAAAATAGCACTTTCTTGGATTCACTCGTCCCCGCACCGGTGGCAAACTTTTGTAGCTAATCGAGTTAGTGAAATTCAGGAAAATTTACCCGCGAAACATTTTTATCACATAGATGGCGTTACCAATCCTAGTGATTGTTTATCACGAGGACTACTGCCTGCTCAGCTGGTCGATCATTCTCTTTGGTGGCACGGTCCGCCCTGGGCTGCGAACCCAGTATCCGAGTGGCCTGTCGAAAGATTTTCCCCCTCACGAGAGGAGGAGAATACTTTGGAATTGAAAAAATCGCATACATTTACGATAACGTCAATAGAGGAAAATTCTCCGATATATAATCTCGCTTTAAAAATTTCCTCATGGCCAAAACTGCTGAGAGTTGTGGTATATATTTTACGATTTATGCGAAAGTTATCACGCTCAACAGTTATAAGTTCCACGGAATTAAACATTGCTGAAATGAATGTATTAAAAGCTTTACAGAATAGGTATTTTAGTGCCGATATACAATTAATACAGAGGGATAAATTATGCTCACCTTCAATCCGAAAACTAAACCCGTTCTTAGATCATAATGGCTTGTTACGTATAGGTGGTAGATTAACAAACGCGAATATACCTTTTGAAAACAAACATCCAGTACTTTTGCCAAGACAGGATCATATTGTCGATATAATTATAGACTTTCACCATCGTGTGAATTGTCATACTGGTGCACATCTCCTTATGTCAATAATTAGACAGCGTTATTGGATCTTATCGGGGAGAAATCTAATACGCAAAAGAGTACATGCTTGTAATTTCTGTTTTAAAACTGCACCTTCTAATATTATACCGCTAATGGCAGATTTACCTACAGCTAGAGTTCAGGAAGCAAAGGCATTTACACATACGGGTGTAAATTTTGCCGGACCAATAAATATAACCCTTTCTAGGCGTCGTGGGGTAAAAAGTCAAAAGGCATATATATGTCTATTTATTTGTTTAACAACGAAGGCTATACATATGGAAGTGGTATCAGATCTAAGCACGGACAATTTTTTAAACGCATTTAAGCGTTTTCTATCCAGACGCGGACCGGTTTCATGTATGTACAGTGACAATGCGACAAATTTCATAGGCGCAAAGAATTGTCTGGATGACTTATATAATTTCTTAGAGGCAAATTCAACTAAAGAAGTTCTTCGCAATGAATTTAACAATCGGAGAATTGAATGGAAGACGATTCCACCCCGCGCTCCTCACTTTGGAGGATTATGGGAGTCAAATATTAAATGCATTAAATCGCATCTGTATAGGGTTGTGGGTACTCAACTTTTATGTTATGAAGAGCTTCTCACAGTTCTGACACAAATAGAGGCTGTACTTAATTCACGGCCATTATGTTTATTAAGCAGTTCTCATTATCCAGAAGCTCTTACTCCGGCTCATTTTCTGATGTCTACCCCGATTCAGCATCTACCTGCTTATGATTTGACTAATGAACGCATTAGTCTACTGAAAAGGAAAGAGCTTTTGGACCACCTCGTTCAATCTTATTGGAAGAAGTGGCATATAGAGTATCTTCACTCTCTGCAGATGAGAAAAAAATGGAATAGTCCCGCGAATAACATTCTAGTAGGTACCATAGTATTGGTGCATCAAGAGGATGCGCCTCCACTTTATTGGCCGGTGGGTGTTGTTGAGGAGGTGTTCCCTGGTAAAGACGGAGTGGTTCGTGTCGCACGCGTAAGGACCCCTTCCGGGAACTTTAAACGACCAGTCGTAAAATTGTGTCCTTTGCCTACACAATAATTATTATTTCTTTATTTCATTATTTTATAAATTTTCGTTTTAACTTTGCAATATTAATAGCGTATTGATAAGAATATTTATATTTCATCTTTCGTTTTACATTTAACTTTTTACTTTATTTGAAAGTACTTAAAATTTCGGAAGGTACTTTCAACGCCGGGAGAATGTTCGCGCAATATATATGGGATTATTAGGTATGCATCCACAGGCTTAAAGGACAAGTGTAATGTCAATACCAAATCCTGCAAATGTCCTACCTACCTTTTTACCCATCCCAAAATGTCACCATATTAAAAATATTGTTGCGACACATGTAAAATCTGACAAGTGGTGTCAGTTGCTTATCAGAGTTCGGAGTGATAATTAATATCAGACAGGGCGAATATACATATAATTTGTGAAGTGAAATCAACTAATACTCCTGGAGACGTGTGATAGTCATCAACGGGTGAGTCCATCTTTCCTGCATTCCAATCTGGGCTTATCTTGTGCTCCAGAAGCCCAGATTTATACCTTTGATTATTGCACTGTCCATCGGGTTTGTCGGATGCATATATCGTCCCATACCTATCATTCGGAGTAGTTTGGGACTGGTCCTTTGGGCGTGTGGCATATCACACCACCTCTAAAATATATAGTGGAGTCGCAGCTTCGCGACACCAATATTTTTAATGTTTTGTTTCCCACTTTTTTTATTTAAATAATAAATTATTAATACCAACTATCATAAATAATCAGGACAACACGGGCAAATTCCAAATCCAGGTTTATCAGTAGCTTTAATTTGGAATTCCTGCAACATGTGTGTCCAAAAAAATCAGCAAATTTTAAAATACACTTTCTAGAAAAATCATTCTCAGAAGAATATTTAAAAATAATTCCTATTCGTAACCTTCATTTTCACTGCATTTTAGTTTTTTTGTGTTTTTTATTAGGTTGTACTATATTTTAAACTTATTTTACATGATCAACAGATTTTGCAGTGTACAAGCTATTATATTCTTTCCTAGTGTAAGCTGGTACGTATGTATCTATCCTACTGACTTTCTCTTGGGCATGCTCGGTATGAACCATCTACGGGTCAGAAGAGATGTGCATATTGTATCACACTTCTTCAAACTGATTCGTGGATGGTTTGAAAATCTAACTATCATGGAGAGTATTAGTCTCTATGTTCCTGATAGTTATCTCCGTCACCGACAGCATAGACTGTTTTATCTCCCGGCCTGCAGGACTAACTTGCCTGCAGGTCATGCCGGTGGGGAGAGCAGTCTTGCTGTTGAACAGAATCAATTCGGATATCGACCTATTTAGCTGAAGGTGAAGCTGCCTTTAAAAGGCAAGCCCTTTTGATGCTGGTATAGTTGATACACCGCTTACTTATTATGTAATACCATTTAACAAATGTACTTAAAAACGAATAGAAATGTAATTTTTTAATGTTTTTAAAGGAATAAACTAATTGAATTGAATTGAATTGAAAAATGTTTTAAGAAAGGAGTGCTCGTTAAAATAAGAAGAAAATAACTATACTTAGATATATGTACATAGTAGGGAAATATTAGGTGTTTTTAATATAAATGGTTTTTATCAAGTCATTATTTTATTTTAAATTAAAATTAATATTAATGTTTAATGTCTGTTTTATTTTTATTTTTTAAAGAAAGACCCGGGTTATGAATAACCTTACAATATTATAAAATCTCCTACTACCACCACAGTAAGCGGAAAATGTTGCTTGTGTTATGATGGAGGACTTACCCAGCCGAGAAATTGAACTCACTACGCCTGGGTGGTACCCAAACGCGATGACAACTCGGCCACTGACCGGTCACCGGTTATTGATTTATAGTTATAAGTCATGTATCGTTGTGTTTCTTATTTATTGGAAACTAAAAACTGGTATATGCAAAATTTCGAAATAAAACATTTTTACTAAGAAATTACAAAATAATCATTCGGTGTTAACGTAACTAAAATTTACATTCATGCTACAGGAAACAAAATTTTAACTAAAAACTATTTTTAAAAGACGTGTGAATTTTTTTTTCGGTGCTATTAAAAATATCTGCTGTTTCTGCATGTTGGTACATAAGTGTATAACGTGGTACAGGGGAGTTTATAAATGAATTGTTATTGACATTATTATTGCAGTGAAATATAGTTTTAGTGCGTGTGATTCTATTAGGAACATGAAATGAAATCAATTACAATAATCCAGGGCTGTCAATGAGAGAATTAACGATTTTAAAAAGAAGAATGATCATAGGATATAGGATATATGATGCAAATGCGAATGGTAGCAGAAGTCGGGGACGCCCGAAGAAGACATGGCACGATCAAGTGAATCAGATACTCAAGTCGGGCCATGTCAAGAGTCAGAATAATAGAAGAGTATGTATGAGACGATTTATGAATGTGAATGAGGCAAGAAGTGTGTGCCAAGACCGAGTTGTTTGGCGGTCCGTCCTCTCTGCCTACCCCTGCGGGGAAACGGCGTGATGGTTAGTTAGTTAGTTGGTTAGAATGATCAGATCAATATTAACATCAACATTAAAGTCAGACAACTTCATTAATTTTTAATTTTTCATACAATTGTGGTTTACAGAGTATTAAGTTTATAATTTATATTCCTGTATTTTTTTAAATAGTATCTGTGTTAAAAAATATATGAGTTATACTCTCTTTGGCTCCGGACTAATGAAGTATACAAACATTTTAAAGTGGATATATTACAAAAGTGTTTGGCAATTGTTATTATGAAACCGATGTATCATTTGTCATCACATGGTGAATATCTTCGTTTGGTAAAAACATTATTGATTTGGTAATATTATAATTAGAAATATACTTTTTTCACTGTCAAAAGTGTTCTTGAGTTTAAAAAAATAGAACAGGCTTAGACATATAACGTCACTTACGGACTTTGTTTGAATATTACCACGGGTAATATATACTCACACTTAGGACAAAACTGCTTTGTAGAGTTACTTACTTATTTTCTCCAGACATAATTCTAAAACATTCCAGTATTCCAGTATATGCAGCACTTACCATCTGTCAAACTTTACGGTTCAACTATCGACAAAAGTAAAAGTTGGTAGTTCGGCCATTTTTCATATCTTTTTAAAAGCACCTTATTTTGTGAATAAATTTATTGAAGTCTTTTTTTTAACTCGACCATTTTGCATTTCGTCTGTCGGTATATTTGTTTGTACGTTCCGTTTCCGATTCCAGGTGGTGGCCGTTTTAATGGTTCAGTAAAGATTATCTTTCAAAAGTGTTTCGTGTTTATTTGGACTTAAGTTCTTAAGTTTTTAATCTAGATAAAAGAAAATTACATTTTCACTTTTTTAACCAGAAATAACTAATACATAAGATAACGATATTATTCACTTTCATTGTTTTGTTGATTGATCATAAAAGGGAACAATTTTTTTTAAATATACCTTATGATATTATTCACTTTCATTGTTTTGTTGACTGAGCATAAAAGTGAACAAATTTTTTTTTACACTTTTTTAATTTTTAATTTTGTCTGGGAGGCAATTATATATGTTGCTCTCCTCGTAACCAATGGATTGCTTGCCATAATTAGTATGTATGGTGTTTAAATGTATAATTATTCAGTAGGTACCTATCTGCTTTAATAAAGTTTGAAAAAAGTGTTGTCATTAAGATAGTGAAGTTTCTTTGGACAAATTATTTGTACAATTCCTTTATCAAGTTTAAAAAAAATGTACACACACACACAACATATGGTTTATAATTTGTCAGGAAGTTATTTAAGTATTATTTAACACATTTACAATTTGATGTTTTTTGAAAAAAATTAGTTTTGATTTATTAAATAAGAGAAATTAAAAAACTTACTTTTATAAACGCGAGGCTTACTGCTTGTTTCATTTATGTATCTTTCATTTATTTTATTGGGAAAACCTTTTAAAATTTTATTTTGGAATCTAGTATAAACAGGGTGTATCGGCACGTACCCGACAAACTTTAACCAGCTATTCCTTAGCACATTTGGAGTAAAAAATGTTATGGGCACTTGGCAGTCCGGTAACATTTTTTTTCAATTAAAAACAAAAAATTATAAAAAAATCCACACTCCGTCACTGTCATTGGCATTGTTTCTCGTGTTCAACAGCTGTTATTAACAAGTGTGTCAAAAAGCGTCTTCGCTCTTTCATACACAGTACATAATAATAGTTAAAAATGAGACGAATGGTGCCATGCCATTTCGTTGTGATTGTAAAAGCTCGCCAATGTAGGTACGTACGTATATTATTGAACGAAACTCGAATAAAATATTGCCAGATGGGTTTTCAAACTGTGACAAAGGATAAAACAGTGGTGACTGACATGTGGTGAAAATATGAATGGTAATTTATTTATTAAAAAAAAAAAATTACCGGACAGCAAAGTGCCCATAACATTTTTTACTCCAAATGTGCTAAGGAATAGCTGGTTAAAGTTTGTCGGGTACGTGCCGATACACCCTGTATATTCTAAAACTAATATAATAATATTCTATTCCCTAAGTAGTACTATTTTGAATTCACAACATTGATACATAACACATAAAAAACTACAAAATACTTTTATCTTCCTTAACATTTAAAAGGAGTTCATTGAATATTTTGAAACGTTTGTAAAAAATATTGTTTTATGTTTCCGATAAATTTGTCCTGAGAAGCCTAAAATCATTGCAGCTTCTCGTAGGATAGCCTTAAACCAAAAGAACACTTTTTAACGTGTAATCTGGTAACATGTCACTTTTTTATCTTAAGTATAAATACTAGGGTATTATAGACTATATGGTGTCACACACTTATAAGATCGAGTTGGTTTTTTATCCTAGTATATCTGTTACAGCACAATATATCTCTGGTCTGGAGCCCCAAAATATCTGAAAAAAACCCTTGACTCTGTGCAGAAACGGGCGGTCCGTTTGATAGATTCCCCAATCTTAACAAACGGACTGCAATCTTTAGAGCACAGGCGTCAGGTAGGTATGCTGTCCTTGTTCTATCGGTATTACAATGGAAGATGCTCTGAGGAACTAGCGTCATTGATCCCTTCGGCACCGGTGCGTAGTCGGGATACACGCCAAACGCGCGCCCAACATTTGTACACAGTTGACACTTGTCACATGAGAACGGGTCGCTTCTACGATTCGTTCTTAAGTTCAACAGCTCGGCTGTGGAACGAACTGCCGGCCTCTGTGTTTCCTCCCTCCTACAACATGGGACTCTTCAAGACCCATGTTCACTCCTTCCTCTCCACAAAAAGACCCTCCACACAGCATCCCCAAAGATGACATAGGCCCTGAGGGAAATTATTTTCTTCAGGGCCTCCTGTGTGGAGGAAATATAAAAAAAAATAAAAAAAAATAGATTTCATCACTCTGTTCTGAATTATTTTAACTTGTGTTTTATTGCTCAGAAAAATTAACCTTGGAGGAAATAAAGATATTTTTCATTGGGGGAGAAAATCAACAGTCACATATTATATGTAAAATATGTTTAATAAATGAACGAATAAAATATTAATAAAGGTTTTCAATGATTTTACAATTTTTTTTTTTTTTTTTTTTTACTTTATTTATTTTCATTTCTTTACACATATTATACATATTAATAGATAGTATAAAATAACATAATATATAATACCAAATAGTTTACAAAAGAAATGAAAACCCACTAAGGCACTGACTACCTGAGTGTGGGTAATATAAAACGATTACTATATTTCAAGTACCTAAAGTATAATATACATTAGTAGAAAAAGTTTTTTTTTTGTTTATAGTTATTATAAAAAGTAAAGAGAAAACATTATGTACAATAGTTTATAAAGTTTCAGCAATTGAGTTGTAGAAAGGATAAATAAATTTATAGTAAAAGCGTTTCAATATCTGCGTCAATCAGCCATAATTTTACCTTTTTAATATATTCTATCTTTTTATTTATCATTTGAGTTTGTAGTGGTAGAAGGTTAAATGTACGAGGACCAATGAAACTGCTATGCGTCTGCATTAATTTAGTATTGGTTTGGGGGGTGTAAAATATATTATTTGTTCTTTTGCTCATTCTGTTTTCATTTATTTTGAAATTGTTTTTGTTTTTAAATAGATATTTCATAGTTTGTAATATAAATAATTTACGAATGTTAAATAATTTAGATTCCTTGTATAATAGGTCGGTCGAAAATGTTTTATTTTTGTTATATATGACTTTAATTATGTGCTTTTGAATTATTTGTAGAGGCTTAATAAATGTATCAGGTGCACCACCCCATCCTATTATGCCATACGTGATTGCAGATTGCACCAGGGAGAAGTAGATCATTTTCAATTTTTCAGCGTTTAAAATTTCCTTGAGTCTATAAAATATGTAGGTTAGATATCTTAGTTTAGAAGTGGTTTGATTAATATGAGATTTCCAATTAAGATTAATATCTATTGAAACTCCTAAATATTTTATATTTTTGACATTAGCGAGTTCGTTGCACAGGAAGCACATTTCTTGATTGCAAGTTGTATTATGGATTCTAATTTTAAGGTTGTCTTTTGGTTTGTTTTTGATGTTTTTATAAAAAGGTAAGTAAAATGTTTTGCTGTAGTTTAAGACAAGTTTGTTGTATTTTAACCATTTTGAAACAAGTGAAATACATACACTTGCATTCGAAAAAGTTTCTGTCCAATTATTACCATCCACTATTATTGCCGTGTCATCGGCGTAAGAAACAATTTTACCAGGGATTACAAAATTACATAAATCATTAATATAAATTAAGAATAAAATCGGGCCAAGAACAGTTCCCTGCGGAACTCCGTTTTTTATCTGTGTTTCTGAACTATAATTATTCCCAATTTTTGTTTTTTGTGTTCTGTCTTTAAGATAGTTTGATAGTAATTTTAGTGTGTGTTTTTTGAAGCCCAGTTGAGTTATTTTTTTAACGAGTAAATTATGATTAACGGTGTCGAAAGCTTTTCTTAAATCTAGGAATATGGCAAGACATTTCTTTTTTTTATCGATAGATGTATAAATATTTTTTGTCAATTCATATATGGCATCCTCAGTGCTTAGATCTTTACGAAAGCCGTATTGGTTTTTCGATAGAATTTTATATTTTTCTAAGTGTTCAATGACTCTAAATTTGATGCATTTTTCGAATATTTTTGATAGGTTTGAAACAAGGGATATTGGTCTGTAATTGTCTAATTTATGCGTATCCCCAGATTTATGAATAGGAATTATAGTGGAGATTTTAAACTGTTCTTGAAAATGACCATCTTTGAGGCATATATTAAAGATATGTTGTAATGGCGTTAATACATGTTGTTTTATTTTTTTAATGTATCACATGATAGGCCATCATTTCCCTTAGAGTTGGATGGTTTTAGGTTATCAATATATTTTTAATTTCATTAAATGTAATAGGAGAACAATATTCTATTGAGTTAATTGAATCGTTATTAGAGTCTAATTGAGGAGATGTCTCCATATAATCATGATTAACATTAATGCCGGAAGATTGAAGTACCTCGTCTACTATATTTGTAATGAAGTTATTAAAACATTCTGCAATGGTCGATTTGTTAGTTATTATTTCATTATTTATTTTAACCTCATTTACAATATTTGAAGACATAATTTTTTTGTTGGCAATTTCATTTATAATATTCCAAGTTTTTTTAGTATTATTTTTAGCATTTTCAATTTGTTCACAATAGTATTTCTTTTTGCAGTTTCGTATCAGTCTATTTAGTAAGTTTCGGTACATTAGATATTTTGTTTTCAGATAAGGCATTGTTCTGAGATTATTATTTTGGCAATCCATTTGATATTTTACCATTTCTCTATATAATTTATCCCTTTGTTTAATTGATATAATTAATCCAACTGTAATCCAAGGTTTAATTTTTTTATATTTTCTGTTAGTGACAACTATTTTACTTTCACTTTTTAGAATATACTCTCTAAGAGTATTATAGAAATTCTCTAATGCTAAATGTGGATTTTCTATTGATATTACATTTTCCCAGTTTTCTGACTGAAGTAAAGAGTTTAGAGTTTTATAATCAATGTCTACTTTTTCTAGAGTTACAGAATTTTGGTTTAGAGGTGTATTTTTGAAATGGTGTCCATAAAAGGTCGGGTAATGATCTGTGATATTAGTTTCAAGAATTGAAGAGATAATATTGGTCGCCTTGTGCGACTTGACAAATATGTGGTCTAAACATGCAGAGTTACTTAAGGTTACTCTAGTTGGTGAGCTAATATATGACGTATATCCAGAGCTTGATAAACAATCTAGATACTCATTTTGACAATTTACATTTATATTGTTATCATTAATATTTATATTAATATCACCTGTCAAAATGGAAAAAGTAAAATTGTTTCTGTCAAGATTTCTAACAAAAGATTTTAGTTCTTTTACAAATAAAAAATCATTTAATGATGGGGATCTGTATATGGCTAGTACGTGATATTTATAGTTGTTTTGAAAAAAGGTTAATTTTATTGCATTGGCTGACTTAAATTCAATAAATTCAGTGGCAACATTTTTCAGAGTATTATGAAAGAAGACAGTGACTCCATCATGACCAGTATGCTTACAGGCAGAGGAAATTGTGGTATATTCTGATAAGTTATATGGAATAACATCTTTCATTTGTGTTTCAGTCAAAACAATTACGCTTGGAGAAAAATCTAGGTTATCAATAAGGATACAGAGCTCATCGAAGTGTTTCCTTAAACTTCTAATATTCATATTTAAAATAGAGAAATTAACATTTTTTAAAAGTAGATTTAGTTCATTTGGGTTTGTACATTTATAATTTTCATGTATATGGTTTTCTTCAGCCATGTTAAAGGTTGATTGGTGTTTGCTATGTGGTGTTATTATTATTTATTCGGAAGGGATGTCTTCTGAGCTGTTTATTTGTATGATGGGAGATTTTTCATTTTTTCTCATCCAAATTTTTCCGTTCTTTGCCCAAATAAATTTGTACCCAAGCCTTGAAGATTTAGCAAGGTAAAGTAGATGTTTATTGTATTGGGTCAGTTGTTCGTTAATATATATTGTGTTGTTTTCTTCAAAATTTATGTTTTTTGCACATAAAATACCATATTTCTTTTTATGTGTTATGATTACGTCTTTACTATCTTTGTTTTGTAGACAAACTACTATGGGAGGATTTTTGTTCGGGTTTTTATTTTTGCTTCTGAAAATATTTGCCACTTTAATAGTTTCTTTATCACATTTGAGTGTTTCCAATATATTATTAAATACTTTTGTGATATTTTCATTTTCCTTCAAAGGAACACCCTGTATTTCGACGTTATTTTGTTTTTCATTTTGCTCCATTTTATTAATATGTAGTTTTATTTCTTTATTTTCTGCTTGAAGTTGTTTAATCAATAATTCTTTGCTTTTGTTTTTTTCTTCATATTCGTCTAGTTTCTCACAACAAAATTCGACGGACTTCTTAAGTTCTTTTATTTGTTCATTAAAAGATTTCATAAGTTGACTGGTTAATTCATTAAATTTTTTTTCAATGCATTTGATCATTTTATTAGTCATTGTGTCTTCTTCTTCTGAGTCGCTAGATGGCGCCTTTTTTTGAGGTTTCTTTTGCTTATTCATTTTGAAGAAAGGTTCGATGATCGGATATTTTAAATTTAAAAATAAAAATGTACGAATTTATTTATAAAATAACTTTTTTTGGGCTTCAGTAGGATTCGATCCGACTTCACTGGAATGTCTGCATTAACTCGTCCAGCTGTTTATACCACTGACCCACGAACGGCGCAAGGCGATGCGTGGATTTATCAGATTATAATAGGAACCGAGCAGCAAAAAAAATAAAAATAGTTGTTTATTGTTGTGTTCATTGATTGCTGTTAATTTTTTAATTTTTTTTTAGAGAGATGAGTCCTATTTCACTGATTCAAAAACACTTCGTATGATAATTTAATTATTGTTAGCTAATTTTATATCAATAGAATTTGATGTATTTCGCTAGAAAAATTTTAATCGTAGCTGGTAAAATACATTGAGCTGTCACTTTTTGATTTTCACTTCACTTTATCATTGGATCACAAATGTTTTTAATGTTTCTCAGTACACAAGTCACTTTTGAGTTAAATTGAATTGAAATCCTTCACTGTAAATACTTCAAACACCGCAAAAACTTTTTACTTTCTATTTCATGGGTTAAAAATCATATATTTTTAATGTTAGTTGGGAGCGATTAATTTGCGTATATACTGTGTAAGGTACTTTTGTAACTTTTGTAACATTGAATTATAAGTAAACGTAGAAGAAAAAATAATAACTCTAGCCTATGGGGATGTGATAGTGTGGGTAGAGTAATATGTATTGTTTGAATGTTATTTATTGATTTTAGGTTTGAAGTTGTGAGGTTCCGGGTTATGGGGAACGGTTGCGCTACCTTTTTCATACACAACTTCGAAGAACCCTTCATCACTTTTGTTCAGTTTGCACTGTTATCAAAAATATTGTCAAAAACGCTAACCAGATTTTTACTTAATTTCTTACGCCAATCATAGGAAAATTGAGAGAACTCGATATTTCGAAAACACTTTCGTTTTATTTTAGAATTTTTTAGTAAAACTGTACCTTCACTTTTATCTTGTTCGTATAATAAAAATAAGAAGTAATTTTTTAAGTTTTCTGAAAAACTGATTGTTATGATAGCGGCGCGAAATATGAATTATTCATGTTGGATATTTTTAGGATTTTATTAATGGATTCCTGCATAATTATTTGAAGCAAACTGGAAATAATTACAATTTCTCCATCTAACGCCAAATAAGTATTTCTGCATGATAGAAAAAAGATAAAAATACTTACATAAAATATGGACGTCCGGTCATATATGACCCTAAAACGGTGGAGGGGTTAAATTTGGATTTGATACCAAAATTCACAACCAAACTTAAAAATTATATTTTAATCAAAAGGTGTAGTAAATATTTGCTATAACTTTTGATTAAAAAATAGCCGTTCCTCTTAAATCAGTCGAATTAACTGCAAGAAATGTTAAAAATCTATGAAACGCGTTAAACGAATTTTTTGTGTTTTGTTTTGAATTAGTATTGAGTTGAGCGATATTGCATTGAGGATATCGAACAATATATCTTTTGAAGAAAGCAATGCGTGTTTTTCTTTTAATTTTTAGGTAATTGTTTTATGGAGTTCTAACATAAAGTAAAAATTTCAATGTATCAGTAACACCAAAATGTAAGTTACCAACTTCTGCCAGTAACCCAACGATATATTTATCTGTTGTTGCAGGATCCGTAAACGTCCCTTTGCATGAGATTCCTTCCACGGGCATGGAGGGCTGGTTCAAACTCGAGGCTCGTTCGCAGCGCTCCTCGGTGCAGGGCCGCATCAGACTGCGACTGTGGCTCAGCACACGCGAGGACCGGGGCACCTCGGAGGAGGATAACTGGACCGAGGTAAGGACCTGTGTTATGTGTAAAAATCCTTCTAGGCATTGTCGTATTTAGGCCTATGCAACTAGGTAGCTGCCCGCAACGGCAATATTTATAGTCGAAGTATTTCTCTGCGAATTAATCAAAATTATAATTTTTTAAGTGAACAACTATGAGAATAGCTTTGTGTACAATGAAATTGGAAAGGAATCTGACTTACCTTATTTTTAACTGCACGTTTGGTGAGAATCAGATCTCCCAGGCACTGAGGAATCACTCGGTTCATCACCGTACAAGTTTCCGTAATAGACGGACTGGTATAATTATTGTTCATATAATATAATATTTATAACTTGTATATGAGTAGTTTAGCAGGTTTCAATGTTAATAAATAAATTTCACAAATTAAATTTTTGAGATTTTTTTGGATATATTGCACAAATTTGTTTTGACAAATGTTGGCCATTTTTAAAAACAATTTTTTCGTTGAATTTGTCCAATTTTATCCTGAAAATAGACTACCCTATTTTGCCACTTCGTTTCCGATTCACGTCCAATAAGCAGTTTTATTGTTAACAAATTATTATAAGCAATTATTAGTCGCTTGAAATATCCACACAAATTGAAAATATCTCCCGAGTAAAAATAAATGCCGCTGATGGGAATATTTTCAATTTGTAAGGATATTTCAAGCGACTAATTATTGCTTATAATAATTTGTTATCCTTTATGCTATGCATAAAAAAGCTTGCCTTATAAAACATTAGTTTATCATTAAAAAAAAATATATATATTGTTAGTAGGATCTGCGTTCTGTTTTCATATTTATGGAAAAATAGTATTAATATCATTTTACATTTTCAGTTTGAAGTTCACCCAGGAAAGAACATACAGTTTTTGTTTTTAATATGCTTAGTGCGTCTAATATGACGTACCGTAAGCTTACTTACTAAAGAAATTTATTACTTTGCCAGGTTCGCCAGCAGGAGCAACTCTTCGCCCTGTTCCTCGGGCACGAGTGCAGGCAAGCCGGGGGCGGCGGAGGCCCGCTGTCCGGCCCTGCAGCCACCATCCTACACCAGCACGCCGTGCAGGGAGATCTATCCGCCCTGCAGGTGGCCCTGGCACACTGGGCGGGGGCGGCCACACAGAACACGGAAAAGGGACTGGATCCCAGGTACGTGCTTCTGTAGCCTCTGGGTATCTTGTGGATAGGTTTAGAATGTAGCGCAAGATGGAACAGCAGTTTTTCCTATTAGTACAAGTAAAACAAAATCAACAAAAATCATGCATTCATAAAATTTTTTTTTTTTGTATTAGGCAATTCACCCTAAAGAGAGTGCTATGTGTATTCATAAAATTTGCTCATACATTCTTCTTAGCAGTAGACACGAAGATCTGCAGAGTCCACCCAAATGAAGTGATGGAACACCCCTCTAGGAGGTTAACCTTTGTTATTTTATTTTATTTTTACGTTTCTAAAAACCTTTCTCTTCTCACCAAATATTGATTCTATCGACTTGGGAGTAGTCTCATTCGATTAAACAAGAAATGGAAACATACTTAATTCAACCTAGTTTTTTCTAGCTATGTATTTTTCAAAAATTTCTCCTCTCCCTCTTCCCTATAGAAGTGCGGGCTCCAGCCCAGAGGCAACTTCCAAATTCAATTTTTGAACGTATATTGTCTATTATTTTTGTTATTATATTTAGAATGATAGGTTTATATTTTATGCATAAAATATACATTTTTTATAATTCTTACATGAATTAAAAATCATTCGCCAAGTTTATATTTCACCAGGTTACCTAAATTTTGATCTGCATTTTAAAATGCAAAAATCCAATACACTAACACATTTTTTTTGGATTCTCCATATATTTGAGATAGATAATTATTTGGCTTTCACATATCGTTTAAAGAAATAAAATTCGTTGAATATTTGAGTAAATTTCCCTATAATCTGGAAGACATAATTGATACGCACAAATTTTTCAAATCACTCTGAATCAATAACAATGAGAAAATTATATCAGTAGCCTGGTAGGAAAATAATGCACTTTAATGGTTATTTCGTTAGAATTAGAATTGTTTAGTCACTTGTCGGCCATTGTTATTGTTATGAAAGTTTTAATTTTAGTTTTTCTTCTTCTTCTATTTAACGCAAACTAAGAAACTCTTTTAGGTTCTTAGTTCATAAATATGGTTTAATTAAATTAAAATAAAAAAGGTAGCCCCAAAGAGCCTATTTAATATTTTGTTTAAACATGGCGCGAAGAAAAGTCCTCAAACTATCCGTATTTTAAAAAAAATGCTATTAGAACTTAAATCGTTGTGTTTCATATTTGCCTAATTTATACGAAGTGTTTTTTTAAATATAACAAAGTACTTTTAAACTGTGTCCAGTATATCTGGATATTTACCAATTTTTATTTATTTATTATTAGTAATGTTCTCCAAAAAACTATCACAAATTTGAAGTACATCTAAGTATGAAAGGTCGTGGGATAGTTACTGAACTGTCTGTAAGTGACGTTGAAAATGTCGATGGTCAATGCAGAATCGTCAAGCATTTGAGTCGCTCTGTATTGGCGCGTTCTGATGGGCAAAGGTCCTCACCTTCGGGGTTTGAAAAATAGCATGGGATCCTCCACAAGTATACTTGTTAGGGACATATAAGTTAACCACTTTAAATATAAGTGAATTAAGTATAGTTCAAGAGAATTGTTTGAAAAAAATTTGCCTAAAAATACTTTTCTGCGTGCTTCTAAGATGTTGAAATCTAGCAGTCCTGTGGAACAAGAATGGATATACGAATAGATAGTACGTATATGCTCTCATACACAGATAACGCGTAGACCTCTTTAGAACTTTATTATTTCTGGGAAAAAATAATTGTAGCGTGGAATTTAAGATACTAAAGTATAGCAATTAAAATGATGGCATAACAAAAACCACGTTGTGCGCCAATGTAGCGTAAAAATGAAAGACACTATGAATTTATTAAAGTGTACGGAATAAGGAAGCTAATCTCAAATAAAAGATCCATAAAAAATGAATACTGTAATTTATTGTACGACATTATAATTGTTAGCATGAGACTAAAATTAATAATTACAGATAATCTCAGAGCGTGACTAACCTCTACGAAACATTAGTGCGTTGGTATTATTTTTACTGGTCGTCTTGCCGTCTCATTCTGTCAGCAAAACACGGAACAGCTGTTCATCCGTGTTGCCTATCATAAAGCATCTAGTCCTCTCCAAATATTAAAAATAACGGGGTACTTGATTTATCCCGTAACAATTTATATTTGGATTGAAACCATAGTATCACAAGTAACCTCAGTTTACTAATGTACAAGATGAATGAGTGGCGTAATTTTCTGGATTCTGACTTAAATATGATATTTCAGATACATGCATAAGCTGCTCTCTGAGCTGGAGAAGGTGTGGTGCGCCAGGAGCGTATCTAAAGAGGAGGAACAATGGCTGGCCGAGTCCTTCACCATCTTCCTGGAGAGGTCACTGCTGCAGATCAAGAAGCACAGGGAGCTTTTCCCGGCCCTGCATCCGCCATCACTCGTCAAGTAAATACAATACACATATTACATATCTGTTACAAACCGTTAATATCAGTGAGACTATGGCATCCCCAATTGGGGGATGTTGTGAGGCTGAAGGTAAGTGGGGAAGTGAAAGAGGAAGGTGGGGAAGTACCTGGCAATTCAGATCTAGTCACTAAACACGGCTAAAGCCATTTGGAGCAACGTTTCAATTCTGAATGGTGGTCTTACACCAGGGCGATACTGGTAGTATCTTCCACTCTGGAACGTGCCGCAAATATACTATATAATATTTTAATTAATTAATTGTGAAATAACACAAATTAATCAAATAAAATTTGTTTGCGCACGCCGGGTTCGAACCCGCGACCTTCGGAATGGCAGTCCAATGCGTTACCACTGGACTATGCCGGCCGTCACTGAACAACTTCACCAATTGCCCTCAAATGATAAGTGTTATAAATATCCGTGTCCCTGAATCTATTCGACTCCACTATATTTTCCACTGTGACAACCATGGCACTAACTATTCACTGTTCATATCACATATTTTCTATATATTCAAAACCTCTTCGTCGTGCATGAAAAAATAAATGATCAGTTATAAAAGAAACTGATACGTATTTCTGTATTAGGTATGTTTGCGACATAAGTTTTTATGGTACCTACTGATAAATATTAAATGTACTGATATTCCTTATATTTCCGCACTATGTAAAATATGTCTTTCATTTATGTTTTTAAAAGCCCCACGGCGTTCTATAATTTTCATAATTTGGCAGGCGTGTTTGGGAACTGCCGCTCCGGAAACCAATTATTGTATTACCAACGCCTCTGCCATAGGTCACCCCAAATGGTTCGTTACGTTTAGTTACTTAGCAGGGGTGCCCGGGTTCGTCGGGTGAGGTGTGTTCAGCCCACCAGCTGCGTGGCGTGCCAGATCGCCTTGCGCCGTAGTGCGAGGGATATATTCATAAATCCGTCACTTCTGAACACGCTGAACCCTATTTTCCTACCCAACCCTCATTTCGTCTCCTTCCTTTCCTTAAAATAGACCTCCCACACAGCATCCCAAAAGATGATATAGTCTCTCAGAATTTGAGAAGTTGTGATATTCTTATTATTTTATATGGTGGTGGAGCAAAGAGAAATATCCAAGGCATCCAGCACGGTAGATCCATAAAAGATAGATCGATTATGTCGATAATTTGTCGTCGTAGAAACAACAGTTCACGTCTTATAAATTAAAATACTTAGCTGTTGTGAATTATAGTTTGTTCATTGGATATCTGCAGCCATCTTCAGTAACGACGAAAAGTGACCAACATTATCGATAAAACCAAAACCTTTACAGATCGACCGTGATAGATTTCCAGGTCATGTGGATCACCAGCAATTCCGACAGGACATGAATTGTGCTGGCTAATTGTTCTGTATTCTGCACCGCACTGCATCCACACATCGTCAAATCTTTTAGACCCCATATGTGCATCACGTGAGCACCACAGTGTGGAAGCACCTTCTTTTATTGATGGGCGACCAAAAATTAATGGAGAATTCGAAATTATGCTTGTATTCACAATAAAGAAATAGTGTAACTTTTGAAGTAACATTTAAAATAATTAACTTAAGATTATTTAAGTCATACAAAGCTAGTAAATGGAATCGAGTAGATAATATTTTGATAAGTATTCCACTTAATGTATTTTTCTCCGTTTCGTGTTATTTTATGAAAGCCTGTATAATTTAGGACCTACTTACCGAGTGCGAGCGCGCTAAAATCTGTAAACGAATATTATAAATCAAAATCTTTCGAGAAGATTTTCAAACCAAATTCTGTGATAATAATCACTTTAAATCCTTGGTTATTCTAAGGACACCTGTATGGGAAACAGATCCTTCAAAATATGCGAGATAGAGCCTCCGGCTGCACGCTTCTCGCTAAGTGCCGGAGATGGAATTAGCAGGAGACGCTGCGTTAGATCTCTGACGTTCACAGAGAGGAAAGGGAATTGTGGGATTTTCAGATTAGGCAGTGGATTTAGCTCTCTTCCAATTTAATGTTTATTCCGTCTTAATTCCATGGCCAACTATTTATTACACCTTGAGATGGTTGGAATTCGTTTTATTTTCAGGTAGAACGTTACATTGATAGGTCTGCGAAATGTCATTTTAATGGTCGTTTAGTCGTCTGTGGAGAAATTCTACCGCGCATTTTTAAGGGTTTCAAAATACGCGTGGTAAATTTATTTTTTTACCAAATGCGACATCAAAAACCATATTTTTTCACATTTATATTATGATATGTGTTATTACACAATTGAGTCTTTCATAAAAACAATTCTTTGCATTAACCTTGCATTTTCTGCCTCTGTTGTAAGCCAATTTTCTAAAACGAAAAAAAACATTAAAAACAAAATAATACAACACGAAAACAAGATAAAGTATTTTTTATTGCAGTAATTTTCGTTTGACAATAATAATGATGAATAGCATTGGCCTGATGAATTGGAGTCATTTTCGCTTTTGGGTTTTTATTTCTGATTTTAGGATATTGTCAGTGATTGGCAAAGAACCATATACGAGGCATATCCAGAAAGTAAGTGTACTGAGGCTCTCACGACCGAATGAATTTTATTTTCGATATGTTGGCTACACTTACGTGTAGCCTGACTCTTCCCCTCCGCAACGAGACCTGTTCAAGGTCAGTACGTTGAGAAGTGTTAACGCGACAACACGTTTCGTGAAAAATGTCAATCCAATCTCCCGCCAAATGCGAAATACGCGGCGTCATCCGTTATCTCGTTTGGAAGGAAAAACCTCCGTTTGAGGTTTATAATGAGGTTAAAACTGCATATGGTGATAAAGCTATGAATTGTACAAGTGTGTACAAGTGGTATCGCGAGTTTTAAAACGGTTTTCACCTCTTCATCCTCCACCAAAAAGTTCAAAACCACAATTTCAGCCAAGAAAATCGTGGCATCCGTGTTTTGGGACTGTCAAGGCATAATTTTGATTGAATATCTGCCTCAAGTGGAGACCATCAACTTTGCAAGATACTGTGAGACCCTAAAAAAATTGCGGAAGGCGATTCACAACAAGAGGAGAGGCATGCTGACAAAGGGAGTCAGCCTGCTGCACGACAATGCCAGATCACACACGGCCAACGCCACGAAGGAACTGCTTGCTTCGTTTAAATGGGATATCCTGAACCACCCTGCGCATTCCCTTAACCTAGCACCTTCAGATTATTATATCTTTACCTCCCTGAAGCTGTACATGGGTAGAAAAAGGTTTTTAACCGATGAGGAGGTAAAGGAGGAGGTGGAAAAGTGGACGAAGGTGTTGGCGGGAAACTACTTCGAGGAAGGCATCAAAAAGTTGATCCCCCGCTTCACCACCTCCATTGAGAGGAATGGCGACTATGTCGAAAAATAGCTTACATATGTACTACGGTAACCATGTAATTTTTTTGTTTCAATAAAAAGATTTGTAACCTAAAAAAATTCAGTACACTTACTTTCTGGATACGCCTCGTAGATCTCTATTACGTCTTTTTTATTATTTATTTGTATATATGGAACTATATTCCTGGAATCTACGTTTTCCGTATTGCGATGCCGTAAACAAACAGTTTTGTAAGCACGTAAGTCAATGTGAGATGTTTAGAACATTGATGAATGAGTAGTCTAGAAAAGCATACAAACGTCCCTAATAATATTTTTAAAAATACCGACATATTATGGAAATAAATACAAATAGTAAATACTCTAGAATTTTATCTTAAGATATCAGTTCATGTAATGCCGTACCTGCTGCTTTATGGCATTATCGAGATCAATGTTTATACACACTTTAGCAAAATAAATATACTCGGTACTGGAATAATACTAATTCCATTAAATATTTGCTCTTGCTAAGGGTAAAGATTTCAAAATATCTTTATTTGAATTGAATTAATTTGGAATATAAGGAGTATTGATTGAGGATAATATTGGAGGCAAGGGTCTCGAAATGTAGCTTAATGATGTTTATTTTTCGAAGGAGATACCGAGAAGAGTCGCTTTTACAGGAAAGATAATCGTGCCAATCGCTGGTTGAATCTCAATTTGTTGACCAATGAAATCTTGAAAAGTAAGGTTTTAATAATTTCAAACGGAAAACCATTAAATTAAAGAATGTATATTTGATCATAATTAGGGTTCTTCTAAGAAATGCAAAATATTTTATGAATTGATGGGATTTAAATAAAATTCTTATAATCATTAATCACACCCATAATTAATAATAAATAAGGCATAAGTCGCGCAATTATAGTTGACTTAAACAAGTTCCGGAGTGATTTATTTATTTACACCAAAAAAACATTTAAAAAACACCAAATTTTATTGATCTGCGATGGGAATTCTTGTTTTGGATTTTTTTCAGTAAATTAGTGTGACATCGAGAAATTTATATCTGAGAGTGATTTTGAGTTTCAAAATTGGAATTGATTTGTCAAGAATTCAGACTATCCCGTGAGTAAACGAGTGTAAATAATAAAATTTTGCTGGTGTGTTTGTAACAGTAACATTTGGTAACATTCTAAAATGATTATTTAAATTTAAAGATTGATTGATTCAAAGCTAGCATAGTGAAAAAAGAATAAGTAAGAATTATGTATTTTTGAATTTAGAATGTTACTGTTATAAATAACACCGAAATTTTATTATTTACACTCGTTTACTCACGGGATAGTCTGAATCCTTGACAAATCAATTCCAATTTTAAAAATAACATTACATAATAATTTTATAACACAACTAGCATAACTTACCCATGAAAAATCATGTATACAATTCAAAAATTTTTCGGTTAAAATATCATAGTTAAAATGTCATAGTTAGGTACCTTCTTGAATTCTTAACACATTCAGTTAAAATTTTTAAAATGACACCTATATTCAAAGCAAATCCATGTTCGTTCAACCAGAGTTACACGGACAGACGCACAACTTAAATTACGTTTTTTTACTAATTGGATAGTATAATTTAATTGTGGCAAACAATTAGCTAACAGCTTTCTAAAACAAAAATTAATTAGTTCAGCTCTCATCCGCCTTCCAATCGTGATTTAAATATCATTGCAAATTGAAAGTAACTTTATTTAGGAGTAAATTTAAAGTGAAATGGTTTTACTTTTCCAGATTAGAGGGACTCCTGCGCTGCCTGAATTTCCTCGCTCAGATGAAAGCCTTCTGGAAATGCTGTCCTTTCAACAAGGAAATACGGTTGGTACTTTTTTAATTCTTCCTTTAATCTGTCGCTAAATATCGCGGCTGCTCGCGAGGACTAATTATTTATTGAAGCGTAGCGGTGCTTATTTAAGGAATTAAAATTATTTTTCGAAATTTATTAAGTAAAACTTGCATTTTGATTATTCAATTTTTTTACGAAATTATTAATTAATTCATACACTGCTTAAATAATGTTTTACGAAAACAAAATACTTGGAGCAGTTGGATGATATTGTGTATTTAGGAAGTATGTATACGAGAGATGGAAAAGCCGACAGAGATATTGAAAGAATGGTAAATGTAGATAACTTCATCAATGGAGGACTGAACGCAGTTGGCGCCAACAAAAAAATGTTCAAAGAAGCGAAGTTAGCTGTCCACAATGGAGTGCTGGTACCTTCCCTAATGTATGGAAGTGAGTCATAGAACTGACAGAAAAGGGATTAAAGTAGATTGAATGCTGTTGAAATGAGATCCCTGTGGCGATGTGTGGTAAAACCATGTATGATCGTGTGAGGAATGTGGAGATCCGCAAAGTGTGTAAGGTGTGAAAACTGCGTGATGGTTAATTAGTTTATTAGTTAGTTGACTATATTTTCATCACGCTTTGAAGGCGTTTACATGAATACATTATTACACTACCGTGGTAAATAAAAACACAATTTCTTCCTTGACAGTCTTAAGGAAGACACTGTGTTTTTAGTTACCGAGGCAGTACCATCGAGTTGTTCAGGAGTACAATAATAAATATGAACGATAGAAGCAGGTACAATACAAATTGTCATAGAGTTATATTGTAAAGGAGTTCATTGACCGGTCAGTGGCTGAGGTGACATCGCGTTTGGGTCCCACCAAAACCTCCTAGAATCAAATCAGCCTCCTAAATTGTATCGGAACTTCCAAATATTTTATTTTAACTATTTTTTTTAAATTAACTAAAACATTTTAAAATGTTTTAATAAATATGAATAAATTTTAACATAATTATTTTTTTTCAAGTTAGAAGGCTGCTTTGAATGAGTATCCTGGCCTTGTGATCTAGGAAGTTTTGGTACCACCCAGGCGTAGTGGGTTCAATTCCTCGGCTGGCTAAGTCCTCCATCACAACACAAGCAACATTTTCCGCTTATTGTGGTGGCAGTAGGAGATTTTAAAAAATTGTCAGGTTATTCGTGATCGGGAGTGTTTGTCTTTCTTTTAAAAAAATAAAAATAAAATTAAGATTGTGTTTACTAAGAAAAGTACAAAATATGTACTTAACCCTTCAGGTCTCGGAGGGACTTTTCTAGCCACAAAAATCATATTCCATTATAGCCTCTGAAGGACAGATCTGACCGGGGCGTCAATACATTTTCTATAATGCATAGATATGTGATAAGTTCGTCATTGGAAAGATAAATAATTATTCTTCACAATTCTTCTTTTTATCAAATATTTATACATTATTACATAGATAATTTTTTTTTAAATTGTCAAAGTGCATGATTACAAATTTTGGCATTTTTTCATTGACAGTCGAAAGTTTAAAAAAATATATATTGTAGAAACGGTATAAAACTGAAGTAATAGTTTTATTACTTATTACCTACACGAAAAGGAATACGTTTTACAAATATCGAATTCTTTCAAAATTATGGACTTTCCCAGTCAAAATATCATGGTAAGTTTTTTTGTTAACATTTTCATGTTTGATATTAAAAAAAAATTTTTTTTGAAAGATCAATGTTGTCAAAGATAATTATATCTAGTTTTTTAATTTAGTATTTCTTTTAACGACAACGTCATAAATAAGTAATATGTAGCATATTTTAGATACCTCGGGAGCATTCCGAAATTCCAAGAAAATTCACCATTTCGTTGGGGCTTGTTGGTAAAAATATTTAAAAACCTGAAGGGTTAAGGTACAGACTGTGAAAGTAGTTACAGTTATTTATCTAAATACCAATTTATCAATCTAAGTTTTTACTTGAACATATCTGGTCACTAATATGGCTAAAGCCATTTTAATCAACATTTAGCTTCGAAATGGTGGCTTTTTCCAGAACAAATGATTTATTTTATGTGAATACCCCACAAAAGTCCTAACTGCTCCCAACCAAATAAAGCCAGTGAGACTATGGCATCTCCAATTGGGGTACGTTGTAAGGCTAAAGGTAATGGGGAGGGGTAGGATATGGGGAACAGGATGGTGGGGAGGGTAGGACATGGGAAGAGGAAGGTGGGGAGGTACCTGGCTTTCAGATCTGGTCACGAAACATTTTAATTCTGAATGGTGTTCTCACAGCAGGGCGATACTGAGAATATATTCCACTAGGAACCTCCCGCAAATATCTCTAAATAGTATAAAACAAAGTCACTATCCTCATCTGCCTGTTTGTGTACTTAGTTCTTTTAAGCTATGCAACGGAGTTTGATAGGATTTTCACTATCATTTAAATAATTTCTTGCGGAAGGTTTATATATATAATACATGGATATTATATCTATTGAAAGTACAGAAAAATCGAGCAACGCCGGGTAAACGTTAGCTAGTAGTTTATATTGTTTTTAATGAATAAATTGTGAAATCAATAAAAAAAAATTTGCTTGCACGTGATGGGATTTGAACCTGCGATACCTAACTTTACCCTTCAACCACAATACCCAAGACCAATAGGAAACCATTTTTTGTATTTCTTTGGCATTCACTATGTAACAATTTCTAGACATTTTTTGTTTTTAATGAGTTTTTATTATTCACAATGTACATTTGTTACGTATAAATTTTATTATAAAATTAGCGACCGGTTTCGACACGTCCGTGTCATTAACTAGCTATTTTAAAACTTTAAAAACGTTTAACTAGCTACTTTAAAACTTTAAAAACGTTTTAAAATAGCTAGTTAATGACACGGACGTGTCGAAACCGGTCGCTAATTTTATAATAAAATTTATACGTAACAAATGTACATTGTGAATAATAAAAACTCATTAAAAACAAAAATAGGAAACCATTTGTTGTTTAACTTTATTCCTCAAATTGTTAATACCATAAGTTGAGATTTCACAAACCACGTCTCGTTTGATTGACGATTAAGGAAAATTTGTAATTTTATACCTTTTAATGATCCCGTTAACCATTGATTCTCGTCCTGTATCAGCCTTAAATCAAATTATAATCAATCATCTAGCATGTCAGCATTGACTGCTAATAATAATTTGATTAAAATTTGAGGCTGGCCGAGATTTGGCGGTTAGCGGGGACCGTAAAAAGGATAAAAATTAATTTTGTATAACTTGAGAAACACCTCCACCTTTACCCTCTAGATCTGGCTGTTGGGACACTTAACACTTTAATTAATTTTACTCTCCAATAGAATCATATTTAGCCTAGATTTACCATAATTTCACTGTACTTCTGTCTCCAGAGGCGAGATAGTGGTGTCACTTCGCAAAGGCACCGCCGAGTGGTACGCCAGGCTAGCCCGAGAGGGGGCCCGGGGCTCCGCTACCCACCTGCTGGACCTCAGTACGGCCCTGTTGGTGGACCTGCAACAGGGCCTTACCTACTACCACCCTCTATTCGAAACGTAAGTACTTACGGCTATTTTAATTTACAATGCTTTGATATGAAGTAATACCACAGTGCATTATTTTTCCGTGACTAGTAAGTTATTGTACTGTGCTTGTTGACTTAGGATGCGATGTTTCAATCTCCGTCACATTTGATAGATGATCAAATCCAGTGGTGGTTCGTCGTCTATTTCACTGGGGTTCAGAATATCAATAGAAGTTATTGTATTTTTGTACCTATTTCATCAAATTTTACGGGCTTTTAAATTTCAAGTGAGTGTTAAATTTCAACTTTCAAATTATGTAGTGCAAGGTTCCGGTGCGGGAGGTGATAGCTCGGCCAATCTTGGTGACTCGGTGGTCACGTGGCGTCAAAGATTATCTATAGCGGCGCACAAAGATCGTCTTATTTTGGTGTAGGTCATAAGATTTCACCGTCAGGTGGATTGTGTTATTGTTGTTTTTTTAACAAGTATTTTGTGCTGACCTTATTTTTCGGTCGCGTCGATTTTAAAGGCTGAATTTTAATGGCGGGCTGTTAACATTGCTATAATATATTTTTGATATCCTTGGATACACATTCCATTATTATAAAAAGGGTTATACTGGTAAGCTTTGAAGATATTCAAAGCTTTATAAAATATTTGTCTGAAGGCAGAAGAGTGCATAGAACAACACATCAAAGCGCCCTTGACGGGATAAGAGATGCCATTACCAAGCTTTGAATAATATTAAACATTTCAATTTAGCAACTTAAAATCGTGGAGGGAGAAATTGAATCATGAGTCAATCAACCTGTCTGGTTCTAAAAGATGTTTAGAAACGTAGGGAGAGCTTTCTAGTACCTTGGCATTGTTTACGACTCATTTTTAAGCGGCTGGTGCGCGAAATCGCCCAGGACTTCAAGACCGACCTGCGCTTCCAGAGCTCAGCCGTGATGGCCCTGCAGGAAGCGAGCGAGGCCTACCTGGTCGGCCTCTTCGAGGACACCAACCTTTGCGCGATCCACGCCAAGCGCGTCACCATCATGCCCAAGGACATCCAGCTGGCGAGACGCATCCGCGGAGAGCGTGCTTAAGCCGCGAGCACGCAAACAACCGACCGACCATCTAATCAAATCAATCGGATCGAAGCGAGACAACAAACAAACAAAAAAACAAACAACAGCTCACCATTCCAATTTCGACCCAAAATGGCCCTTATCAGGGCCGCAAAAAAAAAAAATTTAAATAAAAAAAAAAAATAAAAAAAAATACATGTTTCTCTTAAAATTTGATATGTTTCATGGGTTTCACTGTACAAATGCACTTTAGAGAAAACCGCCAATGGAGAAGTCTACGATCAGCCCCAATTTAAACACAGATTTTTCGCCGTTTCGGATTTTTATCAAGCGTCGCAAAATGACCGTTAACGAATGAATGATGGATCAATTTTGACTTCTTTTTAGTGATCGGGAGATTGTTGACTATTATAATGTTTCAGATTAGTTTAATTTGAACCTTGATGATGCTTGTATTGAGCGAAACCCGCCTGTCCTAATAAATTAGACAAAACAAAATTTATAAACAAAGGTATTGTTTTGTTTCATTATAGAGATATAAATAAATTAAATAACTTTTGACTTTGGTGGGCTACATTCATAACAGCAAATAAATACATTTATTCTCTGAGATTTTTTAAGAATTTATTCAGATACATATGATTTTCAAAATATTAATGTTCACGTTCTTCTTGGGAAAAACCAATATCCTCCCACTTTGTATTTTATTTTCGATTTACAAGACGCTATCCAAAGTTGTTATGGAAATTTTCTATTGAAATTTGAACCCCGCGGGGGTGTGAATATTTTGCAATAATAATGTGTATTTTTTATACAGAACCCGCAAGAAATGTTATTTGAAAAATTATATTTTTTTCAGAACAAACAACATTCCGTACTTCAGCGTTGTCTACAAACAAATTGATAAAATGGTAAGTTCCTTGAATAAATATTTTATAGACCATTCTTCTCCTAAATGATTAGACTTGAGTACTTTGCTTAAGCAGGCGTTTTCGTGGTTTCAAATAATACGTGTTCATTTTAGTGAAAATGGGAAAATATATCAAATAAACCCAAATGCTAATGTAATAATTAATTTCGTTGGTATAACTATTATACACCGATCTGGACTCCTTTATACCAAGCCCATATCGAAAGAATAGAAAGAATTAAAAAAAAATTAAACACATAAATTATAAACTAAATTTACACTTCTTAAATTATACCGAATCCATTAAATTTCATAATTTTAACTCCTTCCAAACACGACATCTAATTTTTGATCATATCTTATTTTTTTAAATCCTAAATAATGGTCTGGACTCACCAGAACTTACGAATTTAATAAATCTTCATATT
This sequence comes from Hesperophylax consimilis, assembly GCF_061612785.1. Lineage (NCBI taxonomy): Eukaryota > Metazoa > Arthropoda > Insecta > Trichoptera > Limnephilidae > Hesperophylax > Hesperophylax consimilis. The sequence continues at coordinate 36,394,929 of NC_142842.1, forward strand.
CCATCTAGATCAACCCGACAATCTGATTTATTTTATCTACCCTCGTGTAGAACAAACATTCGAAAAATTTCCCGATTCCTCGTATATGTGCACAATATAATACAAAATTTTACAGCATTGACATTTTTGGTAATAACCTAAAGAAATATCGATATGAAGTAATGCGTACGATCGATTATTAATATGAGAGTGTGGAATGTATCGGGAGCATCTCCTAATCTCCTATCCTCTTCCTATTTTCCTCTTCCTCTCCCCTTCCTTTAACACAAAATTACTTTTAAGATATTAAAACTTCATTTCCAATGAACTTTAACATAAGAAACTTCTGTGGCTTGACTTCAGTTAAGTTGTATATTTATATCTATCATTGTATATTATATAAAAGCTGTTTGTTTCTTACAAAATAAATAAATTATTTTAATAACTTTAGAAGGTTAAACCAATCAATGTAATATAACACTCAAGAAGAAGATAATACAAACAAATCAATACTAAACATGAAACAGAACAAGACATCGGAAAATTAAATTGATATTTTATAAATAAAGGCGGATATATTTATTTTGAGACACATCCAGGTTATAATCAAATTATTGTAAAAAAATATCATTAAAAAATATAGCATCCTAATAAGCCGAAAAACTAGTGTTGTTATTTCTGAATTTGGATTCGATACCCAATTGAGACAGTTACCTTATCATGTTTCTATCTCTTGATCTGTCTATTAGTAGGTGATGAAGGACTTAGCCAGTCGAAAAATTGAACTCACGACTCCTGGTTGCGACCCAGATGTGATCCTACATCTGCCACTGACTGATTTAAATAAAAATACGTATTTAATATTTTTTTAAATGCTCCCCTAAACAGAAAGGAATTTTATGAATTTTCAATGTCCTTGGATACACATTCCATTATTATAAAAAGGGTTACGCTGGTAAGCTTTGAAGATATTCAAAGTTTTATAAAATATTTGTCTGAAGGAAGAAGAGTTCATAGAACAACACATCAAAGGGCCCTAGAAAGGGAAAACAGACGCCATTACCAAGCTTTGAATAATATTAAACACTTCAATTTAGCAACTTTAAATCGTGAAGGGAGAAATTGAATCATGAGTCAATCAACCTGTCTGGTTCTAAAGATGTTTTTTACGGCTGTCATTTCAATGTTAATCGTAATGGTCAGCTCTAAAATGATAAGGAAGGATAAGGAAGTAAATTGTTTAATTTTATGGGAAAAACTTCTATTTAACTTTGGAAGGTTATATCCAACAATGTAATTTGTCTACTATCAAATCTAAACAAAATATGATATAGACAAGACACAGAAAATAAAAAGATAACGGCCACAACCAGAACTGTCTTACCGGGACAGCGTCTTAACCACTTGACAATTGGGAACCTTGTTATTAAACTTCATATTTGTCGATCTAATTTTCAAATTCAGAATTAAAAATATTGTCTTGTATTTCATGTTTCGTTTAGATTTGTTAGTATTATCTTCTTCTCAGTTAGTATTATCTTCTTCTCAGTTATTATTATCTTCTTCTCAGTTAGTATTATCTTCAAGTCTTAAATGTGACCGTATCTTTTTCTGATTTTCCTGTTTCAAATTTTCGTGTAAAAATCGCTAATATTGTCTTCAATAATTAAATTATTATTTGTTTCATTTCAGTCAAAATAAGTTACAAGGTTCGTCTTCAAAAAATGTTTGCTAGTACAATATATTTCGTACTTCCTAAATACAATACATTTTTGTTAAATTGTAGCACTATTAAATAAACCATCCCTGAGAGTAGCATTCATGCACGAATCACACTTTTCTTATTGGATTTACATTATTCGAAATCTATCTTATACCGAGGGACGAATCACATTTAGGAAAGTGAATTATAATCAAAACCTTATACTGTAATACCGTCCAGCGTAAGTTTGCATTTCCTTTCCTAAACACGCTCATTAAAGAACAAAAATATATATTATTAAAATAAATACCGAAAAGTCCAATTTTCCAATTATGCCCTAAATCCTATTTCTAAATTTTGCTAATAAACAATTAGTTAATGTTAATTAAATGTTAATATCAAGTGACCTACCAGTATGGTATGGTATAATAATGGTATACCCACTTAAGTATGGTACTGTACTTGTATATTATCTCCATATATAGTTAGTAATAACATAGATCATTGTAGAAATGTATTATATATTTGTACAGCTCCCTTGAGGTGATTTTGCACAAAAACTGCGCTATACAAATCATACAAATATTATTATTATTAAAATCTTTATTAGCCTTCATAAATATTCCCTTTTTTATTAATTACCCACTCTTCCTTTGCTTATCACCCAATTCTCTCGTTTATGTCGCCCAACTTTTGGTAAAGTTGAGAATTTCACTGCTCGCTTACTATGCAATTTAAAAAATAAAAATTAATTTTAATTTCTACAAGAAACAACTATTTATTTCGGGTGAGATGGTGATCAATGTTCAAAATTTCACATGCGACCACCATGTTTTTTCTTATTTGTATCATCTGACGTTTGTTGTTAAGATACGTTTGAAGGTGTCGGGTAGATGGTATTTTTTATTTATTTATAGAATACATGATAATACAATAATACATTTTCTTACATGTGATACATTAAATCACCACACTAGGCGACTGCCTGTCTCGTGGCGACCAATGGTATATAGTTAGTATGTGAGGTCTAGTGTTAACATATGAATTAAATATTTATACATGTTTAAAGTATGAAAGATTATATTAGAATGAATTATAATGGAAATAGAAAATATAAAAATGTTAAAGTAGAAAGCAGAAGACAAAAAAAAAGGAAAATAAAAAGAATAAAGAAGAAATAAAAATAAAAGAAAAACAAAAAATAAAAAATTTAGAAGTCTAAGACATGCTATTATGCAGGAAAAGATCAAATACATAACTCTCTTTTCTGGTTGTGTAAGTGTACATGCATGTATGAGCGCGTAAATACGCGTGTACACGCATACATCCACACACACACTTATTCATATTTATAGATGCATACATATTCATACAAAGATATACAAATATACACAAATATATATGTATACATACATACATACACATGTATATATGTATGCATACATACACACATATACACATGCCTACTTGTACATAGTTGTTTATTCACTATCTGAGAATGAGAAACAAGTGATTAACACTGTCACAATCATTAATCAAAAAGTCATCAAGCGCCTTTTTGAAAGTGAGATATTTGGTTATTTATTTTTATTTATTTTTATTTTATTTATTAATCTTAAGTTAGCTCACATCTTCGTGTGTGCTAATAGTTTTATAAACATATAAACATGTACATTGTTTGCAAACATAATCTTTCTTTAAATATTTCAATAAAGTCACAAAAAAAAGAAACATCAATAATTGAGATAGACATATTTTCTTAATTCATTTTTGAACTTATTAATATTTTCTATCACAGCAATTTCCTTTGGGATTTTGCTATAGAGTTGAACGGCCTGGTACATCAGAGATTTTTGGGTGCTTGTTTTTTTTCTTGTTGGCAATCTAATTTGCTTAGAATTTCTCGTCCCGTTGACTTTATTTCAATTGATAAATTGTTAAATATTTTAGGGGCAAGAAAGTTAAACTGGGAATGGTATGATTTTTCTCTGGTATGCAGAGAAAAATCAAAAAAACGTATATTAAATGTCACACTCCCCTTTTCTACTGTTTTTTTCATTTTATTGTCAAAATTTTGATAAACCAAGAAATAATATGTGTGTTTTATTATTTCCAGAAAGCTATCAAAACACCTATTGTTTTTTTTTCTTTTTAAGAAGTTGTGTTACAAAGGTTTAAGGATAAGGAATAATTAATATTATCCCTAAGTTTAAAATTAACGACTTTTTCGCTGACGTCCGGAATCGCAGTTAAACGAAAAAATCGTTAAATTCCGGAAGAACTGGAATCGCCGTTAACGTAAAAGTCGTTATTAACTTGAAGGTTAAGGACTTATCCTTCTCTCCCCCCTATACCTATAAACCTAGATTAGGTCATTTATTTTTATTACATACATCACATTAAGTTAATTTCACATTAAGTTTCTTGAATGAATAAAAATCTTGGTTGAAGTAGAAATTAACCCACTTCCCGATATCCGATTGTTGGGAAGTAAGAGCTTCATAGATGCACGCACAGATGGCAGTGCACAAAGCTTGTGTGGAAGTCCGCAAGATGGAGCCAGGGGCCAGAGGGAAGGATCCCAGAGAAACATACCGTTTCAGATTCCAATTAGCCAGTTTCTAGTTAGGTCGACTATCGAGTCACCTTTATAATACGTGGAGTATTAATAAATCCCTGATTAATCTAAAAGAACCATTTATTTATAAACTACTTCCAAGACGAGTTGGAGACCTGTTTGTATGAACACAACACCGATCGATCTGAAACTCAGCATATAGCACTCGTTGTCGATCACGCACATATACTCATTTTTCTGAAATTCGGTGACATTACATAAACACACTCAATTTCGGACTTTTCCAATCGGGATTTGGCTCGGTTGCCAGAGTTGTAGACTCGGCTTCTAGTAGGAAGGTTCAAAACAAAACAGTTTTAGTTTTATTGCAATAAGCTAGTTTCCCAAATAAATAAATGTATTTAATTATATTATTTGTCAGCTTGCCGACGACGTGTGCCGCTGCCTCAACGGGTTCTCCCCGCCTCCCCCGCCCGCCTGGAGCGCCGCCGAGGGGGCGCGCGAGCCCGCGCACACGCTGCCCTTCGAGCTGTACCTCGGCGTGCAGGAGGTGCGCGCGCTGGCCGCCCACGTGCCCGGCGCGGGCGGACTCGCGCTCGCGCAGTGCCACGAGTGGTTCGGGCCCGCCGTGGAGCGCTGGCTGGCCGTCACCAGAGCCAAGGCGCTGCACAGAGTTCGCGCGGCCATGGCGCTAGGTAGGCAGACTCACAACTCTATTCATAGATTACACTACATTTATAACTTACTGGCTGACGTGTGGAAATAATATTACTGTATTGTAATAAGTATTTGTGTCACTTGATCGTGCCATGTCTTCAACCATTCACTTCCAAGTTATACATTCTCTTTACACCTCTTTCTTTGTTCATCACTTACTTCTCATTTTACCACAAATAATTATTTGACTCATGTATTCTTCGGGCATCCCCGACTTTCTATCATTCATTTTACGTAGTATCATGAAATCTACATTGTTGCAGTTAAAAAAACTGTTATCTGTATAAACTGTGTCTCATTCCTGTTCAGAGATAATGAATTAAGTCTTTCTCGAGCGTCTCCGACTTCTTTTATCATTCAAATCATTTTCTAAACACTCCTAGCACTAAAAAGAACAAATTTTGAAATTTTCAGAGAAATCGGATGAATGGTATGGGAACGCTGGATAAACGAAAAAACATTAAATTTTGTATATATACGACTAGATAAAGTGAACATAGATTTTCAACTGAAAATATTTATTTTTACACGTACTTGTTAATACTCACAAACTATTTTAATAACATTTCGCTACTTTTATTTACCACAAGGAACAACTATTTACATAAGGTTTAAAATCGTATTTTATGTATATTTCATATACTTCAAAAAATAACATTTATTCCTGTATCCTGTATCCTGTATAATTGCTACACCTTTCGGTTAAAATAAAAATTATTTAGTTTTGTTTGATATTTTGACCTTAAATCCAAATTTACGTTTTGTATGACAATGGCCACGGAGGAGTTCCTCTTAAAGTTTAATTTATTTTAACCAGAATTCAAATTTTGGTCTTGCTGGTATCTAAAATGCACAATTTATTTAAGTAACCCAAACGAAGGACCTATTTTATGCAAGTTTTTCCATCTCCCCGAGGAAAGTTGAAAAACTTTCACAAAAAAGGTTTTTTTTTGCTATCACTAATAATAATAAAAACAGGAGTGAAAACCTATTATTGGTGCAGTTGTTTTATGTTTTATCGTACCTTTTAAAAATATTTTAAACTGTTGGTTTTCAAAACAAAATAAAATAAAAAGTCGAAATAATTATTTCTCTTAGTAATTACGGTGAAACGAACTATTATTTAAATAATTTGGGCGCATTCAGAAGTATGCCGCCTCTTTGACGTCCTCCGTAGTCGAAGGATGAGTCTCTCAACTGGCAAACCGAATATTTAATTAATTTGTGTTTTTTACAAAAACAAAAAACAAAAATAGGGGATTTTTATAGTACTGAAACAGGAATAAAAAATGGAGTACCACAGGGAACTGTGCTTGGCCCAATTCTCTTTCTAATATACATAAATGATTTATGTGATGTTATAATCCCTGGTAAAATTGTATCTTACGCAGATGATACAGTAATAATAGTGAATGGAAAATCCTGGCCTGAAACTTTTTTGAAGGCAACAAAATGTATTACATATGTCTCATCATGGCTAGAAAGTAATAGACTCTTCTTAAACTATAATAAAACATTTTAACTAACCTTTTCTAAAAATAGTAAAAATAAACCCCCTAATAACCTTAAAATTCGAATACATAACGTTAACTGTAATCAAAAAATATGCTCATCTTGCTTTGAACTCGGAAAAGTTGAAAAGATTAAATATTTAGGTATTGTTATTGATACTAAATTAAATTGGCAGTCACAAATTAATAATACCGTCTGTAAATTAAGATATCTTACATACACATTTTACAGACTAAAAGAAGTGCTCAATGTTGAAAAACTGAAAATTATTTATTTTTCTTTGGTGCAATCTTCACTCATATACGGAATAATAGGATGGGGCGGTGCGCTTAATGCACATATCAAACCTTTACAAATAATTCAAAATTATATCATCAAAGTTATGTATAGTCGGAAAAGAACATTTTCAACGGATGAGTTATACAAAGAATCTAAACTATTCTGTCTCCGTAAACTATTTATTTTGCAAACTATGAAATACATCTTTAAAAACAAAAATAAATTCGAAATAAACGAAAACAGAACCAACATTAGAAATAATAATGTATTTTATACTCCCCAAACGAACACAAAACAAATGCAAACACACTGCAGTTTCATTGGACCTCGTACTTTCAATCTTTTACCGAAAAATATTCAAGTGATAACTAAACTTCCTCAATATTTAAAAGAATTAAAATTATGGCTTTTCGACACAGCAGTTGAAACTTTTTTTATTTAATTTGTATCAATTTATGTTTCTCATAAAATATTCACCATATATTACATATATTACAATAAACACTTATAACTTCACTATACACTATTATAAACACTTTTTATACAAAACGCTTATACAAAATGTAATCTTGTTTTTATTTTATATGCCCACAATTTGTTTATTTCTAGGTACAATAAAATAATAACTTAAATATTTTACCCACGCACAGACTGCGCCTTAGTGGGTTCCCATTATTCTTATTGATTTATATAATATTGTATGTAATTAATGTAAAAATTGGGAAAAATAAAGGTATTAAAAAAAAAAAAAAAAAAAAAAAAACAATATATAGTATACTTGCGATACGTTCCAGATTGGAAGATACTATCAATATCGCCCTGGAGTAAGATCACCATTCAGAATTGAAATTTTGCAAGAAATGGCTTTATCCATGTTTCGTGACCAGATCTAAATAACACCAACAACCTTCAGCCTCACAACATACCCCAATCGGGAATGCCATAGTCTAACTGGCTCCAGACAGTTAGGAGCAGTTGGGACTATAACAATTTATACTTTTACATTTATCTTTTTAAATTTTAAGTTCATTTAGTTTGATGTTAAAGTTAAATAAAAAATAACCTAGCGTAATTGAAGGGAACGAGCGATTTCGCATTCTTTCGCAAGGATTCTCCAAAGGTTGTATCGTTCATCATATTGCTTTTTTAAAATGTGTTTATAAAAACTTGTAATATGTTTGGATTACAGATAGAGTATGCGAAGGGGAGTTCATAGTGAAGCACAGCACATCTTCTGTCGACACGGCTGCCTGGTAAGTCCCCTTTTTCCTGTAAATTCAAATTCTAATGCCGCTCTGCACTATCCAGATCTTAATGGCACGTATAAAAGGAAAATGGCGGTGGTGGAAGGCCTTCCAATGATTTGATTTGATTTTTAAGGTTGTTTTTGTTTTAGCATTTGGCGTTTACTGAACCTACTTGTTTTCTTGTTAAAATGGGAGATAAACAACGAATAGATGTAGTAGGACGTTGCGAAGTGATTTATAACATAAAATCCTTTCAACATACTACTATTCAAATTTGCATTATGTGCGTAGGGCATGTGTTGACGTCGGCCTGGGAACGTAGTAATGCATACGTTACGTACGTAGGCCCAGTGTATCCTTACCTTTAGAATATGACACTAGTTGGTTTTGTTGCAGCTTCTACCAAGCCCGCGAGTTCTGGCGCTTGCTGAACTGGCCCAACCCGTCGCAAGCCCTCCAGCTGCTGGACGCGCTGTGTGCGGCTGCTATGCACTACGCGGACTTGGCGCACCAGAGACTGGCTGACAGCGGATATTACGATCTAGTCGGTGAGTACCTACCAAGTATCCCTTTTCATTGTTGTGCTCTGTGGTGGCCTGAGTAAAGTCTATTATTCATGTACGGACATGCCCGGCCCAACGTGGAGTCATAGGAGCACTTCTGTACGTGTGGATGGATCTTTTGAAGGTTACACCCGCCCTGTCCCACCCCGGTATAGGTGACTTATGGTCACCCCTTCGGAGCTCTCGCATGAATCTAATTTTTGAATAAACGGCTCTACAAAGTATATAAATGAAGCTAGACCTTCAATGTCCCCGCATACGGTGTTAGGAAGCGGTATGCGAGCGCTTACAGGTATTAATCCAAAGACAACACAGAACAATAAGCATCAAACAATCAAGTAACAAGTTTCAGGCAAATAGTTGGTGGAGGGAACCCACACTCCAGTACCTGTAAGCACAAAAAGAACAAAGTGAAATAATAGAGTGACGGGGGAGTTTCGCCGAGCCACGTCTGGCAGTCCTGTTGAGAGATTGGTGGTGGTTGGGGTGACTGGTGCAGGTCAGGACTTCCACACCCCTTAGCCGACCACCCGGTGGTGCCCTGAAGATAAGCATGGGAAAAAGAGGGATAAACCCTAAAGAACCTAGGGGAAAGAAGCGTCAGGAGGTCGGAGGCAGGGTGGAGGTTACCCCAATCCGCACAGTCACCCCTCTGACCACCAACGCTCCTCAGGGGTGGCGCAGGTGACTGGCGGAGTCCCCCAGTAAAAACAAGAAATTAAAAGAAGCTCCAGCAGTGCATGCGGGGACGAGGCCCGTTGTCCAACCCCTATTGGGGAAAAGTAAACAATACAAAACAAACAACGGAGTTCAGTTCTAGCCTGTAAACTCGTTGCCGTTACTGAAAAAAAGAAAGAAAACCAAAAAAAAAAAAATACATATAAAAAAGACGAGAAAAGAAAAGAAAAACAATAAACAATCCAAAAGTGCCACTTAAGAACATCGGTAGAATAAGTAAAACAAAAGTAGAAAGCATAAAAATAACATTTGCATGGTCTGTAAAGAGGACAGTATGTGAAGTATAAGATAAAAGACAAAGTAAAAGAGATAATTAGCTAAGCAAAGATATATAAAGAGTGTCTGCAATGTCTGTAAAAAGGACAGTGTGTCTACCTTAGACACAAAACATAAGAAAAGAAAACTGAAAATTAGAAGAAAATAGGATACAAGTTGTTTAAAAGAAATGTAAACGAAAGAAAATCATCTGAAGCAGCTGGTACAGTAAGGAAAGAAAAATAATAAAAATAAGAAGAACAGAATGCATAAACAATAATCGGAGAATTGTAAAAGAATTAGTCATGGAGCAGGAGCAATACACCAGGGGTTCTCAGTTATCACACTAGTCAGCGACTCTAAGCACAGACCATCTCTCAACCCAGATCCTAGTAAACTTCCTCAGACATTCGAAATTAACTCTGTTAGAAACAAGATCGGTGTTCCACACCGGTCTAATGGGGACATTCAGACCGTCTATCATTTCGTCTCTGGCATCCTTCAAGATCTCACAGTGCCACAGAATGTGCTCGGCCGACTGGTAAGTATTGCCACAAGCGCAATTGGGATGGGTAGACAGGGCAAGGCTGTGAAGCCTCCCCCTGAATTCCCCATGTCCTGAGAGGAGCTGCGTCATGTGATGGTCCAGTTTGAGGAAGGCCCCTTCCATTCTGAGTTTAACTGATGGGAAGAAGGAAAAGGTCCATCTTCCCATGCTCGACCTATCCCAACGGACCTGCCACTCTTTGAGCGAAAGGTCCTTCATCGTCCGAAGCAGTCCAGGGAGAGTTCCCGGTCCACCTGGTGTCAGAACGACACCAAGATGGGTTGCCGGGGATCCTCTGGAAAGTCTCTGCTTGGTTAAGACTTCCCTAATCTCCAGATCGATTGGCAAAATGCCGGCCAAAACTGGCAAAGCGTCCGAAGCAACAGTACGGTATGCGCCAGATAGTGCCAGCAAAGAAGTTCGCTGGCCCCTAGTAAGAGCGAGGAGTATAAGGCAGTTATCCAGACGGTGCTCCCAAACAGAGGCAGCATACGAAACATGCGCAACGTATACGCCCCTGTACAGAGCACGTAGTGCCGGATTGCGTAGTCCCCATTCAGCGGTGGAGAGTCTCCTCAGCTTTAGGAACAGCGCCTGAGCCTTGCTTGAAACATCTTTAACATGAGCCAGAAATGAGGACGATCGATCGAGTGTTACACCTAGGTACTTGACCGTGTCTGCAAATTTGATGTTGGTGTCTCCCATCCGGATGGTAGGGTTTCTTTTTCTACTGAGAGAGCCCTTCATCAGGAGACCCTTTGTCTTGTGGGGAGCGAAGGTCATCTTATTCCTCTCCCCCCATTTAAGGAGGGTGTTCAAACCATCACCAGCCTTTTCTTCAATTTCCTTTCTGCTGTTCCCCGAGACAAGATACATCTTATCATCCGCGTAGTCGATCATGATACATCCTTCAGGCAAGGGTAACCTAGAGGAGTCGTCAAAGTCAATATTCCAAAATTCAGGTCCCAGAACGGAGCCCTGGGGACAGCCCATATTTACTTCACGTTCTATAGTAAAATCACCATGGGATATCGAGACAGTTCGTCCCGATAGGTAGTTGTCAACCGATTTAAACAGGCGTTTTGGACAATTCCTACTTTTAACCTTTGTGCGTATCATGTCCCACCACGCGAAGTCGAAGGCACCAGTTATATCTAAGAAGATTGCTACAACGTACCTCTTTGAGCAGACCTTCACCCAGTTAAGCGCAAACGAAATGGCGTGCACGGTGGATTTACCCGGGACGAAACCAAATTGAAGTTCACTGGACGGTGAAAGTGTACTGCGAAGTCGCTGCCGAATTAGTATTTCCAGGATCTTGCCGAGGATTGGGAGCAAGGTTATCGGGCGATAAGCCTTTACGTCGGTGAGTGGTTTGCCGTTCCCTTTAGGTATAATCCTGAGCACGCCCCTCTTCCATTCAGAAGGGAAAATTCCTCTTCTCAGGCACGATTCCATCACTTGAAAGAGCTCCTCTTTAGCGTGGACCCAGACATGCTTCACTATCTCACCATTAAGTCTGTCATGCCCTGGTGCCTTCTTTGGACCCAATCCCTTAATTATAGCACCAATTTCAGCTCTAGTGACAGGAGTGATTCTATCCTCTTGGGCGAGGTCTCTGGATGGAAGCCGTGCCAGATTTCTAATCTGTTTTTGGTGGTCACTTTCCCCAATTACTGACTCTACAGGGACTAACTTGCCCAAAAGTGTGTTGAGAGTAGAGGCCACGTCCACAGTCTCAGCGTCCCTCCCATCAATCTTCCCAATTAGACTAGACAAATACCGATCCGAACCCTTGACGGATTTTTCAATTGCGCTGTGGATTTCCCACGGGTTGGCGTTGCCCACATCTTTAACCCAATTATGCCAGGCAGCTCGTTTCGCAAGGAGAACTGCATGTTTGAAAGTTGCCCTAGATCTCCTGAGAGCGGCCTGGAGGGTAGCTGTCTCCTCCTCCGTACAGCATCCCCTCCTGGACAGTCCCAAGGCCCTATAGGCTCCTTTATAGGCCCCCTTTAGCGAAGTCAGCTCAGGTGACCACCACGGCGTTCTAATTTTCGTATTTGGGTTTGATCTGCCCAGAGAAGAATTAGCCGCAGATACAACGGCCGAATTGAAAAAGTTCCCCAAATTGTCCGGATCATTAGCTGCTACGTGATGAAAATCCCTTAATGTAAAACGCCTCCCCAAAGTTATCCCAATTCGCCCTTGAGGTGTTGAAATTCCAGGAGGATCTCGGAGTTTCAGTTTTCTTAACACCTATTGTAAATGTGATTAATCTATGATCCGAAACTATTGCGCATTCATGGACCCTCCAATTAGATATCCTGGCCGCAACTGATCCAGAGCAAAGATTTAGATCAATGTTGCTCTCTCCCATTGTGTTTGAAAAGGTAAAGAACGAACTCTGTTCGTTAACGATACAAAGGCCTTGCGCAGCAATAAGGTCTTCAACGGCATCAGTCCGTGATTGTACTGAATGGTTTTTATTATTGTCAAACCAAAGAGGAGAGCGAGCGTTAAAGTCCCCTCCGATAACTACGTTACGACCTTTAAGCGCGTTTAGGGCGCGCGTCAGACTCAGGATATGTGGTTCTACCGGATTCCCCCATTTAAAATAGACTGAGATCAGATAGATCTCAGTATCAGCAAATTTAATACATACACAGGTTTGGTACTCATTAGACAGCCCTGCCAGAAGGAGGGGGCTGACCAGAACACCCGCCCCCGGCGATGAGCCGACTTTGAGTACCGCTCCCGGAAATTCAATTGGTGTTTTACCTTCCCGGGTGTACTGCTCCTGTATAAGCATTATGTCAATATTCAGGTCAGACATGACCCGCTGCACATCCAGTGTGGCCAACCGGGATCGCTGCAGATTGATCTGACCTAAGGAGAGAAGATTAACAGGAGCCATAGTCAGTCATTCTGACTTGGGCGTTAATAGCGGCCAGATGGGCAGGGCAATCCCTATCCCCAGTGGGGTGGTCAGTTGACTTCCTGAAACGGGTACAAGTAGCACAGACAGCGGGAAGTGCCTTCTTGGGGCAATCCTCATGAGAATGACCCACAGCGGCGCAGTGGCGACATGTTTCCTTTTCCTGAGAGCAGGATTTACTAATGTGTCCATACTGTTGACACTTGAAGCATCTAGCAGCTCCAGTATAATCCCGGGTGCGGCAGGCGTTCCACCCAAGGAAGCACATTCCGCTGTCTAGAAGGACTTTGCGAGCGGCAGGATGACATGTCACCACCATGTTCATGGTGGGGATGTCGCGCTTGCCAAAAAGGGAGACTCGCCGCATAGTACGAAGATGATCATCCAAAGACAGTGTTGTCTGGCCTGCAAGGTTGTTTGAATAGATCTCCGTAAATAATTCCGGGTCAGCCGATTGTTCGTTCTTTGGCACATTGTATATAACTATCTTGGGAAGGCGGCCCAAGGGGTTGATCATCTTTAAACCACCTGCTGCGAGCCTCGCTTCTGCCTTCTTAATGTTGTCCAAACCCTTCACGTCCTTGGCTTGGAAAGCCATACCAGCCCCTTTAATCTTTCTGGATCGGACGATCTGGAAGTCATCCTTCCTGGGATTCAGGATTTTCTCCAGGGCCTTCAGTGTTTGCTCCGAAGTTTTGCCTTCAGGAGCATCTGGGTAGACCAGGACGGTCAGAGGCTTCTTGGGGATAGGGCGTTCAAAGCCGTTAATCAAGATCTTCTTGGAGGCAGGCAGGTTTGCCGCCGCATTAGCGTAGGACATTGATTCTCTGGTGGGAGCAGTACTCGAAGAAGCAGGACGCGTTTTGATGGCTTGATCGAGTTTAGTTTAAAGAGCTGATTGTGCGGACAGCATCTCGTCAATCGTCGTGCTTCTCGTAGACAGGGTGTTTAGTTCCAACATCATCCTAGTGATGTCTGACATTAGGTCGTCAAGTGTGGTGTTTATCAGGCTTTTATCGGCCTTGTTTAGTTTGTTAGAGCCATCCATACAAACAGACCGGATCTTATGACATTTAATCAAGGCCGGAATTGCCTTCCACTCCTGGTTGGTCGGCGAGTCGCTATAGCGGACCCGTTTTTTGTTTTCCGCATTTGGGGTGGTAGATGGGGCAATCGAGGGCATCTCACACGCGGATGAGTCGCTGTCAGAGTCAACCGACTGTGGTTCCCTTGGTGTCTTCGGTTTCAGCCTTTTTTTAGTCTTCGACAGTACAGAGGTGGAAGCAGTGGGGCTCAAGAGGTCTTGAATTAGTTTAACCATTTTTTCCGCTTCCCCTGGTGGTTCCACTGGGTTGCCAGTGGGACCACGCGACTCGCCAGACAATTCTGAGTCGAGAGGCATTTTTTTTCAAAAAAGTGGGGAAAATGCAAAAATTTACCCCAGATTTTCAAATTTTCCCCAAAAATGGGGATTTTTTTTTGTCCAAACTGCCCTTAGATGTGTAGAAATGTTACTTTTAAGGGTACAAAATATTTTTTTGGGACTTAGCAAAATTTGACTGAGAATATTAAAAATTTAGTATCCCTCCCCAAAAGGAAACAGAAATTTAAATTTAATGTTCAAATGTTCGCACTTTATTAGACCTCCACTTCAAAATGATTATCGAAAATTTTTAGTAAAAGAAATGTCACTGTCACTTGAAAAAATTTATGCTTATCAGTACAAAAAAGGAAAAATATTGTTTAAATTTGACGATGTTACAAAGCAAAGGATGCATCCTCCCATAAGTTCTTTCATCACTTTACATAAATTGTCGTGGAATGTTCCAGAATAAATGGACACGTGGCGCACACAAAAACACTGCTAGCGGAAAAAGTGTAATACCTACAGGAAAAACACGACGATCACTAGACGCAGAAAAAAATTCTGCGTCGAATAAAGTATGTGTCGTCGAGATTCACCTATAACTGTGCACTTAAATCGTATATCGATGAGGAACACCGCACATAAAAAGAAAATCACTATAAAAAACTCAGAAAAAAGTGTCAAAAGCACCGGGAATTTTTACAAGACGATTCAGATGGAAACTTTTCACCCAGTATCACTAGTGGATACCGGGGATGTGGTAGAAAACCACCACTAGGGCAGATTTTTAGTTTTTACACTTAAATACAATTATAAAACTAAAGAAAAACAATCACAGAAAAAAAGTATTACAGGCGGATAGCCCGTAAAAAAATACACCTGGTGGCGCTTTAACGATTGTAGAAATCTTGACCGGAACCGATTTTGGAATAATAGATTGCGGAGCAAAATTGTAGCATGTTCTAACCGCGGAGGCGAGAACTGAACTCG
The DNA here is from genome assembly GCF_061612785.1 of Hesperophylax consimilis. Classification (NCBI taxonomy): domain Eukaryota; kingdom Metazoa; phylum Arthropoda; class Insecta; order Trichoptera; family Limnephilidae; genus Hesperophylax; species Hesperophylax consimilis. The sequence continues at coordinate 36,410,340 of NC_142842.1, forward strand.
AGTGTGGATGGATCTGTCCGGCAGACATGCATCCAGACACGCCCGTGAATATTAGGCTAAAGTGCAACGCATAATTACTCAGGCTCTAGAGATGTATTAAGCCCATGTAGGAAAGAAGGGAGAGGAGATGGCTCTAGGGCAACTGGGCACATCACATCGAACAAACTCAACTGGGCTTAATTGGGCGTGGCTTACACAGTATGATTTCCCTGCTAGGCATGAGCAGATTGTCCATTCACAAGCTATAAAGTGCTATTATTATCTTTAAGCGATTAAATGCAGTATGATATGTTGTAAAAATCATAAGGAAGAAAGTTAAAAAGTACGGATGATGGGAGATTACTTTTACTGTTGTTTTTTTGTAATAAATAGCACGCGTTTCTGTCACGTATTTTGACACGTTTTGTTGTAGCAACCATCTATGTACAACAATATTACGCCACAATGCGCTTCGAAGAAAGTTACTTTGGAGTTCACAATCGGATAGCTTTGGCTTGTGACATAAATAAGCTACTCACTCGATCGATATCTTCGGGCTTTTTGCATGAAACAAATCGATCCTATAACAAATCATAGATATGCCAATATATAGATTGTAAAATTCTCATTCGGAGCCTACTTATTATACTATTCACCAATGAAAAACTCTGAAAGTTTATTCTATAGACTTTCAGAGTTTTTCATTGGTGGATATAGTTAGGCAATTATATGACCTCACAATATTTCGGTTCCAATTTTTGATCGGAGTTATACCCCCCTGGCTTGTGATATGGAACATTGTTATTCGTATTATTAAAAGGGTTAATTCCCCCTGCACCTCAGGCTTCTGTCCCCGAAGTTAGCGACAAAATCTCGTAGGAAATGGTAGTATTACCCGCTCTTCCTTTCTCCGTGATTTATCCCTAACAAATCTAGGCAACTGTCGACTAATTTTAAAGATACGACATTTCATTGAAGTCTAAAGATTATGAACAAACGTTTTGGACAAACTTTGCATTGAAAATTTGTAGAAGTTATTTACAAATTTCGATCATAATACAAACTATTATTTATATTGTATGTAACAAAGAATATGCATTGAAATTGGTCATAAAATTAAACAAACTTCTTTATAGAATCAACATCATCGGTATTTTCACAAATTTTCATAGGAAAATCTCGAGTCATTTATTTTACCGCCAAGTTATCATAGACATATCTGTGCGTTATATTCTCCCGGTTATCATAAATTCAATATATTATTGGATTATGTGTTGAAGCCCTTTATTATTTTTACTTTACCCAAGGATAACGTAGCTGGCTGATAATTAGGGTTATGAAATCCTAAATAAATAGACAATAAAGTGATGATGTAATGATATTGACTTTATTGTTTCAGGCCCGTTTAAAACAACTGATGAAATGTGCGTGGCGGTCAACAATCTGGAGTACGTCAGGAGATCTCTGGCTGAATTTGGAGAAGATATAAAGTAAATCAACTTTTTTTATTAATACTTGTTTTCTATTTGAATTTATTTAATACTAGATAAATATTTACTGTTTATATACACTCCTGTTATTTTTTGGTATACCTATATCACTGCTTAGTGCATGACGTAAGTTTTTATTGTTTATTGGGAACATAACAGTGTGATAACAAAGAACAAAAAAATATTAATAAAAGGAAGTAAGATCTGTTGAGCGTTGTATCGTCCTTTGTAATATTTAACTTAATTTCTTACTTATCAGTTATAATATATTTATAGCATATGAAAATTTAGATAAACTTGCAAAAGTAAGATGGTGTTAACTATCTGGCATAAATAAAACCATAAATAAATCACTAAACTAGACCGATATCATAAATCAACTTATATAAATTGATATCTTCGGGCTTTTTGTATGAAACAAATTCGTCCTAAAAAACCATAGATATGCCAATATATACACATTAAAATTATCATTCGGAGCGTACTTATTATACTTTACATCAATGAAAAACTTTGAGTTTATTCCATAGATTTTTACAGTTTTTCATTGGTGGATATGATTAGGCAAACATATGAAGTCACAATATTTCGGTTCAAATTTTCTGTCGGAGTTATTCCCCCCCCCCCCCCCCCCCCCCACCCCCCATCGATATCTTCGGGTTTTTTGTATGAAACAAATTTGTCCTAAAAAACCATAGATATTCCAATATGTAGACAGTAAAATTCGGAGCCTACTTATTATACTATACAGGTCATCAATACATTTACAAAATATCCCCTTCGTGCGTGGATAGTTTTTTTTATCACATTAAGATGTTTATTAAAAATATGGTTGTGGGGGTTATCATATTGATGAAGTTACTCAATATGTTGAAAAATTATTCCACTAAAATAAAATAAAATGTTTGTATATTGCTAGGCCAGACCAGGCCGGCGATTGCGAGCGCGCACGCGTGCTGGACACGGCTCTGCAGGCCCTGGAGACGCGCGCGGCACAGGTGCTGTCCCGCGTGGCCCCGCAGATGGAAGCGCCGCTAAGGAAGACCATCTTCCACCTGGCCTGGTCCCCCGACTCTCTTCCCACTGTTCAGGTAACATCAACCTCCCACTAAATGGTCGTTATTAATTGCAGCCTCTAATCCAAAAGTTAGACCTTTTATCTTTTTTGTGGGTCTTTTGTCTTTTGTCTTATTTGCGAATATGCAGACTTCCATTATGACCTCCCCAATCTCACAATACAAACCGATAGATACACTTGACCAAAATTATAACACAACAGAATATATTAGTTGAAGGTACCAACTAGTATGACGAACATCTAGTTTGGTCTATGATCTGGGTAGAAAAAAGGAGGTAGAGTAGAGTGAGTAGAGTGAGCACGCAATACTGTATTATAAAGGCTCAGCTAGTGCCGACTCGCTCTAAGGGCGGGTTGTTTCACAAAATTTGAATAATTCATTAAATTTCTAAGTTAAAATTCAAGTTCTGTGAAGGTTCTTTTCAGGTTCTGTTATTATTCCATCATGGGCCAGTTGTTTCATAGTACTTTGATAATAACAGAACTTGAATATTATCTTTGAATGTTGATGAATTGTTCAATTTCAAATTCTTTTAACCAATTCATAGACTTACTAATCCCAGAGATTTCCTTAAAGATTCATTCCTTCTACCTCGATACTACGTATAGCGTCCTCGATGACGAAGCCGAAAGGCGAAATCTAAGCAGCCTACGATAAATAGAAGTGTGCGCCCTAAGATTCAGCTATTTCATTTGAACTGTATTATTGACGTATTCCAGGCCATAACACCGCTGCTGGAATACTTGGACGTGCACCTGGCCACGTTGAACGCGATGCTGCTGCCGCGCAACTTCGGGCGCGTGCTGAGCGGCGTATGGGCGGGCGCGCTGCGTGGGCTGGCCGCGCAGGTGGACGCGCCCGCGCAGGACCGCCCGCCCGTCTTCCACGACCGGCTGCAGGAGGCACTCGACATACTCACCGACTTCTTCCACGCTGAGGGGAAAGGTAAACAAATAATCTCTTCACCAGCCGTCTCTTTGCTCAAGTGATACAATAGACCTTAAAATTCATATCCACCCCTCCATCAAACTACGAATTTTCTAAAAGAGTTCAGGCGGTACACTTTTGGGAGTTTCGTTTACATATTCAAACTTTTACTATTCCTGCATACAGTGTTTTACATTTACCTCCTTCAAATGTCTTAATGTTTCCGAGACATGTCTCTCACTCATTCGAAACCTGCAGTGAGCTTAAGGCTGTATCTTCGCTCTAGAGATAAAATAACCCTTGAAATTCATACTTACCCATTAAATTACGAAGTTTCCATTTTATGAACCCAGTATGTGTTTTGGGGATTAATTGAACATCTTCTTCAGAATTCCGGCGTTAAGCTTTGGACAATGTCCTCCTCCAGATGTTTACGAGTCTTGAGATTTCTCACACATCTGAAGTTTAAATTCTCTTAGGGTTACATCGGTGGGCAACCTGTGGCTTTTTCGTGATCAAGGACACCATCCGATAATATTAGAATTGCAAGGTTTTTAGCTGTGTTACATGCCCAGCATTACCATTATCTGTAGGGTATGTGAGGGGGGTGACAACACACCCATCCAACATCTGTGGTGCAGTGCAATCATTGTTCCACGTCCTTGGTGAAAATCAGACTTCAAAATCTGGGGAAAGATAGCACGAAACCAGGAGACATTTCCAAGCACCCAAAGACAACCCAGGTGAACTTTAATAAAGAAACCGGGTTACTTTGAAATGACATCGGTTAAATATGAGAGATCAGGATAATAACCTTTGACTCTAAAGCTTATAGAAACTTTGCAGTTCGTCTCCGAATCAAAAAAATATAATTGCATGCCGAAGATTTCAATGTTTGCATCGTTCTTAGGTCTGGCGATAGCAGAGCTCCACTCAGACGGATATTGTAGGGTAGAGCAGAGACTACAATACCATAAAACCCCCACTGAGAGGCTCATTGACCTATTCTACGGATACAGACTACTGGACCAACTCAATACGGCACAGACTCCATTTGGTGTGCTGTCCGTGCGGTAAGCTGAACATTTTTATATCAGTTTTTCTCGTTGTAATAGTCTCCCCTCTTAAATAGATCCACTTCCTGGTGCAAAGGAATGAATTTTTTACTAGTCCTAACTGCTCCCAACCGTCTGGAGCCAGTGACACTATGGCATCCCCAATTCAGGTATGATGTGAGGCTAAAGGTAGTGGGGGAAAGGAGATGAGAAAGAGGAAGGTGGGTAAGTACATGGCTATTCAGATCTGGTCACCATACACGGCCTAAGCCATTTCACGCAACGTTTCAATTCTTAATGGAGATCTTACACAAGGGCGATACTGAGAGCATCTTCCACTCTGGGAAGTGTTGCAAACATGCTTATATATTAATTTTAATGAATTAATTATGAAACAACACAAATGAACTAGCTAAAATGTACTTGCGTACATCGGGTTTTGAACCCGCGACCTCCGGATTGCTAGTCGAGAGCCTTACCTTCGACCACGGAGGCCGAATGGTGGTCTTTCACCAGGATGTTACTGAGAGCATTTACCCCTTTGGAACGTGCTGCAAGTACACGAAATATTGTTTCATACAAATGAAATGTAAAACTAACATCACGCCGTTTTCCCGCAGGATAGGCAGAGAGGACAGACCGCCAAACAATTCGATCTTGGCACACACTTTATTCACATTCATACGTCGTCTCATACATACTTTTCTATTAGGTGATGGTAAACGGTTAGGGGTAAAGTCGGGGACGTCTTCCTCGGACGTCTCCGACTTCTGCTACCATTCGCATTTTCTTCATGTATTCATATATATAGGTAGGTATATACTTATAAGCGCCAGAATTCAAAACCACGACCTTCAGATTCGTAGCTGAGGACTTTACCCCTAACCGTTTACCATTACCTAATTTTGCTTTAAATTCAATTAGAAAGATGATTTTGCTTAACTTAGAAGTGGTATTTGAGAAAATGCACAAAACATCCATTTACAGAAATCAGATCAGACACAAAATTATTTAACTGTAAAAAAATGTGTAAATACTTTGCAGTGGATGAAATCGACGCATTATTTATTTTATTTTGGATTTTCCAGAGCTTATTTCAACCATGATTCCCTTTGTGTGGAAGTGCTGTCGGCGAGGGACGTCCTGCCACTAGATCCCAATGGATTCAGTGACCCATTTGTCATTGTGGAACTTTTACCAAGAAGAATCTTCAACCATTGTGCTGAACAACAAACTAATGTGCACAAGGTATTTCCTATAGGGATTATAATATTTAACATACTGATAACACTCCTTCAATTACTTATGTTATTCTTAACGGGAATGATCGAACTCAATATTCTATATGCTCCTCAAAAGGTGTTTTTAGAAAAACACTCTTGTTTTGCAAGTTGTCATTTGAAATGATCCATGAAATGATCGATACATTTTGAAAATAAAATTGTGCGAGGCATCACAAGATGTTTAATACATCAAACTTCCAAACAATAACAATTTTTAAACCATTTTCTTGTTTCAGAAAACCCTCAATCCGATATTCGACGAGTGCTTTGAGTTCTCCGTGACCCTGGAGCAGTGCCTGTCGGAGGGTTCGATGGTCGCCTTCACGGTGATGGACCATGATGTGATCACGGCAAATGACTTCGCTGGAGAGGCCTTCCTTCCTTTGGCCAATATTCCTGGAGTTGCAGACAGTTCCTCCAACGTTGACAACTTCCACGGACTAAAGCAAGTCGACCTACCACTGATGCAACAGTATGACAGACGTGAGTTTTTTTCAGATAATATAACAATAATAATTGTTTTCCAGTTATCCAAATACAACTTTCATATTAAGCGAAAGTAATTTAGATTAGTTGCTTTTCATCAAAGGGTACAAACATTTGATCCGGCTCGAAGGACCACATCGAGAGGACGGTAAACGGAAACTGTTAAATTAGTGCTTTGGTAGAATTATTTTATTTTAGGGGTATAGGAGTGATGATTTGAGTTAGGTAACTAAATCTCTACAAATGACATCACATCTGCATAATACTACGTTTCTTAAAAAAATGATTTTCTACCGTTTTATAATCTACTTGTTTCTCCCATTTAGTTAGCCATAGTCTGCCATCTTAGCTGAGTGGTTAACTTACTATGGAACTATATTTGCTGTGAGATTTAGGTATTTTGGGTCCTAAGGTTTTCAGCATTAATACAAATGTTGTGTGTTGTTTCAGAACACCCGATCCTTCAAATTCTGGAGTCCAGAATAATGGACCGTCAGGCTCTGGAGTTTGTAAAGAAGCAGAAGCTCAGGTTCGCCCAATGAACAGCTTATTGTCTCAAACACTTAACGAAGTAATAACATGAATGACAATCTTTACGAACAATTCCTTGCTTGTGAATCCAAAACCTTTATGCCTTTCCCTCTTGTACACATTTCATTGTTATTTCGAAATATTGTCATAATTTAGCTTTTGCAGAACTTATTCACCTTCATCATACTGATAAAAAGATGTTTATAAGACAAATTTTATATCTTTCTAACCTAATCCTATTGTAACATCGTTTCTTACATTATTTGTAAAGATTTAAATTTTTAAAAAACATTTAAACCAAAACCCGAACTAGAGCTGGTTATTTTCAAAAAATTAGAGCACTCCACCTTTTTTAATGTCGTACCTAATATTTGAAATGCACTTAATAATACTAACTGTGTAAGTAGTCACATGTGTCAATTGATGTTGAATAAAGACATAGTTAAACTGAAAATTAACATATAAATACGATTCTCCATAGTCTAAAATGATATTTTGTGTGTAAAAATATTCTATATTGAAGAGAATAATATGAAAATTCACCAACTGTCGTTAGAAAATGCAACCAAATAAAAGAGTATTTCAACGGTAACTCTTCATGCTCAATTATTATTGATTTGTAGGTGGAGCAACTTATTAGCTTTGAATTATAATTACTCTGTATTTAATCAACAAAATAGTAGGAAATGTATGATTACAGTGTACACTTGTTTAATTAGATTTTAAGAATAATAATGTGTGTTCTGCTTGGTGACAATATCGATCTATATATTGATTTTTTTGTAAAAGTGTGAGTCTAATCAATTTACTATCATCTACGATTTATTTCGTGTGTGTTTGTAAAAATCTTAATGTGCTTGTATTACGATAAATCTTCAAGGACACAAATTATCAATTCTTCGACATTTATTATCTTAAGACTGAATATTTTATTAAATTTATAAACTTTTCATATTGCTATCTTTTAGCAATGAGAGTTATTTTGATGCTAACTTGTATGTCAGTATCACAACTGTATTTATTTATATCAAATCATTTATCAAAATTTTCTATGTCATTGTACATACAATATACTAATTGAAATCAAAGAATTAGCATCACAATTGATTTATTATCAACAATCAGTTTGATAAACAAATATGTACTACCCTGAGAAACTTTAAAATATGCGAAATCGCTAGACAACAAACTTAATGTGTGTGCTTTATTTCATACGTACTTAGGCACTTATTTCAATCTAGAGTGATTGCTTTTTACGAACATAAATTATATAACATAATTGAATTTTCTAAATTTCGAAATGTCACTGAGGAATTTAAAAAACACTGATTGACCAAAAATATACGTCTATTCTAATAATCTTTATTTGATTTTAGACGCATTTTACAAAATTAGTTTATCGAAGCTTTGCGTATTATCTGTATACAGGGTGAACTCTTAAACCACTTTATAACAATGATTTTATAACTTTTTGGTATCTACTAGTGAAAATATACGGTGAGTAATCCAATACAAACTTTGTCATAATACTTTTATATCCAAGAAAATTAATTTAAACTTCCTGCTCAAGAAGAAGTTATTTAACCAAGTACCTACTCACCAATATTTGGTACCTATTTACTTGTACTCACCTGCAATTAAAAATGCCACAAAAAACGTTTTATTTAATTTGTTGTTTTCAGAGGTACGGATACCTGTTCCACTATTATTGGTACCTTCAGTGGTGTCATACAATTTTCTTAAATACGGGTATCCAGCAACAAAAACATCAAAACACACTGTAGTTACAAGTATAATCACATACAGTAATTATTATGTTACGAATAAAGTGTTATTTAATTTCTGAAGATATTTAAAAACAGGTTTCCGGAAACTTAAAATTCGGGTTACCAACAACCCTTGGAAACCCACAGGATGACACCACTGCCTACTTTCTGATCTTGATATGGTTAGATAATTAATTGCATATCTATGTAGGAAAATTACTGTATGTGGTGTTGAAAAAGTACCGAACCTTCATTTTTGCTGCGTAAACAAATGAAGCGCGGGTCCATTGGTGGGGATGTTTAAATAGGGAAAGTACTTTATTTTCCGTCCACAGAAAGTATTAGTCTCTGGTAGTCGGCCTAGGAGTGAGGAAGCATATTATCCTTAACATGGAGGAATGCTTTCCTAACTGAGCATTGACTAATGCTTTTTTGCGAGCGGGGAAAATTCACACGCGCATTAATGTCCCTTACACATATCTCTGGAGGACACTTCCCGTGCTTTATTTGTTTATTTATTTGTATTATTTACGCATTTCGGCTATACTTACGCTAATTTATTAAGAATCTCTTCAAATGATTGGTAATCGGTTAAAAACTGGATCGCAGGTCTTAACGAATGAATTAATAGGTTTTCAGTTGATTACGGATACATTATCACGATGTCAGAACACGTTTTCATGAATATTTTCTGATTTTTATGTGTCGTGATAATATATTCGTAATTTACTAAAAGTTTATCTGGAAATTTCGCATTTCGAATTATCAAGGTACGTGCATTTGTCTTGATAATATATCATGACGAAATGAGAAAATATTCGAAATATCATGAACATGTGTTCCAACATCGTGATAATACAGCTGAAATTTACTGGAAACCTGTTAATTAATTTGTTAAGATCTATAATCCCCTTTTTAACCAGATTAAAGATTCTGGATAAATTTGCAATACTCATTTTTCTCCGTGCATAGAATTGCATTAGTAATAAAGATCCCTTATGAGAGTGTAAAACAGCAACGGATGGTAAATAGAATTTATAAACATAATGTGTAAATAACAAAGCAAAATGATATCCTGTTTAAGTAATACAACAAACCATAAACAATAATACCCTGGAAAAATAAAGGTTCGATATTTTTTAACGCATTATTATTATTAAAAGAATTTAATAAAAATTTAGATGTATAAATATATCCAACTATAATAAGAACAAATGTATAAAACTATATCAAATATTTGTATTATCCTACATTATAATATAGATTTAAATAAAATAAATTATCATAAAGAAGTGAATGAAATTTAAAATTATTATATTGTGGAATGTATTAAAAAGAATATATGTTAATAAAAAAATGTGTGATGTTGTGGAAATCTAATATTGTAATGTAATTTTTGGAATGAAGACAAATATCACTATTGCTTTCATTTCACGTAACTCTTCAAAGTGTTAAGATAATATTATAAATGTACGTACATAATTTTAAAATATATTATTTAGTGGAAGGATGAAATGGATTTTTGTTGAAAACTTTCATAAAGATTATAAAACGGTTTCTGAACAATTTCTACCCAATATTATATTGTACTGTTTTGGTAAACGGTTAAGTTGCAACAAATCTATGTCTATTCAATCCCAATCTTCCTTTTGTCATTATTTTTTTTTCAGAGACGGTTTACATCTCACCATGCATTAAATTCGGGTGTTTAATACATTTGTCTTATATCCTCTATTTTGAAACATATTTTAATATGTTATTTTTTAAGATAATATCTATACATTTGTAATGCCGAAACGGTAATTATATGAAATTTTCTCGACTAAAAAAATCGTAAAGTAAGCTCCGAAAATAATTAAAAACACATTTTCTTCTATTAATTAATATGTGATAGGTGTGAAAAAAATTGTATCTTTAAATGCAACTTAACCATTTGTCAAGAGATTTTTTTTCTATTTCAAACGAGTCGTTTTTTATTAAATATTTTCACCATTTTCTCTGAATTTTTATCGTTTTTTTAATATTAGCGCGCTCCCTTTAACATTCGAATTAATATATCTCCCTTTCAAACCATCTTTGAACGCTTACTACGAAGCCTTAAAGCAAAAACTATATTATATAAAAACATTTATCACTGCTATTTTTACCCATTGTCATTTCACTGTCTCTTAAACACCACCTTTTATTTCCTCACATTAATTCTATGTGATCTGTGAAGATATTGCATATTTCTGTTACCTTCACAAGTTTTAGGACGTCAGTTTCCTGTTTAATATCTCAAAAAAACAAAAGAATAATCAATTAACTAAGTCTGTCGTCCCACTGTAAACAAGTAAGCCGAAGACACTACGCAGAAAGGTAAAGTTCGCTATGGTTTGCTGCGCAGGCATTGTGGAAATTCACAGGATCTTCGGTTTATGTTGATTGCTTACCGATTTTCAACAAGTTCCACGACGATTTTGTAAATCCACCACATAAATAATATTTTGTTTTACCTACTTAATAAGTTAAGAACTTTTCTGGCAAAGGATTTCGTCTATGAAGATACTTAAAAACGGATTTCCGGAATATTCTAGTTTTAATAAAGGGGTTTCCAAATACACTTGAACATGAATTGGACCCGCTTTTGTAACGAAATATGGTTTAAATCTATTTTCATTGGATGAAGATGATTTTTTTTAAATGTGATCATTTACTTAGGATCCAAAATGGCTACTATTTATTTCGTATTGTTAGATTTTTTTATTATTTGCCTAATATAAAATGTTTGGTTTCATAAAGAATCATTCTAAGAGTAGTTTTTAGGGAAATTTTATGTGAACATATTATTTTTTATGTGAATCTATTACTTCTTAAAAATATATGTTATGTTATTTGAATTCGAATATTTATTCCATTTGTCCATACTATGAGCTTGCCATTGTGGATTTTGTAAAAATAACTGTACTGTTATAAAAAATAAACTGATAAAAAATTCTTATGACTATTACCTTTAATGTATTATGTTTGTGATAAATTGTGTTTAAATTTTAAACTACTTAATAAAAATCACATTATAAAAGTTTTACATTATTATAGATACTTACATTATCTATAAATCTTTAAGAAATAGAATCAGAATCTGTATCGGAAAATTATGATTCTCACTAAATTTATGAACTGTTAAACCACTGGAGCCATATAATCATTTTCAGCCTTGAGCGCTTGGAATTTTTTAAGCGTTTGGTTTGGGAAGATTTTGGTCAGCTGATATGCTCGTGGATATTTGCGAATTGGGTAAAATGTGGCCAAAAACGCTCCAGTGGTTATTGTGTCTATTCTTGCACACAACTGAATATTATTGTTTATCGTAATTTTTTCACAAATATGTAGTTAATGATCGCCACTTTTTAATATATATTATGTAACTTGAAGCGCATACCTTAAGGCGTGCATTAAAAATGTGCATTTTTATTGGATTAACGTGTTTTTCATAACTTTTTATGGTTACACCCATCAATGTAATGTATCATGAAGAACAAGATAGTACTAATATATCGAAACTTAACATAAAACTGTCTTATTGGGACAAAGTCTCTAACAACTCGACCATCAGGACCTAATTATACACGATTTTTGACGATTTTATAAAAAGAATAGTTTTCCAATAAAACTAGGTTACAAACCATTTCTTCAGAACTTTGTGATCATAGCTGATAAAAGATGGCTGCCAAAAATATGGGAAAATATAGTTGCAAGATAATATACTTAATTCTGGAATTGAAAAATGAGATCTACAAAAATGACATATAATATTTAGGTCCCAATGGCCGAGTGGTTAGAAGAATTGTCCCGGTAATCCAGGGTTCGATTCCCATTTGAGGTCGTTACCTTTTTATTTTTCTGTTTTTTTGTTCTTTTTGTTGTTCTGTTTTATGTTTCGTTTTTATTTATTAATATTATCATCTTCGTCAATAAAACATACATAGTTTTATTATTTAGTAAACTATTGTAAGTATTTATATATATGTGTTTTTTTTAGCAGACATGATGTACAAAATATCGCTTTGAAAATCTATGAATTTATTTCAACGTCCATTATATATTATATTATATTTGTTGATATATAATATCAACAAATTAGCATTTTTTGTAAAATAAGTTTAGTTAATTATTTCCCACAGTTTTAGACAACCCTTTAGGTGCTGGTTGTAAAACGCACACTTGTCTTCTTAGTCTGTTCAATTTAGAGTAGATTTCATTCAAAATATATTTTTGATTTGCCTAAATTGTCGCTAAAATCGTCAAGAATAATGTACTTACCATTAATTATTTATACATATTTTTATTTCGAATTTAACACTAAGTTAAAAGCACAATTTTGTATAATACTGGAGGTTTTAGATCACTTTTATTAGATACTTCTAAGAACGGGTTATTTCACGGAACTTTAACAATTCATCAAATTCAAAGTTAATATTCAAGTTCTGTGAATGTCATATTCAAGTTCTGTTACTATCCTAGAACTATGAAACAACCGGACCATGGTGGAATATAACAAAGTGAGTAGAACTTTCACACAACTTGAATTTTAACTTTGAAATTTGATAATGTTTGTCAGAATTTGAACAATTCATCAAATCTCAAAGCTAAAACTCAAGTTCTGTGAAAGGTCTATTCAAGTTCTGTAATATTTCATCATGGGCTGGTTGTTTTACATTACTTGGAAAAAAAACAGAACTTGAATAAGATTTTCACAGAACTTGAATTTTATACATTGAAATTAGATTGTCTTGATAAAGTCTTCTTTTTTCACAATACTGTGCAACAATTTATTATTGTGGAGAAAAGGATTTTTTTCATTTGCTATTAAATCATTCAAATATCTATTCAATGTATTATAACTAATATGTGGCAGTGACGGTCTGTGATTTTTCAGTAAGCCAGAGTGATAAGATTGAAAAATACGACATTATCGATGTTGTTGTTGATAAATTTTTGTGTTTTTATTTTGTATGAAGATTTTCAGGATATAAAAAATATACCTATTCACACAAAAATATTGTAAAAAATTTTATCCGCTTCATTCATTTCGTATTTTTCGATCTTAACACTGTAGCCTACTGAAAAGTTACGGGCCGCTACCGATATGTAACTATCATGCATATGTACTCTTTTTAACAAATACTTTTATTAACGCTTATTGAATATATTTTTATCTTACATTTGTTGATGTTTTCTAAAAATCTACCCACTGAAATTGATTGTAATAATATATTATAATGTAAGTATGATCTATAATATATCATTGAACCAACTATAGTGACCAAGTTGAACAACTATTGTGTAAATAAAATGAATGTTTATGCTTAATTATATAAATACCTACGTGAAATAAAATATAAACTACCATCAAGTAAAACGATTCTTTTAATTTTTACTTAGATTTCCTAACTCCTACATTATCCAAATAAGTCAAAAAGGGTAGATACTTAAAGGGAACGCAATTTTCATACAAATTTTAAATTTGGATTTGAGGACAAAATACTTGACAAACTGAAAATTTTTTTTAATCAAAAATTATAGTACGGGTATGTGTTACTTTATTTATTTGTGTTTTTTATTATAAAATATAGGTCTCTGAATAATTAAATTTAAACAAATAATTATAAGCAATAATTAGTCGCCTGAAATATCAATAAGAAATGAAAATATCTCCCATGTAAAAATATATGCCGCCAACAGGAATTGAACCCGTGCCTTCTAATATTTGACAAGTCAAAAATATTTCACCCATAAATGAAGATATAATATGTCTCAACGCCATCTAGTGAGAAATTTAGCACTAATAAAGCCTTTCCTACAAAAATAAAGTTGGTTGTTTACAGGTGGATAAAATATAAAAAGCAGTAATTGTTGATTGAGGTACTAATACATATTGAATCATTCGGCAGGTTGGAAATAATAGCTCAGTGGTTTCAGAGCACCTGACCGGACATCAGAAGGCACGGGTTTAATTCTCGTTTGCGGCATTTATTTTTACTCGGGTGATATTTTCAATTCGTATTGATATTTCAGGCAACTAATTATTGCTTATAATTATTTGTTATCCTTTATGCTATGCATAAAACCTTGTCTTGGAAACATTAGTTTATCATTAAAAATAAATTAAATTTTATATGATTTTAGAGGTATCCCTGGTATATTTTTGTGACTTAACCTCACCCTTCTTACTGTTTTGATATAATGAAAAATAAAATAAAACATCTTTAAAAAACTCGTTTTAGGTAGAAATTTTAGTTTATTTGAATATTTTTATTTGGACGATCTATAGGATGTAGGTTAGGTAAGGTTATGTTAGATTAGGTTAGATTATAGTTTAGATTAGATTAGGTCAGGTTGGGTTAGGTTAGTTAAATAAGGTTAGGTTATATCCACTTGTTTGCCCCACATTTTAATAAACTCCCAGATTGTCCCGGAACGCATTACAAAGAATTTATCGTAATTACATTATTTCTATGTAAGTACATAAAGATAATATTTGTTTTTCATAGAAAAATAAACAGACAACATGAAAAAATATTATTCAATTTAATTATATCAGTTTTTTTTAATCGTAAAGACTTTAGGTCCGTGATAATAATAAAAATAGAGCATGGCGAGAGTGGTTTGTTTATGAGCATGGCGTAAAACACTGGATGGATCGCGTAGGTGAATTCATTTTACCTAAATTAAAATATAAAGTTTTCCCCAACATGCACTCATTTTTCATAATAATAATACAAAACCTTATTATAAAAAAGAAATATTCCGTACCGTGAACCGAATTCGACAAGTTTGCCAATTTTTCATCAGTCGAGTATGTAGTGGAGTCTCTGGTTTTTTGTTGATTTTGTCAAATATATTTTTCTTGGCCATTGCTTCTATTTGTCGAGAGCATGTCGAGAGGTAGAGACGGTAGAGAGTGGTATATTTTAGAGGTGAGTCCTGTGAGTACTTTCCGATATTGGGTACGATGAGTACAGGTACAAAAAAATACCTGGTAAAAATACCCGGTACAAAATACTTCCAAATATTTTATACCTACTTTGGGTATCTGCACTGCCATCTCTATAGAAGGCCGTGCTGTAGAAAACCAACTGACATTCAAAGAGTCCTGTTTTGGGGACTTCGTGGTAGCTTTTTTCTATGCGCCAGTATGGATTTTTTAGGCGTCTGGAAAGTATGTGCAACTGATTGAAGCAGATATTTTACATTTTACATCACGTTTCTGCAATATTTATACTTCATTTTTGTAAAACAATACGTTGGTGGTTATATACGATCGTCAAGGTAAGACATTTTAAATATATTTACAATTTGAACGTAGTAAATAATGTTTTCAACAACTTTCATAATGGCGGATGACGCTTAGCTTTGGATCTGTACAGATTATCATTAGAAATGGTGTAATTTACTAGATAATATAATATAGTCTACATAATAGTAATAACATGTGTAGAGCTTTTTGAGAGAATAATAGGGTAATTCATAAGCCGCCACGTTTTTAGTAGGCACTTGGAAATGATACTTCGTTTCAACTCGATTGTTGATTTGTTTTCAAAGTGAAATTTGATTTGTTTTGAAAATGCGTAATGTATTTATTAGTGGATATTATTTTCAGATGCCTCATAAGTTCTGTGTTCCCGGATGCAAAGCAAATTACACCAGTTCTCTGAAGAAGGAAGGAGCGGTTACCATCTTCAAATTTCCAGCGGAGGAAGAACGCAGACAGTCATGGATCAGGGTCATTCCTCGCAAAAATTGGATTCCAGGTGCTTTCGCTGCCGTTTGCATCAATCATTTTGACAAAAAGGATATTATATCGCACCCTAAAAAACCAAAATTGGCCATCGGAGCTACACCAAGTATTTTTAAAGGTTTGCCAAGTTATTTAACAAAGAAAAAGGCACTGGATATTTTGTACCTCAGCACGCCTCAGGTCCCCGTCACTCTCCGTCCCCAGTACCCAGATACCACTGCCGTCTCTATTACATAACCGTGCTGTAGATTTGGCGGGAAGTCAAATTTCAAAGTAAAGAGGCCTATTTCCCCAAGAAGCAAAAACATCATTCCAGCTCTGATTTTAAAGGTTCTAATGAATTTAATTTAAAGTGAAGGCATGGATATTTCATATTTATAAATACTTACCTATTTTACCTATGCAAATCGTTTTGATTCATATTAATGAATACATACTCACCTAAATCCTATGGGAAAAAAAATTATTGTGGGAAGTAGATATTTTAGAATTTCATGGATAAATAGTAAAAGAATTTTTTGTACAAGTATATATTTTATTACATTATACATAATACAATACAATTTTTGATGGATAAATAGTAAAAGAATTTTTTTTACAAGTATATATTTTATTACATTATACATAATACAATACAATTTTTGATGGATAAATAGTAAAAGAATTTTTTGTACAAGTATATATTTTATTACATTATACATAATACAATACAATTTTTGATGGATAAATAGTAAAAGAATTTTTTGTACAAGTATATATTTTATTACATTATACATAATACAATACAATTTTTCATGGATAAATAGGAAAAGATTTTTTTGTACAAGTATATATTTTATTACATTATACACAATACAATTATTTTCAATATTTGTATTATAATATATGGATAGGAACATTGGAGGGGACCCACCATACAAATATCTGAGTCCATAAAAATAAAGAAACAAAACACAGGTTACATAAAATGTTACAAAAGTAGGTAACATAGAATATAAATTATTAAGTAAGCAAAATAGATCAACTGCTAATATCCTTCAAATCAACAATAATATTGATAAAAAATAAAGATGAACACTAACTATAATATTAACTAATTACAATATGTTAAAAGTTTTCCTGTATTACTTTTTTTGACCTCGAGTAAATCATGAAAGCAAAGATTAAAGTGGTAGTACTATATCGTCTCCTTTTTGATTTTAATAAACCTAACCTGATCTAAAAGTAGTTCTAAAGAGTTTTTAAATTCATATTCAAGACTACTGGCAGCGTCTAGTGCGGACTTTAAATAAATATAAGCTTTTAATAAATGATTATTTACAGTATTCTGACTCTTGTCTTCATAATTAACATTGTCATCTATATTAATATTATGATATCGTACCAACAAATTTTCTAATTGTGACCATAAACTCAATATCATAGTTTTGGGGAATAATCACTTCAATTCACTATGAGAAAGTTAATTTGTTCCGACAAATACTTTGATATTCAGATTATGGTCAACTACAACTTGAGAACTTAAATATAAATGTTTATCTACATTATCAAAGTTTGTGGCGTATAAATATGTTATGTCATTTATAGTTTTTATATTCCACTCACCGAGTTTGATTTTTATTTGCATATTTATAACAAAATCACTATAATTCACTATTGTGTCACTTTGAAAGAAATGTTCAACTTGTTCCTCGTGTCGATGTTTTATTTTTAACTTCCTATTTTCGGGATTCACTCTATCCAGTGCCTTTTTCTTTGTTAAATAACTTGGCAAACCTTTAAAAATACTTGGTGTAGCTCCGATGGCCAATTTCGGTTTTTTAGGGTGCGATATAATATCCTTTTTGTCAAAATGATTGATGCAAACGGCAGCGAAAGCACCTGGAATCCAATTTTTGCGAGGAATGGCCCTGATCCATGACTGTCTGCGTTCTTCCTCTGCTGGAAATTTGAAGATGGTAACCGCTCCTTCCTTCTTCAGAGAACTGGTGTAATTTGCTTTGCATCCGGGAACACAGAACTTATGAGGCATCTGAAAATAATATCCATTAGTAAATATATTACGTATTTTCAAAACAAATCAAATTTCCCTTTGAAAACAAATCAACAATCGAGTTGAAACGAAGTATCATTTCCAAGTGCCTACTAAACACGTGGCGGCTTATGAATTGCCCTATTATTCTCTCAGAAAACTCTACACATGTTATTACATAGAACTATTATGTAAATGCGAAGTATTTTTCAAAAGTGGAGTTCGGCCCCCCTCCTCTATCTTGTAGCGGATGTGGAAGATCCCAGCATAAATCAACTATCTATAGATTGATAACTCCGCCCTCTTTCCATACGTTTGCTTTCGTCAAGTTTTAACCATAGATCTGGCAAATTTGAATACACCACGCATCGCCGACGTCACACCACACCATCGACAAAGGATAGAGGAAATTTAAAAAAAAGGCGCAACCATAGACAATTTAATTCTGCTTCGGAACCTACCTAAAACCCAATTCATTAGCCTAAAACATAAGTAAAATGTCACCCAAGACCACAAGGTCCCATCTGACAAAGCCCTGTCCTAAGAAAGAAATGACCTTTAAAGTAACTTCCTTTACAGCTCATTTTCTCAGGACAGCGTTTTATCAGAAGGAAGCTGAAAAGCAAACTCATAATTACATGTACAATAATTTTATTTTTTAAATATAAACATGAAATACAATAATATAAGCACAAAACACATTTAGAAGGTGAAATTACTGTATCAATATAAAACTAGCTGTTGGAAATGATAGTTATTTTCTTTCAACATCCAACGGCAATTGAAAAAAATATTGTCAATAAGGCAGTCAACGATTCAACCTACTGTTTTAGCGTCTAATTACATTATTATTTTTTTTCCCTCCTACTTATCTTATTACTTAAATATTTATACCTTTCATATAAAAATAGTAAGTATACAGTACTTTTTAGTTTTAAAAACTTTATATGCCTTTTAGATATTTTTAACTTAGGAATAGTACACAACATAAAGAATGTAACAGTGTAAACAGAAAAGTAAATTTAACAATAGGTTATTGTTTTAACAATACATATTGGCACCTGATAAATAAATAGGGTATAATAATAACAAATAAAAACACCAAATACAAGAGTAAAATTTAAAGAAGGTGTTGAGAGAATATTCATTATGATGTCAAGTATGTAATAAAAAAGTAGAACTATATATAAACTAGACATATAAAAAAAACTAATTCGACTATATTTTTATTAACACTAATCGGTGACTGAAAATGGGTTGCAGACTAATACAGCCAAAATGAATAATGTAAACTCCGCATCAGAGAATACTAGGCTTAACATTACAAACGATAACAATTTTTATTTTTATTTTTATTTATTTTTTTTAATAGCTTTTTTTTTTTAAAAAGAAAGACAAACATTCCCAGGTTACGAATAACCCAACAATGTTTGAAAATCTCCTACTACCACCACAGAAAGCCGAAAATGTTGCTTGTGTTGTGATGGAGGACTTAGCCAGCCGAGGAATCGAACACGCGACGCTCGGGTGAGACCCAAGCGCTATGCCCACTCAACCACTGACCGGTCGTCATTTGACTTGTATATTTATTTTTTCGTTATTATTCTACTACTCATATAGAGATGTCAATAGAAAATGAATTGGCAAGGATACACCACAACCCAAGGGCGGATCCAGCTTTGGCGCCAGGGGGGGGTCACGTAGTCGTGGTCAAGTTTTTTTTTTTTTTTTTAAAGAAAGACAAACATTCCCGGGTTACGAATAACCCAACAATAACTCCTACCACCACCACAGAAAGCCGAAAATGCTTGCTTGTGTTGTGATGGAGGACTTAGGTCCGGTCAGTTACAGTTACAAGAAGTTATAATTTAATTTTGATAATAATATATACAAGTAAAAAGTAGGTATTGTTGGATATGGTAACACTAGGTATATCATTAAGATTGTTTTTTGCTCCGCAAGCCCGGGCGGCGTAGGCTCGTGTGATGTCAATTGTCAACCAATACAGTACAGATTACAATTATTAATTGTGTTCTTATTTCACCACAATATAACATGGTGTCAGGTGTGTCTTCAACATAGTATTGTGTGTAGGAATCTTGCAACTTTTTGAATTTCCTTTTCCTCCTTGTAGTTATTCGCCATCATATATAAAAAGAAATGATTGCTTAAAACGTTTCCACTCGCCAACCATATCCGTAGCATTCTGCATTTGCAGAATTTGACTCGACATTATTATTGTAACACTTTGCTTGTCACGACAAAATAGACAAATAATAACAGCTTGTTGACCGTTATTACTTTGCTTCCTGGTAAAGAATTTGAATCGTTCCACTGTAATATTCACTGTAGGTATGAAGTGTCTATCCAGTCTATCGAAGAGTAGAATAATGCCTTCCAGCGTGCTCTTCTCAATAGTGAGGCCGAATGAATTAAAAATTTGAACTCCTTTAGGACCAATCGTGTGCAGCAAATGTTATTAATAAATGTAAGTACTGTACTTCCATATTTAAGAGGAATATAAACGCTGGAAATATTTCGATTCTTGTGCTTTATAAATTTTAAAACCGAGTGCCTTGCACCGTCATATTTTGGCCTGATTTGCACGAGGCAAGTAATTTGAAATAAATATTGTTGCCATGACGCGGTGCTTGCAATACGTAAGAAGCGCCCAGCGAGATCTCCGTTCGCCGATGCTTCCATACGCTTGTTAATACCTTGTTACCTGGTGGATGAATACCGTCCATTCTATTTTGCCAGCAGCGGCCGAGCCGGCAGCGTAGTCAATATTATCGACAATCCTCAAACTATGGGGAACGCTAATAAAAGTAAATATTTATAAAATTTGAATTGATTTTATTTATTTACAATCCAAACAAAAATATTCTGAAAGTGAATTATTAATAGGTAAATATAAATATTAATAAAAAGAAACTTGATTTTTATAAACCGGAAAGACGGGACATAATTTTATATGTGCAAAAAAACGGTAATTAACTAGCCGAAAGTCATTTAAAAAAGAACGTTTTCCACACGAATGTCACAAAAATGGCATGAAATTGTACGGAGTTCTGTTCATAACATCTGTCAAAACACCGCCATCTTTAGCAAAAAGCATAAATATACCAAACCACCTACTCATGCAAAAAGTCAAATCAAAGGTTAAGTGGTTAAGTTCGCAGAGAACAAACAATAAATCTAGTGAACGTTAAACGTCAAATTCAAAAATTCGCCGGATATCAAAGTGTTGCCGTATAAAAAAAATAATCAGTGTGGAATTTTACAAAATTAAGGGAACATAATCGGAGACGGAACATTTTCATGTAAATCATTCAAAATCCATCATTAAAAATAATACTATGCATTTCTAAAAAAAATTACTAACGTTTTCGTAATCTTAGTAAAAAAATCTATCCACACTTTTAGCCTTTTTGCCTAATTGATTTTGAAGAATTTGTTACAAATATTAAAAATGTGTCCACTTCCGAAGTTATTAATTCATCATCTAGAAAAATAAAATCTGGTACTTACCGCTAAGTCCGCTAACTTTATAGTTATACACGGGTTATAAAGTTTTAAAATCGTTGAACGTAAAATATATTAATTGTAAGGTATTGTTTTATTAATCTAAAATATAAATAACTTGCATCCCTCGTGCGGCATAATTTTATTTTTTTTAAATTCAATTATAATTTCGCCGAAATAAATTAAAATGTTAGCCTTGGGCAAAACCTCGATGAACGAGGTTGTGTCTCGCCTTAAGAATTGCTTTAGGAAGTATAGGAAGGCTGGTAATTCGCGCGGGCGCGTTAGACCTGTCAAAAAACTTCCGAAAGAATAAGTTCTGTAACTTACTAAAATTACGTTAAGTGACTTTTGGTGTCGTTTACATTGGGAATTTGGCCAAACTCGCCTTCAAGAGCGATTTACAGGAAAAAAACTTACGAGTCTAACCCCAGCCTTAGAACATTAACAAATAACATTTGAGTTTAAACACACATACACTGGCATAATGAAGAAACTGATTAGATTACTTACCATTTCTTGTAATGAATTGAATTTGCAGCAACAATTTTTAAGAACACTATTACTTATATTGGAACTTATTTTTTTTAAACTTAGTAAACAAATAAAAGTAAACACTTTATTAATAAAGTTTAGTCGTTCCGATTGAGGTTAGGTTTTGCTAGACGCTAGACGTTAGTCGAAACAAAGCGCGCGCAAGCGTCACACGTGGTTACACGAAATGTGTCATAATAATATGAAAGGTGGCGGCCGAAGCGCGCGCCGGTGGCGGTGCGCGGTGACGCGGTAACATTCGAATTTTCGATGCGTTCGTTCCCGAATAATGCGTTTGCCGTCAAACAAAGTATTATATTAAATTAATTAAATATTGAAAGTACTTAAATAAAATTTATATTGTGACAAAAAATATATAAAAACATTATGTTTAACAATTTTAATTAGTGGTCCACCTAGGTCCTGGATGGGCCCAGGACCTAGGTAGTCATGACCCCCCCTGGGCTGGGGTCCAGGGGGGGGGTCATGACCACCGTGACCCCCCCCCTGGATCCGCCACTGCCACAACCATACAATGGACCTGATTTAATGAGGAGCATGGCAGTACTACGATATTTAAAAGACGCTTATAGGAACAAATTGTGGCCCTAATTGGTTTTAACTTATTAAAATAAATTAGTTATGACAACCATTTCTTCCTATATTTAGCATAGTTTAAATGTCGCAGTACTGCCATTTTCTTCATGGCGTCAGGTCCATTGTATGGTAGTGTATCCTTGCCAATTAATTTTCTATTGACATCGGTACACCCATGCATTGATTATAAATGGTACAGTAATTTTGATAATGAATTGAATAAATTTTTTTTATGTTCGTTACAATTAAGCCAATCAAAACATATATATTTGGCAATGGTTTCTTCAATAACGGGCACAAGATATAAATTTTCGCAATTATAATTCAGTACATACTCGACGACATAATGAATTTCAAGAGCGTTGATAGCAAATTTCTTAGTGGGATCATATGGGTCACCTATGCAAGATATTTTACATCTATGTTCTGCCATCCCCTGTGCAGAAGAGCAACGCTGCTGGTTGCAGAGAAGACATGACTGGGTCCTGCACTCATTTCTGGAAAAAAAATCATAGTTCTTGAAGAAATTGAAGTAAAGATTGACATATTAGACGAACAAAACTAACAATGCTATTCCCTTTTAAGTAATATAAAACAGATACAAAACGTAATTCGAAAATATTTTCCACCGAATCTGTATTTTTACAGTTCTGCTAAGAGCCAATACATTGCAAAATGAAAGGTTAAGATTAACCAAAATAAAGTATTTGTCTGTATCTAATGTCTCCCAAAATTGCCTGGGGGATTAGTTATGGATGAAACGCTTAAAACGAGATTAAAAATAGATTCGAACCTGTATTTTTGTCACCATGCGTCTGAATTTCTTTTGGTAAATCAACATTTTTTTTTTTTTTTACAGTAATACCGCACAAGAGTCCCAACTGCTCCCGTCTGGAGCCAGTGAGACTATGGCATCCCCAATTGGGGTATGTTGTGAGGCTGAGGGTATTGGGGAGGGGAGGGAGATGGGGAAGAGGAAGGTGGGGAAGTGCCTGGCTATTCAGATCTGGTCACCAAACACGGCTAAAGCCATTTCAAGCAACGTTTCAATTCTGAATGGTGGTCTTACACCAGGGCGATACTGAGAGTATCTTCCACTCTGGAACGTGCCGCAAATATACTATATATTATTTTAAATTAATTAATTGTGAAATAACACAAATTAATCAAATAAAATTTATTTGCGCACGCCGGGTTCGAACCCGCATATTTTTTTTACATATTACATACATATTTTTGAATACCAGGAAGATTGAGGGTAGGCAGTGCGTCTTTCTTTAAAGCTCCAGTGCGATTGCGTTTGCTGCTGATATTGAAATGACAGCCACAAACTGTTGCATATGATGCTAAGATTGGATAATTTACGTAGTCAAATCTTCCCAATCTCCAACACCATTCTCGAAATCGACCTTCAGATGTTATGGCTGGAAACTTGTGTCGAATAGAGTCTCTGTCCAAACATCCTTTCACACAACAACAACAACAAGTTTTAATGACTTTATCGGTAGGCATTTTCACACATAAATCAAATGTTTCACACAACCAAATATTTAAAAATGTTTGACAATGATGACAAACAACGGCGTCTGTCAAACTTTGCTTTTAAAGGAAGTGAAATGGCGGGAAGCATGAGTCGGCCACCTAGCGGCGAGAACACGCATTACACCGTTTGCGAACCCTCTCTTTCTGGCGCACGAGTCTTATGGTAAAGTGAGCGAGAAACAAAAAAAAAGCATCACCTACGTCACAAACATAGATTTTTACCATGTCTATAATTTGTGTTGACGTTTTTAAGCGGAGTTATACCGATCCCAGTGGTACAAAGCCATCTCGCTAATATCAGATAAACAATTTATTAAAATCTGCCAATAAAATTTCCACAACGGCGCAGTAACTACACAAAGTTCAGGATGTGAAAATGTCAAACACCATAAATAAACCATTCTATCAAACACCATGCCATAGACACTCAGCTGTCAACAGTTTTACCATAGACATTCACCATCAGACAATGGAGATTTCCGTGGCTAAATACTCATAACTGTCCTTTTTCCTCGTACACCTTTCTAATAGGAAAGAGCGAAAAGGCATCTGTATTTTAGTGACGAAAGCAAAAATATTTCTTTGTCCCTTTTCCTCATATAACTTTCTAACCGACGAGAGTGAGAAGTCAGTAATATTTTAAAGTACGAAATACTTCAAGACCTGTGATAGAAATATTAAACCCATAGACATATGAATATTAGTAGACCTGCCCTAAGTGATTAAAAGCGTATTATCCGCGTGCTCGCGTATGGCCTCAAGTGAAATTTGAAAACGTGACGTCATCATTCTTGTGCGAACTATGGTCGAGGCATCATCGGTTCATTTTACAAAATAACACTGCAAAATGTTGACTTGTGATATGAAAACTTGTAAAAATAGATGTGAAAAAGAGAATAAACCCAATTGTCGTATTACATTCCATAAGTAAGCATTATTTTACTTTATTTTAAGCTTATTCACACCGTATTATATGGATCAGTTTTAGAAACATATACTATCACATCACAATGTAGCGATTCTCAAGTGTGCTCATCGTTGTTTACTGGGGTAAGTAAATTATGAAACATTTGTAAAAGTGTCTTAACTAAATACTCTGAAACTAACTACGACTCTGCAAACAGAAGAAATTTACTTTGCCGAATTTGGACTTCGCAAATTAGTTCATAACGTGGCGAGTAATTTGCGCTCCCATGTAAAAATGTCTATTCATTCAAAAGCAGATTTTGCTTTTAATAACTAAATGGTGATATTATAATGCGAGATGCCTATTTACTGTCAGATTGATTTATTGACGAATCACAGTCAGCCTTACCCCCTTCGTTCTTCAACAGTTGATTTTACCCCTCGCCATTATCTTCTCGTCTATTAATTCCTATGTCTGTGATTAAACCAAATATTTTGGAACCAGGTATTTTGGAGATTTGTCACAAGTACAAAGTACAGCATGAATATACCCGGTACTTTTACGCCTTTCCTCTAGTTTATTTATGTATTTGGCGGATTTGGCCTTAGTCTATGGATTGTCGTTTGTCATACACGTACTTTACCGGTACTTTGTGAAATTTTGTTATTTCATATAAAATAATTAACCAAAAACGATGGCTGACACCAAGAAACGTTCTTATAATAAAGGCAAAAGCAATTACCACGCACATTCTCAGAAGAAGAAGAAGATTTTGTCGCTGGAGCCTGGAATGAAAGGATTCTTCTGCACGTGTAATTTTCAAGAAAACAATTGCATCCGTGAAGCTTACAACCTTTTAAACGAATATGCGGATAAGTTATATGGGCCCGAAGAAGGAAGGGCTGTAAGCGATGTAGCAACAGATGTAGACAATACTCCGGAAAACGAAGAAACAGATATCTGTGACGACTTAGAAAAGCAAATAGCGGATATAAAATGTAGTGGACACAAACTAAAAAGATTTCAATCTGTTCAGACCTCCGTTCCCAACTGCATATTCATCAAGGCAGACGTTGACGAACCTACAAAGCTAGGCAGTGCTATAGTGGAAGATATAGCTCTTACCAAACTCCAGAAGACTAGGTATCTGCTCAGACTAGTTCCTATCGAAGCAACGTGTAACACCAAGATAGAAGAAATCATTTCAACAGCGGGGCAACTGTTTGACAAGCATTTTTTGGGCGAGCCAACCACCTTTTCAATTGTCTTTAACAGACGGTACAACAATTCCTTATCGAGAGATCTAGTGATCAAGGAACTAGCTGACCTGATCACCCAGAAGAACAACAGCCACAAAGCAGACTTGACCAAACCAAAGCTGTCGGTCATCGTAGAGATTATTAAAGGTAACTGCCTGCTGAGCGTTGTGGCAGATTATTATTTGTATAGGAAATATAACCTTTACGAACTCTGCGTCAACCCCGAAGATAAAAACAAAACTGATGATGATAAAGCCTGTGATCCCGAGCATAAGGATAAAGTTCAGGATGTTAAGACGGACGAGGATAAAGGTGAAGCTAAAGAGAAAACTCAAGAAGAGGTATCTGCGGAAATTGCCGTCACCGAATAGAGTTTGAAAGGCATTTTCTTTCAGTTGTGCAGTTACGTTACATTGCCATAAATTTAAGATAAAAAATTATTATATTTAATAATATTAATATAATTACACTATTATTGTGTATAAACTTGTTATTTTCATTTTATATTAGCGTTTCCACAATATTTGGGTGTAGATCTCTTGTTACCAAAACCAATTTATTATTTTTATGTTCCATCTAGAAATATTACTTCTTTTTTTCATTTATAGTTATGCCTGGTCAATCTATTTTTATTCAAACTAATGGTAGATTGTTCTCACTTGTCTAATACTTAATTAAAGTTACTTGTTTGCTCTTTGTATGTTATCTTGTATTTATTTAAAAATATATAAATAACATAAAAAGCTTACTTTTTATTACCAAATCTGCATAAATGTTTTTTTTTTTTTTTACATCAATTCCATACAGGAGGCCCTGAGGAAAATAATTTCTCTCGGGGCCTACGTCATCTATGAGGATGCTGCGTGGAGGATCTTTGGAGAGGAAGAAGTGAACACAGGTCTTGAAGAGTCATGTTATACGAGGAATGAAACTCGGAGGCTGGCTATTGAACTTAAGAACAAGTCATAGAAGCGACCCATTCTCATGTGACAAATGTCAACCATGTACATATGTTTGGCGTGTTTCCCCACTGCACTGGTGCCAAAGGGATCAATAATGTAGCAACGAGTCATGACTCATTTTATTAAGAGCGGAAGCCACCGTACCAGCTCAATATTTTCATACGACTCTCAATTGAACGGGAGCTCAGAGCGTACGAGCAACTCCACCGATACGAGTCCCAGCGTATGAATGATCATATGACTCTTTTAATACCGGTACGCTGCCTCGTAACACAAGATAAATACAATGCTAGGTAGTTAGTAGGTGTAGGTACATATCTCTAAGCCCAGATGTCCTACCACGTCTCAGTATGTATTTATTAACAATTGTTACTTGGATAATTTTAATGGCGCTGTTAAAAAAGAGTAACCATTCAATTGAGGCGTGGTACGGTATATCAGGAGTCGTACGATAACGGTTTATCAAAAAGAGCTAGCCCAATAGTGCGGCTGGCTCATGAATGACTCATCGCTACAATGACGCTAGTTCTTTGAAGCATCTTCCATTGTACTACTTGTAGAACGAGAACAGAATACCTACCTGACACCTGTGCTCTAAATATTGCAATCTGTTAAGATAGGGTAATCGTTTCTGCATGCGGTCTTTTTCAGTTATTTTGGGGCTCCAGACCAGAGGTGCACTTGCGATTTGTACAGGGTCAGCAGTTGTGTACTATCTCGAGGCCCTGTACAGTACGCCCAGCTTCTGAGGGGCTAATAACTCGACTTGTAAGAGACATAATAACATAACTATATAGTTTTCATAATTTTATTACATTTTAAAACAATCTCATGTACACTTACGATGAAAACTACAATCCTTATTAATCAATGTCCCCTATTACACATACCAAATGCAAGATACAAAATTATTGACGCAATAATATTTTGAAAAATGCCGTGTATTTTATAGTCATAACCTGGATTACAATATTTGTTTTATTTATTATGTACATTGTATTAAAAATAAATTCTGACAAAACAAATAGTGGAACGTATCTGGAACAAAGGCTTTAATACCCAAAGAAATTAACTGTATGACTTATACTTGAAATTGAAAAAAAAACATAAATTAAGATACCTAAACAATTAATTAAGTTCTATTAAATAATTATTTTATACATAGTTACAATCTTATACATAGTAGTATATTAGTAGTTATACTAATATGGGTACATACATACACACTTGACATCAGAACAATGACAGTCTTTGATAATTTTAATTATGTGTATAGAAATCTATTCAGTTCCTCGTATTTATGTAATGTAATTTTCTTGGACATTTGTACACGCTTTTCTATCCAAACTTGTACATTATATACTCACCTAGCACCACCTGAGTCATTGGCTAATGGCAAGTTACACTAGCATTGAATTAAGTAGTTATAGGTTGCATAACTCTTGGCTGTCGATACGTATTTCTCCAGAGCACTACTTTACTGAAGGCATTGCAGTTATATTTCACGTTATAATGCATAAAAAAAACTCAATAAAACAAAAGTTAAAAACATTTGTCATTTGTATGTAAAAATGAAAATATCAAGATACAAACATACATGGAATTCCATATTTTTCATTTGACGTATGGTCGTACCTTGAGATATCTCTTTTTACACGTAAATAACTCCTCGAATAAGCTTAAATATTTCGACAAATACACACTGTTTGCACTTTTATCAATCAAATGGAATGACTGCTAAGTTCAAATTTGGCTCAAACGCAGTCACCAATGCAACTGAGCGTAATTTACAAGTTACACTATCTATTTGTGTGGATTAATCATGAAACTGTGTAACATAAAAACACGTCAGAATAAGTAGTCCATTATATAATATAAATATAAAATTTTACTGTGTTTTAACCATTACGTACCCAAAGGTAAAAATCAAGTATCACCTGAAGGGGGGTCACTAGGTTCCCCCGTGTATTGCGGAGCAATCATATCTTTTAAAAAAAATTTTATGCTATCCACTAACACTCAAATATTAGTTACTAACTACCGTTTTAACATTGCCCATCTTCACCCAGCAGTCAATCATTAAGAATTGCAAAAAGGTAAAAGAGATAAGAATGAAATCTCGAATAACCCCTTTCCAATAAAATGCACCTCTTACGACCACACTAGCAGCTTATTTGCGGTGAGGATTTTTTTAAAGTAATGTTTATCCAGGGGGGGTGGAAGAGAAATTTCATCAGAATTTAATAGATATTTCAGAATATATTAAAAAATATTAACATGATAATTTTTTCATTTAAATGCGATTCGATTACTGAATATTTTTTAGAGCAAGAAAAAAAAATCAATATTGCACAAAACTCTCGTTTGGGGTGGCATATTACCCCCCCCCCCCCCTCCGGTACGGAAAGGTTAATAAAAAGTTCTACACGTTACTTAATAGAAGAGAAGTTACTTAATAGAATATCTGACTTGAATAATGTTGATAAATAATAGGAATATTTTTCTCTTGTATGTTGTTAATTCGAACATTGAAGAGACTAAAAAGCCACTAATGAAATTATAATACAGCCAATTAATAATAATATAATTGATGCCATGTTATACAGGGTGTTTTACCCCCAAATTCATATCAGATAAACCTTATTATTCAGTTTTTTTGAGGGAGTAGTATTGATTTAATTTTCTTATTTAGTCAATTCCAATCTACTACATTTTTTACAACAAGTAACGTTTTACAAATTTATTGGGAAAAGTGTTCATATGAAAATTATTATGTTACAATATTCAATTATTTACATGGGAATGGCAAAGATGTATTTACTATCTTTGCGATTTCTTATATGGTATAAAACGTCTGCCTGATAAACTCTAAATTCTAGTAACAAATGTAGAAAGCTACATATGCACAACGATGTATTATGTGTAAGTTCCCTAAAGAACAACAAATTAAACGGATATGGAGTGCT
The DNA here is from genome assembly GCF_061612785.1 of Hesperophylax consimilis. NCBI lineage: Eukaryota > Metazoa > Arthropoda > Insecta > Trichoptera > Limnephilidae > Hesperophylax > Hesperophylax consimilis. The sequence continues at coordinate 36,441,040 of NC_142842.1, forward strand.
GCAGGCCAAGCAGAAACAGTCGTTCCTTCAACAACTATTATAGTAGGTAGTGCTATTTGTGCGGTGATGGTAACCAAAGACATAAAGGTAGTCTCTAGTTTCAATAGACTTTTTGACAAGCATAATGTGTCGCACATTTCTTCAACACTATACATACATAGCATAATTAAAATCAAATCAAAATAATTGACTAAACCAAACATTAGTTGCTATATATAATACATCATTAAAATAAATGGTTTAATTTTAAATGATTTGTGGGAATGAATTAATTAAAAAGTGTTACCTCAATTTTAAGGCGCTGCTCAAAAGTAACAATCGTGTGAATGCATCAAAATGTACTTCAACTGTCGCATAAAAAAAATAAACATCCGTGGAAAGTTTTAAATGCATTGTTACTTCATAATAAAAAAATCAAGCTGACGTTAAATTGGCTATTGTTTGATCAAAATGTATTTCTCTAAATAAATCAATAAAATTCCTACTTATTCAAAAAACCAATGAAAATATCTTATGGTTCACTAAAATGTCTATTTTAATATAAAATATATTTGTATTTATACAATTTTTTTTATGAATTTGGGTTCTCGTAAAAATAAAATTTACATACAATATCTACAAAGTAATAAATGTAACCCCTTTTTGTGATGTTCAAATTACATACTTCACTCTTAAATGCCACAAAAAAAACATTTTATACGTCAAGGACGAAACGAAAATTAATTAATAATCATTATTGTACATGACTAAGAACTTTGTGTAAACATACAATACATACGCAAAGTGAGAAAACAAATTAATATTTATTAACAAAAAATCATTTGAGAAGTGATTCTTTGCGTTTACGGTAGGATTGTTTATATAAATTCTACATGAAACTATGCAATATATTTGTATAGCAAGTTTAAATGCAGATTTCATTATGTATATATACAATCATAAATGTTATTTATTCACTGTCCGACCATTGTCAAGGCCTTTACCATAACATACTCGGCAATACAATAACACAATAATAATAATTACTTTCTATATGTATTTACAAACTCTTAATGAAATAACACTTCAAGAACACAAACCCTAAAACAGCACATGTTTACAATTAACACAAGAAGTACCGAATCACATTGCTATTACATTATCTCAGATGTAGAGAAAAGATCTGTCAACAAGATACTACGTGACTCATTGCAATATTCACAAGGTATCTCAGATGTAGAGGATTCTCTTACCCTAAAATAAAAATCTGTCAACAAGATACTACACGACTCATTGGAATATTCACAAGGTAATCCGATAAGTAATTTATCTGGGTTTCTTCGACTCCTTCGCATTACGACAAATACTCGTTAGCGAGTCACACGGTAACGTGAAGTTGAAACGTACTAAGTTTAGCATTTCACATAATATTACACGTACATTTACAGTCTCTAAAGGGGCTCACGTAGGGAGACCGAAGGTCAGCGAGTTATCTCACTCGACCCAAGGTCAGCAACAAGCTTTCTCATGTGACCCAAGGTCAGCAACAAGCTTTCTCATGTGACCCAAGGTCAGCAACAAGCTTTCTCATGTGACCCAAGGTCAGCAACAAGCTTTCTCATGTGACCCAAGGTCAGCAACAAGCTTTCTCATGTGACCCAAGGTCAGCAATAAGTTGTCTCGTGTGGCCAAAGATCAGTTTGTTCATATAGACAAGGTCAGCAATAAGCTATCTCATGTAGTTGAAGGTCGGCAACGAGTTGCGGCCAAAGATCAGCGAGTTATTGAGGGAGGCTAAAGGTCAGCAGCAAGTTGTCTCATGCGGCCAAAGGTCATCAACAAGCTGTCTCGTGCAGTCAAAGGTCAGCAGTAGGATGTCTAGGGCGGCCAAAGGTCAGCGATTCCTCGAGTAGTTGTGACCGTGGCTGTAGTGGCCGCCACCGGCGTGGCGCTGGTAGGGAGACACGAAACGTCCACTACGCGATCGGTTGCGGAAGTTACCACCTTTGTTGTTGTAGTGATTCGGCCGGCCGGAGCCCTTGTTGTGATTGGCCCATTGAGTTCGCTGGTTTTGCACATCCTGGAAAGGGAGTTTTTGGAATAAATCAGATCTTTTGTAGCCATAAGAAATAATTAATAATACAGCATTTATGTTTGTTGGTCAAGTAGATCAAACTAGAAATTTAACAGCCGCTTTGGCCAGTAAGACTAAGCGAGTGATAAAATGCAGTTCAAACGCGCATTACAAAGTTCACTCAAGAATTTAAAGACATCTATGTATTTACATAAGTATACATAGATTTACCTCTGGGTAGGAATCATTTAACTTAGCCTATCACCCCACTGGCGCGGTCTCGGTACCGAATCGACAAAAACCAGAGACCCTATACAGAGAAGCACCACAATGGCTGTGTTGCAAACCGTAGTGAACTTTAATTTTCTGCACAGGGTCTCCAGTTTTTGTTACGGATACCAAGCCAGTGGAACAACGGACTTATCATTATTTAGTTATCAGAGATTTTATTATTAGCTATAGAATTTTGAGGAATTGAAGTGATGCAAGAATAAAGAAACTAGTAACCACAAACCTGGAAGGCGTTGAAGTTATTATGATAGTTCTTGTGACTATTGTAGTTGTTGTGGCGAACTTTTTTGTTTCTGCCGCGGTCCATTTCATCATCCTCCTCCGTCGACCTCTTCTGACCCTTCTTGTCTTCAAACACCTGAGGAACAGTCAATGCAGATTAATAACACTGAGAAACTAGAATACCTGAAATCAGGAGTCTATACCATCCTTGTCAACTGCTAGGATATAAAAAATATATATATTACATGACAGCTCACAATGTTAACACATTTCGACCGGGTATTTTTTGCGGTGGCGCCCCGCTGACTCCGGGCGAAAATAAAGGTACAGCGCGAATTTCTTTAATATGTTTAAATCGCTATAGCTTCAAAAATAATTATAATATTTTAGTAAGAATTCCTACATAGTAACTCAGCATACCCAAGCTATAAAAGTACTTATAACGAAAATCGAATATTATTTGAAATGCAACTCAATTAACTTTGTAATGTTTATTACGGTTCGCCTATCGGTATTTGCTCATACCTGCTTTCTCTAAATACGCCAGACATCTCTCGCTCACTTGCACATAGGAGTTGAATGGGTGCGGAACAGAGAAAGAGATTCGAATCGGGTTTCGCACTCATAAAAACCCTCTTTCCAGGAATTGAATTATTTCAATAACAAATAATATACTATCCTTTAGTTAAAATACCAGTAAACGAAAGGCACTAAGATAAATATTTAAAAAAAAAAAGACTTGCATTACCATTCTATAATTATGTACATATAGTTGGGACCTTCACAAAGAGATTGGTATATAATATTAATATAAAAAAACATTGAAGAATTCTGTCTTTTATTCCATTGAAATGATGCCAGCGCAAAAGGTAGAACTATTAAGCATCAATCGACCGAACGGGTAGAACTACCTTTCCCGGCCGAAGTGTGTTAAAGACAGGGGTTACCACCTGGTTAGGCAGTTAGATATTTTAACACGAGCAGTATAAGGCCCTCTTCACCGTATCACTAGTATCGCTGCAGCGGCATTTTAAGGAATCTTTATAAGTAAGACTGATGGTGTTTATGTATTAATAAAATTTTTAAGTAATATTGTATAAGTAGTTTCCCCAGAAGAGCTACTTATATTTATAATGATTTTACCAGCTGTTAGAGGATTGGAGTTGGCGATATGGTATCACATCCACATAGATAAGCACACACTTCACCACAATCTTTTCACATCTGCCCTGATGATGGACACTGTAATGCTGTCCGAAACATTGACTAAAGGAGGTAGCGCAACCCGTCCTTAGTATCATCAAAATTCATTGATAAAAAAACAAAACATTAATTGCATTTCCGCACCAAGAGCTTAGTTGACAAATTAAAACATCATGTGTATTCCCGAAGCATTGGACAGACGAGACAGAGCGCGTATCATGTAATGTGTTAACATTTAACCAGTGGCAAAATGACATCTACAATTTAACTCCAAATAAGCTCAGGAATCCGCTGGATTAAAGTCTGTCAGGTACGTTTTATCACAATCTGTATTCACAATAAGATCACCAACCTGTCTGTTCATCTGCGCATGGTGGCCGTTCCACGTGGTGACAGGGGCCCCGTACCCTCGGTGCGACAGTCGCTGCAGCTGGGCCACCACGTCCCTCTGCGGCTCTGTGGGGGCCCCCGCGCTGCTGTTGCCGCCACCGCTCCCGCTACAATTGGTGGCTGAAGCACCATTTTTCACGGTGGGCTGCTCGTTACAAGCCTCGATACTTCTTATCAATCTGGAAACATCAATCAATTATCAGACGTATAATTTGGAAGGTTTTATTTTCTTCATCATTCAACTGCAGCTATCCTAAAATATAAAATTTACTTGTCGAAAGTGTAATATTCAATGCTTTTCTGCACTAAATAATTTTTTTTTTAATTCTGCCAGATAAAAAGATTAAATCAATCCAATTTTGCAGCAGTGCAGTTATCTTATTATCTTTTTATACATTGCTGCACACTTTTTTTATAAATAACTACTTAACAAAATTTTTTTTGTATGAATAACACACAAGAGTCCCAATTGCAGCATGTGAGACTATGGCATCCCCAATTGGGGTATGTTGTGAGGCTGAAGGTAGCGGAGAGGGAAAATAGATGAGGAAGGTGGGGAAGTACCTGGCTATTCAAATCTGGTCACCAAACATGGCTAAAGCCATTTCAATTTTGAATGGTGGTCTTTCACCAGGGCGATACTGAGAGTATCTTCCAATTTAGAACATTCCACAAATACACAAAAAAGGTAAACTAACTTGCTGTTGACAACTCCATTGAGGCTGGGACTGTGATGAGCTACCGGAACCACGTTGGAAACCTTCCAGCCATGGTCTGTGGCCTTGGTAGTCACCGCCTCCTTGGGCGGCTGCGGTCTCGGAGCACTCAGCTTGTTCCTCACGCTGGCATCATCATCCTCGTCATCGTCATCTTGATTCTCCTCACCGGACTCTAAACCATAAGGTACAAGACCACACATCTTCTTCGAAGAACCATTGTGTTCGGGTTTGGTAACATTTCCATTAGTGGCAGAATGATTTCCGTTCCCGTTTTGCATAGCACCGTTCCCATTGGTGACAGGTTTGGCTGGATTATATTTTTCATCACCGTTTATTTTATTTTTAATTTTGATTTCTCCGTTGGTGTGCACCGTTCCGTTTAGAACAACACCATTTTGTTTGCTAGGAGGGTTTGTCGAAATGCTTTTTATTTCACTAGATGCTTTTACCTCCCCGTTAGTGGCATGCGTTCCATTCTGTATGATATTGACTGATTTACTCGGTGATAGGACATTAGAAATTGCTTTCCGTAGCGAGCCATTGTCATTTGAGAATGTAGTTTTATTGTTGTTGAACTTTCCATTGATTCCGTTAGAATGTTCTGCTTGTGATTGCGTTGTCAATGTTAGATTTAAAGTTAATTTAGATTGAGGCTTTTCGTTAGATGTAGACGTGGTACTGGCACCATTTTCAGTAGTTCGATAGGTGATGGGTTTTGAATTGGTGTCTAATCCGTTTATTTTAATAGGGCTGTACTTAGATTTGATGGGACTGTTTTCTTTATTTCTGTCTGGGAGCACTGGTCCAATGAAAGTACTTTTCTTCTCTGGCAAACTCTCTTCGTTTTCTTTCTTGGTGAAAATGATGGACTTGGTGGGGGATGATTGGCCGTTGAACTTATTCTTGGTCACATTGTTAAGATCTGTTTTTTCTAGTTCGTAGAACATGATGTAGGCGTTGGTGCTGAGGACGTTGGACATGGGAATGGTCCGAACACAGCTGTCATCGAAATGGTAAAATACCCCTCCTGGCCCCAATCCCACGGCCGTGTAGTGGCCACAGTTTTGTGAAGGGCCGAGGTGAGTGACAACGGACACCAATCGATAGCCCTGAAAAGTATAAATTACTTTTATCTAGCAGTCAACAAACCTCTTTGTTCACAACAATTACATTGAAATTAGTCATTTGTATTATCTAAATAAAGAACCTGATAAGGTGTCCAAATGCATACCTGTAAAACCACATTATGTTAAACAGATAAGCTGAAAAGTCAATCAATTTTATGAAAGGTATTTAATAAACATGTATAAATGAGACAATATAATCTCAGACTGGTGTCACCAAAAGGGTCACATTCCAAACAAACAAGTGTATATTATTATTATTATTGTTGTACCTCAATTGTACTGAAGTAGTTTTAACAAATGCTGATATATCAGCACTGAAATGATATATAATAATAAGTAAAATATTTACCAGCATAGCCTGTGACCCCTGGTGGAACATGAACTTCTTGAGGGATATTCTGGGTTTGAACTGGACGTGTTTGGACACCTTGCCGCCTGACAGTGAGAATCTCTTGAGGGCTATGCAGAGCACCATGGGGGCTCGCTCCACATAGAACTGCTTTGTCGCTGACACCTAGAAATCAATATTAAATGTTAGCTTTCCTTGACAATAAAATTAAAAATAAGGCAGTAGCCAGAAGCAAAGCACTTCGATACACTTATATTTGGTTGTGCGCCAAATCTTATTCATATAACACAAAACCTTGACTTTTTTACACCAAAGTGGCTTACCATTCCTATTTTAACACCTTCCGTTGCCAACAGGGATACCCAAAATATCTCAAAATTACTATCCTTCATGTGTAATAATTTTAAACAGCGACTAAGAGTTTTTGTATTATTACAAAACCTATAAACATATAATTTACCATTTACTAGATTAAAACAGAAAAATAAATGTTAAATATCATTTTTTTGCCGAATTTGGACTTCGCAAATTTGTTCATAACGTGGCGAGTAATTTGCGCTCCCATGTAAAAATGTCTATTCATTCAAAAGCAGATTTTACTTTTAAGAACTAAATGGTGATATTATAATACGAGATGCCTATATACTGTCAGATTGATTTATTGACGAATCACAGTCAGCTTTCAGAGTCAGTCAGTCAGTCAGAGTTGGCCTCTCAGAAGCTGGGCGTACTGTACAGGGCCCGCAGATACTTTAATAGTACACAACTGCTCACCCTGTACAAATCGCAAGTGCGCCCTACTGTCGAATTTGGCAGCCATCTCTGGTCTGGAGCCCCAAAATACCTGAAAAAAACCCTCGACTCTGTGCAGAAACGGGCGGTCCGTTTGATAGATTCCCCAATCTTAACAAACGGACTGCAATCTTTAGAGCACAGGCGTCAGGTAGGTATGCTGTCCTTGTTCTATCGGTATTACAATGGAAGATGCTCTGAAGAACTAGCGTCATTGATCCCTTCGGCACCGGTGCGTAGTCGGGATACACGCCAAACGCGCGCCCAACATTTGTACACAGTTGACACTTGTCACATGAGAACGGGTCGCTTCTACGATTCGTTCTTAAGTTCAACAGCTCGGCTGTGGAACGAACTGCCGGCCTCTGTGTTTCCTCCCTCCTACAACATGGGACTCTTCAAGACCCATGTTCACTCCTTCCTCTCCACAAAAAGACCCTCCACACAGCATCCCCAAAGATGACATAGGCCCTGAGGGAAATTATTTTCTTCAGGGCCTCCTGTGTGGAGTAAATATAAAAAAAAAAAAAAAAAAAAAAAAAAAAGCTTTACCCCCTTCGTTCTTCAACAGTTGATTTTACCCCTCACCTTTAATTTCTAGTCTATATATTCATATGTCTGTGTTAAATATGTAATTATCATTGCTTGCCACAAATAATATTTCTTGTAAGCTGGAACCATACCACAACTGTTTCCACCGCTCGCACGGAGACTCCTTTGTGGGTTATGAGCGCAATCTCACTCTCTCTTTAACGAGCTTGCTTGAGGATGATGGGCGCCATCTGACTTACATTTTAACTAACTTGCTTGTGGGTGATGGGCGCCATCTGACTCACACTTTAACTAGCATGCTTGTGGGTGATGGGCGCCATCTGACTCAGTCTTTAACTAGCTTGGTACTGACCTTCTTATTGCACGCCTCGCACTTGTATCCGAGATCCTCGAGGCGCTCCCGGGAGAAGAAGCTGTCCAGTGCCTCATCCAGCGTTGAAGCCTTGCGCGCGTCCACTAGAAGGTCCTGGAAATGCTGGAAGGTGGTGGACACGTGACTGCAGGCCAGGCAGCGCACGGCCGAGCGCAAGTAGCCGCCTAGCAGCTGGTTCAGCGGGGTGGTCTCCTTGCTGTACTGCTCCAGCTGCTTACCGCCCCCGCCCAGCCCCGAGAGGTATGTCTTCTCCATGGACTCCACCAGATATCTGTGATATACAGATATATTTAATCCGTGAAAATTAATCTTAGAATTAAATATTCAGATATGTTTTAAACAATCAATCTATGTGCAAATCTGTCGAGTTATTCACGATACGATTCTTTGCTAACTTACAATCTAATTTATTCAATTTCTGATAAATCATTTAAAATCAATTTTGCACTTAATTTTTTATAAAACCTTATTAATGGTAGATTACTTATTGATTTAATTTTTTTTCTCTTCATCTCTCCTCACGTAGATTCACAAGTTTCCCACTTGTACTATGAGTTTCCGAACACTTTGCATAATGATGAAAATCAAACAGCAAGCCACCACCACCATAATGAAGCTTCTCTCTAATACCTCTGCAAGACTATGGAGTCTTGATATGCTAAAACTTAGCCATGTCACACTACAGCCAAGAACTGGATTATAGGAGACTTAGAAGTGGAAGCGTTCTATAAAGATGGCCAAGACCCTGCACCAATAATTATGATGTTAACATTTCCAAGAATATTAACCTGAGGAACTCGTGGGCATCCTCCTGTCGTCCAGGAGTGAGGTGTCGGCAGATGAGGCGCAGTTTGGAGTACACCTGCCAAGGCTTGATGGGTCCGTTGGAGTTCTGAGTGTCCAGCAGAGTCTTGCGCATGCCGCATATTACACAGCCTCCTGAAACCAATGCAAAACCTGGTTACTAACATTTTTACATTCATAATATTTCACATTCTGTTTTGCATACATATATTCAAAAGACACGTTCGAGATGAATAAACTCAAGCCTTACTTATTCAAACAAAAGCATATTGCTGATAGCTCTGTTACAACTTCTTCATCCTTGTATTAGAAAGAAACGATACAATGGAGCTTTCAATAGAGCGCCCCTGAGGAGATATCTCAAAAAAAACCGGCGCTATACAAATTGTCAAGTAAATTAATTCATTAATTAAGGATAGCCTGTTTACATACAAACAAGTGAACTCACACAACTTATGGTAAAAAGTTGTAATGGTATTGTATTTATATGACAAGAAAGTTCTCATAATAATTATTATATTATAAAGTAGGATAAATAATTAATATTCTGGAAACGCGCTATGTAAAAGGATTTTATGTTGCCACTGAAGCAGTTTTGATAGTCAAGTTTGACAGCAAACATAACCTTTCTTTAGTAAAAACATCCTAGACAAAAAGAAACATTGAAATTAAAATATTGACTGGCTCAAGGTAAGCAAGTTCATTGTGTAAAAAATAAAATAACTTCATGTAACAAATCAATAACTGCTTGTTTAGTATTCTACATACCATTTTGTGAACATTTCTCGGCGTGATGAGTTTCGGACACGAGCCAGTTGGCAAAGGCGGGAACATGGAACAAGGCCTGCAGGGTGGAGTTGAGGTAGCAGGTGTTTCCTACATTTTGCATGCCTGAGCCGACCTGCCAGCCCGACTCCCAGCCAAGGCGAATCGCCGAGACCGGGTACAGAACTTTCTTAGGCGACGGCAACCCATTCTCCTGCTTGGTGCGTGCTAAAATTTTATAAAAAATTAGAATAATGCTTTGAAATATGTTTCAGTGGCCAACTAACATTATAATGAAAATGAATTGAAGTTTGTGGATGTCAAGGTTGATAAAAACAGTGTCTTAGGTTTTGTTTTTAAAATAGACAGTTATGTTATCGACACAAAGTGTATACTTTACGGCAACATAAAAGCCGACTTTGTTCACATATAAATAGAACTACCTCGTTCTGTAAAAAGCAAAATGTTTATCTTATTCCACGTGAAATAAAACGGCGCCAAAATAACCACTAATATCGGTGGGAGGGATTAACATGTTGTGAGCTAATAAAAAGACGCAATTAAGAAAGGGCGGTCAAATAAACGTTTGAAATATGCTGTACCTGATGTGAATGAAGAGTTCGGGTCCTTCTTTAGAGACTTGTCCTCGTTAAGTCTTTTCTCCACCTTTAAAATTATGTATTTGGATTTCAGACCGTCCAACACGTCCGATTGGTAAGTTCCCGTTTCTTCAAATTCTATATTAGTTAGGAGAACACTCTTCGCCGATGATATTAACCTATTATCCAGTAAATCATTTTGGTTTTTATCATCAGCTGTCAAGGATAAGTGCAAGGCATTGGACACGGGGTCAAAAATGGGAGCGGGCATTTTTACCTCCAATTTTACGCGGCGGGCACATTTAAATTTTATACATGTCACACACTATTATAAGGTATTGATAAAAATCAAAATAACAAATCCTCGTTTTATTGGCATAAAAAGCACGTATTTGGACACAATTTAATGAACCCGAAAAAATATCGACGCCGCACGGCGTGAAAATAAGTCATAGATTATTTGTAAAATAGATCGTAAATTGCAAAACACACCATTCTCTGCCCATGTGCGCACCGTAGGTCGTAGTGGTGTTTGTACTCGCAACAATCGCAACTATATTTTTTTTAAAATAATAATGTCAAATTAATCCTTGATATCCAAATAATATCAAGAGGATTTCGAATTTTTTTTAACTTTGTCAAGTATCTTTAGAAAAACTTCTAAATGCTTAAATCAGCCTTATTACATTGCAAAAATATTTGTTTTGGAATTATTTATCTAACCGCCGCAACTTTAGGCACAGATTATGAAAATCACACTTCATTTCAACAATAATTTCTACAAGAAACAAGTATTTCTACTTGAAAGTTATTTATAAGTCGAAGCTGAATACTGAATGCTGTAGACATCAGATCCCTGAGTCGTATGGGTGGTAAACTATGTATGATCGTGTGAGAAATGTGGAGATCCGCAAAGAATACAAGGCTGGTATAAGCGTATTGAATAAGATTAAGAAAGGGACAATCAGATGGTTTGAGTATGTAGAGCGAATGAACGAAGAAAGGAGTGCAAGGATGTATTACGCAAATGAGAATGATAGAATTCGGGGACGCCCGAGAAAGACATGGCACGATCAATGAATTAAATACTCGAGTCGAGCCATGTCAAAAGTCATAATAATAGAAAAATATGTATGAGACGATAAATGAATGTGAATGGGGCAAGGAGCGTGTGCCAAGACAGAGCTCTTTGGTGGTCCGTCCACTTTACCTACCCTGGAGGGGAAATGTTGTGATGGTTAGTTAGTTATTAATTGAAGCAATAGTAAATAAATAATTTGATTTAATTTATTTAACATATAAAATATACCAACACATAAAAACGCTCGTAATGAGTTTTTTAATGAGAAAGGTATTTATTTTAAATTTTAATATAAGCAGTTATTGCACGTACACTTCGGAGCGTCGGTAACTCGCGCCGCTCCAGGCCGCCGAGCAGAAAATTAAAGTCCGAAAGTATGGTAACGGCTTACAGCGCAGTTCGTTGTGATACTTTTCTGTGCGGCGGCCTGGAGCGGCGCGTGCTACTGTCGCTCCCAAGTGCACGTGCATTGTGCAATTGACACCAATGATGAATGTCGATCTGTGATCAAGTCGTATATCTATGGATCAAGTGTACCAACACTGACCAACACCAAGACGAGAGGGCCTCACTTCATTGGGAATTTGAACGAACTCATTGTTTTGCAATGGCTGGTTAACTTTGAGGTCGTGTGTCAGATTTGTTAAATTACTCAATTGTCATGTGTCAGAAAAGTTAATTTTTCTCCCAATCATTTTCAATGATAGAAATCGACATTTTTCATGACAGGAGTAACGAATGGCTGGGTTTAGCTGGTATTTATAGTTTTTGTTTATATTTGAAATATTTTTAGCACGTAATGCAATATTCAACACCCGATACAAATTAAAACTTTAACAGGTTCCAACCTGATGGATCTCCAGCCGTGCTGGCACCTCCTTCGCCTTATCCATGCTTCCTGCAGGACATTCAATTAAGGTTCTTGTGTCCTGATGACTTGGAAGAGGTAAATATCTTCTAATTGCTCAACCAAAATATTATTTTATCTACTGGTAAAATGCAATATTGATTTAATAGCTTATGCAAATAATTTACTTTCAAGTTTGTTTTTAAAAGCGATCCGTCAAGAAGAGTGTTTTTATCATTGATCACCAGAATTATTTTAATTCATTTTCTGTCTTGTTTTTGTTACACACAACACTTTCAAAATTACTAAAGTAAACTCTAACGCTTTATTTGATATAATTAATTTTAAGAAAGTTTTTTATGACTATTTTTAGGTTCGAGCATTATGTAGGGACTGGTTTCCGATAGAGTACCCGCTGTCATGGTACGAAGACATAACTTCCTCGGACCGCTTCTTCGCATTGGCGGCTGTTCACAATGGCACCATCATCGGGCTCATAGTTGCGGAGATCAAACCTTACATAAAATTAAACGCGGAAGACCGGGGTATCCTGCCGAGCTGGTTTGCCGACAATAGCCACACCCTTGTGGGGTACATCCTGTCTCTGGGGGTGGCCAGGTCACACCGGAGAGCTGGAGTAGGCTCCTTGCTGCTGCAGACCCTGATCTCTCACGTAGCTGGTTCTACTCCGGTTGCTCCGTATCTTCACAGAGTGAAGGCCCTGTTTCTGCATGTTTTACTCTCTAATTCAGAGGCCATACTGTTTTATGAACAGCGCAAGTGAGTAGTGAACAATTTATTAAATCAGTGTTTTGTTATATTTGTTTTTTATTTTTGGCTTCAGTTAATTCGTTCAAAGTATCATTTCCAGTTTGTATCCCTTCTCTTTCTCAGGTTCGGCTGACCTGACTATCAGTAACATTGTAAAAATTGACAAAATCATGACATTTATAGTTTAATAGTAGCTTTACAATAAATTTTTGCTTCATTCTGTGAAGTCGTCAAAGTAAAGTTATACAGATTACTGAAATTGATTAGAAATAGATTGAAATATATTACTTTTAGTAGATAAAGACAGATTTGAAAATTTCGGTACAAAATAAGAGAATCATTCAATGGGTAAAGTATAAAACAATGTGTTTAGTTTTAAAAAAATGATGAAGTTGTCGAATTCCGCCTCACATAACCCTAATTACTACAAGAAATAACTATTTACATGTGGTTTGAGGTGATAAAAGATGCATTGAAATTCAAATCAAAGTTAAGCTTGAAGGGAAAAACTCATTAATTATTAAAATAACACAAACCAACAACCTAAAAACCTATTTTATGCATGTATACATCTCCCTTGACTTAAATAGTTGTTTCCATTAGTAATTAAGTTGAAATCAAGTGTCATTATTTATTTAAATTGAATTATTACAATAACAAAATATGTTATCTAAATAATATACTATCCTTTTGTTGAAATACCAATGTAAACGAAAGGCACGAAGATAAAAATAAGAGTTGCATTACGATTCGATAATTATGTACATATAGTTGGGACCTTTACAAAGAGATTGGTATATAATATTCATATAAAAACATTGAATAATTCCGTCTTTTCTGCCAAAATGAAGCCGGCATAAAAGGTAGAACTACCCTTCCCGTTGTTAAGCATCTATCGACCGAACGGGTAGAACTACTTTTCCTGGCCCAAGTGTGTTAATACAAACATTTAACCTTTATCAAATATTTGTATTAGCTGTTCATTTAGCTTGAAAAAATTGATAACTTTTTCCTTGTATTAAATGTCGACTTGTTAGCATGCTTATCTTTAACAGTCATCGATGATATATTTTAAGAACTGATTAAATAGATCCCTTTAATTTTTCACTCGTAAAACTGATTCTGCATGATGTCAACCTGTCATCATTACGTATATCTTATTATCTATCTTCAATATTCTCCATATATTATTATGTCATTTGATTTGATACGAGTTAACGTGAAAATTTGTAACTAATGTTTGTTTAGCTGATAAGACATGATATCACACCCTAATCTCAAAAAGATTGTGAGCACTATGTTCATAGAGGTGCAATTTCCGTGTTTAATTACCATCTTTACCCCATCAATGAATTAACATGCTATAAACACCGAACATGTAAACACTAGAAGCGAATTGAATACGTAGAATCATGTCACCAATTAACTTATCCGGTTCGCTGCCATCCTTCCCTACCGGGATCGTTTCGCTTTAGTTCCTTTACGTCCTCAAATGCCAATGAAATTGTTTATCTGTTCAAGAAAAGAAGTCAGTATTTGAAAACTTATAATCAATTTCATCAGAAGTAAAGAAAAGTTTAGCCTACTTCTGGCATAATGACATGCATTAATTAACAATATTTGCAATGTCAGCAATATTTTAAGGGTAAGTATATATTTGCGAACCGTACCACGAATTACAGGAAAGGAACGAATCAATTGCAAGCGGCGTTTCGCGCCATTTGCGGTTGCTTCGTTTCCTTCCCATAAGTTGAGGTTCAGTTCGGTAGTTTGGCTCGCGGATGTATACGTAGCATAAGAGGAAAATTCATTGTAAAGTAATTTACTCGTGGAAGAATTTACTAAGTTAAGAACCCAATAATTTTATTGTTGAAGTAATTCAATTAATGATAATCATTCAAGATATAATATTATTCGTTTTAGTATCTGGAATCACAACAAATATATCTTCCACTTCTGTTTATGTATTGTCAATGTCAGGCAATATAGTTACAAGTGCACCAAGCCTCTTATAGTAACGGCGAGGTCAGTGTCAGGAAATTGTTTACAAAAAAACATTTCAGTTATAACCTGTTTATGACAATTTGATGCAACAGTTTTTTTTTATGTATTGTAAAATGTAGATAATATTTATTTCATTTTGTGGTATTTTTATTACTTTTGATTTATTTTCTTAAACATCTGTATTTATACATTTGTCTGAGGGTAAAGTGTACGAACCTCCGGAGGTGATTTTACGCTTTTAACATTGATGAACACTAAGTAAAATGTTAGCATCTCGTCACTAATGTTATTGTAATGAACCAAAGTGCAAAAATAAATCCATGACCGCAATTTACCTGTGTTTAAAAACCTGCATTACTATGAAAGAAAAATACATTGTAACCATAGATATATTACTCACGTAGACTGGTTGTGATGTCAGAATCAGCAGATTCAGTCGTTCCAAACAAATATGTGTTTTATTATTTTTTAAATAAAACATATATTCAGAATCAGCGTGTAATATATTTTTCACTGGAGTTCCTTATTGTCTCATCCGCTTTCATTTATCATTTCCAAATATGGAATGTATTGCATTGCACTACCCCTGCATACATTCTGGAATAAACTCTTATTATTTTATTCTGGAATAAAATTATTATTAATAAACTCTATTTATATCTGCTTCCGATTTTATGTCCGGGTTAAATCTTCCCCATAGGAAAAACTAAATCCTTCCACACACTTTTCCACAAATGATCACCTAGTCAATCAACATTATGCAAGTGCATTATACAGGGTGTATCGGCACGTACCCGACAAACTTTAACCAGCTATTCCTTAGCACATTTGGAGTAAAAAATGTTATCGGCACTTTGCTGTCCGGTAACATTTTTTTTTAATAATTTATCCCTCAAAAAAATCTTTCGTTATTATTATTATCATTACAAGCATTGTGCCTCAGCCAGTTTTGGTTTGAATACAAAATGATAGTGAGATGTTTGTTATGGAATTCTACATATAATTATATACAACCAAACTAATATATTCAGTTGATTTATATGAATATGTATAGTGTTCAATGGAGTTCCTTAATACCAGAATTCTAACGCGCTTATGTACTGTGCAATAATATATTTTTATTTAATACCAGAACTTATATGTTTTTTTCTTTTTTCATAGATTCCGGCTGCATTCATTTTTGCCGTACTATTATTCTATAAAAGGTCGTTGTAAAGACGGCTTCACATATGTTCATTACATCAATGGAGGACATCCACCTTGGGGCATATAATATCCTTTTCAAATATTTATATTTACTATTTATCTGATTTTATAGGATCTCCTAAGGCGGTGATGAGCAACCTTTTTAACCGAAGGGCCAATTTTCAAGGAGATTAAGGAAAAAATGCTCGGTTGTTTTGAACGTATGTACATAGTAAAAAGATGAAGAAAGTACTCTGGAGAATACTTGACACGCAAGTTGGTGACACGAAGAATGTGTCAGCAATATGATTATTAATTTTGTTAATTTGGGAGGACGAGGAATAGGCTGGGTAGCTCTATCGGTAAGAAAATTTACCCGGTTAAAAAGGTTCCAAGTTTTGACTCGGCCACTCGTCGTTTGCCGAAAGATAGATGAATGAATGTTATTTTATATGATACTAGTGGACCGTACAATGCTTTGCTATTGCCTTTTACAGACGTCTTCGATTTCTTGACTATTTTTCGACTATGATTGTGACTTTACTTCGACTCTGTATATCATTCGGGTGCAGAGTTATTGCTTTATGTATGTATTTCAATTTTATTGTAATTTGTCAAAATTTCAAAGCAATCGATGAAACTTTAACCAACTTTTAGAAACGGAGATTTAAGATTTTGATCAAACGAACATAAAATTTTTATTTATGTAGATTTATATTTTTATCTATTTATTTTATCACTGTTATCTAGTCAATGAGTTGCAGATGGCAAAGAGATAAGATCGAAGTAAACGTGGTGCGGTAATAATATATGTACTTTTTCACTACTTAAGATTATAATGTACCCCAAACCACAGAAACCAAAGTTAAAAATGGTTTCATTTAAATTTCAGTAAAATGTTGGAGATAGTGCAAAAGCAACCGAATTATGGGAATTATTATTGAAGTGATTTATGATAACGGAATTTATTATAATGAAATTTCACAACAAATCAAAAATCAGTCAGTATCAAAAATATTATTTTCGATATTTGTGATTTAGTAGTTATTAATCTTTACACCGGTTTTGAAGGTCACTGGCTTGATTCAAACAAAGTGCAAATATTGGTATATGTGATTTTTTTGTTTGCTTCGATTACACATTATTAAATGTATTGATATTGACGGCAGGTATGGAGATATTGCAAAAACACTTGCTAAGTGATCGCAACGAAAGCAAAATTCATAGAAGTCTGTGCTTGAATAAGCCAATAATTTAATGTAATATATATATTTTTTTGGTTTTTCTTTTATATATTCAATAATATTATTACATAATAAATTTACAGTTTAATAATTATACAGCATTATTTACAGCAGTGTAATTAAACTGCCCATTACACAGCAGAAATTGTTTATAAATATGTAAAAATTGACAATTTTAATAATATCTATCTATATAAATAAAAATGTTAATGTTCGTTTGTTCAAAATCATAAATCTCCAAAAGTTCTTCACCTATTGCTTTAAAATTTTGACCCAATGTTGCATTCAAATATGCGTTTCTTTTTATATACCTATATTATATAGATGTCACTTGTGACAAGTAAAAACATGGTTTTTTGAAAAAACAGCGCCATCTGTTGGACGTAAAAGTAACACGCGCTATTGTTTCTCTATCTGCACAGACAAAATGAGTAACGCGTAGCGAGATACAGCTAGTTACGTAAAAGTAACATGCGCTATTGTTTCTCTATCTGCACAGACAAAATGAGTAACGCATGGCTAGGTACACCTAGTTATTAAATATATATTTTATATAAAAGAAAAACCAAAAATTAAAATGGAGTTCTACAAATTAAACTTGATCACAACATATTTAAAAAAAAAAAATTATGCAATATCTAATGATTCTTACATAATAATAACTAAGTATTTCCATTGTATTGGTCTGGTGAAAAAGCATAATTATATAGTCAGCCCGGTTTAATCCTATTTAATCATAATATTTAGTGAAGTGTCATATTTCCTATTTGGTTAATGCTAATCAATTCTTTTCAAAGAAAGCAAATATGTACATGATTTTTATCAACTATTGTGGAAAGCTTATTAGGTATTTCTAGATATGGGTTATTTGTGGGTTTATTTGTGCGAGTAACTTTGTCTAAGATAAGGCCAACATGGCGCAGTTATTACGCTTTAGAACGAAGTATTTAGGATTTTTTCTGTATGTTAAAAATATGCTGTCTTTGATTTATTTGTCAGGATGCTATAATAATAATATTTGGCTAATTTATTTAGCGCCGTTTTAGTGAAAAATCACCTCAAGTATAATCCTTTTATAATCCAATGAAAATTTTGAAAATTTGATTGTTTTGATTAAAGTAGCTGTATAGTAGCTATCACGATATTTTTGGACATGGATTTAGGGGTTCACTATCCTTTCCAAGTGCAAAAAAAAATTATTGAGCTAATATAATTTTATTATTTAATTAGCAAGCAGCATTCTGCTGATGCGCTCATATCTGATTTCACAATAAGTTAAACAGTAATTGAATTGTTTTTAATCTCTAAATAGTATAAAATAAAGTCGCTATCCGCGTCTGCCTCTTTGTGCGCTTAGTTCTTCTAAACTGCGCAACATATTTTGATAGAATTTTCACCATCATTTAGAGAATTTCTTCCGGAAGGTTTATATATATAATACAGTAAAACTCGCTTAAGAAGTTCCCACTTAAGAAGTTTTCACGCTTAAGAAGTTTTGATTTTTGGTCCCTTGAAAATTCCATACAAAAAACACGATTTTTTCCCACATAAGAAGTTTTAGAGCTAAAACTGCTTCCCGCCTAAGAGGTTTTAGAAATCCGGTGGTAAAATCAACACAAACGAAATATTGTGTCGCAAAATATTTAAAATGAACCTTTTTCCAAGTCATAAATTGAAAGACGTTGACTGAAACCCATACCTAGTACCTGAGACCATAAAACCCTTTGTCGGCCGCCGGGCCGTAAGCCGTAACCTGCCGTAACCAATAAATAAACCAAATACCCCGTCTCCTAATCCCCTAACTAGGTAAAATAACAATGGAACGAATAAACAATGCGGAATTATGCAACAAATATGCAAGCGTCTTTAAGGCCGAAATAACATGAAAGATTATATTAAACTCAACCTTAATGACAACGTGGGCTAGATCTACATTTGCATACATTTGACGCCTCCTTCAATAATCTTCCCTTTGATAATGAACATAGAGATGTTTCGTAATATTATTGTATAAAATTTTTATTCCATCGAATTTCTAAAACACGAAAAACTTTTGATAATCTATCAGATCACGGTTAATACGGAATATTTCACCTTTAAATACTCATTTATTTCACATTCCCACCTTTTTCTAAATACATATGTAATACTAATTACCATGATAACTAGAAGATGTATATATATATTTTTTTTTTGACCGCTTGGATCATATGAGCTTGTTTTCACAACAATTTAACGTAGGTAGACATAGGAATGACGTATGCCCCGGACTCGAGTTATTAAATGGCTAAAATTGAATCCCACTTAAGAAGTTTTCCCACTTAAGAAGTTTTTTTTCTCCGGTCCCTTGGAAAACTTCTTAAGAGAGTTTCACTGTACATGCATATTATACTTATAGAAAGTTGAGATAAGTCAATGTTTTGTAATCAAGTCGAAAAAAAAGAATTTTTGCTAACGCTGGCTAAACCTTCTGAGATACATCAAAATAATGTACTACGGAATTGTATATGAAGATATTGAAAAGGCCTACAGAAAAGTCCGCGATGGTATATGTCTATATCCTAAGGATAACCTCTCAGCAATGTCGTCAAAACACATCAGCTATTTTAAAAATAAGTTAATGCTTTTTTTTCTCCAAATAAGAATAATCGAGTGACGATTTTAAAACATTACCGATCCAATAAATTAGTGGACCTCATGTCTTTCTCAGACGTCTCCGACTTCTTCCACCATTCACTACTGTATATACCACAATGTTATTGTTAAAACACATTGACTTTAATTCAATTCCGGATCTCATTCCGGTGCAAACACTCGTGGCACTAATAAGAACAAACTTTGAAATTTTTATTTTTAGCGATATCGAGTTTTGCGGGCACAAAAATACACAGGCCCAATTTTTATATATAAAGTTACGCCATCGCTAGATACTTTGGTTGTGTAATAGAACCAGTAGTCTTTGAAGACAACACGATATTGAATTATGTTATATTATTTGACATAACACGTGAAGACAGCTATGTGTTATGTGAGCCGTTTGCCTAAACAATAAGAAATAATTGATAAATAATATATAAAACCGGTGCAGTGATGATTTTTATATGTACACAGTTCGCACTGTGCTAGATTATTTGCTGTTGATTTCTATTGCAAAGCACGTATGTACATAGAAAAATGATTTGTTGTTCTTTTAGTATCCTCTCCTGTTGGAGGTTAGCTCTCATCAGGCCAATATTCACACTGTAGGATGTAGCCAGTAAAGTGATAGATTGCATATTAAATTAATTTTTAGCATTCTAGTTTTTAGTATTTATTAAGTATTATGGTTTGAACCCAATCTTTATCCATCGATATCTCAATTAAAGTAAATCTTCTCTTATGGTTGTAAGGTCAGGTTATGGTGGTAAGGTCAGGTTATGGTTGTAAGGTCAGGTTACGGTGGTAAGGTCAGGTTGTCAAGCTGAATACTGGAGGGGGTATAAACATGTACACATATTTTTGACACGTAAAACTTATAGATGGAGAAACTCCTTTCCTGTCAGGAGAATATATGATGTGAAAGTGAATGGAAGAAGAATTCGGAGATGCCCAAAGAAGAAGGCACAATCTTGTACTTAATTCGGATGATGTTAACCCATAGGGTTGAACCCCTGCATTTGCAGTGTTGAAAAATCAAGTGCTTCATACAGTACCCACGCACTGTACGAAGCACTGCAATTGCAGTATTGACCTTATACATTCCTTTTGCCTTCAGATATACTGGGTTAGTTAGAGACAAAATAAGAATATTACTTTATCAAGTGTAACACTGGTACTTATTTCCATCCTCAATGGTAGGCTTAGTGTTGCCATTGCACCCGGAAACCCTTCCTCATCTCCTATTTTTGCTGGGCTGTTAATTGCGCCCCACTGTTGGCCACGTATAAATAAATGGGCATTTATTTATTGTATATGGCTACAAGTATTGTATTGTCTTTTTATTAAATATCTTTTTATTTATTGAAGTTTCTTGTCTGCCACTACGGATTAAGACTCAGTTCAGCAGAAGACTGTGTATAAATTTGAATGAAGCAAAGAGTGTGAACCAAGACAGAGTTGAGTCTTCTTCTTCTTCTTTCGTATGGTGGGGGGTCAGAGGGGGACATCTAGATCTGCGAGCCATTTTAGGGCCTCAGGCGTCGCCATGTGAACCTCATCAATCCCGCCGGGGAATGAATGGAGCGGGCATTCGTTGACCACATGTTCGGTAGTCTGCACCGCACCACATTCACACATCGCCGACTCTTTAAGGCCCCATCTGTGCATCATGTGGGCACAGCGGCTATGGGAGCACCTTAACCTATTGATGGCGGACCAGGTTTTGCGAGGCAGTGAGAACCCAGGCTGTCTCTCGGTGGGGTCATGTATGAGATGGGCATTTCCCACGTTGGCCGTTTGCCACTCAAGTTTCCACCTATCTTCTGGGGTGAGAGGTAGTCGGAGGAGCCTCTCTCCTTCCGCCCAGAAGGGCTACAGAGCTACAGAGCTACAGGGCTGCAGAGTTGAGTGGCAGTCTATCTCTTCTTACCTGTGCAGAAACGACATGATTTACATTTGAATTGTGTTTCGTATAACTAATTTCTATTATTATCTACAAATAAATTCCTTGACTGTTATGTTCACTGACTATATGAAATACTGGGCGGGAGTAGCCTTCCGCGGTGGGGGCATCTGCCCCTGGATCTGGGGCAAGTTGAGAGCGGCCCTGAGCTGGCACCACTGAGCCCCCGAGCCCCTCGGGCCCCCACTTCACCTCATCTTGGACACAGGACGACACCAAAGGTCATCAAATCATTTCATTTTAACTATCACAACATGAAATTTATGAACTATGCTGAAAATTGTGCACAATTTATGTATTACCATCTCATCATTTCATTCATTTTGTAATATCCATCAAATCCATATTGATTGATTTTTATTATTATTGATTGTTTGTTTGAAATGGATCAAAACCTCTCCCGTCTTAACTTTTTAATGCTGTGTTTAAAAATGTTGACCGATTCGATTGTTTGTCTAAGTTTATACTTAGAATCGCATATGTATTTGAAAACTAGACAAGTTTGCGTTGCACGATGGTCTTAACATTAAATTTTCAGTTGCAGTCTGTAGGTTCAATTATCGCCACAGATCAAACATATATTAACAATTATGTATTAGCGCTACCAGTTGTGGTGTTTATTGATATCTTACGCTAGTAGCTACACATCTGTCGTAAGGAATATTAAAAATATATTAAGAGAAGACTCAAAACATATTAATGGAAATTTCTCACTTAAAAGTGTTGACCTGAGATTAATAACGCATTTGCATTTTTTTTTGTTTCTCCTAAAAGCACCGTTTGATTTTAAGCACATCTTGGTATTTTATCAATTGACATAGTTTAATATTTTGTTGAAACCAAAGTTTCTGACGGGAATGTTGTTGTTGTTGTTATTTTTTATTGTTGATTTGTATTGCATTCAATTTGCAATAGAAATGTGCTGGCCATTGGCTAATGAGCATTATTATATATTGTTGGCTATTTGATAAATGTGAAAACTTCACAGACAAATGAACAGTCACATTATTTGTGAATCACGGTAAATGGAATTTTTGTGACCTCACAAAAACTCTTTATCTTGTTGACAACTGAACAAAGTTATGCAGAAACCATCCAACCCCCAATTTGTAAATTTTTTAATGCATACTATATTTTAATGAATACTGATGAATTTAAAAATGAAGACACCCAACCTAAAAGTTCCAAATTTGGAATATTCATGTTGGGTGATAGCTTTCAGCATTTTTCACTTTAAAAAATATATTCATGCATAAAATATTGCAAAAAAAATTCTTCCAAAAAAACCATTCAACGAAAGATCAAAAGGCTTTAAAAAAATATAATTTTTTCATTTGTTGAAACCATTTGTAACCTTTTTGACACAACTTCACCATTTTTAACACAGAGGTTAAATCAAAGTTTTTAAATCAAAACTATCTGCAAACATTAAAACTATGTGATTCTCAGCTTGTCAATTTGTGGGTTGGATGGTTTCTGCATAACATGGTTCCATTCTTGTCTGCCGACTTTCTCTCTGGTGCACCGATGCTTACAATGTTTATCTCAATACAAGTTCTATGTACCTTTCTTAACTTTTAGTGCACGCTGTGTGATTCAAACTCGGCTTATCTGACTGTTAGTCAACGTTTGGTATTCTCTTTTCGGTCATATTCATCACTACTTCATATTTCCATATTCATCAGTACTACATATTTCCATATTCATCAGTACTACATATTTCCATCATCTGTACTACAACTTGAAAATTTGAGATTAATTGTGATAAAAGTGTTTTGTGTCAAAAACATGTTTGTCTCCCTGTTTAATGTATGTATATTGGAATAATAATTATCTACACAAATAATATGTATGTAATACACAATGTGTTCAATTTTATTTTATCAGCATTTTTTTTATTACAACTCACAAGAGTCGTTCCCGCTTCCGTTTAAAAATCGGATGCCCTAGTGGCTGTAGAGGTTATACCAAGCTGTTCACACCTATCCAACACAGTTAAAAGTCGTCATCAGCACTTTTTGTCGAATGGATGGCCAGCGCAGTGCACCTGTTTAAAAATCGTGTCGGAACTCGCTCGCTCGTAGGTTTGTATAAAGCTGTTCAAACTTGTCGTGCCTCAATAGACCCCGACCGCGCAACCCACCCGCTCTCCAGTCGCAAGGAAGCGGGTAAGGGCGTCCGACGTCTAGTTTTTTGTCGTCTGCTTTTTAAACTGAAGTGGGAACGAGTCGTTAAACTTTTGTAATACTCAATATCAATATTAATATGAATTGTGAATTTGCACACACGGTTGGTAGGTGCTACACAAAGTGAATTGAACTTTTATGCATCTCACTTTAAAATTATTGTAATATTGTGTAATAACAAACAATTTTTTTATTATCTGGTGAACAGTATTGTTTATTTAAAACATGTTTTCTAAATTAATTAGCGTATTATTAGTAGGATTGGAAAACGTATTATATAAGTATTCCATATTATGATTGGTGAGTTAATTCACTTGTGGATTATAGGGTACAAATTTCCGTATTATTGCATATTTTTATTATATCGAACAAATGGCATTTTGGGTACAATTGGTTGTGTTAAACTTTTTCTTTTGTTTAAAAAAATACCATTTTAGATTTGCAATTTATTAATGATTTCGAATGTTACAATATTTGTGTCTACCCTACCGTGCTTTTCGTAAATTTTTTTTTTCAGAAATTTTGTATGGTGCCACGAGATTTTCAGCATTTCTATTTGTAAAACAATAGTAATCTTTATTTGTTAGACATATTATATTATGTAAACTGTGTTCTCCCTTAACCCCTCAGGCCTCTGGCATATTCTGTCAGAAGGTCGGAGTATTTCCGCTTTGCAATAAAATCCAAATAAATGGAATATTTCTGAAAGCTGATGAAATATGCTACATATTACAATTTTTGATTCAAACGTAAAAAATATTCAAAATTGCCCACTGTACGATTTTTGTAATTAAAATTACTGATGAACAAAAAATATATTTAAAAAAAAGCATTTTACGAGACACACTGTTACCTCATCTTAAAATTTTTATTTCATATAAAAATAATTCACAAAGTCTCATAATTTTTTTTTTAATTGCGGTATAATCTTTGTGCTCATAAAAGTGCATATTTGAATTCTTCTGTGGTTAATTTTTAGATTGGAATATAAAGCGTGGTCTTTTCTCTTTCTAACTCCGTTTAGATTATATCTCTCACCATGACAGTAAGAGAGACACAGCGATTTCAATGAGACCATATGAGTTTTTCCCAAAAGTTAATAAATTAGCCTGAAGGGGTTAAAGCCAATTTGATTTGCTGCTTTATTTTAGCTTTATTTAAAATACATACCTCCTTTATTAATCCAAAAATCCTTGTAAATATGTATGTAACAAATTTATTTTTTAAGTAGGCTCACTGGTTTTAGATTATATCGTTAATACATATATGTATCATTATAATGGTGACTTTTCTAGTAGTCAATATTAGAGCAAAAACATGTGTTTTTTTTTAAACTAGAGTGTAATAAATGGTGCAAGAAAAATTAGTTTTTGTTGAAAATTTATTAACGCATTTTATTATAAATTTGAATTATATTTAAAAATTTGGCATGATAATTATTATGAAATAATTTTTTCAATTCTCCGACTGAACAAAATAATATTACTATCAAGTTGATCGCCTTCACAACGGGCAATTCGAATTTTGTAGCTTTTTATAATATTGTTATAAAAATAAAAAAATATTCTGCCTAATTTACGTGGTTTGTGAATTGATGAGATTAAGCATGGGTTGTTTCGAAGAATTTGAACAATTCATCAAATTTCAACATTCATTTTCAAGCTCTGTGAAAGATTTTTTCAAGTTCTGTTTTTATTTCAGTTTTGTCAAGCATCTAGCCTATAATGATACAATAACAGAATTTGAATTGAACTTTCACAGAACCCGAAATAGAATGTTGAAATTTGATGAATTGTTCAAATTCTCCGAAACAACCCGTCCTAAGACATTTTGATTTTAAAAATAATCCCCTTTCAAAAATAGGTTACCAATCTCAAAATGTATCTCAAATTTAAACTACAAACTCAAATCAGATTTTGATCAAACTGATAAAATATAAATCCACAATTTTTTTTTAGAAATATTTCATTAATTTTTAAGATTTTATTTATTCTAAAAACTGCCATATTTCAAAAGCAAGTTTCATAACAATTTGTTTCATAATAATGTTTGACACAATTATTATTAATGTTTAGAAGGTGGAACATGATTATTAAGGATATACTTGAATGAATTCATAATCTGCTGTTTCACAGATGGCGCTAATTTAATTATTTTAGGAAAAAACACTTTTTGCATGTTAGGTATCTTTTAAAATATTAAGACAAATTATTTTTTAGTACCTGTACATATGCAATATGAATAAATAGTTTTGTTAAATTCAATTCTTTCAAAAAAGGCGTACAAATACAATATTGGATTGAATCACCGATGCAATATTTTATTTGTATGCCTTTTTTGAAAGAATTGAGCTTGTATACGGACAAAACTTTTCATTCATTTTCATATTGCGTACGTATGGACGCAAACAAATACTTTTTCTCAATATTATAAAAGCATTAAATGTAAAAAGTGGTTTTTCTTAAAATAATTAAATTAATGCCATCTATGAAATAACAGATTACTAATTCTTTTAAGCATAGCGTCTTACTAATTAGATTCTAACTCGCCCGTTCACTGTTGGTAAAGCTGGCCTTAAGCCAGGTTTAAGACCGTTTGAACCATACAAACACCATGGTAATAAGATTCTCACTGTTCTGACCTTACGCTCCGCTTAATATTTATATTGCATTTATAAGTAAAGGTGTTAATGTTTTAAATGTGCAACAAAATTATTTTTAAAGAGGCTTCAATTCTAGTTTAAATTTATTTTCTATTGAAATAGAGTAGAAAAGTTAATCTAGTCCGATTAATGCTGCGTGTAAATTTGCGTATCATAGAAGAAAAACGTATTTATATTAGAAAAAAATGTACGTCATTTTACGAGTGATGAACTTTGTGACACCTCTGTAAGTTAACTCAATGAAATAATTCACCGCTTGTTAGTGTAATTGATGATTTAATCATCTCTATAAAATTATTTGTAATATTTTCACTTACGAAAACCACAAAAACCGTGATTTTCTATAAAAGTGGGTTGTTTTAAAATATGATGTTATGAAACTAAGATATTTATTTAAGTATGTTCAAAAACTTGTCCTTTGAGAAACTTCAACTTGGGAGTTACTAAGGACGGAGACGGGTTATTTCGCAAGAATTGAACAATTCATAAAATTTCAATCTTAAAATTCAAGTTCTGTCATTATTTCATTAAGGCGATGCACTACGTCGTGTAATATTTATAATTGAGCCGCTATCAATAACAACCCTTACGTAGATGGCGATAAGGTTTAAATTCCCGCTTAACACCATCCGCCTGTTTTGATTTATGCAAGAAAAAAACATGGGCAAAAAGTGTCTTTTATTTTATTTTGTGGATGCTCAGGCATAAATATTTAATTTTTTTTTGATCATTTTATAAATAACTTAATTTGCCTACAATAAAATCATAACCGAAAATGGGTTCGTAAGTAAGAGATTTTGAACTTTAAAGCAGTTTTCATAGGCCTTTACATTATTGCTTATTTCTAGGCTTATAAAAGACTTATCTAAAAAATACTCGATTATTTCAAAGACCAAGATGTATTCTACTCGCAGTATTTGATTAAAGCATCTGAAACATTTCTAGGCGACCAAATTTTCAAACCAAAAACACATGATTTTGCATTACTACGTATGGCATCGCCTTAAGGGCCAGTTGTTTCTCAGAACTGAAATAAAAATATAACTTTAACAGAACTTGAAAATTATCTTTAAAATTTGATAAATTGTTTAAATTTCGAGAAATAACTGAACGTAAGTGAATTAACAGAATTTATTCAAGAACGAGAATTTAGTAATTGAGCAGAACAAAAATAACATTAAATCTTCAATTTCTTCTCGAAATCCCAGCATTTGTATATTAATAATTATCGAAAATATTTTTAATTAGTATTAATTTAGACTTACCATAGATTTTTATTTTTACACATTTATTATTATAGTGTATTTTAATATTTAAACCACTGTATTGCCTGTTGACAATTTAATCTATAAAAAACAATATAATAACACAATTGTTAATACTTACAACACTGCAGTGTTTTCAAACTAAAAATATTTTTTTGGAAGTGGTCACCTTTTTTTATTTTGTCTTGTGTTTTGCTAATATGTAGTGACTCAACTATAAATTATACCAAAAAGCCTACTAGAAATGCTCAATCTTAAATTCCTGCGCGAAAATCCACCTAGAATATTATTGTTAGTACCTGTAATTCAGCACCTACCTAAAGTCCAGTTTTTAAGGAGACATTCTTTCATGCAAACTTTTTTAATATATTTTGTGCATTCACTTTGTTCACCTACTGAAGTTTCAAGGTATGAGCGTAAAACACTTTGCAAAGCAAAGTTTATGACGGGCCATTAACATACTTTGGTTAACCTTTCCTTATCTGTGATGTGTATTTACTACACATTGCTTCTGATAACTTTAATAACTCTATAAATATAATAAATTCTGGGTTCAGATTTTAGGTATTCCTCCGTTATACATTTATGCACTGAATAATTTTACATAGTTTTCAAATTAAATTGAAATTCGGAAACAAATACACCAATACAATCAATCGTGTGACAATGCTACACGAAGAGTGTGCGAGGAAATTACACGCTAGTGATGTCCCGCTTTTTAATTTTTTTTTTTTAAATTTATAAAAAGAAAGACAAACATTCCCGGGTTACGAATAACCTGACAATATTTGAAAATCTCCTACTACCACCACAGTAAGCTGAAAATGTTGCTTGTGTTGTGATGGAGGACTTAGCCAGCCGAGGAATTGAACACACTACGCCTGAGTGGGACCCAAGCGCGATGTCAACTCGGCCACCGACCGGTCGCTTTAGTTCGCTATTCGGGAACATGAGAAATCCACACGTCCGCAGTTGTATTTTTATGTAGACCATCGATACCTACGACCGCATAGCTGTGTGTGTGCTAGCACTGCTAGCCACCAGCCAATTGGTCGCGGACCGTTGTTGGATGTGAACCCCTCGCACATTTTTTTAGCATCTGCCGATGTTTTTTTTCATGTTTTCAGCAATTTAATTACAATTATTATCACTTTTGATATAAAATATAATAAACAATCGATTAGCTATGAATATTCATATTTTTCCGATATTAAATCGCTTATTTTGAGATGTGTATTGACTACACAGCACCGGAACGCGTGAATTTTTTTAGCACAGTAAGGGAAAGGTTAACCAAATGAATGTTTCCACTGTGTGTTTTTTTTCAGTGGTTGCGTACAACTGACAATAAAACCATCAGTGTAATGATTATTTGTTCATTATTATTGTTAAGGTTAAACGTAACGTATGTTATAATCTACTCGTTCATAGATTGTGTTAATTTAATAATTTTATTAAAACGCTTTTTGCAAGTTATGAATACAATATTAAGATGAATTATTTGTTTGAGCCTATACATAAGCAAAACGAATATGAACAAATAGTTTTACCGTATAAAAGCTCAATTCTTTCAAGAAAGACATACAAATAAAATACTGGATTGATTCATCGATACAATATTGTATTAGTATGCCTTTCTTGAAAGAATTGAGTTTTTATACAGACAAAACTATTTATTAATATTTCGCATGCACACAAACAAATAATTTATCTTAATTTTGTAAAGCATAATTTGCAAAATTTGTATTTTAATAAAATAATTAAATTAACGCTATCTATGAACTCATCTCTAAATAGTAAAAAATAATTTCGAAATCCGCATCTGTCTGTTTGTGCGCTAGTTCTTCAGCTAGTAGATTATAACGTAAGTTACGTTTAACCTTAATATGTTTTGGGTGTGAACATACAATTATGAAACAGTGTTTGCATGAGACAATTCCTAAGGACGGGTTGTTCTATCTTCAAAGTTCAAAGTTAATTTTCAAGTTCTATTATTATTTCAGTTCTGTCAAGTAACTGGCCTATAATGTTATAATAACAGAACTTGAATAGGACATTCTCAGAACTCGCAAATGAACTTGAAATGAACTCTTTGAAATTTGATGAATCGTTCAATTCGATGAAACAATCCATCCTTAATGTCATATTTTTTTGCTTCTGACTGATTATTACTAAAGTATTATTATTTGGGATGTGCTAAACCTTTTCTTGAAAGAATATTTGTATTGTATTATATTATGATATTCTCACTGTACAATATTAGAATGGTAGTTTGTAGCAATATCATATTTACGTTAATTAGGTTTATTAATCTCTGTTATTTTATTAATACTAAATATGTTAAGGAAATCTATTTACGTTTTGTATGAACAAATCCTACCAAAAAATTATTAATTTCTTCAATGTACTATTATTATTAATCTTATATGGTGTTTTGCAATGCGGTTTTTGAGTCTGTTCATAATTTTGAGTACAGATGTTAGTTTTATAAAAATACGTTGTATTTTTATTTTAATCGTACTATGTATTCATATGTCATAAGTTAATGTAATACGAACTGTATTGGACCAAAAACTAATCCAAAGTGTGAATTGGAATCATCTGGTTAACAACTGACTCTTTGTGGGTTATTAATGAAATAAACATACATTTGAAATATTTATATATTTAAGGGAGTAATTTGGTAAATAAAAAGAAATAAAATATATACATTTGTTTATTAAATGCTTTACAATATAATCAATCTTGTTTTTTTTTAATGTCATTTTTTAGTTTCTTTGAAACAACACCTTAAAGTTATTATGTGTCGAATAATTGAAAATACCGAATGATACATATGTTTGTCTGTTTACTGAAAGCGCAAGAAATAACAAGTTGGTTGTTAAGTTGGTTGGAGCCTACCCCGCTACCTGCTAGGTAACGCTAGCTTAGGCAATTCTGCAAAGTGAACCCTAACATAACATATTTAATCTCCAAGGCAGAACGATAATTGCTTTCAACATTCTTCTTTCATTAATATATCTCTCACAAAAATAATTCTTACAATGAGAATCGTCTATCACAAAATGCGTTCACTAATTGAAAATTCACAGTTTTTTCTACGTCAATTATTAGCGTCCTTAATCGAAGAAATAAAACATTCAATTTGTAAAAAAACACATTGATCGAATCAACAAACCCTCGTATGTAAAACTTAAGGCTATTAACTTAATCACGATAATGGAATGCAAAGCGGCGCGAGAGTCAACTTGTACCTTTTATTGACTCGTTTCCAAGCTGTCACAATCACACCATGATATGTTTAACATGTCGATTATTGCACACAATTGTTCAGTCCATTTTCCTTTGCTCGGGAGTGAGGAACTGCTCCGACTTGTCCTGGTCTCCCTGGCCCCCTTGGCCCCCCTGGCCCTGACCACCCTGGCCCTGGCAATGGTTGCTCTTCCTCACCGGCGAACTTTCGTTACCCGAATCACCCTGCAATATTACCAATACTGTTATTGAGATGCTCACAACTGCAATACAATTACTCCTCTTATCGTTAATAGGGTATTTTCACTGTTCTTTTCATACTGAAAAAAATTACGAGAGTATTATTATTTTTATGTTGATAACGATTTAAAATGTGCCATTTTCGATTTGCTGCCAAAACATCATTGATACACTTTTTGAATTCTGCCTCACAAATAATACGCAAAAAAATTATAAATATCACTTGGTTTCGACTTAATTACTACAAGAAACAACTATTTATGTCGGGGGAGATAAGTATTTTTTCTCTATCAAAGTTATGTTAGAATTAAAATAACCCAAACTAACACCCTAAAAACGTATTTTGTGCATTTTTACTTAAACCCCGACTTAAATAGCTATCTCCATTAGATATTAAGTTGAAATCAAGTGTTGTTTTTTTAAAGAGCATGTGCAATTTTCGATTTGCTGCCAAAACCATAAGTTCATTTTGATTCGTGAATATGTCGGCGTTGGTGATTGCCGGCTTACCAGCTAGTGGTTTTTTCTATCTTCGTCGGTTGGAACCGTTTCAGAATGTGCAATTTTAGATAGTTTTTAACAGTATTCATCATTATTTGTGAAAATACCCCATTGTTCTCCTTTTACATTGAAAAATACATACATTTAAAATTATTACATGAATATCTGCTTTTTCCATGCGGTTAGTATTGCCAGAGTTAATATGATAAATTGTTTTTGACAAAAGTACCTACTTAACATTTGCAATTAGCAAATAACACTCACATTCGCCCCGAGAGACACCAGATCCTGTATGAGGAACTCACTATCGGTTCCTCGCGCTTCCTTATTCTTCAGGATGGATCTCGCCCTAAGACTGTCTTGTTCACTACTAGACCAGGCATTGCGTTTGTTCCCATTCTTGGCTGGAACAAGTGAAAGAGTAAATGTGTAAGGAATTTTATGTAGATAATTAGTGGGATTTAGTTTACAGGTTTTGCTTATAGTAGGAAAAAATTAAGGGCACTGTAATTATTTTAAATGATTACACTTAAACGGTTCAAACTTAAAGGGGCGTAACTTTAAAAAAGTACTGTCCACTCGCTTGACCCACATTTTAACAAAAAGGTCAGTATTGCCCCGGAACAAACAGGAAACGTGTGACGCATGAACGCATTACAAAGAATTTACCGTAATTACATTATTTTCGTTTTTTAAAAATAATATAATGTAAGTTTATAAAAATAACATTTGTTTTCATAGATAAATAAACAGACAACGAGAAAAAAAATTATTAATTTTGATCATAATCAGTTAAATACATAAAAGGTTTTTTTTTCACTTCATGCGAGATATGAATTTTATTTTTTTTAAATTTTTTATTGTAGATTCATTCTTCTTCTTTCGCTTGATATCAAAAACAGATAAGGTCTTCCTGAAATGTTGTTACAGACCATTACAGACTTTCAAAACTACGCGGGTAAAAAAAACAGGTTATCTTTTTAAATGACAGTATAAAGTTACACTGACACATTGGTGGTGGTAATTTTACAAAGGTAAATAAAAGAAAAATATCATTCGCTTACCCAATTAGCTTCAATTAGACGGGTCATTTGAGATTAATATTTCGTTAAACATTTGTAGAAATGTGCAAAAAAATAAACAACTTATTTACAGCAAAAAGATTATGTAATAAATTTTTACAAGTATTAAATCATCTTGCAACAAGATTTAAAATAAGCCATTTTTTAAATTAATTAAAAGTTAAAAATATATATTTACAAACTGTTCACACAAAATATTCTGTCGGTATTAGATCGTAAGTTGTAATTTTGGCTACTGTGACCTCAAAAGTGAATCAATTCTTAAACAATCTTGATACCATAATATAAATCATTATTAACTTGTTGTTGGTTTATATGACTGACTGCATTGAAACAATATTCAGTTACGTCTGAAGATATTTTTTAATATTTTACACAAAATACTAAACATATTAATAGTTTTTGTACTAATAGAAGCAGAAAAGTAACTATTTAACATATAATATTTGTACTGACAAATCGTCGGAAACCTTAAAAATAACCATAAAACATTCACTAATCTTTGACACATAAACTCATAAACTAATAAAAATCATGGTTATCACTCTAAAATCTTTAGTAATGGAAAGTCTAATTCAGTGATTACACGGAGAAAACGTTTTATTTCTATAGCTATAATACATAAAATACTAAAAAATAAATAGAGGAGTAACTCAGGATGGTTTTTTCCAATATCGCAAGTCCTAAAAAGTGGACTATGCTGCTTTAAGGGTTTCCCGCTTAAGTCGAAAGAATAATTTAATATTGTGGTCCGGTGCATCTAGAGGAAGTTAAAGGGGTGTAACTTAAAAAATACTATGGTCCAAGTGAATAAAGTGGATGTTTTAAATTTAGTGGTACTTTTCGAAAGGATTCTCTGACATACTCTTAGATTTAAAAAAAATTCTACATTTTACTGTCAAACTAACTTTATTTTCGAAGTTCTTACCTCCGAATATATGATGGTTTATTATTCTTGTTGCAATTCCTCTCGGTGGTCGCTTTTCATCCTCAGACCATTCCTAGGAAAAGAAAAAAATATGATATCCCAAGCCTGGTGAAAACCGACAACTAAAATCAGCGAAGATTAACAACAAAAGCATCCAATCAATGGACTAATGTGACCATGGGATTTTATTGTACTACTTTACAAATTTTTGATTTATATCCTGTTCATAAAACAGTCACCTTATACATATTTCATAAACCCACAACGGAAGTTGTCATAACCTAGAAAAGGACACCGGATCATATGACTCCCAATATGAACAGGATATCATTGTATAAAGCCACAAGGTGATTTATCACAAAAATAGCTCTATTAAATCATCAAATAATCAGGTTGTCTCCTACTTTTATATTTTGATGAAAATGTATTGTAATTAAAGAGAAAGTTAATGACAGTAGTAAAATTAGTCTTTCGATGTTATGAGCTTTCAAAGCGAACTTGGGTAAAACCTATGCAATGGCGTCTCGTGACGTTATATGAGACACGATTCAGAACAATTCAAAATTCGAATGGCTTTGCTGCAGTACCGCCGCGCTTGTACTGTGATATCATGCGGTTTTCAATCAGCCGAAAATATCAAAATTTTGAGGGCTTTTTCGGTATTTTCCAAAAATTAGTTAACACTATATTTCATTAAAGGAGACAACCTTGTAAGTGTTATCTGAAGTATCAACTTTAACAGACACCAATTAGGAAAACTTTATTTAAGTTCCAAAAAACAATAATATGCTTTTCTTTTTAAGCATGGTCGTGTACGTGTTTATTTACTCGTCTAATTCCAAAGTTTATGCAGATTGTGATATTTAAGCACATTAGTCCATTGGAGCTGAAAACACTGGCAACAATATCGCTTTTGGACATTGAATATTGGTACAGTCAAAGCTGGATACAAAAGCCAAATTCATAGAGTTTTGTTGTACCCCTTACTTATATCACAGGCAGCGGAAACATGAAGAAAATAACATGATTGGTGGAGTTAAAATGTTATAAGAAAGAGACTATCCTATTTAATTATATTTTACACATGTACATATGACTTCATCAAAACACAATATCCAATATTAAAAGAGGTATATTTGTTGAAATGTATATTGTGATGCATGTATTTTACCTGTTGAAATCTGGTCTTCCTGTGTTTGGGGAGGGACTCGTTAAAGCTGCTGGCGTCCTCCTCCAGCGTGGGCCCCAGACTGGCCCGGGAGCCCTGGCATCCGGGCCGGTGCTGCCCCGGGCCCATGCGCGAGGGCTGCAGCGGCTGACAGAGGCTGCCTCGCGAGCCTGCCAATGAGGGGTTGGTCTGCGTCAGACTCTGCCGAGAGGAACTCTTGCTGCACAGCGCACTGTCTCCCGAGGTGCTCTTCTTCACCCCCGAGCGGACCTTGTTGTCCAGCGGGTTCACATACAAGTTGGAGTCACTCTCGCGTGTGATATCGCCCTCTGAAGGAAAAGGGTGCGTAAGGCATGATGCAAATGTATCTGCAATGCAAGTGGTAAGCTACATATACACTGGGCATGTACAGTGCACACGGAAGGGGACTAGACTAGAGGAAGGGGTTACCTGAGCTGTCCAGGCTGGGGGCCGTCTCCGGTAAGGCCTTGGGCGCCAGGCCCTCTCTTCGCAAACAATTCAGTTCCACGCACACCGGCTGCTTAAAGTCTGAAGTTGCAAGGGGCATCAAATGTTCCGCGTCTATGAACTCCTTATATCCCTTTCAACCAAGTACAAACATTATAATGGCTATTAAAGGAACTATGTATTATGATAATAGTTGTTTGTTAATGGACTGCATGTGTTATGTTATGAGAGTAAGCGGAATGCAGGTTATGGGGTAGGTACCTTGAAGGTGCAAAAACAACATTCAAACTCAGAGGGCAGCTGGTCCAGTTCTAATTGCTTTTCTGCAGCTTTTTTCTCCTGCAATGAACGCACACATTACTAAGGTATGGTAGTACTGTTAGGGGCAGCGGTATACAACACAGACAATGCTATAGGTTAGTCAGGTTCAGCGGTTCTGCACACTAATAAATGTAATTCTCACAGGAGTCTGTGTCACGGTGACAGGTTCAGGGTTGAGCAGTAGACACTTCTCGGGACTGGTTGCCTCGGGGTAAATCCTCTCATTGGCGGCATTCAGTATCTGCAAGAAGCGCAAGGGGTTGTTGAGAGCGGAGAACAGAGCCAGGCGTTGGAAGCGCAGAGACAGAGATATAGAGAGAGGTATAGCTCACCTGCTCCGACTCGGAGAGCGCCTGCCCCTTGGTGGCGATGTAGTGGTCATAGTTGCGGTAGCAGCCCACGCCGGGCAGGGTGGTCTGCTCGCCCTCCTGACTGTGACTAGTGTTGTCCCCCTGCGACAGGTTGTGTCCTGCGGAACGCCGGGGTCAGTCTCCTTTCGCTAGCCCGGACTGTGACCCACCCACACTAACCACTAGACCGTGCAATCTTGAAACTCGCCCCGGTTTATCACCGTTCAAAATCATTTCATTACAAATCTCTTTAAAATATATTTAGCAAAATCCTAGCTGCCGAAAGCTCGTACTAACTAACTACTCTTAATGAGGCGTTTCTATGTTCACAAATTAGCGATATCATATGAAGCCATGGATGGAATGTTAATTTGGTGTTCAAAATTACACTGAATAATTGGGGTGGGGAACCGCGGTCCGGACGGTTTCCGATTGTCTATCAGTCTACATACAAAGTACAGAGGTACAATAGTACAAAGTTCACCACACCGAGTAAAGAAATGAAGCACACAAGACACAGAGCCAATACACACGGTGCACACAGTGTAACTTCCAGTAGTAACAGGTTGTTAGCTGAACCTAGCTTAGTAAGAATGCAACGTCGGGAGGTGGTGGCGTCTTTAGTGTGTTTAAGCTGTAGGTCTGTCGTCTTCCTCCTCTATCAGAACACACTTGTCACCTGGAGGGAAGGAACAAAACTCTCTGAGTGCACCTCTTCGCCAGTTGGAATATTCATCTAGTCAATAAGCTGGATGACAGCATGTATGATATATAATGTTAATGTTTATTGGTGAGTGTGATACTGATCAGATCTAGGCCAATAAGTGGGTGTGATCTCTGACTTGGGTATTGATTGATTGCTGCATGTATAAATGGAAGTTCCACGACAAGCATGCATCAGTGCCAGAGATAGACAGATAGATACAGTAAGATAGAATGGCGTGCAGTAGGCAATAGGCGGTATGGATGGAAGCACTGACCTGTGTCCACGATGACGTCGATGAGGTCCATGCTCTTGGCGAAGGCATCTCGCAGGTTGATATGGTGGAAGGAGACGATGGAGCCCTCACGCTTGGCCCTCTCCAGAGCCTCGCGCCTCTTGAGCGCCTTCTCGCGCCGCATTTGGTTCTTGTAAAACTCGGCAAAGTTGTTGACTATGATAGGGATGGGTAAGGCAATCACCAGCACGCCGCAAATACAGCAAACTGAGCCGATGACTTTGCCCAACGGAGTTGTTGGGTAAATGTCACCGTATCCGACTGTCGTCATGGTAATACCGGCCCACCAGAATGTTTCGGGAATGGAAATGAACTTGGTGCCGGGTTCCTCCTTCTCGGCGAAGTAAGCCAGCGACGAGAATATGAGGACGCCCATGGCCAGGAATAACATGAGAAGTCCCAACTCCTTGTAGGAGTTGCGCAGGGTGAAGCCCAGGCTCTGCAGCCCCGTGGAGTGGCGCGCCAGCTTCAGGATACGCAGGATGCGCATGATGCGGAAGATCTGCACCACGCGCCGCACGTCCTGGAACTGGTCTGTGGCGTTCTTGTTGGTCTCCAACAGGAAGAGCGATACGAAATAGGGCAAGATAGCCAGCAAGTCTATGACGTTGAGGCCGCCCTTGAAGAACTTCCACTTGTCAGGGGAGGCGCTGAATCGGAGCACGTACTCGAGTGTGAACCACGTGATGCACACGGCCTCCACCATGGCCAGCTGCGGGTTGTCCGTGATGGCTCCCTTGTCGTCATACACCTGCATCTGGGGTATGGTGTTGAGGGTGAGCGCGATGGTGGACAGCACTATGAAGAGGATGGAGATCACGGCGATCACCTGCAAGCCACACCCGCTGTACATTCTGTTTCTCATCGCTTCCCCTTCCTTCCTTACACCCACCAACCCACATCAAGCGTGTTATGTACATTGGTGATACGTTGTTAGCAGCATTGGAAGCATTCACGGGTGGACATACCGACGCTATACATTCATGTCAACATTACATAACCATATATCAATCCGTGTTCTGTGTGGGGTGGAGTGTTCTATGTGTTAGTGTGTTAGTATCAAACCTCGGGATTGGATTGCCTGGATTAATTGGAGGCGGGTGTGTTAGTGGATATATTGTTGCTATGCTGCAGCGTTGCCTTGTAAACTAAATTTGGAATTAATTTCTTTAATATTTTTTGATTTTTTCAAGAAACAAGTTTTTAACATAAATAGCCCATAATAAAATTAGGTATACGCTATTAATAATTATTAAAGCGTTACATCTCAAGATACAAGAAATATTTACACATCGATTTATAATATGTACACGTCAATTCACCAATAACCACTTATTCCAAAAGAGTTCTACTCTAAAGTCAAATATAGTTAGCTTACAAGAAACCTTCAGCATGATATTGTGGATGTGGCCGTATGTGTGATTCAGGCAGAATATGGAACTATGTATGTATTAGAGTAGCGGTATGTGTGTGAGTACCTATATGATGTTAAAAACATGAAGCTAAGCACAAATGCATATGTAGCGGGATGTGTTAGGGGGCGGTAGAGATTAGCGACCGGGGCTGTGCTGACAGTAGTGAGACAGTGCAAGTACAGTGCCAGTACAGTACAGTGACAGTACAGTACAATACAGTACAGTACGTGACAGTACAGTACAGTACAGTGGCTGGCTGTCCACACAGTCCCGATGCGCGAGACGATGAAGCGACTGGTCATATTGCATTTGCCCATCCCCGCCCTCTCGGGCTATAATCACAAAGAGCCAATACAAGTTTTAACTGAACCTTAGCTCTTTAACCATGACTTCTTTTCAAATTATCATTATGAAAAGGCAATCAGCACTGGTCTGTCCTCATTATACATTACTTTTTTAACCAGGCTGGAATCATAAAACATGAGGGTATGATTATACGGATTCATTATGTATTACTTTTCAATTCTAATACATGCCCGTGCATTTATTAGTGTCTATGGTAGGTTCTATTCTAGCTATGGTTTTATCGAGTGTTCGTGCAGATTACATACAATCACTACGGAATACGTACACATGCGAGCTTAGTATATTATAGTTAAACATCAATATTACACCAAACCACTAGTGATTATTGAATTATTCCAAATTACCACATGAAAGTACCAATATTAACTCCAAACACCAACCATAACCAGAAATATTGCTAAATATACAAGGTGACATATATAAATATACATAATATAATACGTAAATTTCTTCATTCTCTTTATTGTCTCATCATATCATTATAGCAATATTTCATATAAAATGTACAAATGATATTATAATAAGTTTTTATTGCGTAAAAAACATGAATTTGCTAGAATTTTCTGACAGGGAATTATTTATTTTTATGTATGTGTTTTCATGCCATTTTCTCAGTGGACTATCTATTAAAACAATCGGTACTACTAATTATTGAACTGAGAAGATATTTTTTTATTTCTTTTAAACACCTACAAAAATTATGAATGTAAAATTAACAGCCTATTTCTGTTATGTTCCAACATGTAAAAGCTATACAGCCTTACTCATAATCGATAATGCGGGGGATTAGAATGAGTTGGTAAAAAACATTACTCATAATCACGCGTGTCTGTACTGCGTATACTGGCCGTAACATGGTAGTATTAGTAGCTGACAGATTTTTAAGGACCCGTCCCCCAGGATTAGGAACGTACTAAGGACGGATATGGCGGACTTTGTTAACAACCTGGTTGATTTGACAAATATTGTTCTGTTGCGTAGTGAAAATGTAAAAAAGCAGTAATACCCATTTGCAGCACTATCAGAGGAATATTTTAAATTGAAATATCGATTTACTAAAGCCAATATGGAATGCGTAATCGAATTGCCCGTATTTAAACGCAACTAAAAACCAGGTCAACGACATTGC
This sequence comes from Hesperophylax consimilis, assembly GCF_061612785.1. NCBI lineage: Eukaryota > Metazoa > Arthropoda > Insecta > Trichoptera > Limnephilidae > Hesperophylax > Hesperophylax consimilis. The sequence continues at coordinate 36,481,342 of NC_142842.1, forward strand.
AAATGTCATCTGAAGAAGCGTGAAGTTAACCCTTGAGACGTTGTTGATTTGCACGGATCGAACCTTCTACAAGCTTCCATTTTTTCAAAGACAATAACAAGCACTATTTCGTTCTCTTTCTGACATAAAAGAAATAATTATTTTTTAGATGAGAGGAAGAGAGATATATGCATTTTAATAATGTGCGGTCGTTCTGGGACAAATATGGTCTTAGGAGAGTATAATGCGCGCACGGCATTTGGGACTGTTTGGGTCTTAGAAGGTCCCAAGGGTTAACAACAAAACGCGAAATGCGAAAATAACCATATTTTTGAGGTTTGGAACAAACTGGTACCAGTTTAGAAAAATTTTGGAAGAATATTATTATGAGTAACGATTTTAACCCGAGCAGTATACAGCCCTCTTCCCCGTATAGATTTACCAATGTTGCAGCAGCGTATTAGGGAATCTTTATAAGTAAGACTGATTACGTTTAATTGTTAGTATTAGTACCTACCCTATTTGAGATCAATGACTAGAAGAATGTCAATGTAATATGTACATAATAATATGAATAGTTAATTAAAAAGAGACAATACCGTTATTTCTTGAAGCATAAGACACACCTTCATTAATGATGAACCTGCAGGTAAATTCCAAATAAATTAGCTCACAATCGTAACATTAGTTCAGCGCTTATGCATTCATTTGGTATAATACAGCATTAATCTGTTGGCATATTCCCAGTTTACATTATACCTAAAGCAGTATATTTTTGAAATGTTATTAATTTTGTCCATCTAGAGATCATCTTACATTTCAAATTGTTACATTCAGGCCTCCTAGCGAAAGCAACCGATAAAAGTTTTATCAATAATGTCGGTAACTTGCACTCTAGTTTCCGAGCACGACTGCAGATCCCCAGCAAACAGACAAAATCTGCCCTGATGATGGATACTGTAACGTTGTCCGAAATATTGGCTAAAAATGGAGGAAGCGCAACACGGTATAGTTACCCAAATATAAATCACGAAAATACTTTTGGCCGTGGAAATCTCAAACCATAGTTTCAGACCTGTCGACCTTGTACTGTTGTTCGTTGACGATGTGCTCAAGATGATGACAAGTTACCGTCAATATCGATAAAAACTTAATTGATGTGTTTACGCTAGGGGGGGGGCAGATGTCTTTTTCATGTAGGTGTCCCTAGAAAGTCAAAATATATTTGTAGCCCATTATTGTCAAATATTTTCAACTCTGAACAGTTTAGTATTTATCAAATTAATTTTATGTAATATGACATAACTAATTAAAAATTTATATTTACATAAACACAGTATATTTCTATCTGTAACTTGAAAACATCTAAAACACTAGGAATGTTCTAGAGAGCTACCTAAATATGCACATATTTTTTTTTATTTAATTAAAAATGGTTTTACTCACTTATGGACAACTGAAAATTCCTAATAACATTATCTAGAATCTAGCAAACCCATTTCTGTTATTTACAGAATATTCTAGCGATAAAAAAACTATGAATTATAAATAATGTCAAAATTTGTAACTTACTTTTGATAGTGGAGATCTATTTTTGGAAAATTATCATGGGTAAATTGATATGGTATCAATACATACATTATTTTCTATGAAAAGTGTGTCTTCTACGTCAAGATATAACTAGTATACTAAAACCAAACCATACAACTAACAAATAATAAGTATTCTATAAAGCAGTGAATATAATAATGGCGTGGAAACAATATACAACAGAAAGATTTTTAAACATTATGTTGAAGCATGAAATATCATAACCACAGTTTAATATCACCAAATTGTTATTATACATAGGGGTTATTTCACCATCCTCTGGACAGCTTATCTATAGGATGAGGTATATTAATAAATAAACAGATAAATTCTAGCATTAGGTAGAAAACTCGGCCAACTTATCCGATGACACAAGAACCTAAAAGGCCCTGGATTATTCGAGAACAAATTGAAGCTGTGGGCTGAGGGGAAAGATGTACGAAAAATACCTATCTTTACTTAAATTTTTTAAATGACTTCTTCCATTCCCTGTCTCATCAAATAGCCAAAAAAAATTCATAAGCCATTATTATTGCATTAATATTAATAAATAAAATTAAAGTAGTTCATTTTATGCCACTTTGCATACAAATCATTTCAAAAGTTTGTCATACAAGATGGCTGCCAGGCAATTTCCCCTTACTCCAGATTTGGCTTCAATGTCATTCATACAAAAGCGCACTAATACTCTGTCCTGGGCTTTTTAGGTTCATGACTACTTATTGGTTCGAGTACCGAATGATACACTTGGACTTTATAAATAAATAAATCGAAAATATATGCTATCCTATGGATAAGGTATCAAGAGGATGGTGAAGTACCTTCGTAGGATGTTATATTTTACAATGATGTATTAAATGTTGAATAATAAGTAATCTGTAAAGATTTTATTGGTTATTATATATATATCTGTGATTATGAATCCACAAAACGGTTTAAATTATTGAAAATCATTGTAATATTTTGATAAAGCATTTTTTTTTCAATTTATTGAGATTGTGATGAAACAAAAAAAAAATAACAGAAAATCATAGTTTAAAATTTAATATGAAATGATTTATTTGTATGCTTACCAAGATCATGATCAAGTTATTTTGAAAATTATAAATAATTGTAAAAATGATATTCGATAATAATGAATGAGGGTTAAAAAAAAAGAAAGTTGATCAACTAAATAAGGAAGATTTTTTAGAGTAGTACATCTAAAAAGGTTCGATACTTCACCACCAGAAAAAATGCAGACAGCAATATTTTATTTCTGAAATCTTTAAATCTGCTAGAGCCCATTGATTATTGATATTTGTAAATCTTTTGTCACAATGAACATGATATTAAATTACTTACTTTCATTAAGACAAAAATTTTGCAAATGAAAAGAAAAAGTTTTGATAATAATAGTAACTTTAGTGGATTATTCAAATCAAATTTACGATTAATCGAGATGATTTCTATAAAATGTTAAAAATATTTCTTTTATATTTAGGCAAAACAGATTTTAAAATGTTTGCTTTAATTAGATATGTTCCAAGAGAACTATTACTCTTTACGCTAGAAGGTTATTATTAACGGTAGTTATTTAAAGCATTGAAAATCATAACTTTGGGTCGTAAATCCCAAAGCTGTTTATACTGGAAAACTAAAAATAGTTTATTATGCATGTTCATTATAGCGTTCAAGTTGTTCCTAATATTATCCTGGAAAGTAAGGTGTGTTAATTATACCAAACATAATTGAAGTTCAAAGTACAAGTCTGCTTTTTCAAAATAATCTAGTCTTGCATAGTTGTCTAGGAATCTAAGAACACAAATCACCCATGTGGTGCATCCAACCACTAATCATATTAAACTTCCTAGCGATAACATTAAATATGTCAAATATAAGAACTAATGTTTTCAAGTTTTGGGTTAGTTAATAAGGATAGAGTGAGGCGTTACCCGAGCGGCAATGCTGGTAGTAGGTTTCTCCAGGAGGTCCCAGAGCCACTTTTGGTATTGCGCGCAAGTGCCCTGGCCGAATTCTTCTTCTTCTCGCTGGCGCAAGCTCTCGGCTTCCTTGCGCATCTCCTCGTGGACGTGCTCCTTACGCTGGTGGTACTTGTGTTGGCAACACGACTCGAGATACAACTCGTCGACACCCCAATACTCCAGGTCATCACTGAACGCCAATACGCACATCTCGTCCACCAAGTGGAGTTTGCCTGTCCGATAGAAGTTGAGTATTGAACTGAAGGATTTGGGGTGGCGATCGAAGAAGTACTCGTTGTCCACGAGGGAGTAGTCGTCGCACAGTTCGGTGATGGCGTCGTGTGTGTTGCAGTCGCGCAGGCGGCCCAGCCGCGTGTGCGGCAGGCGCTCCAGCGTGCGCCACATCACCTCGTGCTTCACGCCGCCCACGTTGATCAGCACGCGCCGGTTCAGTGCCTTGGAGCGCATTATCATGAACGGCTCCGGTGGTAAGGAGGACATTGATCTGGAAATCAAACACTATACTATAAACACCTTTCCAGTGTATTTAGGAAAAAATAAGGTGCAGCAAGCTGCGTGCTGCTCTACTTAGGTCTAGTCTTAGCTAAGTATCAAGATGAACTTATCAGTATATCGCCCCACCCTTACATACGGTCACCAAATCTGAATGATGAACTAGAGAGAACTTTCTAGTGTCTGCAACGTAGGATATCTTGTCAAAGTGATAAATAGGATAAGGGGAAAAGAAGATGATGAGAATTATAAATAAAGAATTGAAAAAAAGATGCTTTAAACCCCTAAGATTTATAGTACAGACCTCTTTGCTAGGCATAACTTGTCTTGAAATGGGAGTAAGTTGGTTACCGGCTGTGAGGATTGACCTTGGCCTGTCTGACTGTTTATCGAGCGTCCTGCCCACCAGGCTATCGACCACCTGTATGTCACAAGTAATCATTTAACTACTTATATCAAAAAGAGAAGCAGTAGAAATGTGTGAAAACCTAACAGAAAATGAGACAAGAATCACAAATTCTTTATCACATAACAATGTCACTGCCTGAAGCTATTAGAACTATGACACCCCCGATTCATGAATATTGTGAAGTGAAATTAAATGTAAGATGGAATGAAAAATAGGAAGAATTTGGAAATAAAGATCTAGTGGCTAAATTAGCTTACATCCCACAGGAGACACTCAGGTAGATTATATAGCTGCATTATATTTTTGGTAGATCTTGGAAGACTAAATACACACAAATAAAAATATTACAACAGATGGGAATATTCTACTAACCATCTATGAAAGTCAACAGAAATCCATGTGAATTTTAATAATACATACTAATGGTTGGCGATGATCGTCGATACATTAATTTCAGTAATTAATATAATAATTTCTTGACACTTTTCTTTGTGAATTCATAGTAAAGAAAAAATCTGTCTTTGGATTAATCCAGAGTAAATCGGATAGCTGGACCGTTTCGTGGAATATACCAAATCCATTTCGCTACAGTTTGCATTTTCTGTCAGCTAATTAGATTTGTTTAATGCTTTTAAGCACACAACCAATTATATTGTCAATATAATGGACAGCACGATTGATGGATTTTTAAATATTCATCAATCCATCAATGTTAGAACATGTACATGTTCAATCATGAACCTAATAAGCCCTGGACGAAGCTATTCGGCGACTATTGGAAGCCGCAGGGTGAGGGGAAGATGTATGGAAAATGCCAAAACGTACTTAAATTTTTTTAATGACTTATCCCATTTCTTGTCTCATCAAATACTCAAAAAAATTACTTAAGCCGTTATAACTGCACTAACAACAGAAAAATAACATTATAATAGTTCATTATCTACCACTTAGCATACAAATCATTTCAAAAAAGCTAAGCAATTTCACCTAGATTTGGATTCAATGCCATTCATACAAAATTGCACTAATGCTCTGTCCAAGGCTTTTTAGGTCCATGTGTTCAATAGTACCTACTGTCAATATTATAAATTAATTTGCTAGGGTAGCTTCGATTACATGAAAGTAAGCATTCGGGTTGGTAATTTTCCAAGTTAAAAATTCTTAAGAGGAAGAATTAGATTGATGTTAGTATTAATAATGAAAGAACACAATATTTAATTTGTGCATTTTTTATAAAAAGGGCTAATGCATATTATTATTATCATTCAATTATCCTCTGCATCAAAAATAGTTCATTGATTGAATGCGGACAGTGTACATGTTAAACACAATAGCCCATAATAGCCTACAGCCAAGAATAGACAACAGGGGAGGTGCGAACATGGAAATGCAATTTGTTGGAGTAGGAAATTACACTAGAATAGAGATCATAGATAATAATATATCAGGTATCTCATGGGTAAAACACTAAACAGTTTATTCACATCACTCGTCTGTATGTGTGTATCAGTATTGAATAAGTAGGCATTGCATGTGTAATGTGACATGCAGTTTGTGTGCAAATTATAGAATTCCAAAGTACGACAGAAGCATTAGAAAATATTCTTTTTTCTTCATGAAAATTTATGTAAACAGAATAGGACCCAGCACAGAGCCCTGTGGTACACCATAACTTGACGAAAATGAGGAAGTTTCTTACCCCCGAAAGCTTTCGTCGTCCGACATGATTTTTCACACAAATATGAGGACATTCAATCGAGTTCGGAGTTGTGAATGTTAATATCATATTGACTAACAGTGTGCGATTTTATACACAAGATAATTTTTACTGATAATCAAATTCTGCTTAAAAAATATTGGGCAAAATGTAAAACCCTGTGTAATCATTTCAACGATAAGATATAGGTAACATGTTTATGCTAAGTAAATATTTTTTGACCACGATATTATATTTGAATACATAAAACAGATAAATAGTTTTTTTCGAACGTTTCCCACGTTTGACAGTTTCAGGTAGAAAAGTAGAAAAGGATAAATATTTTTGTATGGGAAAAAAACAACGAAATTCGCCCAAAACCACCGCGTAAAATTACCTACCGAAGTTACTGCACTTTACACCCGGACACCTGTATAATGGAGTTATATCCCAGCACACCTTCTAGAATATAATTATTTTTATTGTTATTAGTCTTTTTTTAATGAATGTGGTTGTCAAGTTACCTAGCCTTGTGCAGTGTGGCGGGCGGCGTGTCCTCGATGGAGGGCATAGGGGGCATGGGGGGCATGGGGGGGCCGAGCTCCCAGCGATCCGGCCGGGGCCCGTCCATGGACAGCCGGCCGGCCAGGGGGCCCGGAGCCCCCGGTGCCCCCAGAGCCCCCTCGCGGCTGCCGACCAGCATGCCGGCGCTCACCTCATCCGCCGAGGAGATACTCCCGTCTCAGGATCATCTGGAATATTACAATATATATTTAAAAATAAACTTAATTAAAAATAATTAAGATTACAAACTTCGAACCACAACATAAAAATGACTCCATGACAAAAACTCGCAGTGCAAACGGGAAACTTGTGAATTTTGATTTTTTTAGTAAAATCCCATACAAGTTAGGAGGCTGCTTTGAATGAGTGTCCCGGCCTTGTGATCTAGGGGGTTTTGACTCTACGCTTCGACGCATTTAAAATACATTAAACAGACAATATTAACCCCCAAGCGACCGACTTATTTTCATATTTGAACTAAAATTTCAGACTTCGGACTCTAAGCTCAAATCAAAAAAAAGTTATACCAAAAAATCGACTCAAAATTCCAAACGTGATTTAGAGAACGTGTAGATTCATCAGTTTTCCGCTTGTACTCCGAGTTTCGGGACACCGTGTAAAGTAGGAATGCTGAAGAATGTTTTTTTTTAAATCAAATAGGTATGTATTATTCTTATTTAAAAAATATATGCCACAAACAGCTGCCTTGGAATATGATGAAATAATGTATGGTCATGTGATTGTGGGTGCCAAGCCAACACTGGTACTTTGTAATACCTATTTAATCAGTAGAATGTTATTGTTGCCCAGCTGTAATTTTAGTTTGAATAACTCTAGTTTTTATTTTTGTAATAATTATTGTAATAACATTTTCAATATTATTTTTTTTATTTTTTTCCGACTTTAAGTCCGGGTTAAATCTTCCCCACAGGAAGAAATAAACCCTTCCACACACTTATCCACAAATGATCATCTAGTCAATCCACATTATGCAAGTGCATTATAGAAGCATAATGAATATAAAATAATACAAGAACATCACGTCAAATCACAAGAGATCAAATGGGAAAATAATTCACCGACTACAGATACTTTCATATCACAGGGTTCGGCTCGGTAGAACTCCTAATTGGACCGATAAACCCTACTGATCCCTCAATATAAATATTTTAAAATTCTTTCGTAATCCTGCATGTATTTAAAATGACTGTTTTTTGCATTATTATATATTAATTCTTTGACAGATCTAATACGCCTAAATTTTGAATGAGAGAGCTAGGTATAGTGCCAGTAGTTTATTATTTAGGGACTATATTATAATTGTAAAGCTGCAGATCTTAAATCTCTACACAAAAAAAACCCTAGTGAGATGAGCGGCTTATGATTTTATTGTGATATACTATTTTTTTAATAAATTAATAAATATTTATCAGCTTTAACGCAATCGTCAAAATTAGCATCAGAATAATCGGCTTACAAAAATTTAACATTAAAAAAAAAATACAAAAATCGTTAAAAATATTAATTCAGATATTTATTACGAATTACTTATATTTAAAAAATAATTATATTTCCATTTTTATTTCTGTAAACCTAACTTTACGACCATTTTTAATGATAGGAAATGAAAAATTAATAGTGCGGTTTTAAGAAATCACTAATATTACCGCGAATAAAATCGCTTCCATGTAATTTGAGCATATATAATAATAATAAAATTATTTAGTAGGCCAAACATTATTACAAAAAAATCACCAATAAAGATATACCTAATAGTAATAATAATTCGATCTCTGGTTAGTTGACGTGTTGTTCTTGTATTGTTTTGTCTTTATTATGCTTATATAATGCACTCGCATAATGTGGATTGACTCGAATGATGTGTGGAATGGTTTAGTTTTCCTGTGGTATTAAAATAGTAAATAGTTCTGTAAATAGTAGACTATGCGTTCAAAATGTTTCTAATTTTATCTTGTTTAATAAATGAAAACTTTCCTCTGAGGTCATAATATTTGTAAGTAAGTACTTAAATACCTACTTAACCATAAACCATACAGGTTGTATCGGCACGTACCCGACAAACTTTAACCAGCTATTCCTTAGCACATTTGGAGTAAAAAATGTTATCGGCACTTTGCTGTCCGGTAACATTTTTTTTAATAAAAAATTAACTATTCATATTTTCACCACATGTCACCACTGTTTTATCCTTTGTCAAAGTTTGAAAACCCACCTGGCAATATTTTATTCGAGTTTCGTTGAATAATATACGTACGTACCTACATTAGCGCACTTTTACGATCACAACGAAATGGCATGGCACCATTCGTCTCATTTTTAGCTATTATTATTTAGTGTGTATGAAAGAGCGAACACACTTTTTGACACACTTGCTAATAACAGCTGTTGAACACGAGAAACAATGCCAATGACAGTGACGGAGTGTGGATTTTTTATCATTTTTTGTTTTTAATTGAAGAAAAATGTTACCGGACAGCAAAGTGCCCATAACATTTTTTACTCCAAATGTGCTAAGGAAAAGCTGGTTAAAGTTTGTCGGGTACGTGCCGATACACCCTGTATAATATTTTATGTAACATTCTGTATTTCAAATAACGAATTATACAATTTGTTCAAAGAAATGTCAGTGAGAATTCTTTTTTCAAATTTTCTTCAGGCAGGTAAGTCCCATAATATTTAAATCTCAGTCAAAGTATAACTCCGATCAAAAGTTGGTACCGTGAATATTGTGACGTAATATTGTTGCCTAACTTTATCCATCAATGAAAAACTCTGAAAGACTATGGAATAAACTGTAGACATGTAGGCCGTACTGGATCGTGATTATACCATGCTAGGTAGAATTCAACCGTAATACCTTATTCCTTAATGATTTAACCTGTATTTATAATTTATTGTCTTGTTGACATAAAATTGCTTAACATGTAACTGAGTTTTGAGGTAATATTTTGACATTTCAAATAAGTAGGCTCCGAATGAGAATTGTACTAACTATATATTGGCATATCTATGGTTAAATAGAGGACCAATTTGTTTCATGCAAAAAGCCCGAAGATATCGATCTAGTGAGTGGTTTATTTATGGTCAAAGTTACCTAGCCTTCTAGTTAGAGAAAGGCTTGAATAATAAAGTGGGTGCAGCAGATTTTCGAAACTGGAAACGGAAAGTACGAACAAATTTACAGAAAGATTAAATCACAAACCTCCGAGTTAAAAAGGGACAGAAAATGAAAACTCTTAAGAGTGATTGTATACCTGACAAAATCAACTATTTTCGACACACACGAACTCTGTTGTTCATTTCCAAAACAATATTTTTTCTAACTAGAATTTATTTTAAAAACGTTTGCCTGAAAACAGTAAGATGGCGGTAGTGTAAATCTTCGTTATAAAAGTTATGAATTTCAGTTACCAGATGGCACTATTTTTTTGTATTATTTATTTAATTAGAATATAAACGAATATATACAAGGTAACATTTAATTTAATTGTATGTATTTTAATAGTTTTACAGAAAGCCTGACATTTCTTTTTTTTATGCTTCCGATTTTGTTGTCCGGGTTAAATCTTCCCCATAGGAAAAACTAAACCCTTCCACTCACTTTTCCACAAATGATCATCTAGTCAATCAACATTATGTAAGTGCATTATATAAGCAAAATAAATACAAAACAATACAAGAACAACACGTCAACTCACAAAAGATCAATTGGGAAAATAATTCACCGACTCCAGATATTTTCATATCAGAGGGTTCGGCTCGGTAGAACTTCTAACAGGGCCTATAAATCCTACTGATCCCTCAACATAAATATTTAAAAAATCTTTTGTTATCCTACATGTATTCAAAATGACCGACTTTTGCATCTTTATATATAATTTTTTTGAAAGATCTAATACGCCTAAATTTTTAATTAGAGAGCTAGGTATAATGCCAGTAGCCGAAATAACGAATGGTAATATTTTTATAGTCTGAGAATGCCAAATTCTTTTTATTTCATTTCCTAAATCTGTGTATTTTCTTATTAAATCTGTGTATTATAGATAACAATGAATTAAATGAAATAATATAAATAAATAATTTTTTAAGTACTTAAAATTTTAAATACCAAAATACTTTTAACAAAATAAAATTTTATTGATTCTGTGGTCCAGAATAAATATCTAGGTTCAGATATAAATGCTAATACTTCTTTATTTGCGTACACCGGGTTCGAACTCCAAAGCTCGAGTCCAAAGCTTCACCACCGGACAGGCCGGCCGTCAGATGCACGCATTGTAAAAAATATACCTACATCTGGTCAAAAAACAGAGTACCTCTGTTCGTTCTACCTCGGTCAACAATAAGCGTTATAAATAACATTATTGTTTTCTAAGGCCCACAGAAACGCCATCGGGCCCAAAATTCGCTTGTATTCAACAGTCCTTGGTGAAGCAAAACCTCAGATTTGGCAACATTCAGTTCATTTACAACGATGCCACATAGCACTCATAACTAAAAAGCGCCTTGCGCGGGTGGACATTTTTGTAAGTTGTTTTACAGTGGACGGTAAATTGATATCCCGACCTAAAAATGTCAGGTTATTTGTGTTTTGTCTTTTCATTCATGTTTTTTTAGAATAATTTACAAAAACAATAATAAATATCGAGATATGGCCCGACTCAACAGGATGACGACCTCCGTGACGTCGCGGGTTACAATCTTGGCGTGCACGAATACCAACCTACATTTTATTTTAATAATTTGTGTTATTTCACAATGTACATAAGTATTATATTTGCGGCATTTTCCAGAGCGTTAGATACTGTCAGTATCGCCCCGATGAAAGACCACAAATCATTATTTAAATTTAGACCGCAGAACGGGTATTATTTATTGAATAAGTGAATCTACCTGGCTATTCAGATTTGGTCACCAAACACGGCTAAAGCCATTTCAAGCAACGTTTCAATTCTGAATGGTGGTCTTACACCAGGCGATACTGAGAGTATCTTTCACTATGGAACGTACCGCGCATATACCATACGTATATTAATTCATTAATTGTGAATAACACAAATTAACCAAATAAAATTTACTTGCCCACCCCGATATTCGATCCCGCAAACTTCGAGGCGAGAGTTTTACAGTATAGTGTACAGAATAGCATAACCTAAGCCAGTGGCCGTTTGGCTTGAATAACTGAAACCGATTTATACATTGAATATTGGCGGACATGGGAAGAGTCGATAGCGAACCATGATAGCGCCATCTGTTGGGATATTTAAAAGAAGCTTTTAGTTCGATGTTCTACCGTATTTAAAATTTCAAATAGGCGCCAGCAGACGGCTTGTTTTAAAAGTAATTTAAAAATCTAAAAGTTCTTTCTTAAATTGTAGTATAAAAAATATTAAATTAACTTTAAAAAATGGAAAAATATAATACCAGTAATTTATCGTTTAGTTTTGTTAAATAAACGTATCCAAAGTTTTACAATCTGCATTTTAAAAACAAGTACAATTAGAGTTTATGAAAAAATTAAACTACGAACCTATTTTATTTATTTTTTAGTTTTTTTTTTCGTACGTTTAAAGAAAACCCCTTCAGGTATTTTTTGACGATATTCAGCCTTTAATAGTATTTTTTAAAACGCACGTATTACGGTCTGAAAAAGGTCATATTTTCGATTTGATTTTGATAATTACTAAGCCTATGTTAATTTAAAAAATGTATAAAAAATTTTTTACTTGTTGAAAACACTATCATAATCGATTTGCTTAATAATATAATCATTATTTAAAATTAATAAAAAACTACACTCGGCCTTAAGACTTCACTGGCATGGCAGCGAGGTACGGAACTAACAGAAGACTAAAGTAGACCGAATTCAATAAAAATGAGATATTTGATACATTTGGTAGGTATCTTATACATGGTTTGGACAGAAGAAGTTGGGAATGTCAGGGGAAGAGTTGACGCGATAAAATTAACCAAATAGGTACCATAGAATACATATAAGCAAATCATATGTCAATAATTTCATAGTGCATCTTATGGCACAATGAATATAGGTAATACACATAAAAATCGCTTAGCGGAGTGTGGAAATGTTCAATTTAAGGAAAAAGGGTTTTTTTATTTATTTTGTGAATAATTTTATAAAAAGTTAATCAAGGGAAACTGTCACACAAACAACATTATAAAAATACTGTTTGTGTGTGACAATAGGTATTATAGGTATGGGTTAATTGGTTAATAATCTCTAAATAGTATAAAATAAAGTCGCTATCCGTGTCTGTCTGTTTATGCGCTTAGTTCTTCTAAAGAACGCACCGGATTTTGACAGGGTTTTCACTATCATTTAGAGAATTTTTTCCGGAAGGTTTATGTATATAATACATGCATATTATATTTATGAAAAGTAGAGAAAAGTCGATGTTTTGTAATAAAGTCGTAAAATATATATTTTCGGGCGCGTATCTTAAAAAGGACTACAAAATATTATGGAAAGGTATATATCTATCTATATATAATGGATAATCTGCGATATTATTTTGAACAACACAATATTAATCCTTATCCAATTAAATATGTTAGTTACGTTGGGTATTTAATGTAGATAAACATTTCCCTCTACATTAAATGAATATCTTAGTATAGACATCATGAATTTAAAATTAGGCGCAACAAACAAAAGACTTCCTTATTTATATTTATTTATTTAACGCCCAGAGGGCTTTTACATGTAGGTAGTACAATTTTAATAACAGTTTTGAAACATAAGAAAGAAATAATAAAAATAAAATTACATTAAAAATAATATAGGTATGCAAGAAACAAAATTAAAAATAACAAGATATATAATATTTACTTACGTAAATTCTTTGACCGATATAGTTTTAATCCTTATCCAATTACTCATTTTTATTTACATAATCATTAAAATCTTTAAAAAATACAAATTAAATTTTCTTGCGCACGCCGGGATATATATTTGGCTTAAAATATAGATAAAAATTGTTTTAATATCTTAGAAGATATCACAATTTGAAAAATCACTTGCAAAAAACGCAATATACACATATTTATAACGCAATATGTACATACAACTCGAAATTTGCATGAAAAATTGCAGGACGCAATGACTGTCAGACATCATGGTATACCCGGTCTCTTTATAAGTGCAACATGTAACGCGAGCTGGACAGAAATCAAGCAAAATATCAACACCAACAGATACAGTGTAGTAATTGCTCGGGAACTTAGTACATTTGTAGTCCAAATTGACTCCACATTAGTACATTGCACTTACAGGTGGCTAGTTTTATAATAAATAAAAGTCATACGCGTTTATGCCTATATAAACTACCTACTCAAGCAAAACTGTAGGAAAAAACTTCAATTAATCCAAGCTTATTTTTTGGTATTTATAAATCGTAGTAAAAATCAATCGACAATAGTGATTTCACTGATTCCAGGAGTCGGTACCTATGGCAGAAGATTATGCACGATACGATGATGTATGAATGTGAATGAAGCAAGAAGTTAACGTTGTGTGGAGGTACATATATCACATACGTGGAAACCGCATGGTGGTTAGCAGAGATGTGCAAAATGGTACCCAAAACCATTTGAAATGCAAAATGGAAATGGGTCAAAACTTTTCCATTTGAAAATGCAAAATGCAAAATGGTTTTTAGAAAAGCATTTCAAATGCAAAATGCAAAATACCCATTTTCAAAATGCATTGAAAATGCAAAATGGTTTCTCAGGTCAAACAATTAAAATAATTATAGAATTTTTAAACAATTTTGTCATTTAATAATGGACATCAATGTAGAACAAACATATTACATGATGGTAAATCCAAAAACACCACGACTACAGATTATGAAACCACAAAAAATTTGCGCGGGACTAATGTTGCCAACGTAAAAACATAGAAACTGCTATCTAACATTTAATATAACAGCGTCATGGCCCCATGTTCAGTATTTTTTGTAATGGTATCACTCAATTGAAAGGGCTCCTAACAAGGAGCAACTTGACAAATGTAAATTATCTCTCATAGCGAGGTTGAGGACCGATTGATATTTGGGGCTTATGAAAAAAAGATGAGTGGAGAGGATAAATGTTGCAAAAAAGCATTTAAAATGGAAAATGCATTGATAAAAGCATTTAAAATGCAAAAGGGTTTTTAGAAAAGCATTTAAAATGCAAAATGGAAAATACCCATTTTGCATTTTGCATTTCCATTTGAAATGGATTTATTTGAAATAAAGCACATCTCTGGTGGTTAGTGAGTTAGTTAAAAAAACACTATGAAAATGTTTTTAAAAATCCCAAATTCAAGTCAGATGGTGAATATTTTGCTCCTGCTAAAATAGAAATAGACTATAATGAGGCATGCGGAGCGTAAGGAGAATATATGACTCGAAAGTGAATGGTATAAGAGGTCGGGGACGTTCGCGGAGGACATGGCACGATCAAGAAGTTAATCAATTGATACTTAATTCGGGTCATTAAAAAGTAAAGAGAATGACTGAAGGGTTGCTACAGGCAAATCATTTTAGAACGCACATTTGAATGTAGGTATTTGTGCATTGACATTGGTTTGGAAAACCCGCTCGCAGTCCCCTCTTACCCCGCAGTATTCCTACGATACAGTACACCAATTAAGACCAAGCAAGAATCTCTTTAAAATTATTATACTACATGTATTATTTAAATTAATATCAACGGTGTTAATACACCATCAACAATATATTATATTATAATGTATACAATGACATCATAAAGTGTAAAATAAAAGTATAGAAGGATATCGAAAATAGTATAAGATACAATTACACGCAAAACTTATAAGTAGACTTAGGTTAAATCAATATTGATTGAAAATATATGCTATTATAGCCTTCTTGTACCTACAATCCGTGCAGTTAAATAGATCCGCCACATCAGCGTATCTAGTATTACTAACTTTGTGTAATCTAGGTGCATGCGAGTGTTTGCAATCCTCAGTCCTGGTATTGTTACATTTGAACATGATTTTGGAACGAGTAGCTCTCGTAGATATATGAAATTCAATGAGGTTATGTAAATTCGGGCTGTATTTACTACCATTTACAATTCTGAACATACACATAAAGTCGGATATAATTCTAAGATCTGAGAGTTTTAATAAATTTAATTCTTTCATCAAATAATTACAGTTTATGTTTTCAATTCGAATATTGAAAAAAATTATGAATTTTGTAAGAAGCAAGGAATGTGCCTCAATATAGAGTAGTGTGGCGGTCAATCCCCTCTGCCTACCCCTGGGGGAAAACGGCATGATGATTTTAGTAGTTAATCGACTGGAATTCCTCAGTATAATGTTGTTGGCTTCGGAAGCAATGGCCCCTACTAGTGTGGAATAGCGATCATGATAGGAATACTTATTTTCACATCAGATTGTCGAACGTTAAACCAGGTCACGTCGTGAATACCTTACTCCCCTACGTAGGTACTACATTCGATTTGACCCTACGTACGGCTTAGGCCAGTGTTTCTCAACCTTTCTGAGCCATGCACCACTACAACGCTTCAAAAATCTGTATGTTCCTCCCACACAAAAGACGTCACTACTAAAGTGAAATGCACCACTTGCGATATTTTTTCTTGGTTCTAGTGTCCAAGTTTTCTTTTTTTTTATTTCTCCTGCCCACATTCAGATTACCAGTATGCTCTCTTGGATATTTGTTTTTAGGTTGTCTCCATTTTTTATTTTGATGGAAACGTATTTGTTTTAAAAGTTAACGAGAGTCCAATTAGTTTTTCGTTATCTCCAAAAATGACGAGTTTAAGTATTTACAATGTGAACTTGGGTAAAATATATTTTATTTATCAATGAAGAAGAAGATAATACTAATAAATCTAAACGAAACATGAAACAGAACAAGACACAGAAAAATAAAAAAAGATAACTGTCACAACTAGGAATAGAGCCCAGGATCTCTTTTCTGATCAGGAGTCTTAAACCACTCGACCATTGGGACCTATTTATTATGCGTTAAAAATTGTTTCAAGATCATATTTTTAATACTGATTTTGAAATATGAGATCGACAAATATGACGATATATTACATTGATATATTACAATGATATATTACATTGATATAATAAATTATGGTATAACCTTCAAAGTTGAAAAGAAAAAGTTTTTCTTGAATATTTTATTTGCGTTATAAACAGTATTTCAATCATGAACCTAAAAAGCCCTCGACGGAACTATTCGAAAAGAATTTGAAGCTGCACCATACAAATAATTCAAAAAGTTTGTTATACAAGATGGCTGCCAGGCAATTTCCCCTCACCCTGGATTTGACATCAATTACAATCATATAAAATCGCATTAATGCTCTGTCCAGTGCTTTTTAGGTTCATGGTCACAATGGTGTCTCGTAACTTCACACGAGACACGATTCAACACAATTTATAATTCGAATATCAGTGCTGTAGTACCGCCGCGTAATTATCGCGATGTCCAATACCAACATTTTGGCGGCTTTTATCTCCGGAACTATTTGATGTTTTCCAAAAATTCAAAAAGTTATGCCCTCTACTTTTACGTTTGTAAAAACGTGAAATTTCGTGGTTGGAGACGACCTCATTACCCCATGATGGGGCATGCGCCCTATTTTAAGAAACACTGCCCTGGGCTGTGAAAGGGTTAATAATATAGAATTACAGCGCCACCTTCCGCTCTTTTTCCGCATCTGTTTTCTCTTTCAAGCTAATTCTTTCACCCTCTGACACACCCCTTTGGTGGGTATTCTCCTGTCGCTAGAACTTGGTATTAACCTCTCTTTCTGTTACACGTGTCGTTTGTGAGAACGAGGGAGAGGTTAGAACGGAGCTATCTGCTGTATTCCTTTACATAATATATATGATTATTTATTATGTAGGGTGGGGTGATATAAAGTAACTTTGTTCCACGCCAATATGGAAAGTTGTGGTTTGCCTTTAGAAACAGCTGTGAAAATTAATAAAAACGCGAATTTTTAGTTTTTTTATCCCACCAAAAAGAACAGTCGACATATATTTTAGAAAATAATACTACCAATAAAATTTTCAAAAAAACATATTCCTTCATACGGCCATCATGTCCCAAGTAATAAAATGTTTTATTATCCTCCTTTTTTGTAACAAATTCAAGAAGAAAAATGAGTATTGTTGATTTATTAAAATCCAGTTAAAAATGGGATTTCAGGCCATTTCTTTATAAACTCTTAGTACATTCCTAATATTATGTCGGAGCACGTGATTCGGAACATTTGCCCTGATGACGAAATGCGAAAATATAATGATTTTTATGAACACGTGACATCTCGATAATAGATTCCTTTTTAGTAAAAACTTAACAGGAAACCTATCAATTCGTTCGCTAAGGGCCTGCAGTCCCGTTTTAAACCGGATTAAGAATAAGTTGAAGAGATTCTTAATATTTAAATATTGAAGACAATATTAGTGATTTCTAAACGAAAATCTGAAACAGAAAAATCAGAAAAGGAAACGGTCACATCTGGGACTCGACTCAATAAAGTTATTCCGAAAAATAAAGATTCTTAATAAATTAGCCATATTTTATATATCCGTGTAGAGATGATATCCTCACTGGGATTTCCCCTGCTGAGTATTTCATTAGGAACGTCATAATCCCACAGGCTGCGGACAGTTGGGACTCTTGGGCGGTATTCACATAAAAAAATCCTTTCTAAGTTCTCCATACACAATACATTACCCAATATTATGCGTGCTAGAAAACCCTGGCAATGACCAGTGGAATTTGCGTGGCATAACTTTAAAAGCAAAAGTAATTACATGGCTAAAAGCCACTCTAGCCACATTACACATAAATTACATATTATTTTGGCACTTACAATTTTTATTTTTATTCAAATACTAGAATTATCCGGCGTTGCCCGGGCTTTGCGCAGAGTTTTTCGAAATCAGATGTAAACAGTAATTTTCTTCTTAATTTGAATGTCAAGTGTGCAAAATTTACGAAGAATCAAAAGGGGTAGGAAAAGGGGGTGGGGGTGATTGTTAAAAATCTTATGTAGACAGTGACATTCCTCTTGCTTTGAAGGTCAAGTGCGCAAAATTTCATCAATCTCGTAATAAAACTGTAGATTTGTGTAAAAATAACGTGTATAAAAGTCTCGCCCGCTGTAGACACAGACACAGTTAGGTTTTTCCAGTAGGTGTAATTCTCTCCATGTGTAATTTCGTCCTAGTGTAATTCTGGTATGCAAAATATTGATACGTTAAGCCACCGCATTCCCAATTTCTACCGATTTATAACAAGTTTCTCTTTAAGTTTTTAAGTACCAAAAAAATACATATTATATTTGAAGATATTTGTTATGCCGAAACGTTAATTATATGAAATTCCCTCGATAGAAAAAAATCCCAAAGTAAACTCCGAAAATTTTTAAAAACACGTTTTGTTCTGTTATGTAATAATATTACATAACATATTATGTTATAGGCCTGAAAAAATTCACAGTGTATCTTTAAATGCAACCAAAGCATTTGTCGAGAGATTTTTGCTCAATTTCAAACGAGTCGTGTATTATTAAATATTTTCACCATTTTTGCATTTACATATCTCCCTTTCAAACCATCTTTCGCCTACCATAGATATCAGTTACCTATAAGCTATCAGCTACATACTAGCTATCAGCTACTAGGTATCGGCTACTAGCTACCGGGAGGTAACGGGTAAGGACACTAACGACAGCTTTGACTCCGACTATTTTCATTGAGAAAGTCCCGATTTCCGATGTGATTTATGGTTGAGAATATGACTTGCTTATTCAGTTTTGGAATTCGAAAAGGCGAATTGAATTTCTGAGCTGAATCGGAATTTGACAGGGCCGACTCTAATATACCTACTGTTGATACATCGGCATGATTTATTAACTATTTCCATTTGTTATGGTACAAATGATACCTACCTGCAAATGAAATCACGACTCTAGTGCTTTAAAGCAATAGTATTGGTCTTTGTTTACAAAAGTGAAAATATCACTAGTGGAGAACCTCATTTTATTAACTGAGCGTAGCGATGTTTGCATTTCGTTAGTTCATTCTTGTAAATCTGTGTGTGTACGTTCTGTTTCAAGATGGTGGCCGTATTAAAAGATATTAAAGATTCTTTTTTTGAATATGAAATCGTCTTGTTTATTTGGACGTTCTTATTCGCATTATATTCGATACCTACCTTCCTGCCTGAAGAAAGTTTGAAAAATAATTTTCATTGATACAGTGACGTTTCTCTGGAAAATTATTTGTACATTTCTTTATTTGAAATTATGGTTTAGGTACCTACCAAAGATATTAGAAGAACGAGATATGCTATGTTGGCCGCCGGACCGTAGGCGGAGTACTACCTAATTAGGGTACTTTGAATACTATCGGGACGTGTACGCACAGAAATCAGTTCTATGCATTAGTGCGGATACCTTAGCGTAAGCGAAGGTGTGCAGTAGTATTGGTGAACAAAACCGGCGACACTCGGCAAAACAATTCCACACAGTATGAACTGCTCATAGCACATCTCGTTCTTCTAATATCTTTGGTACCTACATACAAATCTTATGATTTCAGAAGGACTTTTTGTTTTGCTTTATTAAATAATGGAAATTTAGCAACAAACTTCAGCAACAAGACGAGAGGTCTACGACTGTTCAGAGAACTATGCCAGTACAGCCACAGTCCTATTTGTTGAGATGATGTTTCATAAAAAATAGCACTATAAAAGGAGGTATTATGCCAATCTATAGCGAGTTTCATGTTATTATCCTGAGAGATTACCTCTGGTTAAATCAGGAAAATACCTAATCAATTTTTCACCAGTCTAAATTTTCTTTCTGTAATTTTTGACAAAAATACACTCTAGACGCCCTTGACTGTTCAAAAAGTCACGAGCCGCCACACTGTGGACTGTAGGTAGACGCCCTTGACTGTATAAAAAGTCACGAGCCGCCACACTGTGGACTGTAGGCAGACGCCCTTGACTTGTACAAAAAGTCACGAGCCGCCACACTGTGGGCTGTAGGCAGACGCCCTTGACTTGTACAAAAAGTCACGAGCCGCCACACTGTGGACTGTAGGCAGACGCCCTTGACTGTACAAAAAGTCACGAGCCGCCACACTGTGGACTGTAGGCAGACGCCCTTGACTTGTACAAAAAGTCACGAGCCGCCACACTGTGGACTGTAGGCAGACGCTCTTGACTGTACAAATAGTCACGAGCCGCCACACTGTGGACTGCAGACAGACGCCCTTGACTTGTACAAAAAGTCACGAGCCGCCACACTGTGGACTGTAGGCAGACGCCCTTGACTTGTACAAAAAGTCACGAGCCGCCACACTGTGGACTGTAGGCAGACGCCCTTAACTTGTACAAAAAGTCACGAGCCGCCACACTGTGGACTGTAGGCAGACGCCCTTGACTTGTACAAAAAGTCACGAGCCGCCACACTGTGGACTGTAGGCAGACGCCCTTGACTTGTACAAAAAGTCACGAGCCGCCACACTGTGGACTGTAGGCAGACGCCCTTGACTTGTACAAAAAGTCACGAGCCGCCACACTGTGGACTGTAGGCAGACGCCCTTGACTTGTACAAAAATTCACGAGCCGCCACACCGTGGACTGTAGGCAGACGCCCTTGACTTGTACAAAAAGTCACGAGCCGCCACACTGTGGACTGTAGGCAGACGCCCTTGACTTGTACAAAAAGTCACGAGCCGCCACACTGTGGACTGTAGGCAGACGCCCTTGACTTGTACAAAAAGCCACGAGCCGCCACACTGTGGACTGTAGGCAGACGCCCTTGACTTGTACAAAAAGTCACGAGCCGCCACACTGTGGACTGTAGGCAGACGCCCTTGACTTGTACAAAAAGTCACGAGCCGCCACACTGTGGACTGTAGGCAGACGCCCTTGACTTGTACAAAAAGTCACGAGCCGCCACACCGTGGACTGTAGGCAGACGCCCTTGACTTGTACAAAAAGTCACGAGCCGCCACACCGTGGACTGTAGGCAGACGTCCCTGACTATACCCACAAAAAGTTTACAAATCTGTACGTAAGTTCCTGTCTACATTATTTGAGTCGTCGAATTTCTCATCATCCTCTTATACAATCACAAACACAGAAGTGTGGCAACTACGTTTAATATGTTCCAGTATTCATATTGCGATATTTTATGAGCGTATTTTAAAACGATGTCGCATTACGCGCAAGCGATAAAATTAGAATAACTCTAGAAATAAAAGTTCCAAGGACCTGGAAAGCTCTTAAACGGCCAAGTCTATCATAATGAAATGATTATTATTATCATGTACATTCACAATCGTAATAAAGCACCTAAGTACTTATCTCAAAGAACCCCATCAAAGCCATTTATAGTTTGATGGGTGCTCTAAAGGACCGTAAAACATAAAACGTAAACTCATCATTTTGTATCTCCCGAACTTTTGCTTTGTTATTGGCATTTATTTTAAAGACAATAATTAATCGCTATTCACTTATTGGAATTTGAAATGTTTACCGGAGAGATCATTAAACTGTTCAAACAGCTTCATCTTTGTATACTGTAGACCAGGGGCGTCACATTCTTATGTGCAATGTGTGCTGTGCATCCGGGCGGCCAACCAAGGGGCAGTCTTCAAGCCGTGTTCGATTATGTTACAAATTAAGATGTCAGTAAGAATACAGGAGACTGACATATTTAATTTTATCGCTATTTTCTTTTCTATAAAGTTGGCAGCTTTAAAATTTCAATACTCATTATAAAATGGAGGAAGTATTAGTTTAACTGTAACAGTTGGTAAACTTCGTCGAATTTTCTTTCGGATGTATGGATTTATATGCTTAAACCACTTATAACCGAGTTACGACTATTCAATTTGTGAGGCTGGTATAGGTTCCAGCCATTGATTGTATAACCAACACTTGCCATGGGTGCAAGAGTTCATGGGGTGAGGTTTATCCAGGTCTTGGTGGGCCGGATCGGAAGACGTTGTTTGAGGGAGACTCTTTGACCTCTCCAGCCGGACTATCTCAACCCAACGTATTGCACCGCAGCGGAAGGATCATATTGCAATGTTCCCCAGATTTCTACTTACACACCCCTCATACGCTTTTCCTTCCCAGAACTTCCTCTTCTTTCTTTAATTAAAAATGGGGTAAGGCTGTCGACTAGCAATCTTGAGGTTGAAAAATTGAAACTTTGCTTGTAAAAAATATAAAAGAAAGTCCAAAAAGGTAATTTCGTATTTTTATGATACTGTTATGAAAATATCTAGAAACATAACAATTATAATTAGGTACTAATTATTATTTTGATTTTTGTCTATGGTTATTTTGACAGCCATAAATCGGCACAAAATAACGGGAAAAGGTTATTCTTGCAAGGTTCCACACTTTCCAACGTAGCCCAGTTGGGCGAGGACTCATGGTTTAGGAGAAGTTTATATGGAGCAATTTAAAAAAACCGTTCGGAGCAAGTACGCGACGAATCTTAAAAGTAAAATCAGGTATCCGATCCTGAGATACGCGGAGTAATGGTTAAATGTAAAAAAAACCCGCGCCGAAATACGCGCAATGTCGGTCGACAATTTTAAAACCCGCGTGAATTAAACGAGTGCCAAAGTGCACCGGGCCGTGTGTTCCGTTTGGGATGTAATCCACGTTTTTAAGAGACAATCCTCTCTCGCTTCGTACATGCAAACCTTGAGTACGCTGAGGAATACTAGATCGTTCAGATGAGTATTGTATTTGGGTGCGTGAACGCCGCCTACCGCCATTCACACGCGCGCCTTGAAAGGATCCGCAATAATCGGGTGGATGGACACCGGAGACTGGTTTCCTGGCTGGAGACTGGACGAGAGACGGAGCTGGTGGGCCGGTCGCCCGCGCCGTAGCTGACGTTCCCCTGGGAGGAAGGCATCTCCACTCATCCGCGTTTAGATAGTTAGATAGGATAGAATCGGTCTGATAGGGGGTAAGTCCTTTAAAATCCCTTGCTTAATGTTTACCCTGTTATCATGAAATAGAGTTCAACTTATATGTACAGAAACTTGTCTTTTACTCTGATTTACTTGTGAATAAGCCCATATGCCCACCACCCTGAGAAGGGTTCTTATGTCTCACCGCAGAGCTCGGCATATCTTGCCCCCGGCAAGATTTGGCGTCCAAAGGTTCCACATCGGAACCAAAGCCGACCACTGTGATGATGACCAATCCTTATATGCACCCATTTAACAAGAGGTGTTGACCGGCTACTACCCCTAGCCTCACAAAGTAGGTACAACCCCACCCACCAGCATATCAAACTTCCTCTTCTTTCTTTAATTAAAAATGGGGTAAGGCTGTCGAATAGCAATCTTGAGGTGGCGGGTTCGTATCAAATTACTCATTTAAAAAATATATATGGTATATTTTCGGTACGTTCCAGAGCGGAAGATAGTCTCAGATGTATGACCACCATTGAGAATTGAAACTTTGCTTGAAATGGCTTTGGCCGTGTTTGATGACCAGATCAGAATAGCTAAGTACTTGCCAACCTTCCTCTCTCATGTCCTTCCCCTCCCCACAACCTCCAGCCTCACAACATACTCCAATTGGGGATTCCTCTCTGGCTCCATATGGTTGGGAGCAGTTGTGACTCTTGTGCGGTATTCACATAAAAAACTTACCATGTTTACTCTTTCTAAATTAGGGTTGCATTATAATCGGACACGGATGGTGGCACCCCGTTGCTACGGCCCTGTGTGGGTCATTGGCGAGTTGATTGTTGTTAGCAGTTGGAAGTTGTCGTGAGTGGGGTGTTATTAGACGTTAAGCGAATTGGCGTCACTTTTTATGACAAGCTTAATTCCGCCTAATCAAACAGAAATTCGACGCGAACACAAAGGATAATCTGCATTTAATTGGTTTACCATGGAACGATGTTGAACTGAAGCGTGGGTTTTTACTACCGCACCTTTACATCAATTTCATAATGTAATTTATTTTTGGGTTTCAAAGAAAACCGCAAAACGTTATAAAACCGAATCTATGAAGCTTGTTTACGATGCATGTTTCGTTGAAAGAAAATATTCTCACCAAATCATTTCCTATTGCAGCAAAAGTGTTAGTGTGTGAGTTCATACAAGAAATTATCTTTGTTCGAATAGACAAAATGAATTTAATGATAAACCGAGTCTTTCTTTTTCGATTTCGATCATGTTTACAATTATTGATTCAACCATCGCGCAGTTGTGACCAGTGGCGGCTCGTGACTGTTGTAGCTGAAAACGATTTTTTTTTAAAATCGATTTTTGTAGGAAGTTTTTCAGGAAATCCGTGCGGTGTACGGCGAAACTGAAATTTCCTGAAAATCTCAAAAAAATAGATTTTTGAAAAAAAAAATTGATTTCAGCTACATTAACATCAAAAATGCTATTTTTATAATATTAGCACTCTAGTACACTCAAAAGTCACGAGCCGCCACTATTATTTTTATTCACACCTTGTGACTATAGTAATAAATATAATTGTATTAGGCGAAAAATGCATTATAATGAATATAAGAACAAATACTTAGTAATAAATTGAACAATTTGGGAGGCGGATATTGGTACCGCCGCCCGGAACCATGTATTGGATAACCAACACCCCTGCCACAGGACACCTCAAGTTTCGCTGCGTTTGGTGACTTAGCAGGGGTGCCCGGGTTCATGGGGTGAGGTTTGTTAAGGTATTGGCGGCGGATGCGTTTGCCCACCTACTGCGTGGCGGGTCGAATCGGGAGAGACTGGTTGAGAGAAGACCCTTTGACTTCTCCAGATGGACTTCCTCACCAGTTTCTCCCGATCCGGCCCGCCATGAATTAGGAGGGCAAACGCATCCGCCGCTCAGACCTAGATAAAAAATATTATTGGCGTTTTAATGATAATATCATTGAATTTTTATTGGAACAACTTTGTTTTATTAACTTTTTATAGCCATCAATGTAATGTACCATTTCAAAAGAAGATGATACTAATAAATCTAAACGAAACAAACAGAACAGAAAATATCAGCCTTACTGATGAAAAACCAGTTCAAATTCGTTAAACGGTGTTTTTGTTACATTGTATAAAGAATGTGAAAGTTAAGATTCGAGTTGGTACTAGTAAAAAAATTTCTTTAACTATGTTTTTTAAATTTAGTAACAACGTCCCGGTAAGACAGAGATCCTAGGTTCGATTCCCAGTTGAGACTGTTACCTTTTTATTTGTATGTGTCTTGTTCTGTTTCATGTTTCGTTTAGACGCATTATCATCTTCTTTAATGATATAATATCATTTCCTTAAACTTCTAGATGATTTAACCCGCGGGTACGAAACAACGAATTATTCGCAATCGTTGCATCACCACTTAAATTCTCGAATTATTTTTAATTTTAAAATTTAGTATGTATTACATACATACTAAGAACATCGCATGATTTTGGCTCGCGACCAACGCACAAGAAAATCGCATAAACGTAGTGAAACATTTATAACCATCCTCATAAAAAAATGCTTAATTTTAAAGCCGACCTACACTTGTCTATTTGCGATACAAATACTGATCCTTAAATCATTCGCGTCTAACGTGAAATTTGAAATAAGTAATACTTTAAAAGCAAACCTACGCAAGAATTTTAGTAAACATTGAGAGAGTTAGTACATGAAGTGTATTGATTGATGTAGACGTCTAGAAGACGTACATAAAAAAAGCTCTTGGGAAGTACACAAATCCAAATCCAACCACTGGTATTCATGTCATATATTGACAGGTAATTAATACAATACAAATATATTCAGTATATTGACAGGTAATTAATACAATACACGTATATTCAGTATATTGACAGGTAATTAATACAATACGAGTATATTCAGTATATCGACAGGTAATTAAAACAATACAAGTATATTCAGTACATTGACAGGTAATTAATACAATACGAGTATATTCAGTATATCGACAGGTAATTAAGAAAAAAACTAACTGATAAAAAATATCTCAAATTTATTAAGAATCGTTACAAATTATTCGTAAGCCGGTTAAAAACGGGATTGCAGGCCATTAAGCAATGAATTGATAGGTATCCTGATAGACGATGTATAGCGATAATACGTTCGTGTTTTACTGAACGTTTACTAAGAAACCTATCAATTCATTAATTAAAGGCCCCCAATCCCGTTTTTAACTGGATTACAAATAATTTGAAGAGATTTTTAATAAATCAGCCATATTTTCAATACCATTTCTGCCGAGTGTATTTTATCTGTGTTTCTATCTTTTGCGACAGTCAATTTCAATGTTGGAAAATATTATTTTTTTAATAATGTTTTAGTTTTGTCGTGAGATAATTCATTAAGCTTTGGTATAAAGACAGGCACTTACATGACACATTGGAAACATATATCTTTTTAAAAAGGAGTAATATCCATTACACGGTTCATTACACTTCAAAGAAAATACAAAATTGACTATATTTAAGATAATACAATAATTAGAATAGAGAATCTATTGTCAGAATTACATTCTCAGTAAATCGGTTAAACCGATAATAAATCATTTTAGACATTGTCAAAATTAAAATTGAGCGTGGGTAAATAGAATCATATCGTCAAATATATTTAAAAATTCAAAAAAATATTTATTGCACAAAAATACAGAGTACAAAGGGTATAGCTTATAGGTTACAACCTATTTCTTATAAGTAAGGTGTGAGCAATCAAGTTGTCTCAACGTGGCCTAATCACAGTTTGAAAATGACACTGAACGCCGAAACAGCTAAAAAATTATTATAAGCAATAATTAGTCTCCTGAAATATTCATACAAATTGAAAATATCTCCCGAGTAAAAATAAATGCCGCCGACGGGAATTGAACCCTCACCTTCTGATGTCCGGTCAGGTGCTCTGGACCACTGAGCTACGTCGGCCTATTCCCAACACGCTAAATAATTCAATATGTACTAGTACTTCAATCAACAATTACTGCTTATTATATATTTTTTTCACCTGTAAACAACCAACTTTATTTTGTAGGAAAAGCTTTGCTAGTGCTAAATTTCCCACTAGATGGCGTCGAGACATATTATATCTAAATTTGTTCGTGAAATATTTTGATTTGTCAAATATAATAATAATTTTTTTTTTGATGATAAAGCAATGTTTAATTTTTTTTGGCATAATTAAATGGTCCAATACAGATTTAGATAACTTAGAAAGATTAATTAGAACTACGCTAACAAAGTTTAATTGCCATCATCCAAATTCAGCTATAGAACGAATTAATTTACCTAGAAATTTAGGAGGTAGAGGTATAGTCAAAATAACTTCTTTGATACATAATCAGGTAGAAATGCTAAGAACCTTTTTACATAGGAAAGCTCATAGCTCAGAAATGCACAAAATAATTTGCAAAGCAGATAGAAATATTACACCTTTAAATTTATACGATGAGAATGCCAACATTTTTATAAATCCCAACCAGGAATTATTAGATTCCTGGTCAAATAAAATTTTACACGTCAAACAAATGGTTGAGTATTGGAGAGTTGAGCGCAGAAATAGAAGGATTTATGCTTGCCATTCAGGATAGAATCATTAATACTAAAAATTATAGGAAGCATATAATCAAAGATACAAATCAAATTGATGATTTATGTAGAAAATGTTTGGCTTTTCCGGAAACTATAGAACATATTATATCGGGATGTTCTATATTAGCACCGTCCGAGTATACATTTAGGCACAATCAAGTTTTAAAAATACTTCACCAAAGTTTGGTAATTAAACATAACTTGATTGACTGCCGTAATATAATACAATATTATGAATACGAACCAAATTCATTTTTAGAAAACGAATTTTATAAAATATATTATGATAAAACTATACTAACAGACCGAACGATTAGACATAATAGACCCGATATAGTTTTACATGACAAAATTAAAAAAATAACTTATATCATTGATGTCGCTATTCCAAATTCCTGTAATATTCAAAAATCTGTTAATGAAAAAATAAGAAAATATACAGATTTAGGCAATGAGATTAAAAGAATTTGGCATTCTCAGACTATAAAAATATTACCGTTCGTTATTTCGGCTACTGGCGTTATACCTAGCTCTCTCATTAAAAATTTAGGCGTATTAGATCTATCAAAAAATTTATATATAAAGATGCAAAAGTCGGTCATTTTGAATACATGTAGGATAACGAAAGATTTTTTAAATATTTATGTTGAGGGATCAGTAGGATTTATAGGCCCTGTTAGAAGTTCTACCGAGCCGAACCCTCTGATATGAAAATATCTGGAGTCGGTGAATTTTTTTTCCCATTTGATCTCTGGTGAGTTGACGTGTTGTTGTTCTTGTATTGTTTTGTATTTATTTTACTTATATAATGCACTTGCATAGTGTTGATTGACTAGCTGATCATTTGTGGAAAAGTGAGTGGAAGGGTTTAGTTTTTCCTATGGGGAATATTTAACCCGGACAACAAAATTGGAAGCATTAATAAGACAAGGTTTTTTATGCATAGCACAAAGGATAAAAAATTATTATAAGCAAAAATTAGTCGCCTGAAATATTCATACAAATTGAAAATATCTCCAGAGTAAAAATAAATGCCGTTGACGGGAAGCCGAAACAGCTGTCACAATAATACAAATCTAAAATAATTGCTGAACTTAATATATTGTCCGTTTAATAGATTTCCCTATCTAAACACGTTGATCGCAATCTTTGGAGCACATGCGTCAGGTAGGTATGCTGTCCTTGTTCTACCGGTATCACAATGGAAGATGCTCCATGGAACTAGCGTCGTTGATTCCTTGGGCACCGGTTCATAATCGGGAAACGCGCTAAACGCGCGCCCAACATTTGTGCAGGGTTGACATTTGTCACATAAGAACGGGTCGCTTTTACGATTCGTTCTTCAGTTCAACAGCTCGGCTGTGGGTGCCGGCCTCTGTTCCCTTCTACAAAATGGGTTTCTTCAAGACCTATGCTCACTCATTCCTCTCCTCGAAAAGATCCTCCACACAGCATCCCCAGAGATGACATAGGCCTTAAAGAAAATCATTTTTCTCTGTGCCTCCTGTGTGGAGTTAATGTAATTTTTTTTTTTAAATATCACGTAATTAATTTTAAAAAAAAAAAATTACCCACCTGTAATCATAAACTATCGTGATTATTTGACGAAATAAATAAATTTATTGTGACTATCCAACTGATAACATTAGGTACTATTCGGAAAGTTAAATAAAAAGATGATAAGTAAGAAATAAGAAAGCAAAGATTCTTCACACAACCGTGGTTTAAAAGTATAACACTTTGAATTGATATCTAGATTATATATTAGACTATCAATTTTAAGATTTTTGTAAACAGATGAAAACTATAAGCGAAAATCAGATGAAATATGATTGAAGTATCAAAATGAAATGTTATATTATTAATATAGTTCAGCATATTGTAAATTTTTACTTCCAACTATTACGTATGAACAGAACCATCGATTAAACTTTGAACACGTGCTGGCTTCAGTAATCCAAGCGCCCTGACTCCTTTCTTAATATCAAAATAATTACAATTTTTAATGTTTCGCATAACCAAAAATTCGAATTATTACATCGCATGTTTCTATTCTCTAATCCAAGTAATCTCTTTGAAATTATTGTCGTAAGTCATAATATGAAACTTAGAAAAAGTTACCTACGTAAAATGTGGGGCAAAAGTAATGTCATAAAGTGAATGTTTCATAATTTTTGCAAATGGCGTCAAATGTCACTGTGCTTTGACATTTGTGTTGTAGACAGATAGATAATTAGTTAACAACACCTGAAGAACGCGGAATTATTGTTACTGCTTATTTGACAAATTTCCGGTCTGCTTTTTTAACGCAGCGTTAATTTAGTCATCGTTTACCTTGTCGTCCTGTGCCATGTGCGCGTATTGAGCGCGCATTTTAGGCGATGCACTACGTAGTAATTTAAAATCATGTGTTTTTCGTTTGAAAATTTGGTCGCCTAGAAATGTTTCAGATGCTTTAATTAAATACTGCAAGTAGAATACATCCTGGCCTTTGAAATAATCGAGTATTTTTTAGATAAGATTTTTTATAAGCCCAGAAAAAAATAATGTATAGGCCTATGAAAACTGCTTTAAAGTTCAAAATCTCCTACTTACGAACCCATTTTAGGTTATGGTTTTATTGTATAATGTGGCAAATTAATTTATTTATAAAGTAATTTGAACATCCACAAAATAAAATAAAAGGCACTTTTTGGCCATGTTTTTTTCTTGCCTAAATCAAAACAGCTGGATGGTGTTAACTTAACACTGTTAAGCGGGAATTTAAGCCCTATCGCCATCTACGTAAGGAGTGTTATTGATGGCGGCTCGATTCAAAATATTACACGACGCAGTGCATAGCCTTAACCGATATCATTTTTTCAAGTTAATGTTATCAATTTTACATCCTCAAATAAACTTTCAGTGAAAAAAGAGCCATTTTTTCTTTTGCAACAAAATGATAACCAATTCGCATTAATTTTTGCCCCCAGATGTTTTACGAGCAACAATTCAAAATGTTGTAAAACAAGCACAAATGTGCACCAATTCAGGAGGTGGTCATTTGGCGATTTCGTTTTTTCAACTTAATGTCATCATTACTTTTGTCCCACTTTGTATGTTTACGGTAGGTAAGTAAAGCAAAGGTAGGTACGTTAATTAGTAGGTCAGGAAAAAGGGTGACCTTTGAGCAGAAATACTCCGCGAGTACACGGATTAACGATAGCGGCTTATCAGCTGGGTAATCAGCGAGTCGCGGGTGGATACAAGCGGCGAATGGTTTTATCTTCATCGCAGTATTACTTTCCAGTGCCCAGTACCTAGTACTCATCGACCAACTAGTGCCAGAGTCGCAGTCAGCGGCGTAGCTACCTAGGGGCTACGCGGGGCAGTGCCCCGGGGCCCTTAAGCTCAGGGGGCCCTCGAATCCTTACCAGAAATCTCGATCGAACTGAACTTTTGGAAATTTCTCCCATTTTCAAAATAAATATGACAGGTTGCAACTTGCAACCCCACTTTAATCATGACAACTCAGTTGAGAGCAATTCAAAAGTTATGCCCAGGGAATTCCCCTAAATTCAGGAAACAGCATCAAACGTTGGGATCTACTGTCAAAATTCACTGGCGAATCGGACACCACTCTAAAAAAACTAAATCCGACTAGATGGTCCACGGTCCAGTAGGGTCAATACGATATCTGCAATAAAACTTCGTTATTTTGATATTATCAAAGCATTATCAGAAATAGTTCTAAAGAGTCCTAATAAAGATGAGCGTATTGAGTTCGTGTTGCTTTGCGAATTCATGCACAGTGTATTGAACGGCATCAATTATGCATTCAAAACTTTACAATAATGCGACATCAATTTGGGCGAGGCGAGTAAAGTTTTAGCAGAGACCAAAGCAAGTTGTAGTTGCAAATTTATAGAAATGATTTCGAATTATTCAAGTGCAAAGCCAGTGAAACTGCAAGAAAATATGGTATCGATAACCATTTTCAAAAAAAAGGCAAAGAAAAGTTTTAAAACATTTTGATGAATTAACTGCTGATCACCGATTTCCAAACCGAGAAAAAACATTTAAAATTGAGATTTTCAATAATGTACTAGACACAGTAATATCTCAATTAGATACACGTTTTATTGGTATGAGTGCAGTCTGTCATATATTCGATTTTCTAACACCAACATTTTTATTACATGTTGATGAAGCAACTTTATTACAAAAGTGTGACGAATTCCAAAATATATATTGGCAAATAATACAGATATAATAGGCCCTAGTTTTTCACTTCAATTTATTAATATTTACCATCTAGTTTTACCTCAACTAACTCAAGCATGGACTGTTCACCAATTATGTAAGGAAATAATGAGCAAATATGGAGTGCTAGAATGCGACCTAACGGAAGTATTTATGGCAATGTTATTATTCTTTACAATTCCTGTCACTTCTGCAGCAGCTGAAAGGTCATTTAGCAAATTAAAAATAATAAAAAATTATTTAAGAAATAAGATGGGCCAAACTCGACTCCGACATTTATCGCTAATAGCAATTGAAAACAAAACCGCATCAAGCCTGGATTTAAACGAAGTCATTGATACTTTTGCGAAAACTAAAGCTAGGAAAAAAATGTAAATAAAATTGTTATTAAGTCAGTTGGTAGGCCCGACCTTTATATAATAAACCCTTGAATCTTCTCTATTTCGTTTTATTAGCCAAACCTACACCAAGTATTAATTGTAATTTATGTTGTTACTGTTTAATATTTTTATTACCTGCCCTGCAGTCTGCAGTGCATAGAAAAAAGCTTAAGTAGCTTAGCATTTTTAAAGTGTTTGTATATTTCATATTTTTATTTGATAAAATCTAATCAGTTTACATAGCAGTGGGGCCCCATTTTTTAATTTGCCCCAGGGCCCTTGGTTACCTAGCTACGCCACTGGTCGCAGTACGAGAAAATAATCATTTTTTTGTCCAATTTAGTGAATATTACTAATACAAGTTATAGAGTACACAAATACACTAAATCAACATCGACAATAATGCAAAAGTCAGATAATGGAGAAAAATGTCTTGGTATCTTCATTGAACTTCTCTAGGCATTCGATAGCATATCAAATTTCAAACTAATAGAAAAACTGGAACAAATTGGAATAGCGCTATCATGGTTCCAAAGTTATTTCAAAGAGCGACCTCAATTTATGAGAAAACAAATAATACCTTAAGCGAATCCAAAACCGCATCTTTTGGCATACCACAAGGAATTTTAATTGGTCCAATCCTTTTTACTATCTATGTAAATAAAATGTTGACGCTTTCAATAGTTGGAGATATCATATCTTATGCGGACGACACTGTACTGATAATAAAAGGAAAAACGAGGATAGCAAATTCCAACATAAACATACTCAATATATGGTTTGACCAAAGTAATACAAGTTATAGAGTACACAAAAGGCACACATTTAAAATACTCTCACCTAAAAAATCATTCAACCTAACCATCGCGTTTTACGTCGTGCGTAATTATATTACTAGCCCATTCCTCTTGAAATGCCTGAAAACTTTAGCCGTAGTCGTCACCCCTACTTGTCAAAGATACCACAAGTTGCTCTAGCACAGCATATCATTGTCATGAAAAGAGAAAAGTGAGCTATTGGATAAAATTTCAAAAATACCTAATAATAATAATAAGTGTTTTATTATCTTATTTTTTGTAACAAATAGATACAACTATATCCTCATTGGGATCTCCCGTGCTGAGGATTTCATTTACATTTTATTAAAATTTTGTATTATGGAAAATATAAAGTAATTATAAATATGTATATTAAATAGTGTTTTTTTCTGAAATAATTATAAATATTATACATAAATTTGTTAATTTTAATTACCCTGACAAAGAAGCAATTGGCTTTGAAACGTGTAGATTATTATTAATTAAAAATGGTGTAAGCGAAGTGTTGAATTTATAAAAAACATTGAAAAATAATTATAAATATACAAGCGCCTTTCTTGTAAGAACATTTCTCAACGTATAACATGGAATTTTTTGTTCAGTTGAGTGGTTTCAGTTTAAGTCTGTATTTGGTGGCAGAATATTATATATTTCTGATCTCCCTATGTTTTGTAGCCAGCTTTTTATTTGAGATTTAAATTTTAATATATTGTTGGGAATTTTGAATGAGAGTGGGATTTTGTTGTCGAGTTTAGTACCATAGTAAAGGAAGCCTATTTTCCCAAATGTTGTATTTGTAGTTGCTTTTTGGATATGTTTTTGACCCTAAGATCTAGTGTTTCTAATATATAATAGTAGATGAGTATTTAATTAAGTAGGTAATCTTTAAATTACCTTTAATATGTTAAAATAATATATCTTGTACTGTAAATGGACGATTAATCTGTATACAACCTAATTTGTAGAATGTAGATTTCCCTTATACAGGGTTTTCCAATAAGAAGTGTTATTTTGAATAGCCCGCTATTTCGGTAGATGTTACTTTTGAAGCTGTCATTTTTTGATATTTGACAAGTAAAAACTACGCCATTAATAAAAATGGAACGATACACGCTTCAACAACGCATTGAAATTATTAAAATTCACTTGAGTGAATCAAATGCAAATCATCTTGAGTGATGAGGCCCATTTCCACCTCGGTGGCTTCGTCAACAAGCAAAATTGTCGCATCTGGGGCTCGAAAAACCCAAGAATTTTTGTTGAAAAGCCTTTTTATTCTCAACGTGTGACTGTTTGGTGCGGTTTATGGTCCGGCGGAGTCATTGGACCTATTTTTTTCGAAAATGAGGCTGGAGCAACAGTTACGGTGAATGGATTGCGCTATCAAGAGATGAGTAGTGATTTTTATGGCCGGAATTGGATGGTATTGATCTGGACAACGTTTACTTTCAAGCAACAAAACCATTGATCTTTTACGATTGAATATCAAAATAACACCTCTTATTGGAAAATCCTGTATAAGAAGGCACCATTAACAAAATTGTCTTTTTTTTAAATATTTTACTGTTGATGTAAATAATGATCCACTAAGTTCAGGCCGACAAGCGTGTTGTAGTTAATAGAAACTGTTAGTTGTAGGTAGTAGCTAAGCAGGTAAAAATTCTATTTATCAGTAAAGAAATAGTTTGGCTCTAATGACAAGATGGAGAGAATATTTCAACAAATCGCAAATTCAAACCACGAAACAAGCAAAGGTATTAATGCACATAATCCTATTTCACTGTGTTAAATCGTCTTAGTTCCTAAATCCTCCCGTTCTAGTTCCTAAATAGTCAGGCCCCCATCAAGAGTTTATCGAGTTAACGGACTAATCCGGCCCTGAAGTGGGGGACCCGTTAAAGTTATTTTCAGGCTTAAACCTAAATAGATCAACTGTGTTTGTTCTCTAGGTTACTTTTATCTCGGGAAAATGCACTAATTAAGGAATTAACACTGACATGACGCTAGTAATTTATGGCTCCGTTTTCTCGGATATAAGGTTAATATTGTTTTTCTTTGGATAGCGATACTACCTTTCGAAGAAGATAAGTGAATAGAAAAGCATAACATACACCTAACACAGTCGAGATACTCATAGGAGCATACACTTCACAATATACTTTAACATACTCATATGCATATTTATACAATTACATGTACACAATCAATGGAAATTAGTGTATTTATAAACAATATCAATAAAAAAATATATTGTTCAATTAACCATTTCCGTGCACGGAACCACTGTGCTACATCGGCATATTTTTAACCGCCAAATAATTCAATAAATACTATTATTTCATTCAACAATTATTGCTATTTGATTTTTTTCACATGAAAACAGCCAACGCTATGTTTGTAGGAAAGGTATTGTTAAATACTTAATTTCTTACTAGGTGGCGTCGATATATATTATATATTCATTTAAAAATAAGCCGACGTAGCACAATGGTTCCGTGCACCTGACCGATAATCAGAATGTGCGGGTTCAATTCCCGTCGGCGGTATTTATTTTTTCCAAAGATATTAGAAGAATTTTTTCTCTGAATATTTTTTAATTTATATTTGTGTTTCAGGCTAATAAGCAATAATTATTAGCCTGAAACACAAATATAAATGAATTTGTTAACTTTTGTGCTTTGCATAAAACCTTGTATTGTAAACATATGTTTAACTCTATTGAAAAAAATCTTTATACATATATTGAATCCGACAATAGGTTTTGGCAAACAACTTTAAACCACAATTAATTGGTACAGCTGAAGGTATAAGGTATAAATATTTTATTTTAAAAATTGGTACATTTTTGACAAGTAAGCTACTTTGTAGGTACTTATGGCTACACCATTCCAAGCTAAATATGTAATTTTATTTTTTATTCTGAAATTTGGGGAGATTACTGCAATTCATCGTCATCCGGATACATTTAGCTTTAGCCCTCAGAACTTGTTTTAAGGTGATACAAATTTTATTTTATCTTATTTTCTTGTTGTTGTTTTACACACTAACCCTCTCACTAATAAACGTGTTTTAAATTCCACATACCTGATAAACAATCATTAATGTGATAATAATGAGTAAAAGGTAGTTAATCAGTTGGGTAAAATTAAAATATGTTTATTAGTTAGACTTTTATTGTTTTATGTTTACTTATTGTTGTACACCGTTGTTATTGGACGGTTGGTATTCCTTATTTTTTATTTCTTTGTAATTTTTTTGCTAACCCTCTGTCTGTTGCATAGTGTATGTAGGTACATACAACGCACGCATGGTGAAAACGTATAAAAATAGTTGATGTGGATGCAACCTTCCGCAAACATCGTTGAAGCGCTGCAATAGCGTAGTAGCCCAAACAGTATTTTGCATGCATTTATATAGTGTATTCGCAAACAGTTGCATGTAGTTTACTTGTATTTGGACTATAGTTCGTAAGCGTAGGTATATATTCATACCGACGGATCGAAATAAATTAATTTTCACTTCCCTACGTGGAACGTGGAATCCACAGATTCAAGGTTTTTTAAATAATAACACAGGCGAGAACAAATACTGATTTGGGCTACAGAAAATCCTTCGTCACATGCCAACAAATAATCCAATGTCAAGTTGGTTCCGAACGTGTTAAAATATAATGGCTACCAATTTTATTTATATGGCTGAGACGAGTGTTTTTAGATGAGAATAGTAAATAGTGATCCGTAACCAGCAAAATAAAATCTTATTTAAAAAAAAAGGGTTTTGGTAGGTAAATGCAATAACATGACTAGTTTTAATAAACACGTTTTATAGATACCATCTACATACCAAAATGTAACCATGAAAAATGTAACTTACTAAATTATAAATAAATAAATAAAACAATTATTTGCCAATATATTGTTATACATTTAAACATCTTTTTGTCTTTGGATTAATAATAATAATAATATTTGTTTGATTTTTATAGCGCCGTTTTTGAGCAAAACCACCTCAAGGGCACTGAACAAACATATGATACATTCTACAATAATCTGTCTCATTATATTGATTCTATTGACAAAATGGTCGCTGCTCAGCTGTTTTACAGGATTTCTTCCAGAATTTCTGATGAAAATAGTTTCCTTCAGAGTATGTGGTGTCATCTTTGAGGATGATGTGTGGAGGCTTTTTTTGAGGATATAAAGGAGGAAATACAAAAGCCGGCAAATCGGTCCACAGCTGAGCTGCTGAACTCGAGAACGAGCCGTAGAAACGACCAGTTTTCATGTGACAAATGTCAATCGTTTACAAATGATGGACGCACGTATAGCGTGTTTCCAAATTATGCACCGGTGCCGAAGGGATCAATTACGATAGTTTTATAATTTATGATCATCTTCCTTTGAAATATCGGTAGAGTAACGATAGGTATCCTACCTGACGCATGTGCTCTAAAAATCGCATTCCGTTTGTTAAGATGGAGGAAACCATCAGATGTAGAGCTGTTTCTGTAGAATCGAGGATTTTTTCAAGAATTTCGGACTAAAGGAAGTCTGAGCCATTCATCGGATTCTGTCATACCCATCGTCTCTCTTCCGTGGGTTTCTTTCCTTATTTATTTCCTCTTCTGCAGAGATTAATTTCTCTGGCCAATAAGAATGACTCAAGAAAAATCTCAATATTGAAAGGATGATTTGAAAAATATTATTTATACAACTCAATTTATTATTAATGAGTTTTATTTCGAATGTGAAAAGAATAATAATTTCCGAAGCAACCCATCAAATTGATATTTCAATGGCATGAAGCCATCTCGAATATTCGGATCTATTGGTTTAGAAATACGCAGACTGCTTTAAGGTTTTCTACAGTCATTTCCCAACAAAATATTGCTACAGCATCAGAAGCGAATGATATCTTTTTTTATCGGTTCTACGCTTAGCAGGCGGACCTT
This sequence comes from Hesperophylax consimilis, assembly GCF_061612785.1. Taxonomy (NCBI): domain Eukaryota; kingdom Metazoa; phylum Arthropoda; class Insecta; order Trichoptera; family Limnephilidae; genus Hesperophylax; species Hesperophylax consimilis. The sequence continues at coordinate 36,520,129 of NC_142842.1, forward strand.
TCAAGGAAGTTTGTTGAGTTAATACGTCTCGGAATATATTTATCTCTTTAACTGGAGCTACTTGTAACGTATTCGTGTGTGTCTATGAATTTACAATGTCGAAGTTGAAGAGTAAAAAAACAAAAAAAAATATTTTCTGATACGAGAAAATCATTTCAATAATAAATACTCGTCACAATAATTTACGGTGTCGATCGGTGATTTCTGGTGACACTTAATTCACCCATTTTCTGCGGGAATTTTTTTATGCAAGCTCAGCGTCCTTTTCAGGAGTTCTTATTTTCAAATCCTTAACCTTAAAATTAACGACTTTAGGGGCGATTCCGATTCTACTTAAGGATAAGGAATTATCCTTAACCTTCAAATTAAAGACTTTAGGGGCGATTCCGGTGCTACTAAGGATAACGAATTATCATTAACCTTGAAATTAAAGACTTTAGGGGCAATTTCGGTTCTACTTAAGGATAAGGAATTATCATTAACCTTGAAATTAAAGACTATAGGGGCAATTTCGGTTCTACTTAAGGATAAGGAATTATCATTAACCTTGAAATTAAAGACTTTAGGGGCAATTTCGGTTCTACTTAAGGATAAGGAATTATCATTAATCTTGAAAGTAAAGACTTTACGGGCGATTCCGGTTCTACTTAAGTATAAGGAATTATCCTTAACTTGAAATTACAGTCTTTAGGGACTATTTCGGTTCTACTTAAGGATAAGGAATTATCCATAACTTGAAATTACAGACTTTAGGGACTATTCCGGTGCTACTAAGGATAACGAATTATCATTAACCTTGAAAGTAAAGACTTTACGGGCGATTCCGGTTCTACTTAAGGATAAGGAATTATATCCTTATATCGGTAACTTGAAATTACAGACTTTAGGGACTATTCCGGTTCTACTTAAGGATAAGGAATTGCCCTTAACCTTGAAATTAAAATCTTTTGGTTAACTAAGATTTCAGTTCAAAACCGGAATCGCCCCTTGGAGAACCTGATGTTTTGGACCACTTTTGTCCACTAATCGACCAATAGAATATAGTGCCCATAGCATATATTCTAGCGCGTATCGCTTGGCCCAAGACTTGAGCACACATCATTAATTATCCCGATTAGATCTCACGATTTATTCGCGCATTAAATTAGTTAAACGAGATTTATTATTAATTGGGTGTGTGCACAGGGCAAGTGTTCGTGGCACGCTGCATGCTAATAAATAATAGGTACACACATTACAAGTACAGTGTGCCCTTTTGTAATTACATGCATGCGTGTGTTTTATAATTAAAGCAAGGCTTATGACAATAAAATTTGAAATAGTTCGTTAATATGTAATATTTACTTGTAGTTTCACACGAAAAGGCATTAGCTACATGTATATTAAATTTGATTTGCCTAATCTTATAAGCTTATACATAGTGTCCGGAAACAAGTGGTGAATCTGCATTACATTGAGAGTAGATTTTTAGGTATAACATTTAAGGTCCGTTCGAATAAATCGAGTCGAAAGTTGGGATTTATAGGTAAAATTTGGAAAAAAATCGGTCTCTATGTAATTAGTAAATTTTTTTTTTTGTTTTCTTTTTGACATAGATTCCACAGTTTTACGTTTATACCACTAATTTCTATGTAGTAGGAGTAATTCAAGTGTTTAATTACATCTCTAATTCCATACTTTGTAGATAAATTTATAACAGCTCATTCTCAACCTAGATTTGAATAATTATTAATCCATTTGAGATACTAGCTGGTTTCGGGAGTAAAATTTATTTAAATTGTGATATTAAGTGCCCAAAATAAGTGGTACTATATCATTCGGGGCTTGTGAATTTTTGGAGGTGAAAATTGGATCGGAATGTTAAAAACTCGCTAACTTTTCAGATACCTCTAATAACCATGGTTATAGCTGGATTTGTTTTGGGATTTTCACGACTCAAATTATTATCATGAATAATTTTTAGGTTATTACACCAAAAATAAACGCCGAAAACCACAATAATCTGAACATCTTTCCTGATGATAGACACTGTAATGCTGTCCGAATAATTAGCTAAAGAAAGAGTAAGCATTAAAACTTAAAAGTTAAGGTGACATAATACTCTAATAACGCGGTTTGCTCGACGCTCACATTTTAATTATTTCTGATGAACGTATTACTAAAATCTTCAATGTTTCCAAAAGGATCCATACGGATGTAAGATATTTATATTTAAGATTAATAAAAACAAGAACTTACCATTTAAGTATTTTATGTAAAACAGTTAGAAAAAATTTTAAAACGTTTTTCAAAAATAAAGTTAGCGGTAAGCACCAGATTTTATTTTTCTAGTCGATGAAATAGTAACTTACCGAGGGATCCCTCTAGAAACATTTGAGATTTTAGTAAGATATTCATCAGAAATAATTAAAATAAACCCCACGGAAAATTAGATTTTCTAAGCCTGCTGGTGCAATGTCGACCTTAGGTCCATCCATAACGCCATTACGTCATTACGATTCCCACTTTATTTTAGAGATTTGACAGGGCAAATTTAACTACAGGTCTGTCAAATACACCAGAACCTCGTCGACATAAGAAGAGGAAGCTACAAGCCAAAAGTGTGTATATTCTTGGTATACCTTACATCGTAGGTAATAGGCATTAAAATAGTCTAGAAACGCTCGATTTCAAGCAAAAAACTGGTTTTTACTTATTTTGTAAATAATTTTATAAGAAAGCAAAAAAGTTAATCAAGTGAAACTGTCACAGATAATCTTAGCTATAAAACTGTATTTTTTTAAAAGTTGTTTCCTTTATGCGTTCATTCATTTCAACTAAAAAATATTTTTTGTAGTAGTTTGCATTTATATTTTTTACTGAGCAATTTATTTTTAATTTGTATTCTACTCAAGCGAAGCGATAGAAAAACCTTCAATTTAACTAAAGAGTATTTTTTGGTTTTCATAATGTACACCAATTCGTTATAAACATTAATAAAAACAGTGATTTGGCATTAAGCTTCGCCTTTAGCTATATTGCTGGCAGAAATTATTTTTTAACACGTTTCTGATCCTGCATGACCAGCATGTTTAAGGAAATGGGAGGCTTTCACGAAGAAGCGAATATCCTAAGGAGCAGCTGATATGTTTATGTCGTAAAACGTTAATTATTAGTGTAGAACTCATGAAGTACTGATAACTTTTTTTGGCATTGCAACAATCAAAACACCATTATCCGATAAGAGTTTTTTTCTTGGCACCGAATGCGAAAATAGTTCACTGAATCTCGTTCTATTTTTAACTGCTTTTTATTGATCTTGCTACCAGCTGATTAGACAAAAAAATAACACAAGCAGAATGTGAAGATAACACGAAAAAATATTTTCATCCAGTCGTTAGTTTCTAGATAATATCTCACGCGTCAAACCGGGCGATGGAAAATGAAAAATATCAAACTCCCTAATTTCGGTTTTGGATATGTCTGTTATAACTCTGGTTCAATTAACTCATGTGTCATTTTCAAAATTGGATCCGATTCTTTTTTACCTATCATATACCTTCCTATAATATAATATTTATAGGTATCTAAGCTTGTTATTGTTTCACAAACCAAAGATGGAATGTTGCAAGTAAGAAACACTCTTATTTTTCCAGTGAATTCTTAATTCAAACGTTATTCGTGTACGACAAAGATAGAAAATAAAAGAATATGTGCATACATAGACTAAATACATCAATGTGTGCATATGAATCAAATAAACGATAGCGGGCGGCGTCTTCGTATTTGCGTCGAATACTACACTCTACATCATGGGTGTGACTGAGATAACAAGATACGCTTACTCGCTTACACTAAGAAGAACACGGAATACTGTATGAGACGATCTGTTCTGCCGCTGTAAGTAAAAAAACAGTGTCTTCCTTGAGGGTCTTAAGACTTCGGGTTGTCCTTTTTATACTTATGTGTTGCTACAATGAAATATTATGTCTTGGCTTTCACTAGTTTATGCCGAATAATGAAAACATTTCTCATAACACTCGAGGGCATTTCGGCACTTTTTAATGCAATTTACTTTTCAAGAGGTAGCACACGACCTTATGCGACGCGTGGCAGTTTAGTACTAAAACTAAGAAATAGAAAGCAATACAATTGTCTTGCTTTTGGCTTGCTACTTTGAGTTTTTTACAGCACATCTATACATATGGTTACGTCGTTGATTTAAACAGAAAATTATTAATGTCAATTTCTAAATTGGATCTGATGTGTCAAGAATTCAGACAAGTGATAAAGTATCTGCCTATAATATAATATTTTCGCATGAAAATTACTTTAATTCTACATTTGAAATATTTTTTAAAAAATTTTTTATAATTAAATTAATCTTGAAAATTAAAGTGATTTTCAAGGGACAACGCTGCTTAGCTAGTACGCAATTATCAATACTGCAATTATGTTATCCCGAACTAGATTATACTAATAAACAAACATTCACAGTGGCAGACATTACAATATTGTTCTGGTAGGAAAGCATGAATCCGAAACGCAACCTTGCTTGCAATCGCTTTTGCCGGGTTCATTAACCAGGTCTGAAAACCTTGTACTTTCTAGAAGATCTGCCTCCTGTTTTATGTTATGTTTTGCAAACTGAAAAAACTGCCTCCTGTTTTATGTTATGTTTTAGTTTTAATATTCGTGTTTTGTCCTGTCCTGCTGTTATTGTTTTTCTAAGTTTTGTCATCACTTTGAATAAACAGTGTATTTAGTGTTATAATATTAGATCTGTATTGGGTAAGGCACACTGTAGGAATAATTTTAAGAACCATTAATACTGAATTACCATTTTTTAAAAGTTTGTTATACGAGTAGTTAAGCGCACTTGAAGTGAAATGACACTAAACTGCGCTATATAAATTCCATGTTATTATTATTATTATTATCTTGTTCTTCTATTTTACCCTAAAACTTTGGGGGTGCCATTCAGACTAGCTCCATGTATTCGGATTCTTGTGTGATAATCACAAAAAACGTAAAAATTGCATTCTTTCAGAACTTATAAGTCCTGATGAAGCAAGCACCTGTAAAATATTTATGGTAAACTTGTCGAATTCCGCTGCAAGCAAAGGCTCTTTAAAAAACAACACTTGATTTCAACTTTAATAACGAATAGAGACAACTATTTAAGTCGGGAATTTAAATAAGTTGTTTAGTTTGTGTAATTTTAAATATTTATGCGCATTTTCTATCCTTCAAACTTAACTTTGATTGAGAAAAAATGGAATTTTAATGCTTCCTTTACCATCTCCCACAGCGTATGTAAATAGAAGTAATTAAGTTGACACCAAGTGCTTTATATTTTTTTTTTGCATACGTGCAGCGGAATTCAACAAGTTTATCATATTAATAAACAGTAGTCTAAAACTAATGTTACTACACACAAATACTACTACACAAATTTACGAGATCATTCGTATAATTTAAAATAAACATATATTCTGAAACTTGTTAAGTATGGTTCGGCTGCCAACTGATGCCTTAATCACTTATTGATACGATGGCGAGTTCTACAGCCCTCCACCAAATACATGGTATATAAAATTGATCTCCAATAAGCGCCTTTTCGTGCCAATCGCATTTGGTACTTTGGACTCTAAGCACTCAATTTAAGACCAATAATTCAGGACCACCTCGAGAAGTAAGTTCGAAAAGTTGAACAAATTAATAGTCGAGTAACCAATATGTACAGGGTTTTCCAATAAGAGGTGTTATTTTGATAGTCAAAGAAACATTTCCCATAAAAGATCAATGGTTTCGTTGCTTGTGTGGCACGTAGCGCCGTCTTGTTGAAATTAAACTTTGTCCAGATCAATACCATCTAATTCCATAAAAATCATTGATAAAAAATCATTAATCATCTTATCGTAACTGTTGCTCCAGCCTCATTTTCGAAAAAGTAAGGTCCAATGACTCCGCCGGACCATAAACCGCACCAAACAGTCACACGTTGAGGATAGAGAGGCTTTTCAACAAAACTTTTGGGTCTTCCGAGCCCCAGATGCGACAATTTTGCTTGTTGACGAAGCCACCTAGGTGGAAATGGGCCTCATTACTCAAGATGATTTTTCGATGGAATTCTAATAATTAATAATGGTAAATTTTAATAATATCAATGCGTTATGGAGCGTGTATCGTTCCATTTTTATTAATGGCGTAGTTTCTACTTGTCAAATGTCATAAAATGACAGCTTTAAAAGTAACATCTACCGAAATAGCTGGCTATTCAAAATAACACCTCTTATTGGAAAACCCTATATATAAATTGTCCTGTTATAATATAGGAGTATGTATGTATGTAAGTGAGGAACCTATCGTAAGTTTTCAATATTTATCAATAGTGTATGTACACGTAAAGTAAAGAGGGAATGTCTTTATATGAAATGAATGGCTGCCAATTATTTCAACCATTTAAAAAGCTTAGCATCTGGTTGTTACGCTTCCATCTACCTTGTATTATTCATGGATCGATTATACATGGTATTACTTTGAGACTTCATTTTATTCAGAATATTTGTGTTCATCATCTCTCGGTTTCTTACTACGAAATCATACATCTGGGTGAATTAGATTAAACTCCACTTTAATTGCTAGTTTTCCTTTTTTTGACAACTTCTTCTAGTACTTTCGTATGGTAGGGGGTCAATCATTAATTGATATATCGGGCATTGATCACATTTGCAATGGTCTGTGCAGAATCGCATACACAAAAACCCGACTTTTGGAACCACACCTAGGCATCGTTTGGGCACAACGACTGTCAGTGAAGATTGTCAGGCATTTTGGAAGTTTATTAGATAGTTTAAAATGGATTTTCTAAATACTTAGTTGTATATTACCAAATCAACCATCCGTGAACATTTATAATTGGTTTGTTTCTTTTCCATCCTCCTTTGTATATTAAATTAATATTAAGACTGTTTATGTTCCAAAACAAATATTTTGTATTGATATGGCAGAATTCGTGAACTTCATCAAATCCTTTTTCCTGTCTTGACTTGACATTATCTTTAATGTTTTTGTGCCCTATTTCTATCTTAACTGCAATTCTTTTAAATATCTTGAAATGTAACACTTCTCTTTATATTATGTAACATGTTATAATTGGACATGATCAGTTAATAAATAAATAAATAAATATTGGCCGGTGGAGATATGCAACAAAAATTCCGTCAATTGGTTTAGCACAAATGCACGTGAAGATGCTGCGCCCCTGGTGGGAGCATAGTACACATCTAGGTGGCTCGCTATTCACTATGACCCACGATCTGCCGAATAAATTATTCAACAAGAGATCCGTTAATACTTGATGACTAAAAGCTATGGCGGGTCGAGCCAAGAGTTGGAGAGCGTTGGCAAGCGAAATAGGGTCATCTAATGAACTTTCTGATGGGACATCCACCATTTACTACTCGTCCAACTGCATTTGCATGCTAATGTTCGTTTACCTGCGCGTTGCTGTCTTGTTGCTGGTTGGCTAGCTAATTTACCGGGTAGTTAACTTGTTAGCTGGTGTTTTTAGAATACCCGTGCGGTACGGCTTGGTGTGCGGACGCTCCTTGGAAAAGAGTAACAAGGTTTAGGAATAGTTTTTTATTATTTTTTTTGATAAATTAATGTTTTTAAGACAAGATTTTATTTATGCATAGCACAAAGGATAACAATTATTTTTATAAGCAATAATTGTTCGCCTGAAACACTCATCCACATTGAAAAATCTCCTGATAAAAAATACATGACGCCAACGGGACTCGAACCCGTGTCCATTCGATTTCCGGTCGAAAGCTCTGACCACTGAGCTATGGAGGCTTATCTCTTACCCGCGAAATTATTCAATATATGCTAGTGTTTCATTCAACAATTACTGCTTGTTACATTTTTTTTTACCTGAGAACAACCAACTTTATTTTATATGAGAAAGGCATTTTAAGTGCTAACTCTCTCACTAGATGGCGTTGAGACAAATTGTCTACATTTTTAGGTGAAATACTTGAACTTGTCAAATATAAATTATTATTTTTTTTGATAAATTAATGTTTTTAAGACAAGATTTTATTTATGCATAGCACAAAGGATAACAATTATTTTTATAAGCAATAATTGTTCGCCTGAAACACTCATCCACATTGAAAAAATCTCCTGATAAAAAATACATGACGCCAACGGGACTCGAACCCGTGTCCATTCGATTTCCGGTCGAAAGCTCTGACCACTGAGCTATGGAGGCTTATCTCTTACCCGCGAAATTATTCAATATATGCTAGTGTTTCATTTCAAAGTTCGAGTCCCGTTGGCGTCATGTATTTTTTATCAGTCATACATTGACCACCGAAGAAGGCACATTGAAATAACCAGACCATGCGCAGTAAAAAAAAGTTGGCTAGAGTAAGGCAAAGGTTTGCAGCGATGTCAATTGTTTGACTTTTCTGCGCAGGATTTAAATGTTCGTCCGTTCGCAAAAGTGTAAAAATATAATTTAGTTTAGTTATTTACGCAGCCAGCAATTTGCGCGCCATTGTAAAAAGGATTGATAATTCGTAAGCATATTTTATTTTCAAGGACCCAATGGCAATATTACAATGCGAGTTGCATGTATGCTGTCAGATTCATATATTGACAAATCACCGAATTCACTGATTGGCTCGTCTATTAATTTGAATTTCTATGGTAGATTTATTTTCAACAGGCTACCAAAACGTATCCTGTTATTTTTTAAAATTGTAGTTATTTTTTTAAAAGTCATCCATTGTAATATTTAAATAACATATTAAGGCGAAACTTAATGCCAAATCACTATTTTGATTAATCTTTATAACGAATTGGTGTACATTATGAATACCAAAAAATATGCTTTAGATAAATTGAAGGTTTCGCTTGAGTAGAATACAAATAAAAAAATAAATTACTGAATAAAAAATATAAATGCAAACTACTAAAAAAAATATTTTTTCAATAGAAATGTATGAACTCATAAAGGAAACAACTTTAAAAAAATTCAGTATTATAGCTAAAATTATCTGCGACAGTTTCACTTGATTAACTTTTTTGCTTTCTTATAAAATTAATTACAAAATAAATAAAAACCAGTTTTTTGCTTCAAATCGAACGTTTCTAGACTCCGTTTGTCAAGCGATTTTAATGCCTATTACCTATTAGGTATACCAAAAATATACACATTTTTGGCTTGTAGCTTCCTCTAAAGGTTTTCCTGTAATTTTTCGCTGCTTACAAAAATCTACTGCAAAAAAGCACTACAGTAAAGTTTGACAATATTCCTGAGCGTGTTTCGCTTCAGATTATATTCACATTAAATTCATAATATTTTGTGCCACTCTAAAAACGCCATGAATTATCGTCACACGCGAAATGTATGAAATCACACACATAAAAATATCACCGAAATTATAATAATCGTGTTTGAAAAATAAATATTAAGCTCGCGGTTCGACTGTTATTGTATATGAAATGTGTGCAAAAAATAGCCCGGTTACACGATATACGTAATATAATGTTTGTATACTCGGGGTAATTGTAGCTTGATACAATATTCTGAAAGCAATATAAAAAAGACAGAATTATTATAGTGACTAAATAAAATTAAAAACTAAATAAATGTTAATACCGCACAAGAGTCCCAACTGCTCCCAACCGTCTGGAACCAGTGAGACTATGGCATCCCCAATGAAGGCATGTTGTGAGGCTTGAAGGTATACGGAGAAAATTTTTATTGCTAATTTATTACAAATCTCAAATTATTGGTAATCCCGTTAAAAACGGAATTGCAGGCATATCACGATGTCGTGCTCGAACACGTGTTCCGATATCATCGAACAGGAAGCCTGTTCATTCGTTTGTTAAAGGGCTGCAATCCCGTTTTTACCGGATTACCAAAAATTTTATGAGATTTTTAATAAATTAACAATTTTCATTAGATAGGAAGGAGAAGGGGGAGACGGAGGTTGGTAAGTACCTAGCTATTCAGATCTGGTCACAAAACAGGTCTAAACCCATTTTAAGCATGCAAATCTTGGTACATAAAACATATATAAAATATCTATTTTATAAATGTAAAATTACTAATTACTTGCTGTTATAATATGTCAAATGGATATGGTTATATGTATTTTTACTATTACTTTTGTGAACTTACAATCTTCAAAATATTATTTTTTATGAACTATGTATGTAAAAGCCCAATGGGCGTATAAATAAATAAAAATCACGTGTAACTGTTTTTGTACACGCTATTCTCCGTAACCGAACAACCGATTACAATGAAATCTTGTGAATGTATATGGTTTCTTCAAAGTTTGAAATTTGGGATAGAAAATTTCATATGATGATTAGATATGGGATAAAAAATTAAGTAAAACATTATATTTTTTAGATTTCTCATCCAAAAATATATACAACAACAAATTTTAACTTCCCTAGATAGAAGGCGTCTGTGGCAGGACAACTTCTTATATTTTAAAATGCATTCCAAATGGTTGAGTTAAATTCTAACTGGTTTCTAATCTTAACATAAAAAAATTCATTCTGCGTGTGTTTGCGCTGACAAAACTCGAAAAGTAGTCCACCGATATCGCTGAAAATTTCAAAGTTTGTTGTTATTAGTGCCAAGCGTGTTTAGAGATGTTTAGATGGTAGAATATGTCGGGGACGCCCGATAAATACTTAACGCAATATCTCTTCCCCGAAATGAGATACGAAGTTGAATTAAATTCGATGTAATGTAGTTTTTTAACAGTAACTTTGTGGTGTACAATTGTGAATGATGGAAGAAGTCGGAGGCGCCCGAGCATGACATTAGCAATAGCGAAGCATTGCAGGGGATCCACTAGTATTATAATAATCGTATTTTTTACTTGTGCTCGGCGGATTTGAAACCGCTACCTTCAGAAGAGTCTTACCACTCGACCACGGATGCCGTCGAGAATGGAAGACATTAACCCCTGGTTGGCAGCATAGTTTACCCAATTCAAATTATTCATGTTTTGCTTTGTAAACAAAATGATTTATGCCATTTTAATTCATATTCTAAAGGAAATGGGCATTTCACTCCGATGTACCAGTAGTTAATTATTTTTCCTTTTAGAATTTGCTTAGCAATAAATCTTTGCAAAAAAGGTTGGAGTTAATTATTTTTTACATGTAGTAAATTAGTACTCGGCTTAGTAAATTTTTTTACTTATTCCTATTTTTTTATCAGTCAACTTACAACAAGGAAGAAACTAAAAAAAGAACGATTAACTAAGTTACTTTTTAAGTTAGATGACCATCATAAAAGATTGTAATCTTAAAATGAACATTTAAAATAAACACTCCTTATTAGTGTAACGTCTACCAAATCTGTACCACATGTTAAAATACAAGGTTTTACCTACAACTATTTGGCTCGGAGCAGCGATGCCAAAAAAGCTAAGCGCCAACTTAACGTTTTAAGAACACAAACCACATAACATTAAACACAACAAAGGGTCGTGGAAACCGCGACCCACCAGCTTGGCTACCCTTGTATTAACCACAGTCATAACTATTAAATATCTACAATACTGCGCAGTCCGCAAGGCAGCAGCTGTCTTGATAAAATTTCCATTCTTCGTTCACTGCTAAATACGCCCAAATTATGGAAATAACGCATCGTTTTAAACCTTCAGGCCTCTGGCATATTGATCGTTATTTTTCTTAAAAATGCTTTCAGAACATCGATACATTTAATAAAATCCAAATAAATGGAATATTTCTGAACGTATCTGAAAACTAAAAACTTTCTTTGAAAGCTGATAAAATACGTTTTCAAGTTTTATTTAATATTTTTTGAGAGAGGAACATAAAGGTTAGTGAGTCAATCTAGGGCCTCAGGCGTCGCCCTGTGGGCCTCATCAATCCCGCCGGGGAATGAATGCAGCGGGCGTTCCTTAACCACATGTTCGGTGGTCTGTACCGCACCGCATTCACACATCGCCGACTCTTTCATCCAGAAGCCCCACCTGTGCATCATTTGGGCACAGTGGCTGTTGGAGGACCTTACCCTATTGATGGCGGACAAGAGTTTACAAGGCAGTGAGAATCCAGGCTGTCTCTCAGTGGTGTCGTGCACGAGATGGGCATTTCTCACGTTAGCCGATTGTCACTCAAGTTTACATCTATCTTCTGGAGTGAGAGGTAATCGGAGGGGCCTCCTTCTTCCACCCAGAGGGGTTTTCGGGACTTCAAGCGGCATACGGGGTGAGAGAGTACATGATCTAGCAAAGGCTTGGCGCTTTTTTGACCATGGAAATGTGGGAGCTTGCTTCTAGCACATACTGTAGAAGAGTATTTAGCTGTTGAGACAACCAGGGCAATGGATGCCGTTCTTAGGGTGTTGGCATCGCATCCCCTGCTAATTCCAGCTAGCTTATTGACTAAGTTGAGCTTTGTTCTTGTTTTTTTGCTTACTGTTTGCATGTGTTGCCAGTAGTTCAGGTTCCTGTCCAAAGTAACTCCCAGATAGCCGGGGTGGGGGTCACGGTAAATTTGTTTTCCATCAAACTGAACACGGAGGTTTGAACATTGAAATATTAAAATTTTGAAATCAAACAAAATGTTTTAAAAATGTCTCACCTAACCAAAAAATTTAGTAGACATTATAAACATTATTACCACCTCACTTTTTTATCATTTCATATAAAAATAAATAGTCTAGAAATTGGAAATCTCAAATCATCTCTCTACTTGTTATGTTTAATTCACATATTTATGAGCTGTTCCAAAAATCAAACAAATTGACTCCGCGGGTAATAAAAAAGCTGCCTGTTCCCAAAACCGAACAAATTTAAGGATTTATTAGTACAAGAATACACTATTTATTTCGGAAGACAAGGAAAAACCTTAACAAAATCAAACATTACAGAACAACATGTTTTGACACGCGAAATTTTGAAATTTAAAAAAAAACTTTAATTCATCTTTTAACTTGGGGTATTTTCTTTAGTCATTGTTTTACCATCTCCTCCAACGTAAATATGTGTCTTGAAGCAATTAAGTTGAAACATAGTGTTATTAAAATTAATTTTGCTTATTGAGAAGTAAGCGGAAAAAGGATCGCTGTTTTTAAAGTTAAATCATCAGCGCAGGTAGACCATATTTTTAATTTCGCGAATTTTTCAGACTAACGCGGATGTTAGTGTGTACTCAGGTATATTATAAGTTGGGTTGGTTTGTCAGGAATCCTACCCGATAGCAACTTAACAAACGTTAATATCTCTTAAGTCAAGCTTAAAAAGCAACTGAAAACTGACCATCAACACTGGTTATTTATGAAGCTAAGTATCAATTTTGGGGTCTATTTGTCTTGTTTCCTCCGTTTATTCTTCCAGTGAGCTTGGTTCTTTACATTTTGTTTTCCATTTTTGTTTTTCAACTTAACTGGAACTTCTGAATTTATTATTCATGTATCCCAAAAATAAATCTTACTTTCGCGAAGCTAAAAAATGCCATTAAATAAAATAAACTGTTCACTTGAAGCCTTAAAACTTTATAAATAGATTTTCTCTAGGTATATTCCTGGAAAACTAACAGTCGCTGGAGGTTAAAACCCGAAGATACCTTATTTTTTTAACTTAACGTAGAATTACCTAATCCGATTTCAGTATTATTTTTTGACTGAGCTTTCACCCATTTCCAATTAAGAACAATAATTAGTAGGAGAAATTTTATTTTATTGTAAAAGACGAACATTAAACATTACTAGCACTTAAAACTTTAACGGTTCTTTTTGAAAATTACTGAGGGCGCCACTTCCGTTCAGAACAATCTTAAACTGTACATTAAACACACATCAAAATCATATTATTACATACTTATTACGCACACGTGTTTTCAGATCTGATAATTAGCCTATTCACTTCTACATACCCTTCAGCCTCAAAACATACCTTAAATAGAATATGCCATAGTTCTACTGTCTCCGGACAGATGGAACTTTTTTTCTCCAGTTTCTACGAAAACATCCTGGTATAATTATGCTCGTTGCGTTGGTGACATCGAGATTGTGCATCTGAGTTACATTTTATAGCGCTCACTAATTTTGATTAGCGAAAGCGGCGGAAGTTCCTATATGTAATAATTTGCCTATCATGGCGTGATGACTGTTGTCAGTTCTAGATTTTTTTTAATTGTTAATACCGCACAAGATTCCCAATAGCTCTCAACCGTCTGGATGCAGTGAGACTATGTCGTTCCATTTATAGTATGTTGTAATGTTGAAAATAGTGGGGAGGGTGGAAAAGTAACTGGCTATTCAGATCTGCTCACCAGCATGACTAAAGCCATTTCAAGCAACGTTACGATTCTGAATGCTGGTCTTTTACAAGGACGATATTGAAGGTAGCGACCACTCTGACACGTGCCGCAAATAAAGCATACATTATTTTATGAATAAAGTGTGGAATATCTAAAACAATTTAATCAAATGAAATTTACCATCGACCCCCGGATTAGCCGAAGTTCAAAGCCAAGGATCGGCGGACATTATTTGACATCTGCCTTCTCCCATTGTTTTACGTAACTATATTTCGTGAAAATTTTGCATTTTATTCATTTCTAAAATATCAGTAAAAAGTTTAAGTATTATATATATAACTACAGTATGTATTTATTACTGATTTTGAATGTGTATTACTGTTATATATTGTAAATTTCGCGTGTATGTTTGGTGATTTGACATTTTGTTTTGAGGAAATAATACAGGAGAACTTTACATACGTATAGTTAACTCCTAGAATAAAGAATAGTATGTGTGTTAACTTGATATTGTAACATACTTTTAAATTAATGCATAGAAATAGGTTGAGTGGTTTATTTATGGAGATAGGATTGTGAGAGTTGTTGCTTTTGCATCTGCACCGCTGTGTTTTGGTAGTTTCACTTAATATATTAATATACAAATGTCGTAGCGTTCAAGATACGATAACCCATAAAAATCATTTTGACAAAGGTTCAAAGACGAACGGGTAGACAAAAACATCGTTCGGGTGTTTACGAAGCACGTGACAAAGCTCGCAAATGAGAGTGACAGATGATTTAATGACTGTGATCTATGGTTATGTTCAAGGTGTTGCCATTTTTTGATAATTTAGTACCGTCTCAAAATATAATTATTATTTCTTATCTAATGACATACTATCTGTATGAAAATAATGATCGTGTAAAACTGCGCTCGTTCGCATTGGTGACTATATTTTCGTGTTAGCTCGTAAGAACCTCCTTTGACAGTCATCGCGTGATGAAATAACCAAACAATACGCAATTAAAACTGGCAATAGTAGTGATGTAGAAATAGGGATAGTCTCTCTAAAGGAGAGGGTCGAGTACCGAGTTGTTCCGACGTAGCAGGTTATGTAAAGACAGCGAGGTATTGATTTTGTTGGCCTTTTGAGCAATCCACATAATGCTCCGTAAACATGTTTGAATCAGCCCAGGGAAATAGAAATCCATCCCGCTGAAGTGGTCGCTATCAAAAGGACCTGATAACAAAAATTTTCCACGAAAAATATAACATTGATAATCGAGCCGTTTCTGAATTGCTGCCAAAATTTTCCCCTTCATGTTTTTTTTGCACGGACTTTCGTATCTGCTAGCTTAAGTGTTTTTTTTAATGATTTTCTGATTTCTGAAAGAGTTTAGGGCTTTTGGAATAAAATAGACTCCTGGTGTTGTGATTACTGAAAAAAACATCAATCAACGTCTATGTGAAATCTGGACCATATGGAAATATTTTATTTTATGGAATGTGCCTTCAAGTTGTATTTCTGCGTAATGCGTAAATTTATTCAAGTTTAATGAACGTTTCATTTCCAAAATTGTACTGATTAGTGTAAATCATATCAGTCAAGCGATACATTGGGTACCAACATTATTTTATTAATCAACTAACTGGCGTGTACCCGGCGTTGTTCGGGGATTTATAAATGTTTTGAGGTTATGAGGCCTTTTTAAGATATTCAATTCTGTAGTACATTATTTTGATGCATCTCATAAGGTTTAACCAGTGTTAGCAATATAAGCGCCCGAAAATATTTTTTACCACTGTATAATATGCATGTATTATATATTTAAATCTTTCGAAAGAAATTCTCTAAATGATATTGAAAACGGTAGTGAAAATTGTTGATAAGTTTATTTAAAATGTTGATTGATTGATTAAAATAATTTCAAAGGCATGTTGCCTCATTTCCCTTCAAAATACTAAAAAAACACAAAGCGGTTGACGCATAGGACGCGTTGGGACGCGTCCAGCTGCCACGAAGGGCGTTACAGGACTCCATGACTGACACTTACCATGCAGATATGATTGCAATTATGCACTTTATTTGGTCAGCGCCTAGTGTCATAAATTATGGCGTAAAACTAAAGAGGGAATTTTTTTCTTAAGTATATTTATACTATTACTTATTTAAGTAACGAAATTGCCATGTATTTAATTGCATCATTTTCCATTTCCGGTAGTTTACATAATTTTCTAACAGTAATTAAGTTGAAACGAAATATTATTTATGGAAATGGAGTCTAAATAATAACTAATTATCTTAGATTATTATGTGGGCATTTATTTGTAATGCGTCGTTGAGATGATTTTTCGCATAACGGAGCTATAAAAATCATTAAAATATTAATAAGGAAAATTTCATTCACAATATTATAAATATATAAATACCTGCAAACTCTCACCCCACATGACAAAAACACGGTTTTCACCAAGTATAATCCCACCTTATTGGGTTTAAAAGCTCGCGATACCAAAGCTGTATCCTATAAATACATCATATCCGTCTTACATTATTTATAGAGCTTATAGTAGCTTATCTTGTCATATAAAAAAATAAAGCGAGAGAGAGAGATTAACTTTAGGTATTTGTTCCGTAAATACAAACAAGCGACGAATGAAAAAAATCGTGTTTAGAAAAAAAATAGGGGTTATTAACAGTCTGAAACATTCTGAAACGTAACTAATATGAGTATAAACCCAACAACTCGCTAAGTATGTATACATAGTGTTCCACGTTTACGTCGAGAAATTTCACATTATTTTTTATTATGAAATCATTAAAAAAACAGTTACATTTCGTATTAAAATTTCAATTATTATTAGCTCATTGAAACTTAACTTTTTTAAAGTAATTTTCCGTTTATTTTGTACGTGTGCGCAAAATTTCATTATTTATCGAAATTCTGCTTGAAAGGGTTAGGAAAAGGGGTGGAGATTTTTAGAGTGACGAAAACGTCATCTGTTTTGGAATAAAACTGTTTATTTGTATAAAAAACAATAATATAATGTAAAATACAGATTGAAAATGATAATAATTCTCAGTGAAAATATGAAACAGAAAAATAAAAAGATACGATCGCAACGACAACAGTCCTTTTCAATAATCGACGCTATTTTCAATAATCAACGCTATTTTCAATAATCGACGCTATTTTTAATAATCGAGGCTATTTTCAATAATCGACGCTATTTTCAAGAAATTAGTATTTTTTCTCTTATTTTAAAAAGGTAACTATTTTGGTTATTGTGAGAGATGCATTGTGAACCTAGATTTCTTTTTACACAAAGAAGTAGTAAGGTTTTACGCATGTCAATCGAAATAGCAAGTGCCCTGATGATGAACACTGTAACGCTGTCCGAAACGTAGGCGACAGAAAAAAAAATACCATACGGCATAATGGCCCTGAAAATCCTCAATCATTTCCTGTGTATTCGTATAAAATCTGGAATTCAGGTAGTGTAAATTTACGTATATTATTAATTTCTTGTCCAACGGGCGCAAATTAAAGTTTTGTTGCTTTTTGACAATTTGCGTCGGATTCGCATTCTGGGTATCAATTCTACAATCCAGGCCGCTCGCAATCGCCGTCCATTATAACAATACATTCATTGGACGACATTCTTATTCTTACATACGCCAAACGTCAAAAGTCATTCCACTCGAACAACGAGTGGGTCGAACCACCCTGTGTTTGAGTAGAATAACTTCGTCGAGAATCAAGGTTACGGATTCAACTTCAAGCTTACAAATATTTTCTAGGTAACCTAGGAATGTCTTTCTTGGAAAAAAATATTAAAATATATTTTTACGTTGTCTGAAAAACACTTTTTCCTTAGATTTTCATGAATAAATATGTCTATAGTGTAAGTCATAATATTATATACACGAATCACCGGAAGTAATGAAGTTAATCTTAATAAACATTATAACGAGTTAATTGTGAGTAAGTACTTTTAAATCTTTATGCATCGTTTATTCGAGCAGGACAATATTGTATCATTCCCTGGACCCATTGACCTAGTGTGAACTAAAGTTTGGAGCACAGGACAATGAACCAAGACCTTTTCCTAGAGATAGACGTGCAGGCATCGCCGCAGGACAATGTCTTACCCCCAATACGTCCGCGTGTAAACGCTCGTACAAGATGTACACTTGTACAAGATGTACACTTGTACAAGACAGTATGACAATAGTAAGTCATTCCACGCGTAACGTAATACGGCTCTCAGCGCTCTAATCTCTTATTTTTGATCAAAAAAGGCGCATAAATGGAACAATACAATACAACTTTGCATAAAACCCAAAATATTTTTCGCGAACTTGTGTATAAATTTGTGTAAAAATTGTAATAAACGCGCAGCGTTCCGCGCTTGAAATACGGTTAAATTGTCCCATTGTTCTGTCCTACGCGGTCAAGTGTTCTGTATTGTCCTAGTGTGAACTCGGCATTAGCTAGAAAATTCTTCATAATTTTCTATGTAGCAATCAACAAGAGAGTTTCATTAAAATATATTTTTTTAATATGAGTACTAAACGCCTGCGGTGTATTTTTTCGCATTAAGTGCATTCTTGGGCGATTTATTTTTGTGGGATATAAACATTAAAATCTAATAAAAAGAACAAAAATATTTTTTAGGTTAACACTTTTTGACAAGCTAATATTCTCTCGTTGTTAGCATAACATTATGATACACTGATGCTGATAGGTTTACATGTAACAATTATCTGCATTCCCGAACAATATGAGATTATAGTATTATGTGCCTACAAATACATATGTGTTTACATTAACTCCACACAGGAGGCTCTGGGGCAAATAATTTCCCTAAGGGCCTATGTAATCTTTGGGGATGATGTGAGGGAGGTCGTTTTGAGGAGATTAAGGAGTGAACATAGGTCTTGAAGATACTATGTTGTAGGAGGGAAGAAACATAGAGGCTGGCAAATTATTCCACAGCCAAGCCGTTGAACTCAAGAACAAAACGAACATAGAAGCGACCCGTTCTCATGTGACAAATGTCAACCGTGTACATATGTTGAAGTGTTTCCCGTCTATGCACCGATGCTGAAGGGATCGATGACGCTAGTTCCTCGGAACATCTTCCATTATAATACCGGTAGAACAAGGATAGCATACTGACGGCCGTGCTCAAAAGATTGCGAGCGGACCAAGCGGTTCTTTAAGATAAAATAAATCAGGGCTGTCTACAATTCCATTTACAAATTTTAAAAATATATAGGTATAATAGATTATCATAAATAACCCTAATAAATCAGGGCTATCTATAATTCCATTGAAAATTTAAAAATATTAATAATAGGTTTTCATGAATAACCCCCTGTAAGTTTCGCGGTACGGGCGTAAAACGCTTTGTAGAGAAGTTACAATATTATACTGCTAAATATTACCTACCCACTCTACCATTAAACAAGGAATCCAGCAAAACATCAATTTCGGAAGAGGGTATTTGTACTGCCGCCCCGGGAACCATTTATTGGACAACCAATGCCCCTGCCATAGGTGGTCCCAAGTGGTTCGCTACGTTTAATGACCTAGCAGGGGTGCCCGGGTTCATGGTGTGAGGTTTGTCTACTTTTCCCACCTGCTGAGATTCTTTGACCTCTTCAGCAGGACTCTCTCAACCGATCGCCTTGCACCGCAGTGGGAGGGATTTTTTTTTTTTTTTTTACAGTATTACCGCACAAGAGTCCCAACTGCTCCCGTCTGGAGCCAGTGAGACTATGGCATCCCCAATTGGGGTATGTTGTGAGGCTGAGGGTATTGGGGAGGGGAGGGAGATGGGGAAGAGGAAGGTGGGGAAGTACCTGGCTATTCAGATCTGGTCACCAAACACGGCTAAAGCCATTTCAAGCAACGTTTCAATTCTGAATGGTGGTCTTACACCAGGGCGATACTGAGAGTATCTTCCACTCTGGAACGTGCCGCAAATATACTATATATTATTTTAAATTAATTAATTGTGAAATAACACAAATTAATCAAATAAAATTTATTTGCGCACGCCGGGTTCGAACCCGCGACCTTCGGATCTGTAGTCAAAAGCGTATACCACTAGACCACGCCGGCCGTCAGGGATGGATTCATACTTCCGTCACTCCTGGACACATTAACCCCCAGATTCCTAGCCACCCTTCATACATTTTTTCCTTCCCAGAACTTCCTCTCCTTCCTTTATCTAAAAAGACCCCCCACACAGCATCCCCAAAGATGACATAGGCCCTAAAGGATTCTACTATTTAAAAAAATTAAAAACTTTTAAATATTACCTACATGTCCTACTTAAACAAGGAATCCAGCCAAAGACCATGTTTATCTAGATAATATTTATAGCTAGGGAGACTACTTCCTTATAACTTAATCTGTAGCATATTAGAGAACCAACACTTGATAAGTTGCAAGTAATGTCGGTAAGTGTTGTGGGCGTGTAAATAGTAATAAACTATTATTAAAATCTACTACCCAGTGAGTTTCCGTATTCTTGTCCCGCTAACTAATTGAGTCAAGCAATTAGTGTCGATCATTGACCTATTAAATAACATACAATAACTAACGTTAGTCACGCCAGTAGTTTCAGGAAGAACGGACCGCTACAAACGCTCCTCGCTTCATTCACATTCATGATCTCCATTTTAATAACGTAAAAGTTGTGCCTGGCTAAAGAAAAACGAGCTTATAAGAAAATAAAATATTTTTTGATCAATGCATTATTCCATAAAATTATTCATTTTATTTTAGTCATTTGTACATCCATGTTCTCAAATTCAAGGACCAGGTTTCGGTTGGCAAATATATAAACAAAAGCATAAGAAGTCGAAAAAATGACTGGTTCTCATACTACCGACACAAACTGTAATCAACAATATATACCCACAATATAACAAAACAAACTTTCGTCGAAGAACTGTTATACTACTTGAACGAATATTTCCAACTAGCTGACGGGTACCCGGCGTTGGTAGGGTCATCCTAAGGAGATAGACACATACCATCGCGGATCATTCTGTAGTTCTTTTTAAGATATGCAATTCCGTAGAACATTATTTGTATGTATCTCATAAGGTTTGGATAGCTTTAGCAATGTAAGCACCCGAAAATATTTTTTTACGACTTGATTACAAAACATCGACTTTTCTCTACTTTCTATAAATATAACACGCATTTATTATATATGTAAGCAGTCTGTAAGAAATTATCCATGTGGTGATAGTGAAAACCCCATCAAATTTCATTGTATATTTCCCAAGAACTAAGCGCACATGGACATTTCACAAGACAGACGCGGATAGCGACTTTATTTTATACTATTTAGAGAAGACGTTGTCCTGCCACAGATCGCCTTCTACGTAGGGAAGGTAAAATTTATGGTTATATGCACAGACATAGGAATTAATAGACGAGAAGATAATGGCGAGGGGTAAAATCAACTGTTGAAGAACGAAGGGGGTTAAGCTGACTGTGATTCGTCAATAAATCAATCTGACAGTAAATAGGCATCTCGCATTATAATATCACCATTTAGTTCTTAAAAGTAAAATCTGCTTTTGAATGAATAGACATTTTTACATGGGAGCGCAAATTACTCGCCACGTTATGAACTAATTTGCGAAGTCCAAATTCGGCAAAGTAAATTTCTTCTGTTTGCAGAGTCGTAGTTAGTTTCAGAGTATTTAGTTAAGACACTTTTACAAATGTTTCATAATTTACTTACCCCAGTAAACAACGATGAGCACACTTGAGAATCGCTACATTGTGATGTGATAGTATATGTTTCTAAAACTGATCCACATAATACGGTGTGAATAAGCTTAAAATAAAGTAAAATAATGCTTACTTATGGAATGTAATACGACAATTGGGTTTATTCTCTTTTTCACATCTATTTTTACAAGTTTTCATATCACAAGTCAACATTTTGCCGTGTTATTTCGTAAAATGAACCGATGATGCCTCGACCATAGTTCACACAAGAATGATGACGTCACGTTTTCAAATTTCACTTGAGGCCATACGCGAGCACAGCCGGCTCCAATGGAACCGGTATGGGGAGTGGGGATAATACGCTTTTAATCACTTAGGGCAGGTCTACTAATATTCATATGTCTATGGGTTATATGTATTTTTGGATGAGAAATCTGAATTTGAAAAAACATCTCGACAACAGCATCACCCATCGGGTCCAAAACTATCATATATTTCAAACTGGAACTAACCAACACATTCAGGAAATTTCATTGAAATCGGTTCGGTGAAAACACACGCGTTTTTTAATGCAAAATTTCAAAGCAATCGGTGGAGAACTTTCTGAGATTTTGAACAAACGAACATAAATATTTTTATTACCTTTATTGATAAATTGTTTTTTCACGACAAATTTACACTTTTTAGAAAGCTATTAAAACGGTAATTTTTTTAATATTCAGTGCCCATTATTATTTAAACTCGAACTTGAAAACTATACAGCCTACCTTTAGTCGTAGATCAATGCACGCCACTGTCAGAAACATAGTTCTTGGTTCTTACGTAATAATTCCCTGCAAATTGCTACACAGAAACATACGAATAGTTCATCGTTCTTCTACCGATTTTCTGGTTTGACCTAAATAAGTGAATATCGGAAAGAGCCGAAACATTAAAAAGCAAATTCCATGTGTATTGTGTATGTGTATGCTACATCCACATTTTGATATGAATTTCAATATGGGAAGTGGCGTGTAACAGTTACATTAAATATTATTATGAATTTTTGCTAGCTGTTGTGATTGAAACGATATTAAAAAAACATCTTTTTAGATCGGAAAAACAACATTCTTCAAATAGTTTTCCATATTAACCGGCTTCCACTACGGTGCGATACGATTGTACTATGCCAGCCAGAACCACTCCTGTCCCGGTACTTTTAGGATGGGAAGGAGGTTAGAGTTTAATTGACCGGTATACATGGCATCCTAATAAGCCAATATTGGAATTTAGGATGGGGAGGGATAAAGGTATTGATTGTGCGTTTTCTTCTTCTTTTTTTATGCCTTCTTTTTTCTTGCCCCTTTTCTTCTATTCTTGTATTTTCTTGCCTCTTCTTGAATCTACTTGCCTATTCTTGGCTTTTCTTGCTTCTTCTTGTCTCTTCTTTTCTCTCTTTGGCTTTTCGGTTTCTTCTTGTCTCTTCTTGCCTCTTCTTTCCTTTTTTAGATTATTTTGTTTCTACTTGTCTTTTCTTGGCTCTTCTTCTTGTCTCTTCTTTTCTCTTTTTGTCTCTTTTTGTTTCTCTTGGCTCTTCTTGCCTCTTCTTGTCACTTCTTGGCTCTTAATGTCTCTTTGTACCCTTTTTTACATCTTTATATCTCTTATCGCCCCGTCTTGGATCTTATTGAAAAAAATTTTAATATTGAAATCAAAAATTATAGTAAAAAAAATATTCAGGTTTGTAAATGTATTTTATGTAAGTGAGTAAGTATTCAGTTTGATTGTTAGTCATAACAGTACAGTGAAGTGTATTTTAGTAGTTATATGGATATCTCAAAGTTCATAATCATCAAACGTGGTTTGCATTGTCATAAATTTCAGATATAAATGCCTTGTAAATTTGATGACATCAGAGCTCACCGTTCCATTTTTTATTATAAGGAGCGAGGTCCCGAGTGTAGTAATAAAGGAAGATGACAATGACAAGAGATCCTCTTTTGCTATGTCAATCTTTCGGGTATCCATGATATTGTCCCACCTCCTATAGGAACGGAACTTTCAGGTGTCAACGATATGGTACCATATAGGAGACTTAACTTGATATTAAAGTGAATTCTCTTAATTGAAATTGTAATTCCAAAACTTTCCTTGAATTGTTATTAATTGTCCTCATAAATAAATTCCAATCAATAGAAGAAAGGTGAAACCAATTCATATTCATCCGGGTCAGAAAAATTGATCATCAGGAAAAAAATCATATAATTTTCTCATGCGCGAAAACCAAATAGAAAAAAAATTCTTGGCGCAATTCTTGTTTCCATTTTACAATATGTTTTAATGAGCAATCGGTGCAACGCCATAAAACATTACGAGGAATAAAATTTAATATTACTTGTAATAACATTATATAAAAAAATGTTATTCTTTTTGATACCACGAATGTTTTATTTTATATTCTAGAATGCAAAAACCGACATTATTTAATTTTAAATAAAATTATGATTTTGACACCAAGCACCTGGCAAAATGATTATATAATTTTAAAAAATTCTTAGCTCACGCTCGTTTAAACGAGTAAAAACGAATTTTCGGAAGGAATTTCTCTATAAAGCAAGATTTGACTTTGACAACCGATTTCATCAATCAAATCTGGTTTATCATCCTACACGTAAAATAATGAGTATTTCTAATTTATTAAGAAACTCTTCAAATTATTGGTAATCCGGTCAAAAACAGGATTTCAGGCCCTTAACGAATGAATTAATAGGTTTCATGGTAAATTTTTAATAAAGTACGAATATAATATCACGATATCAGAACACGCGTTCATAAAAATCCTATTATTTACGCATTTCGTCATTATATTTTATCGAAGAATATGCAGGTTGAAAAAAATTCACAAAATATATATCTGTAAAAATCTAAGACATGTGGAAAATTCAAAGGACTTGAAAAAAGTATATTACGCTTTAAGTCATTCACGTATTGAATATGGAATTATAGAATGAAAGTCTTTATGATCAATTAATCAGAAATACTTTACTGAAAGTACCCATAAGAACGCCTTCGATTGAAATTTTCAACAGTTTTGATGTACCGAATGTACAACAAATATATGCTAAAAGTATTCCATTGAAACTATTCAAAAATACTGAATCCTCTACTGTTTTTATCACACTAGATCAAATCACTATGACATAATAAATATTCCAAGTCATAAAACCATATTCGTACAGCTCAACTACATTTATTTTGTGACAAAACTCCACAACATCCCTCCCCCAGATATAAAGCGAATAGAAAATTTTAATGATTACAAATCAAGAATAAAAATCTGGCTGAAAGAGATTAATGAAAAAACTCTAAAAAAACATTAAAAATAAATAAAATAGAAATGAATAACTTTAGTCCGCCTCAGCACAGGTCACCCTAGTGAGAAGGACTAAGAAATACAATCTACCATACATCATATTTTGCATGTACAATGTTTAAATAGTTGCTATAATAAAAAAAGGTGCATTAACACGTGTTCTCATATATGTTAGGAATTTACTAAAAGTTTATACAAACGGCTTGCAATCTGGTTTTTTATCAATATAAAACCTCACTCTTCTCCGTGTATTGTTAAATAATAATAACAAAACAACTATTATGCGGTTACTGATTACTAATGACTGATACTGGACAATAACCGTCGATAAGAAAGTTGAATTCATAAAATAATTAATTATCTGTCACTCAGTTTGATCAATTAAAGCGATCATAACAAAGAAAAATGGAGGGCATTCTGAATACTATCTATTCAGTCCTTTGTCTATGGGGCAAATGAATTAACTCATCACAAATTTTGCAAAAACAACATTTCAATTACATTGACGTCATATTGTTCAGATATGTTCAATTCAATATGTAACTGGATGTCATATCAACCTTGTATGTACAATAATGTGTACGAAGTATATACGTTATAAGTTTTCCGATTATATCTCCCCCACTTACAGAAAATCGACAGCCAAAATATAATTGATCCGTACGGACGCAAAATGGGAACTATAACTAGGTACTTCAGAACGACATGTCATTGGATACTGCCGCGAGCCTGAAATGAATATATATGGGTGGATTCAGTCGGCAGTTATTTATGAGTTTAGGTAAATACTGAAAGTTGGTCAAATTGCATGACTTGACATTATTGGAATGATGCACGCAGAAAAATTACCAATATTGAATATTGCAAATTTATTAATAATCTCTTCAAATTATTCGTAATCCGGTTAAAAACGAATTGCAGGCTCTCAATGAATGGTTTGAGAGGTTTCCTAGTAAAATGTTAGTAAAATACGAAAGTATTACCACAATATCGGAACACTTGTTCCGACACGTTTTTCTCAGTGTGTTAAGTGCACTTTTGTTTCCTGTTAAACTTATAGATGCATAGATATGTATTACCAATAATTTGAAGAGATTTTTAATAAATTAGCGATTGTATTATGTGGGGCGATGGGGTATGTTGTGGTGCTGGAAGAAGGAGCAGGGGATGAGAAGTACCTAGCTAGATCTAGTCACTAAACAAGTCTAATGACATTTCCTGAAATGATATTCATGGTAAGAGGTAGGATGTGAATAG
Organism: Hesperophylax consimilis; assembly: GCF_061612785.1. Lineage (NCBI taxonomy): Eukaryota > Metazoa > Arthropoda > Insecta > Trichoptera > Limnephilidae > Hesperophylax > Hesperophylax consimilis. The sequence goes on from NC_142842.1 coordinate 36,546,803, forward strand.
ACTGGTAAACGTAAACACCACATATACCCCATTAGGGGAGGAGATTGTGCCGATTATTCTGATTCAAAAAATGTATTTTGGATTGTGGGATGGTATTAGTGTGACCTAGAAGCTGGAACTCTAGATCATATACATAACGTTGATTGTCTTAATAAATTAAAAAAAGTTAATCAAGTACCTACTTGAGTCGGGTTGTGTGTCAAGAGTCGGAAAAATAGAAATATGATCGGTATTTATGCGGCCGTAAAAGAATGGGAAAGAAGAAAATAGTGCCAAAACAGAGATCCTATATTTTTTATAATTATTATTGTACGACAGATTAAATGTTACCTAAAGTATATAGGTAAATGAACCTCGGATAATTCCCATACATCCGTGTATATTTAGATAGATACACGAGGTTTTTTTATGGATTTGAGGAGTCCATACACCAATAATATACTTTAGCTTGCTTCTTAAAATGCCACCGAACATGGCTATCATTGCATCTGTGTCATTATTAATATTTATTTAAAAAATTGTTTAAAATTAAACAATAACTAAATATTAGAGATGGCCCTGATTTACCGAGCTTAATCACCTTCTACATACCAACTAGAACTAATCGATCGAAAATTATTTTTAATTGCGATAACAATATCAGGACTGAGTCATTTAGATATTCGCTTGCACCTAGATTGCATGCAGTTGGCAATACTTTCGCAGAAATAGTACATGTGTTCTACTGCATGAAATATAGTTACAAGAAGGCCATAATAACACACCTTATAAAATACCGTTCTTCTGCATGGGTTCTATATAACTTTAATAGCAAATTTTACTACGTAATCACTATTCCACTAAATTATTATGTATATTACGTGTTTGGTAAAGCATAAATAAATAAATATACTATATCATTGGAGAAGAAGATACTACTAACAATATATAATCTTTTTGGCAGATTTCTGAATGATTACAAATAATACATATTGTCTTGGATATACAGATCCGATATTTATTTATATGGGATCTCTATTACCTTGTTCTAAAAAATCTAAATGAACATTAATTTATAGGTACATTACATTCCCCGGATAGCTAGGTATAACAACCTTCAAAAGTTAATCAAGAAAAAAAAAAAATATTATACTTCAGTCGGTAAACCCTCTCTGCCTACCCCTGCGGTGAAATAGATAGTCAGTAGGTACCCCTATAATATAGCATAGGTAGTTTACATAATCTATCACAGAGCTAACTAAATATTTTTTGCCTGAAATCGACCATTATTGATTAGTCGTCTTTTTCACATAGTTGCGCACCATATGTTTCAAATAAAAATATAAAACATCGAATTTTAAAATCATTAAAATATGATCCAAATAGCCCACCACCGTCGGTTCGTTTAACCTCACATTTATTAATATGATATTTATTCAAAGTAAAGTACAAAAACCTAAAAATGCAATTTATTGCGCTTTAATTCTGTTTACTGTGCATTTGATTGATAAATATATAACATATGAACATGACTGAATAGCTTACCTTTTCAGAAAAAACACTAAGAACGCAGTGAACAATATTACATCAGGCATTGATTTGAGACGTAACTTGTACGATCTTCACACATATCGATTTTTAGCAGTCAACCCACGCAATCTGTAATTTCGGTAATTTTACTATTATGACATACGGTTAATGGGGACGTCTATGTCCAAATTCTTTCATTGTCATTTTTGGTTACAATAGCCGAGATATATCCATATTGCTTAGCTTGATCCGAATAACTCACCAGATCCGAATAGCCTCGGTCTACCCTACTTCATCTCGGCAACCTTTATATTCTGGTGGGGTATTGATTGGGACCGATTAGATAACCGTGGAAAGCAAAGAGTTCTAAGCGAAGGACAAAACAATAAAATCACAGTAGGAAATAATGAATAAGCGATATGCGTCAATGAAATCCGCCCACCGTCGTTATTTACGTGAATACCACGTGAATTGGACGTAGGCGGGGGCGACCGATATTGTTTGAAGGCGTGAGGCTTTCTGAAAAGGGTTTTGAAATATGATTTTCTGACGTAGATATAACATTTTTCATCAGGAGAACTCATATATTTAAATAGGACAAATAATACCATCTATTTGAAATAATGAAGTGCCAGTTATCGCATTAGGTATTGGAAAAATTGACGTTATTAATTTTATTGTTTGTTTATTTCAGCTGAACAGAGCGGTGAGTGCAATACTCTGTCTGCTATATAAAATAAATTACATGATAGTAACTATCCCGCAGTCAAGTGGGGTAGTAGGTAGTACCCAAAATTACTATCCTCCTTATTATTATTAGCTTAAATACTTGACATATCATTTTAGTATTTTACGTATTCCTGCGCCAATACATAGGTTATCATAAATAATTGAGATTTCTATACTTTAAAATGCCAAAGGACAGAAAATGCATGGGGTCGTCGGAAGACCCACTTGGTTACAGACGTTTTGTTTGGCATCTTGGCCTGTCAAGAGTTAAGTTGAAAATAAAATAAAATAAATTAGCACTTGCACTTCGGTGGTTTGAGGGAAAAGGGAACAGTCGTGTTAAATGAGATGAAAACATCTGATCGATTTTGTTACTGTATACTTATTTTGTTACTGTATACTTATTTTGTTACTGTATACTTATTTTGTTACTGTATACTTATTTTGTTACTATATACTTATTTTGTTACTGTATACTTATTTTGTTACTGTATACTTATTTTGTTACTGTATACTCAAGTACCGCATCAGAGTCCCAACCGTCTGTCATCCCCAATCGGGGCACGTTGTGAGGTTAAAGGTAGAGGAAGGAGATGGGAGTGTGGGAGTGGGGAAATAACCTGGCTATTCAGAACTAGTAATCAAACACGGCTAAAACCATTTCAATCATAGTTTCGATTCTGAATGTTGGTTTTTCACCATGACAATAATGAAAGTACGAGTATCTTCCACTCTGGAACGAGAAGCAAATTTTTTTTTTTTAATGAATAAATTGTGAAATAACATAAAATAAATCAAATAAAATTTACTTGTGAACGCCATAACGACACGCCGTGTTTCATAACATTTAATGTAAGGAAGTAATAATTAGGTAGGTATTTACTTAGGATGGGTTGTTTTGGAGAAATTGAATAATTCATCAAATTTCAAGGTTCATTTCCGGGTTCTGTGAAAGTCCTATTCAAGTTCTGTTATTATATCATTATAGGCTAGTTGTTTGACAAAACTGAAATTAAAACAGAACTTTAAAAAATCTTTCACAGAACTTGAAAATGAACGTTGAAATTTGATGAATTGTTCAAATTCTCCGAAACAACCCGTCCTAAATCTACATAACAATACCAATACTAGGTCTTAAATGATGAATTCGTAAATCATGATGTTAATGAAGAATCTTCTATTTCAGCTTCAAATCTTTTTGTAATTTTTTCAGCTTGAACAAAAAGTATTAAAATTTGCAATTGAAACAATATAAAAAAAATTCGAATAGAAAAACAGACGTAAAATACTGTTTCCATTAATTATTTGAAATTAATTGGGATGCACACATCGAAGGAACCTCAAAAAAGCTAACAAAACTCATCTATTTCTTCAAAAAATTACGAAATATCTTGTCAACTACAGATCTAAAGAGAGTATATTATGCTCTATGCCACTCTCTACTGGAATATGGAATAATAGGATGGGGCTCAGCATCATCAAACCATATTAAACTACTAAAGAAAACTCAAAATTGGATCATAAAGACCATATTAAAGCTCCCCGTAAGGACGCCAACTACTGATATTTTTAATCTGTTTGATGTTCCAAGTTTACAAAAAATCTATGCTAAAAATATTCTAGTTCATCACTTAAAAAATAAACCAGAGGCAAACCCCTCTCACGATCATAAAACCAGAGCCAAGCAAACAGACATGCTAAATATTCCTAAATGTAATTCTACCTTTGGACAAAGAAACTCTGAATTTTTAGCAATTAAATTATATAATAAACTCCCTCTCAACATCAAACAAAGGAAAACGAAAAATAACTACATTAAGGACATCAAATCTTGGCTTAAGTAAATATCGGAAGAAGAACTAGCTAATATATTAAAAACATCATCTTAGTCGCTGAAAACGTATACTAACATATATAGTCCCCCCCCTCAGCACAGGATCTCCTAGTGAGGAGGACTTCAATGATCTGTTTTAATTTTATATATTTTTTTTTTCATGTGCCATACAAAAATGTACCTAATTATTTAAAATAGTAACTAAATAAAAAAAAATAAAAAAATTGAATTACCTGACTTAATCCGTAAAGGGTATTATACCCAGGGCGATTACATCAGATTAACATCCGTATCCTAGCTCAGGGCGTAAGTCAAGTGCATCCGGTTGGGCGACGTTGTGATTCGGGTTAAGGAAGTGGTTGTAGAAAGAGAACCTTAAAACGAGCCGGAGATATTTACGAAGAAAATACGATTTCCGCAGCATAAAATTACACATTCGTGTAATTTTAAACTGCGTATACATTTGCGAGCCGAAGGTCGAATAATGGGAAAGGAACGAAGCAAAAGCAACTGGCATAAAATGCCGCTTGCGGTTGCTTCGTTCCTTTCCCATAATTCGAAGCCTACATTTCGGTTTGCAAATATATACGCAGGATAAGGTGTCGGAAAAATGACTGGTTCTCATACTACCCACATACACACTGTAATCAACAAACAACAATGTTGTATGGCGGAAGATACCCACAATATAGTAAACAATTTTTCGTCGACGAACTGTTATACTACTAATATTTCCAACAAGCTGTCTTGTACCCGGTGGTACTGGGGGGTCATCCTTAGGGGACAGAGATAACATGGTGGACTTTTCTGTAGGTCTTTTATATATAAATACAATTCCGTAGTACATGATGTTGATGTATCTCGTAAGGTTTAACCAACGCTAGCAACGTAAGCGCCCGACTTCTACTGTCTATAAATATAATGTGCATATCATATACTCGTACTTCTGAAAAAAAATTGTATAAATGATAGAGGAAACCCTATCAAAATCCGGTGCGTAGTTTAGAATAACTAAGTACGCAAACGGACAGACTCGGATAGCGACTTGGTTTTATACTATTTAGAGATATTTTTAATGGAAATATTATATCAGTAGACTAGAAATATTAACATGCAAGTAAAACAAACACTGTGCCAGGCCTAATGGTTGTTGTAAAAACTTCATTATGGTACTGACACATCTATAAATAGTATAAAATAAAGTCGCTCTCCGCGTCTGTCGGTTTGTACGCTTAGTTCTTCTAAACTACGCAACGGATTGTGATGGGGGTTTCACTATCATTTTACTATCATCATGGTTTATGTATGTAATAAATGCATATTATATTTATAGAAAGTAGAGAATAGTCGATGTTTTGTAATCAAATCGTAAAAAAAATATTTTCGGGCGCTTACATTGTTAACGCTGACTACACATTATGCGACACATCAAAATGATGTAATACGAAATTGTAGATCTTGAAAAGGCCTACAAAAAAGTCCGCAGTCGTTTTTGTCTATCTTCCAAGGATAACCTGGGTGTTACTTGGGTAACGCCGGGTACACATCAGCGTTTTTGAAAATCCAAATATTTTCACATTTCGTCATGGCAGTTGCGATTTTTATAAACACGTGTTCCGACATTGTGATAATATACTCAATTTACTAAAAGTTTATCAGGAAACCTGTTAATTCATTCACTAAGGCCTGCAATCACGTTTTTTAACCGAAAATACCAATAATTTTGAGAGATTTTTAATAAATTAGGAAAACCCATTTTGCTCCGTGCAGTAAGGTCATATTGTTTTTAAAAATGATATCTGAATAAATACAAAAATACCGACAGCATTACCTCGCCACCGTATTGACTTGAACTCACATTACCTCAGTAAAGCCACAGGTTTGTCATCAATAATGAATCAATATAAATAATAAAACATCCTAGAATAGAATGGGTCTACAACATGAAGTCATAAAAGGTAAATATGTATTGCATGTTTACAGTGCAGTAAACAAGTAGTTGCTTAGGGTCAATAAGGAATATCGATCGGTTGTAGGGCGGGGAGGGGTTGTCACGTGGATATAATCAGGTTATGGGGCTTGTGACATGTGTGTAGACGGGTGGATGAAACCACCCAATTGTTGCCAACTACCAGCCATTAAAACATGCATGGATCTAACGGCACGAGGGTTCCATCGAAGCCAGACTCAAGTTAGCCTCTCAGTAGCTGGGTGTACTGTACAGGGGCCGCAGATACTTTAAAAGTACACAACTGATGAACCTGTACAAATTGCAAATGAGCTCCACTATTGAATTTGGCAGCCACCTCTGGTCTGGAGCCCCAAAATACTCTTGACTCTGAGCAGAAATGGGCCGTCCGTTTAATAGATTCCCCTATTTAAACAAGTGGATTGCGATATTTAGAACACAGGCTTCAAAGTAGATATGCTATCCTTGTTCTACCGGTATAACAATAGAAGATGCTCCGAGGAACTAGCGTGATTAATCCCTTCGGCACTGGTGCATACTCGGAAATACGCTGTATGTATATATCTGTTATTGGCGGTTAAATAAATAAATAGGTGCGTTGATGAAAACATGCAATTTTAGTACGGTAATAAAATGTTTCCCTACCGAGAAAATACAAGGCCTATATTTATAATAGCCAGGTAACATTTAAAACATGAGGTAAAAATTGTGAGGCACAATGACGCCGTTATATTTGTATGAAGAAAATTAACTTTGAATTCAGTAAATTTAAATGATTCACCATTTCATGGCAAATAAAAATAAATATATGGTGGCCCATGGTATCATACCTCCAATGGGAGCATTGAAACAACGCCAGACTAGTGTATTTAGGGGTAGAATTATCTCATTGCTAAACGTTTCTTGGAAAAATAATATGTGAGCGGCCGCCTGTGATAAATTATTATCGCTCGGACTTGAGAACGAGTCCATTTCTCATTTTCAAGGTTCATGTCCCTAAATGAATAAATAATTACATAAATTACTAAAGGAGGATTCCTCACAGAATAATGACTCATTTGTGGAGGGTGAATCAATATTTTGAATTTTAATGGACGAAGCCAGACGAAATGAATGTCGTATTTTTTGTATTTATTTGTGTTTTATTTGAAGAAATTCTATGGCACTGAACCGAAAAGTCAGAAAGAAAGGAAAGGAGGATAATAACCTCTTATAATACGTATAAATTTACGAACCGAAACGCAAGCTGAGACAGGAACAACTGTATGAAACACGAGTAACTAAAGGATCGAAGCAACTTCCAGCGGCGTTTTGCGCCATTTGTGGTTGCTTCGTTCCTTTCCCATAAGTTGAGGTTCAGCTCGGTAGTTCGGCTCGCGTATGTATACGTAGCATTAGAACAGACGTTGTTTAGAGAAGCGGGTAACGTATAATATGAAATATAACAATATTTTTTTGACTGCAATGAAATCTGCTTTATTGTTTCAGTAGTTTTTGAAAAGATATATACGCTAACTTTATTCACGGAGAAAAATTATATATTAAGAATTTACTACAAGTTTACCAGGAAATAGCCTGCAACCCGGTTTTTAACAGGATTATTAATAATTTGAAGAGATTCTTAGTAAATTGGTAATATTCATTTTTCTCTGTGTAACTAAGGATTTATAAAATTAACACCTTTCCATAAACGTTATTTTTTATCTAATCAGATTGGTTAGGTTATTGCTGGTATAGTAATTTACAGACTAATCCAGAACGTTGTTCTTGTTCGTAAAACCACATCAGCCATTATTTACGTAATACAATATCATATTTGAAGTCCTGATACAATATTGTTACTTAATTCATTTATCAATCGACAAAAATCGTATAATAACTTGATAGAGCTTAAAATCAGGACATATTAAGAGCTAGGCTTTCTAAATAAATTATAGTGCTAATTATAAAGAAGGTTTCTTTTCCTTAATCACGAAATATTCGTTTTTACGGATAGCCGTCCAAATGTCAATAAATACTCGAAGGGGCGAAGTTAATTGACGTTTCTCTCGTCTCGTCTTAATTATTAGTTCATCTCATGTTCTGGTTTCTACAAACTCATAATTATTTGACATTCATCAGCAAACGCCATGGATATATTAAATATAATATAGAAATGAGAAGAAAGCGTTCCAGTTGGGAAAATGATTGAATGTGACAAATATGAGCACTGACAAGAGATCGTTCTCGAGAAAAAACCAACTCAATCTAAAAATTGTTAAGGTCTTACAAGATAACTGTATCAGAACATCTATCTTGAATCGAAACGAAAACTTATCTTTTAACGCTATAATTACAAGCATCACACGTAAAGTATTATACTTGTGACAGACCACGCTATATTTTTGTGGCTTATTGGTAGTTTATGGCGAGCGATATGCTGAAGTAGGCCAAAACCATGATGCAAATAACGTAATGTGTCGGCTACCTTACGCTGACAGCCCTGAATTGTTAATGCCAAGTTGCGATGACTACTCAACTATTCTAAGTACAATTCATTTTGTGTGTAACAATAAACTCACTACTGACTTTTATCATAGGAACCTCATATTTCGACTTATGACAAGTCTTATACAAGCCTAGTATAAATTAATTCAACTATTGTTACACTGGTATATATTTCTTTTGAATTATGCACTATCTTACTGCTCTTATAATAACTGCATCACTTGCAAATAGTGTTCACATTAATTGTTCATTAATTTATTGCTATTATTATCTTGTTTACCACTGTACGCTTGTAATTCGATTATAACTGTATTGTAAAAGCCATTTTATGACGTTTGAATAAATAAACAGAGAATGTCATGAGAAATAAAGGGGTAAATAGGACCCGAGACCAAGGGTACATGTTCATCTTGTAGATAACCAGCGAACGCAACGTGATGCGAAATTGATTTTTTTTGATAAATTTCACCTGTTAAATATGTTTGTGAATTTAATATTACCAATAGCGCAGACCCGTGAAATTTCACGGATAGTCGAATCCTTGAAAAATCACCTCCAATTTTTAAAATTACAATTAAAATCGTTATACTAAAGAATGAAATAATTCATCAACCTAACAACCATAGAAGAATAATGTTAAACAATAATTATTGTTACATCACTGTAGACCCTAGAACAGGTATGATACCTAGTGACTAGTGAGGTCTATATGACATAATAAATTATTGATAGTAAAAAAGTATTTTTTTAAATGCAGAAGAAGCGAAGGCTTCGTTTAGCATTTGATCCATGATACGTTACGATTGCTTAATTTGAGATATGATACCTGTTTATAGAATAACTACTATTAGCCCGATATGCCAAGTTGTACTGCCACAGAGGGTAAGGAACCCTCCACTTATATAGAACAAACGAATGAATTTAGCGTATGGTCTATGATGCATATTTCTGATGAATTAAGTTTTATTGCTAGGTCAATATGCCACGGAAGGTAATGATGAACCACAGAAACATGAATGCCTCAATCTCAATGTGTCAAGGATTATAGTAGGTAACTTACAACTCATTTCGTTGAAAACAAACTACTAACTTACAAACAAAACAAGCAATGGCTTCATTCAACAAATAGTGTTCTGTATTTTTTTAATTATGACTTTGGTTTCAGGCTACAATTCTGTTATAAATAGATTACACACCATCAATAACTCTTATGCTATGGTGATGCTGATGTTTTTAATATGTCTCTATTGAATGACATAACCTATAATAATTAAACATTTTAGCAGTGCATGTTTTAACGTGATCACTGCATTACAGGTTATTTGTTTTTGTTTATTTTTCATTTCTTTCACTACCTAGCTGTCGTGTACTCGGCTTTGCTTGACCTTTCTCTCTTCTACAAACATAATATGCATGTATTATATGCATAAACCTTACAGAATAAATTATTTAAATTTAAAATCCTTTCAAAACCCGTTGAGTAGTTTAGAAGAACCAAGCGCATAAACGGACAGACGCGGATAGGGACTTTATTTTCACATAATAGAGATAGGAATGTACATTCCTTTTTCTGTTGACTGGTTTACTTATATATTTTTTAGCGTAAAATTTATTATAATTTTATAGTTTGGTAATAGCAAAGATTTTTTCAGTGGTGTCCCGATGCATTTTCAATATATTGATCGGTAATGGTAATTATTAAATTATAAAAAATCTAGTAATTTTTTTCATTTTCCTGTTAAAAACGGGAAAGGAGGCCTATAACGAATGCATTGAAAAATTTCATAAACTATCAGTAAAGCACGAATATGTTATGAGGAAGTAGGAAAACGTGTTCTTAAAAATAATACTATTTTCGCATCTCGCCCTAATATATTTATTTGGACAAGGCCACCTGCGTGAGCACGTGTTCTTAAAAATTATGATTACTAATATTTTATTAGGAAATGGTCATGCAGTCACGTTTTCAACAGTATCTTGATTAAAAATCCGTACACCGTGTAAAACTCCCATTACTGGCATTATAGGCACTGCATCAATTAGGGTGGTCAGCTCTTTGATTATTCCAATGTCATAATCATAAGAAAAAGTATCAAGAAAGATGGTAACTACTAGGAGAAATATTCCCATTTGTAAGAAAATTCTCCGTTGGAGTTTTTTTAAATTTTATTTACTTATTCAGAACCGCACAAGAGACCATTGGCCTAGAGCCAAGGGCTTAGATATCGTTACACTCGGGGAGACACGAAAGGGGGGACATTAGGGACCCCGTGAACGGGGGGTGGGGGACTAGGAGTCGTCGTGCGGGGGGTGAAAGAGGGCGGTTAATTCGTATCTTGAAGAGACCGTAATTACAAGAGGCATGGAAAGGGAGGATACCATTGATGTATCATTAGTCGATAGAGGAGACTCATTTTGAAGACACTGATTGAAATCATTATTATTTGATTGAGATGGATGAAAGAGTGGTTTGGCTATCGTAGATATTCTCGAAAATCGCGTGTCCTCCGTAAATCTGGTTCAATGAACTCGAATGAAAGTGAAATTTTCAAAATTTGGAACAAATTGTATGAAAAATTCAGGCGAGCGATAAAGTACCTGCCAATGTAATACATAATATGATTTTTTCAGAAAATTAACTTACTGTCATTTTCAAAACTGGAACTGATTTGTCAAAATTTCAGACAGTACCGTCAATTTTACGGGTCTGCGCTAAACATAAAATAATAAACCTAATGTCGAATGTGTGCGCATAATATTGTAAAATTCAATTTAACAATATATTTTTTTATGTATTTAACAATATATTCTAAAATTCAAAAACACATAATTCTTGTTTTTTCAAAACATTCATTTATGCCGCCTTTCTTACAACATCTGGGATGAATAATTAATGATCAGCATAGTTAGGCAAGTATCAGCATAGTTGGAAGGCTCCAAGCAGTTGATTGGAGTTGGATTTAAGGAAAATGTAGTTTTGATTAATTAAATAAAAGAAAATTGGAAACACACTTTTTTGTCGAGAACTCTTTAACATTTGGGAAGGTAAGTTATTATTACTGTTTTAGAAATTTCATACTACAGCAGCATTCCTCTTGCCCCGCTCGTGCTAGAAAATCTGTTCAGCTGTGTGGTATCTTGAATAAGCCGTTCCGACGACTTTTTATGCTTGTTGAGTGAATAGCAACATAAATAGTGCTCTGTGAAACGACGAACGGAAAAATCAACAAATAGATAATGATGAAGAAAAGAACGTAGAAAATATATAATGCACATATGTACAATTTGGAACTCTAGTGAAAAATATTATGGCTTAAACATATATATTCATATCGATCAATAAACGTTAATTCTGAATATATAAGTTTAAGTATGTATTATTATACGTAGAATTGATAAAACCGTCATTTAAACGCATAAAATACACCGTATGGATGGTGTGAGTGAAATTGCTGATTCTAACAAGTTCTGACATTACAACCAGTCTACGTGAGTAATATATCTATGGTATTCAATGTCCAACGTCCACAGTCCACATGTGAACCAATGAAAATGTTTTTTGATTTCAGGTGCGGTCATGGATGTATTTTTGCACTTTAAATTTCGCATAGTGTTCTTCAACATTAAAAACAGGTAATCTACACAATTTAAAATTAAAATGTGAAAATCCAAAGTCTCTGAAAGTTTTTTACCGATTGTTTTAAAATATTGATAAAACTTCGCATTCGAAAATGCTTTAATTTTTGATACATCGATGTTTTTTGAAAAACAGCCATTTGTTGGACAAACATGCTTGAAAAAACGTAGGCTTTTTGTCACTGGTGACTGGTGAAGTCACACGTCACCTCCATAGATTTAGTACGATTTTGGGAGACCCGAAAAATTAAAGCTTTAAAAATTATTTTAGCTATTAAAACTTACAAAAAAAAAATTACTAGTATTTAAGTAAGCAGGTTATTATTGATATTTTTTTAATGATTAGAGTTCCTTATCAGTCAGGGCCGAGGCTGCCTACAAGGGCATTCAAGGGGACTATAGTCAAAACCTCCTAGATCACAATGCCGGGACACTCATTCAAAGCAGCCCTCTAAATTGTATGGGATTTTAAAGAAATTTTCTTTTTATTTTTTTTTCTCTTTATTCTTATTTATCAAGACATCTTAAAATGTTTTAGTTAATTTAAATAAATAAATTAAAATACATTTTTAGGAGGTTCCCATACAAGTTAGGGGGCTGATTTGATTCAGTGTCCCGACTTTGTCATCTAGGATGTTTTGCTATAAAAGAATTATTTATTTATATATATATACGCCTAAAAAGGCTTTTACATAGAACTGATACATTATGCAGTGTACATAGGAGAATATGTATTATACAGGAGATATTGACAGTAAATAGATTTAATCCATTTTAAAGAAGGTACAAAATACACACTTGTAAAATTGTGATTACAAGTATAATGAGAAAATATTTAAAAAATATCAGTCAATAAAACGTAAGAGTAACATAAAATTAAAAAGAAATTACAACAACACTACATATATCTAAGACAAATCGTTAAAACTAATTTACCAACGCTACTCTAATTTGTAGGATTCAACAAAGTGTTGGTGTAGATTATGCTTAATTCTATATTATGGAGTCAATAAATAAATCAATAGCACCCCCATACTTGCCCAGATCATGCATCCTATTAGTCAGTCAGTGGGTCTGATAGTTGGTCGAGTATGTATTACAGAAGAATATTATATTTTGTCTTGTATTCCTAGTCGGCACATGTAGTTTAATAGTGGCAAGGATGGCAGGACTATCAATTAAGTTGTTAATGACTCTGTGTAACACAACCAGGTCTTAAATAATTCTCCTGTCCGTCATAGATGATTGTTATTGCTAAAATCAGTGCTTTAATGTGCACCAATTCAATGCATTTTGTTTAAGAACTATTGATTCGTCTATTATAATACATATTATGAAAAAAATGTGACCTCTAAAGTGTGAATGATATCTCGTCACTTGAGTCAAAAGACAGTCCACGTTCGAAGAAAATAATTGACAATTGCAATCTCGTTTTTAACCGAATTTCCAATAAATTGAAGATATTCTTAACAAATTAGCAATACTCATTTTATCTGTGTATGAAGGCGAATTTTGAATATAAGAAATTAGTGTTAACTATTAAAAAAATTAGCATGTTTATTTTATTGAATAACATGTTTTCAGAAAATATTATAATAATAATGTTTATTTCAGCTGGACAGAGCGGTGTGTGCAATGCTCTGCCTGCCATAAAAGTTTACATTTAAGTTAATACATAAAAAAAATCAAAACATAAATATAATAACAGATTAAGACTTTAAGGTGGCTTGAGTGAAATTCTGCATCTCTGCAGGCGCTCCCCGCTACTGGGCAACGGCCTGGACAAGAGTGTTCTCCGATCTCTGGTAAAGCTGACTCGGCTATTCTGTGGCGCATCAAAGCAGCGAACCCATGCACCCTTCCTTCGGTGAACATCTGTGAGGCGCTGCATCGCCAGGGGAGGCAAAATATGGCTATGTGTGCGTGGTTGTACTGTACTCGGAGTGTGTTCATGACGCCTTGTGTGTTTGTCGTAGTGTGTGTATAGCTAGCGGTAAAATACTCCATTATATTATGAATCAAAGATAAAGGTTTGAATTCCTTAGATACTGTTCCCTAACAACTATGGGAATTAACTGAAAACTAATCAAAATGCCACAATTTTCCATTATTTTATGAACAATTTTATCAAAATATCTCTCGGCACAAAATATTATCACGCTTGCAGCTAACTGCGGCAAGAGCTTACTGAATAAAATCGTTACAATGAATCACATTCTGAGAAAACATTTATTTATAAATTATCGGTATTAGTTATTTTATTAGTATTTTAACCCTTGTAAAGTTCAAGCCACGCACGAAAATGTGGACACAAAACGTGTTGGTTTGCGATTTTGTAAAAAAACTACAATAAATAAATTCTCGGCCGATTAATCAGGGTACTTACCCTTGAAGTTTTACCCTTATAACTGTGCTTATATCTTACATTCCCGAAATTAGAGTAATTATTCACACACGACAGATAAGCTAGAGAAAATATTAGCCACCATTATATTCTGGAACAAACCCAATCCGGCTGTATAAGAAACTGTTACTTGGTTTATCCAAACAACACCAAACTAGTTTCCGGGGTTTTTTTCCACCATGTACAGTGTGTTGTAAAATATCCACTTTCTCTATCCTGAAAGGTAATGGATATCTACTTAAATTCACAAAAAAATATCACGTAAGATGGGTACCTACCACCTAAGTCATAACTTTTAAAATTTCTCATAAAAAAATTGTTTATCCAAACAACTTTTTCTACAAGATAAATCAAATTATTTTTGTTTGGTGTCTGAAAAACTATTATGACGTATTTAATTCAAGTGTCGTCCTGATGTCAAATAATGAATCTGTACCTCAGAAGTCAAAGGTCTGTTGTCCAGTCATGTATGAGATCTTTTTAGTTTTGTCAGTATCCACACAGAGGTATAAAGACGGTTGTTCTACGACAATATGAAACTAAGTTAGGTCAACATAAAAGGTCTGGTATCCCCACAATGTTCAAAGGAAAAAAAAAATATTTCCGCTTTCCTGAACAATTTAACAAATGTCACAACCGACCAATTAATGAATGATTAAAATCAATAATTATAAAAGAAAACATAAAAAATTACACATTTTTAGTATAATGTAGGCGACACATTACGCTATACGCATCGTGGATTGGTCTATTTCAGCATATCGCTCGCCATACACTACCAATAGGAATGCATGGTGAGCGATATGCTTAAATAGGCTAATCCACGAAATAATAGCGCAATTACAGCGTGGTCTGTCACAGGCTTAGTGATCAAAATCATAAAAATAAACTTTAAATCTTTTTTAACACATTTTAATTCATAGTTTGTGAAAATTCCCCATTGCGTTGTTTTCAAAGAACGTTTGAATTTTAGCGATCACAAACTGGATGGACGATAATAAAAATATATTTTATGTATAAATTTTCTGCAAACTAAGTGTTGACTTCGCCTCGCGTTATTAGAAAATATTATTATGTAAATAACATTAAAAATAATCGACACACGCTAAAGATGAAAATACGCTGGCGTGTTTTCTTGTACCAACTTGCGTAGAATATTATTGAACATTTCTACTCAATGAAATATTTCGAGTTCCTCTTCATAAAAATCAATCGTCGAACAAACATACAAACACAAAAAATTCTTAAATTACATTAAACGAAATAAACACTTTGTTTTTAACTACTAACAGAATTTAATGTATTTTTGCTTTTCACCAGGGATTTTTTTTAACGAAACAATTTTTTTCTTTTGAGTCGCCAATATTGTTTGTAATCATTGACGTATTATGCTTTAGTCAATGTCTGCAATGATTAAATATTTTGAAGTTTTACTCTTCAATTTATCAAAAAATATTAACAAATAGATATTAAATATGGACAACTTGCAGAAAAGTCAATAAAACTTGAAATAAAAAATGGATTTACCTAAGACACCATCTAGATTGCATTTAGAATAAATTTAAGAATAAATTGCATTTAGAAGAAACTTGCAATCATATATAACGATAGCTGCCGATAAAAATATGTGTTAAGAAAATGAATATAATGTTGGCAGTTCTTAGTCGAAGTAAAATACAGTTAAATATGACTGAAGGAGATAGGGTCGAATTAGCACAATGGTAGAGCAAATCCCCCGTAACACTGTGGTCCTGGATTCAATTCCTAGATTTGAATAAGAATTTTCGCTTGAGTCGCTAATATTGTCTTCAATTCTAATATTGCTAATATTGTCTTAATATTTCAAAATGATTGTTTCAGTGTAAATTTAAGAATTTTAATAATGACACAAATAAGAAAAGGACCGAAATATGTTGAGTTTATTTTTTGTCTCGATCCCTTTTAAGATGTTTCACATTTTCGTAGAAATCATCCTGTATTTCCAGAATACATAAGCCTGGCTTATGCAAACCAACATTGTTAAACTGTTTGCTCGGGAGACCAATTTATATTCATGTTTGTTTATGGTTTAGCTTTTTAAATATCGTCTATGTCTTCTACCACAGACCACAGACAATCTCCTTTATCTATTGATCTAGTTTTACTTCTGCCTTTTATTACGTACAACAATACGAGTAATTATTTTCTACTCAGAATCATAAGAAAAGTTGACTTAGAAAAATTATAATGATATATTTTTGATACACCTACTAGAAACTTTTTAAAATATACTCGACGTAACATACTAAAAATACAACACTTGGGCAAAAAGCTTCCTATGCTATGGTACTAAACTCTATAACAAAATCCCACTCTCATTCAAAATTCACAACAATATTATAACATTTAAAACTAAAATAAAAAATAGAAAACTGGATACAGTACAATATAGGGAGATCAGAAATAGAAAATATACTAACGCTAAATACAGACTGATATTAATATCACTCAACTGTGCACTAAAAACGCCATGTAATAAATTTCTAATTATTTCAGAAATAAATACACCTACTCGAGCGATTTTTGGCATGTTTTGCCAAATTTTCAAAAACTTTTTGAGCGAAAGCTTGCCATAATGTGCCAAATTTATAGAACTTAAAATATGGGATAAACGGTTAAATAAATGTATGCAAATGGTAAATTTATACATATAGTAAATGTATACATATGGTAAATGTACACATATGGTAAATGTATACATATGGCAAATGTATAAATATGGTAAATGTAATCATATATATACCGATCGCTCAGTAAAGTAATATTTAAAAAAAAATATAGAATTATGCAATTTGTACAAAGAAACAATGACACCAAATAGCTCGAGTGGAATATATTTATTATTTTTATTATATCTTCCCTGGGACTCACGTCACTATACTTTTAAGATCTTTAGAGGACATGAAGAGCGGATTGATGAAGAAAGGAGTGTAAGGAGAACATAAGAATTATTGAAACATACATTGAAAGACTTGTAAATAAACCACTATTCAGTGGGGTTTTGTCATACACAATTCTATGGAGTTGACCAACATTGCAGATATAAGGCTGCTTTATAAATTAATTCATTGTTATATTTTATTTTGTTTGAGTACCTTAAAAACCGGTAAAAAATGAATAAATAAATATCGGCAAATATAAACTCCAGTGTGACGAATGCAACGCTTTAAACTTAAACTGACCGGTCATTATACTAGATTCAATCAACACATACGATCGTCTAAAATTAATAACAAAATACATTGGCAATTTGCTAAACATCTCCTAGATAACAAAAAAATATTCACACAATGATAATAATAAACCAACTCCGTTACGTACGCAACATAAAGGTCGGAAGCTCAATCTTTTAGAGCAATTTAATAACCCAAAAGCTAGTTTGATAAATGAACAGAAAAATATGATTCGCTCGCCACTCCTAGATATGTTCAAACCGAGTTCAATTATTATAGAACATAAATAAAAAATAATATAAAATAATGCACGAAACACTTTCCTTTAACGACCTTTATTCAAATTTAAACAATACAATAATTGGGGGAAACCTTAAGAGTAAAATAAATTAATATTTTCAGATGTTTACTTGGAAATCAATAATGGCGAAGGTAATGAAAATTAAATCTACCTATTTGTTTTCATTATACGTACCTATTTGAAAATAATATAAATGTACAGTCTGTAATGCCTTCAGAGGGCGAAACAGCTATTACGCGTAATAATAATTACACAGCACAACTTGTTTAAAAATAACTGTTTTTTATTTACTTTAGCTTATTGCGTAGCATTCTCGAGATGGTATTAGGCCAGAGAAGACCAACGCGTCTATGGTCGAGATCATACAAAAAAAATCACACCTCTACAGGAGAGAGTTCGGTTTTTACCCTTGGCTATTTCCAACACCATTCATCTCGGGAATGCTGGGCATCTGCAGCCTTAGTTCCAGGAAGGATATTGCATTACTGCTGATGGATTATGAGATTCTCAACGGTTCCTAATCAATACCAGACATTCCGGTTAAATAGGATTCTATGTCCCGGATAATTTCACGCGAAGCCGCCAACACGTCCTTCTGATTCTTCCCAGGTAAAGGTAAAGGGCATATTTTACAAAAAACCTTTAAAAAATTTAAGTACGAAGAATCCTTTAACTTTTAACTAGATGTTATACATATTTAAGTAACTATTTTTTTGGAATTTTTTTTCATCGCATTTGCAATGTAAAGGTTTTATACTGTTTTTTTTAAATAAATAAATAAAATATATGAAGCATTAGTGAATGGTAGAAAAATAAGTGTCGATTGTGCATGGGATGATGTATAAATGTGAATGAAGCAAGAAGTGCTCCAAGAACGAGTTGCATGGCAATATATCCTCTCTGCTTACCTCTGCGGATAAACGGCGCACAGTGGGCTGAAAATCGCCTTTCATAGACATAGAGACTTGAATTTTCAAGGGTATTTTTTTTGGCTAGAAATGGATTCTGCTGATCATTACTATGCTATAAAATGTCGTACGAAGCAATTGCGTGTACAAATGAAGGAGTTATAATTTTTTTAAGAAAAAATTGTATGGCGCTGACATTAAAAATGGGGCTATCTCTGGAATCATAAGGTTGGCCGTTCTATCTTTACACACAGATAATACTACTATTTGTTTGTATTTTTTTGACATACTTCATATTGTGGCGCAAGGTGCGATTTTTTTTTTTTAAATCCTAAAGTGGAAAAAAAATCTTTTTTTTGTTGATGAATCATTTTAATGCTTAAATGCTTTACATATGAGTATACTTTGTCTAGTTTACAATATTTTATTTACACTGCAAGCCAAAACACTGTGCACAGTGGGCTGAAAATCGCCTTTCATAGACATAGAGACTTGAATTTTTAAGTGTATTTTTTTTGGCTAGAAATGGATTCTGCTGATCATTAATATGCTATAAAATTTTGTATGAAGGATTTGCGTGTACAAATGAAGGAGTCATCATTTTTTTAAGAAAAATTTGTATGGAACTGACATTAAAAATGAGGCTATCTCTGGAATCATAAGGTTGACCATTATATCCTTACACACAAATATACTACTATTTATTTGTATTTTTTTGACATACTTTGTACTGTGGCGAAACTTGTGATTTTTTTTTTTTAAATCCTCAAAGTTGAAAAAAAAACTTTTTTATGTTGAAGATTCATTTTAATGCTTAAATGCTTTACATATGAGTATGCTTTGTCTAGTTTACAATATTTTATTTACACTGCAAGCCTAAAAGCATTTAAGCATTAAAATGAATCATCAACATTAAAAAGGGTTTTTTTCAACTTTGAGGATTTAAAAAAAAAAAAAATCGCACCTTGCGCCACAATATGAAGTATGTCAAAAAAATACAAATAAATATTAGTATTATTTGTGTGATAGAACGGCCAACCTTATGATTCCAGAGATAGCCTCATTTTTAATGTCAGCGCCATACAAATTTTTCTTAAAAAAATTATAACTCCTTCATTTGTACACGCAATTGCTTCGTACGACATTTTATAGCATAGTAATGATCAGCAGAATCTATTTCTAGCAAAAAAAAATACCCTTGAAAATTCAAGTCTCTATGTCTATGAAAGGCGATTTTCAGCCCACTGTGCGGCGGGAGTTAATTAGTTAATCGAAACGATTTGATGATAATCAAATCATTTTGATAATAATTTATTGAAATATCGATCAACATTGTTACTCGTGAATAATGTAAGAAGAACCAGTGAAACTTAGGTCCAGTTGCTTCGCAGAAATGCAAATGTAACATTGACATCTAATGGTTTTATAGCGCCTTTTTGTTTTTTGTGATTTGGAAGGACCCCGTTAAACGCCGATTCTATGTACGTTTCTACTTTGTATCAAATTGTAATAAGCTGAAAATCTTAACAACAAGATGTTTGTCCTCTTCTGCTGATTACAATTTGTTCAAAAGCTGAAACGGAATTTGAGCAATTCATCAAGTTCTGTGAAGGTTCTATTAAAGCTCTTTTACTATATCATTATTGGCCAGTTGTTTCACAAAACTGAAATAATAACCGAACTTGAATAGAACTTTCACTGAACTTGAAAAAACAACTTTGAAATTTGATGAATTGTTCAAATTCTCTGAAATAACCCATCCAATATTAATATTCATTCGGTTCCTGAAAAAACGCCAACATAATTATTCTGATGGAATGACATGTTGGAGCGCATAAAAAAATGGAACCATTCTTGGAAATAGTTGAAAAGTGCTATTTAGTTTTTTAAAGTTCTACGATGCGTCGGATAACTACTATCGAAAACCTTTTAAGCGGGAGTTTTGCCGAGAAGGATTTGGAAATCTCAAAAGAAATTGTCTAAATTCGGTCCGTCGAACCTCGCAAAGCACTGAAGTCTAACAATGAAACTGATAAAAATAAATATCATACTTTCATTCAAACAAATTTCAGTCATGGAATTAAATACATGTTAGAATGTTTTATAGTTGGTAATATAAGTTGCAAAATATTATACCCTAGACTAGCAACATTTTGAAATATCAATGGTCCTAGTTAAGCCGTCAAGAAGAATATAATTGTCATTGTTTTATGATTGACTGCTGATCAAGCGAGCAAAAGCTGAAGCAGGCGGAGAACTGTGCTTATCGGCGAATATACAATAATAATAAAAATAATAACATTTGGATAAATTTTTGATTTGTATAGCGCCGTTTTTTATGAAAAATCACCCCAACTGTCAAGGGTATGGCGTTAATCACCGACTCGATCGTCAATCAACTGTGACGGAGGTTTGAAAACCCTTTACTAAACGTGTTTTAAATTTTACACTTTTGATAAACAACCATTTTAACCTACATTAAAGAAAAACACGTTTATTAGTAAGGCCCTCAGTGTTTAATATTTTTTTAAACTAACGTGTGTTGGAGAATCACGACGAGGAAACGAAAGTTCTCGCTATAATAGTTCAAGAATTTCAGTGTTTAATGAATAAAATAAATTATGATAAATGATAATAAATGACAATAAATGATAATAAATGAAACTTATAAATATTGCTATATATTTATACAAATTAAAATAATTTTTCTTATTTTTAAAATAAGAAAATACACAGATTTAGGATATGAAATTAAAAGAATTTGGCATTCTCAGACGACAAATATATTACCATTTGTTATTTCGGCTACTGGCACTATACTTAGCTCTCTCATTCAAAATTTAGGCATATTAGATCTGTCAAAGAATTTATACATAAAAATAAAAAATCAGTCATTTTAAATATATGTAGGATTACGAACGATTTTTTAAATTGAGGGATCAGTAGCATTTATAGGTCCAATTAGAAGTTCAACCGAACCGAACCCTCTGATTAATTAATTAATTATCTCGGGATAGAGTCGATGAATTATTTTCCTATTTGATCTCTGGTGATTTGACGTGTTGTATTTGTATTATTTTGTATGTATTATGCTTATATAATGCACTTACATAATGTGGATTGACTAGATGATCATTTGTGGAAAATTGTCTGGAAGGGTTTAGTTTTTCCTGTGGGGAAGATTTAACCCGGACATAAAATCGGAAAAAAAAGAAAATAACAACTAATATGTTGTTACGATTTCAAACTTTGTAAAATATTCATTCAACATTTTCGTCAAAACAATACACAGTTTATTGAAAATCTTCAGTGAATGAAAAGATTTTAATATGATTGCGAAACATTTAGAAATGAAAATATTTTGTTAAGAGATGTTTATAAAATAAAGAAATATATTTGAAGCATTGCCTGGGAATATTTAATACGTACGTAAACGTTACACAAACCAAAATAGTAAAATTATTTAAAAATAATGTAATTAGTGGGATATTATTGTTCTTTGATCCATGCTCCCTGCTATACAAACACCCAACATACTCGTATCAAGTGGCTGAAATTCGATGGAGCGGATGCTGTTTAATAATATTATAGAAATACCATTCTACGGCTACCAAATTACATGAAATCAAAGTTGTTGGAAATAACCTCCGATAAATACAGCTTGAATAGTTTTCGAAAAGCACTGAAATGCTAAGCAGTGACACCAACCGCACAACAATAATTAATAATGATCATTACGGCATACATTCCGCTATTAGCTCTGGTATTCACCTTCTAAACCTTTCCATAATTCTCACAGACGACACACGCAACAGAAAGAGATGTTATAATAATTAAGATCTTATAGGCTGGATACAGTGGATATATGAAAATATAGAATTTAATGTCCTACAAAGTTAGATTCTATAATGCGGTAACCGGATAGCTCGATACACCTCTTAAAAGTGATAAAACACAAACTAAGTTAGATGGGTTGCGTAGGTTCGGTTTATAGGTTAGTTTTTAATGACTTTATATAATTATTATTTTTTTGATAAATTAATGTTTTTAAGACAAGATTTTATTTATGCATAGCACAAAGGATAACAATTATTTTTATAAGTAATAATTGTTCGCCTGAAACACTCATCCCCATTGAAAAAATCTCCTGATAAAAAATAAAGTCCCGTTGGCGTCATGTATTTTTTATCAGGAGATTTTTTCAATGTGGATGAGTGTTTCAGGCGAACAATTATTACTTATAAAAATAATGACTTTATATAACTTTTTAAATGTTCGTTGAATTGTCATTGTGCTGAGTTATCGTGGAACCCATTCGTGTTGGCTTATCAGAGCAAATGTTTTAAGCAAGAAAACTAACTAACTAACTAATCATCACGCCGTTTCATCGCAGGGGTAGGCAGAGAGGTCGGACCGCCAAACCACTCAGTCTTGGCACACACTCCTACTTAAGAATCTTACGATTTCGGAGTAAATTTTAGTTTTGATTTGATAAATAACGAAAATTAGAAACATGAATAAATATGTATTTAATCAAGGGGTTTAGCAAAAATCTATTACGGATATGACTACATTATTTATTTATGTAAATTATAAAATATGTGCATTAAATAAACCGATTTTCGTGATTTTAAAGGCAAGTTTGGATTATTTGTGATCGAATGATATTTACAAAAACAATAATCTTGCTTCTTCTACTACGCAAATGAAAAATGAAAATGTGATTTATTAAAAAAAAAACAAGTCTAAATTTATTTTTTAAACGACTTATTTACTTCGGAACACAAAGTTATCGAATATACAAGTTTTAAATTCCGTCACAAAAAACGTTTTATTGTCTCTTATATATTTCATTGTATTTTCGTAGCAGTTTTGGAAAGCTTACTTTTTTAATAATTTTCATGAACTCACAAAAAATTGTCAAATTTGCCTTTAAAATCGTGAAAAATCGAATCATATATTGGGCTATATTTTCTGATGTTAAATACAAATAAATAAAACATAATATATTTGTAATAGATATTTACTAACCTTTAGATTTAAAAAAATATTATTCATTTTTATCAATCATTTTCGCCTCAGATCCAAATTAAAGTTTTGTATGAAGGCCGCGCAACACGAGTTGTACAGTGATGAAAGAATGAATATTTCTTGCCGCAGTAATATAACATACGACGAAAATTCATATGAAAGTTCCACTCGTATCATAAGCCTGCGTAATTTATCATAATATATTATTATATACATATATTTATTCTTTCCCCCGGAATGATAATTCTCTCAGAAGTAAAATACGAGTTGTATGTCAATGTCAGGGGTTTGCGGAATGCTTTACCCGCTAAGCAGAATTACTACGTATGTAACGAAAATGAAAGTTGTGAAAAAAGTAACAAAATATTTTCTTCAAATTATATATACATATTATTTTATTTTATTTTTTTATTTTTTATTTTTTTTTATTGTACAACAGAACATTCATTCCAGTTATAGTACAATTATGTGAGTGCCGCAAGAGTCCCAACTGCTACTGCTCCCAAACGTCTGGAGTCAATGAGACCACGGCATCCTCAATTAGTGGGGTATGTTGTAAAGTCATTTCAAGGAACGTTTTGATTGTGAATGGTGTTCTTCCACCGGGGACACACTGAAAGTATCTGCACGGAGAAAAATGAACATTGCTGATTTATTAAAAATCTCTTAAGCTTTTAGTACATTCCTAATATATCGGAAAACTTGTTCATACACCTGTACTATATACCTTGATAATATATAATGACGAAATGTGAAAATATTATGAAATTTATGAACACGTGTTCCGACATTGCGATAATACATTTCTCTTTTACTAAAAGATTAACAGAAAACCTATTAATTCATTCGTTAAGGGTATGCAATTCAGTATTTAACCGGATAACGAATAAATTAAAAAGATTAAAACAATTATTTTTATAAGCAATAATTATTAGCCTGAAACACTCATCCACATTGAAAAATCTCCTGATAAAAGATACATGACGCCAGCGGGACTTGAACCCGTGTCCTTTCGATTTCCGGTCGACAGCTCTGACCACTGAGCTATGGCGGCTTATCTCTTATCCGCGAAATAATTCAATTTATACTAGTGTTTCAATCAACAATTACTGCTTATTACATTTTTTCACCTGAAAACAACCAACTTTATTTTATATGAGAAAGGCATTGTAAGTGCTAACTCTCTCACTAGATGGTGTCGAGACAAATTGTCTACATTTTTTGGTGAGGATACTAGAACTTGTCAAATATTAATTATTATTTTTTGGTAAACTAATGTTTAAGACAAGATTTTTTATGCATAGCACAAAGGGTAACAATTATTTTTTTAAGCAATAATTATTATAATATTTTATATCTTTAAGTTTTCTCCGTGTACTACTTTGGTGACCATAACTATTCTGTTTTCCTCCAAAGCTAAGTTTTCTCCGTGTACCACTTTGGTGACCAGATCTCTTATGGTTTCCTCCCAAGCTAAGTTTTCTCCGCACACCAATTTGGTGACCAGATCTCTTCTGTTTTCCTCCCAAGCTAAGTTTTCTCCACGTACCTCTTTGGTGACCAGATCTCTCCTGTTTTCCTCCCAAGCTAAGTTTTCTCCGCGTACCACTTTGGTGACCAGATATCTTCTGTTTTCCTCATAAGCTAAGTTTTCTCCGCGTACCACTTCGGTGACCAGATATCTTCTGTTTTCCTCATAAGCTAAGTTTTCTCCGCGTACCACTTCGGTGACCAGATCTCTTCTGTTTTCCTCCCAAGCTAAGTTTTCTCCGCGTACCACTTTGGTGACCAGATATCTTCTGTTTTCCTCCCAAGCTAAGTTTTCTCCGCGTACCACTTTGGTGACCAGATCTCTTCTGTTTTCCTCGCAAGCTAAGTTTTCCCAACAAAAAATCAACATGTCAAAATCAACTCTTTCGCTTTTGTTCCATACAAATAATAAATACATTATGAATTGTAAAAATTGTTGTTGTTAAGAGAAAGTTCCTACTCCAATGTTGTCACTGCTATTCAAATTTCACACAGATTATTCTGACTGATAAAAAATAAGTATCCAATCGTAAATAAAAGCGAAATTGGCTAGAAGTTTCTTTAGAGTAATTCAGCATTTGAACGAGTCACGATTAGCTTCATAAAATATATGTGCCATCGATATCAAACGTACAAAAGGTAGGAATTAATGAATGTATAAATTTAATGTGTAATATGGAGCTTTATCAACCAGGATGAGAAGCAAAAAATTTAGATGAACCCAAAAACTAGAAAAATCTCGGACATCAAACAAAATATATCGTTACATAAATGTTGGGATCCAAAAGATCACTCAAAACGTAATAAATTATTCAGAAATACTCGTATATTTGACAGCAGACAGCAAAAGCTCCTTTAGTCATAAAATATACCATCAGTCAATAGGTTCGTAAAAAATTCGGAATTCCATTATTCAAATCCACTATAAATAGAAATCGAAAGATCGATGATATTTCACCGCGAGGATTTTAGAAAGATAAGGACTCGCTCAGTCTTATTTCAGGGTTGGTTTACAATGAACCAAAAATTTATTTTAACGTACACACTTCAAACGTGATTTGATTTATCACTGTCCACGTCAATTG
The DNA here is from genome assembly GCF_061612785.1 of Hesperophylax consimilis. Taxonomy (NCBI): domain Eukaryota; kingdom Metazoa; phylum Arthropoda; class Insecta; order Trichoptera; family Limnephilidae; genus Hesperophylax; species Hesperophylax consimilis. The sequence goes on from NC_142842.1 coordinate 36,573,438, forward strand.
TAAGTTATAGCAGCGTTGTATAAAGTTAATTCAACATATTGTCAGCATGACGTTTATTCCAAAAATACAGTGAAAATCAGATAGATAGGTAGATGCTTCAAAGTTTGATGCCAACGCAGTATGGATTACAAATTAGTTTATTTGGCAGATTAAACATTCCACGCCAGTTAGCTGTGACAGTCACATAAAGGGCCATGGAAATAAGCAAGCTGGGTGTCAAATGGATTAAATGCAAGACAATAGACATGTCGCCGAAGCTTCTGTCACGTTTATTTGGCGTATGCTGAGCATGTGGCAAGATTAATGAAGGGCAGGTGGAATTCAAACAAATCGAAAATTCATTCAATTATTACACCCATGATTATCTTGATTACAAGATAAAAAATGATGTTGGTCACAAATGAGACATACTGATGCCAAGAATAGGAAAAACTCCACAATCACTCACTAATTATTAAGATTATTTTTATTTTATTTTATATTTCCTTCTATTTATATATATTTTATTTTATTTTTTACATTTACACCATACAGGAGGCCCTGAGGAAAATAATCTCCCTCAGGGCCTATGTCATCTTTGGAGATGCTGGGATGAAGTTCTGGGAAGGACAAAGATATAAGCGGCGGGTAGGTAGGGTAGAATCTAGTAGTTAGTGTATCCAAGAGAGACGGACGTTTGAATCCATGCCTCCCGTTGAAGTGCGAGGCGATGGGTCGAGAGAGACCAGTTTAAGAAGTCAAAGGGTTTCTGGTGGTCAGGCGCATCCGCCGAAAAGCTCTGAACACACCTCACCCGATAAACCCGGGCACCCTGCTAAGTCACTAAACGTTGCGAACCACTTCTTGGGATGGCAGAGTTGTTGATTACTCTCCCAAATTATACTTTCAATAATATTATTAATCAATTTATAAAAACAGTGCATTTAACACAACACAACATTGTACACAATTAAAGTTCTGCTTCGTAATTGTTACTACGCGTGACAGCTGTTTCGCCTTCTGAAGGCGTTATCCAACATTTTGATAATGCCTTCAGAAGGCATATACACGGTGTCCGGAAACTCGTAGTACAAGCGGGAAACTGGAGAATCTACACCACATGGGGAACTCAAAAAAACATAAAGTTTTTTGATTTGAGCATTTTCAAAAAAAAAAAAAAAAAACCAAAAAAAAATATTTTTTGGCTATTTTAGGGTTAAAGTTTTTTCTGGTGTTTAGGGTTGAATAACAGATGTTTTAACCCTGCAGAGCAGAAATATTTTATGATTACACCGGGTTAAATGAAGGGTGATTACAAAATAATGCTTCAGATCCGAGTTTCTTCATTTGTTTTACTTTCAAATAGTTTTAATTAGTTGGGTACTTTGATCTTAAGTAATAATTTATAAGAATTTGATTAAAAAAATAAAAAAAATAAATCAACTTCAAACTCGATTTACTCGATAACGAAAGCTCAAATAAAAAAAAAATATACTACAAAATCGACTCCAAATGTGATGTAGATTCACCAGTTTCCCGCTTGTACTACGAGTTTCCGGACACCCTGTATAAAAGAAAATAAATAAAAGTTCTAGAAATTAAATTTGATAACAATTAAAAAATCGAGAATATTTTTTGGGTTTTTATGCCGTCCTTTCTTTAGCCAACCTTTCGGGCAGGCAGCATTACAGTAAGCAGATGTGTAGATTGTGGAGAAGTGCATGATTATGTATGTAGAAATGATACCGTTTTGCAAAGTTTAACCTCCTAATGTGGTTTTCTGCGTTTAGTTTTGGTTCAGCCGTTCAATAACAAATATCTAGAACTACTAAGCTTAGTCCCACAATATTCTACATAAATATTAGGTGATAATAAATATATTATAAAATAATTAGCAAATTTACTGCCTCAACACCGGCTAGCCTAGAGGGGCGAGTTATAAGAAACTATGTATTACTTACTGTTATACATTATTTTTTGCTGTTCATTTTTTATGTACCTATTTAAACCATTGTACACTAAACTTAACGTGTATTTTTAGTTACATTTATCACACAAATATATTTTTTATTATTATTAGATATACATAAACACACACTTCACAACAATTTACACATCTGCCCTGGTGATAGACAATTTATCATTGTCCTAAACGTTGGCTAAAAAAGGAAGAAGCGCAACATGGACTAATAACCTAAAAAATAATAAGGGTATATTTTTATTTCTGTAAAAATCATGTTCTGTTTTTATCATGGAATATCAAAATGTATGCCGAGTAGTATAGCTACCGTCGTCCATGGAAACATAGCTCAAATAATAGCATATTGCTGGCGGATCTTGTTTACCCCGTTGTAACATAGTTTTGGCAAAAAGATAACAGAATGAATAGTTACGTACTAAAAGTTGGGGAAAATAGGGGAGTGAAGGGATTAGATCAATAGCTAGGAGATTAAATGAAGGAAAATTGTATTATTTTATGGACGGAATAGAAACAGAGATGATATTGTTTGCTTTTTTTTTATTTGACGCAGTCCACAAAGTGTTATTGGCAGAGTAAGATTTCCACATTTAGAAGACATTATTGTCGTCTCGTTTTTATGCTCGAATAGAATAAAGAAAAAAACACGGAAAACTATTATACATAATATCCCGTTTCTCTGATGTACGATTTTTTTTATTATTTATTTAATTCTAGTCCAGACTGTCTGGAGCCAGGAGTGGGGCTATTTCCGAGATTGTGACGTGTTGGAATAAAGAGGAAAGGATAAAGAACAGTTAGATAAATCACACCTAAAGCCATTTCAAAACTGAAATGTGATCTTCCACAATGAAATGAAAAAAAACTAACTACTGAGATTTATAATCATTTTTCCTTGAGGATGGTATTAACTATTCCGCAGCCAAGTGGGGGAGTAGGTAGTACCCACAAATACTATCTTCCTTATATTAGCTTAAATACTTGATATATCATTTTAGTGTTTTACCATTAATAATTGACTGAATAATTGGGATTTCTATAGTTTGAAAGCTCATAAGACAGAAAAATGCATGGGGTCGTCGGAAGACCCACTTGGTTACAGACGTTTTGTTTGGCATCTTGGCCTGTCGAGAGTTAAAGATAATAGTGTATAAACATTTCTTCTAGGGGCAGACAGATGATATAAAAGCGTTACTTTATTCACATTCATACATCATATCTTTATTTATTTATTAGATACAATTATAGAATAATGAAGCTTTAACTGTCCAACTGGGAAGGTTTCCCGTTTCAGGACATTCAAATTGATAGGTGTAGTTCATATGAAGTAGGTAATGTGACACAAATACATATCATTAAATTCATAACATTGCAGAAATTACTTTTTACTTAATATTAAATTCATAACATTGGAGAAATTACTTTTTACATAACATTTTGGAAATTACTTTCATGTTTACAATATAAGAGATAAATAAGGTTAGCATCTTCATTTTTTTCACTGTTTCTGTGATAATATGTAGTATTTACATAACATTGGAGAAATTGCTTTTTACATAACATTAAATTGATAAAATTGGAGAAATTGTTTTTTACGTAACATTAAGTTAATAACCTTGTGGAAATTACTTTCATGTTTACAATATAAGAGATTAGTTAGGTAAGCATCTTGGTTATCGTGTTCCGACATCGGCATAACTTATTCATGTTTTACTGATAGTTTATTAGAAAATGTCTTTAAATACTTGAATTCGTATTCCTGTTTAAAACTCCCTTTTAATAAATAAGCAATATTTTGTATCAATAAGCAAATTATATTCAATACTAAAGTTGGAATTAAAAGAGTACAAAATAAATATTTTTTAACAGTTGGGACTGTGCGGCACTCACGTAAAGTAAGCGTCGGTCAGACCATGAGTCAGTGAGACCATGGCATCCCCAATTGGGGCATGTTATGAGGCTGAAGATAGTCGGGAAGGGAAAGGATATGAAGAAAAGGAACATGGGAAGTACCTGGTTCTGAAGATCTCGTCACCAAATACCGCTAGAGCCATTTCAAGTTATGATTTTGAGTAGTGGTGTTTTTTCTTACAATATATATAAAAAAAATAAAAAAACACAATTTAATCAAATGAAATTTCATTGCGCACGCCGGGATATGAAACCGCGGCCTCCGAATTCGTAAACTTACCTTTAAGCTGTCATACCCATATATTGTGTCCAATTATATCCAATTTTACAATATGTCCTAAATCCTGTATCTAAATTTCGCTAATAAACAATTGGTTAATGTTAATTTAGTGTTAATCTTAAGTGACCTATAAGGTAAGTATGGTACTGTATATTATCTCCATATATAGTTAGTAATAACATAGATCATTGTAGAAATATGGCTGCGCCCTTGAGGTGATATTGCACAAAAACGGCGCTATACAAGTCATCCAAATATTATTCTTATTATGTATCGTAACCACTCAACCACGGAGGCTGTCAGACTTCCTTAAATCTCACAGCAAACTCAGGGTGGTTGGGACTCTTTTACTGTAATAGGAAATAAAAGTAAAAAAAGATTAAATAAATTAAGATAGAACTGCTTGGCCGTCTAACCACTTTGCCTAACACCCTAGCGGTAACATTGACAGTGGCGAACTGAACATCACATATCATTTTACGTGATGTTTAGTTCGCTGGTTCATGTTATCAATTAATTAAATTATACTGCATAAGTTCTAATGGACCAGAATAATTATACAAAAAAATGTTTCATGTAATTAATCATAATTAAGCGGTTAATTAAAGAATTATGTTTTTGAATTCTATTATAGTGTGGTTATATTTGTGACTGAGCTTAGCGAAGTCCTCTTTTCACTTGTTTGGCATTTCATATTTATCTTGTTTTTGTTTATATATTTCTCCATAAAACTCATGCCTATTTTTCCTCCTTCGTATAATCCGGACCTCTTTAAGACCCACGTCAGTAAATCTCTTCCTATATTCCCTATCTTAACCCGCCTCACAACGTGACATAACTCCCATGCCTTTACACTATACATACGGGCGCTCTTGTGAGGCGTCAAATTAAAATTAAAAAAAAACTGCTATGCACCAACATATTATATATACGGAAAATATTACAAATTTTGGATAGGTTATTTGAAAAACTACTTCATTAATTGTATCATTCAAGCAAGCCTTATTTTAAAAAGATGGCTAACTAGATGGATAACTTTGACTGAATTTTAAGAAAGAATTGATATCCATTGATATATTAACGTTTTTTGGACAGATTGTATAATTCCTTTTGTTAAGTTATGTCAAATATCATGATTTAAGGTAAATTAGGCAGGTATTAAAGTAACTATTTATAGATTGATTATAAAGTATTAAATAAGAACAAAAAAACTGTAAAAAACAAAGATTTTTACCATACCTAAATGACTTACAAAACATCAAAAAAACTTTTATTTTATTTTGGATGGAACCTCCTTCCCTGGATCCTGAGTCAACCGTGCTACCAACCTTGCCAGATGCCAAGTGGGTAAAACCGATATTTATTTCGTATATGCTGTAATATCGACCGATTTCAGAAAAATACGTATATGTCCGCTTGCGTACGTGATTGACACCAAAATCATCGATTGATTAATATAATGCACTGTCATCGATAACGAGTCTATATGTCGAGTTTCAATTCGATCGGATGTCGAGAAGTGGTTAATTTTCATTTCCAAGATTTGCATTCATTCAACCGTAAACAATAGTGAAATTCAAATAGACGTACGTATTTCAAAATCCCAGAATTACTAATTTAAAATTACAGAGTTAAATATACTATTCTAGTTTAGAATAAATTTATTTTGCAATTTCCTTCACAGAAATAAATTTCGCACCACAACGGTATAACGGTATAAAGGTTTTAATGGCGCTATTTGGTGATATTTTACCCCAAGTGCGCTTTACTCTATATAGCACCTATAAATACTATAAATTTACTTAGATAAAATCGATCCACCATTGCTATTCTTGAATATAATGCCTCCCACACAAGTGTTTACGTAATATAAGCGTATTTCGATGTTATTAAAGCTAATATGAATGAAACTATGCAACACGATTTAGTTAAATTATGTAGATATTGTAAACACTATAAAATAAATTAAACGTAAGAACACGGAACGGAATATTTATATTCAAGGCTTTACTATTTTTAACTGAGAGGAAAATTCTTCAAAAATTCGGATATTTATTTATTAACACTATGAGCACCTACCGAAAAAACATAAAACTTGAAAAGTTGTCAAGGGTTTCTTAAAAGTGAAAATTGTGAAAATACTGGGTTAAATCAATTGAAAATTCTCGTATTTATTTAAAACACTTTAATATATCATTTTTGTATGGTAGATTTGCCAACATTACAACGTTTGCAAATATACCGGGTCTCACTCCTTTTGTTGTGCAGATTCGACAAGGTTTTTTTTTTCATTTTCAAGATTCTTATATTACATGAAATGGTGAATCATTTAAATTTACTACATTTTAAGGTAAAGTTATTTGTATAAATAGAACGGCGTAATTGCGTCTCACAATTTTTACCTCATATGGGTGTTTAAAATGTTACCTGGCTATTATAGACTTGGAGGCCTTGTGTTTTTCTCGGTAGGGTATTTTTTTTAACCTAAAAACCCAACTAAAAATTCATATTTTGGAGCCTCATATTCTTCAACTTCAGCATCACCAGCAGCCGATAGCGGCTATATAATACATACATGTCTGTTTGTGTTATGTTGGGATCGGGGGGGAAATTCAGCTGCGCCTTGTTCGACAAGGTATCGCACATCAGATGACAGCTTTGAAATGGTTCAAGTAGTTGGTATTCATAAAAATACGAAAAGTTATAATAGAAGTCACTTGATGCCATTAAATTGCACATTTTTAGACGGCTAGTCAATCAGTCTCGTCCAAGGTACACACTTACATGAGCCAAAAGTCAAAAGTCATTCCACTCGAACTACGAGTGGGTCGAACCACTTCGAGTGGAATGACTTCGTGGAGAATCGAGGCCCTAGACTACTCGGTGGCTAGTTGATGCCTCCTCAGCGAATAATTACTCTTTCAGGGAATAAATAGATGGAAATTATAGGTGGAAAATGGCTCCACATTGCTAGAAAAATGCATTGCGGTTGTAGCCAATCGGATTTTGCAGTTATTTAGCCAAAAAACTCCAGATCACATGGCAATATTTGTGTTACATAGAGTCATTAACAACTTAATTGATAGTCCTGCCATCGTTGCCACTGTTAAATTCCATTTGCTGACTAGGAATACAAGATAAAATATAACATTTTTCTGCAATACATACACGACCAACTATCAGACACACTCACTAACCAATAGGATGCATAATCTGGGCAACAAGTATGGGGATGCTATTGATTAATTTATGGACTCCATTTATAGAACTAAGCATAATCTATACCAACACTTTGTAGAATCCTACAAATTAGAGTAGCGTTGGTAAATTAGTTTTAATATTATGTCTTATATGTAGTTTGTTGTAATTCCTTTTTTTATTATATGTTACTCTTACATTTTACTAATATTGCTTCATATTAAGTTTTTTTTTTATTATTTCTTAATATTTTCTCATTACACTTGTAATCACAATTTTACAATTGTGTATTTTGTACCTTATTTATTGTCAGTATCTCCTGTAGGTATAATACAGATATTCTCCTATGTACACTGCATCATGTATCACTTCTTTGTAAAAACCTTTTTAGGCTTATATATATCAATAAATAATATGATCGGAACCAAAAACATTCTAAGACACCCGTTACTATAATTCTTGATAGAAATATATCGCAAAAACGAAATTTCTTCTTCGTGGTTTCATTTTAAAATGATTTAGTTTTTCATTTAGAAAACTCATTTGGATTTCGAATAAATGTTTTCCATTTTGTCAGTTAACACGAAATGTCTGTGACTAAAGCACGCCATTACTTACATTTGTTACAGATGGCGCAAGAGGCGATTAGCTAAACAAGCGCTACAATCGCCATTATAATATTATAAATCCAACGCAAATATTAAACCTGAAGATAAGGAAATATCAATATTGAACGTACTTTCACAAACAAGCTCGTTTTCACTGAACCAACAATACCAATACCGTCAAACACCAAAGAATCAACATTACAATAATTAATAATTTTTTTCATAAAAATCAAACAGCAGGTATATTGATGATGGTTTTGAAATCAAATTTTCACGGGCATAGTGATTATTTTATAGGTTATCATGCCGTGTTGGGCTTTCTCTATTTTCAGTCAAAGTTTGTCACATCTGCCTGATGATGGCCCCTTTAACGATGTGCTGTCGAAGCAACACGGCATAATTACCCAACAATTAATTACGATTCTATGATAGTAATAATGGACAGTAAATGCAGCATCTAATTCGCCAATTACCCGTGTTCTTCATATATATTCAATCATATTTGTCTAAACTATAATGGTACGTATACATTTGCGAACCGAAACGCGAACCGAGCCACAAATAACGGGAAAGGAACAAAGCAACTGCAAGCGGCGTTTCGCGCGATTTGCAGTTGCTTCGTTCCTTTCTCATAAGTTGAGTTTAAGTTCGGCAGTTCGGCTCGCGTATTAATTCAATGGCAGGTCGTGAGTTTTGGGTGTACTAGAGTGCTAATATTACAAAAAATGACATTATTTATGTTGTTGTAGATGAAAACGATTTTTTATTTCTTGTTTTCAAAAAAAAAAATTCTAAATTTTTGCTAAACTGAAATTTCCTGAATTTTTTTTCATACAAAAAATCAATTTTTAGAAAAAAAATCGTTTTAGCTACAACAACATCAGAAATGCCATTTTAAATAATATTAGCACTCTAGTACACACAAAAGTCACGAGCCGCCACTGGTATTAATACGTAGCATAAGTTTTTTTTTTCGGATAAACTGCTCAAATTTCAAAGGAGCGTCATGTCAGTGATATAAAATTCAATGCGCATACACATGCACACACACCTATTATATATAGTATATACGTCACCCGGTAATTACTGAATATACATACCACATATAAGACATTAGAAGGATACATACCATACCTTCAAATATTGAATATCTGTAAATTGTTTCACCACTGTAACCAATGTATTGTTTGTTTCTATAATATAAAATAAAATAAATAAATGCATAGTGGCAGATACTCTCGTTGGAAAACCATAATTCAGAATTGGTTGGTTTTTATGGTTTTAGCCGTGTTAAGTATTGACCAGAATTGAATAGCCGGATACTTCCCAATCTCCCCCCCACCGCCACCTCATTCCCCTTACTATTCACATCAACCTCACAGTATACCCTGATTGGGGGTGCCATACTCCCACCGGCAAACATGCGACTTACTGATATAAAATATTGCTAATTTATTAAAAATCTATTCAAATATTTCGTATTCCTGTTAAAAACGGGACTGCATGCCTGTTTGTTTGTTTGTTTTTGAATCTTTATTTAGATGTACGCAAATTTTTTCATACATCTAGTAGGAAAATATAAAAAATAAAAATTACATTTTAAGAGAAAAAGATAAAAAACACAAAATTATATTATATAAGATATCTAGGTGACTAAAATAATATTGGTGAGTATGTTCAACAATCAAAAATTATTTTTTACATATAAAGCACATGTCCTACGAAAAGTGCTAAGGCTTGTGGCTTCCTTTATGACATTTGGTAGGTTATTATAAAGTTTTTGCCCTTTATAAAACGCGCTGTTTTGTGTGCATGAAAGTTTAGTTTTGGGAAGCCTAAAATCTCTGCGTCTTATCGTAGGATAATTGTGAACATTTTCATGGTACATAACATTTCTTTGCAGATAATTTGGGAGCATATTATTTTGAAGCTTATACATCATTATTAACGTATTATATATTATATGTTGTTTGGTTGTCATCATATTTAAATTTTGTAACATAATTTTAACTCTAGTAAAAATGTCGCATTTTAAAATCATCCTCATTCCCCTATTTTGTATAACCTGGAGTTTATTATTTTGGGCTTCGTTACATAAGAATAAAACACTAGAACAATAATTTAAATGCGGAGTAACAATAGAATTGTAAACAAGGCGCGTTGTCTAAAGAATAATTTGACAGATTTCCTAATAAACTACCAGTAAATCATGAAAGTGTTATGGCAATGTCACGTGTTCATAAAAATTTTGTAATTGTGTACTATCAGGACAAACGCAGGTGAATGAAAATACGTTCCGATATATTAAGAATGTGCTTAAAGTTTATTAGGAAATGGTAAGCTATCCCGTTTTTAACAAGATTTTAATAAATCAGTAATACTCGTTTTTCTTCCTGTGTATCCATAATATTTATTACCATAAAGTAAACCCTAATTTATTTAGTTATGTATAATAATTTTTAATTTTCACACAGCTAACATAACTTTCCATATCTTTCGTACGGTCCAACTTTATTTATTTATCGTACAGTGGTAAAGTTAATGACTCTGGGTTCAGAGGTCACTGGTTACTAACCCCACGTATACTGGTTTATTCACATTCAGCATTAACACAAAGCTGAATATAAACAAAGACATGATGTACCTAAACCATTGTTATACAATTACGAAAATTTATTACCGTTCGTTTTGTATTGTGCCTTAAAATTGTGAGCCAGCACATATCTCAATCTGAACATAAAAAAAGAGTGGAAAATGCTCAATTTGGAATTTAAAAGGCGGGTATGGGTACCGCCGCCCGGGTAACCATCAATTGGACAACCAACTCCTCTGCCGTAGGTCACCACAAGTGCTTAGCAGGGGTAACCCGGGTTCATGGGGTGAGGATTATCTAGGTCTTAGTGGCGGATACGGCTGCCCAACTACGGTGTGACGGGTCGAATTTGGAGATAATCGTTGAGTGATATCTTTTTACTTTTTCAGCAGGACTTTTTCGACCCATCAGGGATGAATTCAACTGAACCCCAGATTCCTACCCACCCCTTAAACCCTTTTCCTTCCAAGCTTATAATCGTCCATTTAGATCCGAAAGGTAGTTTGAAATGCTTTTAGTCATGTTTATAGACTAGTTCTGATTTATCCAGTTCTTCCTGTCATGACTCCCTCCATCTCCAGCGCTTTGGAACTTATAAGTCATCACTTCCACTTAGTAAGGGTTATTTCGCAGAATTTAAAAAATTGATCAAATTCATAAGTCATAAGTTCTGTGAAAGTTTTATTCTAGTTATGTTATTATTTCATCTTGCGCCGGTTTCTTCACAGTACTTAGATAATAACAGAACTTGAATTTTAACTTTAAAATTTTATGAATTGTTCAAATTTAGTGAAACAATCCATTAGTTTTGTTTTCTACCTTCATATTTTGACTTTCATCCAAAAATTCTAAATATTTATCTTATAGTTTGGTTATTTTTTACACTACACGTGTTTTACACTACTAATCGCTGAAGATCTATTGAGTTTTCCTTGGTAAAACGCCAAAGTGAAACCTGTAAAAGATTTATCTAGTAACAACTGCTCATCATTCGAAGAAATCAATAAACAAAGTTTTTATTTTCAATTTTAATGATTTCTGAAATGTGTGGTACCATCCACTTTTAATATTATTTAATAACTGCTTTCGTTTGTGTCAGGCTTTCTAAATGTACTAAAAACAGATCGTTGTATTTTTTCAGTCATAAAACTGTAAAATCAAATCTGTATGCCAGTTGAAATAAAACAAATATGTTTTATTTGCAATGTGACAGGCACCGAGAAAACTTATCGATATAAAATATTTCTAATTTATTAAAAACCTTACTTTGAAACATCTCTACCGGTTTCAAAAGATCATTGCCTTCATCGGGAGGGTGATGTTAACCCTTAATTATATATACCCCTTAATTACAACCTCCCCTTTGTTAAAGGAAGGGCACTTCTGAAGCCAGATGTGTTAAAAAATGTGTTTATACTGTTATTATGGCAAGCCACAAAGTAATTGCTTTTACGAAAACAAATATTAATAATTCCAGAAGGAAGATATCCAGTTGGTCGCCCTATATAAAAAAACTGGAGAAAACAAATATCATGTACTAATTAATGATGATAGCTATGCAAGATGTTAATTGACAAATATCCCTGATGAAGCAATTATGGTCGTCTAACTGACTAGAAATGAGGGATGAAAATTTTGATAGTAATTAAAGCATGAAACATATCGGGTAATTTTTCACGAGCGTGAATAAACATCGTAAAGTCGAATGTTTGCATTTTCCAAACATTAGTTTTACAGCTTACAAATATTATTATATTAACTCACTTAGAGATTATTTACTCGAGTGTAAACGCATTTATTAAGACGAGCAATGTATTTTCACGAACACAGACATGCTTGTATTCATTTTCTTTGTCCGTCACCGAACAAGTAAACATTCCCGACAAAGACCCGCACGATTAAAATGCTCATCTAAAAATATTATTTTGGCACAACAAATTCGTTGACACAGACCTAAAGAATGTCATGTTTTGTGAAAACAGAGCATAGATTGTTTATATATTTCTGTTACAATTACAACAAGAATGCTGGAATGTATACTAATAACCAAATGGCAAAACTGTGTAAGTCAGTATAATATGTATAAGAAAAACATGTTTATGTCGCAGCTGAAAGAAAATGCACGACTCAAGAGTCCTTCATAAAGGGCACGAAAACTGTTTATATCGTGTTCAATAAGCACTACTATTTATTTTGAAGTACACTATAAGTTTTTTATTACTTTGACCCAAGTGGTAAATGATTGATTGTTTTCGATTCGAAGAATGACGCTTGTATTGATGATGACAGCTCCTCGACTCGGACAAGTGCAAGCGTAAGTGGCAATATACCGAACGCACAGAAATGTACCCTGAAAGTTATCAATGAAAGCTTCCACTAATAAGTTTCTTGTAACAAAGAGCGCCATCGATTTTCCTCCCCGCACCTTTAGTCACTCCGCCCGCTCAGCGGAGGTGGCAGAGTCTTTCGCCCCTCACGCCTCCTCGAAGGGCGACTTTTACGAGTGGGGCGTAGCGAAACTAACTAAACATCACTAAAACTACATTTCTAAATGTCAATCTTGAAGTGAATCTTGTACATTCCCAGGGTGAGCTGTCAGTGAGGAATTTGGAACAAAGTCAAACGTAACGGAAAATCCTTTTGACAAACCAAGAAAAACATGCCTACCTCAATAGAAAGTATCTCACAGCGATGAGAATTTTTGTCTGCGGCAGCTTTGAACCGCCTCCGGGATGGCTGGCCGAGTCAAATGAGCACAACCATTACACGGTAATTTCACACGAATTGGCGGTTGACATTTGCGGATTGTTGTAAAGTGGTACAGGGTATTAATAGAGTTAGCGGGAAGTGGCCACGGCCCGGCTCGAACGCGGACACTCGGCACGGAACTGACAGAACGGAGAACGGACTCGCAGACTGTCTGCTGTCGGTCCGCGGGGAGTGGTGCGGTGGTGCGGTGGTGCGGCGGTGTACTACTGGTGCCGCGCGCGTCGGCCCTACCCCGCCACGCGCGTGCGTCAATTTTCCACGGCGGGACTTTTGCACATTGTTTCAGAAGGAAAATGACTGTCGCAATCCCGAAAGCTCTGTTGTAACCCATCTGGTACATGTTAAATGAATCGTTAAATGATAAATTCAAAGATTTTACAACGGAGCTATCAGCTGCGAAACTATTTAAGTCATTTAAAAAGCGCAATAAAACAAGCACCTTTAAACACCTCTAATAAACTTTTGAAGAATTCAGTGAACTTTTATTGTGTTTATGAAAAGATCTAAGGAGAAAATTTGTTTGTCGGCTCTCTGAAGAAACAAAACTGAATAAGGTGATATATCAATCAATTGTTGTGATAGTGTGTTCAATATTTTTAAAATTTTAAAAAATATATTTAAAAACAAGGCTTGAAACCCGGGCGAAGCCTGATAGTAAAACTACTAGGTCTTAGCTTTTATATGTGAATAGCGCACAATAGTCCCAACTGCTCTCAACCGTCTGGAGCTAGTGAGCCTGTGGCATCCCAAATTGAAGTATATATTGAGGTTGAAGTTAGTGGGGAGGAGTAGTATATGGAGAAGAAAAAGGTGGAGGGGGGGATTCCTGGATATTCAGATAAAGTCACCAAACATGACTAAAGCCATTTCCAGCAACGTTTCAATTCTGAATGGTGCACGAAGAAAAACGAGTTTTGCTAATTTATTGAGAATCTCTAATCTGGTAATTCGACTAAAAACGGGATTGCAGACCGTTTCCCTACAAACTTTTAGTTAATTCATAATATATCGGAACACGTGTTCATGCACCTGTCTTGGGATTATTTGGATTTTTTGAACATGTCGCTTGTCCATAATTTTATGAGATTCTTAATAAATTAGCAATATTCATTTTCCTCCGTGCAAAAGTAAACGAACTTCGGAAAAATCCGTTAGTTCTGTCCGCCATTTTGAAAATGAAACCGTGTCTATTAACAAGACATTTCCCGCCCCCGTAGATACGAAGGAATATCGGGTCAAGTCATAACAGTCATAACGCTCTGCCTCACTACTCACAGGCAGCGCAATACAAATTGTAGATAGATAATAGTAGGGTAGTTATAAATGTATGTCTATGTAGTTTGTTTGTACATTGGGAGGCCGCCCAAATGTCATCCGGGCGATGGGGCCTGGCTTGACTAGTTTCAACTGCCTCTGCCCTCTGCCTGGTGAACTTTACTACAGAAGGTACATTACTTATGTATCCCTGGTAGGTTAACATAGGACAAAGGCCGAAAGCTGAACTGAGCAGCCCGATAAAGCATCAAAGAGCAACAAGAATTTTGTACAGAAAGCACGTTAAAAGTAACCCGCGAGGGAAATGCTTCGTGATTAAAGTGATTGATGAATTGAAACTAGATCAAACTCCCGCTTTCACCAATCAAAACTGAACGAATTTAGAAATCTAATTAACAAGCATTGGATTGTGTTATGCAATTGTATAATGCATATATTAAAACCCTTAAACTCATCTAATGATAGAACTATTACATTTGTGCGCAGTTGGCATTTGTCACATGAGAACTGGTCGTTTTAACGCTTCAACATCTTGGCTGTGGAACGATTTGACGGCCTCTGTCTTTCCTCCCACCTACAACATGTTCACTGTTTCCTCTCCTCCAAAATAGCTTCTACGAAATATCCCCAAAGATGACATAGGCCATAATATAAAAAAAATGTTTGTTATCATATGTTTTTTCGAAAATCATTATTTATGTCCCGTAAGACCAGAAAATCAAATTTAAGTATGAATGTCACCATCCCAGAACTTCCTCTCTCCTTTCCTTAAAAAATACCATCCGCACAGCATCCACGAATATGATATAGACCCTGAGATAATTATATTTTATTATTTTTTGTATTATTTATTAAAGAAATTAGGTAAGTAAATATAAGATGGTAATTCCATTAGGTTTCTACATATTATGGGGTAATACCTAATATCGTTTGAGAATTTGCTTGGATGGAATTTGTTTATAATAATATGTATAATACTCGTATATTAAATAATTTTAAAACTTTTTTCTGCAATTACACATATTTGTTTTGTTGTTTTTTTGTGTGCGAGTGAGTAATCTTTCAATTTTTAAAACAAAAAGTATGAATGAAGCACGCCTTTAGCTCTTAAAAACACGTTTGTTTACTATTGTTTATTATTAATTCAAGATTATATTTTCCTGAAAACATAATTTTTATGAAAAAGAAAAATTAAAGTTAATTGATTTTTTTAAATAATTTTTCTTATCATCTAAGCACAATCATAAATAATAATTATTTAAAAAAAAACATTTTTCCAATCTAAAAAGTCGTGCATTTGAAGATTCAAAGGTGAAATGTTCAATTGACCAATTAAAAAGTGAAATGGCATATCCATATTTGGTGACACCAGGTTTGAATAACCAGGTACTCCCAACCTTCGCCTTCCTTATCTCTTTCCCCTCCCCACCCCCTTCAGCACACAAAACATACCCCATTTTAGACATGCTATAGTCCTACTGGCTTCAGGCAGGTTAAAAACTGAAAAATATCTGTCCAGAGTAATGAATTAGTAACTGTTTGAAAAATATTATCAAATTAATATACTAAAAAACTGTAATATACTGTGTATCTAATAAATTAATGAAATTATTGGTAGCCGGCCATTACAAACATCAACCAATTAACACGCGTCGAGCCGAACAGAAAAATAACTTAGCTACGAGTCTCGTAAATAAAAATTTTATATTCAAAACAAAATTTAATGGTTTATCGAAAGAATATCTTTTTGGCAAAAGGGATGTTTAAAATCTCTATCGCCCGATAAATTATTTAAGTATTCATTTAGGTGCAAAGATATATCATAAAATAGCTTTATATTAATATTTTAATGGGTTGTTTCAGAGAATTTTAACCATTCTTCAATTTTCAAAGTTATTTTTCATGTTCACATTTTATTTTCATGTATGAAACGATGTCAAGAGTCGGAGTAACAGAAGAGTATGAATGAGACGATGTTAAGAGTCGGAGTAACAGAAGAGTATGAATAAGACGATATTAAGAGTCGGAGTAACAGAAGAGTATGAATGAGACGATGTTAAGAGTCGGAGAAACAGAAGAGTATGAATAAGACGATGTTAAGAGTCGGATTAACAGAAGAGTATGAATGAGACGATGTTAAGAGTCGGAGTAACAGAAGAGTATGAATAAGACGATGTTAAGAGTCGGAGTAAGAGAAGAGTATGAATGAGACGATGTCAAGAGTCGGAGTAACAGAAGAGCATGAATGAGACGATGTCAAGAGTCGGAGTAACAGAATAGTATGTATGAGACGATGTACAAATGTGAATGAGGCAAAGAGTTACTGCCGAGACAGCATTGTTTGGCGATCTGTCCTCTCTGCCTACTGCGAGGAAATGGCGTGATGGTTAGTTAGTTATTTTTTACTGAATCGAAACCGGTTGGTTTATATGTTATACTCAAATAATTTGGTATTCATACAAAGTTATTTTATTCTAATTATATTTTTTGAAATTAATAATTTTCATAAAATGGAAGTATTTTTTTTTTAAGAAGGTACTTTTTTAACTGTGAATACGGTATAAGGGTTTCAACTACTCCCAGCTGCTCGGAGCCTGTGGTTCTATGGCATCCCCAATTGGGGTATGTTGAGAGTCGCAAGAGAGTGGAAACAGAAAAGAGATGGTTAAGATGAAGGTTGGGAAGTCTCTAGCTATTCAGATCTGATCACCAAACACAGCTAAAGCTATTTCAAGCAATTTTTCGATTTTGAATTACGGTATTTCACCAGGACAATACTGAGACTTCTTCTATCTTCCACTCTGGAACGTGTTTGTATATATGAAATACACATGAATAAACTCCAATCATTTTGAGAATTGGGATTTCGAGCCCGCGACTTCTGAATTCGTAGCCGAGGGTACTAACCGCTTGGCTAGGTCGTCAGGTCATCAGGACACAGATAAATTTTAGGCGACACAAGACTCTAAAGATGGAGGTTTGCTCGAGACTCACATTTTAATTAATTCCGACGAATTTATTTATTTATTTATGCATGATGCAGTGTACATAGGAGAATATATGTATTTTACAGGAGATACTGACAGTAAATTGCGTAAATAAATAAATAAATAAGTAAATAAATAAATAGATATAATCCATTGTAAAGAAGGTACAAAATACACAAACTATTATTATTTTTTGCAAACCGATATCCACGGATGTAAGTCATTTATATTTATGATTAATAAAAACAGCAAAAAGGTAAAAAAAATTATCGGTAAGCATCAGATTGTATTTAGTATTGCGTAAGGAAAATTCGACCGTAAGTCGGTCCAATACCTTGGGGCCGCGCGTCGCATATTTTTGTATACGTCTTCTTCACTTACGTCGTTAAGTTCTGACTTTATTTTAAGGTATTATATCGTCTTAACAAAAAAGTACTACCAAAAACAAATTTTACGTTAGATGTAACAACAAAAATAACTATGGAGGAATGGAGCAATGTAATAACGTAGTTCTGCAAAAGGATTATAGTCATAACTTGCTCAAATGTCTGTAATTGCGACATTTTTCACGTGGTGTTAATGATTCTCGGGATTTACCTTTAAACTTTTCCAGAGATTACTGTGATTCTACTTTATCGTATTACGACAAGTTTGTTTGATTATTTCTGCTGCTTTTGACGGCCTCCGTGGCCGAGTGTTAAGCTCTCGAATAGCAAGCCGAAGGTCGCGGCGTGCGCAAGTAAATTTTATTTTGTTAATTTTGTGTTGTTTCACAATTTATTGTTTTAAAAGTGAAAGATACTCTCAGTATCGCCCTGGTGTAAGACCACCATTCAGAATTGAAACGTTGTTTGAAATGGCTTTATAATCAGATGTGAATAGCCAGGTACTACTGAACCTTCCTCTTTCCCATCTCCTTCCCCTCCCCACAACCTTGGTTAGGTTAGGTTACCTGAAAACTGGGTGTAGCTTTAAATTAGATATAATATTATTGTTAAGATTTGAAAAAAAAATTATATAAATTTGTTTCACTTGATCATACCATGTCTTTCTCTACTTTTACCGTTCATTTTCACTTCATACTTTATCTTAACACCCTTTCTTCGTTAATTACACACGGAGAAAAATGATCCTGTTTATAAAAGTGACAGCATGTCAACTTTCTGATAAAATATTAGTCAGTCAGAATATATCGAGAACACTTTTCCTTATACATATCATTACGGAATGCGACAATATTAGTATGCCAATATCAATATCAGTATTTGTATAAACTCACTTTTGACTGATACTTTTAACAGTTAAAACGAATAATTTGACTAGAAATCGGTCGAGTAGTTATTGAGTTTACTGGGTAGACATACACACAAACATTGACTTTTATATATAGAGAGAAGATCATAGACTAAATACAACACATCAATGGAGAAGATAGATTAGAAATCTGCAATAATTTTTTGATTCTGTAGAAAAAAAAAATGTCAGTTTTCATCTTGATAAGTCAAGTTACATCGAGAGATTATTCACAATGTTCACGGTTTTGAAATAATAGTTTTCATCTTGATAAGTCAAGTTACATCGAGAGATTGTATACAATGTTCACTGTTATAAAATAAAATTAACATAATGTGAATGGAGAGTCTTTTTATGCTTTTTTTTTCAAACTTTGATTATTACAAATAAAATCTTTTTGATGCCAAGTTTTTTTCTCGCATTCACGAGTACGCCATTCTGATATACGTTTTTAAAGGAATATTTTAGATAATACATCGTAAAATATACGGGCAGCAAACTCGAATTTGATTTCTCGATTGTGTATTTTTAAATATTTCAATCAGAAAAATGATTTATAGAAAAATCGGACACGGTGCGGAGTGATTGATGTACGAGAGACGATGTAAAAAACATCATATAATTCTGAGATTTTCAAGTGCTTGTTTTTTTTAAGTGGTCACGAGTTGTATTTGGCTCCATTTTGCTGTTAATGTCATGTACAATTAGCATTATAGATTTTTTTTTAAATAATTGACCCTCACAGTGTGTAATTCATTCCATTTCACATACAGAACAGTGCACACTGAATACTTACTTAAGGCGATGCACTACGTCGTGTAATATTTTAAATTGAGACGCTATCAATAACAACCCTTACGTAGATGGCGATAAGGTTTAAAATCCCGCTTAACACCATCCGCCTGTTTTGATTTATGCAAGAAAAAACATTGTTGTTGAGATTTGTTTGGGCTTCATGAAGTCTTCAATAACAGACGCATGGTTTTTTTTTGTTTTTACTGCACAAAACTGCATTTCACTTTATTTAATGTTACAAAGAGTTAAATTATTCCCGACCCGGACAAAACACTAATGGTCTGTAGACCATAATGACTGCTTGTTACTATTTTATAGGAGAGAAGAAGTAGGAATCCAGTCGTCGAGGCTTTTTATAATCTAACCAATTAAAACACATTGACAAGCTAATTGTAAACAAACACTGTCAAAGAAAGCCAATTGATAAGGCAAAACATCTGTGCTAGGTGCTAGGCAGGAGCCTATAAAGTAACTGGTGGTGAATTTTGCTAATGGTTCGTACATTTTTAACAATGGCCAAAAAGAGCCTATTATTTTATTTTGAGAATGTTCAGGCATAAATATTTAACTTTTTTTCGATCATTTTATAAATAACTTAATTTTACACATTATACAATAAAATCATAACCGAAAATGGGTTCGTAAGTAAGAGATTTTGAACTTTAAAGCAGTTTTCATAGGCCTTTACATTATTTTTTTCTGGGCTTATAAAAAGACTTATCTAAAAAATACTCGTTTATTTCAAAGGCCAAGATGTATTCTACTCTCAGTATTTAATTAAAGCTTCTGAAACATTTCTAGGCGACCAAATTTTCAAACCAAAAACACATGATTTTGCATTTCTACGTATGGCATCGCCTTAAGGTACAATCTCATAGTACCTTAAGTACTTATTCATACTCTTATTATTATATATAACTAACTGACGTGTACTCGGCGTTGTTAGACTTTTCTCTACTTTCTATAAATATAATATCCGTGTATTATATATATAAACCTTCCGGAAGAAATTCTCTAGATCATAGTGAAAGCTCTATCAAAATCCGTTGCACAGTTTAGAAGAATTAAGCGCACAAACAAACAGACGCGGATAGCAACTTTGTATTATACTTTTTAGAGATTAGAGATACCAATGTTTTGTCACAATTACGAATTTACTAAAAGTTTATCAGGAAACGGCCTGTAATCCCGTTTTTAGTTCTTTGATGTTCCGAGATGTTCCCTGACGTTCCAGACTATTCCCGAACATTCCACAACATTCCAAAATGTTCCGGGATGTTCCGGGATGTTGTGGAAAGCTCTCGAATACTCTAGAATGTTCTGGACTGTTCTAGAAATTTCTAGCCCTTATATCTTGGACCGGTCAGTGGTTGAGTGGGCATAGCGCTTGGGTCTCACCCGAGCGTCGCGTGTTCGATTCCTCGGCTGGCTAAGTCCTCCATCACAACACAAGCAACATTTTCGGCTTTCTGTGGTGGTAGTAGGAGATTTTCAAACATTGTTGGGTTATTCGTGACCCGGGAATGTTTGTCTTTCTTTTAAAAAAAAAAAAAAAAAAAAAATCTTCAAAAGCGGGCCCTTCAGGTAAAAACGGGAACCTTCTTCATGGATGGGGGATAGAGGGCTACCACAGCATATACTCCCTTGATCGTACCGGGAATCATTTCTGAGTTTTAGCGGCACGCACATTGTACACCTACTTTTATAATATACATATATTGATTACTGAACTCCTTGGTAACTCTATGAAAACTTGTATTGTACCTGGATTATATCATCACTTATAATCCATTATTAATTACATAAAATAACTAATTATGTTATGTACTATACACTTATTATTGTACTCTTGAACAACTTACATATAATAATGTAAATATAAAATGTAAAAACCTTCGGGACGTGAATAAACAAATAAATAAATCATTGCTTGAAATGGCGTTAAATGTGTTTAAGTTAACTAATCTGATATCAGGTAGTCATGGAAATAACTTTAGTCTTGTTTGGTGAATAGATCTGAATATCCAGTTACTTCCCCACATTTCCCTTTCCCATCTCCTTTCCCTCTCCATGTCCTTCAGCCTCACAACATACCCCAAATTGTTAATGGCTCCGGGCTGTTGGGACTGTTAAAAAAAAATCTTTATTTTTGTCCCAGAATTTTTCATTACTTAAAAAATAAACCATTGTCATTTTGTTTGAGTGGGTATAAAGTTTTAGTGACTCTCGGTAGACAGATACTTCATCTATTCTCTGAATTCTTTAAACACCAGCTCCAATATATACTGTCGGTAGGTAGATACTTTTGTCTGTTCTCTGAATTCTTTACACACCAGCTCCAATATATACTGTCGGTAGGTAGATACTTTACCACTTCTCTGAATTCTTTACACACCAGCTCCAATATATACTTTACCACTTCTCTGAATTCTTTACACAACAGCTCCAATATATACTGTCGGTAGGAAGATACTTTATCTCGTCTCTAAATTCTTGACACAACAGCTCCAATATATACTGTCGAAAGGTAGATACTTTGTCGCTTCTCTGAATTCTTAACACACAAGTTCCAATTTTGAAAATGACAATTAAAATAACTTCTGTTAAAATATCATATTATAAGTAGATAATAATAACGCTTGTTGTTTCACAGAATTTCAAAGTCAAAACTCAAGTTCTGTGAAATTTTAAATAAAGTTCTGTTTTTATTTTATCTTGAGTTTCAAAATAATTGGATAATTCATATTATTTCGTATAGTGGGGGGGTCAGAGCGGAACATCTAGATCAATGAGCCAGTATAGGGTCTCGGGCGTCGCCCCAAGGACCTCATCAATCCCGCCGGGGAGTGCAGCTGGCGTGGGCTTGGATGATTACAGAAATTGAATATATTCTTTGAAATTATATGCATTGAAATTATATTCCGAACCTGTTCAAATTCCTAATTCTGAACCAGAGTTACAATCGCGGACAGACCAATAACCGAAATTGGTATTCTTTATGATAAACAATTGTGATATGTGTATAAAAAATTCATTACTTTTTATGTTTAAGCTTTCATACAATGTGCTAAACGTAACCAGCAGAAATGTGTCCTGTACATTTCCAAATGCAATAATTGAGTGAAAAATCAGTGTACGAGTAGCATCGGAGAATGCAGACCACGCGAATACAGGTCGGCTGGAAAATGCACCTATCTTTCATATTCAACATTATTAGTGTCCCAAAGAAATACATTCTCCACTGAAGCAGCAGACTTGGGCCTACACTGATCAGATTGTTTCTAGAAGTGTGATCTATCTAATAAAACACATGCCGCCAATTTAATTAAGACATTTCGACTCCTTTATTCCCAAAATACACCAAAACAGGTTACACTAGTAGCTTTATAGACCTCGCGTTCAAAAAGTGTGTTTCTAATATTATTACCTTCTCTAAATAGTTTAAAATAAAATCGCTATCCGCGTCTCTCTGTTATGCGCTTAGTTCTTCTAAACTACACAACGGATTTTGATAGAATTTTTATTTTCATTTAGAGAATTTCTTCCGGAAGGTTTATAATTATAGAAAGTAAAGAAAATTCGATGTTTTGTAATTAAGTCGTAAAAAAATATTTTCGTGCGCTTACATTGCTAACGCTGGCTAAAACTGAGATAAATCAAAATAATGTTCCATAGAATTGTATATCTTGAAAACGCCTACAGAAAAGTGCGCAATGGTAAGTAAGTACTTGTAAGTAGGTACTTAAATCCCTATGTATTTAATAATTACACACCGTACATTTTATTTCAAATAAGGAATTATACAATTTGTCCAAAGAAGCGTAAAACCTATCTCAATGACCTTTTTTTCAAACTATCTTCAGGCAGGCAGGAAAGATAATATTGAATAGTGATTCTTAACTTTCCTAACAGCAGACATCGCGTCTAAAAAAATGTTGTCTCTAATTATCTCAATCTAAACCAACATTTTCTCTGAAATCATAAGTTGTAAGCACGTAATTAAATACCTACCTACTTAATTATAAAATAAATTATATTTCATGTAACATTTTTTAAAATTTGCAATGACAATTCTTCTTTCAAACTTATTTCAAACAATAATAAAGTGGATACAACAGATTTTAGATAACTGAAAAAGAACGCACACACACAAATTTTAAGACGTACGGATGGAAAATTGTCGAGTTAAACATTACTTCGCTACGTTCAGTGAATTGATTTCACATGGAAAAGTATGCTCACTTCAGGCACAGATTCGATCTAAACACACTTATATCGGTTTCTTTCTTCAGTGGGTTCCTAAATACTGCATTATGAACTACGCCAGGGCCGCTACAGCTGATTGCACAAAAATGCCGAATATGTGATCCTGATCATTGCATAAATACAAAGACGCGTTATGTTCATACTAACCGAACGAAAAAATTGACACGTTCCTACTTCTAGATTTAAATCGAATAACGAAAGGCCTGAGAAAAGAATAGCCGCAACAAATTTTTGTGAATGAATGAAATGGCTACAAATAACATCATACATGGCTAAATGAACACAACGCATTAGAAAGAGATAGCCATTCAAAGAATATGTGTACGGGTGAAACGATCATATATTATTATGAACGCTCCTCGTTTCTCTTACCTCCTCGCGACACCAGTTGCGAGCTCAAAATGGCCCACTGACGGGCGAGAGTGTCGTCACAGGCGAGCCACGAGCATTTTTGTATCGTCGTCTTACTCAGACTGCTCGCCCGTTAGTTGGCTGCTTTTACCCTCATTCTTGGCTAACAATCGAGCAAGCAGAGTATTAGAATACGACGTACTATCACTAGGTTGTCCTTCATACTCTGTTGAGTTGCTGCGTTTGCAGTCTCAGTTTATTTTATTCGAAAAGCATTATGAATGATTGTTTTTCTTGAAATAATAAGTGATTTTTGAGTGAATACGAATGGAAAGAAACTCCATCAGATTTGGTTTTTGCTCGAGATTGATTTGTGTATAACTCAAAAGCACAGGAAGGCATTTTTTTCGCAAAAGAGACTGACGGGCTTATGTGCGATAGTAAACGCATTAAATCACCAGCTTGTCCACCGTACCCAGTTCAATGCAACCACGCGTGTTGACATGAGACACTGAAGGCATACTTGTAAATAAGAATTTATCTGGTGCAGAGACGCTAATTTTCAAAGCCTCCCCTAGATTCGGCCGCCCAAGTGCATCGCTGGCGTTGCACGCAATGATGTTGCGCTCCTGGCTGCTTCCTTCGTGTAAAGTGTAAGTGTAAAGACGCTTTAGCACAGAAATACTCGCTTACTCACTTCGGGAATCTCTGCCGGTGAGAAGTGGGAGGTAGGTACTATCAAATAGTTGGGCTGACAAACGCAAGGGAAATCTACTAAAGACAGACACCGACACTCATAATAGAAAGGAGAGAGAGCTACCGATACCACGTGCCCACGTGTGATATGATTAGAATGCATCGTGATTCAGACTGCGCGATATTTAGAAATTCATATTTAGACGAAAGCGAGAGTAAAATTAACCGGACTCATCGTTACTAAACTTGCTCAATGACGCGACGTTGAACATAATTAAGTTTTTGTTTAATTCCAGGATTTCTAAAACTATTTAGGTATTTCCGAATTAAATTAAATGATTAAAAAAATTTAAACTATACTAGAAGTTAAAAATAAATTCTTAGAAAAAATCAATGACGCTGCAATACATCTAGACTTGCTATTGTCTCACAAACTCAAGATAAAATGAGGAAAATAAAAAAAAATACTCTAATGTTTTTAGTAAATTCTTAATTCAAACATTGTTCATATGTGACAAAGACAGATATTCAAAGAATATGTGCGTATGAACGAAATAAACAATAGTGGGCGGCGTTTTCGTATTTGCGTGAAAATACTATATTCTTCATCACACCATAAGACGTATACGGAATACTGTATGAGACGGCTACTGCTATTAGGTTGTCCTAGTTATACATATGTGTTGCCATGTTCGCTATCTCAATTCTCATTAGAGAATTTTTCATCTGAAGATTTTCAGCGCTATTAAGAGCTGAAAATCTTCGAGAAATAATTGTATTATTTATAAGAATAAAACAATTTGTGTGTATATAAATCTTATTTCTTGGTTTTCACTAGTGTTTGCCGAGTAATGAAAACTTTCATTCACACACGAGGGCATTTTGGCACTTTTTTAATGCAATTTATTTAGAGGTAGCACACGACTTTACGCGACGCGTGGCAGTTAAGTACTAAAAGCACAAAATCGAAATCACTACAATTGACTTGCTTTTGGACTTCGACTTTGAGATTTCTATAGTTTATATTACTATTTTATATTTTATTTATTTCTATTTCCTTATTCGTATTATTGCCAGAAAGTCTCGTTTCATGTGTAATTTCGTCCAGGTATTGTTCACCAAATTGTAAATTCCCACCTTCATCTAAGTAAATTTTCCTCAAAATCTTGGATAACGTAATCCATAGTTTCCGTGTTTGAATTCTTAATTTTGGTAAAAACATCCATAGTTGTTATGGCGGTGTGTTTGCTTGCATGTTTCAAATCATCAGGAATATCAAATAATGATTAACGTTATGCAGATCACATTAGTTTTTCCTTCCAATGCTGCTAACACTGTAAATTTGAAACGTAACTTTTCCATTTCTCTTCACTAAAAATGTCATTTTATAAGACAAATTAAACCAAGTGTTACTATGAAATACAAAGGAATCCTAGGCATTTCTAAGTAGGTACATTAGTACTTATTCCTTTATACATATATTGCAACGTCATTGGAACAAATAATATTCTTTCAATCACTTTTCTATGTTCGAAGAACTGGCTAAAATTAGTAGATTTATTAGGAAATTTTTATTTAATTATTATTTGAGAAAAAACAATTATTTCTTAGAAGCCGTATGCGTAACTGGGAAATGGAGAGTTTCCGATTTTCTTGGAAGGATGTGTAGATGGCAGTACCGTTTTTTTAAGCAATTTTTCACATCAGAATGTTTAATGTTAATATTTTATTGGATTTAAAAAAAAAAACAATCTTTACGTGTAGAAAAACACATTCCTGGATTTTTTTTGTTGATTTTATGGATTCTTTTATTTTGTATTGGGCAATTCACCCTAAAAAGAGTGCTATGTGCCGTTAAAGTTAAGGGAGATGGTTATAATTTTATGGGAAATCTATACGGGGATAGGAAATCTCAAATATTGAAGTCATTCAAGTCTATGAACTTGTATAGAACTGAGAAAATGCGAGAATTGTTGAGAGAAAGTAAATAAGGAATACTAAGGGGAGATTGGTGGGTGATTTTTATAAGTAAACGATAAATGCCTTTGAAAGATGAATGATTTTTACAATTAAAGAAAACATGATCAAGAGTCTCATTTTCCATGCCGCACTGGCAGAGTGGAATATCTAGGACCCGGATTTTAAACAAATGGGATGCAATGGAGCAATGACCAATTCTCATTCTCGAGATATAAATCTTTTGGATTTTTTCTTGCCGTGGAACCAAGGTTTACTTGGAATATGATTTTGTATTCCAGCATAAAAAGCACCAGTTCGGGTTTTCGTATTAGTCCAATTTTCTTCCCAGGAGCGAATCATGTTGGATTTAAGAATTGGGATGACGTCAGAGATAAGAATTCTAAAATTTAAAGGATTAGAGCCAGAAATCGTTCCAAGTTTAGCTAGAGAATCGGCTTTCTCGTTACCCTCAATTCCTAAATTATGGATTCTTTCGTAATCCTCTAACTAGCTAGGGCGTATATAAATACCCTTTAATGTGTCTAACTAACTAGTACTGCGGCTCATTTGGCCTTATTACTATTACCATCTGATGGTTGTATTTACAAGACTGGTTTTACGTTACATTAATGTGTTTTATGAGGAAAAATTCTTAACAACACCTTCCTGGAAAATCTGGACATCCCAAATCGTATCTACAAATATAAAAATTCAAATAAAATAAAATACCAATCTACTCACAATTTAATTAAAATTGTCATTATTGGTTGATATTTGTTGTAGATGACAGTCATTGACGGCATTGAAGGTAAGGATCCCGACTAGCAAACTGGAGGTCGCGGGTTTTAATCCCCGGCGTGTGCAAATAAAATTTATTTGTTTTATTTCACAATTTATTCATTTAAAATAATATATAGTATATTTGCGGCACGTTCCAGAGTGGAAGATAATCTCAGTATCGCCCTGGTGTAGTACCACACGGAGAAAAATGAGTATTGCTGATTTATTAAGAATCTCTTCAAATTATTCGTAATCCGACTAAAAATGGGATTGTTGGGCCTTAACGAATGAATTGATAAGTTTCTTGTTAAAATTTTAGTAAAATACGATTGTATTATAAACGCAGAGAAAAATGAGTATGGATGATTTATTGGAATACTGTTAAAAACGTAATGACAAGCAATTTCAGAATACATCGGAACACGTGTTCATGCAGGTGTTCTTGTACTAATAAATATAACACCGATATGCGAGAATATCAGTATTTTTATGAATACGTGTTCCGCCGACTTGATGACACATTCGCATTTTAAGGCCTGCAGTCCCGTTTTTAACAGGAATACCAATAATTTGACCAGATTTTAATAAATTAGCAATATATTATATCAGTAAGTTTTGTCCGTGCACGATGTGGGAACACGTATTCATAAAAATCCTAATATTTTCGCATTATATATTATTAAGGCAAATGCAGATGCATGAACACGTGTTCCGATATATTAAGAATTTAAGAAAAGTTTATGAGGCGATCCCGTTTTCAATCGTATTACCGATAATTAGAAAAGATTTTTAATAAATTAGCAATACATACTCATTTTTCTCGCGTAGGTACACCATTCTGAATTGAAACGTTGCTTGAAATGGCTTTGACCATGTTTGGTATCCAGATCTTAATAGCCTGGTACTTCCCAACCTTTCTCTTCCCCATTCTCTTCTCCTCCCTCCACTACCTTCAGTCTCGCAACTTACCCCAATTGGGGATACCATAGTCTCACTGGCTCCAGACGGTTAGGAGCAGTTGGGACTTGTGTGCGGTTTTACATAAAAAAATAAAGAAGTCACACATTTACTCTGTTAAATTGTTACCCCCAGTCTGAAAAATGACTACAAGAAACACATTATCCTTTTTACTCTATTTTTACATTTTTTAGTTGTTTACATTGCTTATTCAGTACAAGGTTAGTTTGTAAAGTACTAGTATTACTATGTACACAAAGCGTGTCATTGCGTAATACGGAAGTCCAGTAGATACCTGCGCAGGTAATGTGCTAAAAATGGCTAGCACATCAAATCTACCCGCGTTAAGGTTGGGCTATAAGCGTTGATACACATTTAATTTCAATATTATGACGCTTCCACGCTTTAACCTCAAAATTACAGCCATCTACTAACTTAAGGTGGGTATTATTGGTTCTAGTCCGGTCATTCTCAAAGTGTGTGCCATCGCCACCCCTGGGGGGCGTTGGGGAGTTTAATGGCGGCAGGGCGGTAAGGGGTGGAGAGGATTGTAAGAAAGCTCTGAAAAAGTTTATTCTTCTTCGGTACCCTCTCCTAACATCGGGCAATCTTCGCCGAGCAGGCTGAAGATGGAACAACTCGTAACTCGTGAGTCTTTAACAAAACAACTATTTAAGTCGGGGGTTTAAGTAAGCCTGCAGAAAACGGGTTTTTAAGGTGTTAGATTAAGTTATTTTAATAATTTATGCGCATTTCCTAACCTCCAAACATAACTTTGATTAAGAAAAAATGGAACTTTAATACATCTTTTAAGAGTGCAGCGGAATTCCACAAGCTGATCGTTTAATCTTTTATATGTTGCTCCCACAGATAGGACGCCTCTCTTAATGTATGTACATAGGCTAGGATAGGATGTGTCTTTGTTTTTTTTTAATTTTTTAAAAACGATTTGATGGATTTTTGATTGAGCATAGCGAAGTCCTGTTTTATCTCGAATTTGTTTGTACGTTCCGTTTTGAAAATATGCTGCATCCACTTTATTATACGAGCAAGCCCTACTTTGACTAGATGACTAACTTTGACCAAGAATTCTACGGTATTTGCTTTGACTGAGCTTTTCAATATCATGAAAATACCTGCCTGAAAAAACTTTTGAAAAAGAATTGTCATTCGTCGTTTCTTTGGACAATTTTTTTAATTCCTTATTTGATTTTTTTCCACAGAAAATATTGAATGGTTGATGTAGGTAGGTATGTAAGTATCTATATAAAAATATTTGATTTAAGTGGTAATATTGGTTTTGATTTAGGAAGAGAAAATTAGAGACATACTTTTTTGGACGCAAGATCCATTAAATATTCACAGAACTATTAGTTTAAGTGTTTTAATATTATGTAATATTGTACGTAATATTATGTTTTGCTGCAAAAATTAAAAAAACAATTAATGCTGTAATTTCTAAATAGTATAAAATAATGTAGCTATCCGTGTCTTTATGTTTGTGCGCCTAGTTCTTCTAAACTACGCAACGGATTTTGACAGGATTTTCACTATCATTTATAGAATTTATTTCGGAAGGTTTATGGATTATAGAACATGCATATTAGATTTATAGAAAGTAGAGAAAAGTCAAGCAACGCCGGAGAAACGTCCGCTAGTTTATTGATAGATTCCGGAATTCCGGAAGAGATTCTCTAAATGATAGTGAAAACCCTATCAAACTCCGTTGCATAATTAAGAAGAACTAGGCGCATAAGCAGACAGACGCAGATAGTGACTTTTTTATACTATTTAGAGATTAATCATGTTTTACGAATAGTCGCAAGAATCACAGCTATAAAAAAATTACATGTTTTATTTTCCAATGAAATTTGTTCTCATTTTCACGCCATCTCTTATCGTGACTGGCAATTAATTATCAGGGAAATTTTCACATCGCACTTTTATTAGACTAGATTATACACCATAATACGAATAACATGAGCCGGTTAATATAATATAAAAAGCTACCTATAATGAGGTGAGTAGTTGCAAACGCTACCATATAAGTTTTTTCCTTGAAACTTCTCAATAGTAAAACCGCACTTTCAGATCGAACAGTTATAAAGGGAGAATTATTGGGAACGGTCGAGTAAGGAAGCACGGTAATGTTGCATATTTGAGCCCATTTTACAAATATATATATACAGGGTGTTGAGAGACGTACTTGACTTCCTGTAACCGGTGATTCCGATTGAAATTTTAGTCTCCGGTTACGGTGACGTTTTTAACTAAAACATATAAAATCGGTAGGTATTGGACAACTAGGATTGAATTCAGGATTTGGACGGTTACTTGGCTGAGTGAAGAGTGACACGTGGAAGACAAAATTTTCTCCTATATTTTTTACTCCAAATAATGTCAGGAATCACTGGTTAAAGTAAATCAAGTTTATTAGATACGTTGTCCCGGTAAGACAGAGATCCAGAGTTCGATTCCCAGTTGAGACCGTTACGTTTTTATTTTTCTATGTCTTGTTCTGTTTCATATTTCGTTTAGAATTATGACTGTTAGAGAAACATCACGGTAGTACCCTATGAATTAAATTAAAATCATCAAAATTACGATAAATAAATATGTTTTGGAATATAGAATTATTGCTCCTTTGAAAAATCTACATAATTACAATTGATCTACATGATTGATCTACATAATTACAATTGATCTACATGATTGATCTACATAATTACAATTCAATACACATCGATCAATTTTCAAGACGGCACGTCTTACAAGATCAATGTTATAATTCATCGATAAGCGAATTTTTCGAAAGAAGCGGGTCCTTGAAGGTGGCGGGAGAATCTAATACCTAACCTAGTTTGAGAATCTGTGATCTTGTGGCTTGTAATGTATAGTTTTATGGTTCTATGTCACACTTGCCATCACGAAAGCATTCGTTGCGGTTTTTAAGCTTAAAATCGCGTGCTGTTGGTCAACGAGGCTTGTCAAATGGGAGTTTATTCATCTCGAACGCAGCCATCGTAGGTACATGCGGTAGTTTCCTGCTCGCGGGCAATAAAACCAAATTCATTAGGTACCTATCTATTATATTTAAACTTTCAGCCAACTTTTATCAAAACTATTAGAAATTAAATCATTATTTCGTTAATTAATTATATTAATAAATCTTTTTTTTTATTAATACGTACGTCCTACCATAAATAAATTACGTCCCAGTCAGGGTGGATGCCCGAGGAGAAGAGCATAAATAAACAATACTCGGTGAGTGAGTGGTTTATTTATGCTCGGTGTTTTTTTGGGAAACTACTCTACAATATTTGATTTATTTATTTTATTAATACATGATTTGGAGGGTACATATGGTTTTTGTGATATTTCACCCTCCATGCTAGGGATGACCCTGTGTTATGGCGGGTGAATTTTACAGTTTGTACAGAATCTATACATTACTACCATATGAAAAAGAAAAATAATAAAAATGATGTAAAGCTAGTTTGGGTTGCAAGAAGAGAATGGAGAAGTTAGATAATTATAAGAAGATGAAAATTTTGAAAAATTATGAGTAAACAGATCACACTAATCAATTATGTACATACTATACCGCTAAGTTATGGAATAAGTATATATTATGTTTTGTCTGAAAGGTGATTAAATTGATAGAGTGTAGAATGAATGGGTATTGTAGTTGTAATGGATTCCGTGTGTAAGGATCCATTTTGTAATTTGTTTTTTAAAGGAATGGGGTTGACTCACGGTTTTTAGGTTTTCAGGGATAATGTTAAAGATTTTAGGAGCTAGGAAGAAAAATTGTCTTTGAGCTGACGTGGTATGTAGTGAAGGTACTTTGTAGTGACCGTTGGTTATTGTTCTGATGCAAGCGATGTCTTTGTGTAACTGTACTGTTCTGTAATGTGTTCGGGTTAACTTTAGTTACGATACCTACATATAACATTCTCTGTTCAATACATCTTTTACCAATGGAACTTCCTCGGCCGATTTTTCAAGGATTTTCTCAACCATGTAACATTTGATTTTCCATGGAGCAAGAATTATATATGTGGTTTGACAGAGACGCTCGCTCGTACGCTTATTATAATATTTGACGAGATTAGGTCATCCACATTCGAGAATCTATGTTTAAATGGCGGCTGGTGATTGTGGTAGGTCGCGTTTAAAATAAAACATTTGCCCTTGTCGTGTTCCCGTTCCTACTCGGTCCCGCCATCCACCAGCTGTTAAATAATAAATCTATTTAATCTATGGCTTATCTGACGAATAATGCGCCGCGCGTGGCCTAGTTTTCTAACACAAATACTCAATTAGGTAATTTGTATATTTAAAAAACCCCAGTTTTTATATTTCAGATGAATAACGATAAACTTCATTAGAGGAAAATTTAAAAAATCAACAAAGTTTTTTCTCTATAATACATTTTTTTTCTGTTTTCAAGCTAAAAAAGCTGTCGCGGTTTTTTTGCTGTTAGGCCCTGCAGGTGGCTTTTTGGTAGACTTTGCCCAATTTAGTCAAGTTCCCTGATAGAAGAGTTTTGCCTCTTTGTATGTACAACAGCAATTATTAGAATTCTAGCAAATAAAAACCATTTTTTTGCTGCTAGACCCTGCAGGCGGCTTTTTGGTAGACTCCGCCCAATTTAGCCAAGTTCCCTGATAGAAGAGTTTTGCCTCTTTGTATGTACAACAACAATTATTAGAATGGATGGAAAAAATTACTTGCCACATGGGTACCTATTTATTTTTATATCATAACAAAAACATTTGTGAATGCCTTCGTAATATACGTATTCACCGGACGAAAGAAAACTAATTGCTACTAAGCCCGTTATCCCACGGGTCAGTAATTAATCGACGTAAACCGAATGCTACAAGACCCTGCGCAGAAAGTTAAGTTCATTATTGTAAGGTATTATTAACGGTCTACAACGCAGATGTGGAACTTTTCTGCGCAGTGTCTTACAGCATTATGTTTGTGTCGATTGCTACCGAAATTGTGCAATATGATAGCAATTTGTAACTAAATCGGTTTGAGAAAGCTAAAATTTCAAGATTACCATTTACATCATTTAAGATGCATTTTTTGTTTATAGGCACAGCTCAAATTTTCTTATTAATTTTATAAAAGCCGAAAGGAACCTATTCCAAAAATAACCGGTTGCTTGAACAATAGTCGAAAATGGGCAGAGAATTTTTTATAAAAAACATATCGTTTTAATGAAGTTCTCATTTGAAGTTCGGAAATTGTCAATGTTAGGATTTTTTTAATTAAGTTTCTTCGGGGAAATTATCGGATAAAAGTGTATCGACTGGAAAATGGTTCAGTAAAATTTTATTAAAACATTTATCCTTTTGGTATTATGTGAAATTTGGAAGTTATCAATTTGGGAAATTTCAATTTTTTCTGTAAAAATTGGAAAAAATGTATTGACTGGAAAATTGCTCCGGAAAAGTTTATTAAAACATTTATCTTTTTGATATGTGAAGTTTGGAAGTTATCAATTAGGGTAATTTTTATTTATGGGAAAAAAAATCTTCTGCCAAAATTGGAAGAAGTGTTCAGGCAATGAGATACTAATATAATGAGATTAAAAGGCGCGTGTAAAAATTTTGGCGCCCTTTGTCGAAACCAGTAGATAGATGCCTAGGTATGTGATCACTTTGATCAATAATATTCAGATGATTTATATATAAAGGGTTTTCCAATAAGAGGTGTTATTTTGAATAGCCCGCTATTTCGGCATATGTTACTTTTAAAGCTGTCATTTTTTGACATTTGACAAGTAAAAACTACGTCATTAAATGGAACGAAACACGCTTCAACAATGCATTGAAATTATTAAAATTCACTTGAGTGAATCAAATGCAAATCATCTTGAGTGATGAGGCCCATTTCCACCTCGGTGGCTTTGTCAACAAGCAAAATTGTCGCATCTGGGGCTCGGAAAACCCAAGAGTTATTGTAGAAAAGCCTCTCTATCCTCAACGTGTGACTGTTTGGTACGGTTTATGGTCCGGCGGAGTCATTGGACCTTACTTTTTTGAAAATGAGGCTGGAGCAACAGTTACGGTGAGTGGATTGCGCTATTGAGAGATGATTAATGATTTTTTATGGCCGGAATTGGATATTATTGATCTGGACAACGTTTACTTTCAACAAGACGGCGCTACGTGCCACACAAGCAACGAAACCATTGATCTTTTACGATTGAATATGAAAATAACACTTCTTATTGGAAAATCCTGTATTTGCGTAGCGCCGTTTTTATGAAAAAGTCTCAAGGGCGATGTAAGTAGGACTGTTGGGTATTATCAACGCCTTGGTGCCTTGGCAATTCGACTCCCGGAGCGGACTGCACCAATTGCGCCCGCATAGGGCCGGTTATGATTAACTGCTGTAATGTCATCGATTTTCAAAAAAATGCGTATGTTTGCGTGTGTGCATGATTGCCAATAAAAATAAAAAGAAAAATCTATCTGCCGAGTTTCAGCCCGATCGGTAGTCGGGAAGTGAGTTAATTCCACTTCCAAAATTTGCATTAATTAATTCACATAATTCAAATATGGTTAGGTATTTAAAATAAAACATTGCGCAAGATTAGGTACCTGCTTACTCACCACGGTTCAATATTTCATCGGTATTTTAGAAAATGCAAAATCGCATTTATTTATTACACAGACCTAAAAACTAGGTTCATGATTTATTGTTGGTATTATTAGTTAGAAGGTAGGTAGGTACTTACGTGAATTTTATTGTTATCTTTGTAACTCAATGATAGTAATGAGCCCCAGACGAAAAAAATGCGCTGCTTTGGACCAGTTGGTACTTACCTACACGCAGCGGCGTAACTACCTAGGGGCTACGCGAGGCAGTGCCCCGGGGCCCTCACGCTCAGGGGGCCCTCGAATCCTTACCAGAAATCTCGATCTAACTGAACTTTTGGAAATTTCTCCCATTTTCAAAATAAATTTGACAGGTTGCAACTTGCAACCCACTTTAATCATGACAACTCAGTTGAGAGAAATTCAAAAGTTATGCCTAGGGAATTCCCCTAAATTCTTTCTGTGGGTTGGCAGTGTTGTCAATTTGACGGAAAGGAAAGTGATATGTGCAATGTGCGTCATTCCCCAACGCAGGGGCCATAAATATACCACTCTCTAGATCAAGGCTGCCCAACCTTTTTAACAGTTGGGCCAAATTGACGATTTTGAATCACTGGCGGGCCACTGAATACCTGACGGTTCCTATTTCCGGGGGGGGGGGGGGGGTTGTTAGAGAATTTCTATAAAACATAATTCCCCACAAAAAAATTCAAAATGAGTGCTCCCCACAAAATATTTGAAATCCATGGGGGGGGGGTTGTTACGGAACTTCGCTGGGAAAAAATTCCGCGCACCCAAAAACATCATATGTTCCCATAACAATTTTTCGAATTCCATGGGGGGGGGGGGGTGGCTACAAGATTCATTTCGGACGCAGAAAATATTATATCAAAAATCGGTGTATTTTTGTTTAAAAAGTACGTTCAAGAGGTTATATTTTTTCGTCGCTGATTCTTGTTCTGAGTAGCCTAACGCCTTCGTTGGCAACACTGGTGACCGCGCGCAAGCTGCATTGTTTGTTTTACCGCGGGCCCGAGAAATTCTAATTGGCGGGTTTTTTGAAAATGGTTCACGCGGGCCACTTACAATTCGTTCGCGGGCCACATTGTGGCCCGCGGGCCTGGGGTTGGGCAGCCTTGCTCTAGATCGATATCTTCGGGCTTTTTGTATGTAACGGAATTATACAGTACTTAACCACAGATATACAAGCAGCATACAAGCAGTACCTACCGTGCGGAGCAGAGCTGAGAGCAGTAGACAAGGTAGAGGAAACTCAAAACCATTTAAAAAAAAGATGCGACCATAGACAACATAATTGCTCTCAGCCTACTCTATTCATTCACTAGCCCAAAAAAACTATTATAAAAATAAAAATGTCCTTGAAGCAGAAAAATGTCGAAATGTTTTCCAAGGCTTAGTTAAATGCCCCTGCCAGGGGCATTTAACTAAGCTTTGGCCTTGAAACTCATTTGAAACCGCCACGCCCACCTCAAAATTCTTATAGAAAACGAATAATATGGCTAAAAGCTCAGATCTCATTGGTGAGAAAAGAAGGATTGGTTTGATCTCTCGCTCTCCACCATGATGACTCGTGTAACAGAAAGAGATGACGGAATTTTACCGTTTGACAGTTTCAAATCATTCAAACAAAATGAGTGTGGTTTATATATACACGCGGGTTGTCATTTGCTACCGAAATACTATCATTTCCGTCGAAAATATTGCGTGTTAAAGTTGTTCGTGATAAAAATACAATATAAGCCAGTATAGTGTTAGCGAGTTACAAACATATATTCAACCTACCTACGTAAGTTCAAGTTTAAAGTGAATTGACAGTTTTTAGGTTATTGGTTCGTTTTTTTGAACAATGCTTCATACTTGGCATATGTCTTCCTCCACAACGTATAAATGTTATTTATTATATCGATAAACTTATTCATGTTATTGATTAGTGTTATCCTGTATTATATTATTGTTTTGGTGAAATTAAAGATTTTTAAACATATGTAACCATGAGTTCATGAGGCTGAAAAATGTCGGAATTCTTCGTCGTATTGTCGGACAATCATGTTTTGGAAATTTTCTTCAGTGTTTTTGCAAATTTCTTGTCATTTTGGGTTTCTTCTTCTCAGATTAACAAGTTTCATCTTAAGGAAATGCACTGTAAAAGTTTATTTTCTTAGTCAGATGAACCTTGCCCTTGGAAAACATTTCGACATTTTGTTATGATGCAGGGCTAGACTCATTTTGTTTTAATATTTTATTCATTAATTTATTCTGCATCATCACATTTATCCTCGCCGATTCTCTAACCTAGTTAGGAACTGGGCGATTGTCGCGGGTATTGGTTTTGGTAAAATTTCGAATCATAATTTAAAATTTAAAATCTGTACCGGGCGGAAACAGAAAAAAACAAAAACACTTCCTTGCCTGCAGAGAAACCAGAGAGTGGGCCTGATCTCTCGGCAGACGACAGTCACAGTTTTCCGGAGTGAAATTGTTTGGGAATGGTTTCCCTTTAATCGGAGTGGCGAAGTCTAGTTTTATAGAGTCGTATAAATGGAGTAAAATACGAGGTTCCATAGTGGAATTGGTTCCGTGGCTAGTTCGAATATTGTAACCACGCGGCATCATGAATCGCAAACGGAGTCAGACGTGTGATCTGCTTGAATCCGACCCATCCTTTATGGGATGAAGAAGCCAGTGGCTTGAAATGTTGTGCCCGGTTACCGGAAGCCTAAGGATGGTATTCTTTCTCGCGGTTTGGCACTACGCCGACCGCATTTTCACCAGGGCCGTAGGGAGGCCTATTTTTCCTTGCATAAAGGGAATCCTCGCCAGGATACACGGATGAGACCGCGGGCACCAGATTCCTCTTCCTCAGTCGCCAGATTGCCAGTTTCCTGCCACGGACAGTCGCCAGGAGGCGGAACTGACTCTTCCTCTTGCTCCGTCTGGAGCCCCCTGGAGCTCAGCCTGATGAGGTGCTGCTCCAGCTCGAGTGGGATGTTACTTAATTAGCTAGATAGATAAAGCGTGGTCGGAACCTTGGGGGTAAGCTTGTATCTGGTTTTTATTATATTGTTTTCGTTATAACTTACACGGTAGAGTGTATAGACTTGTATTGTATTCGAAATAATATACATTAATGTTACTCTAAACCTTCTTTCCTTGACTCTAAATTACACATTGTAACCTGACACATTTCTGGTTTCGAACCCAACCCCCTGAGAACCCTGGGATCACAAACATTCTTGTGGGTATCTGACCCTCAAGAATTGGCGCTTCCAGTACTGGATAAAGTTTGTGATTCCACATTCATTATTATAACCTGAAATGTCTGGTGAGTATTGTAGGTTGCACGTAGCAGGTAACCATAGCAACTACTCTACGTAGCAATTGGCGACCCACTTAAAACACGGCTATAAATGTGTCAGGATTGTGTTTTTTTTGGATGGTTTAGGGTTATTTTGTTCTCTTGGAGCTCTGATACATAACCTAAAATGTTAAACTTGTTTGTTAAATGTTAACCCGATAACTGTAAAAGTGAAATTGTTATCGCATGATTGTATGAATTTCTTATGTGCGTTGTTTTAAGGAATTGTGTGAATGTTAGGGATCATTCCTCCTTTATGGTACCGTTAAATAATAAATTGAAACATGTTTATTTATTAATGCAGTTGACAACTGAATATTATTATTATTATACACAAATAACAACGCATATCGAAGTAACGGGAGTCGGTTCATTGCCATTAGTTCATAGCATGGCTTGCGTCTTCGCTAATAATTTCAAATAATAAATGTGTATTCTAATTAGGTAATTGTTTTCATTTTGAAAAGTGATTCTTTATTTTTCTCGTGTGGATTTAATACGTGAATAAATAATATTATATTATAATACATTGTTCAGTATTACAATAGTACGGAAAAACCAGGGCTGGCAAAGAAATAAATATTTTATCAAGGTTGCCATAAATTTTTTCAAGGTTGCCACAAAATATATATTTTTTTTACCTTATTTATCAAGGTTGCCACAAATATTTTTCAGGGTTGCGAAATTTATTTTTATTAATTTTTAATTGGAAAAAGTTACGCACTATACTGATGTGTTTCTACTTAATATACTTCTTTTGAGTTTTTGCTTTCTAGTATTGTCATAATATGTTATAGACAAGTTCTTTCGGATTTCGGAAACTAACGGTCATCTTCTTTTTCTATTTTATATCAAGTATAACTTCTGACGTCATCATGTCTACTCCAATTCCGAATGTGAACAACGCTTCCAAGGAGGAGCTAATTAAGGAACTAACGGCGCGGTCAATCAAACCAGATAATACATTCCAAGCGTTACGCGCACAAGCGCGCGCTTTTAATAAAAAACAAAAACAAATTTCTAATGCAGATTCAGAGAATAATGATTCAGAATGTGACTCCGAAGTTGAAACGACGGGTAATAATTCGGACGGGGAAATAAATAGTGAAGTTAAAGGGAAGGTTACCCTAATTAAAGAAACCAAAATAATTTATAAGGAATCTTCGTCGCGTGGGCTTGGTAACTGGGATTACAAGTTCGATGGTAAAACCTGTGTGCGGGACTTTTTGAGTTTGTAAGATGAACGTTGCAGATCACGGGGCATTACGCACAAAGAAATAGTGAAATCTTTTAATGAAATTCTAGATGGTCTTGCCTTACTGTGGTATAGGTCTATTTACACCCCAGATTTAAAGTGGGATGACCTATCCAAGCTATTAATCAACCAGTTCGAGGGAGAGGGTAAACAGATTGAATTAAAAACAGAACTTTTTAATTTGAAACAGCCTAAGGGTATGACTGTTTTTGAGTTTACTTTGAGAATGAAGGCCC
Source organism: Hesperophylax consimilis (assembly GCF_061612785.1). NCBI lineage: Eukaryota > Metazoa > Arthropoda > Insecta > Trichoptera > Limnephilidae > Hesperophylax > Hesperophylax consimilis. The sequence goes on from NC_142842.1 coordinate 36,613,597, forward strand.
TCAATAATAAACTTGATGCCAAACTGCCAGAGGCAGAACTGCTGCAATTAGCAATGAAGGCACTGCTACCATCATATGCAAACTTACTAGCAGCAAGAGATTTTATCTCTTTCGAAGATCTCTCTAAGGCAGCAACAAAATTAGAATCACTAACTGAAGCTTCAACGTCTTCTTCTTCTAATCAAAAAGTGGTTGAACTACCAGAAAAATATAGTAACTTTAGAAAGTATTCGTCTTTCAATAATAAGGCTAGTTTCAATAATAGTCACAACACATCGACTTTTCATCAAAAACAACAAAGTCATCAGAATACGTACAATAATGATATTTTCACGCGTAAGACGTCTTCTCTTCCAAATAATAAGATTATTTGTGACTTTTGTAAGAAAAGTGGGCATAAGGTAACGGAATGCTGGAAGAAAGCCTCCAATTCTAAAAATGCTAACGTTGGTACCGTACATACTGGTAGCAAGAATCACACTCAAAAAAACTAGCTTGGAGTCAATCTGGACACGCCCCTCCCTGTGCGCAAAGGGAACGGGAGTGGCAGAGTTGGCTCCGACTGGTTCGTCAGTTTTTGTCAACACCGTCTTCTGGGGTGGTGGGCCCGCTACCACAGAAGCCGGAGGTTGTGGGAGATAATCGTCCATTCGTTAATATATATATATTAGATAATACGTTTTCTGCTCTCTTAGACAGTGGAGCAACAGTCTCTTGTTTAGGGGGAGATAGTTTTAAGCAATTTGTAGATTTAGGCGTAGAATTAGAAAAAGTTGATTTTAAAGTTAAAACAGCTGACGGTTCGAGTCAGTCTGTTCTGGGTACTTTAACCTTGCCGGTGACGTACAGGACAATCACGAAGGAGGTTGTCTTTTACGTCATCCCATCATTATCACCTGATTTTATCTTAGGAGTCAACTTTTGGAGGCAGTTTCGAATCGCACCGGAACTGTTTCCAGAAGTTCACGAACCTGACCATGAAGGTCACCTTAATGAATTAAGAGCAATACGGCCGGCTTCTTCATTATCTGTTTCTGAGAGTAAAGCTCTTTCGAAAATGATTAATAAATTCGAATCTATTTCTTACGAAAGGAAAGGTCTGGGTTTAACTCATTTAGTAAAACATAAAATCGTTACCAATGGTCCGCCGATTAAGCAGCGCTACTATCCTCTGTCTCCGGCAAGACAAAGGCAACTTGACGCGGAAGTGGACGAGATGCTAAATTTGGGAGTAATCCGTCCCTCTCGTTCACCGTGGTCTAGCCCAGTTGTTATTGTACAGAAGAAGGATGGGACAGGGAGATTTTGCCTGGATTCCAGGAAAATTAATAATGTCACGGTCAGAGATAGTTATCCACTACCTCATATCACACGTATCTTGGACAAACTTGGTGGCGCAAGATATGTGTCTTCGATAGACTTGAGTAAGGCCTTTTGGCAGGTAGCGCTGGATAAAGACTCTTGCGAGAAAACGGCATTCGTCGTCCCAGGTCGGGGACTCTTCGAATTTACTCGTATGCCGTTTGGGTTAAAAAATGCACCCTCTGAACTCCAAAGACTGGCTGACGCTCTTTTTGGACCTGAATTTGATGATAACGCTTTCTGTTATCTGGACGATTTAATTTTAATCTCGGAAGATTTTAATTCACATATGAGACTACTTAATAAAGTTTTCGAAAGACTGAGAGACGCGGGTCTCACAATAAATCAAAAAAATCAGAGTTCTGTAAATCGGAGCTTAAGTACTTGGGGTACATAGTAGATTCACAAGGGCTTCGCACGGACCCGGTAAAAATTGAAAGCATTAAGGATTTCCCTATTCCAAAAAACGCGAAAGGAATTCGAGCTTTTATTGGCCTTTCAGGGTATTTTAGACGTTTTATCAAAGGCTTCTCCAGTATAGCCGCTCCGTTAACAAAGCTTACTGGATCAAAGAATGGAGTTAGTAAATTTAAGTGGACTCCAGAAGCTGATAAAGCGTTTAATGATCTAAAACAAGCTCTTATTAGTGCTCCAGTTCTAAGCTGCCCAAATTTTTCTGAACCGTTCGCGATTCATTGCGATGCAAGCTCCGTTGGAATTGGTGGTGTTCTAATTCAAAATATAGACGGTGCCGAACACCCGATCGCGTACTATTCACGTTGTCTTAATACCCACGAACGTAACTATGGCATCACGGAAAGAGAGCTTTTAGCGGTATTAGATTCTGTCACCCATTTTAGACCCTACATAGAAGGGGCTCATTTCACGGTAATTACAGACCATTCGAGCCTGAAATGGCTTGGATCCTTGTCAAACCCAAGTGGTCGTCTGGCGCGTTGGAGCACTCGTCTTTGTCAGTTTTCCTTTGACGTCATCCATCGTAAAGGTACGCAGCATATTGTACCAGACGTACTTTCTCGCATAGATCTCGCGCTAATTTCGGGTCTTGACTCTCAACCTACGTCGGACAAATGGTACCAAAGTGCATGGCAAGGTTGCCAGGATTTTCCTCAAAGATTTTCTAACTTCCAAATTAAAGATAACGAATTGTATCGCCATACGAAAACTCAATTAGCCTTACGGGAGGACACTGCTTAGAAGAAGGTGATTCCTCAGGAAAATAGGAAAGCTATTATTTCAGACTCCCACGAGTCGACTCGTTCATGTCATCCAGGAGTTTTTAAAACATATAAAAAGTTACAACTTCGATATTTTTGGCCTAACATGTACAAAGATGTCAAAGAATTTATTAGTCATTGTGCTGTTTGCAAAGCGCATAAAATCAGCACGGCACCACCGAACGGTTTATCTTCTAACCCGAAAAAAGTAACAAGGCCTATGCAGATGCTATCTTTAGATTTGGTAGGACCTTTGCCTCGTAGTTATTCAGGACATACGGTAATTTTAACTTGCGTTGATGTTTTCTCTAAATTCACGTGGTTATTTCCGCTGCGCAAAGGCACCGCGGGAAGCATAGTAAAGAATTTAGAGGAAAATATTTTCCTAGTACACGGTGTACCGAAAACTATTATTTGTGACAACGGGCCCCAATTCATCTCAAAAGAATTTAAGGACCTCCTTAAGAGTTATAATGTTCCACCCCCATTTTATAACTCCTATTATACTCCACAGAATAATGTCGTCGAAAGATACAACCAAACTCTTGGCACCGCGTTGTCAATCCTGGTGGAATCAGACCACCGTAACTGGGCTAAATTTCTGCCACAGGTTCAGTCCGCAATGAACAACACTGTTAATTGCGCGACAAATTATACACCGTACTTCCTTATGCACGGCAGGGAGCAAATTCTCGACGGAGATTTGCACCGTATACCTATAGATAATGGGGAAATTAACTCGGAAAGAGGAGCTTCGCCCTCCGCTTATGCTCAAAGGCTACAGGGTCTAGCAAACATATACAAGCAGGTTTCAGACGCTTTGTTCAAAGCCTACAAGACGGGAGCGAATCGTTATAACTTACGCAGAAGAAACGTCACATTTCAAGTAGGGGACGTCGTGTGGAGACGAAACTTTGTTCAGTCAAACGCATTAAATTACTTCTCTCAAAAATTGTCCCCACGCTTCGTGCAAAATGTTATAATAAAGAAGAAATCGGATTTAGTGTATACCCTGGCAGACCTTACAGGAAAAGTATCTGGCGATTTCCATGTAAAGGATATCGTCAAGACGGACAATGTTCCGGTATAAATTCTTTTAGAACATCAGTGCCTCCGAAGGTCTGGCCAACTTTCGTGAGGATTGATATTATTAATAGTTAAGAACTTCGGTTCCTTATTAGAATTTCTAAGCACGGAAAACTTCACCGGCCTGATCAACCGAGTTGAAGAATTCCCATGCCATCTGACAGACTTTGGTCCTGTCATAATTTCATTTCGGAAGAAATGTTTAAATACCTCGCGAGGGCGTTTTTTTTTATATATCTGTTATTGTTAATTATAAGCTACTTGCTTAAAACAATTAACCATCAACTCCGGTATGAATGCTCGAATTGAATGGACTAGAAATAAACCTTATTAGAATTAGTAATAATTAATGTAGTATTTATTTATTAGCAATAATTTATTTATTTACTTAAACTTAAGTACACAACAGACTCCAAGTGAACAAATGAACACTCATTTAAAAATATTATGAATTTTGTATAATGAAATTGGCTAATATACCTTAACATGTAGTATGTGTTAGGATATAACATCTTGAAATGTAAGGAGTTACATTCCCACTGTCTCTTTCGTTTCATGATGGTGAAAACAAAGAAGCATTGTCTACAAATTACGTGCTTGAACACTGGTTGTTCTCGTTTCATCATTAATATGTAAACGGATATTTTTGTTATTGTTTTACAGTAAATGTCTTGATGGGTCATGAAAATATATTAAAGACTGCACCAAGCGGTGCACTGAACATTTAATCTCCTAGTGATAAAATGGAGCTGTTCGCTTTATTGCTGATGAAACGAGACATAACTTACTTGTTTTCCTTTATAAGTACGGTTCTGACTTATAATGTGGAACGATATCCCACCACCGATCCTTCCACATTTTAAGCCACTTCTTTCATATTATGATTCTTGAACCTGATTTTTCTGTATTTTGTCAAGATCAGAACATACGAAGATGTATTGAAACCTTCCGTAGGTTCTGACCTAGGTTTAATCTATAAATGTTAATTTTATTTGTTGCTGATTCTTTGACTTCTCAACAGTCATTTCTGTGTACACACTTGTTGTACTTGTTACAAATAATTTTTTTTTAATTTTAAAAATTGCATTGCATTAAATCTTGCTACCATGTAAGTAACCTGGGATGTTCCTTTCCTATTGTTTTAGAATTTTTATTATAAACTCTAAGTTTATTATACATAATTGTTGTTACAGTCCTGCGAGACTTATTATTAACAATTTTTTTTTTGAACAACTGTTTACAGAGAAAACCATAAGTTGTTTCATAAAAATATCGATTACGCCTTCGTTACTGTTGGACGTATACCTAGATCACTGCACTAATAATAGTTGCATATCACTTAACCCGATTGCACCTTCTATATTGATGGCTGTATACTGTATTAATTTGGCTCCATTCTTATGCGATGGTTGTTGACTGCTTAACACTCTTGTTGAATTAAGATTGTGTATTTTCATTAACTGCTCTGTTCTCTTATGGATACCCCCATACGACCTAGTTAGGTAGATTAGGTATAAACATCGACAAAGTGTTTTCTTATCTCCTATGGAGAAGTAGAGTCAGTGATAAGTGAGGGTTGCTATGCACCCTAAAAAGTGTTGCCTGACGGGCTTATAACCCTATTTTGGGTCAGTGATGCATTATCGCATTTGGTTGTATAAAATGAATGTGATAGACAGTCAGTTATTTGGTTAGTTATAAATGTGGCGTCTGTATTAATTAAGTCTTACTTTTATTAATTATGTACTAATTATTTTTATAAATGTAACGTCAACGGTTGTCCATGACGCTAAGTCAATTAGTCTTCACCCAGCATATTCAAGCTGTGGGTGTTGGCGGATCCCGTTCACGTAACATTGGTTGTTATGTTTAGATTAAGTTTTTAAGTTTAGTTCCTACAATATTATAGTTATTTAAGTAAGAATGGCTGCACCGCAATCCTGTTCATCCTGCCTTACGTTCGATGAAGTGCGACCGGATTTGCGGCACGCCCATTCGCTATTCTCACTTTGGTTTAATTTTGTTATATGAATACTTCCTATTGATGGTTATTATTATCTACTGGTATTTTATTGATCACTTTGTTTTTTTTTTCTGTTGTAGTAGACCCTTGGACCGACCTAGAAAGAATAGGGTTAGGTTATTTCGACAATTTTATATGTTTGAGGGCAAACATTTGGTGGCGAGGGGGGTAATGTTATGATGCAGGGCTAGACTCATTTTGTTTTAATATTTTATTCATTAATTTATTCTGCATCATCACATTTATCCTCGCCGATTCTCTAACCTAGTTAGGAACTGGGCGATTGTCGCGGGTATTGGTTTTGGTAAAATTTCGAATCATAATTTAAAATTTAAAATCTGTACCGGGCGGAAACAGAAAAAAACAAAAACACTTCCTTGCCTGCAGAGAAACCAGAGAGTGGGCCTGATCTCTCGGCAGACGACAGTCACAGTTTTCCGGAGTGAAATTGTTTGGGAATGGTTTCCCTTTAATCGGAGTGGCGAAGTCTAGTTTTATAGAGTCGTATAAATGGAGTAAAATACGAGGTTCCATAGTGGAATTGGTTCCGTGGCTAGTTCGAATATTGTAACCACGCGGCATCATGAATCGCAAACGGAGTCAGACGTGTGATCTGCTTGAATCCGACCCATCCTTTATGGGATGAAGAAGCCAGTGGCTTGAAATGTTGTGCCCGGTTACCGGAAGCCTAAGGATGGTATTCTTTCTCGCGGTTTGGCACTACGCCGACCGCATTTTCACCAGGGCCGTAGGGAGGCCTATTTTTCCTTGCATAAAGGGAATCCTCGCCAGGATACACGGATGAGACCGCGGGCACCAGATTCCTCTTCCTCAGTCGCCAGATTGCCAGTTTCCTGCCACGGACAGTCGCCAGGAGGCGGAACTGACTCTTCCTCTTGCTCCGTCTGGAGCCCCCTGGAGCTCAGCCTGATGAGGTGCTGCTCCAGCTCGAGTGGGATGTTACTTAATTAGCTAGATAGATAAAGCGTGGTCGGAACCTTGGGGGTAAGCTTGTATCTGGTTTTTATTATATTGTTTTCGTTATAACTTACACGGTAGAGTGTATAGACTTGTATTGTATTCGAAATAATATACATTAATGTTACTCTAAACCTTCTTTCCTTGACTCTAAATTACACATTGTAACCTGACACATTTCTGGTTTCGAACCCAACCCCCTGAGAACCCTGGGATCACAAACATTCTTGTGGGTATCTGACCCTCAAGAATTGGCGCTTCCAGTACTGGATAAAGTTTGTGATTCCACATTCATTATTATAACCTGAAATGTCTGGTGAGTATTGTAGGTTGCACGTAGCAGGTAACCATAGCAACTACTCTACGTAGCAATTTTTCTGCTTCAAGGATATTTTTATTTTTATAATAGTTTTTTTGGGCTAGTGAATGAATAGATTAGGCTGAGAGCAATTATGTTGTCTATGGTCGCATCTTTTTTTAAATGGCCTTGAGTTTCCTCTACCTTGTCTACTGCTCTGCTCCGCACGGTAGGTACTGCTTGTATGCTGCTTGTATATCTGTGGTTAAGTACTGTATAATTCCGTTACATACAAAAAGCCCGAAGATATCTATCTAGAGAGTGGTATATTTATGTAATGTGGTAACTGCAGTGTTGGTTGAGAAGCCTACTGAAGAAGATTCGACAATTATTGCAGTTGGAGATACCTCCGCCGCCGATCATGTGAACGTGGATGATGTTTGCATGACACACATAAGAGCGGAGGGTTTGGAGGAACCACAGACCTCTACATTTTTCGAAAATGTGTACGACAAATCTTCTTATGACTTGGGAAACTTCACGAACAAAATATTAAGGACGGGTTGTTTCGGAGAATTTGAACAATTCTTCAAATTTCAAGGTTAATTTTCAAGTTCTGTGAAAGTTTTTTTCAAGTTCTGTTATTATTTCAGTTCTGTCGAGCAACTAGCCTATAATGATTTAATAACAGAACTTGAATAGGACTTTCACAGAACCCGAAAATGAATGTTGAAATTTGATGAATTGTTCAAATTTTCCGAAACAACCCGTCCTTAGTGATAACGAAAAACGTCAAATTCTTGATATGGGGACTATACAGCCTTCAAGACCTTTTCCAACAGACATCAACCAGAACAATAGGTGTTTTTCAAAATCGTACTACTTTTCGTGTTCTAAATATGGGCCAGTTAATCGTTTTTGGTTGTGTTATTCCAAAATACTAGACGCTGCCTATTGTCAACCCTGCTGGTTATTTGCTTCACAAAGGAATAATGTTTGGTGTACGGGATTTCGAGATTGGAAGCATTTATCAGAAAGAATTAAACAACACAGTTGTTCGAATGGCCATTCGGAAGCATGTGCTGTGTATGAATTTTGGAAAAAAAACTATACTAATACTATCGACAAGTAACTTGAAAATGAAATTCGCAAAGAAACATCATTTTGGAAAATGGTTCTTCAAAGGTTATGCGATATCATACTTACCCTAGCAAAGAGTTCTTTGGCTTTGAGAGGACATCAAGAAGACTTAAGTCAGGAAGGATACCACGTAAATTTTCTGTCCTTTGTAGAGCTTGTCGCCCGATATGATCACATTTTACGGCAAGTTTTGGATAAGCCCAAAGGTAATAATTATTATTTCTAAGTTTTTTTATCGTTTTATTTTGTTTATAATTATTAACTGTTTAACTTGACCTGACTTTTTTGAAATTGTGTTTTTTATGTTTTTAGGATCTACAAGATGACTGAGTGCAACAATTCAAAATGAAATGATTGAGAGCTTGGGGACCAAACTCGAAACCCATCAACTAGAACAAATTAGAGCGTCACCGTCACCATCATAATGGATACGACACGGGACATATCGAAGGTAGATCAGCTAAGCATTGTTGTGAGGTATGCAGTAATAACCAGTTCGGAAAATGGACAGCCAATTGATATAGAAGTAAAATAAGTGTTTCTAGGCTTTTATGCAGCAATCAAACATGGCGCAGTAGATTTAGTCAACCAAGTGACAACATTATTTATCGACAAAAATATTGATTTAAAAAAATGTGTGGGGCAAGGCTATGATGGAGCCAGTGTGATGAGTGGTGTGTATAATGGTGTACAAAAACATATTAAGGATATCCAGCCTAACGCAGAGTACGTACATTGTGCCACTCATAATTTAAATTTGGTGATAAATGATGCCGTTAGCAGTTGTTGTGTGGAAATACGGATTTTTTTCGCAACTTTGCAAGATTTGTATAACTTTTTCGGAAACAGCATCAAACGTACTTTCAAAATTCACTGGCGAATCGGACACCACTCTAAAAAAACTAAATCCGACTAGATGCCACTAGATGGTCCAGTAGGGTCAGTACGATATCTGCAATAAAACTTCGTTATTTTGATATTATCAAAGCATTATCAGAAATAGTTCTAAAGAGTCCTAATAAAGATGAGCGTAGTGAAGCAAAGAGTATTAAAACAAAAATGCTAAATTTCGAGTTCGTGTTGCTTTGCGAATTCATGCACAGTGTATTGAACGACATCAATAATTATGCATCCAAAACTTTACAAAAATGCGACATCAATTTGGGCGAGGCGAGTAAAGTTTTAGCAGAGACCAAAGCAAAGTTGCAAATTTATAGAAATGATTTCGAATTATTCAAGTGCAAAGCCAGTGAAACTGCAAGAAAATATGGTATTGATACCCATTTTCAAGAAAAAAAGGCAAAGAAACGTTAAAAACCATTTTGATGAATTAGCTGCTGATCACCGATTTCCAAATCGAGAAAAAATATTTAAAATTGAGATTTTCAATAATGTACTAGACACAGTAATATCTCAAATAGATACACGTTTTATTGGTATGAGTGCAGTCTGTCATATATTCGATTTTCACACCAACATTTTTATTACATGTTGATGAAGCAACTTTATTACAAAAGTGTGACGAATTCCAAAGAAAATATTCAGATATAATAGGCCCTAGTTTTTCACTTCAATTTATTAATATTTACCATCTAGTTTTACCTCAATTTACTCAAGCATGGACTGTTCACCAATTATGTAAGGAAATAATGAGCAAATATGGAGTGCTAGAATGCGACCTAACGGAAGTATTTACAGCAATGTTATTATTCTTTACGATTCCTGTCACTTCTGCAGCAGCTGAAAGGTCATTTAGCAAATAAAAAATAATAAAAAAATATTTAAGAAATAAGATGGGCCAAACTTAACTCCGACATTTATCGCTAATAGCAATTGAAAACAAAACCGCATCAAGCCTGGATTTAAACGAAGTCATTGATACTTTTGCGATAACTAAAGCTAGGAAAAAATTGTAAATATAATTGTTATTTAGTCAGTTGGTAGGCCCGACCTTTATATAATAAACCCTTGAATCTTCTCTATTTCGTTTTATTAGCCAAACCTACACCAAGTATTAATTGTAATTTATGTTGTTACTGTTTAATATTTTTATTACCTGCCCTGCAGACTGCAGTGCACAAAAAAGAACTTAATTAGCTAAGCATTTTTAAAGTGTTTGTTTATTTCATATTTTTATTTGATAAAACCTAATCAGTTTACATAGGAGTGGGGCCCCATTTTTTAATTTGCCCCAGGGCCCTTGGTTACCTAGCTACGCCACTGCCTACATGATTCTATTATTAATGTTTTCTTCATTTCTTGTGCAGTTTTATCGAATTACAGTGGGAAATTAGTTACGACATTTTCGCAGCACTTCAAAACATTCTCTAATTTTCCTATTGGTTCCGAATGTGTGCTTTCCCGCCAATATCACCTTCCATCTTTATTCTGTCAAGACCGATCCGTTGCCTTTGACAACAGTAAATTGATAGGTTTTATTTTTAAGAAAGTATCACTACATTCGTAACTATATATATATAATCTGGTGACCGGATAAATCATCACAATGATAATTCATCACATCTTTAAAAAGTCTTATAAAGTCATGGAAAGTGATGAAACAAAAACTTTATTAACTGGGTTAGGTAGGTTAGGTTTGTTAAAAAAAAAATTCCTCGTTTCTAATGACTTTATATCACTTTTTAAAAGTGTGTTGAATTGTCACTGTGTTGAGTTATCATGGAACCGTTTAATTGACAGCATGGCGAAGTCTTGTTTTTACTCGATTTATCTGGCAATGTGTACATTCTGCTAAAGTTTCAAGATGGTGACCATTTTAATGGATCAGTAAAGATTCTTTTTTTAAATTTCAAATCGTTGTGTTTCTTTGGACTTTCTAGTATGCATTTTTCAATATTATATTGTACCTACCTGTCTGAAGAAGGTTTGAAATAAGAATTGTTATTGAGAGTGATGTTTCTTTGGACAAATTATGTAATTCCTTATTCAAAAATTTTAAAAAAGGTTTATTTATGCATAAAATATACAGTCTATAATTAAGTAGGTAGGTATTTAATTCCAGACTGAAAATCATAGGATTTCAGAGGAAATGCTGGTTTTGATTTTGTTTTTGATAAGAGAAATTATACTATTTTGGATGCAATGTCTACTGTAGGAAAATACTACTCAATACGACTGCTTACTAATTGTAAAGTAAATTAACGTGGGTAACAAGATAAACTTATTGTAGGGTGAATTGCCTAATACAAAAAAAAAGATAAACTTAATCTGTTTTCAATATCATTGGCGTGTCTCGCAATATTTTTTCAACATTAAGCGAAAAATCAATTTAACGCAAAATGCTTAATATTTCAATAACTAGTACAAATTATATATAGATAGAAGGTTGAATGACTTGTAGATGGACTGCTTACCAACAAAAAATAAATTGCGCCATTATGGCACCAGAAAGGTTTGTGTGGATGCCAAAAAATACATCATTCAATATTGTTACACTTTTTAATGGTAGACATTTTAATGCTTTATTGAAGCGACCATTTTCTTTGCCAGAATAAACAAACATCGATGAATGAAAATATCTGATTACTGATTTTTTGCAAAAGTAAAAAATTTTGTTAATAGCAAAAAATGAGGTTTGTTTGTTTTTTATATTTTTTTTTTTTTTTTATATTTACTCCACACAGGAGGCCCTGAAGAAAATAATTTCCCTCAGGGCCTATGTCATCTTTGGGGATGCTGTGTGGAGGGTCTTTTTGTGGAGAGGAAGGAGTGAACATGGGTCTTGAAGAGTCCCATGTTGTAGGAGGGAGGAAACACAGAGGCCGGCAGTTCGTTCCACAGCCGAGCTGTTGAACTTAAGAACGAATCATAGAAGCGACCCGTTCTCATGTGACAAGTGTCAACTGTGTACAAATGTTGGGCGCGCGTTTGGCGTGTATCCCGACTACGCACCGGTGCCGAAGGGATCAATGACGCTAGTTCCTCAGAGCATCTTCCATTGTAATACCGATAGAACAAGGACAGCATACCTACCTGACGCCTGTGCTCTAAAGATTGCAGTCCGTTTGTTAAGATTGGGGAATCTATCAAACGGACCGCCCGTTTCTGCACAGAGTCAAGTAACCAAACTGAGTCATAATGTTCAAATGGAAGTGATAAAGAGTTATTAAAGTTCAAAATATTTGTGAGATTTAGGTCCATCATCCTTAGTTGATTTCATCACAATACTCACTTAGATGCATAACTTACATTCAGTGTATTTCGTTCAGACTATAATAAAAATAAAAACAATTAATGATTATTTCACAATTCAGAGTTCGAAGACAAAGCGCGTTGAAGTCAGTTATATGAAATGTATTTTGACATGGCGAATATTAAAATACTGAAGGTTATCAAAACAGTTCATCAGAATGTGATAATCTTCAAGACTGAATTCAAATGCGTGATAAACAGAGATGTGCTTTATTTCAAATAAATCCATTTCAAATGGAAATGCAAAATGGGTATTTTCCATTTTGCATTTTAAATGCTTTTCTAAAAACCATTTTGCATTTTAAATGCTTTTCTCAATGCATTTCCATTTTAAATGCTTTTTTGCAACATTCTTCCTACTATCTCCATTCATCTGTTTTTCATAAGCCCCAAATATCAGTCGGTCCTCAACCTCGCTATGAGAGATAATTTACATTTGTCAAGTTGCTCCCTGGTAGGAGCCCTGACAATTGAGTGATACCATTAAAAAAATACTGATTCAAATACTGAACATGGGGCCATGACGATGTAATATTAAATGTTAGATATTAGTTTCTATGTTTTTAAGTTGGCAACATTAATCCCGCGAAAATTTTTTATGGTTTTATAATCTGTAGTCGTGGTGTTATTGGATTTACCATCATGTAATATGTTTGTTCTACATTGATGTCCATTATTAAATGACAAAATTGTTTAAAAATTCTATAATTATTCTAATTGTTTGACCTGAGAAACCATTTTGCATTTTCAATGCATTTTGAAAATAGGTATTTTGCATTTTGCATTTCAAATGCTTTTCTAAAAACCATTTTGCATTTTGCATTTTCAAATGGAAAAGTTTTGACCCATTTCCATTTTGCATTTCAAATGGTTTTGGGTACCCATTTTGCACATCTCTGGTGATAAACAATGACAAGGTGTATGCTCATAGAATATTCTAACACAGTGAACATATAAACTTGCTGTCCCTTTTCCGCTACACAATTAGTAGGCGTAAACGAGCCACAAGACATTGCGCACAACTATACAGCGAAAGTGATGTATATTTTTAAATCATTAGGTTAATGGAAAACATATCTACATTGAAAAATACGCATCAGCCGTTGTCTATATCCTATATTTATTAGTACACGTAGTCAAATGAATAAATGAGATGAAAAGTAAAATAAACAAACTGTAGCAGTAAAACTGACACAAATAAATCTAGTAATAATGGTGCAAACTTAAAATAATGAGAACCGAGATTATTTCACTTGCGATATCATGCACCTGATCGAACTAGAACCGACATGAACAGGAAATAATGTAAGCTTCCTAACATTATTTTACAAGCATCGTATACACTTGCTGTCCGTCTTCCGCTAGTGATAATAAGTTGGCGTAAACAAGACAACTTTTCCTCGCCGGTGGGAACATATAATACCAATGGACAAATACATTCAATGCCAAGCATTTTTATTGCAGCCAACTTTCGGTGCATTACCTTTACTAAGAATAATAATATTGTGAGGCTGAGGGGAGTTGGGAAAGAGATGAGGAATAGGAAGGTTAAGAAGTACCTGGCTATTCAGATCTGGGCACCAAACCAGACTAAAGCTGTTTCAAGCAATGTTTCGATTGTGAACAGTGGTCTTTCAGCAGGGCGATACTGAAAGTATCTGCCACACTAGGCTTTTCATGATAGGTAACAATAAATAGTATTTAGTAGCTAATAAAAATACAATTATGTACATAAATACATATGTTAAAATATAGATAGGTATATTAAAATGCACTTTTTAATTGAAAACTTTATTAAATATTACAATTCAGTAGATAAATACATAAATTTATTTAATTTCAACAGTCAATATATTCGTACAATCACTTTTTAGACATCAAGAAAAATAAGGGAATCTTTATATAAATTTGGATGCTTGTTATATTTTACCTAAATTTGTTAAGAAGAATTTCATTAACACTTGGTTTGCTGTTCTACTGCCAGACTGCAGTAGCGCTGCTTCAACGCTGGCGGTAAAACGGAGAACTATCAACATGTTGATAAAAATAACTTTACTCTAAACCAAACCATCCATAAACCCGAGCAACACCAGGTACACAATTGCTAAAATGCAAAAAATTAAGCCAGCACAAGAAAAAAGCGTAATTTATGGCCAATGAGGTTGACTCGTAATTTGTTTAAATTTAGAAGAAAATGTATTATATTTAACGAGTTAATAACGACAGTAAAATTAGTTTTTCGTTATCTTATATGATTACGCTTTTTTCTTGTGCTGGTTTAATTTTGTGTAAAAATTTTCCGCATTTTAGCAATTGTGTAGCGATGTTGCTCGGGCTTATGTATGGTTTAGTTTAGAGTAAAGTTATTTTTATCGACAGGTTGAAGAGTTCTCCGTTTTAAAAATTTGATCATTTGATGAAGATATAATAATGGCATTCAGCATAAAGGCGGTAAATGCGAAAACACAGATCTGAAATACTGACAGTTTTCTAAGGCACAAGCTATGTAGCTTATCTGCCGTCTGGAGATATCATGCAACATACATAGCGCTACATTTGTCGTGTCTTTACGGCGCTCGGTTTTTGTCGTTTCCTTACCGTCCCGTGGGACAACTGTTGAACTTTACTACTGACTAATGGGTAGGTATGTTCCACTTTGAAAAAATTGTAAATTTATAAATTTCTCATTTATTATAATATAAAATAAGGCACAGGGTGTAATTTAGTAGAAATATTAAAGCAGTCACCACATGGAATGTCAGTGAGTTTAATTAATCTTTATTTAAAGCTTATAAATGTAATATATTATGTACACACTTTGGTAAAAGCTAAAGCAATAATAAATAACAAAAGGCATCAACCAATTAACTCATTGCGTGGACATTACTGCAGATGGGTTGCGATCGGCCGTGCCCAGTAAATTTTTTTTTTAAAAACATAATACGTAATAGATCTAAACATAATAGGAATTTATCCTTTTCAATGTAAATTTAAAATCATTAATAATAAATTTTTTCAAATTAATAATAACATATTAAGGCATATACAGATATAAGTAATATTCGCTGCTGTGGGTAGCGAAAACGTATTAAGTATTTGTATGGGTAGTCGGCTTGCGGGAAAACTCACCAATTCCACCATAATTGATGCTTTTTTTTGACTGGTCACGCACAATTTCAATATATGTGTATTTATTTATTATATTTATTCACAGACGGCACGAACGTGACAATCGACAATGTTTCGTTACCCATAGAACAAGCAAAATCCACCTATGTTTGAACAGTGAGAATACCGCACACCCACTCAGTTTTCGCTAACCTCAGCGACAGCGAATATCGCCTATGTGTAAATAGGCCTTTATAATATTTAACATTTGAATTTAGCAATAACAACATAATATAATAATTTAGAAGTAGCAAGCCATCATGATATCATTGGGAATCCAAAATGTGCGTAAAATAAGAAAGGAATAATTACATATTTATTAGTAGAGGCCCCGAGGGTTCATAATAAATCAACCTTTGTCAAATTAATAAATAATGCACATTTAAAACATTATTCTATTTTACGACAAGAATTTGCTTACAAAAATATTTTTATTTACATATTTCAATTTTCAAACGACTGAAAAAAAAATAGCAACACCAAAACATTATTCGAACCCTTATGTGGAAAACGAAAAATTTCATGCAAACGGCGCTATATAAATTGGCCAAATATTATTATTATTATTAGTGAGCACATACACATTAAGGGGGTATTTCACTATGTCGGGCTAAATATCTGACTAGCTATCCGTTGGCTGGCTTTAAAGATCAGAATAACTTCGTTATTCAACGGCGACCGTTTCACCATTGTTTCCGAGCTTCCGGATAGATAACACTCGAAATAGTCTGGCAACATCGCAAAATGTTTGCAGTTACTCCATCTACTGCAACGCCTGTCATGTTTTGCCGCAATGTCTGGAATGCTAGCGTCAACGCCAATTGATCTGTGGTCAACGCCGTCATCCAGTTTCCCGCCATAGTCCGCACACCGCAAAGTGTGCATTTTTTTGGCTATGTTATGTTGATTATCAGGTCATTTTAGATAGATTTGTGTCGAATTAATACATTGTTTCTTATTTTGAACACAATCAAATAATTCAGGATGGATCATACAAGCATTCAAATTCATTCAACAAAATTCGACTCACTTCTCCGCTGTCAAACTCGGAATGTTTTGACGCCATCTTTGATTCGAGGAATAGCGCCTAACGTGAGGTTCGAGCACTGATTAGTCAAATCGAACTTTAACCCGAGCGTTAGCGTTATTCAAATATAGTGAAAACGAAAAAATGACTAATCCGCGGATTAGTGCTTAGTCAGAACATAATCGGAGATAGTGAAATACCCCCTTAGTCAGATAAATCTTTAGGTAATAAGGTATATTAATTACATAACAGATAACATGTTTTATGAATTTTAATCAATTCATTAATAAATTTTGGATACGAAACACATAAAAAAATTTAAAAAACGAAAAATGCCATTTTTCCATATATTTTCTCGTTTCACTAAAATTTCCATAAAATTAAAAAATCCAGTCATGTTACAACATATTAACTAATAACACAATACAAAAATATAACTTTATCTCTATAATAGCGACATATTCCAAGCACCCATCGCACAAACCTTCAGTTTCAATGAAGTAATGGCTGACTTGTATTGAGAGCGCGCTATCGGCTTTGTATTGTCAACGATTTTTGCTGTGAATGTAGTTTGATATATGGCATGTAATTTAAAACAGAATCATTTCGATATTGCTGTATTTTGGCACAAGGGCTACTCATTATAATTACTTATTAATTAATCTTTTTCAATTATTTTATTTTAGTTTTTCTTGTATCATCAATTGTTATTTTTTTATGTTATTGTTTATTTGAAAAATAAAATTTTAACAGTGGTGAAATTCAACAAATCAAAAAATAGATATGCAGTAAAGGTGATCTTTGGTTATTAGTCGTTACATAAAGGCGAATATTATTTTATTGGCCTTTAATGTAAATCACTTTTTGGATATTCGCCTGCATGATCACTCAATTACTGGAATTTGCCGTGGAGATATGAATTATCTGGCTGTGCCCGAACGCAGTTCGTGATGCAGTTATCGCCTGACTGGCCAGGTTCTTTAAGTAAACATACCCCAACGGCCGGGCTTTTTGGCACATAATTATAATTCATATTTACATAACCATTATTTAAATTGAGGTTTTTCTTTTTGAAAATGTTAGAATGATTCTTATGATTAATATTTTCAAAATAAAACAATGCATTTTGTGACTATTTTTAATTTGGTTGTTTAGCTATTTTGGCACTAAAAGTCGCACATGTCAAGCTTGCGCGGTAACTGAAGTACTTAGGTACAAAATACAATATTAACTTAATTTAAATACATATGTCGTGTACACAAAAGATTGGCAGTGATATTATTTGTCATATGAATTAGACCAGTGTTTATTAAACATTTTTGTACTTCCTAGGATATAAAAACTTAAATAAAATACCCACTTAATTTTTAAAAAAACTTTCTCTAACAGCATTACTATGAACTATGTAGTTCGTAAAGGCGGTAGAGGCGCTTCTCAAATACAGGACATACATTATTATGTTATTCGGTTGAGTGTCGGAAATCAAACATGGTTTAATTATTTGGATGCTGTCCTTTTTATAATTAACTATGGCACTGTTTAAACAATATACAGTAGAACCCCGTTAATTAGAACCCTGTTAATTCAAACCCGGATAACTGCAAAAAAATTTCGCGAAAAAAAAAAAAAAAATTTACAAAATGTTTTTTTTAATTCGAAATTGGTTAATCCGTAATTTGTTCTTGCAAAAATAAATATCGTAAAATTTCTTAAATCTGAATCTGAAAGACAGCCGAGGCGGTAAACGAAGAAAATTGTATTTTTACTTGGTTATACATCGTCCTAATTGGTATTATTATTTTGTAAATCTGAATCGTTTTTTTTTTAAAGAAAGACAAACATTCCCGGGTTAACCAGACAATATTTGAAAATCTCCTACTACCACCCCCGTAAGCGGAAAATGTTATGATGGAGGACTTAGTCAACCGAGAAATTGAACACACTACGCCTGGGTGGGACCCAAACGCGATGTCAACTCAGTCACCGACCGGTCAAAGATGGAATCGGTTCACTGGAATGCCATATTTTTCGAATATCAAAGTTTGTAGGACTGACAATTTGTTTTACGTGAATTATGTCGTATTTTTTACGAATTTACACCAAATATCTAAATTTAAAGGGCCGACAGCGAAGGAAATCGGCCGTAAAAAATTTACATGGAAATATATTGTCTTTTTATGAATTCACTTTGAATAACTGAACTTGAAGGGCCGGCCGTGACGAAAATCGGCTGAGAAATTTCACATTATGCGGAAACACATGGTATTTTTCCGAATTTTCTTCAAATATATGAGTTTAAAATTCCGGCTGCGACGGATTAAAGTGGAAATATAATGTATTTTGACGAATTTAAGTCAAATATCTGAATTTAAGGACCGGCCGCGAAAGTTTGATTTACGCGGAAATATGTGATATTTTTATGAATTTACTTTGAATAACGAGAACTTGAAGGGTCGACCGCAGCGGTAATCGGCTGCGAAAATTCGATATGTATGGGAATAATTTATATTATTACGAATTTACTCCAAAGATAATTCCCGAATTTGAAGGGGCGGCCGAGGAACTCGATTTTCACACCCTTTTTTTATTTTTATAAAATTCGAATTGCGTTGGAATTCGTTTATTCGAAATCCACGGGACATCAAAAATCTAATTAACGAGGTTTTACTGTATCTAGGTATCTCATTCTTATATCTTATTATGTTAAAACAAAAAGTAACATTGTTTTGGTAAGGTGCCACAAACAACCTCCTATATAAATGTACACACACTGATATCCAAGATGGCCACCGATCTTTCTCAAACGAAATACAATTTTAGAAATTAGATAAAAGTTTTAAAATATCAATGAAAAAATCCCGCCAATTGTAATCATACAATTTTTAACACATCCTTTCCTTCAGTGGCTTAAAAAAAGAAAGAAAGTCTAATATTCTCAAGCTATGAATAACCTAAGAAATCCAACCTAGAAATACTGCTACTACATATCATCATTATTATGCAACAATGGAGCAGTGGAGATGTTAAGCAGATTAGTATAAGACTAGCAGATGAAGATGATTGAACCCACAATGCCTGGGTAGATGTCGATGTCGATGCTTTGGATCGCTCAACCAACTACATAACATGTCATTGAGATAAATCCAAATACCACGTACAAACATATATTTTGAATTCAAACAACTGCCTCAGTGTCTTGGCATTTATATAGGAAGTTGTTGCCTAAACCAACACTGCATTCAGGTACTTAGAAGTGTAAATGTAGTTATTATTCCTACGATGGCAGAAAATTACTTATCACTATTTGCACTTAATATTGTGCATTTATAGAATATATTAACGTCAAAAGTATTTGTAACAATAATTAATTAATCTTCCTCCAGGAAAGCGGGGTAATCACTTATAAATTATGTAACACTAGAAATAAATAAAATAATACATATTTGAACAAACATAACATTTTATGTCGATTGAGACACTATGACACATTGTACATTTATATGTTTATTTATAAGATATACTTAGGATGGGTTGTTTCACAAAATTTTAACAATTCGTTAAATTTCAAAGTTGTTATTATATCGATATTAACCAGTTATTTAAAAAAATTAAATAGTGACAAAACTTGAATAGAACCTTCACAGAACTTGAAAATCAACTTTGAAATTTGATGAATTGGCATCAAAAACAATGAATAATAAATCATCCAAGTTCAGGCAAAAGTCACAGGCATAAGTTTTGAGATATTCAAATTTGAATATTAGAGAAATAATCTTATTTGGACGGTTTTAATTTTTTTTCTTATCGCAGGGACGAAATATTACTTGATTATTTTGATTAGTGGTAACCATAGACATCCAAACTAATAGACTTTCCATAACATGAAATCAGGGTATCATTAATTTTGACGAGCTGGAGCTGAACCATATTTTTGTCACCAGGAGGGTTTGAGAATGCTTTGAATAAACTGACATCAGTCGTACATTGACCAGTGAAGAGCGCACATGGAAATAACCAGACCATGCGCAGAAAAGAAAAGTTCACTAAAGGCAAAGGTTTGCAGCACTTTGTCACTATGAGAATTTTCTATGCAGAATCTGAAAGTTTGTTCTTGACGAATCGCTTGGCGCAGCGACACTAAAATTGAGTGAGGTGGGTAAATTATAACACACTGTAAAAGTGTCAAACTAAATAGTGTCACAAAATATAAAATTTTGGAAAAAGCAAAAATTTTTGTCTACCCGATTTGGGATAATAGGTAGCTAAGTTTTTTACGCAGCAGGCAATTTGCGCGCCTTAGTAAAAAGGACAAGTAATTTGTAAGCAGATTTTTTTTTTTGAGCAACGAATGGTTATACTACAATGCGATTTGCCTGTATACTGTCAGATTCATTTATTGACAAATCAGCGAAAGTGGGACGGTCACGGAGCCTCCTGCGGTCTGCGCACTGATTGGCTCGTATATTCATTTGAATATTTATGGTGGTAACAAAACTGCATTTTGTGTAGCAAAACGGTAACCTAGTTGTAACTTATTTGTGAAAAACCAGTTTTTGGTCCAGTATTAGCTGCATCTGGAAATAGTTTAAGAAAAAAATTATATTAGAACACAGCATTCACTGAGTGTGATTGTTAAGACTCATCTGAAAGCTGTAACGTTATGGTTACAGTGGTGTGGACATTGCGTATACACTAGATCAGTGGTTCTTAACCTTGTTGGAGGTACTGACCCCCACCAGTTTCATATGCATTCACCGAACCCTTCTTAATTGGAAAAATAAAATATGATTTTAGCCGACTAAGTATGCATTATTATTGATCACCTTACCTAGCGACTATTGGAGGCACGACATGAACCTTCTGCAGTTGTCTTCCTCGCTTATATACGGCGGCATAGTCAGCGGCAGCGGGCGTGACATGAGGCGGGCCTCAGCGTCACTGATCAGGGCGGCCCATAGACTGTGCTCCTGCAATAAACATTATTGTTATAATTCATCATTAACATCAGAGTGGAGGGCTTTTTCAACTGTGCAAATGACAGCTAAATAGGCGACAGATGGCCACGATAGACGACCAATGAAATAAAGATAAGTTACAACGGAGGTCTCAGTGGGAGGACCTTATGACTAAACGACATGTTATGGTTTTTTTTTTTAATTTTAAAAATAACTCAAACAAGCAGTCAGACAAGAAGAAGTAAGTCATGGAAGATCATGGCATTCTAGTCTGGATGAAATCATTCAGCCACTGAAGAGATAAATCCATACTTTGAAGGCCTCCATGGTCGAGGGGTAAGGCTCTCGACTAGTAGACCAGAGGTCGCGTTATCATATCCCAGCGTGACTAAGGACGGGTTGTTTCGGAGAATTTGAACAATTCTTCAAATTTCAAAGTCAATTTTCAAGTTCTGTGGAAGATTTTTCCAATTTCTGTTATTATTTCAGTTCTGTCAAGCAACCAGTCTACAATGATATAATCTTCTTTATGTGCCGTATCAGGTCCCCCCGACGTTGGCGATCACTCTTGAAAATGTCTCTTTGTCTTGCGCTGCCCGGAATAGCTCCTCCACACTTCTAATGCCGGTCCACTCTCGTATATTTCGCAGCCAAGACATTTGTCTCCTACCAGGCCCTCTGCGACCCTCTATCTTGCCTTTCAATATTAACTGGAGCAAGTGATACTTCTCCCCTCGAAGTACATGACCCAGATATGAAATTTTCCTGATTTTTATTAATCTAAGCAGTTCTCTCTCTGCTCTAGCCCGCCTGAGAATTTCTGTGTTGGTGATCATGTCGGTCCATGGGACTTTGAGTATTCTCCGGTGAAGCCACATTTCAATGATATAATAACATAACTTAAATAGGACTTTCACAGAACCCGAAAATGAACGTTGAAATTTGATGAATTGTTCAAATTCTCCGAAACAACCCGTCCTAAGTAAATTTTAATTTTATTAATTTGTGTTATTTCATGGGTGAAGATCACCATTCAGAATTGAAACGTTGCTTGAAATGGCTTTGGCTGTGTTTAGTGACCAGATCTGAATAGCCAGGTACTTACTTCCCCACCTTCCTTTTCCTCATATCCTTCCCGTCCCCATTACTTTCAGCCTCACAACATACCCCAATTGGGGATGCCATAGTCTCACTGGCTCTGGACAGTTGGGAGCAATTGAGACTCTAAAAAAATAAAATAATTGTACTATGGACGACACCTTTACTTATTTACTAACTAAGTTAAGTTAGCTTACTTTCTTCCTATGGGTAAAAGTGATGAGACGTGTTCAAATATTTAAAGGAGCATATATTATCAATTTTCCAATTGACCTGTCTGGAGTCTCAGAGTCTCTTATGTAAATGAACAAAATCAGTTTTATTTCTAATTGGTAGGCATCGAACTGCATGTGGGTGGTTTAAAGCAAATTATTGCATGTCCAGAATAATTAGTTTTGAGAAAAACGCATTTGAATGGTTGACTCGCTGTGTCAGGTTATTAAGTTTCAGTTTTGAAATTGCAAAATGTGTCTGTGTAAGATAATATATATAACCCCTCAGACCTCTGGCATATTCTAACAGAAGGTAGGAGTATTTCCGCTTTGCAATAAACTCCAAATAAATGGAATATTTTTAAACGTACACAAAAACAGTTTTTGAAATGTGATGGAAAGACGCTTTCGAATTATATTAATATGTATTAGAAATAAACATGTAACTTTTGATATTTGAATGCAAACACAAAAAAGTTTTGAAAATGGCTCGCCTTACACTTAAATGATAACGAAAAAAATAAAAAGACACTCAAGGTGGGTGTTTATTAGAGAAATGTAAACATTATTGTTACTTCATCTTTTTTGTCTTGTGTAAAAATAATTTTAAAAATTCACAATGTTTCATAATTTTTTTTCAATTGCGGTTGGAAACTTTAATTCTTCTGTGGTTAACTTTTAGATTTGAGTATAAAGCATGATGTTTCCTCTTTTTTACACCGTTTAGGTCATATTTCTCGCCATGATCTACGAGGGCTGTTTCCAAAAGTGGACAAATTAACCAGAGCGGTTAAACTATATAACCCATATTTACCTAAAAGAGGACACACAATAACTATGCTTTAAACTATGTCATTATCTGTTCAGTGCATACGGCAAACATAGGTGTTTCGGTAACCGGATAAAACAGAACATAATAAAAAAATAGGTTAAGTAAAGTTTATGTTAAGTTTGTTTGTTTTTTCTTCAACTTATCATCAATTTTCTTCACTGTTCTGTTTCGTCATGGAACCAGATTTTTCGACTTCACTTACACTGAGAGCTTCAGGATTACAGCAGACGACGCAGCTCTTCTTGGCGCGGGTGAGCAGCACGGACATGCGGCCCGGGTCGTCCAGGAAGCCGATCCCGGAGCTGCGGGCGCACGATACCACTACCACATCCCGCTCCTGGCCCTGGAAACTGTCAACTGTCGACACCTCGATACGGCTGGAACGAGAACACAGATAATTATCAACAAGGTTTGATTTGGTAGACTTGTCTATTTTAATAATTTATGCGTGTTTCCTAACCTTCAAACATAACTTTGATTGAGAAAAAGTTGAACTTTAATGTATCTTTTACCATCTCCCCACCACATATATAGTTATTTCTTGTAGTAATTAAGTTGAAACCAAGTGCTATTTATATATTTTTTACATATTTAGCGTGCTGTGGAATTCGACAAGTTTATCTTTAATTTTAGAGATAATCGAGAATTAATTAATACAATTAAAATCTGAATAGAAGTTCCAAACAAGGACTATGTAGAAACTTTCACGCTTCATATTTTTGTTTAACACATTGAAAGAAATTATTAGTGAACTATACATGTTGTAGGAAAGGGGAAACAAAAAACACAAGAGTCGTAAAAATGACCCATTCTCATACAAATGTCAATCATTTTTATGTGGATGATGTATCTTTTGACCGAGCAGTTTTTGAAATTTTATGTGTCTATTTGTATATTAACTGAATCTCTAAGTAGTATAAAATAAAGTTGATATCCGCGTCTGTCTGTTTGTACGCTTAGTTCTTCTAAACTACGCAACGGATTTTGATAATTTTCACTATCATTTAGAGAATTTCTTCCGAAAGGTTTACATATATGATACATGCACATTATATTTATGTAGAAAGTAGAGAAAAATCGATATGATCAAGTTGTAAAAATATATTTTCGGGCAAAACATTAAGAAAGCTGGCTAAACCTCATGAGACACTTCAAAATAATGTACTACGGAATTGTATATCTTAAAAAGGCATACAGAAAAGTCCGCGATTTTATATGTTAATCTCCTAAGGACAACCCCCAGCAAGACGTAAGCTAATATTTTATGAATTGTTTTCTCGTAAGTGAGAAAATCTGTGAGAACGCAGTATAAATAAAGGAATTATACTAGTCACAGAGAGGTATATGCAGGGGCAGTTCTTCCCTTAGGTCAATTGGTGTTTGACCCCCAAAAATTATGTAAATTAAAACAACTGGTCTTATTCTTAATTTATTTGAAATGCACAGTGAAATAGCGGAGCTGCGAGTGGCGGCGGCGAGCGACAAGCAGTGACATCTGTTGTCTCTAACAGAAGCTTTCATTCACAAGTCCACACAATTCGCTGGGTCAATAGAATGTCCCAACTTTGGCATCTTCTGTCTCATAGAATAAATGACATGGCACTATGTCTTTCGTCTAAGTAAAACTTAGGTACCGAAGAAAGCTTAGAGAAGTTTACGTCATTACCGTGAGGGAGACAGCACAATGAATATTACATGTTTTAAGGAGAAGGTGACATAAACATATGTCGGTTTTCATTTTACACGCTTGTCGTGTGTGGAACAATGGTTGTTTTTCAACTGCAGTTGAATTTGCCATAAGTATATGGATTGTGTAGTTATTTCCAATTTACTATATTAACATAATATGTATTTTGAGTAGCGGACTAATGACGTACCTACCTACAAATTGATATAGATAATAACATAAGGACATTTTTCAAAGTATCAAATAAAGATTATTCATACATTTTTTCAAAGGATCTACCACAACTGGATCCCTAGAGCCACCTCTGGTTATATGTGACATCATCGTTTTAATGTTTTTTTCATTTTTAAACAATACGTGTGAGAAAGAAGAGGACGATCGTCGATGACGTACGTACAAACTCTCACTGGGACTATTTTACATGGAGATGGATGCAAAAATTTAGAAAATAAATACAAAACTATGAAAATCTAATTTTTTTTAAATGCAAACCGGGTTGTGAGGTTCCTCAAGTTGTGTTGAATGGCCTCTCTCTGGGCGGTGTACGGCGTTAGCACGCAAATGCTCAAATTTAGTTCGTTCTCTCGCACGTGCGTGTCGATGGCGAGCGCAAGTCGCGCCACCACCTTGGCTTCTTCCGCGTTGGCACCGGACTCATCTTGGCCTCCGCTGCGGCCCCGAACCTCCATCACCCGGTACGGGGGAAGTCCGCAGAGCATGAGCATCCCGGACGTAGGGGAGTTGCTGCGGCCGTCCTGCAGCTTGCCCTCGTAGAAGGCCAGATTGGGGAAGTGGGCGATGTCTGGATGCATTCGGTACTGGATGTTCAGTGGCAGCATGGACGAGTTATCCGAGAATTCGCAACAGTGGATCAAGCGGGAGAACAGGCTTTCGCTTAGACCGTGCTTTCTAGCATGCTGAAAACATCAAACAATGATAAATAAAGTAAAATTACTGATTTAATACATAGACAGACGACCGGGTTTCGCTTAGCTCAAGCCCCGACAGAAAGTTGAGCGGGGAACATTTGTCTCAATTTGGCCATAGAAATCCGAACTGTATGTGTTGTAGCCCCATTTTGTTTGAACCATAGAACTCCCAGATTAGTTTTGTCACTCAATTGTTGCTGCAAGAGAAGCAGCCCAAAACTTCACAAATAGACTACATCGGTGTATTGCTGCTGAAGGCTGCCATCTTGCTGAAGTGGTATTCAAAACTTAATGAAAAAAATTGGATTATACACAGATCATAATAAAAAACATTTAAGTCTCTAAGTTGATCATTTCTTTTGATACCTCCTCAAAACCGGGTCATTACTTCTGCCCCACTCTGTACATCAAATCCCTCATGAAGCTTGAACTAAGCAAACACGTTCGGCAGCTAATGAATTAATTCAATAAAATGGCATATTACAAAGTGTATTTTCGTATTTTAAAAAGTCACTAACTACAACACACATTTTTTTGAGATTCTGTATACGATTTTTAAGTTTATGTAATTGAAATTTCAAAGTTTTATGAAAAAATTTGAGCATTCAAATAAAATTATTTGTCTAACATTCAAATTTAGATATCTCAAAGCTTTTTAATGTGGGTTGGTGTTTTTTGTCTGCATGCTAAAAAAATAATGTCAAATCCCCAAATTTTTGTTTTTTGTCAAATTTAACATTTGAATCACTGAACAGAAAAACAATGGAAGTGTGATCTATAATGATTTGAAAGAAAACTGATGTTGCCAATGCACATAAGACTTTTCAGATCCTAGGACCTGGACAGACAAACAAAAAAGATTATCTGTTCAAGAAAGAAGGTTGATATTTTAAAATGTTTGACTAATTGGCACACAGACACTCCCACAATAAACTTCTATAAGTTTATCTGCTTGAATAATAGATTTAAATGTATGAAAGATTAAATTATAGATTTTGATGGTTTTCATTAACTAACTATGACAGGGTTCTACACAACTACAAAAAAAGTTTTGCTACATAAAATATTATTTTTAAATAAAGTCCTTAAAATTCAAATGAAACATGAATCCAGTGTAACATAATAGTGTGCAATAAATAAACATGCTCAAAAACAATGATATTAATATGCAAAATGTTGGACAAAATGATACATTTTTAATGAAATGATGAGACTTAAATACATATCGTCGTCAAAGCGAAAATACATCGCGTTTGTCAAAAACGTTAATTGTTCAGGAGGAAATAGAATAATTACTATTAAAATAACCCTATGAGTCATCGTTTGGGAATAACTAACATAAAGACATTCAGTCAAATTTAAACTTTACACTAATTGAGGAAACTTTACTGGGGTAAAAACCATTAATAATTTCTAATATTTTATTCAGAAATCAATTAAGAAATCAGTAATTGAAATTAAAATACCTACCTAGAAATAATATAAATGTATCGTCTCTAAGTGGGCTACCCACAGTTTGATAATGCCTTCAAGAGGCGAAACAGCTGTCACGCGTAATAATAATTACACAGCAGAACTTGTTTAAAAATAAACTGTTTTTATAAACCCAATAACAATATTATTGAATATATAAAAAATAAAATAAAATGGAGTTCTACAAATTAAACTTAATAACAATAAATAATTCCCTGTCCGCTATGTTTAGCATCCGTGAGTAAAAGATGTATGTTACATTGTGTCATCACAACTCTAAAACGACTTTGTTAGACGATGTGTCCATGAATGTGTTAATAATCATAAGAATTATTATGAAAATCATTTTTAAAAAACCTTATGACTTCCCTCTTCAAGAACTATTTAAACAATTCAATATAAATTCAGTAACCACTTTATATTACATATAAACAAAATGCTATCTTTCAAATCTACAAATAATACTTCACAAAAACAATTTATTCACCCGTTAGATTCAATCAGCAACAGGTTTAAGACAAAGAGAGTAATACCCATCCCAATTATTCATTCCACTGCCCAACATAAATACTCAACCAGAGCAATATGCCAAAATTACTGGTTACTCCCAGTTTGAACACATCTTTTTGACAGAGAAATATAAAATTCTATGCTACGAAATTATACAATGCTCTACCAAATCAAACAAAAAAATAACGGAAATCAATATATTTAAAACAAAGGTAAAAACATGGCTCAGAGAACAAAGTGATATTCAACAGATATGATTTTGTACTACAAATAGTACAAAATTATATTATCAAGGTTATATATAATAAAAAGAGGACATTTTCGACTGATCAATTGTACAAGGAATCTCAACTATTCAATCTCCGTAAAGTATTTTTACTTCAAAGCCTGAAATATGTCATGAAAAACCAAAACAAATTTCAAAAATATGAACCCAAAATCAACTTTAGAAGAAATCATGTATTTTATACCCCATAAACCAATACCAAACTAATGCAAACTCACAGTAGCTTTATTGGACCTCGCACTTTTAATCTATTACCAAAAAAAATTCAAGTTACAACTAAACTAGCGCAATACCAAAAAGAATTAAAGTTGTGGCTGTACAATGCAAATGTTGAAGCATTATTCATTTAATTTTTACTTTTTTCTATTTTGTTTCTGTATAGTTATTATTATTTTATTTTGTGTTCTTTTAATTCATATATATTATCTTACAATCTTTATTTTTACTTTGATTTATTTTTAATATGCACCTCTTGCACAATCTTTTAGACTAACTTTAATTATAATCCTACCGTTTTTCTTTATTATGCTTACTGTTATTTTTAGATACAAAAATCTAATGTATAAACTTATATTACCCACGCACAGGCTGCGCCTTAGTGGGTTCCCTTTCCTATTATTATAAAACTGTAATGTCAAATATATAAATTGGGAAAAAATAAAGGAAATAAAAAAAATAAAAAAAAATAAAAAAATTATAAACATTATGAAGAAGATGTAAAAGACAACTTGAAACTAAATACTAAAGTTTAAAAACTAGAGGCCGCCTCAGAATGTTAAACCCTAGTGTGGACTGTGAAAAAAAATAGAATATACTTATATGTATCATACTTTATACCTACATCATGAACAAACTTTGCATTTGCAACTAATTTAAAAAAATGTTGAGAACCACTCCGTCTCAATATCATTGTTACTATCTAGTGTAGGATGGCACTATATATTATTTTTCAAACAAACACAAACTAAAGCCAGGATCACACCTGATCGATTTCATAGAATCTATGAAATTGATCAGTGAGAACGGGCTTTTCTATGGAGTAGAAACTAAAATTGAATTGCTTTCATTCTATAAATTGACCATAGATTATTTTAGAATAGATCAGGTTTGAATGCAGCACAACAGAACACAATCATGAAAATAGACTATTTAAAAATCAATAATGATTTCTATAAATTATAACTTTTAAAATTGTATTAATTTGGTAAAACATCTTTCTACTCCTAAGTTAACGCACTTCGGCCGGGAAAGGTAGTTCTACCCGTTTGGTCGATTGACGCTTAAGGCCGGGAAGGGTAGTTCTACCTTTTGCGCCGGCCTCATTTCAATGGCAGAAAAGACGGAATTATTCAATGTTTTTATATTAATATTATATACCAATCTCTTTATAAAGGTCCAAACTAAATGTAAATAATTATCGAATCGTAATGCAAGTCTGTTTTTTACATTTATTTTCGTGCCTTTCGTTTATATCGGGATAGTATACTATTTGTTATTGAAATAATTCAATACCTGGAATGAGGGTTTTTATGACCACGAAACCCGATTCAAATCTCTTTATTTTGCACCCACTCAACTCCTATATGATATATTATATTTTTTTTTACATATAAAACATCACTAATTTTTTATATGGCTCAACACTGACTTTAACTTCAGTTTATGGAGTCGTATTACAAAAGTAGACTTTAATTTCAGACAAAAATTCTATAGTGAGGTGTGGTAAGTACTATGTAAAAAATTTAATTCAAATTGTGTATTATTTTCAAAGATATATATAGCTGTTTAAAACAAAATCCACCTTCTCGAATGTGACCCTGTTTTCGCCTGCATGAAGTGTGTTATTATAAAAAATTCAACTTTAAATACTTTGTATAACTATATCTTATTAACAAAAATAATAATTTGTTTGTTATTATAATTTTGTAAGTGTAATAATTATTGTTAATAAGAATATTTTTATTAGTAAAGTATAATTGGTTTTATTTATGTGTATTACTCTTATTATACTTATCATTAAATTTATAGTGTGTTCAATAACTATGTCATTCAATACTATTATCATTATTATAACCAAGCACTTATTATCACTTAAATTAGCTCAAGCTATGGAGAGTAGTCTTTAAAAAAATTATAAAAATGCTTTAAATAAATAAATAACTAATATTATTAGAAAACAAAATGCATGTATATAATGAATTTAAGTAACCACAAATAATATATTTTTGAACAAAAAAAAAACAGAACCCTGTCATAGTATATTAGAAATAACATTTACCTTTTGACTGAAACAAGAATTACAAAACACCTTGTCCCTTTTGGTCACCGGTTGATAAACCAGGCGACTACTTACTAGCTCCTTGCAAGTATGGGAAACGGGGAACAATGTTGGCTTTTTCTAAAACATAACAAAACATTGTGACAAATTCCTCCCGTCTCGTTAGGTTTTGTTAGTCGTCAGGGATTATTAGAGGTGTTATATTTTCTGTTCCAGAATCAGAAGCATGACTAACATGTAAAAAATAGCCGAAGAAAACAGAGAAAAAAACCAGGGTCTGCATTGAACGAGGCCAACAACCAGGGTCTGCATTGAACGAGGCCAACAACTAGAGTCTGCATTGAACGAGGCCAACAAAGTAAGTAAGTGAAAGCATTGTATCGAAACAATGGTCATCGAAAGGAAAAGAAAATTATGTTTCATGTGAACTAAGCTGTGATTTAATGAGCAAATGGCATTAGCATGCAATAAATAAAGATGGTGTTGGCATTAATAGACGCCACCTGAGTCGAGAAAGTGTAGAAATTTTATAAAACTCAAAAATTTTATGGCAACACTGATTTTAGAACAAATAATAGTAGATTCAAATGTGAGGTTATGTTTGATTCCCGAATTTGACATTTGCCATTGGAAAGAAAAAATGTCATGGCAAAACCATTTAATAAAATTGCACATGCATTTCAGATACTTTTATTATATTGATTTAACATCTAAATTCTTTCTTCTATGAAAAAAAATACACATTCAAAAAAAAAACTTGACAAACTTTCTTTGAATTCCGCCTCACGCTATGCAAAAAAATTATGGATATTAAATTTCCTTAGAATAATATGATGTACATAGAATGTAGAATCATCTCCCTTCAGGGAGCAAATATTCAATTGGACCAGAGTGCATTTAAAACCATTTAAGTAACTGGAGTGCCCTCCATTTCTTTCTACCCTTTCTTCAGAGACCGTAGTTAATTATTGCCGCTGGAGAGCAACAGCTAGTAAATGACTCCTGTATTAATATGAAATCATTTAACCCTGTCCATATGTCCATTACATAAAAACCCTGAACAGACAAAGCTTGAAATTAAAAATAAAAACCAAAATGAAAACAGAATCATGTATGAACCAATGATGTGAGGTACGAAATCATTTTGTTTTTAGGCCAAAGCGACGAATACAAATATTTGGACTTCCTCTTAGGAAGGTCCGTGATATGTGAGACGACTCAAAAGAAACCGGAATTTATGTATGAAAATATATGTACATTAATGCACATGTTCTACTTTTGGTAACCTTCAAAGTACCATAATATGGGGCGACTTTTGAATCAAGGGGCAACTTTGATCATCGCCGATATCTGCAATAATTCTCGCTCAATCACTCAGAAATTACTTGCTTCCTTTTAATGATTTTTTTTTTCAGGCAACATAGACACAACGACACATCAAAAATAATTGTCACATTTTTTGGTTTCGAGTTATATTCAGACATATTGTCGGTTCAATTGTAAAAACAATTTTTGTTAGATATGATTTTTCCATTATAAAAATATTTTTTTTTATGACATTTTCATTGACAGAGAAATTTAAATGCGTTTTATAAATAATTCCATTCCATTATATAGTTTTGTCTTATTTATATTGTAAAGTATATCAGTGTCTATCGATATATTATATAACCATTTGCATATTCGAGCTAGCATTTTTTTTCTTACAAAATCATGGTATATCAAATTTGCCCCACTCCAAATGAAGACTTTAATTAGGGACCTTTTTTTTTACTCCCCAAACACAAAAACATTTTTTTTTAATGTGTGCACTAAATGACAAACTGTAACACAAATCTATATAAGTAAAAATGTAAATATTCATTTGTACAAAAATCTTAAATCTCCGTAGGTTCTTCCCCGATTGCTTTGAAATTTTGACACAAAGTTGCGATCGACTACGGGTGCGTTTTTATATACCTATATTATATGGATGTTACCTGTGACAGGTAAAACATTCTTTTTTTCTGTTGGACAAACATGCTTTTTTGAAGAACTGCGCCATCTGTCGGAAGTAAAATAATCCACGCCTTGCTTGCTTTTTTTAAAAACCAGCGCCATCTTTTGGACAAACATGCTTCTTTTGAAAAACAGTTCCATCTGTTGGACGTAAAAGTAAACTGAGCTATTGTTTCCTATTGCATTGTTAAATTGAATTTCCATATATATTTTGATTTATTTTCATTTTGAGGTAATTATTTCATGTGACATTGCGTTGGAATTGAGCTGTGTGGTTTACCATAGCGTTCATATCGTTATTATAGTTTATTTATTTTGTTTTTCATTCTTATTTTCAAGTTTTGCAGTTTCATACATTTTTGTTAAAACTTTTTCTTATTCTTCAGTTTTTATGCTTTAGTTAATCCAAATAATGTCTCGCGTAAGATAAAACTTAGGTCGTCGTACTCGCGGAGCAAAAGCAGTGTGAAGAGTAATTACAAATCAAACTCAGGAAGAACGGGCATCTGCGAATGAGCGAAATAGATAAAGAAAGGCTCCAATATGTGTCGAAGAAGTATCAGAGCGATGTTGCGAGCACAGCAATCGCGTTCTGCAGCTTCAGATCTGCTTCGTTCTCAACAGAATGAAAGTGACAAGGCTGAGAGTGGCCGAAAGACGACAAAGAGAAACAGAAAACCAGCATCAAACACGACTACGTGCTCAACAATCGCCTTGCATTCCGGTACAACCCAACTGATGATTATAGTTATCCGGCATGTTCTCATTGGCACTTCATAGTGCCAATGAGAACATGCCGGATAACTGGCTGAATAATATGACTGAAGTGTGTCCTTATTGCATGGCTCTGAAATTTAATGGAGAAAAGAAAAGAATATGCGCCAATAGTAAAATTAAACTGCTTCAACTAGAAGAGCCGCAAGAGCTATAAAAACTTTGCTTGCCGGGTATACTGCTGAATCAAAGCATTTCCTATCTAACATCAGGAAATACAAATTATGTTTCCAAATGACGTCGTTCGGAGCGGAAATCGTAACAGTTCAATTCATGCCAACTTTAAAAGTGAAAGGACAAATGTATCATAAAGCCGGTTCCCTGTTTCTGTTCACACAAGGTCAGCATAAATGCCTACAAATGTATTTCATCGGTGATGGCAATGATGAATTAAATGCAAGCTGCGGAATTTCTACCGGCACAAAAGGTCCATCGTTTCCCAACTGCAAGAGATTATTCACAGTTTATTCATAACAGCAATGTTGAGATGCTGACTAAACGCCTGCTGGAGAACATGTGCGAAGATTCAATGCTCCAACTACAGACAAAGTGGCAATTATAGTCAGAGATCAATTCCAACCTAGAGACCTGTTCTACATCGGAGAAACAATCATTTGACAAAAGGTGCAGAATCTCATCGATGCTACGATGCCCTGCAATATCCAATCATTTTTGGGATGGTGCCGATGGATACCACTTCAACGTTAAGATGATAAATCCAGTCAGTGGCGAAGAAACAAATATGAGATGCAGCGCTTATCATCATTTCTCATCATTCATCACATTTTGAAATGTCGTCAATTGTTTCACTAATACATCGTAGATATGTATGCAAAAATCGAAACAGAATGTTTGATATTCGTCCGTTTGAATCAAAACAAAGCTTCTCTCTAAAGAATACGTTGGTTTGCGAGATGCAGTTGTAAATGACGGTAATACAACTAACATTGGAAGACTAACGATTTTTGTATCATCATATACAGGCAGTCCACGCCATACGCATGAGTATGCTCAAGATGCAATTGCATATGTTCGTCACTACGGGCGTCCACACCTATTCATTACCTTCAAGTGCAATCCAGCTTGGGACGATATACAACAGCTTTTACTTCCTGGGCATTCGCCGGTGGATAGGCATGACATCACAGCACGTGTTTTCAGACAGAAGCTGATGGATTTCATGGTAAAACATAAAGTTTTTGGGTCTGTGCGCTGCTGGATGTACTCAGTGGAATGACAAAAGAGAGGATTGCCATATGCACATATACTAATCTGGCTGGATAACAAAATCACTTCAAACAAAATCGACGATGTAATGTGTGCTGAGACATCCGATGCCGATGTCAATAAGAATTTGCATGAAGTTGTGACGAAAAATATGATACATGATACATGATACATGGACATGACAGACGGAAAATGCTCTAAGCGATGTCCTTTAGAATTAGTATCCAACACAGTTAGAATTAACAATGGATATCCTTTATACAGAAGAAGATCAAAAGAAGATGGCGGTAAAGTAGCAACAGTAAAAAATGCAAAATGGTGACATCGAAATAGATAAACGGTGAGTTGTTCCATATTCGCCTTTGCTATCAAAAACATACCAAG
This sequence comes from Hesperophylax consimilis, assembly GCF_061612785.1. Taxonomy (NCBI): domain Eukaryota; kingdom Metazoa; phylum Arthropoda; class Insecta; order Trichoptera; family Limnephilidae; genus Hesperophylax; species Hesperophylax consimilis. The sequence goes on from NC_142842.1 coordinate 36,648,772, forward strand.
CGCAAATAAACATGGAATACTGTAATTCAGTTAAATCGATCAAGTAAATTTGTAAGTACGTGAATATAAAGTCAGCGACATGGCAGTTTTTGGCGTGCAACCAGAAAGAAATGATAGGAATGCTGTCCATACATATCGATGAAATCGCACAGTATCAGGCTGGAAGATACATAAGCAGCAATGAAGCTGTATGGCGAATTCTTTCCTTTCCCATACATAAACGAAGTCCAGCTGTTGATCACTTAGCAGTACATCTAGAAAATGGACAACGTTTTTTTTTTCACAGCTGCAAATGTACAACAAAGAGCCCTGAATCCACCGGCTACAACGTTAACTGCTTTCTTCACGTTATGTCGAAATGAGGTGTTTGTGAAAATATTGCTGTATTCGGAAGTGCCTACGTATTACGCATGGGATGTCAGTAGAAAATCATTTAAATGATGCAAACGAGGAGAGCAAGTCGACGGACAACCTGGCATATTCAAAGAAACTAAGATAGGCAGACTGTACACCGTGCATCCCAATCAAGATGAATGCTTCTTTCTTCGCATGCTGTTGGCAAATGTGCCCGGTCCAACGTCTTTCCAGCAATTGAGAATTGTCAACGGCGTTACACATGTCACTTTCCACAGTGCATGTCAAGCTCTGAATTTATGGGAGAACGACTGACACTGGGATGTATGCATTAACATCACATCCAAATCAAATTTGTCCATTGTTTGCAATCATATTAACCGCCTGCTCTCGTTCATATCCAACAGAGTTATGGGAGAAATATTAATTGCACATGGCTGAAGATAGTTTCCGTCGAATAGTAGCGAACAAATTTCTCAATCAATTAGGAATGTCATCACCGACGAAACATCAGCCCATTTGGGAATGAATTAATATTACCTGCAGGAGATATGAGGAAAACATTACCTATAATTCCTCGATCGACACCAGTGGACGAAATAAATGCATGCCTGAAATACTCTGCTTTGAAGCAACAGGTTAAGACGTTAAAATGAACTATAAGTATGCGTGCCAGCTGCAAAACGATCAATGTGATATTCTCACATCAATTGCTGGAAATTGGGAAAGGTGTCGTTTGATCTGACCTCGGGATGAATTTTATTGCCTCATAACATGTAAAATTTAGTGTCGTCAAAAAGATAATTAGTTGATGAAGTATTATTTCCCAATATTTAAACCAATTATAAAAATCACGATTGTCTGAGTGAACGAGCAGTTCTTGCAGCCACGATCCTTCGATCGTGGCAGCGAGAACTGCTTCAAATCTTCTCATCTACAAACTTAACAATATTATTCTGTCTATCATTCAAAGCGAGGTAGTCACATACGAGTTCGTCGACACTGTTAGCGGTAGTGAATGTTAGAGGGTTAATTATCCAACAGAATTTTTTAATACACTCAAAAATTGGCGTGCTGATTATCATGTTGCGAAATATAAACCAGCCAAAGCTTTGCAACGGCACGTGGTAAAAAAATTAATAAGCAACGTCGTAGAAGCAAAAATCTTGACAGGACCTTTCAAAGGAGAAGATGTCTCCGTTCCTACTATTCTAACAGATATTCCATTTCAATTTAAGAGATTGCAATTCCCAATTTGATGGCGTTTGTTTAGGGTCAATCTTTAGAATTGTGCAGTTTAGATCTAGTCATAGATTGCTTCTCACATGGACAATTACATGTTGCATATTCTAGAGTCGGCAAACCAGACAATCTCTATATATACACAGACAATGGAACCTAAAATAAAAAATAATTTATATCCACAAGCTTTGTGACATTAAACATATTATAAATGTGCACTTTATCTTTTCTTTCTTTTTCCATTTAACCAGACTGAGCCATAGCAACGCGTTATCGGGTACAACTCTTCTCTACGATCAAATAATGCTGTCAATAACAGGGTTTGAGAAATCTTCTCCTTAGATGCGCCAGAGAGAACTGATAAAACCTCACTAGATTTATTGCAATTCCCAAATCGATTGGCGTTTGCAATCACCATCAACAAAACTCAGGGTCAATCTTTAGAATTGTATGATTTAGGTCTAAACACGGATTGCTACTCACATGGACAATTATTATTATGTTGCGTGTTCTAGAGTCGGAAATCAGGCAATCTTTATACATATCTGCAAAGACAAACTGAGCGACAGCAACGCATGGCTGGGTACAGCTAGTGTTTTTATAAAAGGGTTATTAAGGGTTATCAAAGTTAAAAATTGACCAAAGTCACTTCATTTTACGGTACTATATGTTCAATTAAATTCACTTTTAAAAACAAGTTTTTGTCCGCATAATTAATTGTGATGCATTTTACGTTTCTGCCCATTTTTGTTTCACTTCTTCAATGTCGGCAATTAGTTTTTTATAAATAAATCCAGGTTTCTTTTGGGTCCCCCTCGCACATAATGAATGGAAGAATGAATGATGAAAACAAGGCAGAGGAGGAAGGGAATAGTTTACCTGTGACATGACGAAAGCGGCAAGCTGCTGCTGGTCTCCGACCATAACGAGGTTGTTGATCCCTAGGGACAGCGGGATGAGGATCTCGGGCTCCGTGGCCTTGGCTGCCTCGTCCACAATACAGAATGTTATCTTGTTCTTGAGCCTGAAAATAGACTCCATTAACCTCTTCAGAATCGGAGTAGAAAATCCCTCCAAATACCCCCCCTACTGTTGGCCCAGAATTCATGGAATTGCGTAAAAATTACCTAGATGAGTTTCGCCCAAAAACCAGAATTAAAACTATGACTTATGTTTTGTTTTGCAGTTGTTTTCTATTTACTACATAATGTTTTCTTATTATTCACACAAATTTCAAGTTTTTAATGTAAAATAATACATAGTATACTTGAGGCACGTTTCAGAGTGGAAGATATGCTCAGTACCGCCCTGGTGTAAGACCACTATCCGGAATGAAAATGTTCCTTGAACTGGCTTTAGTTGTGTTTAGTGACTAGATCTGAATAGCCAGGTACTACCAAACCTTCCTCTTTCTCTCCCCACTCCCTTCAGCCTCACAACATATCCCATATTGGGGAATTCCATAATTCTACTGACTCATAGACATATGAATATTAGTAGACCTGCCCTAAGTGATTAAAAGCGTATTATTCCCCACTCCCCATACCGGTTCCATTGGAGCCGGCTGGGCTCGCGTATGGCCTCCCGTGAATCTAAAAAATGTGACTTCATCATTCTTGTGCGAACTAGCGTCGAGCTATGGTCGAGGCATTTAACGAAATAACACGGCAAAATGGTGGCTTGTGCTATGAAAACTTGTAAAAATAGATGTGAAAAAGAGAATAAACCCAATTGTCGTATTACATTCCCTATGTAAGCATTATTTTACTTTATTTTAAGGTTATTCACATCGTATAATATGGATGAGTTGTAGAAACATATACCATCACATCTTGATACATCTGGACGCAAAACACAAAGCCGTTTGCATAAGAATCAGGGATGTGCCTTCGCCTTTTGCGCTTTGATAAAATACATAATCGTATCATTGTATTTTTTCATCTGTTATATCTTGCTGGAACTCCGTCGTATTAATAAAGGATAATAAATCAATCATTTTTAAATTTATTCCACTTTAATGGCGTTATTACTAAACGAGTTTTGAATCTTACACAACTCATAAACAACACTTAATATAGGATAAATGGTTTGTTATCAATTGTGAAAAAATGGTATGTTTGGAAGTAAAATGTAGATACAGTGAGCATGTTTGGAATGTAAAATGTATGTGTCATTTTGCTATCCGATGATATTTTTTTATCTATTAAAATTAAAAATATTATATTTTTCTACTGCACGTCGCCACCGATCATATATTATCTTTGGATCATACTATTACACGTCGCAACGGACCACGTGTTAGGTACGCGCTTGTTTCGTATGTACAGTACTGCTAGAACGAGAAGGAGTGCATATAATGTAATGCGCTAGGTTATACCGAGTGGCGATGTGTGATAGAAAATCAAGTTTTTCGTTTTTAATTGAAAAAGTGTCATCGGACGGCAAAATGATGTCCAAATTTTTACTCCAAATACTCTTAGGAATCGCTGGTAAAAGCTGTGTGTATATGATTTCATTTGTTTTTTTAGTTGTTTTACATTTCTATTATCTTCTTAAAAGTGAAATGTTATATATTATCAAAGATTTCAATATTTTATTATTAATAGGAACAGAGCGGTTGTGGCAACCCTCCAACATTGGTCGAATGTAGCGATTCTCAAGTGTGCTAATCGTTGTTTACTGGGAAGTAAATTATGAAACATTTATAAAAGTGTCTTAACTAAATACGTCAACAAAATATTCGACTCCGAAAATAGAAGAAATTTACTTTGGCGAATTTGGACTTCGCAAATTTGTTCATAACGTGGCGAGTAATTTGCGCTCCCATGTAAAAATGTCTATTCATTCAAAAGCAGATTTTACTTATAAGAACTAAATTGCGATATTATAATGCGAGATGCCTGTCAGATTGATTTATTGACGAATCACAGTCAGCTTTTCCCTCTGCATTCCCCAACAGTTGATTTTACCCCTCACCTTTAGGTTCTAGTCTATTAATATTCATATGTCTGTGTACTGACTCCAGGAGTATGGACTCTTGTACAATATCCAAAAAAATATATTTTAACTTACCCTTGCATCTTGCCGAGGCTGCAGCCCTGCAGGGTGGTGGCGATGACGTCTGCCTTCTCAATGATGGCCATCTCCTCATGGTATAGTGTGTTGGGCGAGGAGTGAAATGACACCAGGTCGTCCAGTTTCTTGGAGTAGTGTTGGTGCTGCACCTTGAAGTAGGCGGCCTGCGGCCCCACCGAGTCACGGCGGTACGAATACTTCTCTATTTGCTTACGCAGAACTCCAATCTGAAAACCGATGGAATACAATCAGTAACCTCGATTACGACTGTTTCTAATGCCAGCTTCCTAGACCCACTGTTGAACATTCCCTAATACATGTATAGCTGTATGGTGAAGAGGGTCGTATACTTCTTGGGTTAAAATCTTCACTCATAATATTCATGCAAGATTTTTTTTAGACTTGGCACAACTTTGTTCCATACCTCAAAATCACGATCATTTAATTTTAATCCAAAATTTCCCCGATAACCGGTGTACTCTTTCGACTCCAAGGTGTGCTCCCAACATCTCTACTGCGTGCCACATATTATGCTATGATCCACTTCCACCTGAGTTATCTAGTTAGTATCTGGGGCACCATTACCAAAAAAAAAGTTCCGAAATACAAGTTATTCAAAATAGAGCCTTACGGAATATATATAATCTGCCATGTGTCAAAGATATATACTCACAGACACAAATACTTCCTTTTACGATTCTGCCAAAGTATAACATCGTAACTGCCATTCTACAAATAATTCAACACTCCTCACACACCAACACTAAGCCAGTCTTTAATTCCGACATACACCAGCACAAAACACGATCACAAAATCAAATACACTTATCGTCATCTACTTACATGACTAAATTTGGAATTAACTCCTTACAATACATTGCACATAAGCAAAATAACGCATTACCTAGTAATCTAAAACTTCCGGCAACGAACAAAAAAACATCGGCAAAAGCTCTTAAAAGCTATTTCCTCAGCAGTTTTATTAATGACTGACACATTCTTTCTTTCCAACATAACTTACTCGGACGAACTCCAAAATAACTTCTGTGTTTATTTATTTTAATGTATCTATGTTGTCTTGTCTTTAATATAATGTTGTCTTTCCCGAAATGAGTTTTGAAAACTCACTGGGAATAATACATTATAACTTATTATTTTGTAATAAATAAATAAAAATAAAATTTTTGCATTTTGCGTTTTGTTGCTAACTTCACGTTTCTTCGGATGACATTTGTTATGTCATTGACCCGGTCTGTTTTGAATTGCTGCGAAATCCGGCCGAAATTTGATTATGCGTTCCATATTTCCTTAGGTAAATCGATTTAAAATATGTGCGATGACGCTGTAATTGCATCACCATAATTTGGGGCAGAGAAAGGCGTTATATCCTCTCTCTGTTCCAGGAGACTTACAAATTCGACAGGAAATTGCGCCACCCCAAACAACACACAAAGTAATCGCCAGGTTTGGTGATTCTTTGGTTTGATGTCCCGCAGGGCCCGCACTTGGGAAGAACGTTTAAACATTTTCCACATGAACTAATGCACACAATCGGCGAGCATGTGCTACGATTAATGATATTTAACAGCGGTTTTCTCTCCGGTCTTTAGTCAATGACGGTTGAATTGTTACTTGTCGCACTTTTTCCTAGGTGTGTGCCTTCCATGTACAAAAACAAGGGAGGAGTTTTAATTCCTGCTCTATGGTTGGTGGAAGCAGAACAAAGCTGATATAAACGAACTATATACGATTCCTTATCTATATAAACGAACTTCCAATAATTGCTGGCACAGAATGTTCAATGTTTGCTGATGACACCGCTTTGTTGTTTGAATGTAATGGAGACGTTGACGAATTTAACAAACAAGTTAACGAGACTTGCCAATTAATTGCAAACTGGCTGTTATCGCAACACCTATCACTCAACACAAACAAAACCCAAATTTTAAAATTTTGTCCAGTGCAAGCTACACCGATAAATATAAATGTAATAATCCAATCATTATTATTATTATAAACATTAATAATAATATTATCGAACCTTCCCAAACCTGTTCACTACTGGGAATGGAATTAGATATAAACATAAACTGGAAAGAACATGTCTCAAAAATTGTAGCAAAAATCAGTAGTTTTTCTTATGTTCTGGGTACCTTAAGAAAAATATTAAACACCGAATCAGTAATAGCCGCATACTATGGTTATGTATACTCAATAATAAAATACGGTATTATTTTTTGGGGAAACTCGGTAAACGCTAAAGATGTTTTCATCATACAAAAGAGATGCATAAGAAAAATTACAAACTCTGATCGTTTAGACTCATGTAGACCTATGTTTAAAAATCTGAAAATACTGACAGTCACAGACATATATATATTGGAGTTATGCATGTTAGTGCGATCATCTACAGACAAGTTCCCACTAAAAAACTCAACACATAAATACGCTACAAGGCTCACAGAAAACTTACTAATACCAAAAGCAAACAAAACAATATTCCAAAAAGGACCATACTACATGGCCATTAAAGTATATAACAACCTTCCACATAACATTAAACAAATACAAGATACACACAAATTCAAAACGTTACTAAACACTTTCCTTGTTAATAAATGTCACTACACGTTGAGTGAATACCTCACGTAAATGAAACACCTATTTTTATTGGTATATATATTTGTATTTTTTTTATTTTTTCGTTGGTATATTGTTATTTTATGTGTATAAACATTGTAATTAAATAAATGTGGTTAGCTGGAAGAAATGGGGTCTACCCATAAGCTATACCTTTTGTAATTTTAATTTTACAATAAATAATTTTTGATTTGATTTGATTTGATTTGATAATACCAGAATAATTACAAACGTCATAACGAAATAAAATATTTACTGCATATTTATTTTTCGGAATAACTTTATTGAGTAAAACCTCAAATTGTAATATTTAAATATTGAAGACAATATTAGTGATTTCTAAACGAAAATCTGAAACAGAAAAATCAGAAAAGGAAACGGTCACATCTGGAACTCGAACCCAGAGGACCCTTGTCTTTCCGGGACAGTGCTCTACCAAAATAAGATAGGTTTATCTAAAAAAGACGCTGTCTGGATTGCATTTAGTTCGGGTTTAATCTTTCGATCATACATAAAGATAGTTGCCAATAAAAATGTGCAGTGAAAAAATGAAGATAATGTTAGTAGTTCTTATTCGAAGTATGATACAGTTAAAAGTGACCGAGGGGAATAGGGTCCCATTAGCTCAGTTGGTAGAGCACTGTCCCGGAAAGACAAGGGTCCTGGGTTCGAGTCCCAGATGTGACCGTTTCCTTTTCTGATTTTTCTGTTTCAGATTTTCGTTTAGAAATCACTAATATTGTCTTCAATATTTATATTTACTGCAAATGGGTATTACTGCTTTTTTACATTTTGATTTCGCAACTGATCGATATTTGTCAAATGAACCAGATTGTTAACAAAGTCCGCAATTTCTATACAATCGTAATACATTCCAATACCTGGGGGTCAGGCAGTTTAAAAATCTGTCAACTATTAATACTGTTGTATTATGGCCGGGATACGCAGTACGCATGCGCATGATTCTGAGTAACGTTTTCTACTAACCCGTTCTTATCCCCCGTATTATCTATTATGAGTAAGACGGATGGTGTTTATGTCTGGTAAGTTGATTTTTACCCGCATTTCTGGGTTCAGAAGCCAAGGGGCTCTCGCACTGCGACGGATAGTTTTTAATGAAATGTACATCCCTAATTTATCAATCCTACTGATGAGTCCAACGAGGGTAACAAGTGTATGGAAGATAAGACTGCTAAATGTTATAATAGAGGTAATACTGCACCTGGTGTCTGATGTGGGGATAGTTGTCAAACTGCTTGGCCATCTCGGTGGAGCTGATGGCTAGGGCACGGGGGTGCATGCTGTCACAGCGCCCCACTCGGACCATGCTGAACTTTTTCGCTGTAAAAATAATCACAATGTTAATATCCAATTTAAAAAATAAATTCACTAACCAAGTACATTCTACATTTTTTTAGTTTTTTTTTAAACATTATATCTTGTACTCCATTATATCTCATATTAATATTAATAAATAAATTTAAAAAATAAAAAACGTAGACAATAGATAATTTCATTTGGTTTAATTCACCTCACCAGACTGAGTCTGTTCTTAGGGGGGAATTACTTAAAACTATGTACATATACAGTAAAACCCCGTTAATTCGAACCCCGATAATTCTAAAAAACGCGTAATTCGAAATTTTCGCCAAAAAAATATCCACAGAAAATTTTTTTCGTACAAAATGGTTTTTTAATTCGAAATTCATTAATTCGTAATTCGAAATTTATTTTTGTGCGCACGCATAAATTTGTTTGTGTAATTCGGAAAAGTACGATTTTTGCGAAAATAAATCATAAAATTTCGTAAATCTGAATCTAAAAGACAGCCATGACGGTAAATCGCCGAAAAGTATATTTTTACGTGATTATACATTGCCCTAATTAGTATTATTATTTTGCAAATCGGAATCGATTTACACTGGAATGTCGTATTTTTTCCAATTTATTTCGAATATCCGAGTTTGAAGGGCCGAGAAAATTCGTTTTACGCGGAAATATATGGTAGTTTTATGAATTTACATCAAAAATCTGAATTCAATGAGTCGGCTGCGACGGAATTCGAACGCCAAATTTCAATTTACGCGGAAATACAACATATTTTTACGAAATTTACTTAAAATATCTGAATTTAAAAGGCCGGCCGCGACGAAATCTGACGAGAAAATTCAATTTATGCGGAAATATATCGTATTTTTACTAAATTTACTTCGAATATCTAAGTTAAAAGATCTGGCGCGACGGAAATCAGCCGCAAAATTTCGATTCACACGGAAATATGACGTATTTTTACGATATTTACTTAAATTATCTGAATTTAAAAGGTGGGCTGTGACCGATATCGGCCGCCAAATTTCGGTTTACGCATAATATCCGAGTTTAAAGGACCGGCTGCGACATTAATCGGCCACGAACATTTGATTTACGCGGAAATGTGTGGTATTTTTATGAATTTGCTTAGAATAACTGAACTTGAAGGGCCGATCGCGGCAAAAATCGGATGCAAAAATTCGATTCAAACGGGAATAATTCGAATTTACTCCAAAGATACCACCCGAATTTGAAGGGGTGGTCGAGGAACTCGATTTTCGATGTCTTTTTTTTTTTCATAAAGTTTCGAATTACGTGGGAATTTGTTAATTCGAAATTTGATTTTTGATGTCTGCTGGATTTCGAATTAACGAGGTTCTACTGTATAATATATAAAGAGTGTCCAGGTGTGGGTTTGTTTTTTTAAACAGTTTTATTCTGAGATTGATTAAATTTTGCACACTTGACCTTCAAAATAGGAGGAAGGTCACTGTATACTTCAAATTTCTAAAAACTACCCCCACCCACTTTTCTCATCCCATAAAGCAGAATTTTAAAACTTCATGATGAAATTTTGTAGACTTGACGTTTAAAAATAAGAGGAAAATTACTGTCTACTTCTGATTTAAAAAAACTGTGTAAATCCCGGGCAACACCGCATGCCAGGGACTTCAGCTAGTTATGTATAAGTTATTACACTATCTTACACTTATAACAAATAACAAGAGTTTTCAGAGGGGCTGAGGTCGAAACTGACCACTTTCTTGTAGTGTCAAGAGTAAACCTCTTTCGCGGTTGGCGCTCGAAAGAGAAAACGGTACTAACTCCAACAAGAGTCAAAATAGAAAAACTGCAAAACAATAATGTGAGAAGTAAGTATGTGAATTGTGCAGAGATAAGATTGAATGCGAAGGAAATGGATGGTCTAAGCATAGACGAAACATGGAACCACATAAAAGTGTGTCTTTGTGAATCTGCTAGGGAGGTTTGTGGAATAAGTACGCAAGGTAGGAAGAAAGGTGATGCGTGGTGGGATGATGAGATTAAAGTACTGGTCTCAGAGAAGAAGAAAGCATGGTTATGTCTGATTGCGGCTGGCAGTGCTTCCAGCGAAGAGAAGTATTGAGCGAAAGAGGTATATAAGGAATGTAAGAAAAAAGTAAGAGTTGGAGTGAAAGAACGAAAGAAACGCCTGGAAGAGGAAGAAGGAATGAAAATGACAAACCATTTCCAAGAAAACATTAAGTTGTTTTGGAAAGAAGTCAAAAGGTCCCGGAGTGGCCCAGAAAACGGAAGCATGAAAGTGATAAAATCAAAAGATGGAAAATGTTGACGAATGAGGAAAAAATAAAAGAGAGATGGATGAATTATTTCAAGGAAGTCTTCGAAAGCGAAGTGAGTGACAGTGATTCCAGCGGCGAATCAGATATGAATGACGATGGAGTGAATGTTACCGAAATTAGCATGGATGAGATAGAAAGTTCGATTAAATGTATGAAGAATGGTAAGGCTGTCGGGTTTGACAATATTGCTGCTGAATATTTTAAAGGAGGTAGCCGTATAATTCTCACATGGTTGTGCAGTCTTTTTAACCAATGTTTAAAGGAAGGTTACAAGCCTTTAGATTGGAGAAGGGCAGTGATCATGCCATTATACAAAGGTAAAGGGTCACGTATGGAATGTGGGAATCATAGGGCTATTAGCCTGCTAAGTTCAGTTGGCAAGCTTTATGGTAGAATTTTGATTGAAAGAGTAAGAAAGGAAACAAAGGATAAAATATGGGATGTGCAAGGTGCTTTTATGAGTGGAAGGGGGTGGATGGACCAGATCTTCTCATTGCGTATGCTCACTGAGAAGTTTCTGGCAAATAACCAGAAACTTTTCTGTGCCTTTGTAGATCTACAAAAAGCATACGACCGAGTCGACAGGAAAAAGCTATGGAAGGTGTTGTCCAAGTATGGAGTGAATACAAATCTGACTCAGGCAATTGCGTCTCTGTATGAGGGAAGCGTTGCATGTGTTAGGGTGGACGGTGGTTTTACGGGGTGGTTTGATATCACAAAAGGTGTTAAACAAGGCTGCGTAATGTCACCGTGGTTATTCAATCTATACATGGATAATTGTATGCAAGAATTGAAAGAGGTGGGATTGGGCGCGAATTTGAATAATTTGAAAGTATGTTGCCTGTTGTATACTGATGATGCGGTGCTGATTGCTAATAGTATAGATGATCTACAGTCTCTCGTGTCTAGGATGAACGAAGTATGCATGAAGAATGAGTTAGTAATGAATGTAGGTAAGTAAATGAGTTTGTGTATTTAGGAAGTATGTTTACGAGAGATGGGAAGGCTGACAGAGATATTGAAAGAAGGGTAAATGCAGTTAATTCCGTTAATGGAGGACTGAACGCCGTTGGCGCTAACAAAAAATTGTCCAAAGAAACGAAGTTAGCAGTCCACAACGGAGTGCTGGTACCTACCTTGATGTATGGAAGTGAGGCATGGAACTGGCAAAGAAAGGATGAAAGTAGATTAAATGCTGTTGAAATGAGATCCCTGAGGCGTATGTGTGGTAAAACCATGTTTGATCGTGTGAGGAATGTGGAGATCCGCAAAGAGTGCAAGGCTGATGTAAGCGTAATGAGTAAGATTAAGAAAGGGACGCTTAGATGGTTTGGGCATGTAGAGCGAATGAGCGAAGATAGGAGTGTAAGGAGGATATATGATACAAATGCGAATGGTAGCAGAAGTCGGGGACGCCCGAGGAAGACATGGCACGATCAAGTGAATCAGATACTCGAGTCGGGCCATGTCAAGAGTCAGAATAATAGAAGAGTATGTATGAGACGATGTATGAATGTGAATGAGGCAAGAAGTGTGTGCCAAGACCGAGTTGTTTGGCGGTCCGTCCTCTCTGCCTACCCCTGCGGTGAAACGGCGTGATGGTTAGTTAGTTAACATTGAGGTTGGGGTGTTAACAGGGGGGGGGCTCATTACTTTTGAGTGTGATAGAGTTCTAAGTTAGAAAAATTCGACATTATTGATGGTTAGTCCAAAATTTTATTTTTTTTTTCTAATGTAATATTTTCAGGGAGTTTCAGTTTGGCCGTGACTGCACGCCGCACGCCGCACTGATTTCCCGAAAATCTTTAAAAAAATATATTTTCAAATACAACAACATCAATAATGTAATTTTTTTATAAAATTAGCACTCTAGTACACCTAAAAGTCACGAGCCGCCACTGGTGTTAATTCCATCACATTTCATGACCATCAAACTGACGATCGGTGCCATTTAGAAATTTGATTGCTAATTCTGGGCTCGTTATAGGTTATGATCAGCTTTCAAACGTAACCGACATGCTGCTATGCTTTTCAGCTGATTAAAATATGACCATTCGCTTAAACGAGCCGAGCATCGCCTTTTTACGGGAACCGTTTAAATGTAAAAAAAATTATAAATGGCGCTAATCTTCAATATTTATTTATTAAAAACCGTTCAATTGGAGTTTATAAATTAAATTGAGAACAAAAATAATGTATATTTACTAGTTAACTATAATAGTTAATTTTACTTGTTAATTATCACACTAACTTTAAAAGAACTCTTGAAATTTATAAATGAGATTTAATATTTTTTTTAAATATGCATATTATACATAAATTATAATTACTCATTATTTACACTAACTAAATGTGCTGAACTAATTTGTCTTTGAATGTGTCAAATTAAAATTGAAAATATCAGCGACTTCTAATAGTTTGTTATCCTTTTTATTTATTCTCTCTACAACAGAATTGAACAGAACATTGTTGAACAGAACATTGTTGTGAAATAATTATTTGATGGTCAACAAATGTGGTGGGTTTTCAAACACCACCAACGTAAATAAATTGAGGGAAATTGTATACATAGTTCAAAGGGCAATGTTTAATAAATTATTGTTAAAAAAAAACTTACAACCAGACATTTTCTCTCTAGCCTCCAGCAAGCGCAGGACTATCTCATCGATGGCCACATTGGTCTGGGCACAGATCAAAACCTTTCCTCGGTTGTGCCGGATGGTCCTCTGCAGATACTCCATCATGATAGACACAATCACACGCGATTTTCCTGCATGATTGGAGACCAAAAATTATCTATTTATAAATTAATTTTAAGTTGGTAATACATGTTGTGATGGAAGCTGCATGATTTTAAATAAAGTTATTATGCTTTTAATTAACTAACTAACCATCTATTTCAGGGGTAGGCAGAGAGGGCAGACCGCCACACAACTCAGTCTTGGCACACACTCCTTGCCTTATTCAAATACACACATCGTCTCATACATACTCTTCTGTTATTCTGACTCTTTACATATCTTAATCTTGTTGATTACACTTACATCAGCCTTGCATTGTTTGCAAATCTCCGCATTTTTCACACGATCGTATCGATCATACATGGTTTTACTACACATACGCCTCAGCGATCTCATTTGCACAGCATTCAGTCTAGTTTTATCCTTCCTCTGCCAATTCCATGCCTCACTACCATACATCAGGGTCGGTATGAACACTTCGTTGTGGACTATTGGTTTCTCTTCTTCAGACATTTTTTGTTAGCGCTAACCACAATAGTCCTCCATCACTGGAGTTACCTGTATTTAAATTTATTTATTTTCAATATCTCTATTATGATTATAACAATATTATACAGTGGAATGCTATTATGTTCATATATTATTACCTGTCCCGGGTGGTCCTTGTATGATTTGTATGCCGGGAATAGCCGAAGTGAGGGCGCAGATGCACTGTGACACAGCCTTCAACTGACTGGGGTTCAGGTCGTGCTTCCACTGAAAAATCAAATTTTTTAGCAAAATACATCACCGAGAATGGTCAAAATATTTAAAGGCGCTATTTGTATTCCAATATCGCACATGGACATATCTTCGGCTCAGTCGCCAAACATCGCAACATTCGTACACTAGTCCATTCATGACCTTGTACTCTGTTCAAATGCACATTAGGCAGACCTGCATACAAACTATAGTATTCTATTAGTAATTTGAAGTACGATTATCCCACAAGTATGTACTTATTATTCATATGTCAAATTCAGCAGTCCGCCGCGTACCTAGACTCAAGTGCCTAGCTTTGTAGGCCGATGGGTTGAGTTATCGTACTGTAGTTGACCATTTAACGACTCACCAGGGTTAATTATCATTGAAGAAGAAAATTTAAAAGAAATAGAATTCAATGATGTATTACATTGATGGGTATAATGTAATACATCGTCAAAAGTTTAAGTAAATTTGTTCCAATAAAATTTTATTATTATAGTTTTAAGATATTTTGATTAGTCCTCTGTGTATCCTAGCAACTGTCGCACATGTTTCCATTCATTTAGTTTTTAACTAGCCGTACCCCGCCAAGCATGGCGTGGCTCAGTCTGTCTATGCGGATAGATATAGAGAAACAACGGCGAGTGTTGCTTTTATGTCCAACAGATGGCGCTGTTTTCCAAAAAGCATGTTTGTCCAATGTATGTTTTTACCTGTCCCATAAAAACACACGTGAAGAACTTACGGAGGTTTAAGATTTTGAAAAAAGAACATTTACATTTTTATTTATATAGATTGGTACTCGGTTCTGCCAAGTTTTTTTTTTGGATACATTTACAAAATGAAGTCTTTTCGCAAGTGTAAACATGACATCAAAACCAAAATGGAATCTTCTCACAAGCGTAAACATGACATCTTAACCAAAATGGAGTCTTCTTGAAAATGTAAACATGACATCTTAACAAAAGTGGAGTCTTCTCGCAAGCGTAAACATTACATCTTAACCAAAAAATAGAAATTTGATGAAAGATTGATGGTTTTTACAAAATACATCTTTTTATTTTTTAGCATATTTTTTTTTTTTTTTTTTAATTTTTTTTAAAAAGAAAGAAACATTCCCAGGCTACGAATAACCCAACAATGTTTGAAAATCTCCTACTACCACCACAGAAAGCCGAAAATGTTGCTTGTGTTGTGATGGAGGACTTAGCCAGCCGAGGAATCGAACACGCGACGCTCGGGTGAGACCCAAGCGCTATGCCCACCCAACCACTGACCGGTGATATTTTGCATGTATGCACTATTTTTGTATTGCAAATGCATATAAGAATTATAGATATGTGGTACCTGCATGGGTGACAGATTGGTGAACTTCCTGAAGTGGTTAGCCCGCGGGCTGACTATCTGGTCCAGCAGTTTGGAGGTTTGCAGTTCGTACACCGCACGCACCATGGCCAGCTCATTCTTGATGGAGTTCAGCAGCTTGACCTTGGCCACGGAGTTGGGGCTCAAGGCCACTATCTGCCACGGATCCAGCTTCACATAGATGCTCACCAATAGTTCCCTTCCTGCCAGCCAAACTCAATTGTGTTAGTCAAGAAAATATTGATAGCTTAAAGTTAACTCAATGTACAATGTTATTCAGATACAATATCTAGGCATTAAGTCATCGACATGACAATTTTAAGTGGATTAGAGGATGTAACAACCAGAGATGTGCTATCTTTTCAAATGGAAATGCAAAATGGGTATTTTCCATTTTGCATTTTAAATGCTTTTCTGAAAATCATTTTGCATTTTAAATGCTTTTCTCAATGCATTTTCCATTTTAAATGATTTTTTGCAACATTCTTCCTACTATCTCCACTCATTTTTTTTTCATAAGCCCCAAATATCAGTCGGTCCTCAACCTCGCTATGAGAGATAATTTACATTTGTCAAGTTGCTCCCTGGTAGGAGCCCTGGCAATTGAGTGATACCATTACAAAAAATACTGATTCAAATACTGAACATGGGGCCATGACACTGTAATATTAAATGTTAGATAGCAGTTTCTATGTTTTTACGTTGGCAACATTAGTCCCGCGCAAATTTTTTGTGGTTTCATAATCTGTAGTCGTGGTGTTTTTGGATTTACCAACATGTAATATGTTTGTTCTACATTGATGTCCATTATTAACCTTTTAAATTCCAGTAGGTAGAAGTGTAGCTGTGCACAGCAGGCCAAGAATGCGAGTTAACTCGCTCTTGGCACAGAAGCGGTTAAATGACAAAATTGTTTAAAAATTCTATAATTATTTTAATTGTTTGACCTGAGAAACCATTTTGCATTTTCAATGCATTTTGAAAATAGGTATTTTGCATTTTGCATTTGAAATGCTTTTCTAAAAACCATTTTGCATTTTCAAATGGAAAAGTTTTGACCCATTTCCATTTTGCATTTCAAATGGTTTTGGGTACCCATTTTGCACATCTCTGGTAACAACACTAATGGAACTTGCAGCCTGGCTTCCCAACTCCAACCGACAGTGACAGCTTGAGACTTTTGATTGTGATAAGAGTGTTAAAGTTTGAAAAATTAGACATTATTGATGTTGTTTAGTCTAAAACTATTTTTTTTTCGAACATTCAATTTTTTGTATGAAGATTTTCAGAAAATTTCATTTTGGTTGTGAGGAAACTAAGTTGTTTTACTATAATACTTCGATTTTAAATGTCATTTAAAAATATTATTTGACTGAGGATTTAACCCTCCTACCCAGGAACTGGAGTCGACAAGTCTACCAATCTTGCCAAATGCCGATCGGGTAGGACCGACATTTATTTCATATATTAACTGCTATAATGTCATTCTATTTCAGAGAAATGCGTATATGTTATGTCCGCGTGTGTGTACATGTTGCCACCAAAATCATCGATTGATTGATATAATGCATTGTCATCTACAACGAGTCTTTCTGCCGAGTTTCAACTCGATCGGATGTTGGGAAGTGGGTTAATTTACGCTTACGAGATTTGCATACATTCATTACCGAAAACAAAAGTGAAATTTACAAAAGACATCTTTCAAAATAATCTTTAATTAACTTTGTAATCTTATAAGTATTCTAAATAATGTAGATATAAAAATACTAACCTCCGTTAGCCAAATTTTTATATTCAGTTTCTTCAATCATTGCGAGGAACCAGTGGTTTGAGCACTTCGGCAATTCAGGAAATTTCACCAGCAGCAGCGTTCCATAAGAGATACTTCTCGATCCATTTGTTACAACGCCCTTGCTATTAACTGCAAAAAAAATCTATTTAGGATGCGTTGTACATATTAACAATTCTGTTTCTCAGGGGTTTTCTCACAAACTCGTTTAAACAATAAAACTCCGGCGTCAACAAAAAACTTGGGACTTTTATTGTAATAGATTGACAATGGCCCTGATATCTTAATTAGCAGGCAGTTGGAATAATATGGTTATGGTTCTCACATTATTTATTATCCTATTATTCTCGACAGCTAACGCCATCTACGGGTAACCTAATAGACTAATCTAGTGTCATCTGTGGGTGAGTTCATACACTAATATAAAGGATATTACAAATTCAATGGTCTATTTGTATATGGAGACATCTTTTTAACAATTTTTTTTTTTAACTAATATGGGTATTCCTAGAGAATGCCTAAATTACGATAACGTACTTTGTTCATTAAATTTAATAAAATTATCTCATCGTAGAATCATTTCTGATTTATGTTTGTATAAAAATCATTAATTCAATGTTTGATACCCCTGATTTATTATATGTAATCTCTTTTCATACTCCAAGCAGGTGAGTTACAAGACAGTGCCTACCATATTATTGTATCAATTCTACATCAACGTCCCAATATTACACTCCTATGCGACGGATTCAACAGCTAGGAAATAAATACTCCGATGTTGTTGATATATTTAGTACATCAATTTCAATATATACCTTATTGAAGTTTGTTTCATCAAGTAGGGGAATATTTTGAAAAAGCTATTTAAATTGACTAACACATTAACAGAATTTTGTCGGCTGAAAGAATTTTTTTTTTTTTTTTTTATATTTACATACTGTGTGGATCAAATTCAATAATATTTTTATTTATATATATTTTTGTGCAAGTGTTTTAAACAGACATTTCCTGCACTATTTACAAGCATAATTTTATAAATATTGTTATACATGTATGTAAAAGCCTTAATAGGCGTAAAATAAATAAATAATGCTTTGAATTTATCAAAATGAAATGACATTTACCACAGATTTTTCGAAATTTCAACCAAAAGAATCATGTAATCATAGCTTACTTGTAATTTATATATATTTACGAAAATGCTAAATTAACAATATTTCAACACAATTCCATAATTTTTGTTTGTGTATGTTATTTGTTTTCCCTTTCGAACTAGACAATATTTTAATTGTTTCTCTATTGATACAGGGGCAGAATCACTAACTCAAAATTTGCAATTTTTACTCGTCTCCATGTAAAAATAGGCCATTGAGTTATAAAGAAGAGCGTTGTGAATTTTTTAGCAGGAATTATTTTTTTTTTTATTTGAGGACAGATGAGCAAAAATACTAAATATGTAGTTTCTAAAAAATAATATTATACAAAAAAAAAAGTTATAGAGATTCATTCATCACAGAGTTTAGAAATTTTCTTGGATAATTACATACAGACGGAAATACTGTACACAGTACACCGACAGCAGTACAGTATCCCTAAGTATTTACGGCACAAACTGGTACGGACTCATAAATGCCATTCTCATTTTGTATATCTGTGAGATTTATGATTTAAGCAGCGTTAGAAAGTGGAACACCACGCTTTATATTAGAATTTTCCAAAAAATTGTAAAAATTCCAAAAAATCGTCGACCGCCATTGCTTGCATGTTTGCGAAAGATTTGTCAGTTCATTAATTTTTTATTAATTACTAGCTGATTCCGCCACGCGTTGCTGTGGCTCAGTCTGTCTGTGCAGATAGAGAAACAATAGTGCATGTTGCTTTTACCTCCAACAGATGGTGCTGTTGTTAAAAAAAAAGCATGTTTGTCCAACAGATGGCGCTGTTTTTAAAAAAAAGCATGTTTTTACCTGTCACAAGTGACATCTATATAATAAAGGTATATAAAAACACACACATATTCAAATGCAACGTTGTGTCAAAATTTCAAAGCAATTAGTGAAGAACTTTCTGAGATTTAAGATTTTGAACATTTACAGTTATTATAGTGATTTGTTTTTGGGGTATTATGCCGTGTTGCGCTACTTCCTTCTTTAGCCAACGTTTCCAATTATACGTTAATGTCAGCACTTAGAGTATTGGAGCTGGCAACACGGTATCGCATCTTTATACATAAACACACATTTCACGTCAACCGTAGATTACAAATCTGCCCTGATGATGGACACTGCAATGCTGTCCGAAACGTTGGCTAAAGAAGGAAGTAGCGCAACACGGCATAATACCCCAAAAACAAAACACTATAATACCCCAAAAAATGAAAAAATGGCTGTGAAAATCTCAAATCATTTACAGTTTTATTTATATGGGTTGAAATCAAAGTGAATTGACAGAAATCTTCACTATATTTGTGTCATTAAATGGGTTTTTTTAATTTCGTATAAAGTGGTGTTTTTACAGTTTAAATGACAATCGGTTAGCGATAAAACAATTGTAAAAAAATTCCTCAAAATCAAAATTTTAATATTTTTTATTGTAATTTTAAAACTGAAAGAATCTTTCATCCGCTTTCAAAAATTGTATTTCATTTTATGATACATTCAAAAACAGCAAATCTATCTGAAAATTAATCTTACCAGGGAATATTTTTAAATTAATCATGAATCAGACGGATTTTTTTAAAGTATGTTGACGACAAAATCTCAAAAAAAACCAGGGATTAAAGTTTTATATCAGAAACAGTGCATCACTTGGTAGCAAGTTTTAGTGTGAATTTCGTCCGTGAGCAGAATAGAAGCGGAAGTCATGCCCCCAATAATAATACATTCATATAAATAAAAATATGTTCTTACTTTTTAAGGTCACTTTGGTTATTTTAGTTCCCGTGAAAGCTTTGGGCGGACTGCTCAACAAGGTAAACTCAAGCTCGTCATTCTTTTCCCTCGTCTCCTTGTAGGCGGCGAAAGCGGCCTCCCAGACTTCCAGGATGACCAAACAGACCTGGGTACTGGAACCAAAAATATTTAAATAAGTAATATTGGATTCAAAAGTGAGAAAGGAAAGCAAAACAGGTCGAAGTTGGCCGTTATTTCCAATACCTTAACTTGGAAAATTAAGTATTAGGTTTATGTTAATGTTTATGGTTAAGTTGCCAATAAAAAGCTTTACTCTAACATTTTTTTGTGTAGTGGATGCAGAGGGCAGAGGCAGAACAATGGTTATAGCAATGGAGTCACATAAACCAAAGTGTACGCAGCGGCTCCTCAGGCAGCTTTCTCCTAGTAACGCCGCATTATAATTGAGAAGCTGAATGCAATTACAACTTAAATGCGCACAAGTTGTTTTTGCTCCCATCGCCTTTTTGATATCTCCAATCTCTCCTTTATCTGCTGTGTAAATATTACTAGTGTAGATTTTACACAGACGGAGCTACAAATAATAGTTTGAATGATAGTTACAAATAAATGTTACTCAAAACTACAATTTTCATCGTAAGTTGTTATTGCAACAGCTCCCCAATTGTTAATTGTTATGTAATTAGTTGAATCAGCTAATTTTCATTATAAACAAGTGTTAGTGACAAATCAGTGGAAAATTATAAAGTGTGTGAATGCTTAAGT
Source organism: Hesperophylax consimilis (assembly GCF_061612785.1). Lineage (NCBI taxonomy): Eukaryota > Metazoa > Arthropoda > Insecta > Trichoptera > Limnephilidae > Hesperophylax > Hesperophylax consimilis. The sequence goes on from NC_142842.1 coordinate 36,670,052, forward strand.
AAGCTAGTGCTTAAGTGAGCGAATGCTTAAGTGTGTGAGAGCTTAAGTGACAAGTGCTTAAGTGAGCTACGGCCGTTGTTCCCAATCCTACTTATCAACTGATGAGCCGAAATTTTGGCTTAAATGCACAACTAAGCTCTTCCCAACGCAAAAGTGACCACTGAGTGATCAACTAACTTAAGGGACCTAATTTACTGGATTAAGCATGCCTCAGTAAATGACTAGTTATAAAAAGTGTCAAAAGAGTGAAAAAAAACGTCATTTTGCTGTCATCAACATTCGTGCACTTGTCAGTTTAAATTTTATTTTTTATTAATATGGACAGCGATGAAGAAGATATTTTAGATATAATAGATATTGCTGAATGGGCGGAACTAATTGACGATAATATCGGGTTGCACAGGCGGCGACAAGATGTAGATGTCGATTTTATTCAAATATTGAATGACAAAGATTTCTTCAACCGTTTTCGTATGTCAAAAGCTTGTTTTTTATATGTTTTAAATCAAGTTGAAGGAAATCTAACGTATTCAAGTGAAAGGTAGGTTTTTACTTATACAATTGTCATTTTTGCAATCAATATGCGAAATATTTTGTACTTTACCTCTTAATTAGATTCAATTTAATGTTATTATACTTTGCTTATTGATTTTCAGAAACTGCCCCATTTTGCCATGCAATCAATTGCTTATAGCATTACGCTTTTATGCAACCGGTAGTTTCCACATTACAAACGGAGATTTTTTCAAAATAAGTCCGTCTGCCACCAGTAAAATTGTAAAAAAGGTGTCTCAAGCCTTGGCAAGTTTGAGACCTCTTCACATACAATTGCCAAGAGGACAGGAAGTGAATGTCGTCAAGAGGGAATTTTATCAAGTGGCTAGATTCCCCAATGTAATAGGTGCAATTGATTGCACTCACATCAAGATACAATCCCCTGGTAAGTGTTGCATACATGACGTGTGTTTGTTGTTTTTCTCAACAGCATCAATTAAGTATGTATTGTGTTAACCATCTGCTCTCTCCAAAAGGTGGGCCAGAAGCTGAAACGTTCCGAAATCGAAAGGGATACTTCTCTTTAAATGTTCAAACAATATCAGATGCTAGAATGAGAATCAGGGACATAGTAGTCAGATGGCCAGGAGCTACGCACGACTCGCTCATCTTCCAAGGTTGTCGAGCCAAAGCAATGTTTGAGACAGGCCAGTATCCAAATGGTGCACTCGTAGGAGACAGCGGATATCCATTAAAGGTATTTAACACACAACATTAAAAATACTGTGTTCAGTTTTTGAATAGTTTTAATAACATTATTTGGAAAATTATGCAGGACGATAATAATATAATTAAACGATACAGGCAAATGTGCATCATTCTTCTCACAGGTGCTCCACTTGATTTACTTCATGTTAAGGACATTCTGAAAAAGAAAATATTACAAACGTATTAATGTTTTATTTCAGACGTATCTTCTGACCCCATACAGGAATCCGGAAACACCCGTCCAACAAAATTACAACCAAATACACATCAAAACAAGAAATGTTGTAGAAAGGCAGTACGGTTTATGGAAAAGAAGATTTCCTGTCTTATCAAATGGCCTTCGATTGAACCTCAACACCACAATGGCAGTCATAGTGGCATGTGGAGTTCTGCATAACATATGCATCAATCGTGGGGAGGAACACCCAGAAGATTTGATCCATGACGTTGACGATATTCACAACAATGTGGCAGAATTTAACAATGCGGGAAATATTGCACATTTAAATAGAGACATTATTGCAAATAATATGTATGTATGAGCACTATTTTATAATAAATATTATCTTCTTTTTTATTATGAGTAAAATTGTTTTAGAATAGAGTTGTATAATTGAGACGATGTTAAGATTGGTGAAGATTTAAATAAAAATATTAAAAACAAAACAATTACCACTTTGTAATTTTTTTAAAATGGCCTCCTTGGCTTTCCTCTCCAACCTCAGAATATCGAGTTGAATATCTGATAGGGCAGCCTTCGCGGCCCTCTCCTCGTTGAGGATCCGCAATGTTACTTCTGCCTGGGCAGCCTTCGCCATCCTCTCCTCATTAAGGGTTTGCAATGTTACTTCTGACTGGGCAGCTTTCGCCACCATTTGCTGATGAAGGATTTCCAGTTGAATTTTAGATTGCATAACTGTCTCGACCTTTTGCAATTGAAGGATTTCCGTTTGAAGATCAGCCTGGGAAACTATAGCCTGCTTCTTCTTTATCTCCAGGTCTCTCATATCCTTTCTCTTTGTTCCTTCCGTTTCGAGTTTAGCGGTTGCGACTCTTTGAAGGTCACTAAGGAGTGAGTCCTTCACCGTTTTTTTTAAACAAATTCGCCTCTTAAATCCCTTCCTGGGAACTGAAGGTGGGAAAGTTGGTACTGAGATCACTGGAGTTTCAGGAAGTGAAGTTGGATTTTCATTCTGAAAAACATGAGGAGAATATCAACGTAATTCGTTTTATAACCAACAACAAATATTTTATTTTATATGGTGAACCAACCTTTGAAAAGACCATGTAATAAAATAACATTCTTGTAAAGGATGAGAACTACTTTACTGTTTATAAGAATAAAGTAATTAATATATTATATGGATTTAGTTGTTTCAAATACAACTAACAATATCTTTTGTTATTTGTTTTTGGGGTATTATGCCGTGTTGCGCTAACTCCTTCTTTAGCCAACGTTTCAGACAGCATTGCAGTGTCCATCATCAGGGCAGATGTGTTATTATAAGATGTGTTGTTATTATACAATAACACATCTGCCCTGATGATGGACACTGCAATGCTGTCCGAAAAGTTGGCTAAAGAAGGAGTTAGCGCAACACGGCATAATACCCCAAAAACAAATAACAAAAATACTTTTGGCCGTGAAAATCTTAAATCATATTTAACTAACAATATCCTTTAATGCGACTTATAAGATTAGTGAGACGTCAGGATAAATTAAATAAAAAAAATTACCAATGTCCATTCCACGCTCCCTGCTGATTCCTCCTGTTGACTTTGTGCCGCTGTTGGCTGCATTTCTTCCTCCCAATTACTGCTAGTAGATGCCTGTTCCTGTTGACTACAGGCACTATTCTCTTGGACAGCAGGAGCATTCGAGTCAAACCTTTTAAAATAAAATGAAGGATTTCAGACCAAAATCATATAATATGAACAAGTCATGCAGATGTACATTCCAGATATTTTATTGAACTACAACGCTTCTAAGTTTAAACTAGCAAATAGTTTGACTTCAGCCTTCAGAGGACGAAGCAGCTATCGTTATAATAATTACACATCAGAACTTGTTTATAAATAAAGTGTTTTTTTTGCAAATTGTATAATAATATGAAAATAAAACAATCATTTTATTTATAACCACGAATTAATTGCAATAACAAATTAATTGTTTAGTTTTAATCAAATTTTTCAAACCACAAAGTTACTGCTAAATCCAAAATATGTATAACAGTATGGTTGAGTATATGAAAGAAAAAATAAAATGGAGTTCTACAAATTAAACTTGATAACAAAAAATAACTACAATCATTTCAGCTTTCAGATTCCACTATGTAATGTTAGAAGTCGGGATTTATTTCAGTACAGAAATTTTGGGACTCAACTTACTATACATATGTTCCGCGATGCTCAGAATACCAACGGAGGGAAATAATTATACCGAGTCAGTGTATGTCTTCAATTTATTACAAATAAATACAAAGATTGTTACCGAGGCACTTCAGTTATGTATCATACTATGTTATTTACTATAAATGTAAAGGCCCCTAAAAGGGCATTAATAATTAAAATATTTAAACTTACGAGTTTTCCAGCCCGGAAGAACTTAACCCAATTGCTGCTTCAACCTTTAGCAGCAATGGGTCTTCTGTGGCTTTGGTGGGCCCTCCCCCCGTTCCAAATACCTGGCTACGAATGCTTGCCCTCTGCATTCGGGCATCTCGTTTTATGTTGTCCCACGCCTTTTTGAGAGCTACGAGGGACCTACAATGGTATAAAACATTACTGATATTGCATCACGAGAAATCAATTAGCAATTCTAACTAACCATCACACCGTTTCCGCAAGGTTGGGCAGAGATGAAGGACCGCCAAACAATTCGGTCTTGACACACACTGCTTGCCTCTTTTACATTCATAGATCGTCTCATACATACTATTCTGTTATATTGACTCTTGATATGGCTTGACTGAATTATCTGGTTTACTTGATCGTGCCATGTCTTCCTCGGGCGTCCCGGACTTCTACCATTCACATTCGCGTCAAAATATATTCAACTCGCACTCCTTTCTATGTACCCAAACCATCTGCGTCCAAAATGAAATAAAATGAAAATCAATATCATCAGATTGTTAATTACATTTGAATTTGAAGAAGACACAATATAAAATGGGATATATAACGTACCTTTGAGATGAACTGCCACTGTTAATTTCTATCAAAATTTGGTTCCACGCGTCTTCCTTCAACTTTGCCGTCAAACCATAGTTGGGGCCACCAGTAGTTTTGGATAAAATTATCCGCGACGACGTTATCAACTCTACTAATTTCATTTTTTCGTTTTGGGTGAAATTCTTGGATCGTTTCGGTTTGTTTTCCATTGTTTGTTGTCAAACGGAGCGCGAGTAGAAAGCAAGTAGTAAACGTCAAGTGAAGCAAAACATTCGCGGCGCCAAGCACTGTGACATTAAAGTCAAGCTAACACTTTATTTTTAGCATATTACACACGATTGCTTAAAAAAAATTATATATATGTATATATAAATATCCGTTTATGTAAAATAGTATGTAAAACAACTTATATGCATTAATTTAAATACAATTATTAATTTTTCAATATTAATTTAACTTTGAAAGTTTTTACTTTGACGTCATTTTATTGTCTATGAAAGTGGGCGGACCATTTAAGTTTTTTAACGGTTAAGTTGTTTGGAAAAAGGCAAATCGAGCGTTACTGAGTAAATCGCTTAGCTGATTGAAGGCTGAGAATGATCGTTCGAAAAATTGGGAACAACGGGTACTAGTGCTTAACCTTTCCCTTACTGTGCTAAAAAAATACACGCGTTCCGGTGCTGTGAAGTCGATACACATCTCAAAATAAGCGATTTAATATCGGAAAAATATGAATATTCATGGCTAATCGATTATGTTTATTATATTTTATATCAAAAATGATAATAAATGTAATTTAATTGCTGAAAACATGAAAAAACAATCGGCAGATGCTAAAGAAACGTGCGAGGGGTCCACATCTAACGACGGTTTGCGGCCAACTGGCTAGCAACTGGCTACAAATACGGCTATGCGGTCGTAGGTATCGATGGTCTAAATCAAAAACTACAACTGCAGAAGTGTCTCATGTTCCCGCATAGCGAATTAAAGCGGGACATCAATAGCGTGTCATTTCCTCGCACACTCTTTGCGTATTAGTATCACACGGTTGATTGTATTGGTGTATTTGTTCCCGATTTTTAACAAAAATCTCTGATTTTTAATTGAATTTGAAAACTATGTAATATATTATTTTTTAATTCAGTGCATAAATGTATAACGGAGGAATACCTAAAATCTGAACCCAGAATTTATTATATTTATAGAGTTATTAAAGTTATTAGAAGCAATGTGTAGTAAATACACACCACAGATAAGGAAAGGTTAAGGGAGCGAGTGCTTAAATGAGCGAATGCTTAAGTGAGCTAGTGTTTAAGTGAGCGAGTGCTTAAGTGAGTGAGAGATTAAACGAGTGCTTAAGTGAGTGAGTGTTTAATTGGGTGAGTGGTAGCTGGTTTATTTGCACGTAACACAAAAATTCCAATGCCCAAAGCCCGTGGAACTATCTCACCTAAAATATTCAAAGGAGGAAGAAGTAGGGGCGTGGTAAAGAGATAGGGTAGGAAGTTGGGAAAAGCTGTCTCTACAAATGCCAGTTACATAGAATAAAGTTCAGAAATGATTATCAGTCATATATATATAAAAAAGCATTCACATTAAGAAACATTAGTCAGTAGTGCGTGTACCAAACATTAATTTGTTAAAAAAAAGATATATTATTTATTTCATATTTTAGTTACACAGTTGTTATTTTTGTTCCTTTTAATTTCAACAATTAAGTCCTTTCGCTGAGAGCTCCGTTGTAACCCGTTTGTACATGCATTGTTTCCGAGAGGATATAGCGGAGCCATCATAGATATTAGATACTCACCGACAGTAGACCTCAGCATCAAAGTAGGTGTAATAACTAAAATAAATATTATTTTGTTATAAATTAATTTAAAGGAAATGCAATAATTATTTTTCTTTACAACACTGTGTAACATGTAAAAAAATTGTATATTTAATGTAAAAAATGCTAATATGAATTTTTTTTTTAAATTTGTTTACGATTTTTAGTGCTGATAATAGAAAAAGAAGCGCTACATGCTTTAAAACAGTGATGCATAATCCACGTCCTATTTCATCATTGTGCTAAATAATTGAGTAAATACACAGAAAATAGGAATACGCTTAATATGCACATTTTATTTTAAAAACACTTTGTATCAGTTAGATGAGAAGTAAGTATTTCAGTTTCTGGAAATGGAAAATAATGAAAAAAAAATTTCGAACGAAGCAAATATTTTGGGGTGTGACATCTTTAAATAGTATAAAACAAAGTAGCTATCTGAGTCTGTTTGTTTGTGCGCTTAGTTCTTCTAAATTACAAAGGATTTGGATAGGGTTTTCACTAACATTTAGAGAATTTCTTCCGGAAGGTTTATATATATGATACATACGCATTATATTTACAGAAAGTAGAGAAAAGTTGATGTTTTATGGTCAAGTCATGAAAAATATTCTTTTTCGGCGCTTAAATTGTTAACGCTGGCTAAACCTTATGAGACTTTGCAATAGCAATACAATTACCACTTTTTTATTGAATTAACACACTTCACACATTTATTTTCGCCCGTCCGCCGGCGCAAAAGATACCCGCCCCGCCCAAATTATTTTAATTGGTTTTTAATCGCTATATCTTCGAAAATAATGAAAATATTTTAGTAAAAATTTCTACATACTAACTTAGCATACCAAGCTATAAAATGACTGACCAAAAAATTACTTATTTCGTTAATCTTCAAACGCATTGCTCATCAAGTGTCAGGTATTCAATAATAAAAGGTCCCTTTGTTGAAATACCGATGTACACGAAATAAAAATAAAAATTGTATTGCAATTTCATAATTATGTACATATAGTTGGGACCTTTAGAAAGAGTATTGGCATATAATATTAATACAAAAACATTGGATAATTTATTCTTTTCTCCCATTGAAATGAAGCCGGCGCAAAAGGTAAAAATACCCTTCCCGTCCTTAAGCAACAATCGACCGAACGGGTAGAAATACCTTTCCCGTCCGAAGTGTGTTAATAATTAATAATCAGATCCTGATGAAGCTTGAGATAAGCGAAACCTGGTTGGCTGTCAGTTATTAATTCAATAAAAAAGTGGTGTATTAGAAAGTGTGTTTTTTCATTTAATATGAATGGATTTTAGTAGATAATTTATTTACAAAAAAAAAGATGATTTTATGTCTTTTCTTCACGTAATGGTTTCGGGCCATTGTCATTTATATGGGTCCTATAAATAAATAGTCTTAATTTATTTTCTTGAACTATTTTTTTAGCAACCATAAATTGTAGACGCTCGGAAACAATAGGTTAAGGAGGTTGTACATCACTGCTTTAGATGAAAAATTATAATTAGGTCTGGTTTAGCGTTTAGTTAGGTTGCCGGTAGAGCAAAACCTGTAGAGAACACAATAGTAGCAGTATTATAACATGCCAACATCACAATCTGCACAATAACATCAATGGGTAGCTGTGAACTAATAATGTTAAGTGTAGTGTTGAGCCCCATACAAAATCGCACACCGTCACACAGTTCCGCCACTTCACAAAATGTATTTGTCCCACCTCTGTGTATTTCTAAAAATGAGGTGGCGATTCCCCAAACTGAAACAATCCTGAAAATCTTCATACAAAATATTGAAATTTTGAAAATAATAAAAAAATTTCAGCCAAAACATCAATAATATTATATTTTTCAACCTTACCACCCGGTTGTTTAACAGAATTTGAACAATCCAAGTCCTATCCAAGTTCCGTTATTATATCATTATAGGCTAGTTGCTTGACAGAACTGATGTAATAACAGAACTTGAAAAAATCTTTCACAGAACTTAAAAATTAACAATGAAATTTGAAGAATTGTTAAAATTCTCTGAAACAATCCATCCTTAGTCCCTGAAAAGTCACGGTTCGCCACAAAAGATGCGAATTTGAAGTCCAAAAAAGCTCAAAGATTTCACATTTGAAAAAGAATATTTACTGAACCGTTAAAATGGCCACCTACACAAACAGAATGTATAAACAAATTTACAGAAAACGAATTGCAAAATTGTTGATATAAACAGGACTTCACTTAGCTCAGTTAATGAAACTAAAATCAGCATCCAACTAATTTTACAGAAAGGGACTGTCGGATGACCAGCTATCACTTTCATTTATCTGAACATTGTGATACTGGCCCTTTTACTATTGTTTAATTACAAAGACATTAAAGCAGTACTTACTCGGAATACACTTCAAAGTTCTTGTAGGTGTACATCATAACAGGAATGTCAGTCTTGGTCTCGTGAAATATGGGGGGGAGGGTGTCGTGCAACATGTACTCGGCCAGCCAAGCGGGATTCCAGCGGATGATGTGAGCCAAGAAAGTCTTGTGATACTCCGGGAGGGATTCTTCAGAGGGGGCTTTGGACACGTACATAGACATCCTCCGATCCCCGTCGTAGTTGGATTTCCTGCCAACTCTGTCTTGCCTTATGTTTTGGTTGCCCTCAGCATTCCCCAAGTGGGAGGTGGAACGTTCCAATCCACCTCTGACAGCGGAGCTGCTGGTGCCGGGAGATTGGCCGCCAGGGGAGGGTGTTCGTGGAGACTGATTATCCGGAAAGTTTCTCCTAGACTGCAGCTCCTTTGTAAACTTTCCACTAACAAGTGTGTCACCCATGGTGTGGGAACGAGGAATTGGCTTATTTCGATATGACGATACTGTTGCCAGTGTTTCACGTGCATTAGAATCATGGCTAGATCTGCCAGTATGTTCTGTGGAATCTTTTGATGCGGGGTTGGGATCAATTATTCTGCTGTACGTGGAATATGAAGATGGTTTTGAGCTGCTGGTAGATTTGGAGGTGCCGGGTGATCCCCCAGAATCGCAGACAGATGTTTGGTCTGTAGTGGAGTCAGCAGTCTGATGTGTAGTTTGAGTCAGGACGTCCAGTATTTGAGAAGCTATAGAGGGTCGGCGCCTGGGATCATCTCTCTTTTTCCATATGTCATTAGGGGCAGCCTGGGCAGACTGGGTAGGGCTGGTGGCTGAAGCCAAGCCAACAGTGGAATTGGAAAGACCATAATTTGCGCACTTTTTGGGAGAGTGAGAACTTTCTTGGTCGGTTCTCTTTTTCCCTACGTCAGTAGGGGCAGCCTGGGTACACTGGGTAGACTGGGTAGGGCTAGTAGTGGAAGCAAAGCCAACAGTGGAATAGGATCGACCATACTTTATGGACTTCTTTGGAGAGTGAGAACATTCTTCCCCGGTTCTCTTTTTCCCTACGTCAGTAGGGGCAGCCTGGGTACACTGGGTAGGGCTAGTAGTGGAAGCAAAGCCAACAGTGGAATAGGATCGACCATACTTTATGGACTTCTTTGGAGAGTGAGAACATTCTTCCCCGGTTCTCTTTTTCCCTGTGTCAATAGCGGCAGACTGGGCAGACTGGGTAGGGCTGGTAACGGAAGCAAAGCCAACTGTGGAATAAGAACGACCGTACTTTATGGACCTCTTTGGAGAGTGAGTAATTTCTTCGTCAGTTTTATCCCTATGATTGTCTTGAGTACCGGGTGCGAAAGTGACTGAGCGTTCCACTATGGAATAGGAACGAGGTCGTATCTTCAATGTATTTCTATGATCGGTACTAGGCCGTTTCAAAATTCCAGGTGGGCAAATCCGCGCTGGGACATGAGGGGCTTCCTCTATACGGCTGGGGGCCAGGTCATGCATAGAATATGACCTGGGTCTAATGGACCCTGCGAGTCTTTCTACAGTGGATTGTAAGGGTGGAGCAAGAAATGACAATTGTGAAAGAATTTTCACTTGCATTTCCTTCAACGCTTCAAATGCATCAAGGTTCTTTTTTTTTTTAGCTTTTTCATTAGTTTTAGAATGTTTTGGGTCATTGACAGTCGCAACCATAGATTTGGACCTTTGCCTTAGCGGGGGCTTGTTGCTGTCGCTAGGAAGTTTCTTCAGAGTTTTCTCAAAAGAAGTATCCAATTTTGCCTTAATTCGAGAAGACCTTCTTGTGACAGACGGCAGTGGATCTATCATTATAGATCGTCTTCTATTTGACTTACCAGCCGCTGAAAAAAAAAATACTATTAACATGTACAGTTAATATATTTGGACGCTGTGAAGTGTCAATACTCTCACCATCCAGGGGACCAGAGGTGGGGAGAGAAGCGGCACAGAATAACACTCCGCGAGGAACCTTACATTGGTTAACATTACATTGAGCGCTCTTTTGGATGAGCCGTATTCGTACGACTGCCGGTATTAATTGTTATTACATGCTGAGAGACGTGAACGGCGTCTGACAGTCTGCCTTCTGACTTGAATATACGTACCTACACCTACTGCTGTCGTGAAACAGTGACTCCACTCTATTAGTTGGTACTGCTGCTGGAATAAGCCCTACGCAAAACACCCGAAGAACCAGCCCCAAACTATGTTAATTGCAACGTAATATGGGACAATTAACTTTTAATGCATCCGCTAAACTTGATAGACAGTATTCCTCAATGTTTAAACCCGGGCTTATGGAATATAAGAAAAGCCCAGATTGGATTATAGGATAAAAAGGGAACTCGCCCATCGCAGCTGGGGCCAGTCTGTCAGATTCTAGATGCACTCGAAATGTGCTTGCAACGACGACAACTGGTCATGGTGACATTTTGGGACTTGGTGGATTTCCTATCCTCCAAGTCTTTGTGAATACATACCTACCAATCCCATATATATTGTGTGAACACCTACTAACTACGAGGCAGTGTACCGGTACCATGAGTCGTACAATCATTCATACGATTATGCTAGGAGCCGTATATGGGGAGCCGTAGCGGAGGAGCTGTACCGGGCAAGTCCAATCAGGCGAGCACAGTATTCTCATTAATTGAGTCGTCGTTCAACTGAGTCGTCGTTCAACTGAGTCGTCGTTCAATTGAATCGTCGTTCAACAGAGTCGTCGTTCAACTGAGTCGTCGTTCAACTGAGTCGTCGTTCAACTGAGTCGTCGTTCAATTGAATCGTCGTTCAACAGAGTCGTCGTTCAACTGAGTCGTCGTTCAACTGAGTCGTCGTTCAATTGAGTTGACCCTTTGAGCTGTACGAAAATATTGAGCTGGTACCGTGGCTCCTGCTCTTAATATGAGTCATGACCCAACGCTAAGTGAAATAAGGCGAGGCGGTGCCGATCCAATGCCGAGCTGACGCATGTGCGATAACCTTAAGGAGGAAAATTGGTGAGGTTTCGAAAACAGTAATGCTTTCTTTACTTATCATCGTGTTGTGCTTATATATACGTTAATAACGTAAGAATGTGCTCCCTTTTGCTCCTGGTTTCATTTAGGCTTCATTTAATTGTAACGATTTGCTCAATCTGTCGTGGGGGCTGACCATTGTGTTCTAATGCGAGGAGGAGGAGGAAATCTAATATGGCTAAATACCCCAAAAGTATGAGTGTGAATGAAGCAAGGAGCGTGTGCCAAGGCAGAGTTGTGCGGCAGTCTATCCTCTCTGCCTCTCCTTGAGGCAAAATGGCATGATGGTTAGTTAATTAGTTAGTACCTTAAATGTCAAACAAGATAATACCACTAATAAGAAACTTTAAAGAAACTGTAATGTGAAAAGTTAATCTGAATATGAAAGCATAATGAGAATGAAGAGGAAAGGTTACCATGCAAGGCCGTGGTCGTGGACATGGAGCGAGAGCGTATCATTACCCGTTCGGTGATAGAAATTCCGCCTGGAGCGATGCTTGCTAGAATCAAACGTAAAATAAACTTTGTAATTTGCACACCGTCCAGCTTGGCATATGTTGTATCTCGTTCTCCGTGACCGAGCAGTTAGATACTTGACTACAGACCCAGAGGTGGCGGGTAAATTTTTTTTTTAAAATATTAACTTTGTGGTGATTTATACTGAAACCCGATGACCAACGTTTTTTTAATACATGTATACAAATTAAAATAAGAAAGTAATTTATGCATCCTAAGTATTTCTTTCTCCATGGTTCTGACTAGCTTGAATAGCCATGAAATGAAACGCAGCTAACTTCACATGAAAATTTTTTCGATTTTGTAAAAAAAAATTGACACACAAACTCAAAAAACACAAAAAACTGTTTAGAAAGGTGATGATATACACTCTCAAATTTATTATTAGAAATAAACAGATAATTTTGTATGCAAACATAAAAAGTTTTAAAAATGGCTCACATTACATTTTTTCATCTGAACACTGAAATAAAATTACTGATAACGAAAAAAAAAAATACTTTACTACATAGATGTATTATAAACTTTACTGCTCCCTCATTTTTTTGTCGTTTCATTTAAAAATAAATAATAAAAGATAAGCAAATTTTTCTCAAATTCAGGTCAAAACCCTTTTAGAATTTAAGGAACACGTTTGAATTCTTCCTTGGTTAACTTCTGGCTTTGAATATAGAGGGTGGTGTTTTCTATTTCTAACACCGTTTAGTTCATATTTCAAACCATGATAGTAAGGGAGATACAACGGTTTCTATGAGACAAACTATGAGTGAACAAATTGAAAACAGGTAATAGCTGTTTGTTCTGAGATGTGCCAGAGTGGAGATGATGTTGGAGATGAAAAAATGATTTTTTTTCTAAATTTCAAATTTTATACGAGTTTGGGGAAGCGCAGTTCTGTTTGATGAAGCCCAGCATCCCCAAACTGAAAATATTGATACAAAAATTGAAATTTTGAAAAAAAAAAAAGGGATATTTTCAGCTACAACGTCATTAATTTCAACAAGCAACAGCACTTTTCCCAAAAATTAACGCGAGTTTCGCCAAAAAATAATGTAAATTTTCAGGTTCCTACTACTGCATCTAAGCATTGTATAAAGTTGTTAGTAAAATAAAATTCAGGATTAGATGGTGATGAGACATGCAGGCTGATGAATTTGCAGCAAAGATATTGAATATTTCCCCTGTGATTATTTTAACCCTTGAGACGTTGTTGATTTGCACGGATCGAACCTTCTACAAGCTTCCATTTTTTCAAAGACAATAACAAGCACTATTTCGTTCTCTTTCTGACATAAAAGAAATAATTAATTTTTAGATGAGAGGAAGAGAGATATATGCATTTTAATAATGTGCGGTCGTTCTGGGACAAATATGGTCTTAGGAGAGTATAATGCGCGCACGGCATTTGGGACTGTTTGGGTCTTAGATGGTCCCAAGGGTTAACATGAATTTATATAAAGCACATACCTGGAAGCGAATTACGTCCTTCTTTGTTTAGATTACTATCAGTAATCTTGAAGATAGAAGAACTTTTAGTTTCTTTACAACGCTTTGTTTCTGTAGAAGTTGATCTCTTATCTGGCTTTGAAGTGCGTCTATTGTCAGAATCAGAAGATTCTTTATCCTTTGATTTCCGCGCCTTAGAAGAACTCCCATCTTTAGCAGACTGTGACGAGTGTCTTTTTGAAATTGAAGGTTCTTCCTCGAGAATGTTCTTAACTCTTTTTGCTCTTGAATAAGAATCATCTTTCTTTGGTGACATTGTTTTCGATGAACTCTTTTCTAGTGATGTGCGTCGGGTTTTGGAAATGGGAGAATCTTTCTCGGGAACTTTTGATTTCTTTCCCTTAGAAGAGCCATCGTTAATGTCACCCTTTGAGGTACGTTTGGAACTGGATTCAGAAGGTTTTTGATCTACGGACTTCTTTGTTTTCTGGGTCTTGGAAGAACTCTTCTCTAAGGAAACAGAGGACGGCAGGGAAGTGCGTTTGTTGTTGGAAACTGAAGTTTCTTTTTCTGATAATTTTGAAGATTTATTAGTCTTAGAACAACTATTATCGGTTATAGGTGCATTTTTCACTTTAGAATCTAAAGGTTTTTTCTCAGAAACATTATTTTTCTGTTTCTTTGCATTAGATGGACTATCGTCTATCACAGGCTTTGAATTACGTTTTTTGACAGAAGACCGAACAGAAGGTTCTTTTTCTGAAACAGTCTCCGGTTCTTTCTCTGGAACCTTCTTTGGTTTCTTTGACTTAGAAGAACTATCATCTACTGCGGACTGTGAAGTACGTTTTTTGGAAACAGAAGGTTCTTTTTCTGAAACAGTCTCTGATTTCTTCGATTTAGACAGTATTGCGTCTTGGTTGTCTTTTTTACTAGACTCTACTTGTACAGCCCTTTTCAGTTTCTTCAGTTTAGATTCCTTGTCTTTAGTACTATGAGAAGTATCACTGTTTGTTGAAGATGAAGGCTCAGGAAGCTTAACATTCTCTGCTATAGAACATTCTGAACTAGAAATTTCTGGAACAGACTTAGAACTGTGAATAATAACAGGTGATTCCAGTTGTGGCATTTCTGCATTAGAAATAGGTTGTACTTCTTCAATCTGAGAAGAGTCTTTGTCAGTAGAAGAAATTTGTTCATTGAGATCAATAATCTCTAGTTTAATGGCTCTAGAAAGTTGTGGAACAATTTTAGAGTTATTGTTAATGATAGAAACATTGGGTGATTGCGGAGAATTGTTAGGTTTTTTACATTTAGGAGAAGGTTTTACTTTATTAACCTGAACGACATTGCTAATGGTAGACAATAAAGGTGCTTGTACTGCAATAGGTTCAAGAGATCTGGAAGTTTGTGGAACCGCATCTGAATGATCTTGAACGCTGGCAACGGCTGGTGACTTTGGCGGTGGTTGTTGGTAAGGATGACCAGGAGTAATAATAGGCCTAGCAAGAGGTGGAGCACTATCTAGGCCAATGGAGGAGTGTATTTCTTCCAACTGCTGCTCTATGTCTTGAATATGATTGGAGGTGACCCTGCCTAGTTGACAGCTTTCAGCTTCAGCAATATTACATTCTCTAGAATACAAAGCCAAAGAATGGAGTTCCTCTAATTGATGTTCGATTAGGTTCTCTAAATAATGCACTTTTATGTTCATCGCTTCATTTTCATTTGTGACTCGTTGTGATTTTTGTTTTTCTAGCAACAGTTGAAAACAATATTCAGAATCTAAGTCTTCCATGTCCGTTTCAGGTTTTCCAAAGCTGATCACATCGCTTTCCAGAAGGAGACAAAATCTCCCAGGTTCGATTCTTTCTCCATTTATATATGTCCCGTTGGTTGTCTGAAAAACAGAAACTGTTACTGTTCTACTGCTCAGATTCAATACATATTTATCGGTGGGTTTTAAAGGGACTGTAATTAGTGTTCCACCATAAAAGAAATCAGGGAAGCCACATCTAGCTGCGAATACAAATAAACCTAATCATTGACTGAATTTAACCCGTACGCCGCTCAACAAAATCAGTTCAGACATACACCATGCGCGGCTCGATTATGAAATTTTTTATTTATCATTTAAAACACTTATCTTATTCTGAAACCTTGATTTTTTTTATTTCAATAACATGAACGTGCAAGCTATGAACCCATCCCATACTAAAATGATAGTCATAATTTATGGTAACAAACTTAAAACCGAAGCCAGAGAGATATATTATGACGATTCAGTTTCAGTGCTGGCAACCCGAGAGTTTATTTTATTGTGATTTTTTTATTACATAGTTTTCTTTACCCGCCTCACTAGACAAAGTCTATTCCGAGGCAGGTAATTAAAATATTATATTTATAAATATCAATTCATGCATAAAAATTGTGTTTTATTATGTAATACAATTGCATACAAACTTTACACACTATAAATACGAAATATGAAAATAAAAATCCACATAGAAATATAAATTTAGTAATTAAATCATTATGAACCTTACAAACAAGCAGTATGCTATGGCTCTTACTAATTAAATTCTCACACACCCATTCAACGTTGGTATGGTAAAGCCTGGTTAAGACCGTTTTAACCAAACAAACGCCATGGTAATAAGTCACGTTTTCACTGTTCTGACCTTACGCGCCGCATAATATTCACACCATGTCATAAGGGGTGTATAATGTATTATATTGCAACATTATTATAATTTCGTTAGAAATGTTATGAATTGTTAGGTTCCATGATAACTCAACACAGTGACAATTCAACACACTTTTAAAAAGTGATATAAAGTCATTAGAAACGATGAAAAAAAAAATTTAAACCTAACCTACTTAACCCAGTTAATAAAGTTTTTGTTTCATCACTTTCCATGACTTTATATAACTTGTTAAAGATGTGATGAATTATCATTTTGATGATTTATCCGGTCACCGAATTGTTAATATGTAGAGACACCCAATCATAGCATTAACGATATTTTCGTGAATTAAATAATGAGATTTTTTAGTCGCTATATGACACACTCTACTGTAGAAACATGTGCCATGTTGAGTTTCAATCAATAATACAATAAACATGTTTCAAGTGATTTTGCTAATTTAATTGTTTTTCCCCTCTTGCCGACTCCCATTCCTTGAAGTTATCCTATTTAGCTGTAAAAGCTATGAAAATGCAATATTAAAGCTATTTTTTCAATAATTATTACTACATTTTTTAAAAATTAAAGCTATCAATGGGTGTCTCTATTAACCTCTTAAGGACCACGACCGAGTATACTCGGGCGGCTATTAAGTGCCAGAATTCAGAATTCATACTAAAGAAAAAATTTAATTATTTTTTCACACTATGCACCACAACATTAATATTCAGCCCATTTTGGGCCCGAATATGGCTTTTATATGAGGATATATATTTTGAGTAAATAAAATTCATTGATAAAAAAAAGGTGTTTTTTTTTTCCATTTTTAATTTTTAAATGATTACTGAAGGGGTTAATATGTATTGTTATATACATAGACTAAATAAGACTAGACACGGCATAACCATTGAAAAATAACCCCAACACAATTTTGGTTTTGTTCACGTGCACATTTATGAAAAGGCGCACGCATTGTGTCGCAATGCGAAATGGGCACTGTGCATTGCGTTTTACCTTTTGTTGGTCTAGAGTTAAGCTATTTTGCTTGTCAGCTATTTTTGCTGGTAAAATTCCTGACGTCACATGAATAACACACCCACAAGGAATCCACCAATAGGGTGATTTATGTTAATTATTATCACGTGCGGATATACAAATATCACGCAACCAATGCGTGATAATTATTGATGTATTAGTCGTCTAGCGTTGACACGCGTGACAGCTCAAGTGTGTGTGAATTATTTGGTCCGTGCATTTTGCCAATCAGGGTTGTATTAAGTCGTTATTGCCTTTCGGGTAATATCTGCTTCGCCTTTTCGATTTTTTGTAGAAGAATTGATAGAAATAAATTTGCGTCATTTAATGAATTCATTTTTTTAATGGGTATTTTCGCTTAGCTTTCCCCACAAAACCGGAAAAAATGGAGAAATGGTTAGAAACAATCCGAATTCAATTATGTGACAATAACTGGGTACCATCAGCAGGAAACCGCGTTTGCTCTAATAATTTTCAAACATATTTATCTCACTGCAAGCGGCCTCCGACGTGTAGACTGCAAAACTTTGCCTGTTTTTCCGGTAATTATAAAAAACTTTATAAAGTTTATTATGGATTGATCAGGTTTTAATTGATAATGTCGGTGTTTTCAGGCTGATATCGGACAGTCGCTGTCCACTATGGGCACAGGTCCTGCGAAAAGAGATACCGTCATTGTTTTTTCTCGAACAGGACTGGTTCTCGATCCAGCTGAAACTTTTTTTGTAATCGAAAAGCCGGTTGTTCCTCTATCAGAATTGCAACAACCGATGTGCGTGAATGCCGTAAATAATACGTAAAATCCTATTTAACGGGCGTAAATAAATAAATAAGTATATATTGTAATCATGTAATCTCCACCCCCCTTAACCCTTACCCATACGCTCTCTGAAGCTCTGTCATAATCATTGTTGCTTATTCAATTAGGTTGCTTCGTTCCTTTCCCATAATTCGTGGTTCAGCTCGCTTGTGAACCCGCAATATTTTATGATTTATCTCTCTCTTTAGGTTAATCTTACATTATGTTTAATGTAAAGTCGTTAGGTTAGTTTTAGTACTTAGGTTAGTTTTCAATAATGCTATCTTGAAGGAGGTTGAGAAACTAGCTGACCAAAACTAGTTGACACAATTTCTTAATTCTAACAAAGTGGTTGAAGACTAAAAATAACTTTTAATTGAATGATAGTAGTATAATTATTAAATGATACGTAGTGTTGTTCTAGTCTCTATAATTTTATGTTACTGTTTAACTAATATTATTTTATATTCATCAGTTTTAATTATTTTGTATCACTTTCGACAGCTTACAAGATATATTCTGTTTTAAAATGCATGCAAAAGCCAGACTGGGCATAAAACCAAATTAAATTAAATGATTTCAAGTCACAAAGTGATTGCTTTCTTCAATAATTATAAATCATTCTTTATAAATACTGTGGTAAATTAAAAAAAAACCTATTCACAATAGTAAAAATATATACGTTTTTGGTTCTATAGGACCTGTATAGAATTCAAAAACAAAATATAAATTAAATTAAAATCATTTTGTATTATTTATCAATTCTTTCCTGATTCAGCCCTTATTCAGCACATAAAATTTGCTGTAAGTGTTAGTTTCTTTTTGGCTTTATGTCCATATTACAACACCTCTGACAACAAATTCTCCGTGGTTTTGCTTACGAGTTTGAACGCTTGTACAAGGAGTTTAAACAGAGTTGGGTTGTTAAGTTCATCTCCATATTTTTGACGTACGCTATGTGGGGTCATTTTAAAAATGAATTTAGCTAGACAGGGCTAATCTAGTATAATACATCAATGGTTATATAGAATATTTCGAATGTCCATTCGTTTTTTTTCATTACAAAAACTTTGGAACAGTCAATTCCGATTATTTGGGGTTTATTGTTTGTGTTAAGAAGATATTGATAAGTGTGCCGTCAAGTAAGATTGATGTTTTTTTGAAGAAGTTTATTTAATATAGGGTACTTCAAGTGTCTGTTTATTCTTTCCCTTTTGTTTTGTGAGTGAGTGTATTGAGGTGCTGTTTTGATACAGTTTTTATAGATGATTTTCTTAATAAATAATTTTTTAACATGTAGTAAATTGTTTTTAATCGTTAGCTGTTCTGTCGGAAGTTGGTAAGGCTGTTTAAACATGATTGGTGCTGCCGATTGATGCCTTGGAAACTGTTGGGAATCGGCCAATTGGGGACTTGGTTTTTTCACATATTTGGAAGAAGTGAAGATATTTCTTCTTGAATATTTTAACAGAAGTCAACGGGATAAAGAATAAACCATATTTCACACTCGGATTGAGTACAATTTCACCTACATAATCTGCTAAATTATGATTTCAATCTTGGGTGCCTCTCGACCATACACTTATATGTCAGCCGTGTTGTGGCTTGAATTTTCAAATCACATACGTGTGAGTCAGCCGCGGATAAAAAGTTAAGGAAATGAAGTATTCACATTGAAAAAAATTAATTGTGTCATTTTTAACAATGGAGTAGTTAAATTTCACGACTGCTTCAGAAAACTGATTTATGCATTATATAAATAGAAATATATAATCCTTACCTTATTGTCTCGAAGGTAGATGAGGTTGCCATTTTGGCAGGCAATAGTGGCATGGTTCTTGGACACGTGCAGACAGCTGCACGTAATGAATGCCGTAACGCTCCGGCCAATCTCCAATGGACAATTCTCCAAGAAATGCTTGGTGGGTTGGGAGCACCGGCGTAGCAAGTACCACCTATCTCCTTCCATTGTTGCACTCTCTGTCATTGTTTCTGAAACGCATGGATATGTTTTAATACAGTAAGAACAACTAGACAGTATTCTTTTTCATGTGATGGAGTAGTTCAGCCAGTCGAGGGTATCTGGAGTCACTTGGACAGCTGCAAGCACAGAACCTAAATTGTAGAACTTTTTTTTTAATCAATATTGATCAAATTCCAAATTAGAAAGCGCAAATCATTGCCACCAAGTATTATATAAATTTAATTATTTGCCGCCGTTATCCGGAAGGAATGTCAACATGCTACAGAAGCAACTAGTCAAAGTAAGGCCCATTTTTATTTACATAACTTTTTTATCATATAAATAAATTATGTGTATTATAAAAAAAGTGTTTTTTTTATAATATTAATTTATTGCATCTCACTATACATAAATCTCTATACAAAAATCAACCTCACTAGGACTAAACCTGTATCGAGGTTAACAATTTACATTTGATTGAAGCAAACATATGTAGAGTAATCACATACATAAAGTAATACTACATACAAACACAAAATATTTCAAAAAGAAAGACAAAAATATGAATTTGATGAGTTACCAGATGGATATATTTTTTTTATATTTATTTATTTCATTGAAACGCCCATAGGGCTTTTAAATGAAATAAATAATATTTTAACCATAACTACTTATAATATACATAATTTATTTACGTGATAATAAAAACCAGGGTTATTTCATTATAATAATATGTATAATGTTTTTACATCACCCGTTTTTTTTTTAATATAATTTGTTTGAGATTGATTATGATCAGATGTTTGTTTGATTTTTAAAAATCCATTATTTTTACATTTTCGTACCTAATTTCGAACTATAGGGACCCTGCGTTTGTAGCCCCTGGTTAAGTGATTTTTATGTTGGCAGTACCTGCCAACTGAAACTCGCTTCGTTCAGCTTCCACAAAATTATGTCAAATATGCAGGATTTTACGTGTGTATTAATATTTACGAAAATAATAGTAAATATCACTATTTTCAATAATCATAGATAAGTTAAATCAAAAAGAAAGTTGTAGGTAAAAATTTACCAAATTTGGAACTGATGGGTTGAGAAAAATATAAAATGAATTATTTCAATTCCCGACATATATTTAGTACCTACCTATATATAGGTTTACACCAGTGGCGGTTCTTTCCTTAGGTCAATTGGTATTTGACCCCCCAAAATTATAAGACAACAATAATAATCAATTATGTGCATCAAAACAACTGGCTTTATTCTTAATTTATTTAAAATGTAACGCGTAACAGCGGCGGCGGCGAGTGACTAGCAGTGACATCTGTTGTCTCTAACAGAAGCTTTCATTCACAAGTCCACACGATTCGCTGGGTCAATTTAATGTCCACTTAGGCATCTTCTGTCCCTATGCGCGCCATAGAATAAACGAGATGGCACTATATTTTTCATCGAAGTAAAAATTAGGTATCGAAGAAAGCTTAGGGACGCTTAGGTCATGACCGTGGGGGAGACAACACGATGAATATTATATGTTTTACAGCGATGGTGACATAAAAATATTACGGTTTTTCATTTTACACGCTTGTAGTGTGTAGAACAGGGGTGCCCGCGGAACGATTCGTATGTGCCCGCCACTATTCGACAGTGAAAGATTTTTTTCATAAACATTAATTAAAAATGTGAATTATTTTTATTTTTTTGTTAGAGTGTTAATTTTTTTGAGTGCCTAGGTTTATTAAATACGTTTGTACGTTTTCGATATTGTATGTACGAGTGGTTCATTTACTGACAGTACTTGACGCAACTTGTCTAGCGGCGAGCCTGACTGCACTCTTCACGCTAGCCTGGAACGGGGAGTTCTATTTGCACATCACTCCTTGTACACGCAGACAACCCGAAGTGAAAGAACACCACTAACTGAGCTGATGAACGCCGAAGGCGCCAAAACCCATGGCACATGACTCTGACAGCTCTGTCTGTCAGTGAAAGCAATAAGCAAGGTCCCGACAGCCAAACTGACAGTAGTCACTTGCTCGTACAGTCCCGATTGCTTCGGCGATCATCGGCTCGCTTCAGGTTTTCGGCGTGTACAAGGATTGATTTGCAAATAGCATTCCCCGCATGGAAACGCGTTGTTATCATTGTGATTGCGATTGATGCCCCGTTCAGGTCGCGACAGTTAGCTAGGAGACATCTTCGTCTGACGAAACACGTATTAGAAGTTATGATATTCCTTGGGAAAATTTTTAACGGGCTAAAAGCGAGATGCGTTATCTATTATAATTATTATATTAATAAGCGATAATCTATTATGATTGTGGGGATAGTTATAGTCCTTGTTATAATACATTTATGCATAAATTGTAGAACAGACGTGCGCATTGATATTATATTGTAGTTCAATTACTATTTATTTTTTTAGTCCTAAAATGAGTGGACCGAGTAAAAGACAACGAACGTATAATTTTAAAACTGACTGGGAGGAATCATATTGTTTCGTTAATTTGAAAAATAAATGCGTTTGTTTGTTGTATCGTAGTAGTATTGCAGTGCCGAAAAAACATAATCTTGAACGACACTTTCTGACAATTCATGCCACTTTTGATGTGAATTATCCACTTAAATCTCAAGTAAGAAAGAAAAAAATATGTCAACTTAAATCAAGTCTAACTGCATAACAGACTGTTTTCATTAGATATGTGGAAAATTCTAAAAGGGCCACCATTGCTTCTTTCAAAATTTCTCACATGCTTGCAAAAAAGAAGAAACCTTTCATTGATGGTGAGTTGTTTAAATAACTATTTTAGACTGGTGCCAATTGTTTGTTTGATGGATTTTCTAACAGATGTGAGATTTTTTCAGCAATACAAGACTTACAGTTGTCAAATACCACAGTCACAAGAAGAATACATGCAATTTCAACAGACATACAAACTCAGTTAAAGACTGACTTGGAAATATGTGACTGGTTCTCGCTACAATTTGACGAGTCAACAGATATATCAACAACCGTACAGTTAGCAGTTATGGTGAGAATGGTACTTAGTAACTTCACAGTAAAAGAGGTTATGTTGCAAAATATTACTTATGAAAGGACAGACAAGGGGTGAGTATATTTATAATACATTCAGAACATACAATAAATATGCCTTTGCACAAGCTGTCTGCGATAACCACCGATGGGGCTCCAGCAATGGTAGGTAAAAACAAAGGATTTGTTGCCCTCTGCAAGAAGGATGAATCATTATCAAACTTTATGTCCTACTACTGTAATATCCACCAGGAAGCTCTGTGTTGTAAAATATTGCCATTTGAACACGTTATGAAAATAGTTACAAAAATAATCAATTTTACAGAGATAAAGAACATGATCTTATTCTGCATACTGAAGTATGTTGGCTCAGTAAAGGAAAGGTTCTTACAAGATTTGTGAGTTTAATTGAAGAAATAAAAACATTTATAAACAATAAAAAGGAAAATTATGATGAACTAGCTGACTCTCGCTTGCTGATTGATTTGGGATTTATCACAGACATTGTGGAAAAATTTAATTATTTAAATTTGGAGTTGCGGGGGAAAGACAAAAACACAGCTGAAATGATAAGCTCTGTAAAGTCATTTAAAGCTAATTTGGATTTGTTGATATCACATCTGCAGATCAATTGTCTCTTGCATTTCCCACATATGAAGAAAATGCTAGGTAACAATGAATTAAACGGGTCATTATTTATGAAGCATCTTCAAGTGTTAAAAAAACAGTTTGAAGAGAGATTTTTGCAGTTTACACATATCGAGCTAATTGTTTCCTTCTGTATCAATCCTTTATAATGGAAATGGCCGCATGTATTGCAGAATTTGTTCAAGGTAAGACAGAAGAACTAGAGTTAGAAATTTTTGATGAATGATATGAATGATGAAACAAAACCAAAAACGTAAAAGATCATTGTCAAATAGAATCAAACTCTTATTTTTTTACTTTAATGTTGTGCACAACTACATTAAAACTTAATATCCTAAAAATAATTTGCCGTAAGTACATGGATTGTGTATTTATTTCCAATTTACTATATTAACAAATTGGTATAGATAATAATATATGGGCATTTTTCTCAATATCAAATAAAGATTAGTCACACATTTTCAAATGACCTACCACGACTGGATCCCTAGAGCCGCCTCTGGTTTACACATATACCTCCTTACTAATAAACGTGTTTTAAATTTTATACAACTGATAAACATCCGTTTATCCTACATTAATGGTTGTTTTCAGTTGTGTAAAATTTAAAACACATTTATTAGTAAGGCCCTAAATAGAATATATTTATTTTATGTCCATATGGTTGGTGTCATCATTTGGTTGTTCCGACTCTTGTCATGAACCGACTTAATTTTTGATTACTTATATCAGTTTTAAATTTGCCCGATTTACCTTTAAAAATAAATTAATTTTATTTAGGGTTGACTCTGAAAGTTCTCACACGGCTGATACATTGTCCACTGGGCTGACAGTTACGTATACGAATCAGAATTGGATTGCATGGGAAATAAGTAGTAATGCACTACAATCAATGGGAGTTGAGGAATATAAAACAAATATATTCTTTATAGTGGACATTTGATAATAATAATAATATTTGGCTAATTTATATAGCGCCGTTTTCGTGAAATATCACCTCACAGGCTCTGTACAAATATATAAATTAAATAATCAATACTAGAACTACTGACTTAAAACTAGTAACTTTCATCTAAGACTTATATCTAGTAACTTATGACTAAGGCCTATAACTACTATCTTAATGACATATATATTCACAAATGTAGAAACATACAACTAACATTAACAATTTAATTTTACTAGCGCCAGAAGAAGAAGGAAGTTCTAGGAAGTTCTGATGCAATAATTTTACATCCACTGCATTCAAAGAGAAACCAAAAGACTCAAATCTTTGATAGGCTTCCTTGAATAAGTTAAGACATGTTAAGACATGCAAATTCAATGCTAGGGAACTATTCCTTGGTATTAGAACTGGACTGCAGAACTTTAGTGATAAGACTGATAAGGAATAGATAAAATATTGAAAACCTTCCATAGTACCTACCTAAATTGAACTGTTTTTTGTTTGTTATATTTGTGCTTTAATTTTTTCATTCTTGACAGTTTATCTCAGAAAACTAAACCCAAAGTGTAAAATAAATAAACCATATTTCTCATCTATAAATAGTATAAAATAGTCGATATCCGCGTCTGTCTGTTTGTGCGCTTAGATCTTCCAAACTACGCAACGAATTTTGATAGAGTTTTCACTATAATTTAGAGAATTTCTTCCGGAAGGTTTATTTGAAGGTTTAAATCATTCACGACCCCGAACAACTTCAGAGCGGGTAACACGTCAGATAGTCTATTTCATAAATTTTTGTCGAATTTAAATTTACAATTTATGTCTATGTTTTACAATTGGGCACCTTATTGCATTTGTGTTACTTTTTAAAATGAATGGGAATTTAATGCCGGGATCTTCCGGACAATTGCTCTACCCACGAAGCTCAGCAACATTCAGACCTGCTGTGGTAACTTGGTAATTATAGTTCATCATCCATTATTCTAAATAACCAAAGTATACCATACTCATCTCTTATCATGATTTATTTTTATGAATTTATGCTTTGTTGCGCAACCTCCTTTTTTAGACACTGTAACGCCGTCCAAAACTTTGGCTAAAGAAGGAAGTAGCACAACACGGTATAATACCACAAAAATGACACGATAATACTTTAGGCTATGAAAATCTCAAACCATACCATGCATGACTCTATTGCCTACGCAGTGCAGGCCTAATATTTGCCATTTCCATGAAAAAAATATAAGTGACTGTATTACAGAAATCGAACGTAGGTGTTTCATGGTTATATCTTAAGTAGTGTTTCAATAGTTCTTGGAAATATACCAGATATATTTCCGGACTCGAGTTTCTTCCTAAAATATAGAATATTGAAAGGGGAACGAAATGGAACTATGAGAGGATGCCACCAGAATAATGAAAGTCCTACCTTGGATCCTGGTGTCCTCAATGTTCCCTCTTTCTGCCAGCACGTAAAAAAACTCCACTGCGTATTGCACTTAACCCGGAGCGCAACCTGACAACCCGTTAACAGAGGCACTGCAGAAATTGTACTGGTGAACTTCCCTTCTTCTGGTGACAATAAGGTAACAGGACGTGAAGATAGGGAATAAATTCACGGAAATAACAATTGGAAATAACAATTGCCCGAACAAGTGGTATTGAAGCTATTAAATTTTAACTGTATAGTTTTTTCAAATATTTTATTGTAAACAGTATTGTGTTATTTGTAAAAAAATTTATCCATGCTACGTATTATAATAAGGTAAACTTTTAAAAATGTTTACAATTCAATGAAGCTTACCTCCAAACCTGTCAAGTTCTAACTCATTGCAGCAGTCACGTTAGTTTGCAAACGTAAATAAAAGAGATTCAAAGAAAATTAAAATATGAATATTTTGACACCCTAGCCGAGAACCGAAAGGGAACAACATTAATTCTATTTGAAGTATATACACCTACTTACATTATGTTTTAAAATACGTTAAAACATTCACGAGAAAAGATATTTAAATAAAACCATTGCAAAACTCAAATTATTGACAACTTATAAAAGATACGGGAAACCATAGATATTGAGAAAACTTTTTTCACATTTGAAAGGAACCACAAACAAACCATAGAATAAAAATATTTACGCTGATAATAGCTTACCACACCGAAGCGGCGGTAACAGGTGCCGCTGCAGGTGGGCTGAGCTGAAAATCGCCTTTCATAGACATAGAGACTTGAATTTTCAAGGGTATTTTTTTTGGTTAGAAATTGATTCTGCTAATCATTTATGTGCTATAAAATTTCGTAAGAAGCAATTGCGTGTACAAATGAAGGAGTTATAATTTTTTTTTTTAATTTGTATGGAACTGACATTAAAAATGAGGCTATCTCTGGAATCATAAAGTTGGCCATTCTATCCTTACACACAGATATACTACAGCTATTTATTTGTATTTTTTGACATACTTCGTATTGTGGCGCAACTTGCGATTTTTTTTTAAATCCTCAAGTTGAAAAAAAAACTTTTTTATGTTGATGATTCATTTTAATGCTTAAATTCTTTACATATGAGTATGCTTTGTCTAGTTTACAATATTTTATTTACACTGCAAGCCAAAACACTGCGAACAGTGGGTTGAAAATCGCCTTTCATAGACATACTCGAATTTTCAAGGGTATTTTTTTGGCTAGAAATGGATTCTGCTGATCATTAATATGCTATAAATTTTTGTATGAAGTAATTGCGTGTACAAATGAAGGAGTCATAATTTTTTAAAGAAAAATTTGTATGGAACTGACATTAAAAATGAGGCTATCTCTGGAACCATAAGATTGACCATTATATCCTTACACACTGATATATAACTATTTATTTGTATTTTTTGACATACTTCGTATTGCGTTTTTTTTTTAATACTAAAGTTAAAAAAAAAAAAACTTTTTTATGTTGATGATTCATTTTAATGCTTAAATTTCTAAATAATAAAATAGATAGTCCCGAATTAATATCCGTCATTGGTTTAAATGTTTCAACGAGACGTACCAGGCACACTAGACCTTTTCATATTGACGCAAACAATACCAATGCAGCAAACAACTCAGTAATTACTCGCGCAATCACAACAAACACCCACTACGAAAAATTACTAGACTTAGACATCTTTCATAATTCTTTTCAAACATACAAAACTAACTTATTAAAATTCTTAGCGTGACATATTTCAAAAACATTTTCACTTTCAAAACTTCTATGTATCAACAGTCAATTAAAATTCGTGAGCATATTATAATTCTTGATTTAATTTATTTTTTCTCCATACAATTTCTTCCTTTTATAACCATTACCTACTCATACATAAATTTAAACTAAAATTCATTGATTTGAACATTAAGTCATTAGTTTTCAGAAAAATTTCAGGCCAAATTACACAATGATATTTTATGGACACACGTAATAGGTACTAAAACTACGTAATAACGAAAAATATCCTTAACTGTTTTTTATTGTACTGTGTATGTCTTAATTAATAAATAAATAAAGACCGAGTTGTTTAGCGGTCCGTCTCGGCTTACCCCAGCGGAAACGGCGTGATGGTTAGTTAGTTCAAATAAATGTCTTCACAACACAAGTATCCCTCACAAAAAACGAGAAATATAAAATTTTAAAATTTGAAATCTAATTTTAAAAAACTAAATTTTAATAAAATGCAAACATTTAGATTTTTAAAATGATCCAACTTTCACACATATACTCAAAATTTTGACGAGCTATAAATTTATAAATGACACTCGAATGGAGAAACAAATAATAATTATCTTATCATGATTTATGACCCTTAAAACCCATTTGAAAATCACACAAAAAATAAAATACATATATCGTTCTTCGCTTCATCCCAGCAGAAAACATGTGGCATGCATCTGTGTAACCACACTGCACTATTCAACAAACTATGTCTGCTAATTTTATTTAATAAAACTTTTACTTTCAATATTTGAAATTGTCATATCTATTAGAATTAACACTATATAATTATTTTAAAATAAAAAAAACATAGGGAGCTTATATAAAAACCATAGATACGTTGAGAGTGGTTTATTTATGGATACGTATCTGCGGCTTGCACTCACGGGGGCATGACGGGGGCTTCTCTAAGCTAAGCGCGAATACTTAGAAAATATCCAACTACGCTACTTCCCCTACTTCCTCAACCGGAGTACACATGTTGTATTAAAATATAGCAACGAAATTTAAAAAGTGACATTTGGTATGTTGCAAAGTGAATTTCGTTAATAATTTGTTGAAATTGATATGTCCCTAGGTATCTACGTATCCCGCATATGTCTCTGTGATTTTACACGCAGATGGAGGCGGCAGTTCGGATATTATTAGACCTTAAATATTTAGTGAATAGCTTGGCCGCCAATCGCAATAAAAATTTAGAAAGCCAACTATAGATACACCTATTAGTCGGCAGATTTAGCTCTAGACCCTAATCAAGTAGTAAATCTGAAATGGGAACGTTAAGCCAGCGACCCGGCAATAAAAATCTTCGCCCAAGGCTAGGCTATATTGTAAGTGTTTGAAGGTCGTATTAAAAAAACGTAATTCTAAAATATTTAAAATTAAGTATAAATCTAGATGTAAGAGTAATTGACAACTTAGATTAGAAATTTAATTGCAACCAGATACCAATTCAGTGTATGCATGCATAATATTAATATACCTAATATATATTAAGATTTTGAACCGTAAAGCCAGCGCCACACTTGACGGAAATTCCGTTGCGTATCTTCCGCTGGAGTCAATCCGTTACCATACGTTGCAGCCACATTGAATATTCAGTGGCGGATTATCAGTCGACTACCATAGCTTATACGGTGTGTTCGTAATGGATCCGATAGAAGTGATAGCTATTTATGAGGCATTAGAAGAAGAAAGAAAAAGAAAGCGTAAACATTGGGTTCATCCCATAAATACTCTTCGACTAGAAATTGGGCAATTTCATACCTTGTTTATGCAACTAAGACATTATCCAGATAAAGAATTCGAATATTATCGAATGTCCATACAATAATTTGATTAATTGCTGAATTTAACGAAGGACTATATTACCAAGCAAAATACAAAACTTAGAACGGCTATATCTCGATATCTCCCGAAGAAAGGCTGACGAAATAAATCTGACTGAAATAAATCGTTCAGTGTCGAACATCCTGTGCGTGCGTCGTCGCCGCGTGTTATCCGCCGAATGTGGCGCGATGCATACAAATACTTGGAATGCGATGTTGCCGATCTTCCGCCGACGGAAGATCGGTGCGCGGAGGACGGAGCAGACGCGAGAGTCGGCGGTCCGCCACGGAGCGACCGATCGTCGGCGACGGAACGACCGATCTTCCGCGTAGTGTGCCCGCTATTTGTAATTTATATGGAATTACATGTATTGGCGTTCCGTCGCGAAAGATCCGCGACGGAATTTCCGTCAAGTGTGGCGCTGGCCTAAGTCAATCCGAATCAGCCAGACAGCGCAATCTAGCGCCTCTAGCGGTGAGAATGGCGATGCCAGCGCCCCGGACTCAGACAACGTACCGAAGTGGTGTAAAGCGGAACCACTATAGTTCCAGCACCGCACCACAGGCGTGCCACAGTCGCCGGATCGAGTGAATGAACAATAATTTAGGATTAAGTAAGAGGACAATTAATTTCAAGAATTACAATTTAAGACTAGTATTAAGCTTAGACTAAGACTAACCCTTTACTTTATACATTTTTTTAAATAAATTTTTAAAAATGTTCGAACTTGTAACTCATATTTTTTACTCGTTCTTCCTTTTTTATATGAATAGTATTAAAATTTAAACTCCCCTTGAGTATAGTAATAACAATATGGTAAAAAAAATTAAACCATAGCTACCAGAACACCAACAAAATGTGTGCGCGTAATTTGTACAAATTCCATATTCTAGAAAATAAAACAGATTTCCTGCTAAAATGTATGCAGGGAAAAATTAACAATAGTAAAAAGCTAAAAAAACCGAAATGCTAATTTGTTCACAAATTAACTTTGTAGATGTTACTCAGTGATATAATCTGTCAGTGAGTGGATGGCAGGATTATTTATGATCTGTCAGTTGAGTTCGGTTTCTTTTCTATGATTTGTAATTATTTGTATTTTCGTGTGAGTGGTTTATTAGAGTGGTATATTTATGGGTTTATTTGTGACAATTTATAATTATTTATGAGGCGCATGTAGTTGGTATCGGTCAGCGTTATTCAAAATCAATAGTTATTTAGAATAATTATTAAATTTATTATCTGCAATCATCCGAAAAATTGGACCAATTCAATAATTTTAATAATGGCCGGTAATGGGCATCAGGCTCATAACTTGGTAGGGGTAGAAAGGACAGAAGATATAACCATGAGCGAAGATGTCACATTTGAAGGATTACTACTCTCAGAAAAGACACTCGTCGGACTTGAGAAGTGTGGTTTTAGAAAACCCTCGCCAATACAACTTAAAGCTCTTCCTCTAGGGAAATGCGGTTTCGGTAAATATTAACAATTTTATTGTGAATATGTTTGCTTTGTAATAAATTTAAAGTCGTTGGTAAGAGATTTAAATTACTTTTTATTTTACAGATCTCATTGTTGAATCCAAGTCAGGGACGGGTAAAACCGCTGTGTTTGGAATAATAGCGTTGGAGATGCTGGTGATGAATGTAGACCTTCAAGTCCTTATCATAGCCCCAACACGAGAAATAGCTGCTCAGATAGGGCAAGTTCTCAAAGCCATTGGACACGGATATGAAGGTGAATATAACACATTTTTATATAAAATTATTTATACAGTATTCACTGTAGGCCTTTCTACCATTGATCAACTTCTAAATGATTCTATTAAACTATTACATTTCTGAAATCATACCCTTGGTAACTTTATTGTCATCCATACATTTGTGAGATAGCTATTAAGGTTAAACGCAACGCTCGTTGTATTCTACGTGTTCACAGATGGCGTTAATTAATTAATTTAGTTTAAATACGCTTTTGCAAGGTATTGCTTTACAGTATTAAGACAAATTATTTGTTTGCGCCCTCATATACAGTGGTGCCTCACACAACGAACGCCTCGCACAGCGAATGCTGCACACAACGAACTTCCTTTTCGTTCATTTCACGATTCATACAACGAACTTCGCTTCACACAACGAACTTCGCTTCACACAACGAAGTCGCCCGATCTTCTACGATCACTGCCGATTAATTGCATCCTCCCGCGCAGGCAGTCGTTAGACTCGTTAGTCACTGCGTAGTACGCTTAACTTACGCACGTATCGCAGCAATCGTTCTTCATTACGAATTAAATCGCACACGTATCACGGCAGTCGTCCTTTTAAGATAAACTCAACATTTTTTTATATGATGGGTTCTAAAAAAAGCAGGAAGGTGATTTCTCTTTTGCGCACCATCGGCGGAAAATGGATGAAGATGTGCAAGATTCGATTATTTCTTAAAATTAAAAAATGTTTGTTTTTTTCATTATGTTTTTAGATGTATCTAAATAAAAATAATAACAAAAAATTTATCTTTTTTTTATGTCATATTACCATATTTTATGCTACAGAACGAATTATTTTTTTTAACATGTATTGTTATGGGAAAACGCGTTTCACATAACGAACTTTTCGCATAACGAACTTGCTCCTGGAACGAATTAAGTTCGTTGTGTGAGGCACCACTGTACGCAATATGAATTTGAATAAATACTTTTGTCCATATAAAAACTCAATTCTATCGAGAAAGGCATACAAATACAATATTGGATTGAATCATCGGTAAAATATTGTATTTGTGTGCCTTTCTCGAAAGAATTAAGTCTTTAAACGAACAAAACTATTGATTCATATTCATATTGCGTATATAAGGGCGCAAACAAATGATTTGTCTTAATATTGTAAAGCAATACCTTGCAAAAGCGTATTTAAACAAAATTAATTAATTAACGCCATCTGTGAACACGTAGAATACAACGAGCGTTGCGTTTAACCTTAAGATTTAGCAAGTGTATTTGTAATGCAAACCAATTGAAAAATTCTATAGGTCCAAATGGTTTTTTTTTGACTGAATGTAGCGAATTCCCATTTTAACTTGACCACTTTGCATTTCATCCATCAGTACATTTGTTAATGCATTTCGTTTCCGTTTTTGAAAATCTGCTTCATCCACTTTATTATTCAATTTGATTAGATAGCTAACTTTGACTATGGTTAAATAAAGATTCTTTTTTCAAATATGAAACCAATGTGTTTATTTGGACTTTCTTATTTAGAATTTTTTTAATATAATGGTACCTACCCGAAGAAAGTTTTAAAAAATCAACCCATATTTTTTTTGCCATAATACCAACATCTATTTAAAAAAAAAAAAAATAATTATTATTTGGTTTGACTGAGGTTTGAACCTACCTACATAGGAACTGGAGTCAACAACTATGCCAACCTCGCCAAATGCCAATCGGTTAGGACCGTATTTTGTATATTAACTGCTGTAATGTCATACGATTTCAGACAGATGCGTATATTCCGTGTTTGTGTAAGTGATTGTCACCAACAGTTGATAGAATACATTGTCATTGACAACTAGTCTATCTGCAAAGTTTCAGCTCAATCGGATGTTGCGCTAGTTTCCGCTACCAAGATTTGCGTTCATTCCTGAAAACAAAAGTGGAATTCAAATAGATATATTCAATAAAGAATTGTCATTGATATACTGATGTTTCTTTGAACAAATTGTATAATTCTTTATTTGATTTTTTATTATTGTTTTTTTTTAGTTTTAATTTTTAATAAAAAGTATTTAAATATATATCTTTATTTGGAAATTCACAGTACATTTTAATACAAGTTATATGGTACAAAATTAAATTATACATAGTTAACCCCTCCAGCGTTTGAGGGTCATATATGACCGGGCGTCCGTATTAATAAAAAGTATTTTTATCTTATTTTCTATCATGCGGAAATAAATAATTTTTAGAGGTTAGAAAGAGAAATAATAATTCCAGTTTGCCTCAAATATTTATACTGGAATCCATCAATAAAATCCTAAAAATAGATAAATGAATAATTAATATTTCGCAACGCTATCGTAACAATCGGTTTAACTTATGAACGAGATAATGATGAAGTTACAGTTTTCTTATAAATTCCCCAAACAAAACGAATGTGTTTTCGAAATATTGAGTTCTCTCAATTTTTCTATGATTGGAGTAAAAATTAACTAAAAATGTGTTAGGACGGGTTGTTTCGGAGAATCTGAACAATTCATCAAATTTCAACGTTCATTTTCAAGTTCTGTGAAAGATTTTTTCAAGTTCTGTTTTTATTTCAGTTTTGTCAAGCAACTAGCCTACAATGATATAAAAACAAAACTTGAATAAGTCTTTCACAGAACCCGAAAATGAACGTTGAAATTTGATGAATTGTTCAAATTCTCCGAAACAACCCGTCCTTAGTGTTTTTTGACAACATTTTTCACATTTTATGTTATAATTTTACTATTTAGAAATAGTAATGTTTATTTTAAATGGATACACCGAAAAGACAATTTTATGTAGTTTTTAAAACAGTATTTGTTTTTACGGAAAATTAAGAAAATAAGATGTATATAGCGCATTTGAAATACACGCAAAAAAAACATTGCAAACAGAACAATTGTGATGAAAGTACTGAAGGGTTAGGGGGTATTTCACTATGTCGGGCAAAATATCTGACTAGCTATCCGTTGGCTGGCTTTAAAGTTCAGAATAACTTCGTTATTCAACGGCGACCGTTTCACCATTGTTTCGAACTTCCGGATAGATAACACTCGAAATAGTCTGGCAACATCGCAAAATGTTTGCAGTTACTTCATCTACTGCCACGGCTGTCATGCGTCACAGTCCGCACACCGCAAAGTGTGCATTTTTTTGGTTATGTTATGTTGATTATCAGGTCATTTTAGATAGATTCGTGTCGAATTAATACATTGTTTCTTATTTTGAACACAATCAAATAATTCAGGATGGATCATACAAGCATTCAAATTCATTCTACAAAATTCGACTCACTTCTCAGCTGTTAAACTCGGAATGTGTTGATGCCATCTTTGATTCGAGGAATAGCGCCTAACGTGAAGTTCGAGCACTGATTAGTCAAATCTA
This sequence comes from Hesperophylax consimilis, assembly GCF_061612785.1. Lineage (NCBI taxonomy): Eukaryota > Metazoa > Arthropoda > Insecta > Trichoptera > Limnephilidae > Hesperophylax > Hesperophylax consimilis. The sequence goes on from NC_142842.1 coordinate 36,705,004, forward strand.
ACTTTAACCCGAGCGTTAGCGTTATTCAGATATAGTGAAAACGAAAAAATTACTAATCCGCGGATTAGTGCTTGGTCAGAACATAATCAGAGATAGTGAAAAACCCCCTTAACCCTTAAATGCATGACTTTTTTTATTTAAAAAAAATATATATTTTTGCATTCTTTTTATAAATTAAAAATAGGGAAAAATAATTAAAAAAATATTTATCCATAAATTCTGTTTATTTTGAGAAAAACGTTATTATATCATATGTGAAACACTATGCATCCATGTCTTAAAAAATGCTCTTACCTAATGTTACAAAAATAATTATCAGTGAATAAAGCGAACTTATTAATGACTTATAAAATGAAGACAAATAAAAACAGGGGAAAGTATTAATTTAAATGAAATGCCGTAAAACAGTTTTTGTTCTTATTAAAACATAGAGGGACTTTGTACTTTTGGCAGTGGCAGTACGTCAGACCATTGCAGATAGATGCACAATAATATTTCCACAGGCTCCCAAGTCTGGTTCACTTTCAAGTCTTGCCAAGCAATTCTCTTGTCCAGAATAAAATTCAAAATTATAAGCGTAACCAGATACGCCACTCAATACAAAAAGTTTAGAACCCCATTTGTGGGGTTTCATGGGCATGTACCGTTTCATATAACTTCTTGCTTTAGTTGAACACATTTGTTCATCAACGCAAATATATTTTTCAATTGGAATTGATGCAAATCTTTGATTTAAGTCCGTGAGTAGAGGTCTGATTTTAAAAAGACGATTATGAGCTGGATTTTCTCTCGGTAAGTGTTTTGTCGTTGAAATGGATAAATTGACGTATTTTATCAAATCGGTTGACAGTCATTGTTGATGCTATTGGTTCAAAATACAAATCACTGGACCAGTGGGACCGAATATTTAGTCCACGCATCAAAGAGGAATAAATACATATTCCGATAAATCTATGCAAATTAGTCGTAGTAATATTTGCAGGTCTTGAAACATCTTTTTGCAGAGCGTAGAGATTTGACTGTTCTAGTATTTTATTGATAATAGCATCTGTAAAAAAATATTTAAAAAAATCGAATGGGGTTTCCAATTCCATCAAATCCAAGGGCAATTGCCTGTTTCCTGTAAATTCCATGTCGGAGTCTTCAAGCTGCAGGTTTTTTTCTCCACAAAATTGACGATTTCAAAACTTTTGAAGTAGACGAAACGGGCGTTGTCGTTGTAATATAAGTTTGGCGACTAGATAAAACATTATCACCGTCAACATTATTTTGTAGATGATTCTCAACGTCTCCATCTCCCAAGTGGATATCTTCAGGTTCACTTTGATCACCTGAATCGTAATTTTCTACGGCGCAATAATTTTCATCAGCTATACTGTCATCATCCGTAAAATCCATTCCATCGTCACTGTCAGATAAGCGATTAATTATTTCGTCCAACTCCTTTTCGGATAAACCCCTCTTTGCCATTTTGAAACTACGTCATGCTATAATTAGTAATGACTAAATACAAATGTCAAAATATGGTCTCAGTGCATAGTGTTACATATATGATACAATAACGTTTTGTCAAATTTAGACTGTCAAAATACATAATACACATAAAATATATATTTAAAACACATAAACGTACCTTATTATTTGTGAAATAATATTATTACGATCCAACACGTCGAAAAAACACTATATTTTGATATAATACTGGACATCAAAATGCACACAATCTGTAACCTCCAACTCTCAAGTTTAAAATCAAAATTTCAAATTATTGTGTGTAATCTATTGTAATTTTTCGACAACATTATTATGCAGAAATAATGTAAAAACAATACTGTAATACCAAAACCCACCAACAGATGTCAAAATGAAAAAAAAAATAAAAAAAGCTAATTATATCAGATGTGTTACACTATGCAGTTAAGGGTTAATATGTATACCTATTAAGTCTTAAAATGTCTTGTTAATTTCATCTGGGATGACAATTATAGTTTTTAAATTTTACTAATGTTGTAGGTATGAGTAACAACAAAAATACTTATTTATTTATTTGGTAGAATATTTTACATTTCATAGTACAATCCAGTAATGTTGGTCTCACCGGGTGGCTTACCCGTGCTGAGGCCTCCATTAAATAGCAAGAAGGTGTTTGGAGAGATGAAAAGATTTTTAATATATATTTTTTTAAATCAATAAGTACACGAAGCTAACGAATTGCAATAGATTATTAATAAAAGTTTTGATAAAATAAATGCAAATAGTTTTTAACCCTTAGAAGATAGCTAGTATTTTGTAAATATCTCAAAGCCAAATATAATATTGAAAATTATATTTTAAATAATTGACAGGTATCTACAATGTCAACGTTTTACCTAAGAATTTTCTTGGACAATATTGAAATGTATTAAAAATTTCTAAAACCTAGCTCTATATTCTTCTCATTGCAGTGCACCTGAAGGTAGTCATGATTTCACTGAACTGCTATTGGAGTTGGTCGTATCCTAAGGGAAATAATAAGTTAAATGATTTATTGCGCAATTTTATTTTTGTTTCTTCTTCTTTAAGTGCCGTATCAGGTCCCCCCGACGTTGGCGATCACTCTAGAAAACGTCTCTTTGTCTTGCGCTGCCCAGAATAGCTCCTCCATACTTCTAATGCCGGTCCACTCTTGTATATTTCGCAGCCAAGACATTTGTCTCCTACCAGGCCCTCTGCGACCCTCTATCTTGCCTTTCAATATTAACTGGAGCAAGTGATACTTCTCCCCTCGAAGTACATGACCCAGATATGAAATTTTCCTGATTTTTATTAATCTAAGCAGTTCTCTCTCTGCTCTAGCCCACCTGAGAATTTCTGTGTTGGTGATCATGTCGGTCCATGGGACTTTGAGTATTCTCCGGTGAAGCCACATTTCAAAAGCCTCTAACCTGTTCATGGTATTTACTTTCAAGGTCCATGTTTCACATCCATACAACAAGACCGACCACAAATAACATTTTAGCATTCTCTGCCTTAGTTTTAAGCTGATATTATCATTGCAGAAGAGGGATTTCATTTTAATGAACGCAGTTCTTGCTGCTTCAATTCTGCACCTAACCTCTACATCTGGGTCAAGAGTCTCCGTGAGAATACTGCCGAGGTATCTAAATCTTTCGACCTTTTCGACATTGCAACCATTTAACTGTATCACTGATTCAGAGTGATCTAGTCGTCCAAATGTCATCCATTTTGTTTTATTGACGTTGATTGTTAGGCCCAGTTGCTTACCAGCTCATTTTTGTTTAAATTTCAGTAAATATTTCTAGTTGTTTTTTAAATTATCCAAAGTTATTATTAAGGGGTCTTACATTTTCTGGTAATTTAGTAAAAAAATTTATTCCCAGGTATTTGTAGTTCTGTTGGCCCAAAGTTTTTTTTCATATCAGTATCGTAACATGTATTTTTAGCTGAGACTTGTTGTGTTTCTGAATGGTGCGGCTTTATTTAAAACTAGCTGTACTCTGCCACGCATTGCTGAGGCTTAGTCTGTCTGTGTAGGTTGATAGAGAAACAATAGCGCACGTTACTTTTGCATCCGCAGTTTTAAGTAAACAAAACACGTTAGTCCAACAGATGGCGCTGTTTTTCAATAAAAACATGTTTTTACCTGTCACAGGTGACATCTATATAATATAGGTACATAAAAACATATATGTATTCGAATGCAACGTATTCAAAATTTCAAAGAAATCGGTGAAGAACTTTTCGGAGATTTAAGATTTTGAACAAATGAACACTAACATTTTTATTATTATAAGTATCTAGCTATGAAACTTAGTTATAGAATAAATAAATGCATAAATTAAGTTGTTAAGCGCCCTTTAGGTGATTTTCTCACGAAAATGGCGCTATACAAATAATCCAATCATTATTGTTAATATTATTTAGTTCGATATTTTCTTTATACATTTGTTCGATTGTTGGTATAGGAACAGAATATTTAATTTTCTGACCTTATGTTCTTCAAATATGAGTACATATTGATGGATAAAAAAAGATGTCATTAAGATAATTTTATTAATTAGTTTTTGTGCAATGTAAAGAGATTGTGTATGAGTTTTATAAGGGGCACCCCATACTATTATACCGTATTTCAGATTTCCGAGTAAATTTAGGTTTTGGGTTATTAAATAAGAGAAAATTAGAAACATAGTTATTTGGACGCGGTAGTCTACTGTTCACAGAATTACTAGTTATGAAAGATTGCGATAGCTGCCTCTTTTAAAGAATGGACATATACTTTTTTCCCAGGATTGGAAGTGGAGATAGTCATGGGAGGGACCAGTTTGGCTGAAGACAAGGAGCGTCTCAGCAGCAAGAAGTACCAGATCCTGGTGGGCAGCCCGGGCCGCATGAAGCACCTCATCAGGAACCACACTGTCTCCCTTGACTCGGTGCGCCTTCTGGTCCTCGACGAAGCCGACAAACTCATGGAGGAGTGCTTCCAACACGACATCAACTTCATGTTCCAGATGCTGCCGCAGAGGAAGCAAGTCATCGTCGCTAGCGCCACCTACACTCAGGAGCTGCGAGACTTCCTCTCCCTCTACATGAGAACACCTTCTCACATCTGCCCCTACTCTACCAACATCTTAATAGGAGTTGACCAGTACACTTCTGTTGTTCCGTCTCACCTCAATTCTGTGAGACAAGGTGTCATTAATTTTGAGGCACTCAAAAAGATTCTTACAGAAGTTCCCTACAAGCAGTGTCTCGTGTTCTGCAACTACCAGACCAGGACTTGCTCCACTCACAGGCAGCTGAATGAAGGGGGCTGGCCTGCGGAGTACCTCTCCGGCTGCCAAAACCAAACAGATAGAATCGCCAGTTTGGAAAAATTACAATCCTTTTCCTGCAGAGTCCTTGTAGCCACAGATCTGGCGGCACGAGGTTTGGATGCCGCCAATGTAGATCTCGTAGTCAATTTGGATCTTCCCCGCGATCTCTCCACTTACCTGCATCGCATCGGAAGGGCCGGGCGGTACGGATCCAAAGGAATGGCCATTACCATACTAAACACCAAACAAGAAGCTCAATTCAAAGCTATGTTTGAACAGTTTGGTGATCAGTTTGAAATAAAACCGTTTGGATACGTCAAGCCTAAAATCCCTGTCCCAAAAGAAACTACAATAGCTCCACCTGAAGTTGAAGAACTTGCAATGGCTTCACTGACAGATGAAGGATGCGAAGCACTGCACGAACTAGCCTATGATAAAAGTCTTATCTCTCTAATGACATCTTTTCAAAACCCCATTGAGCCTGTTATTAAAAAAGATGAAATAGAGGATTTTCTCCAAACCCATTCTACTTTTGACTCTTTGCTGGATTCACTTAATGATTTTGACAGTCCTTGTAATTTTAACACTATTTTAAAAACTACCGGACCTGAAAGTAATCTATTAGATTATGTTAATTCAACTGTGGAAAATATTAAACATATTGAAAAGAGTTTGACCACGGATACAAATGACTTTATAAATGTGATAAAATCGCCTAAAAAAGTTGCTACTCCACCGGCCAGTGATAAAAATGAGTGCGATAATAAACCTATGAATTATAAAAATGTTCAAATAAATACGCAAGAAGTTGAATTTAAAAGTGCAATTATATCGTACGAAGCAAAAGATAACCCTGATTTACCAGCAATTTCAATGAGCTATTGTGGGAAAAATACTAATAGTAATTTCAAAGACTCTAAACAAAAGGTCAAACCGATATCAAAGAAGTGTCAAAATGTCGATGAGAACCCATCAATAATAAATGAATTTTATCAAAAACCTCGCACTGGCAAACCCCACTCTCATAAAGGAATCCATCCTAGAGGATCTGATTCTAATCTAAATAATACTAGAAATTCTCATCCTGCTAATTCACATTCTATCACAACTCCCAATAGTGCAGGAGTTGAACAATATCTGCAATGGAAATCTCAGCTGTCCTACATCTCAACGTGTATCCAACAATCTGTTTACATTAGCACGATGGCTGAATTGAGCAACAGGACCTAATTAAATTTTAATGTTACAGATTACTTTTTGCATAAGATGTTTAATTCCAACATTTGCAAAATGTCTCTAGATTTGATCAAATGTTAAAAATGCAAACTTCTGTAGTTGATTCCCTTTCAAAAGTTTTTTTTAACCCGTAGGGGCCAGAGAGAAACTACACTAAATAAAAAGATTTTTTGTTAACCTTTCCCTTACTGTGCTAAAAAAATACACGCGTTACGGTGCTGTGTAGTCAATACACATCTCAAAATAAGCTATTTAATATCGGAAAAATATGAATATTCATAGCTAATCGATTATGTTTATTATATTTTATATCAAAAGTGATAATAATTGTAATTTTATTGCTGAAAGAATGAAAAAACCATCGGCAAATGCTAAAGAAACGTGCGAGGGGTCCACATCTAACGACGGTTCGCGGCCAACTGGCCAGCTGGCACAAACATAGCTGTGCGTTCGTAGGTATCGATGGTCTAAATCAAAAACTACAACTGCAGAAGTGTGGATGTCTCATATTCCCGCATAGCGAATTAAAGCGGCACATCAATAGCGTGTCATTTCCTCGCACACTCTTCGCGTATTTAGTATCACACGGTTGATTGTATTGGCGTATTTGTTCCCGATTTTTAACAAAAAACTCTGATTTTTAATTGAATTTGAAAACTATGTAATATATTATTTTTTAATTCAGTGCATAAATGTATAACGGAGGAATACCTAAAATTTGAACTCAGAATTTATTATATTTATAGAGTTATTAAAGTTATTAGAAGCAATGTGTAGTAAATACACACCACAGATGAGGAAAGGTTAAAGCCAACACATAGACAATATCATACTTGAGAAAGTGACATTTTTTATTTTTGTCTTTAATTAACCCATAGGAGGTAATATCCGAAGGCAAAATAAATGTATTAGGACGACACTGCAATTGCAGTGCTTTGTATCATGTATGGGCACGATTCTTCAACACTGCAAATGCAGGGCTCCGGCTCCTAGGGGTTAATATACAAACTCGTATTCCCTTTTCTGGAAATTATTTATTGTTAATTTATTCTTAACGTAATGTTCAATGCACGACTCAGACAGTTTGGGAGGAAAAAACTATTTGACGTTACATAGTTGGTTTGAAAATTTTGTAATAAGTTTAATATGTAGAAAATAAACAGGAAAGGATGAGAAAACGTGAAACCATTGTTTTAATCTGTATAGCGTTGTGTATTGTAAACATGCAACACTATCATTGTTGTCATTTGAGATCTAATTGAATCATGAATATGTGATTCTCTATGTAGAGAAGTAACAAATTATTTACTATAATTTCCAATGACTAAATAAAATACCAATAAAACATTCTGTCCAAATAATAGCACAAAAATGGCTACCAAGATGGGGGCAACGCCAGACCGTTTCCATGGTTATTATTCAGTGGCTTGACATTTATTTCTTACTTGTCATAACCTATTCCATTTAAATAAAACACATTTTTGTTTGTGCAATACTGTATTTAAGTATAACAATTCAGACAGGTCCAGGACTCAAGTAGTAAATCAAGGAAATAATAATCAATTTTGAAAATTTTAATATACTTTTAATCCATAAACATAATTATACTGACATATAATGTCGTGGGCACTGCTTCATCCATCGAGTTACGCTCAATGATCTGTTCACAAAACATTTTTCAAAACGTTTTGAACACAGGAGAGTTTTTGGTTGACCTCAGCTTTAGCTTTGAAGCAACTTTTTTTCGCTGCTACGGGCACCGCTGAATAGTGCACTTAAGTCACAAACAAAATATAAAATAATATAAAACAAACATATAAACTAACCACTTCTTGGCTACATCAATCAGGAAGAAAGGAGAACTTACTTTTCAAAAAATAAAATTGTATCAGACGTAAGTGTGACACATAAGACTGTAAATGGGGCCGGTGATCCCAATCTGTGGAGGCGGAAGGCGTCATCCTTCAGTGGCGTGGAGGGGTAGAGCGGGGCGTCTCTGTAGCCGTTGTAGAGCTCGTCCAAATCCTGTTTTTCGTCCTTCTTGTAGAGTCCGGGTCGGGTCCGAAGGGGTAGGCAAGTCCGTGGTCCAGGGTGAGGCAGGGGTCAGAGTGAAAGAAGGCGAGCAGAGGCAGAAGTCGGAGCGAGGTAGAGGGCAGAGCAGAGAGAGAGGTGTAGAGCTGATGGTGGTTGCTGGCTAACTGCCCTTTAGGTATCCTATTGTAATTGACGAGGTTCGGGGAAGTTAATCTCCATGTCTCGTGAACTGAGGGTATAAAGTACCTGGGGGATGGTTTTTTTCTACCCGATGAGTGGGCTGCCTATAGCAACTTATAGGGCTGAAATACTATTTTTTTTTGTATGTAGGTATTTTATTTATTTGTAAATAATTTTTATTTTTTTTATGATTGTTATATATTATTTTAAATTAAGGTGTTTGTAAAATTTATACTATATTTTTTGTATATTTGGTTGCAATTTAATTTTTTATTTGAGTCCACTCATCAAGGGGGGAAGGTAATAGAGACTGGGAATGGATAGGTGGGTTTGTCGTCGGGGCTTGAACGCCCGAGACATGCTATGCTTGGATTTGTGTGCATAGGAAGTTTCGCATAGAATGTTTTGGGTAATTCTACCACATGGGTTTTAAATGGGGGGATTTTCGTGCCTGAATTAATTATGTTATTACGGACAAACCAAGAGCTATTGGTGTATCTTCTAAGTGTGGCATTCTGGAATGAAGCAAGACGTTTTGTGTTACCTGTGCCCCAAATAGGTGAGCCGTATGACATGATGGGGCGTATTTGTGTTTTGTAGATGAGTAGTTTGTTTTGTATGGAAGTTTTTGAATTTGAGTGAAGCAACGGGTAAAGGGCGTTGGATGTTTTTTTAGCGTTTGTGAGAGTGTTATTTATGTGTTTTGTCCATGTGAGTCGTCTGTCAAGTGTAACTCCAAGATATTTGGCCGATTTTTGCCATGGTATAGTTTGGTCGTACATCGTTGTTTCCTCTCGCGGGGCCCGGCCGCCTTTTCTACGAGAGAAAAATACGGCCACGCTCTTTGAGGGATTCACGTCTATACGCCATTTATCGTACCAATCTTGGAGTAAGTCTATGTTTTTTTGCAGTCAGTACGTAATCATCCTGGGTGAACAGTATCTAACCATAACTGTGGTATCATCTGCGTACAGAGCTTTGTGAGAATTAGAATTTTCAGAGAGGGGAATGTCGTGAGTGTAGACATTGAAGAGGATTGGAGAAAGCAGAGAGCCCTGCGGGACCCCTTGCTACGTAGAGTAGTTGCTATGGTTACTTGCTACGTGCAGCCTACAATACTCACCAGACATTTTAGGTTATAATAATGAATGTGGAATCACAAACTTTATCCAGTACTGGAAGCGCCAATTCTTGAGGGTTAGATACCCACAAGAATGTTTGTGATCCCAGGGTTCTCAGGGGGTTGGGTTCGAAACCAGAAATGTGTCAGGTTACAATGTAAAATTTAGAGTCAAGGAAAGAAGGTTTAGAGTAACATTAATGTATATTATTTCGAATACAATATAAGTCTATACACTCTACCGTGTGAGTTATAACGAAAACAATATAATAAAAGTTAGATATAAGCTTACCCCCAAGGTTCCGACCACGCTTTATCTATCTAGCTAATTAAGTAACATCCTACTCGAGCTGGAGCAGCACCTCATCAGGCTGAGCTCCAGGGGGCTCCAGACGGAGCAAGAGGAAGAGTCAGTTCCGCCTCCTGGCGACTGTCCGTGGCAGGAAACTGGTAATCTGGCGACTGAGGAAGAGGAATCTGGTGCCCGCGGTCGCTTCCGTGTATCCTGGCGAGGATTCCCTTTATGTAAGGAAAAATAGGCCTCCCTACGGCCCTGGTGAAAATGCGGTCGGCGTAGTGCCAAACCGCGAGAAAGAATACTATCCTTAGGTTTCCGGGAACCTGGCACAATATTTTAAGCCACTGGCTTCTTCATCCCATAAAGGATGGGTCGGATTCAAGCAGATCACACGTCTGACTCCGTTTGCGATTCATAATGCCGCGTGGTTACAATATTCGAACGAGCCACGGAACTAATTCCACTATGGAACTTCGTATTTTACAACATTTATACGATTTTATTATTTATTTATTTATTTCACGCCTATTAAGGCTTTTACATACATATATATATAAAAAATATTTACGAAATTATACATGAAAATAGTGCAGGAAACGACTATTAAAACAATTGCAGAAAAATAAATATAAAGTCAAAATATCACTCAACTTGATTTGATCTACACAGAATGCAGGCACAACATATAAAAAATCCAAAATATTTTTTTCTATTTCAGTTGACAAAATTATTATATGTTAGTCAAATCAAATTAAATACCTTTATTCAAATATTCCACTACTCGATGAAAAAAAAAACTTCAATAGGGTATGCTTATATATTGAAATTGATGTACTAAATATATCAACAACATCTGAGTATTTGTTTCCTAGCTGTTGAATCCGTCGCATAGGAGTATGATATTGGGACGTTGACATAGAATTGCTACAATAATATGGTAGGTACTGTCTTGAAACCGACCTGCTTGGAGTATGAAAAGAGATTACATATAATAAATCAGGGGTATCAAACATTGAATTAATGATTTTATACAAACAGGTTAAATCGGAAATAATTCTGCGATCAGATAATTTTATTAAATTTAATGAACATAGTAAGTTATCGTAATTTAGGTTTTCTCTAGGAATGCCCATTTTGAAATTTACATATCTTAAAAATTTATTTTGGATTCTTTCAATCGCATGTGAATGAACCTCATAATTTGGGGACCAAACCGTGGAATTGTATTCTACATGACTCCTTACTAGTGACATATATAATGTTTTTACAGTATTTACATTATTGAAATCACTAGATACCCTTAAAATAAATCCCAACATTTTCAAAGCTTTATTGGTTATTATTTCAATATGCTTGATAAAGTTAAGTTTCGTGTCAAACCAAATACCTAAGTCATTAATTTCCGAGACAGATACTAACGACATGTTGTTAATGGAATAATCAAAAAATATTGGATACTTTATTCGATGAAACCTCATAATTTGACATTTGCTTATGTTAAGTTGCAAGCGGTTATCACGACACCATATAATTAATCTTGACAAGTTATTTGACAATATATGGCAATCGTTAATGTTTCTGATTGCTTTGAATAATTTCAGGTCGTCTGCAAACATTAACACTTGAACATCATTGAAAATATACAATACATCATTGACAAATAATAAAAACAGGATTGGTCCTAAGTGTGATCCCTGGGGAACACCACTCGTAGCAGTGAATTTGTATGAAAATGTGCCATCAATTTTAACAGCCAGTAATCTGTCGGTCAAGTAACTATTAAACCACTTATATAGTGAACCACCTATACCGAATTTATGGAGTTTATTCAGCAATAACTCATGATTGACTTTATCGAACGCCTTGCTAAAATCGGTATAAATAGAGTCAACTTGACATTTACTAGACATGGAATCAGATATATAGTTTTGATAGGTTAACAAGTTAGTAAGGGTAGATTTTCCAGTAGAGAAACCATGTTGCTTAGGAGAAATGACGTGGTTTAATCGGAAAATAACTTTTTTAAGAAGAATTTTTTCAAAAACTTTAGGAATTGTTGATAAAAGGCACACCGGTCTGTAATTAATCACCTCGTGTTTATCGCCTTTTTTAAAAATAGGCGTAAGAAAGCTGAATTTCCATTTAGTAGGAAAACATCCTGTTCGTAAAGACTGATTAAACAGCAAATATAAAGGATACGCCAGATTGGTAGCACAATTATTCAAAAATACAGGAGGTATTTTATCTGGTCCACCACTTTTGCTTTGATCTAGTAATTTTAGTTCAGTCAATATATCATTATATTCTATGTGGATAAAAGATAAATTAAGATTATGATCAGTAGTAAAATTTGATACTGTACTAGCAGAAACTGGTGTCTCACATTCATAAACGCTTTTAAAAAAATCAGCAAAAAGGTCAGCGATACTTTTAGTGTCTTTGGCCTTTTTACCTGCATATTCCAAGTTGGCGGGTATACCAAAGTTGTTATTTTTCATTGATTTTGCATAGTTCCAAAAATACTTTACATTATGATTTATTGAAGTTTCAACATTATTAATAAAAGAATTGTAGCACATTTTTGATAAGATTTTACAATCTTTTCTAACGTTTTTAAATTCAATATAATTTGATAAAGACCTGTCTTCTTTATATTTCTTATGTAAAACTTTTTTAAGGGCAGTTAATTGAACAAGTTCTTTGTTGAACCATCTCGGATATTTTGATTCTTTAAAATGAATGCGTGGGATGAGATCTGTAATAATTTTATCCAGCAAGTAATAAAAAGATTCAATATTTTGATTAATATCGCCTTCATTAAGAAATGACCAATCTTCCTTGTGGAGACGATCATTTATGTCCCGATAATTCGCATTTTTAAAGTTATACGTAGGAATTGAATTATTTTGATTGCCTTCTTTAGTACAAGAGATAAGTATTGCTAGTGGGGGATGGTGGTTGTCTATCGGAAGAATAGACTCTAATGATTCATTTATAATAACGTTGCTTTCATTTGACAAAACTAGATCAAGAACACGATTATTAATATTACGTACATGGTTATATTGGGTTAAATTAAAAAGTAAAGACATATCTAGAATTACTCGTTCGCAGGTGGTTGCTGGTATTGAATTAAAATTACTGTCTAAAACGTTGAAATTGCAATTAGGTAAATTATAATCACCGCAAATAATTATTTGATGATTTGGATATTTTGTTTTTACTAACTCAACATCTTCACAGTGTTTTTTATAGATTGATATGTTGGCATTAGGAGGAATATAAACAGTTCCAATAATAGTTTTCTTGAAATCACCACTTAACAATACGAACAATTGTTCCACATCAGTATTTTTGATTTTGAGTGCTTTCGAAGTAATATTTTTGCGGACCGCTATCAGGACACCACCTCCTCTTGTATTGGAGCTGGTATTCTGACTCCGGTCTGCTCGGTGGACATGGTGCCTATGTAGTCCTAGCTCCGCTGAGAAGATTGATGATGTTAGCCATGTTTCAGTGAGTATGATGACATCATTTGAGAAAGATGGAGCATTTACTCTGAACTCCTTTAATTTTGTTCTGATGCCCCTGACATTCTGGTAGTAGATGAGGCGTTTATATGGCTGGAGTTTTTTGGTTGAACATTGATAATTTTAGGTGAGTTGTTAATATATTTTATGGTTAAATTATTTTCTCCCTTATTTTTCCGGTTTTCTAACTCCTTCCATACATTTTGAATTTCTTGGCGCTGAACCCATGTTAAGTCTTTTTTGGTTTTAATACTGAAATTTTTGTAGTCTATCGCCTTTTTTTGAAGAACCAGTTTCACTTGATGTTGATCTGACAGTTCAATCTTGATCGGACGTATTTTATCCATTTCTTTTTTACCTAAACGGAACATTTTTATTTCAGAGGTATCAACATTTTCAACTTTGCTTAGAATACTCAAAACTTTGTTCTTATCCTCCCTCATGCAGTCAGTTTGAGTACCAGTTGAGCACTCAGGTACATTAAACATTATAATATTCTTAGAACGTAATTTTCTCTCCTCCATTTCCGCTAGTGTTTCGCAAATTCCAGGTAGGTCTTGTATGGTGTTAGGTAGAGGTTGGACCTGAGGTGGCTTCTGTTGTGAGATGTTTGTATAGGCCTTCAGCTCTCCTTCCAGGAAGCCCACTTTCGCACCAACAACACTAATATTCCCCAAAAGTTCCGAAAGTTTAGGAGTTAATTTAGCCATTTGCTCTTTGGTAAATTTATTCGATGGATCCATAATGGTACTGTTCATAGAGTTTATTATATTACTTGCCATCGTAATAAAATGGTAGGGATCACACGAATCCATAATTAGTAGATCGAAGCAGAAATATAAAATATGAAAAAGTTTAGCTGCCCTGATCACGTACTCGGGATAGTATGCGTAAATGTGAAGGTAACTTTACTTACACACACACTAGAAGCAAGTGCGAACTAACGAATCGACAGTTCGATTGACAGATTTATAATTATTTTGTTTTTGATATATCTTTTAACTGCGAGATTGGAATCACTTGGAATTCTATCACTACACTAAAACTCGATTTGCACTTGTAATTTAGTACTTCCTATACGCACAGGTATAAAATTAAGTATTCTTATTTATGTTTTAAACTGGAGCAGAAACAAAACCGTGCACTGTTTACATGTAGTATTGTTGTGCAATCTCCGCGTATAAAATTAGACTTCGCCACTCCGATTAAAGGGAAACCATTCCCAAACAATTTCACTCCGGAAAACTGTGACTGTCGTCTGCCGAGAGATCAGGCCCACCCTCTGGTTTCTCTGCAGGCAAGGAAGTGTTTTTGTTTTTTTCTGTTTCCGCCCGGTACAGATTTTAAATTTTAAATTATGATTCGAAATTTTACCAAAACCAATACCCGCGACAATCGCCCAGTTCCTAACTAGGTTAGAGAATCGGCGAGGATAAATGTGATGATGCAGAATAAATTAATGAATAAAATATTAAAACAAAAGGAGTCTAGCCCTGCATCATAACATTACCCCCCTCGCCACCAAATGTTTGCCCTCAAACATATAAAATTGTCGAAATAACCTAACCCTATTCTTTCTAGGTCGGTCCAAGGGTCTACTACAACAGAAAAAAAAACAAAGTGATCAATAAAATACCAGTAGATAATAATAACCATCAATAGGAAGTATTCATATAACAAAATTAAACCAAAGTGAGAATAGCGAATGGGCGTGCCGCAAATCCGGTCGCACTTCATCGAACGTAAGGCAGGATGAACAGGATTGCGGTGCAGCCATTCTTACTTAAATAACTATAATATTGTAGGAACTAAACTTAAAAACTTAATCTAAACATAACAACCAATGTTACGTGAACGGGATCCGCCAACACCCACAGCTTGAATATGCTGGGTGAAGACTAATTGACTTAGCGTCATGGACAACCGTTGACGTTACATTTATAAAAATAATTAGTACATAATTAATAAAAGTAAGACTTAATTAATACAGACGCCACATTTATAACTAACCAAATAACTGACTGTCTATCACATTCATTTTATACAACCAAATGCGATAATGCATCACTGACCCAAAATAGGGTTATAAGCCCGTCAGGCAACACTTTTTAGGGAGCATAGCAACCCTCACTTATCACTGACTCTACTTCTCCATAGGAGATAAGAAAACACTTTGTCGATGTTTCTACCTAATCTACCTAACTAGGTCGTATGGGGGTATCCATAAGAGAACAGAGCAGTTAATGAAAATACACAATCTTAATTCAACAAGAGTGTTAAGCAGTCAACAACCATCGCATAAGAATGGAGCCAAATTAATACAGTATACAGCCATCAATATAGAAGGTGCAATCGGGTTAAGTGATATGCAACTATTATTAGTGCAGTGATCTAGGTATACGTCCAACAGTAATGAAGGCGTAATCGATATTTTTATGAAACAACTTATGGTTTTCTCTGTAAACAGTTGTTCAAAAAAAAAAAAAAAGTTGTTAATAATAAGTCTCGCAGGACTGTAACAACAATTATGTATAATAAACTTAGAGTTTATAATAAAAAATTCTAAAACAATAGGAAAGGAACATCTCATGTTACTTACATGGTAGCAAGATTTAATGCAATGCAATTTTTAAAATTAAAAAAAATTATTTGTAACAAGTACAACAAGTGTGTACACAGAAATGACTGTTGAGAAGTCAAAGAATCAGCAACAAATAAAATTAACATTTATAGATTAAACCTAGGTCAGAACCTACGGAAGGTTTCAATACATCTTCGTATGTTCTGATCTTGACAAAATACAGAAAAATCAGGTTCAAGAATCATAATATGAAAGAAGTGACTTAAAATGTGGAAGGATCGGTGGTGGGATATCGTTCCACATTATAAGTCAGAACCGTACTTATAAAGGAAAACAAGTAAGTTATGTCTCGTTTCATCAGCAATAAAGCGAACAGCTCCATTTTATCACTAGGAGATTAAATGTTCAGTGCACCGCTTGGTGCAGTCTTTAATATATTTTCATGACCCATCAAGACATTTACTGTAAAACAATAACAAAAATATCCGTTTACATATTAATGATGAAACGAGAACAACCAGTGTTCAAGCACGTAATTTGTAGACAATGCTTCTTTGTTTTCACCATCATGAAACGAAAGAGACAGTGGGAATGTAACTCCTTACATTTCAAGATGTTATATCCTAACACATACTACATGTTAAGGTATATTAGCCAATTTCATTATACAAAATTCATAATATTTTTAAATGAGTGTTCATTTGTTCACTTGGAGTCTGTTGTGTACTTAAGTTTAAGTAAATAAATAAATTAAAAAATATTAATTTATGAGTGGCTCTTTTCATGAGCATAACGTACGACAGTATAAATGCGTGCATGTTTATGATTTAGACTTGTTATATTTGAGAATAATAGCGTGATTTCCAATAAATCACTACAAATAGTATCGTGTGAAAGAGAACATACAACTCGATTTCAAATAGAGTTTATGAATTTTATGTGTTAAGTGTCGTGTTAGGGTTGATCATCAACCTCCAAGAACAACCCGAACCACTCAAACATATATCTCACTACGAAATACTAACGTACGTACATAGATCAGAGGACAACAGGCCTTTCGCCTCCTGCAGGAAAAACCGTCCACAGGCAACGAATCCCCCGCCTTCCAACTGATGATGCAGTACCGTGTTCCGTACTTGAACCAGCGGCCCAAGTATAATGATCAGACAGCAAGCTTCTCTCGCCCTCTGTCTGTCATGTCTGGTGAACGTGATCGACTCCGGATCGATACGTTGCGTTTGGGGTACAAACCCATCCTCACCATTCGGAACTCATGGACCTAATGGATAGTGAGTTGATACCAGGATCCAGTTGATCAGACCGAATATACCTCCATCAACTCCCTCCAATGATAACGTTGCGTCATCGTCCATACCACAAAAAAAAAATTGTGATTATTTTTTTTTTCTTAATTCTCCAAGTCTGACACGTCGCGTGTAAATTGTCCATTATTTCAAAAATTGATAGTAAATATCGAATTATTTCTTTTGTCAACGTTGACATTTACTTTATTGAACTTAATTTCAAAACAATTTTCCAAATTGTTATTATGAATGATGATGATGATGATGCCCTTTATTTAGAAATAACAAGATGTTCTTTTCTTGTTTATAAGATAAAAACCTTGATAAATAATGTAAAAAAAAATATATATTTTGTGGCAACCTTGAAAAAATTTGTGGCAACCTTGATAAAATATATGTGGCAACCTTGATAAAATATTTATTTCTTTGCCAGCCCTGGTTTTTCCGTACTATTGTAATACTGAACAATGTATTATAATAGAATATTATTTATTCACGTATTAAATCCACACGAGAAAAAAAAATTTTCAAAATGAAAACAATTACCTAATTAGAATACACATTTATTATTTGAAATTATTAGCGAAGACGCAAGCCATGCTATGAACTAATGGCAATGAACCGACTCCCGTTACTTCGATATGCGTTGTTATTTGTGTATAATTGTACCGGACGTACCTCCACCGACTTTATATTAATTTGCATAAATCTGAATTTACGCAGAGGCAGTTCCTTTACAAACTCACCTCTGCGCATATTCGAATTTAGGCAACAAAATTCTCTCTATAAAAATCTGTAATCTTATCTGCACTTGTGTAAAACTGTAAATCTTATATGCAAAACTGATCAATAAATAAAACCACGGGGTCAAGCAGTCATCATTATAGACAAAAAACAAAGGCTTGACCCCTCAACACCCTCTTATAAATTAAAATACCTATCATAATAAATTTGTACAAAACATGGAAGATTTGCATGAAATTTTAAATTGTGCAGACGCAGTTTCCTTTACAAAACTCGCCGTTTGCACAAAATTGAATATTGTGCAAATCTTCCCTTTTAGATACCAACTCCTTTTAATATTTAAATTTGCATGAAATTTGAAATTGTGCAAACGCAGTTTCCTTTACAAAACTTGCCGTTTGCACAAAATTGAATATTGTGCAAAGCTATTTTCTCTCTTTAATATGTAAATTTGCACAATTTAAATATTGTGCAAAGCTGCCTTGTAAAATATATTTTCTCTCTGTAATATGTGCAAACTCACAAAATTTATTTGAATAAAAATGACCCGGGCAAAGTGGATTAAAGAACAGTCAGGGACCTAGTCAAAATCGTCCCCTTCCAAGTTACGCAACAACGGCGCTCTCTCCTGTGACAAATTCCGGGAACCCAAAAATAATTCTCGGAATTTGTCGCTAACAAAGGGAGAGCTAGGCCCGTTGGTCCTTTAAAAGGCAGAAAACTTGTGCAATTCGGCAGAGAGCCAGCAACCATCGAACGATCAACATCTCTCCTGGACTGCCCTGACTGCCTTCTTCAAGCCTCTTCTGCCCTGGACCTTCACTGCAACCTGGCCTTCTTCTTTCTCCCGGCTCCCTGGTGTTCATCAAGAAGAAACTGTCACAATAGTCGAAGCGTCCCTAGTCAGGGCGCAGGTTCCCCCCTACCTTCCTCCCCCCTGCCTTATACCTTTCTCCCACATTTTCCCCATTTCTCCCTTCCCTATATTTTTTCCCATTTCCCCCCCACATTTTCCCCATTTTTCCCTTTCATAATTTTTCCCCATTTTTTCCACATTTTTCCCCACTTTTCATTTTCCCCATAATTTTTCCCCATTTTTTCCATTTCAACATTCTCCCTACTTTTTCCCGACCTTCCCTTCCAAGGCGTCGAAGCGGCCAGCCGGCCACTCCCGCTATATCGTCTGTGCGGCCGGCGACTACAGTGCCGTCCCGTACATGGTCCTTCGAGCCGCGATCGCCTCTTCACGCCTTCACTCCTTCACGCCTTCCAGTGACGTCCCAAGATGCCGTCCCTGCGGAGTGGCCGCGAGGCTTCAGCCTCCAGCTTCCACCCCAGATTCACAACCCGACGTGGAGCTGGTGACAGGCCATCACCCCGCCGGCCCTGCCGGCCCTCACCCTGCCGGCCCTGCCGGCCCTGACCCTGCCGGACCTGCTGCCCCACGCGCTGCCAGCCCTGCTGACACTCACTTTGCCGGCCCTGACAGCGCACCGTCCTCCGATGCAGAGGAGGATTCAACCACAACAGAGGACACGGTCAGGCAGCTCCGGAAGGCGAACCGGACAATGAGCAGGCAGCTCGCTGTGCTGCTCGCAGCCCTCCCCACCGCGACGCAGTACCTGCCAGGGGCGGACCCCCCTGGCACCCACCTGGGCGCCTACCCTGGTGCGGCCCCTGGTGCGCATCCTGCCGCCTACCCTGGTGCGGCCCCTGGTGCGCACCCTGCCGCCTACCCTGGTGCGGCCCCTGGTGCGCACCCTGCCGCCTACCCTGGTGCGGCCCCTGGTGCGCACCCTGCCGCCTACCCTGGTGCGGCCCCTGGTGCGCACCCTGCCGCCTACCCTGGTGCGGTCCCTGGTGCGCATCCTGCCGCCTACCCTGGTGCGGCCCCTGGTGCGCACCCTGCCGCCTACCCTGGTGCGGCCCCTGGTGCGCACCCTGCCGCCTACCCTGGTGCGGCCCCTGGTGCGCACCCTGCCGCCTACCCTGGTGCGGCCCCTGGTGCGCACCCTGCCGCCTACCCTGGTGCGGCCCCTGGTGCGCACCCTGCCGCCTACCCTGGTGCGGCCCCTGGTGCGCATCCTGCCGCCTACCCTGGTGCGGCCCCTGGTGCGCACCCTGCCGCCTACCCTGGTGCGGCCCCTGGTGCGCACCCTGCCGCCTACCCTGGTGCGGCCCCTGGTGCGCACCCTGCCGCCTACCCTGGTGCGGCCCCTGGTGCGCACCCTACCGCCTACCCTGGCGGGCCCCCTGCTGCGCCCGCTGCTGCGCATCCTGGCGCCTGCCCTGGCGAGCACCCTGGCGCGCCCCCTGGTGCGCATCCCGCTGCCTACCCTGCTGAGCCCCCTGGCGGACCCCCTGCTGCGCCCGCTGCAGCACATCCTGGTGCCTACCCGGGCGCACCTCCTGTCGGTTACCCTGGCGCCTCATCTCAGAGCTTCTCGCCGCTGTTTCCCCCGCAGCCGACCGCCGATGAGACTGCCCATCACACCAGCGAGTGGGTCCGACAAGGCGCCGACCCGTTCCTGGCACAGCTGAGCACCCTGCTGGCTGACGCCATCCGCTCCACGCGCGCCCAGGACAGCCCTCGTCCCTCAGTAGAGGAGGACCTTCGGATGACCGCCCTCATTGCCCGGCAGTCCACCGCCAAGGACCTCCCCATATTCTCGGGCGACCCCCTCGAATGGCCGGCCTGGATTGCGCAGTACGAGCAATCCACCTCGACCTGCAAGCTCACGCTGAGCGAGAATCTTATACGATTGCAGCGTGCGCTTAAGGGGAAGGCGAGGGAAAACGTATACTCGCTCCTACTGAACCCGGACCGCGTGCCCGAAATCATTTCGACCCTGGAGGAGCGGTACGGCGGATCGGGTTCGATAGCGAACCTTATGCTGGACAAGGTGAGGAAGCTGCCCTTCCTGTCTGCCGAAGCCACCTTGGAGGAGATTGCTGACTTCTCCGGGACAATCCAGAACCTGGTGGCTTCCCTGCGGGACTTGAGGACGGGAGGCTACCTCACCAACCCCGCCCTGCTGGCCGACATCACTGCCAAGATGCCATGCACATTGAGGATGGCCTGGCTGCTGGAGCTGCGGATGCTGGGGCAAACAACCCAGTCCACCATCCTCCAGTTGGCAGCATTTCTGAGGGGCGTCGCCGGCGTGATTCCGGTCAGCGGGATGGTGGATCCCTTGAGATCCGGCAAAGGGTGCCGGGAGCATGTGCTGGCCAACGCTATGGCTACACCGCCAGAGGGGAAGGCCAACCGCCCACCACCACCCGTAGTGAAGAAAAACAAACTGAAAAGTGCGTGCGCTCAGTGCGGTGAGCCACACAGAACTCGGGAGTGCCGCGAGTTTATCTCAAAATCGCTCTCCCTCCGGTGGGAGACAGTACGTACGAACAATCTGTGCCGCAAGTGCTTGGAGTCGCACCACTCCAGGGACTGCAAGGAGACAGTATGGTGTGGTGTGGGTGAGTGTCGCTACCCACATCATCGGCTGCTCCACCGGGAGACGGTCGCGGAGGTGAACCTTTGACGCCAGACAGTGGACAGCCGCGTGCTGTTAAAAATAGTGCCGGTTGTGTTGCGGGGCCCCACGGACGGGGAAGTGTCAACGTTCGCTCTTCTGGATGAGGGATCCACCATCACCCTCCTCGACGCTGACACCGCAACGCAGATCGGCGCACGCGGCCCAGTCCACAGTCTGCGGCTGCACGGGGCGAAGGGGATGTGTACCTCCGACGTCCGCTCCCAACGCGTGAAGCTGACGATCCGGGGCGCTGGATTGGAATCCACCTTCACCATCACCGCCCCCACAGTAACTGACCTGAGCCTGCCGGAGCAGCGCGTTCCTGGAAGACGCGTCACCCCAAAACTCTTGATCGGGCAGGATAATGCCCACCTTATCGTGTCAAGAGAGGTCCGTGAGAATAGCACTACTCGAATAGTGTCACGGACCGCTTTGGGGTGGATCGCCCACGGAGACTCGAGCCTCAACAATGACGGGCCAGCTACCACACTGGCCCTCCAGTCGGAGACCGCTGCAGATGCCCGCCTGAGGGAGTTGGTAACATCCAACTTTGCCGTCGACTCCCTCGGCGTCACGTCTGCGGCGAGAGTCAATGCCATGGACACAAAGGCCATGGCATTAATGGCAGAAACCACCCGCCCCCTACCTTCTGGGCGGTGGGAAACTGGCCTCCTGTGGAGACACCCTGACGCCACACTACCCGACAACCGGCAGTGTGCGCTGAAGCGGCTCCAGTCCCTCGAGAAAAAGCTCGCAGCGGACGCAACCCTGGCAGCGGCGTACAATGACAAAATGACGCAGCTTGTCGTCAAAGGCTACGCCAGACGCCTCTCCCCCAATGAGGCGTCGCTCCCTGCCCCACGGAAGTGGTATCTTCCCCACTTCGCCGTCACCAACCCGAACAAGCCAGGGAAGATAAGGGTTGTGTTCGACGCCGCCAGCCGATGCCGAGGGACGTCACTTAACGACCAACTGCTCACTGGCCCTGACCTACTGTCCTCTCTCCTGGGGAACATCCTCCGATTCCGGGAAGGCGGTATAGCCATCGCCGCCGACATCCAGGAGATGTTCCTGAGGATCCAAATCAGGAAAGAGGACCAGTCTTCGCAACTTTACCTGTGGAGGTCGCCGGACCGGCAACAGCCGGACACCTACCAGCTGGCGTCCATGATGTTTGGGGCTACCTGCTCGCCCAGCAGTGCCCAGTACGTGCGGGACAGGGTGGCCGGTCAGTACGAGCACCAGTACCCGGCCGCCGCAGCAGCCATTCGTTCACGGTTTTACATGGATGATTACCTGGACGCAGTGGACAACCCTGACGAAGCTGCTGCCCTAGTCCGAGACGTAAGGGCCCTCCTTGCAAAGGGAGGGTTCCACCTTACGAACTGGGCCTCAAACAGCCTGGACGCCATCGCCGATGTGCCCCCTGAAGACCGCGCCACCTCCACGGTAGCTATCAGCAGCGGGAGCAGCGAGACCGAGAAGGTCCTGGGACTGGTGTGGGACCCATCTACCGACCGCTTCATCTACACTTTCCTGGAAGCGGCCAGTCTAGAGGAAGCCACACGGCCTACAAAGCGGCAGCTCCTCTCCATCGTGATGAAGATCTTCGACCCGGTGGGCTTCGTCTCCTGCCTCACCATACGGTCGAAGATCCTACTGCAAGCCGTGTGGCGTTCGAGCGTTGGATGGGACGACCACATCACCTCGGAGCACGCTGAACGCTGGAGGGACTGGATGAGCCTGCTCCAGGAAAGCAGCGTCTCCATCCCACGACGGTCGCTCCGACAGAGGTCAAGCAGCGTGACCCTGCACCTCTTCTGCGACGCCTCGGAGCAAGCTTGCTGTGCCGTCGCCTACTTCGTGGAGGAAGTGCAGGGCACCATAAAAGCCACCTTCATCGCCAGCAAATGTAAGGTGGCACCTCTCAAGCCGCTATCCATACCCCGCCTTGAGCTGCAGTCCGCACTCATGGCGGCCAGATTGGCCAGAACCATCCGGTTGGAGAGCCAAGCGAGGATAGCTTCAACCATCTTCTGGACGGACTCGACCACAGTGCTGTGCTGGTTACGCACCGATCCGCGCACGTACTCTGCGTTCGTGTCCAACAGGTTGGGCGAAATAGATGAACTCACCTCCATAGCCAATTGGAGGTGGGTTCCCACCAAGCAGAACCCGGCCGACATCGGCACACGGGACTTGGAGCTGCCCGACCTGTCACTCCAAGGAAGATGGTTCAACGGCCCCGCCTTCCTCACCACACCGGAGAGCGACTGGCCAAAGGAGCGCACCCTCACAAAGCCAGACGACCAGACCCTCGAGACCCGGCCCCGACACTACGTCGGGCACATCACCACAGCCGGAGAGGCCCTACCTCTGGTCGAGAGGTTCTCGTCATGGCACCGGCTGATCCGAACTACAGCGTGGGTGCTACGCTTCATCAGGCGCTGTCGGACGGGCCCAAGCCGACCCCCTGAAGGCTCCTTACGAGCAGACGAGCTGACGGAGGCTGAGCGCAGATGGGTGAGAAGGTCCCAAGAAGACGCCTTCTCCACTGACCTGCACACCATCCGTCTCAGCCAGGCGCTACCTGCCACCAGTCGTCTCGTCAGTTTGGCCCCCTTCCTCGGACCTGATGACGTTTTGCGGATGGGCTCACGGCTGAGGGAGCTCACCGGAAGCACGAGCGTGGCGAAGACCCCCGTGATCTTGGATGGCTCCGATCCATACGCCCGACTGCTGATCCGCCACTACCACGAAAAGGCGGACCATCCAAGCACAGAGAAAACTGTGGCCGAGATCCGGTGCAGCTTTTTCATCCTGCGCCTCCGTACCATCAGCAGGAAAATCAGCCATGACTGCCCCACCTGCCGCTTACGACGGAGCAAGCCCTCTCCGCCACTAATGGGGGTTCTCCCGCCGACCCGCCTGGCTCACTACGTCCGCCCCTTTACACACTGCGGACTGGACTACTTCGGGCCAATGGAGGTCACCGTCGGCAGACATCGGGAGAAGCGCTATGGAGCCCTATTTACCTGCCTCTCCACCCGCGCCATCCATCTGGAGCTAGCGGTCTCGCTGTCTGCCGACTCGGCCATTATGGCCTTACAACGGATGACCGCCCGAAGAGGTCAGCCCAAGGTGTTGTACTCAGACAACGGGACAAACTTCCGTGGTGCGGACGCGGAAATTCGAGATGCCACGGCAGCCCTGCAGCAGGATGACAGGATGACGGACGCCATGGCTACCAAGGGCATCGAGTGGCGCTTCATCACCCCCCTCAGTCCCCACATGGGGGGAGCCTGGGAAAGGTTGGTGCGCTCGGTGAAAAGAGCCCTGAGCGCCACCTTAAAAGAGAGGGCGCCAAGGGAGGAAACCCTGCGCACAGCATTGGCAGAGGCTGAGTTTGTGGTCAACAATCGGCCACTGACTCATGTCTCTGTCGACCCGCGGGACGAAGAGCCCCTCACCCCAAATCACTTTCTCATGGGGTCTGCCGGGAACCGCCCGCATCTGTCACTCTACGACAACAAGGAGGAGGAGGTATGTCTCCGTCGCCAGTGGCGTATCAGCCAACAACTCGCCGATATGTTCTGGAGGCGGTGGCTCCGTGAGTACCTCCCCACCCTGGGCGCCCGACAGAAGTGGCACCACCCGACTGACCCCCTCAAAGCTGGAGACTTGGTGGTCATCTTAGACCCCGCGCTGCCACGCAACAGCTGGCCGCGCGGACGTATCGTTGAGGCCATCCCAGCTGCCGACGGCCAAGTGAGGACAGCCCGGGTCCAAACAGCCACAGGAACGTACACCCGCCCTGCTGTCAAACTCGCCCTCATCCTCCCCGCACCAGCACCAGCGCCCGCACCGGCACCAGCACCAGCGCCGCCCTCTACAGCACCCGGACCACGGATGCCGCATGGGAGCCACAACCCCCAGCGGCCCAGGGGAACCGGACGTCGAGGACGCCGCCGACCTACACGTCCGGACCGCTAGGCGCAGCCGTGACTGCACCGGGGGGAGAATTGTACCGGACGTACCTCCACCGACTTTATATTAATTTGCATAAATCTGAATTTACGCAGAGGCAGTTCCTTTACAAACTCACCTCTGCGCATATTCGAATTTAGGCAACAAAATTCTCTCTATAAAAATCTGTAATCTTTTTTTTTTTTTTTTTTTTTTTTTTTTTTTCTTTATTCATGAAATATTAATGTGTACAGTTTTTACATGCTTTTCGACTACCACACTAGACACACGCCCGTATTATGGTAGTCGAAATTTATATACATAGGTTTATATAATTATATAAATGTAATATTTGATAACTTGTTAATCTAAGTATTTTTTTTTTACATGCAATGTATGTGTATAATAGGTGACACTTTTACTGGTTCCCAGTTCAGTAGATTGCTCAAGTGTACATCAACCGTATTTTAAACTGTTGATATTAATGAGATAAAATGAACACAATCAGCAAATAAATAGGTTACTTTACTTGTTAAAATAATGAAAATAAAGTAGAAATTATGAAAATGAACTTGTTGAAATAATCTTATCTGCACTTGTGTAAAACTGTAAATCTTATATGCAAAACTGATCAATAAATAAAACCACGGGGTCAAGCAGTCATCATTATAGACAAAAAACAAAGGCTTGACCCCCCAACACCCTCTTATAAATTAAAATACCTATCATAATAAATTTGTACAAAACATGGAAGATTTGCATGAAATTTTAAATTGTGCAGACGCAGTTTCCTTTACAAAACTCACCGTTTGCACAAAATTGAATATTGTGCAAATCTTCCCTTTTAGATACCAACTCCTTTTAATATTTAAATTTGCATGAAATTTGAAATTGTGCAAACGCAGTTTCCTTTACAAAACTTGCCGTTTGCACAAAATTGAATATTGTGCAAAGCTATTTTCTCTCTTTAATATGTAAATTTGCACAATTTAAATATTGTGCAAAGCTGCCTTGTAAAATATATTTTCTCTCTGTAATATGTGCAAACTCACAAAATTTATTTGAATAAAAATGACCCGGGCAAAGTGGATTAAAGAACAGTCAGGGACCTAGTCAAAATCGTCCCCTTCCAAGTTACGCAACAACGGCGCTCTCTCCTGTGACAAATTCCGGGAACCCAAAAATAATTCTCGGAATTTGTCGCTAACAAAGGGAGAGCTAGGCCCGTTGGTCCTTTAAAAGGCAGAAAACTTGTGCAATTCGGCAGAGAGCCAGCAACCATCGAACGATCAACATCTCTCCTGGACTGCCCTGACTGCCTTCTTCAAGCCTCTTCTGCCCTGGACCTTCACTGCAACCTGGCCTTCTTCTTTCTCCCGGCTCCCTGGTGTTCATCAAGAAGAAACTGTCACAATAGTCGAAGCGTCCCTAGTCAGGGCGCAGGTTCCCCCCTACCTTCCTCCCCCCTGCCTTATACCTTTCTCCCACATTTTCCCCATTTCTCCCTTCCCTATATTTTTTCCCATTTTCCCCCCACATTTTCCCCATTTTTCCCTTTCATAATTTTTCCCCATTTTTGCCACATTTTTCCCCACTTTTCATTTTCCCCATAATTTTTCCCCATTTTTTCCATTTCAACATTCTCCCTACTTTTTCCCGACCTTCCCTTCCAAGGCGTCGAAGCGGCCAGCCGGCCACTCCCGCTATATCGTCTGTGCGGCCGGCGACTACAGTGCCGTCCCGTACAATAATAATAATAATATTCAGTTGTCTATTTATGTTACGTTATGTTATGTTATGTTATGTTGTTTTATCAATGTTGTTTTGTCAATCATGTCAATTTTATCCTGTAATTTGTTGTATTTATTAATAAGAAAAATGTTGTAATGTATGGCCAAGATCACTCTTAATGGGTGAAAGTCAAAATAAAGAATAAAAAAAAAAAAACTGCATTAATAAATAAACATGTTTCAATTTATTATTTATTAGGAATGATCCCTAACATTCACACAATTCCTTAAAACAACGCACATAAGAAATTCATACAATCATGCGATAACAATTTCACTTTTGTCACTTTTACAGTTATCGGGTTAACATTTAACAAACAAGGTTAACATTTTAGGTTATGTATCAGAGCTCCAAGA
Source organism: Hesperophylax consimilis (assembly GCF_061612785.1). NCBI lineage: Eukaryota > Metazoa > Arthropoda > Insecta > Trichoptera > Limnephilidae > Hesperophylax > Hesperophylax consimilis. The sequence goes on from NC_142842.1 coordinate 36,732,494, forward strand.
GAACAAAATAACCCTAAACCATCCAAAAAAAAAACACAATCCTGACACATTTATAGCCGTCTTTTAAGTGGGTCGCAAATTGCTACGTAGAGTAGTTGCTATGGTTACTTGCTACGTGCAGCCTACAATACTCACCAGACATTTTAGGTTATAATAATGAATGTGGAATCACAAACTTTATCCAGTACTGGAAGCGCCAATTCTTGAGGGTTAGATACCCACAAGAATGTTTGTGATCCCAGGGTTCTCAGGGGGTTGGGTTCGAAACCAGAAATGTGTCAGGTTACAATGTAAAATTTAGAGTCAAGGAAAGAAGGTTTAGAGTAACATTAATGTATATTATTTCGAATACAATATAAGTCTATACACTCTACCGTGTGAGTTATAACGAAAACAATATAATAAAAGTTAGATATAAGCTTACCCCCAAGGTTCCGACCACGCTTTATCTATCTAGCTAATTAAGTAACATCCTACTCGAGCTGGAGCAGCACCTCATCAGGCTGAGCTCCAGGGGGCTCCAGACGGAGCAAGAGGAAGAGTCAGTTCCGCCTCCTGGCGACTGTCCGTGGCAGGAAACTGGTAATCTGGCGACTGAGGAAGAGGAATCTGGTGCCCGCGGTCGCTTCCGTGTATCCTGGCGAGGATTCCCTTTATGTAAGGAAAAATAGGCCTCCCTACGGCCCTGGTGAAAATGCGGTCGGCGTAGTGCCAAACCGCGAGAAAGAATACTATCCTTAGGTTTCCGGGAACCTGGCACAATATTTTAAGCCACTGGCTTCTTCATCCCATAAAGGATGGATCGGATTCAAGCAGATCACACGTCTGACTCCGTTTGCGATTCATAATGCCGCGTGGTTACAATATTCGAACGAGCCACGGAACTAATTCCACTATGGAACTTCGTATTTTACAACATTTATACGATTTTATTATGCAATCTCCGCGTATAAAATTAGACTTCGCCACTCCGATTAAAGGGAAACCATTCCCAAACAATTTCACTCCGGAAAACTGTGACTGTCGTCTGCCGAGAGATCAGGCCCACCCTCTGGTTTCTCTGCAGGCAAGGAAGTGTTTTTGTTTTTTTCTGTTTCCGCCCGGTACAGATTTTAAATTTTAAATTATGATTCGAAATTTTACCAAAACCAATACCCGCGACAATCGCCTAGTTCCTAACTAGGTTAGAGAATCGGCGAGGATAAATGTGATGATGCAGAATAAATTAATGAATAAAATATTAAAACAAAAGGAGTCTAGCCCTGCATCATAACACCCTGCTGTCATGAAACGTTTTATTGAAAGAGCGCCACCGTATTTTACTTGAAAAGTACGTTGGCGTAGAAATGATTTGAAGGCACCGAGTAGTTGGGGATCGATGCCTGTTTCGTGGAGTTTGAGAAGCAGGCCGTTTATCCATACTTTATCGAAAGCTTTGGCTATGTCCAGGAAAATGGCGCCAGTTGATCGCTTGGTATTGAAGCCTCCGATGATAATTTCGGAGACTCTCAGGAGTTGGTGGAGGGCCCTTTTGAGCGACTGTTTCACGTTTTATAGGCAGCCGGCGGCCGCGCGACGCTCACACGGGCCCACTTTCTCTTTGATTCCTGGAATCGAGGGCCGTATTGTGATGCGATCGCGGCACGCCGCCGGTCCTTTTACCGCCGCTTGGCCGGTAGTTTCGGGCCCATGGTCGAACGCGACCACGGCCTTTCTTTGTTCAGGCACGATTCTCAGAATCGCGCCTGGGGAACGTTCTGACGGCCGATCATCTCTCACGCCATGACGGCGCACGGCCTTTTGCTTCGGGCCGTGGCCGAACGTTCCCGCTCGTATAGGCACGATTCTCATAATCGTGCCCGAATTAAAAATGCTCTTATGATTTTACCAGCTCTCACAGTATACTTCTCTGCCCGTGTCTTCTAGCCAAGCTCCGACGTTTCATTTATTATGACAATTTAACATTATTGATTTACAAATTTCTTCATTTTACATATACATTTACAGGCAGTTTATTCAATTTTAACATAGATTTAAATATGGGGCGACCGCAGCCGAACCCGGCGCAGTACGTCCGTTACAAAAATCGAATACAAACAAAAACCAAAAAAAATAAAACAGATACCCTTACGTTTTTGTCTATTGCATATTTTAATCCTTTAGTAAATGTACCTACCTATTATTTTCATAAGTTTTATTTATTTTATTTTATATATATATAAATTACAAACAGTATGCTGAACAAATGGCAGTTAACTTTATTATTATTTAATTAATTATTATATTTTATTCTTCCTCTTCTCTCCCCTTTTTTGTTATTTTATAAACAAAATATGTAAATAGCACCATATAAAAAAAAAAAAAACCAACTTTAATTTTTTAATGTCAAATATTCTTAAATTATCGAAGAAAGCAAACTCTCCCCTCTCAAACGAACAGCTCCTCGGTGAAAACAATAATGAATATTACTTAAATATTGTATGTTAAACTTATCTTAATAAAATCTTAAAGAAATTGTTTCCCTAACTTTCACTTACGTGTTAAATGATATTCCCGTCTTTTTTTTAATTTGAAATATTTTTATAGTCGTTGACTGAATTCTTATGTGGCATGAATGTTTATTTAAGAAACATTTTTTATTGTTTTTAGGCTAATATTTTATAATTAGCCGACTGACTGTACAAAAGAAATGGACTATCAATAATGGACAGTCTGTCCAGTAGTATGTGGGTCAATTGAAATTTAACAATATAGTTTTAAAAAAGAATGTAGGCGATGAAACTAGTCTAGTCTCTGTCTAACAACGGGTGCACAATGGTAAGAGAAGAGTGTAACTATGAAATGCTAATAAGTAATTTATTTGTTTTCTCTCGCTGTGTTCTTAGGGCACTTCCTCTGTTATTCTCTCTACGATGATAATTTTAGACATGGCTTTTATTATTTGCGCTTCGCCACGCTACCTCTTGGCACGGACGGAACAAAGTCTTTATATAATATCATTTATTTTGTGTGTCATAGTTGACTGTTGACAACTGTTAATTAATTATATACTCAACACATTATTGATGACAAACCTTTTTTCAACTACCAATAGATACCCATCTATTACTAATGGCCTACTTTATCTGTTATTGATAATAATTAGTCATAAAAAAGTTTTTTTGGCACTTTCTGTTGGAACAGCACAAGCCGCATTGATTGGTGCTCTCAAATTTAGAAATCGACCAATAGACTTTTTTTAAATTTTTTTTTTTTATAGTGAATACCTCACAAGAGTCCCAACTCCTCCCGTCTGGAGCCAGTGAGACTATGGCATCCCCAATTGGGGGATGTTGTGAGGCTGAAGGTAAGTGGGGAAGGGAAAGAGGAAGGTGGGGAAGTACCTGGCTATTCAGATCTAGTCACTAAACACGGCTAAAGCCATTTGGAGCAACGTTTCAATTCTGAATGGTGGTCTTACACCAGGGTGATACTGGTAGTATCTTCCACTCTGGAACGTGCCGCAAATATACTATATATTATTTTAATTAATTAATTGTGAAATAACACAAATTAATCAAATAAAATTTATTTGCGCACGCCGGGTTCGAACCCGCGACCTTCGGAATGGCAGTCCAATGCGTTACCACTGGACTATGCCGGCCGTCGACTGCTTCGGTATCTATAATGTCATCATGTCGTGTATGCCATCGCGAATGAACCACCTCCAATACACAAGCAAGCAAGAGCGCTTATATCCCAACATAATTTTTTGTCCCTCCCGAACATTTTTACAAATATTTCTTTTGCGGCATTTTACTTACACTGACAATATTGCCCTTCGTTAATTCTATACTCCTGGCTAATCCATTATACTAATCAATAGATATATTGTTGTGTTAATATTGAAACTAGTAAAATAAAATAAAATTACATTATTTTAGCAATTTTTAAAAAAAATTTTTATGTGACACCTCACAAGAGCGTCCCTGCCTGTGCAGTGTACAGACAGGGGAACTATGTCACCACCCGGTTGGGCGGCGTTGTGAGGCGGAATAAGGTAGGGGCTGTAGGAAGGGATTTGTTAATGCGGGCCTTGAAGAGGCTCGGATTATAGGAGGGAGGAAAAACAGATGCCGGTAGCTCGTTCCACATACGAGCCGACTTACACAAAAACGAGTCGTAAAAACGGCCCGTTCTCATGAAGCCAACGTCAACTGTGAACGGGTGTTCAGTTCGTGTCCGTCGAGTTTCGCGCACGTGCACCGGTGCATTAGGAATCAATGCTGCTAGCTCCTTGACAACAAAATAAATAGAAACTTCAATGTCATTGATTTTATTTTATTTATTTTTTTTTTTTAACCAATATACATATAATACATAATTAAACAATATAAATATAATATTAGTGGTAACAATACCTCTTAATATTAGTGGTAACGATTCCCTTCTTGGTATAGACAAGTCAGATCTCTACAAAAGAGGAAAGACAACCGTCATCAAACTAACGTCCTGGCACATATTCTTGTTAGTTTTAACCGTTGCCATAGAAAATTATTCTAAATTCTCGATAAAGTTCTTACTATTGTACTGTGTCGAGTACTTTTTGTATTTTATAAAGTGTTTCTTGACATTATATTTCACAAGTCATCTATACTTTCTAAAAAATCAATTATTGATTCTGAATGTCCAGCTTGAAGTCGGTTTTAATCCTGCTAAAGAAACTGCGGGTTTCACAAATTTCAATGGAAATACTCGAGTTAATGATATTTCGTGTCTGGAAAATTATTTGTTTATTTGTGAAGAATTGAGAAAACAGAGCATAAATGCCTTGAAACACAATAAAGGTGTTAATATTAACAATTTGGCAGAAGTTTACTTACATTGTTGCAATCAGGCAGATTTGATCAATTTTAAATGTTCAATCCAGGTTGGTTGGTATGTAAAGAAAGAGAAATGTAAATTTTATCATAATGTCAAGTAACTCATCAAATATATTAATTTGTTTCAGAATCTGCTAGAAATCAACTATGCAATCCTTGCTTTAATCCGAAATCTTGTTTATGCAGTTATGTATTTTGTTAATTCAACGACAGAGGTTTGTGGTACACACACACTATCAACATAATATGTATATACTATCTGTGTAACTTTATCCGTGGGTCTCGTGAGTTTCAAGAGAGACACTGTGTGTTTACTTACCGCGGTGGTGCTGCCATTTCATTTTGTTACATGTAATTACAGTGCAACCTCTCATAACAAGTATGTAATTCACTTAACGAGCAAAACAGATTGTGATAAAAATGCTCCCTTGACGAGCAACATTTCGCATAATGAGTAATGCAGAAAGGGGATGTTCCATTTTCATATTACTCACTTGTAAGCCGGGACTTCAGCGCCAGTGCATTTTGTGCAAAGTTTAATAACCTTTTCAAAAATGTCCGTGAAGAAAAAGCCACAAAAAGACAGCCATAGGAGAATAAAAGTAACCGTAGAAATGAAACATAAAATCATTGAAAAGCGAGAACAAGGTGTGAGAGTGGCTGATTTAGCCCGCACATACCGAATCGGTCTACACCAAAGATTTGCACTATCCTCAAGAACAAAGAAAAAATTAAAGAGATAGATGCTTCAAAGGGAGAGTCAAGGATGTCTACGAAACGGTTGAAACCCTTTCTTGATGATGTTAAAAGGTTGCTTCTCATATGGATAAACGAAAAACACAACATTATTAACGAAAACATCATTTGTGACCTCGTTAAGAAGATGCCAGGATCATCAACTGCCGAAAAAGATGTACAATTTAAGGAAAGTCATGGATGGTTTCGAGAAATTTAAGAGAAGAACCAGCATTGTGAAGCACGGTGAAGCAGCGAGCTTTGACACAAAGGCTTCTGTGAAAAAATATTTGCTTGAGATAAATTTGCCACTCCACGTCTTGCTCGTTATGGACAACACACCCTCCTACTATATTATTTTGAAGAAAGTAAAAATTAAATAAAAACACAGTTTCTGCCTCCCAACACCATTCTGTTACTCCAGCCTATGGACCAGCAGGTTATTTATAACTCTACAATTTGATCGTTGTTTTAAGGTGACTGAAGGAGCAAATGGAAAGATCACTTTCACATCGTTGCTTGCCTCAAGATGGTTGTCAAGGCGTGGGAAGGGGTTACCAAGATGACCCTCACTTCTGCTTGGAAGAAGCTAATTTGATGTGATTTTGGGGGGTTTGAAACAGTACCTGTGCAGCCTACAGTCAACGAAATTGTGTCTTTGACCAATACCATAAAACTGGTGATAGCAACGATATTGATGAACTTGTGGAAGAGCAGAGTCAAGCTGACCACTGAAGAGCTTATGGAGTTGCATTGTGTTTCACAGCAAGAAGTTACGGAGGAGGTTTGTTAGTGCAGGAGGAGGAAGTAGCAGAGCAACAATCGTCTTGCGCAATAAGAGAAATGCTGAAATCATGAGAAACTGTTGCATCGTACATTGAGAAGCATCACCCTAATCAGGTGGCTATGCATTCTAAAAATTGATAATGCTGTATCACATTTTCACCAAATTTTCAAATGTCAGCAAAAACAAATATCTCTCAACAGCTTTCTAGTAAAAAATAATTAATTAGTTGTCATAAATTCATAAATAATAAACTAGTTATTTTGTTATATTTTTTTTTTGGAAATCGAAATCGCATTCCAGGTTGTTTAATTTGAATTGACCTTAAAAAGTAATTTTAAAAATTACTATTTTTTTTGGCCTTATAATTTCATTATGATATTTTATATTGATTTATATAGGAAAAATTGTTGTGCTTAACGAGTGTTTCACATAACAAGTAAGATTCTGGAACGAATTATGCTTGTTATGAGAGGTTCCACTGTACCAGCATGTACCCGGAAGACATATTTGGAGTAAAAAATGTAAATGTCATTTTGCTATCCGATGATAAATTTTTTCAATTTTATTGTAGAAAGCAATCACTTTGTGGTTTGACATATTTAATAAAATAAAATACTTTTTTGTTTTAAAACCACGATATTTATTAATTTAAGAACCGACCGGTTTCGCTTTACTTAAGCATCATCAGGGTACAAATTAATACTAAACAAGAAGTACATAATGTGTGTATATACACGGTGTCCGGAAACTCGTAGTACAAGCGGGAAACTGGAGAATCTACACCACATGGGGAACCCAAATAAACATAAAGTTTTTTGATTTGAGCATTTTCACAAAAAAAAAAAAAAAAACAAAAAAAAATATTTTTCGGCTATTTTAGGGTTAAAGTTTTTTCTGGTGTTTAGGGTTGAACAACAGATGTTTTAACCCTGCAGAGCAGAAATATTTTATGATTACACCGGATTAAATGAAGGGTGATTTCAAAATAATGCTTCAAATCCGAGTTTCTTCATTTGTTTTACTTTCAAATAGTTTTAATTAGTTGGGTACTTCGATCTTCAGTAATAATTTATAAGAATTTGATTAAAAAAAAAATTTAAAAAATTTAAAAAAAATCAACTTCTAACTCGATTTACTCGATAACGAAAGCTCAAATCAAAAAAAAATATACCACAAAATCGACTCCAAATGTGATGTAGATTCACCAGTTTCCCGCTTGTACTACGAGTTTCCGGACACCCTGTATATAACAAAATATAGAGGGAGACAACATGATACAAATATAAGCAACACAAAGACGGTCATAAAATACTTTAACATAAGTGCACAAGTAATGGAAAAACCGCTAGATAATTATGTAGACTAATGGGTTATATCCATAAATCGGGAGAAACAAAGCATCAACTGGCATGGTGGTAAGGAGGTAAGGAGAACTGGGAATTTTTTTATGGGTTTATTGGAAACAGACCTAATATTGGACTTCAAGTAGTCCAATATTCCAACAAAAAAGTATTTTATTTTATTTTTCAATTTTATTAACAATGCACATGGGTACAACCCAGCGCATCGCGTGAAACGCACTCTGTCTCTTTCCAGCAGCACCGTAGAGAAGAGACTGAGCGTGTATCACGTGATTCGTTGCGACGTGTGGCAATGGCCATGTATGATTAATTTAAATTTTTTGTTAAAAAAAAACACATCTAAATTTTTTTTACTCCAAATATGCCCAGGAATTAGCAATCAGATACATCCTGATGCAATCTTTATGTATTTTAAAAAACATTTCAGGAAAGAAACATTGCAAGCATTTTGGCAAACATCACTTATTCGCTGTACAATATGGTGAATTTATTTGTGATATTATCATCCTGTGAGTTTGTTAAGTCAGAAGCGAAGAAAATAGCCATACATTTGGATAAAATTCTCCAAAATTGTTCTGGTGAGGGAAATAAATAACTATATTATTATACGTTCTTAACCATGTTTTTCCCAAATTTATTTTATTTGCTAAGATATAAGGTGTTCATTTCAGTTACCTGGGAAGATAAGCAGAAGGTAGATGCTTGGATAGAACTAACTATGCGGCGCTACCCACAATTCACCATCTGTGGATCTCTTGAAATAGATAATAGCTTAGTATTTAGTTTGCTCGGTACAGTAATAACGTACATTGTGATTGTTACACAGTTTGAATAATTTCAACGTACATGAAGGTACGGGCAAAACATTTTAAACTGGACACATTTACCAAGTTATGCATATCAATAATAGATATCGAAAGTTTCAAAAAAGATTTTAAAACTAGTTTGGAACACCCGTCCGCAGTCCAAATGGTCAAAGATTCTGGGTGTGTAGAGATTTTTATTAATCGCTTAAGGACTACGCCTGAGTATTCTCAGCCAGCTATTATGTGCGAAAAATCCCACACGAGATAACTCGGGCAAACTTTACCCGCAGAAAAGACCACTCCCGAACATACTCGGGTCGAAATAATTACGATTTATGGTATTAGGAAGCGAGATAAAATACAGCTGCTATGATTTAAACAAGGTACCAGTCCCCCTATCTCCAAATATTTTGCAAATTGGTAAAATCAATTTCGATTGATTTTATCCATAATCTTTTAACAGTACAGAAAGATTAGATTTTATCAGGTCGGGGTAGTGGTTGGGGTGATTAGGTTGGTGGTGGTCAACAAAGAAAAAACTAAATTTAAACATTTAAACGTTAATACAGGGCTTCCGTAACTGTGAGTCGCGACGCCCCGGGGCGCCGCAGGATCATCCCAGGGGCGTCGTGAGGCAATCTTTATAGCGTCTTCCACACGCACACTTCGGAGCGATTGTCGAGTCGACCTCACCATCAATACTTTCGACAGCAGAAGAAGAACAGTTAACAGAATTGTCCTGTGACTCCAGCCTTAAGCTGCTATATAATAAGGATAAGCTACTTGAATTTCGGGGTTCAGTTTATCAAGAATATCGTTCCATTAGCACTGCAGCGTTAAGGGTTGTATTACCGTTTGCAACATCATACTTGTGTGAGACAAGTTTCTCTGAAGTTGCAGTAATTAAGAATAAGTACATATCAAAAATAAATTTAGAGGCTTTAATATATATTTCAATTTGTGCGCTTTATAAACCCTAGAAATTAACAAAAAAATTAATTTAGTTAACAAATTAATAGCACCCTGTAAGTCACCTTTATTGACAATGTTTCTCTGTTTTGTTAACTCCTTCCACCTTTCTCGCCCCCTTCTCCCACCCCCAAAACCACCCCACCTAATAAAATCTAATCTTTCTGTACTTGTATAATTTTGAAGTTAGTTTTAAGATTGCTAGTTAATGACACGGTAGTGTCGAAACCAGTACCAAAGTAAACAAAATTTACGTAACAAATGTACATAGGAAAATAAAACTATAGATTCGTTGAATCTATTCAAGAAAATGGTAAGAAATTCCATACTGGCTCAGAGTGGTGATGTTTGTTGGATTTCCCATGTCATGTCTTCTGTCATGAATCACCTTAGGAGCCCCATATTCGATGTGATCCATCTGTGTATGTGTTGTGTGATTTACTTATTTGATTGAATATAATTGTAAAGCTCCTCATCTCGACACAGGAATTCCCTAGTGACATGAGCAGCGGAAGAAAAAATAAATTAATCAAAATGAATAAAAATGAACATTATTTTATGAATTTCTTTTATTTCTTGGCCACACTATGCACCATGATATCAACATTCCTATTTTGGGTTAGCTAGTAGTTTAAAATTATAAAAAATATGCATATTACTATTTTACCGTTTTTTTAGTATTTTTTTATTTTTATATAACTACAGCCCCAGCAACAAACTTTTGTATTTATTGAGTAAAAAATTGAAAATCTTCACTTAATAATCCACATTATAATCCTCCATTAGTATTATGGACAGTGAAAAGTATAAATTATGGCATGTAGTTATTCCAATTTCTGCACTGTAAACAAACATGAAAAAAATAAAAACATGTACAAACTTAAGCAACAATGGCCAAACTTAGGCAACAATGTTCAAACTTAGGCAACAATGTCCAAATACGTTTGCTAGGACTGGAATTATGAAAGAGTTATATATACACATTAATAATTATTAGTAATGGAGAATGGAAGGTGAAAGTCAAGTGCTTGTTATCATGCATGTCTGGCATACCTATTAGTGTAATTAATTATTAAGTAAACATAAGGGAAACCCGTATTTGGTATTTTTATTTCAAGCATTATTATAACTGTTACAATAGTGAGAGGTTGGAGTCTCAAATTCTCTGTTTCCAAAATGAAGATCAAATTTCTTTCCGAGAACATGGAGGCTTATAATAACTATCCGACAAATAACCCACAGACGGAGATGGAAACCAAACTTGAGGAAGTCAGTGATCCAACAACGGCTCTAAAACCATTATTTTTTATGATGGAACTTTTGGGAGAATATCATAATGCAAATAAAGCTTTATGGAAGAAACAACTGCATTCCATTCTGCTGATCGTATTCCTTTTGTCATCTGGTATAATCATTGTGACCCTGCGCGCATCCTTTATTTATGTAAACTTACCCATAGTTCTATCAATTGTCGAAGTTATTGCAGAAATTAATTTATTTATTCTCGTTGCCTACCAATTGCTTTCTAGCGCCTATTCTTCTTCAATAACTGATAACAAAATTAAAAGCAACTTTATTGTTATTGATTCTCTCCTAGGAATAAACACAGCAACAGTCTATAAAAGAGGCAGAAGAACTGTTCGTAAGTTAATGGCCTCTCTTATATTTCTGTGGTTCTTGACTACCACCTTCGAAAATTACACAAATTTTTCAATAGTTTATTTTTTTCTTTTCTCATTTGAGTATGTTTTGTATTTTATGAAGTGTTTTATAACAATATACTTTATAAGTCATCTTTACTTTCTCAAAAACCAACTATTCATTCTGAACGTCCAGCTGGAAGTTGGTTATAACCTTACTAAAGATAATGCAAAGTTCATAAATGTTATTAGTGGAAATACTCGAGTTAATGATATTTCATTTGTGGAAAACTATGTGTTCAGTTGCGATGAATTGAGACAACAGACGGAGGATGCTTTTAAACACAGCAACATTTTCAACATCAACATAATAGCAGAAGCTTACTTATATTGTTGCAATCAGGCAGATTTAATAAATTACAAATGTTCAATCCAGGTTAGTGCGACTGACATTATTATACACTAGCCCAGACCTGTGAAGAACAGGATATTATGGTAATAAGAAATACCAGTCAGATCTAATTTGTATTTGGACCAGGGTTGCCAATGCATAAGTTCTCAAATACCCACAAGAGATAAAGAGATGTAAAAATTTCCATAATTTCCTTTAACTGCAAAATGAAACAAAATTCTATTGAAATTGGCATTTTCTGATTTTGTCTTTCATTCAGACTTAGAATTAAATTAGACTTTTTTAGAAAATATCCTGCGAAAGAAAACGAAATATATTACATTCTCACAATTATTGTAAATATATATTTTTTTAAATGGTTGGATAATCTAGAAATGCCCAGAATCCCCGCATTTTCCATGGAAAAAAGTTTTCCCTGCAGAATACACAATTCTTGAAAAATCTTACTCAGTTAGTAAACTTGTGAAAATAAATTATCTGTAAAAAATATAAACAAAACAAATACACATTTCAAATGTAGAACTAATATTTAATAAAATGATCTTGGTACCTACTTTATCCCTTGATTTCCACAATCATTTTCAGTTTTGAAAATAGGTACTTTCAGAAGCTATTTTTGTAAACATATTCTAATGTACAAACACGTTATATTGCAACTAATAATATATATTTTCAGAACCTACTAGAAGTATTTTTTGGAATGATTTCCATGATCCGCAGTATTGTTTATGCTATTTTTTACGCTCTTGAGTCGTCGCGCGAGGTCAGTAAAATAGATTACACACTTTTTATTGTATTTTGTGGCTTGTACAGTCACAGAAAATGAGTAAACTGTATAAGTTTATGTTTTAAGAGGAACGGTTGCACAGCACTGCAACGTATAAAACTTAAATTTGGAATGTAGGTCAAAATGCGTATTATTATTTTTGGATCAATAATATCTAGTACAATTATGTGCTGTTTTATTCATTTGTTTTTAAATGATAAAATACAGGTATTAAACAAATCGATTTTTCACAATTTTAGAGGCAAATTTGGTAATTGTTTGCGAGTTAACGATAATTATTTATAAAAAATATTTTTGTTCTACCTGATATGTAAATACAATGAAATATAAAATAATTTAAAAAAAAGCATTTTGATCGCTTAAATTTAAATTACACTTGACTGATTTACGTTGGAATACAAATTTGTTGTAGGTGTAAATTTAAAAATGAAATTACAAATGACCGTTCGGTGGCTGATATGACATCGCGTAGTGTGTTCAATTCCTAGGCTGGCTTCGTCCTCCATCACAACACAAGCAACATTTTATACTTACTGTGGTCGTAGTAACAGATTTTCAACTATTGTCAGGTTATTCGTAACCCGGGAATGTTTGTCTTTATTTAAAAAAATATATATTAATTAAAAAGTTCCCTTTTTACCATTTTCTATTCTTTTATTTTATTTACGTAATAGGTGGGCAACATTATTTTTGAATAGTAACTATTAACTCACAAAAAAATGTCAAACTTGCCTCTAAAATTAAGAGAAATTTAACTGCCTATATTTTCTCTAAATAGTATAAAATAAAGTCGCTTTCAGCGTCTGTCTGTTTTTGCGTTTATTTCTTCTAAACTACGCAAACGGATTTTGATAGGGTTTTCACTATCATTTAGAGAATTTATTCCGAAAGGTTTTACATATACAGTACATGCATATTATATTTATGAAAAGTAGAAGAAAATCGATGTTTTGTAATAAGTCTTAAAAAAATATTATGGGCCCTTACATTGGTAACGCTGGCTAAACCTTATGAGATACTTCAAAATAATGTACTACGGAATTGTATATCTTAAAAAAGCCTCACAACCTCAAAACTTTACTCCAAACCATTTATAAGTCACTGAGCAACTTTTGATTAAAAAAATAATTATTTAGTTCAATAGGTATTTTGACCACAAATCCAAATTTAAGGTTTGTATGAAACAGGCCGCAGATCTACAGCCCAAACTACATATGATAATTATTACTCCTTGTATTTTTTGTTGTGCGTAATTTGATAATTATTTCATTATTTAAAATTGAAAATACCGTTGTGTCATTTATGTACCTACACTTTCACTCGATTATTCATTTCAGACAATGGACTTCTTCAAAATCATAGCAAACATAAATTTTTCAGTTTATGAAATAGTGAATTTATTTCTGATGTTATCGTTTTGCGAGTTTGTTAAATCGGAAGCAAAGAAAACAGCTATTAACTTGGAAAACATTCTCCGCAATTATTCTGGTAAGGTCCTTGTCTTTAACACACTCATTTCCGCACCTGGGAAGTCATATTTCACGTGAATTCTTGTGTGCGGTGGTGAGACAGTTATCAATGCTTTCATCAATATATTTATTTGGCATTAATTTTAAAAACTATTTTTGCAGCTTTGTCCCAAGAAAGACTGAGCGTGGAGGCTTGGATAGAGTTGACGATGCGGCGCTACCCACAATTCACAGCCTGCGGATTATTTGTTTTGGATTATGGATTATTTTACAGTATTCTGGGCACAGTTATGACCTATATTGTGATTGTTACACAGTTTGAATAATTATCACACTTTTGGGATAAGGACCAACTTTCGGAAGTCAGTAGAACTATGGCATCACGATTTGTAGCAATTAAATTAGGAAAAAGCTGTATGGACAAACTACCAAAATGTTATTCAAATTTTATTACTAGGTATAAGTTTTTCTCAACCATCCACTAGGATTTTGAAAATGAGAAACGAAAAGTAATCCTGACTAATTCAGACAAAATTGTAAAAAAAAAATGTTTACCAGATTTTATTTACGAAAAGTAAAGCAGTTCTTACAGTAAAAATTTGCTTTTTTATTATAGTATAGCGGAGACGGTTTGCGTTTAGTTCCTGTGATCACTTCGGCCAAGAGCCCATCTTTTTTGTTTAACAGTAACCCGGCCTCTTTGTTAAAGTTCACTAGGGTTGTCATTGGATATGTAGCTATGTCTTCTGGTTCCACAATGTGTCTTCCCATGTACATATCTGAGCCTTGTTCTCAACGGAGTAGGACATTGGTACCATGGGTGAATAATTCACACTTACTGCATTTCTTGGTGTTTTCCACTCCCAAATGTATCTCCTGAGATGGCAGTGTCCCGTTAGTAGTTTTACCACTTCCCACCAGTGGCGTAGCTAGGTAACCAAGGGCCCTGGGGCAAATTAAAAAATGGGGCCCCACTGCTATGTAAACTGATTAGGTTTTATCAAATAAAAATATCAAATATACAAACACTTTAAAAATGCTAAGCTACTTAAGTTTTTTTCTGTGCACTGCAGACTGCAGGGCAGGTAATAAAAATATTAAACAGTAACAACATAAATTACAATTAATACTTGGTGTAGGTTTGGCTAATAAAACGAAATAGAGAAGATTCAAGGGTTTATTATATAAAGGTCAGGCCTACCAACTGACTAAATAACAATTATATTTACAATTTTTTCCTAGCTTTAGTTTTCGCAAAAGTATCAATGACTTCGTTTAAATCCAGGCTTGATGCGGTTTTGTTTTCAATTGCTATTAGCGATAAATGTCGGAGTCGAGTTTGGCCCATCTTATTTCTTAAATATTTTTTTATTATTTTTAATTTGCTAAATGACCTTTCAGCTGCTGCAGAAGTGACAGGAATTGTAAAGAATAATAACATTGCTGTAAATACTTCCGTTAGGTCGCATCCTAGCACTCCATATTTGCTCATTATTTCCTTACATAATTGGTGAACAGTCCATGCTTGAGTTAGTTGAGGTAAAACTAGATGGTAAATATTAATAAATTGAAGTGAAAAACTAGGGCCTATTATATCTGAATATTTTCTTTGGAATTCGTCACACTTTTGTAATAAAGTTGCTTCATCAACGTGTAATAAAAATGTTGGTGTCAGAAAATCGAATATATGACAGACTGCACTCATACCAATAAAACGTGTATCTAATTGAGATATTACTGTGTCTAGTACATTATTGAAAATCTCAATTTTAAATGTTTTTTCTCGGTTTGGAAATCGGTGATCAGCAGCTAATTCATCAAAATGTTTTAAAACTTTTCTTTGCCTTTTTTTTTGAAAATGGGTATCTATACCATATTTTCTTGCAGTTTCACTGGCTTTGCACTTGAATAATTCGAAATCATTTCTATAAATTTACAACTTTGCTTTGGTCTCTGCTAAAACTTTACTCGCCTCACCCAAATTGATGTCGCATTTTCGTAAAGTTTTGGATGCATAATTGATGTCGTTCAATACACTGTGCATGAATTCGCAAAGCAACACGAACTCACTACGCTCATCTTTATTAGGACTCTTTAGATCTATTTCTGATAATGCTTTGATAATATTAAAATAACGAAGTTTTATTGCAGATATCGTATTGACCCTACTGGACCATCTAGTCGGATTTAGTTTTTTTAGAGTGGTGTCCGATTCGACAGTGAATTTTGACAGTAGATCCCAACGTTTGATGCTGTTTCCTGAATTTAGGGGAATTCCCTAGGCATAACTTTTGAATTTCTCTCAACTGAGTTGTCATGATTAAAGTGGGGTTGCAAGTTGAAACCTGTACTATTTATTTTGAAAATGGGAGAAATTTCCAAAAGTTCAGTTCGATCGAGATTTCTGGTAAGGATTCGAGGCCCCCCTGAGCTTGAGGGCCTCGGGGCACTGCCCCGCGTAGCCCCTAGGTAGCTACGCCGCTGCTTCCCACAGAGAAATTCTGTTCTCGTTGAGTAGTTTTACTATGCATGTTTTGACCAATAATTACCCCTCGTGCTTGTCCCCTTATCCAATACCTCTTACCCTAATTCACACTTAATTTCTGTAATTGATA
This sequence comes from Hesperophylax consimilis, assembly GCF_061612785.1. Lineage (NCBI taxonomy): Eukaryota > Metazoa > Arthropoda > Insecta > Trichoptera > Limnephilidae > Hesperophylax > Hesperophylax consimilis. The sequence goes on from NC_142842.1 coordinate 36,748,937, forward strand.
CATTTTGTAATTACTTTGCCAATTGATTTTCTAGTTTCACTTGTCAACCATAAATTTATCATTCACCACTGTAAAAATACCCTTTATTAAATTAGCTAATACCGATAACCATTAATGTTGTTTAGTCAAATAAATAATATTTATCCCTCAGACTACTCAATAAAAAGCGTGCAACCATATTACCCGTGCTTAGTTTATGGAAGAACCACCCTTCTAAACACTATTTTAATTGCTCTAAAAGTGCTGCTAGTGTCCAAAGTATAGAACTACATATTTAATTGCTGCTGTTTCTAAAATAAAGGTCAAATTTTTATCCTAGAATATGCAGATTTACGATGGTTATGTGATAAATAACACACAGGTGAAGATGGAAACCAATTCAAAAGAAGCTAAAGAAGTTGAAGAAGTTAGCGACCCAACAACGGCTCTGAAACCATTATTTTTCATAATGGAATGTTTAGGACAACGTCACAAAGCAAGCAAAGCTTTTTGGAAGAAACGTCTGCAATCCATTCTGCTGATTGCATTCATTTTTACATCTGTAACAATCTTCGGAATATATCGAAGCAGAACATTATATTTAAATTTTCCCATTATTACATCAACCATTGACGCTTATTCAAATATTCACCTGTTTATGCTTATCACATGCCAAGTCATTTCGAATGCTTTCTCCTCTCCGACAACAGAAAATATAATAAAATATCAATTCAGAGCAGTTGATTCACTTCTTGGTATTGACCAATCAACACTCTATAAGAAAGGCAGAAGAACTATTAAAAAACTAATAGCTTTGTTCATATTTGCGTGGCTATCCGCCACATGTTTTGGATATTGTTACTTTAAGTATTCGTTTGGTATTTTTATTTCGTACACATTTGTGTGTTGTATGTATTTTATGAAGTGTTTTATAACATTATATTTTATAACTCATTTGTACTTTCTCAAGAACCAATTATTTATCTTGAATGTTCAACTCGAAGTTGGCTTTGATCAGGCTATAGACAATGAGTCCATAAATATCGCCAAAGGAAATACTCAAATTAATGATATTTCACGTGTAGAGAATTATTTTTTCAGTTGTGATGAATTGAGAAAACAGGCTAAAAATGCCTTGAAACACAATAAAGTTATTAATATTGATAATTTGGCAAAAGTTTATTTACATTGTTGTAATCAGGCGAAATTGATAAATTTTCAATGTTCAGCTGAGGTTTGTATAATAAATATACATTATTTAAAAACATATATTATAGGTAGTGTAAGTCCTCAGCTTTGGTAAAGTTTCCTTACTCCACTCACTGCTAATGAGCCCTACAGACCATTCAATTTGGTTGAGCAGTTTTATTAGTTTGGGGGTTTAAGTACAGGGAAATCGATAACTTTACAATAATGTTAAAATATTTACTTCAACAAACTTCTCTTCGAAGGAAACTCTACGTTGAGCATTTTTATCTGCATATTAAATTACAATCAACAAGTACCATCACGAGTATAATTTTCAATCCACGTCATTATATTTTTATTGCGCTGCTGAGAGAATCGAATCCATAACTGACTATTAGACTTAAAACCGAATCAAATATTAGTTATGAAGGCCAGGTAGTAGAATTGATGCAATACTTAAATAATCGTCCGGTCAATGGCTGAGTTGACATCGCGTTTGGGTCCCACCCAGGCGTCGTGAGTTCAATTCCTCGGCTGACTAAGGACGGGTTGTTTCGGAGAATCTGAACAATTCATCAAATTTCAACGTTCATTTTCGGGTTCTGTGAAAGATTTTTCAAGTTCTGTTTTTATTTCAGTTTTGTCAAGCAACTAGCCTACAATGATATAAAAACAGAACTTGAATAAGTCTTTCACAGAACCCGAAAATTAACATTGAAATTTGATGAATTGTTCAAATTCTCCGAAACAACCCGTCCTAAGTCCTCCATCAAGACACAAACAACATTTTCCGCTTGCTGCACGGAGAAAAATGAGTATTGCTAATTTATTAAGAATCTCTTAAAATTGTTGGTAATCCGGTTAAAAATGGCATTGCAGGCCGTTTCCTGATAAACTTTTAGTATATTCCTAATATATCGGAATACATGTTCATGCACCTGCATTTACCTTGATAATACATTATTTATTTATTTAGAGGACGTCAATATTCAAAATAACGACGAAATTACAAAATATTAGGATTTTAATGAACAAGTGTTCCGAAATTGTCATAATACATTTCTATTTCACTAAGTTTATCAGGAAACCTATCAATTCATTCGTCAAGAGCCTGCAATCCCGTTTTTAACCAGATTACATATAATTTTAAGAGATTTTTTAATAAATTAGCAATACTCATTTTATAAGGTTTTATTATATCATATGTTGGCTCAACAGAAGTCCCGTTAAAAGGTTTTAAGGGATTTCAGTAATGCGATTTTAACTTTTCAGAATTTGCTTGAAGTAATTTACGGATTGATTTCCATGATTCGATGCTCTGTGTTTGCAGTTTTCTTTGCTCTAAATGCAACATCAGAGGTGAGTGATTCACACTATCTATTACATATCTGCCATTCGTGTATGGTCTTACGATTTCATATTTTCAGTCCATGTTCAACTGTAAATAGATTTATGTATTGTCATAATTTCAGAAAAAGAACACAATAAATATTTTGGAATACATAATTTATACATTATACGATATGGCCAATTTTTTTGCGATGATATCATGTTGTGAGTATGTTAAGGCAGAGGCAAAGAAAACAGCCTTACATCTGGATAATATTCTCCACAATTATTATTATGGTAAGGGAGATAATTAAAAAATATAGCTATACGAAATGCATTTTTTTTTTTATTAAAAATATTTTTATTTTAGTAATTTCGGAAGAAAGACATAAGATAGAGGCTTGGGCAGATCTAACGACGCGGCGCTTCCCACAATTCACCGTCTGTGGGTCTCTTCATTTGGACTATGGTTTATTTTTCAGTTTGCTCGGCACAGTGTTGACGTATATTGTGATTGTTACACAGTTTGAATAGTTTCAAATAGAGAATTAACATTATATTGTTTGCCAGCGTATCCGTACTGCTTTTGTAGATTATATACAATTTGTAAATTACCTTCTAAGACGGTACAATTTACAAAAACCTAATTTTCACAACACTAAAAATACATAAGTTATTACGAAAATAGAATCAGCTGGCGTACGGCGTAAATTTAGCATCAGCGAACAAGAAGTTAATGAACTCCATCCTGCCAGAAAAATATTAAAATATTAAAAATATTTACAATTTTGGGATAAGAATATTTAAAAATTTGATAAAACCAGTAGAACTACGGCAGTAGCAATTAAGTTATGAAAAACTACGAGGAAATATTAAACACCAGCAAATTATAATGCCTTTGTAAACAAATCTAATTTTATTACTTAAATTTCAAATGAAATTTTGAAATTGAGAAACCAAAAATAATGCATTATTCACAATTAATTACCTATTGTAAAAATGTCTTGTTTGCTAGAATATTATATTTACGAATAGTAAAGCAGTTGTACTAAAAATCTGCCTTTAAATTATTGAAAACATATTTTGAGCAATAATCGTAGGGGGTTATATCCCCATACCTCTCCCTTTTCCCATTTCACTCACCCTTATTCACTTTTACTTTCTGTAATTGATACATCTGATAGTATTATGGGACATGGACACGGTCAAGCGGCTTGATCGCAAGCACGTAGTTTATTGTCTATGGCACTTTGTGTCAAGCATTTTGACCGTGTACCGAAGCTGGCTTGCAAGCATTGCGCAATTCTACGTGCTTGCGGCGAGGCTTGATGCGAATTTATATTTTTGTGGGAATAGACAAACGACAATAGACAAATAAATATCACGTATCATAAACAATGATATAAATTGAATAAAATTGTTATAAAATAGGTACTTAGTTATTGTTTTTGTGTTCAATTTGTAGAAATCCATCTAATTTAAAATTTTTGGAAGTATTTTAGTATTTTTTAATAATTATGACAGCGGTTTTCAAGGTCATTAATAATCAAACTGTAGAATAAATAATTTTCTGAATTTTCAATGGAGAAAACATATTTTTTGTATGAATACCGCACAAGATATTCATACAAAAAATAGCTGTAGCCTGTAATACACTTTGCAAATGCTCATGGGTAAAGCGGTACCTTAACTTGTACCATTCTTGACACCAAATTCGTTTCTTTTTATTATTTTATTCAAACATAAAGCTAACGTAAGAGCCAAGAACGCGTCTTTGACAGATTCCATTTTGCCGCGAGTCACGAAATGACAGGAAGGCATAGAAGTACATATACATAGACCACCACGAAATCACAGGAAGGCGTGGCCATGCTTGACGGAGAGGCTTGATGCGGGCTGTCAAGCCGCTAAGCATAGACAATAATAGACAACAATAGACAAAAAAACTACGTGCTTGCGATCAAGCCGCTTGACCGTGTCCACGTCTCTTTAGTATCTGAATGACTGTACAGTTTTGATTGTTGTTGACGGAAGTGGCACCCTCTGTTATTTTCAAAAAGAACTGTTGAAGTTTTTAATTTGAAACTTATGAACCCAACATCGTGTACATCTCTGAAAAAGTTTCTCTTTAAAAATGAGAATATGCCATCCTAATGGGTGATGATTTAGTTCCTTAAACCTTTAATCTATTTACATGAACTGTAATATGACCAGAGATGTGCAAAATGGGTACCCAAAACCATTTGAAATGCAAAATGGAAATGGGTCAAAACTTTTCCATTTGAAAATGCAAAATACAAAATGGTTTTTAGAAAAGCATTTTAAATGCAAAATACCTATTTTCAAAATGCAGAATGTTTTCTCAGGTCAAACAATTAAAATAATTTTAGAATTTTAAAACAATTTTGTCATTTAATAATGGACATCAATGTAGAACAAACATATTACATGATGGTAAATCCAAAAACACCACGACTACAGATTATGAAACCACAAAAAATTTGCGCGGGACTAATGTTGCCAACGTAAAAACATAGAAACTGCTATCTAACATTTAATATTACAGCGTCATGGCCCCATGTTCAGTATTTGAATCAGTATTTTTTGTAATGTTATCACTCAATTGCCAGGGATCCTACCAGGGAGCAACTTAACAAATGTAAATTATCTCTCATAGCGAGGTTGAGGACGGACTGATATTTGGGGCTTATGAAAAAAAGATGAGTGGAGATAGTAGGAAGAATGTTGCAAAAAAGCATTTAAAATGGAAAATGCATTTAGAAAAGCATTTAAAATGCAAAATGCAAAATGGTTTTTAGAAAAGCATTTAAAATGCAAAATGGAAAAATACCCATTTTGAATTTCCATTTGAAATGGATTTATTTGAAATAAAGCACATCTCTCAATATGATAATGGACCTGATATTACAAGGTGTTCAGAAATTAACCACGCCCTAATAACATCTGCAGGGCCTAGGTCTTTTTGTCATCAATAGGTTCAGACAAGTTTGTTTTGATATCTACAATGAATATATAGACCTAAACGTTTAATTGAAGGGTTGTCGTCATTTGGTATTTGTTCATCTTATCGTGAAGGTGGCAGATAATCAAAGATCTCTAACATGTAAAGCTGGGCCTCCGACGATGAAGATTTAGCATGTTCGACAATGCCGATGTTAACGTAAAAACATCAGATGGCCTAAATATATTTCATGCCATGGGAGGAATTAGGTGCATAGTATATAATCACTCCATCTTACAAAGTTACAATAACTTTGAATGTATCTCATACGCGGTGTGGGGAGGAGTGGGGACTTTTGTAAAAATACTCTCTCGTATAGGTAGGTACTATTCATCTGCTAAAATTCAGCTTTCCCCTAATTTGTCCCAGTTCAATGGGTTCATTGACTGGACTAGTGATGCCATACTGCGAAAATGAAAAAAGGTAGATTAGATACAAAAATCGGTAAATCGTCAAAATATTTATAGGTACATCAGCAGTGATTGTAAGCCAGAATTTTTTGTTTCCCTAAATTTCACTCCGAAATTTCCCTAGAATTTCAGAATGGATTTGTGTGGGGTATTGCTCACTCAGTACTGGATACCCCAAAATATTTTTTCGTTTCCAAGGGTGGGGGGGGGGGGATTGTTAGAGAATTTCTGTTAAGAATAATTCCCACATTATGATTTCCGGAAAAAAAATCCCTATAATTCAGAACCTTTTCACTGACTTTGGTAGATTTTCATAAATTTCGGTATATTTTCGGAAAATTCGGTTGATTTTCAGCAAATATCGGCCATAAAATGCCATTTTTGACTCGCATAATTCGCGCATTTACGATTTTTTTATAAATCCTCAAAATATACGATAAACGGTAAAATCATTGGCTGTATAGCACTATAATCAGTGGATATGTCTCCGTATTAAAATTGAGAGGTATGATTTTTTTTAAATGAGGGCGAAACATTTCCAACCAATATCTTTGTTGCCAACTCAAACGCCAATCACTCAACTCATATTCCAGTTATTGACGCGAACACTCGAGTGAATAATATATATTTTGTAAATTTATTTCGATTTAAAAAAAATAATCATTTGGGTGATACGGAAAAGGAAACATTTTTCTCTTTCATCAATTACTAAGCAGATATAATTTATTTTTCATATTATCATTAACAACGAGATTTGTGTTGGGGTGAAGGGTGTTCCTCTCAGTGTCACAGCTTTGTTAATAATTCTACAGAATATCTACTATTCATATCCAGGGCCGGCCCTGGGCCAAACGGCCCTTGGCGAGAGTAAAATTTTGGCTCCCCCTGTCGAAACCAAAGACGACTGGGTAAGTGATCACTGTAATAAATAAAATTCAGATGATTTGTATTTTTGTGTAGCGCCGTTTTTATGAAAAATATTCTCAAGGGCGATGTGTTAGGACTGTTAGATAGAATTATCAGCGCATTGGCGCCTTCGCAATTCGGCGCCCGGAGCGGACTGCTCCAATTACACTCGCTATGGGCCGGCCCTGTTTATATCTACATATTAAATGTTCTGTAGTTCTATATGCACCGTTTTGTAAATGGACGAAGTCCTGTAAATGATCCCAGACAATTCGCGTGTTTTTAACTGTTAATTTCATTATTACTTTGCTAATTGATTTGCCGACCTATTCATTTTACATATCGATTATAATCATTATAATATTATTCATCAGTCGCCCTTGTAAAAATACATTTTATTCAATTATCTAATTGGTACCTTTAATATTTACCTTGCTTAAATAAATGTTCAACCCTTGCGGAGTCTATTTAAGAACCACCATACAACGTAAAGTGAAATAAAACCTAGTATTAAAAACAAACATTTTGTCCAGATATAAGTCATCAAACCACAACATACATTTTTGAGATACTGCAAATTTGAATGATAAAATATGTTACATAAACTTATTAATTTTATAGTTTGTGCAATGGAAATTCAAAAGTTATCATTCATATGAGATTATTTCTCCACATTAAAATTAATTAAGAATGCTCAAAACTTGTGCAAGTGGGTTGGTGACTTTTGCCTGAAAGACGACGATTACAAACATTAAGAATTTACAAAATATGTAATACAATAATCAATGATGCATGCGTATCTAACCAGGACCGGCTCTACACGGACGCAATTGGAGCAGGTCCGCTCTGAGCGCCGAGTTGTGCAGCAGGACTGTCAGGTGTTCTGCAGTTGTGCAGAACACCTGACAGTCCAACACATCGCCCTTGAGATTATTTTTCATGTAAGCGGCGCTATACAAAAATACAAATCGTCAGAATATTATTGATTGCAGTGATCACCTACCTAGACGTCTACTTGTTTTGACAAGGGGCGCCGTTTGGCTCATCTAACTAAAAATAAACTAAATATAACTGAACGCTGCGGAAATGTTTTAATCGATCCAGTAGTAGTGGTACGCAGTTGCCTCACCTCCCGTCTATGCGAGTTGGTAGTAGCGGTACGCAGGTGCCATACCTCCCGTCTACGCGAGTCGGTGGTAGTGGTACACAGTTGCCTCGCCTCCCATCTATGCATTTCGGTAGTAGTGGTACGCAGGTGCCTCGCCTCCCATCTTTGCGAGTCGATAGTAGTGGTACACAGTTGCCTCGCCTCCCATCTATGCATGGCGGTGGTAATGGTACGCAGGTGCCTCGCCTCCCGTCTTTGCGAGTCGGTAGTAGTGGTACACAGTTGCCTCGCCTCCCATCTATGCATGTCGGTAGTAGTGGTACGCAGGTGCCTCGCCTCCCATCTTTGCGAGTCGGTAGTAGTGGTACACAGTTGCCTCGCCTCCCATTTATGCATGTCGGTAGTAGTGGTACGCAGTTGCCTCGCCTCCCGTCTGTGCGAGTTGGTAGTAGTAGTACACAGGTGCCTCGCCTCCCGTCTATGCCTATCGGCAGTCGAAGGGTTAAAATAATATAATTGAATAAATACAAGAATAACATATAGGTATTTATTATTCTAAGCATTATTTTAGTTGCTCCAAGAGTGGTGTTAGAATCTCAAGTATAGATCTACACATTTAATGGCTACTATTTCTAAAATGAATATCAAATTTCTTTCTGAGAACATGCAGATTTACAATGATGTCGTGACGAATAACTCACAGATGAAGATGGAAAGCAATTCGATAGAAGCTAAAGTTGAGGAAGTCAGCGACCCAACAACGGCTCTGAAACCATTATTTTTCGTTATGGAATGTTTAGGAGAACGTCACAATGCAAGTAAAGCTTTATGGAGGAAACGACTGCAAACCATTCTGCTAATTGGATTCATTTTTATATGTGGACCCACATTTGTAGTTTCGCGCAGCAGAATTTTGTATTTAAATGTTCCTATTATTATATCAGCCATCGATATTTCTTCAAATATTCACCTGTGTCTACTTGTTACATGCCAAGTCATTTCAAGTGCCTTCTCTTCTCCTACCACAGAAAACATAATCAAAAATCAATTCCGCGCAGTTGATTCACTTCTTGGTATTGACCAATCAACACTCTATAAGAAAGGCAGAAGAACAGTTCACAAACTCATAGCTTATTTCATATTTATGTTGCTAATCACCGCATCATTTGAAAATTACCCCAAGTGGTCGACATGGGTTTCAATTGCATACGCATTTGAGTATTGCATGTATTTTATGAAGTGTTTTATATTATTATATTTTATAACTCATCTATACTTTCTTAAAAACCAGTTATTCATGCTGAACGTCCAGCTTGAAGATGGATTTGACCAGGCTAAAGAAAACGAGTCCTTAAACATCACCAAAGGAAATACTAGTATTGATAATATTTCGTATGCGGAAAATTATTTTTTCAGTTGTGATGAATTGAGAAAACAATGTAAAGATGCATTGAAAAACAATAAAGTTGTTAACATTGACAATTTGGCAAAAGTTTACTTACATTGTTGTAATCAGGCGAAACTGATTAATTTTCAATGTTCGACTGAGGTTGGTATTGTTATTATAATTTATGTCTTTTTTTAAATATAATCATATGCTCTCAATGTTGACTTTTTCTAAAAAGCGTATTCACTGATCTGTCACTAAGAGGTATTAACATCAGTGGCGGCTCGAGCACTTCTTCGATGGTTGGGACCGACATTTTTTACATGTAATGTAGTGAAATCTTTTTACCTGGAGATAATAATACCTAATATAAACATTTCAAAGAAAAAAATTCACGGACAAGTCATGCCTTAACACAAAAAAAAATAATAAAAAAAAATAACGCGATTATTTGAATGCGCGCGATTCCCACCAGAAACTAAGTAACATTCTTGAAATAACAGTTCAGTGTTCTTTGGCACGAGGGATTTCATCAACTGTTCTCAGGGCCGGCCCTATGCGGGCGTAGTTGCAGCAGTCCGCTCCGGGCTCTGAATTGTTAAGGCGCTAAGGCGCTGATAATACCTAACACATCACCCTTGAAATTATTTTTCACCCAAACAGCACTACACAAAATAATATTATTGATTACATAATATTTGACAAGGAACTTAGACTTAGAACCGCCTATTACTTCTGGACTTAGAACCGCCTCTGACAGACCTGAATGTAAAGATTCAAATAAAGGTATTTCTATAGTGGAATTGTATTTTTCAGAACTTGCTTGAAGTAATTTACGGATTGATTTCTATGACCAGATGCTGTGTTTTTGCTGTTTTTCTTTCTCTCGATCCATCACCGGAGGTCAGTGATTCCCACAATCTATTAAATATTCTCAATAATGTATTTGCCAATAATGTATGTGAGTGGTTTATTTATGCCATTTGCGTACCCAGTCTTGTATTTTCAGTCCATGTAGGTACAATGGCACATATTTAAGTATTGTTATAATTTCAGGAAAGAAACATGGTAAACATTTTAGCCAACATAATTTATACTCTGTACGATATGGCAAATTTATTTATGATGTTATCATGCTGTGAGTTTGTCAAGTCAGAAGCAAAAAAAACAGCCATACATCTGGATAATATTCTCCACAATTATGTTTCTGGTAAGGAAGACAAAATTTATAAAGAAATATTGAAAAAAACTGAAATAAATTACGATGTTTCTTAAAAAAAAAATTACTTTAGTAATTTCAGAAGATAGACAAAAGATGGAGGCTTGGGCAGATTTGACGACGCGGCGCTTCCCACAATTCACCGTCTGTGGGTCTCTTCATTTGGACTATGGTTTATTTTTCACTTTGCTCGGCACAGTGTTGACGTATATTGTGATTGTTACACAGTTTGAATAGCTTCAAATGAACAATGCAAAGTCTTCGATGCTTTATTTAACAAGTTTAGATGCAAAATTCTCAATTTGCTTAAATTAATACGAATGTATATTGTATACATAACTTAAATTTAAACTAATATGAGTAATTGCTCGGGATTGCTGGTCACGCTTAGTGCAATTATTTTAATAAAGCTTTTTGATTCACCTTAATTACTATAAAAGGAAACCATCTGCATTTGGGAAGTTTTTAGTTTTAGCATTCTAATTTTTTATTACGCAAAATGAACATTCGCTTTCGTTGTATGGGATAACAGCCATTAAAAATAATCTGTTGATGACATTTTCTTATGTTGGTATTCCTGATATATGTATGGCTAAAAGAGACATTATTACCAGGTACTATTTTGGCGAACTGTGGAAATAAAATAAAGGTATTTAGGCATGTTTTAAAAAATAAATAAATAAATGTGTATTTTTTAAGGTTAGGTTATTATAGGTTAGGTTAGTACAGTTTAGGTTAGGTTAGTATAGGTTAGGTTAGGTTAGTATAGGTTAGGTTATGTTAATTTAGTATAGGTTAGGTTAGGTTATTGAAGGTTAGGTTAGGTTAAGTTAGGTTAAGTTAGCTTAGTAAAGTTTAGGTTAGGTTAGGTTGGGTTAGGTTAGTATATGTTGGATTAGGTTAGATCAGGTAAGGATTGGTTAGGTTAGCTTAAGAAAGTTAGGTTTTTTTACATACAAAAGTTTTCAAAACAAATATCTAATTATGTTGTATTTCCAGTGTGCCGCCAAAAGAGTGCCTATTTAATATGTATGAATAAAATTTTATAATTAAAACTTCTGTGGCTTGACTTCAGTTAACTTGTATATAATGTGAAATTATAATAATTAACCATTTATTTGCACAGCCCTATCTAACTAATTTCATGTGAAATGTGACGCTCGCTTTCTCTTGGACGCAAGCGGCGCTACGGAAAGAGGAACGATATAATTTTATTTATTTATTCTTTTGAAAAAAAAATAACAACTTCTGAACTGTTAATTTAATGAACACCTCCCTAGTTGAAAATAATTCGTGTTTAGGGAGGGAGTGTCGTATTATGTTTTAACATTAATTTATTGGGAACAGTGGCGTAGCTAGGTAACCAAGGGCCCTGGGGCAAATTAAAAAATGGGGCCCCACTGCTATGTAAACTGATTAGGTTTTATCAAATAAAAATATGAAATATACAAACACTTTAAAAATGCTAAGCTACTTAAGCTCTTTTTTGTGCAATGCAGACTGCAGGGCAGGTAATCATTTTTTTATTTTTTTTTGTTTTCTTTATTCATAAAAATATCTATAGGTATTTGGATACAGGTTTTTTACATGCTTTTCGACTACCACACTAGACACATGTCCGTATTATGGTAGTCGAAATTTGTGTATAATTATACATATAAATGTAATTTTACATGTAAGGTAATGTATTAAACAGTAACAACACAAATTACAATTAATACTTGGTGTAGGTTTGGCTAATAAAACGAAGTAGAGAAGATTCAAGGGTTTATTATATAAAGGTCGGGCCTACCAACTGACTAAATAACAATTATATTTACAATTTTTTCCTAGCTTTAGTTTTCGCAAAAGTATCAATGACTTCGTTTAAATCCAGGCTTGATGGGGGTTTGTTTTCAATTGCTATTAGCGATAAATGTCGCAGTCAAGTTTGGCCCATCTTTTTTCTTAAATAATTTTGTATTATTTTTAATTTGCTAAATGACCTTTCAGTTGCTGCAGAAGTGACAGGAATTGTAAAGAATAATAACATTGCTGTAAATACTTCCGTTAGGTCGCATTCTAGCACTCCATATTTGCTCATTATTTCCTTACATAATTGGTGAACAGTCCATGCTTGAGTTAGTTGAGGTAAAACTAGATGGTAAATATTAATAAATTGAAGTGAAAAACTTGGGCCTATTATATCTGAATATTTTCTTTGGAATTCGTCACACTTTTGTAATAAAGTTACACCAAACATTATTCCTTTGTGAAGCAAATAACCAGCAGGGTTGACAATAGGCAGCGTCTAGTATTTTGGAATAACACAACCAAAAACGATTAACTGGCCCATATTTAGAACACGAAAAGTAGTACGATTTTGAAAAACACCTATTCTTCTGGTTGATGTCTGTTGGAAAAGGTCCTGAAGGCTGTAAAGGCCCCATATCAAGAATTTGACGTTTTTCGTTATCACTAAGGACGGATTGTTTCGGAGAACTTGAACAATTCTTCAAATTTCAAAGTTAATTTTCAAGTTCTGTGAAAGATATTTTTAAGTTCTGTTTTTATTTCAGTTCTGTCAAGCAACTAGCCTATAATTATATAATAACAGAATTTGAATAGGACTTTCACAGAACCCGTAAATGAACGTTGAAATTTGATGAATTGTTCAAATTCTCCGAAACAACCAGTCCTTAATATTTTGTTCGTGAAGTTTCCCAAGTCATAAGAAGATTTGTCGTACACATTTTCGAAAAATGTAGAGGTCTGTGGTTCCTCCAAACCCTCTGCTCTTATGTGTGTCATGCAAACATCATCCACGTTCACATGATCGGCGGCGGAGGTATCTCCAACTGCAATAATTGTCGAATCTTCTTCAGTAGGCTTCTCAACCAACACTGCAGTTACCACATTATTTGAGTCACTATCAATAGAAATATTTATGCCAGATGTACTTGCAGAAGGCTGACTAAAAAACTTGTCAATTTTGGGCAATATTTGTTTACTATCTTCTCTTTCTTGGCGTTGTTTGCGTTTAAATGCACCACTGGGTTTCTTCTTTTTATCCATATTTTAATACGCTACAAGTGTCGTTGGGGAATGACGTACACATAAATATACCACTCTCGACGCACATATCACTATACGTCAAATTGACAACACTGCCAACCTACAGAAAAAATTTAGGGGAATTCCCTAGGCATAACTTTTGAATTTCTCTCAACTGATTGTCATGAAAAGTGGGGTTGCAAGTTGCAACCTGTCATATTTATTTTGAAAATGGGAGAAATTTCCAAAAGTTCAGTTCGATCGAGATTTCTGGTAAGGATTAGAGGGCCCCCTGAGCTTGAGGGCCCCGGGGCACTGTCCCGCGTAGCCCCTAGGTAGCTACGCCGCTGATTGGGAATACTACCATATATATACCTTTAAAATTATGAACATATGTAATATATATATAAGGTATACATAACCAATGATGATCTAAAATGTTATATTGTAAAATATTTATGTTCCTTATATTGCAATAAAAAAAATAAATTTATAAAAATGTGTACAGAATAAAAGATGTCTAAATATGCAAGATGCGCTATATGTTGCAAAAATAAATAACATTGCAAAATAAATGTATTTATATATATATATATATACGAGGGCGGTCTGAAAAGTTTCCAACCTAACAATGAAACCAGATTTTTTTTCCTGTGTTTTTTATTTATTTTTCTACATAGTCTCATTTTAACTCTACACTCTTCTCAAAGCGATGCTCCCATCTCTCTTACCCATCCAAATAGTACTCGGCGTTTATCTCTTCAGAGTGGAAGATACTACCAGTATCGCCCTGGTGTAAGACCACCATTCAGAATTGAAACGTTGCTCCAAATGGCTTTAGCCGTGTTTAGTGACTAGATCTGAATAGCCAGGTACTTCCCCACCTTCCTCTTTCACTTCCCCACTTACCTTCAGCCTCACAACATCCCCCAATTGGGGATGCCATAGTCTCACTGGCTCCAGACGGGAGCAGTTGGGACTCTTGTGAGGTATTCACTATAAAATCTCTGCAAAGATAATTGTTCACAAAGGTGATTGCCTCCTCATTTGACGAAAATCTCTGTCCTCCGACCGCAGTTTTTAGATTAGGAAACAAAAAGAAGTCGGTTGGGGCTAGATCTGGTGAGTAAGGCGGATGGTCAAGCAGTTCAAACCGTAATTCGTGGATTTTGCCATGGCAACCGCTGAGGTGTGAGACGGCGCGTTGTCTTGGTGAAACAGGATTGTCTTTTTCTGCAAATGTGGCCGTTTTCCGCAATTTCTGCCTTCAGCTTGTCTGCTCCTGTTATAGGTTTTCCCTTTTGAAGATAATCAATTAAGATAACTCCATGACCATCCCAAAAAACAGTCGCCATCACTTTCCCAGCCGAGAAAACAGTTTTTGATTTTTTTGGAGCCGGTTCCCCCTTTGCAGTCCACTGTTTGACTGTATTTTGTTTCGGGCATATAATGGTGTATCCAAATTTCATCTACAGTAATTAATCGGCGCCAAAACTTATAATTATAATTATGAAAAATATAATAAATATATAAAAAATATAATAAATATAATTACAAAAATATAATTATTGCGCCTAAACAGCGCCAACAGAGCGTTGGAAATGTTCATTCGAACACGTTTTTGGTCTAACGTGAGCAAACGCGGCACCCAACGCGCGGACAGCTTTCTCATGTCTAAATCTTGATTTAATACGTGACAGACACGTTTTTTGGACATTTTCATAACCTCTGCTATCTCTCTCATTTTAATTCGGCGCTCGTCTAACACTATTTGGTGAGGTTTAGCAATGTTATCGTCAGTAGTTGCAGTTTTTGGACCTCCCGAACGTTCATCGTCTCCCAAGCTCCTACGGCCACGTTCAAATTCAGCTGCCCAAAATTTCACTGTGGTAAATGATGGTGCCGAGTCCCCACTCACTGAGCCCAACTCATCTTTGATTTGCGTAGGCGTAATGCCTTTCAAAAACAAAAATTTAACTACAGCTCGATACTCAATTTTTCCATTTTCACAAAAACACACACATCGACTCACTCAAACTATATAACTAAATATAGTCACTAGCTTTTATTGACGAGTACCGCCATCTTTGCGTTGAGGTCGGAAACTTTTCAGACCACCCTCGTATATATATATATAAATATATATGTGATAAAAAAATCTACCACGAATGTTTTTAGTATTTTAGTATGTAGATTAACTATTGAAAAATACATAAGTAATATATATTTCATTTACTGAGCATAGAACATGTTTTAGTATTAACATATTTTTCAAAGTGCTGTTATGGACACATACGACTTAACACAAAACCAACTTTGACAAAACCATAAAATATTGAAATATCCCTCCTGCCCTATTCAACTACAACCACGCCAGCACGGGGGCCTACAACTGATACATGTGTTTCAAATTTTTAATTCCAATCGTTCTGTAGATAATGAAGCATTCATTTCATAGTGTTGATAATAATATGTTGGTAAAGTTTTTCCCGTAAAGTATTTACGAATGAAGTTTTTTTAGCGATCAGCGTCATAGTGAGACATCAAAATGGTGAATGGTCTGGACTAGCGATGAGTCGTTCATGAACGAGTCGCAAAATTGAACTAGCTCTTTTTGAAGAGCCGTGATTCCAGGTAAATCGTACCACCGCTCAATTGAACGGTTACTCTTTTTTTATCAGGTATTTTTTGGAAAACTGCGCCATACAATTTATTAATATTTGTGGATCTGGTGAGGTGGCATGAAATGAAAAAGGCCGTGAATGTCACAGTGTTTTATTGAGTCAAGTTGCCGTATGCGAGATGACTTAGGACCGATGTTGAACACTCCGAATGCAGGCGGTGATGTGCTGGTCAAGCGCGGGTCAGTGAGTCGACGCCACTGCTGGTGACCGGACTCGTTGACGGTCAGGAACTGGTGAAGAGCGTGGGTCTTCCGGATACTCCAGTGCTGACAGGAAAGCCGAAGGTGCGGTGGACCTGGTAGGTTGTACGGGAGGTGCATAAACCGGCGAGGATGCCGCGTGGTCTAGGTGCGTGGGTGTAGCACTGGTCAGATGTGCTGGAACCAGGGCGCTGTGATCCGGTGTAGCGCTGGACAGGAACGATGGCCGGGGCCAAGGCGCTGTGATGATATCCCGATGGAGTCGATGGTTGAACCATGCAGAGCCGGGAATATTGTCCTACGTGCGGGTTGTCACTCGTTGAGACTTGATAATTGTTGGCTGAATGATGACTGACTGAATTACTGCTCGCTGCGTCGGGCCTATTTATATAGACCGGCCGATGGCATCAGTAGCTACGCGAGATCGCAGGTGAACTACGGGCACTTGCTGGAACTAGATTCTTCTAGTAGTTTCTACCTGGCTGGAATTATGCCTAGACCCTTGTCTAGACCCTTCTGGCGAGTGCGCGTAATGTACTTCGGCAAACTAAAATATTACTATCGTAGGCAGTTCCAGACGTCGGCAGCCCACAGACAGGCAGCTCGCACTGTCCACCTTTAGCGAGACAATCTGGATGAATCCACGATCGCTACAGATACATTATGAACATTAGAAGTAGTTTTTTATAAAAGATAATTTGATAATGTGAGCCTCACTGGGTGTTGTACGCTTGCTGGAGCCTCCATTTTACAATTTTCTGTGAAAAATGTGCTGATATTATGTTAATTAAACGAATTTAAATGAAAAATTAAGAAAAAATAATGTGAAGTAATAAAAATAAAATAGTTAAGGTACTTACAGAAAATTAGTTGCAGTATTTTTTTCGATAACGATAACGAATAGAAGAAAATTGTTTATTCAATAGTTGTAGGAAATTGTATGTTTCACAAAATTTGTGAAGCTGCTTTGGCTAAAATTCGTATTGGAAACGAGATATGTGAGAAAAACTACATTTCGGCAGATTTTTTCAGAATGGCGGTGCCAGCACAAGTGCGCCAAAGTCGAACACTTGAATTTTACATTAGGGGACCAGTTTATAAAACATATACAAAATTGGGACTACCGGAATAATTACTATCGCGAACCCCTTTTTGCGCTAATTGCTCTGGCATATAACATCATTCATTTGAAATAAAGGGGAAGTTTGAAAATTAATTTCTACTAAGTAACAAAAATCTACTGCTAATCAGAACTCAAGAAACTAAAGAACGCTATCAAAATTGTACGTCATTGTAGATACATTTTTTTGTTCATAACAGCTCAAATTTTAGAATTTTACATATATTAGCCAAAGGAAACGATTCGCAAAACGGTTCGTTGGTAAAATAATATTGGGCGATCCAGTGGCAGCAATTACTGGAAAGAAAACCGTGTCAGGAATATCGTCTTACATGAAGTACCTACTCTTTATCTTTATATTTAACTTTTGAAAATGTTATTTTTGGTAAGACCTTTACCTTTTTAATTTTGTTATTCAATGTTTAAAATTTGTCCATAGTGTCAATTTTTATGAATAAAATTCTTCTGGGAAAATAGGAAAAATCGGAAGTTTTAGCTCAATAATTTTTTCGGAAAAAAGGTTGAAAAATGGGTCGGGATATTTTTACAAAAACATTTGTCTTCTTTTTCTTAAGTGAAATTTTGAAATTTTTGAATGTTGGAAAAAAAGGAAAAAAATAGCTCGGAAATTCTTCGCAAAATGAGTCGGAATATGGGTCTTGAATGTGTTTAAAGATTAAGCGAAAGAGAGTGAGAAATTTCATGTTTTGTACTTTTTTTTTCATTTTCTCATTGGGATTGTGTTTGAAAATTTCAATGATTCTTTTTGAAAATAACAGAGGGCGCCACTTCCACCTGCAACAATCAAATCTGTACAGTCATTCAGATAATAATACTACCAGTCTGACATCTGTCCATACGATCTTTCAATCCCATACGGGAAGCTGATAAGAACCGTATCGGGGGAGCCGTACCAAAGGAGCAGTATTTGGCGAGCGTAGTATTCTCGTTACTCATGCGCTCTGAGCTCACAGCCTCCGTTAAATTGAGGCGTTGTTCAATTGAGCCGTACGATAATATTGAGCTGGTACCGTGGGTACCGCTCTTAATAAAATGATAGATGACCCATCGCTATCTCGAAAAACTACCTCTAAAAAAGCGTGGTGTCTGCTTTGAAGACTATCATACCAAATTAAATTTATCGTTGTAAGTAATGTAGTATACACAATATATTTATTATATGGCCAATGAGATTGGCCAATCTTTAACTTTTTTATATCTTAAAAAAACACGAATTTATTTATATACCCACATTAACTTACATTTGGATTTAAAAAAAAATATATATATGTTTTTCATAACTTGATCCAATACACAATATTTTTATTTTTTTATTAATATTATGTTTAAACGTATGGTTTAAAAGTTATATATAATTTGGTACTTACACCATTGCAAAATTAAAAACAATAGTACAAAATTAATTCACAGGTGAGGGCTAATTTTTTTAGCTTAAAAATCCGGATGTCAATGGGTTGATGCTCTATTTGAAGCTATTCAAACTGTGTGACAATTACAATATACGTAAACACTGTGCCTAGCAAACTGAAAAATAAACCATAGTCCAAATGAAGAGACCCACAGACGGTGAATTGTGGGAAGCGCCGCGTCGTCAGATCTGCCCAAGCCTCCATCTTTTGTCTTTCTTCCGAAATTACTAAAATAATAAAATAAAATTACTAAAAAAAAAACATTTTTTCATAATATTTCTTTACAAATTTTGTCTCCCTTACCAGAAAAATAGTTGTGGAGAATATTATCCAGATGTATGGCTGTTTTCTTTGCCTCCGCCTTAACAAACTCACAGCATGATAACAACACAAATAAATTGGCCATATCGTACAATGTATAAATTATGTTTGCCAAAATGTTAATTGTGTTTTTTTTCTGAAATGATGACAATACTAAAATATATTTATAATTGTGCATGGACTGAAAATATGAAATGGCAGCATAAGACATATCGATGAGAGGTTCCCAAATGTTTTTAAAACGTAGCAGTAATGGTATACCCAATTCCCTAGATTTAAAAATGGGATTTGTATGGTGATCTATTCTCGATCGCTAGATTCCCACAATTCCACGAGAAGATGAATTCCCCACAATATTTTTGTAGAAGTTTGGTCTATTGCTATTGAGCGTATAGGCGGTATCAAATTTGTAAGTTCCACTCCCGTGAATGAATCCCCATTTAAAAAAAAAATTAATGACATGGATTACCTGCAGGTTGAAATCGACCGCTGGGGGTCAATATAGACCACTTTGTGAATAACTGTACTAGATATTATGAACCACTGACCTCTGATGTTGTGTTGAGAGCATAAAAAACTGCAAAAACAGAGCATCGGATCATGGAAATCAATCCGTAAATTACTTCGAGAAAGTTCTGAAAAAATTTAAACGCATCACTGTGAGGTTATTTCCTGATAATGTGGCTGATGCAAAAAGAAGTACACCAAGGATGTTTTGCAAAATTAGCCAACAATATGATGCTATGGACAAGGTCGGCCTCACAAAACCTCACGGACGCTGTGTCAGTTTGTTATCAGCTCCTTGGCAAGTCGGCGCCCGGAGCGGACTGTTCCAATTGCGCCTGCACAGGCCCTGGCTGTGGAGCTCTATTTCCTCTTTCTTTTAAGGTCATCCGTGTACCTTTATACAGGCTATAAGTCAGTTAGAATACGCTCTTTATAAAAAGTGGAGGTAAAATTTTCTTTTTCCGCTAACCTCTTAAAATGCACAATTTATTCAAATAACACTTCGTTTCAAGTTACTACTACGAGAAACAACTATTTACGTAGGGGGAGATAGTAAAAGATGCATTTAATTTAAAAGTATTTTTTTTCTCAATCAAAGTTCATAATACTCCTCTTCGAAAAATGTTTGGTGGCTATTTCGAATTTTGTTAGTATGGATGGCATTTGCAGAAAGTTAAACTAAGAATCCATATTGTGTATATCCCTCGGCGTAAATACGTTTTTGTTTCTGGTAGGTATTAAGTTTAAGTTCTAATTGACTTGTAAAATTTTGATTCCCCTTGTCAAAACCAGTAGACGCCTTAGAAGGTGATCACTGTAATCAATAATAATCGATTGATTTTCCGTGTGGCCCCATTTTTATGTGTTAAGTTAGGTTAGGCCTTGACAATTCGGCGCCCGAAGCGCACTGCTGCGTTGAGTAAGGAAACTTTACCAAAGTTGAGGACTTCTAGTACCTGTAATAGTTTTAATAATAAGTATATAATACAATTATTATACCAACCTCAGTCGAACATTGAAAATTTATCGATTTTTCCTGATTACAACAATGTAAGTAAACTTTTGCCAAATTGTCAATGTTAACAATTTTATTCTGTTTTATGGCATTTCTACCCTGTTTTCTCAATTCATCACAACTGAAAAAATAATTCTCTACGCACGAAATATCATTAATTCGATTATTTCTGTTGGTGATGTTTATGGACTGATTATCTATAGCCTGGTCAAAGCCATCTTCAAGCTGGACATTCAGCACGAATAATTGGTTCTTGAGAAAGTACAGATGAGTTATAAAATATAATGTTATAAAACATTTCATAAAATACATGCAATACTCAAATATGTATGAAATAAAGAACCCTAACGAACACTTAGAGTAATTTTCGAAACATGTGGTGAATAGCAACACAAATATGAACAAAGCTATTAGTTTTGTAACGGTTCTTTTGCCTTTCTTATAGAGTGCTGATTGGTCAATACCAAGAAGGGAATCAACTGCTCTGAATTGATATTTTATTATATTTTCTGTGGTAGGAGAGGAAAAAGCATTCGAAATGACTTGGCTTGCGATGAGCATAAACAGGTGAATATTTGAATAAGCGTCAATGGTCGATGTAATCATGGGAAAATTTAAATAACTTGTTTTGCTGCGATATATTATACTGATTGTTACAGATGTAAAAATGAATACAATCAGCAGAATGGATAGAACTCGTTTCTTCCATAAAGATTTACTTGCATTGTGACGTTGTCCTAAACATTCCATTATGAAAAATAATGGTTTCAGAGCCGTTGTTGGGTCGCTGACTTCCTCAACTTTAGGTTCTTTTGAATTGGTTTCCATCTCTATCAGTGAGTTATTTGTCACGTAACCATTATAAATCTGCATGTTCTCAGAAAGGAATTTGATATTCATTTTAGAAACAGCAGCTATAAATATGTAGATCTATACTGTATACTTTCGAAACTAACAACACTTTTGGAGAAATTAAATAATCTTTAAAATAAAAAAAGTGAGTATAAGCTAGTTTACTTTCCATTTATTCACTTACATTATTTTAACCCTTCGACTACTGGATAACGGATATAGAAATAAGAGGCCACTACGTGCTAACTTCTATTTTCTCTATTTATTTCATGGTACGGGTGGCGTTACATAATATGGTGGTTGATGGCTCGCTATGTGTTAAGTATTTTTTATTTGACTAAAAAAAATAAAACGTTATCATTATTAGATAATTTAATAAAACGTATTTTTACCTGGGCAAATGGTGAATATTATGATCGACAAATGAAACGAATGGGGTAGCAAATCAATTAACAAAGTAATTATAAAATTTATCGATGACATAAAGTAAGTGAGAATTAAGGCGACGGGATGGGAGGAAGGGAGAAGTACGGGGGAGGAGAACACCCAGCAATTATTGGTCAAAACATACATAATAAAACTATTCAAGATGGACAGAAACTCAGTACAGTAGTGAGGGAACTGGTGGGAGTAACGAAATACTGTCATCCCACGAGACACACGTTAGGAGTGGAAATCAGCAATAGATGAGGGAAATGTGAAGAGAATGGAAAGACTCCAAATCATCTCCTATGGTACCGATGTCGTGCTCTTTAGGGAACAAGGCTCAGATACCTGGGAAGACACATAGCGTAACCAGAAGACATATCCAATTAAAAATTTTGATTTATTTATTTTTGAGTTCCTAAACATGAGTTTATTGACTCTAGCATAATTATGAAGGGTTATCTACTTTTATTTTTATTATTATTGGTTGGTTGAACAAGAGCTAAAATTATACTGCGGGTGTGTGCAGGTTTTTATTCCTCCAGGACGATTATCTTGGGTTTTTATATATAAATTTTTCATTTTCACTATATTTTGCGAGGGTATTTATTTTGGGATTAGTGTGGCTGGGAAGTCCGGCATAGAATTTAGTTGCTTGGAAAACAATGAAGTCCTTTATCAACGGAATGTTGGTGTCACTGTGGATCGATGAAATTCTAATCCTTTTAGGTGCGTTTAAAGCAAGTATAATGGCTTTAAATATGATTTAAGATTTTCACGGCCAAAAGTATTTTTGTTATATGTTTTTGGGGTATTATGCCGTGTTGCGCTAACTCCTTCTTTAGCCAACGTTTCGGACAGCATTGCAGTGTCCATCATCAGGGCAGATGTGTTATTGATAATACCCTGATGATGGACACTGCAATGCTGTCCGAAACGTTGGCTAAAGAAGGAGTTAGCGCAACACGGCATAATACCCCAAAAACATAAAACAAAAATATAATGGCTTTGTTTTGAAAGAGTTGAATCTTATGTATGTTACTTGGAGCAGCGTGTCCCCAAATGGGGCTTCCGGACGAAAAAACCTGGTCTTATTGTTGTTTTATTTGCTGCTGTTAATTTTCCAGTTATATGTTTCTTCCATGTGAGCTTGGAGTCAAGCGTTACACCTAGGTATATAATTGACTTTTCCCATGGAACATTTTCTACAAACAGTCTAATGAATGGACGCCGTCTTGGCCGTGTCTTTAAGAAAACGGTCGCGGCGCTTTTAGTTGGGTTTATTGAGATTCTCCACTTTTTGCACCACCCTTCAGTTAGAGTGGTCTGTCTCTGAACACGCTTTGTTGCGATGCTCTCGACTGTAGAACTAGACATGATGTTAGTGTCATCCGCAAATTGAGTGATTTTTAATTTGTGATTTTTTGTCAATGGGTTTAGGAATGTCACTAGAGTAGATGTTGTATAAGGATGGAGAGAGTTGACTGCCTTGAAGGACCCCAGCTGATAGGGGTGGGTTGTGGAGAAAACGTTATCTAATTTTACTTTAAAGGATCTATCTCTCAGGTAGCTAGCCATTAATTGCGTAAGTCTCAATGGATACCCGAGAGCGTTCATTTTATATAAAAGGCCGTTGTCCCAGACTTTATCGAAAGCTTTGCTTACGTCGAGTGAAAGGATAACAGTTTTTTTCTTAATATTAAATCCCTCTGTGATGTGTTCCACAACACGCAGGAGTTGGTGAGAGGTGGAATGACCTGCTCTGAAACCATGTTAGAAGAATTTGCTGACCTGAGAAAAAGAGTTTAGTCTTGATAGTATTACTTTTTCCAGGATTTTACCTAGGCACGGAAGGAGGCTAATAGGCCGATGATTCTCCGTTAATAATGGATCCTTGCCTGGTTTTGGAATTAAAATTACGCCAGCTTCTTTAAAATCCTTTGGAAAGCAACGCAATCTCAGCGACGCGTTGCAGATGGCTGTAATAGCGCAGATGCCTTTCTTTGACAAATATTTTGAGATTTTATTTGAGATGCCGTCAGGACCGGCTGCTTTTTTTCTTTATTTTTTAATTATGTTATTTATTTCCTTAGGAGTTGCGAAGCTGATTGGAGGATCTTCAGGATCTAGACTTAAGATTGATTCTACTTTTGAATCCTCCTTTGCTACGAAAGCTGGGTCGTTGTAATCTGCATTGGGAGAGAATTGACTTTGAAGGATATCTGCGAAGGCTTCAGCTTTGTCGGCAGTGGAGTATACTAGTCCGTTGAGGCCTTTAATCGGAGAGATTTTAGTTTTTGGGCGTCTAAGTGCTTTAGAGAGCTTCCAGTATGCTGCTCTATTGTCTTCGAGGGTAGAAGTAATGTCGTGCCATCGCTCGTTGCGGAATTCGCTGAGGGCATAACGCACTTCTCTGTTAAATGTTGTTTTACTATAGGATTGTAAGATCTCCGCCATTCTTTCCTAACAAGATTTTTTTTCTCTAATAAGGTCTTTAATCTCTATTTATTAACCCGAGTATTCCATGTCGTGTAGTGTCGCTAGGAATCTCAACTGACGCCTCGTTGATTCATGATTTTAATGTCTCAATTAAATCGGAGGTGGCTTTTAGAGTGGCTTCGTCGGGAATTGATGTGGGTATTGTTATTTATTTGTTCATCAGCTCGTTTAGTCCATTTGATTTTAGTGCGTAGAGGATTAACGGGGACCAGAGGGTTAGAGCCTCCTGTTAGAGAGAGGAGAACTGGATCGTGGTCAGATGAAACTTCCTTTAGTACTCGGAGGGAGTGTAAGTGGCTAGTATTTTTAAGTATGACGATGTCAATCACGTCCGGATCACCGTCGTGATGATGAATCGTCGGTCTATCTGGAGCATCGACAACGATAGGATTGGTACTCGCGTACTTTGCGAGTACATTTTCTTTGGTATTATTCTGTTGGCTGTGCCACGATCCGTGCTTTGCGTTTATGTCACCAGGTATTATGGTGGGGACATTTTCAGACTATATCCAATTACTATCCTGGTGAACTTTATAAAAGGGACCGGGTTACCGTTAAAGGAATGAGGTAAAATGGGGGATAGCACAATGGGCCCATGGCCTAAGTCAGGGATGGAGAACCTGCGGCCCGCGAGCACTTTCGGTGCGGCCTGCTGATAACAAAAAATAGTATAAAAAAATACTTTAAGAACTCGAGAACGGTTTTCTTTCACAGGGTTTAATATACATTTTAAAGACATTATAACAAAACTCATAGAAATGTATACAGGGTGTATCGGCACTAACCCGACAAACTTTAACCAGCTATTCCTTAGCACATTTGGAGTAAAAAATGTTATATGCACTTTGCTGTCCGGTAACGTTTTTTTTAATAAAAAATTAATTAAACATATTTTCACCACATGTCACCACTGTTTTATCGTTTGTCAAAGTTTGAAAGCAACGTCGCAACTCAACTCGCGTGTCGCTGCGAACGAAGCCCGTATTACACGATCCAGTACCAGAAAATAAATATTTTATTTAATAATAATGATTATTTACATTTTACGTATGCGAATCACTGATTGTCTTCTTGTATTGTACACATCAGTTTTATTTTTGTATCGAAATTGTTTTTATTTTGTTCGTAATTGATTAATTAATTCAGAATTTAAACGTTGCTTGAAATGACTAGCCGTATTTGGTGACCAGATCTGAATATCCAGGTACTTCCTCACCTTCCACTCCTTCCCTTAGCCATAAAACTTACCCCAATTCAACATAAAAATTGTGTAGATTATCGGATGTAATGAAATGCATAATAATTAGACCCCACAATACTTAATTATTCAGGGAAATAAACCCCTGAGTCATCAGTTGGAAATACCAACGACATTAAGTGAAATTTTAAACAATGCAATAATAGAGATTAGCAAATAATAATTTACGACAATTTACTCGGAAATCAATAAAGCCAGGATAATAAAAATAGAAAGTTATCACTTACGTCGTCTGTAAGTGGCTTTACCAAAGTTTGATAATGCCGTCAGAAGGTGAAACAGCTGTCACGCGTAATAATAACAACTAGCAGAACTTTTTTACAAACACACTGTTTTTATAAATTTTTTAATAAGACTGTTAAAAATAATAAAAAATCTCTAAATTGAAATGGAGTTCTACAAACTAAACTTAAAATCAAATAAATTTATTGCGAAGGTCCAAAGTACTGTACTGTAATATTATATTAAATAATTTTTACGTGTTTAATTATTGTTTGAAGTCAGATTAAAGCGATTAAAAAACCCACCTGGCAATTCTTATTCGAGTTTCGTTGTTTTTACGTATTGGCGCGCTTACAATCATCATTCGTCTCATTTTTAACTATTATTATTTAGTGTTCTTCGATGTTAAAAGCGGGTAATCTTAAGAATAAAAACGTCTCGATTCCCATACAAAGTACAGCAAAGCAAAAAACAAAGGCTTTTTGTGACTGGTCATCGGTGACGTCACGGATCACGTCCACAAATTTGATGCGTTATTTGAAGACCCGAAAAATTAAAACTTTGAAAATTATTTTAACATCTCGTCAGTTATCGTGTTGAACCACAGTGCAAAATCGCATCCACGACTGCACCTGATAAACAATTACCGGTATTTAAAAACTGCATGAAAGATAATTACATCGGTTTAAAAGTGAATGTGGACCAAAGTTGCCAATGCAGATGTTTTAAAATATCCACAAGAGGAGAAGAGATTTTCAAATTTCCCACAAGTTCCCTTACCTCCAAAATGAACCAAAATTCTATTTTTTTTGTTATCTGTTTGCACGATTTTCAAACAGATAATTGAGATAGTCAAACAGATTGATTTTGTCGGATATTTTGGCCACAAATCCAAATTTAACATTTCTTTAAAAATGTCGCGCAGCCGTTCCTTGAGAAAAACATACACTGTTACGTATTATTTTCACTCATTTACTGTGACTGTCCAAGCAACAAAATCATTGACTAAATACAACAAATCAATGCACAAAATACAATAAAAAGTGTGTGATCTATTTTACTGACCTCGCGTGACGTATCAAGAGCGTAAAAAAGGGCAAAAACAATACCTCGGATCATAGAAATCATTCCATAAAATACTTCTAGTAGGTTCTGAAAATATGCAATTAGTTGCGATTATGGTCACACATTCTGATATGTTTACAACAATAACATTTAAAAGTACCTACGTATCATAAATAATAACTAAACCTACTAATTTCTGCTGTCGGTGCATCGGTGCATGCGTAAAGTGATGCGAAATATGCCATCATAATGTGCAAAATTCAATGAACTTTTAATTTTCAAACCAGAAAATTATTTTATTTTTGGAATAACTTATTGAGTAAAACCTTAAATTGTAATATTTAATTTTTAAAGAAAATATTAGCTATCTATCGAATATCAGGACCTTCGCCTTGCCGGGGCGCCTCTCTACCAACTGCGCTAATGGGACCCTATTTCCTTCGGACATATACTGTACCTATATAATTCGAAAAAGAACCACCAACATTATCTTCATTTTTAGTTTATGTATGATCGCAAGATTCAACTCGAACTAAATGCTATATAGATAGTGTCTTGGATAAATAAATGCTATTTTAATTTTAATTTGCGACATCTATTGGCCTTTTTGCAAGACATGATGAATATTTTATATTTATTTTTGGAATAACTCACAGACATATGAATATTAATAGACGAGAAGTTAAAGGCGAGGGGTTAAACCATGAGTTGCGGGACGCAGAGAGGAAAGCTGACTGTGATTCGTCAATAAATCAATCTGACAGTAAATAGGCATCTCGCATTATAATATCACCATTTAGTTCTTAAAAGTAAAATCTGCTTTTGAATGAATAGACATTTTTATATGGGAGCGCAAATTACTCGCCACGTTATGAACAAATTTGCGAAGTCCAAATTCGGCAAAATAAATTTCTTCTATTTTCAGAGTCGAATATATTGTTTACGTATTTGGTTAAGACACTTTTATAAATGTTCATAATTTACTTCCCAGAAACCAACCATGAGCACACTTGAGAATCGCTACATTCGACCAATGTTGGAGGGTTGTCACAACCGCTCTGTTCCTATTAATAATAAAATAATGAAATCTTTAAGAAAATATATAACATTTCACTTTTAAGAAGATAATAGAAATGTAAAACAAATGAAATTATATACACACAGCTTTTACCAGCGATTCCTAAGAGTATTTGTAGTAAAAATTTGGACATCATTTTGCCGTCCGATGACACTTTTTCAATTAAAAACAAAAACATGTTTTTCTATCACACATCGCCACTCATTATAACCTAGCGCATTACGCGGTCAAGTTCTGTGAAAGATTTTTTCAAGTTCTGTTTTTATTTCAGTTTTTTCAAGCAACTAGCCTACAATGATATAATAACAGAACTTGAATAGGACTTTCACAGAACCCGAAAATGAACGTTGAAATTTGATGAATTGTTCAGATTCTCCGAAACAACCCGTCCTTAGTGTTGTTTATGAGTTGTGTAAAATTCAAAACTAGTTTAGTAATAACGCCATAGTGGAATAAATTTAAAAATGATTGGTTTATTATCCTTTATTTATACGACGGAGTTCCAAATGATACTATTATGTATTTTATCAAAGCGCAAAAGGCGAAGGCACATCCCTGATTATTGTGCACGGCTTTGTGTTTCGCGTCCACCGCGTAATAGTATATGTTTCTAAAACTGATCCATATTATACAATGTGAATTAGCTTAAAATAAAGTAAAATAATGCTTATATATGGAATGTAATACGACAATTGGGTTAATTCTGTTTTTCACATCTATTTTTACAAGTTTTCATAGCACAAGCCACCATTTTGACGTAAAATGAACCGATGATGCCTCGACCATAGTTCGCACAAGAATGATGACGTCACGTTTTCTAAATTCACGGGAGGCCATACGCGAGCCCAGCCGGCTCCAATGGAACCGGTATGGGGAGTGGGGAATAATACGCTTTTAATCACTTAGGGCAGGTCTACTAATATTCATATGTCTATGGAATAACTTAATGTGACCCAAGACTCTAATATCCCGACGTAAATATTTTATGAATACCTTCAGCCTCACAATTAGAATATCCTGTAATTATTCACAGGTCTAAGCTAGTGTATAATAATAATGTCAGTAGCACTAACCTGGATTGAACATTTGTAATTTATTAAATCTGCCTGATTGCAACAATATAAGTAGGATTCCGCCAATGTGTTAATGTTGAAAATGTTGCTGTGTTTAAAAGCATCTGCGGTCTGTTGTCTCAATTCATCGCAACTGAACACGTAGTTTTCCACACACGAAATATCATTAACTCGAGTATTTCCACTAGTAACATTTATGAACTTTGCATTATCTTTAGTGAGGTTATAACCAACTTCCAGCTGGACGTTCAGAATGAATAGTTGGTTTTTGAGAAAGTAAAGATGACTTATAAAGTATATTGTTATAAAACACTTCATAAAATACAAAAAGTACTCAAAGGAGAAAAGAAAAAAATACATTCTTGAAAAATTTGTGTAATTTTTGAAGGTGATAGTCAACACCAAAAGAAATATCAAAAAGGCCATTAACTTATGAACAGTTCTTCTGCCTCTTTTATAGACTGTTGCTGTGTTTATTCCTAGGAGAGAATCAATGATAATAAAGTTGCTTTTTATTTTGTTGTCAGTTATTGGGGAAGAATAGGCGCTAGAAAGCAATTGACAGGCAACAAGAATAAATAAATAAATTTCTGAAATAACTTCGATAAGTCCTGTAATTATGGGGAAATGTACATAAATAATGGAGGCGCGCAGGTTCACAATGATTATACCAGATGACAAAAGAAATACGATCAGCAGAATGGAATGCAGTCGTTTCTTGCATAAAGCTTTATTTGCATTGTGATATTCTCCAAACATTCCATTATAAAAAAATAATGGTTTTAGAGCCGTTGTTGGATCACTGATTTCCTCAAGTTTAGTTTCTTTTGATTTGGTTTCATCTGTGAATTATTTGTCGGATAGGCATTTGAAACCTCCTTGTTCTCGAAAAAAGAATTGATCTTCATTTTGGAAATGGCGAACTTGAGACACCACCCTCTCGCTATTGTGACAGTTATAATAATGTTTGAAATAAAAATATCAAATACGGGTTTCCCTTACGTTTATTTTTGGACAGTAATAATTAATTACACTAATAGATATGCCAGACATGCCTTGTAACAAGGATCTGACTTTCATCCTTCACCTTTGACATTCACCCTCCATATTATATAATCATTTTTAATATGTATGTATTACTTTTTCTTCCCAGTCCTAGACATTGTATTTAAGTTTTTACTGTATGTATGCAGAATTATTGTATATTGATTAATTTGTTATTTATTTACAAGTACCTATGTTACAGTGTGATACAGGGGAAAATGTAAGGTTAGAGTTTTTATAACTGGAAATACATAATTTTCTAATGTTTTTTTATATATATTTTTTAATTGTAATACAAATAATATGAGTTGTATTGTACATACATACTTTAGAAAAATATTATATGGTTATGTATAACTCGAAAGAGGAACTCTTGTGCCGGATATGGGAGCTGCAATTCTTACTTTTGTATATTAAAAAATGTTGTACCTATGTAAAATAAAATATATTTTAATAGAGGATACAGTAAAATACATAACAAACTTAATTAACTAATTCAATTCCCGGTTAGTGGAGAATTGTTCTCGAGTCTAACTAGGTACTTGGTCAATTTCATAATTTATTTATTATTATTATGTTTTTAATGTTCTCCCATAATAAGCAATTGCTTGTGTGTATGGATGAAGTATTATTTGTATTTTTGCTTGAGATTTGCTGTGTTTTTGAATAGTACGGTTTTGTTTAGGATATACTCTTTGTGAACTTGTAAAGTTGAGTGATACATGAATAGAATATTTAATTTTATGACTTTATAGCCCAGTCAATGAAGGTTTTGTGTCGGAACTAATTCTCCGGAAGCTGAATTTTTCACAGACGTTAGAAGACCTTTAGACATGTATTTTTATAAAAGTCCCCGACTTTCCCCCTTGTGCTTCCTTCCCCACCCCCCCTTGAATATATTTTTCAAAGCCTTTCGGAATACGCTAATATCTCCTTAATGGTTTTATAAAATCAGATTATTTATTTTTTGTTTAGTTTTTTATTAGTTACTCTAAAAAATTGTATTCTCTCATTTTTGCAAGAAAAGCTATACAATCTCTACAATTTATTAGTAAAGGAAAAATATCAGTTTTTAAAATAGTATTTCAGAATATATTTGCACATAACTTTTTTCTGAGCCTGTTAACGAAATAAAATAAATCAACAAAACTTGTAGACAATATTTCTAGCTATAAAATAATGTATATAATGATGGGTTTTAATTTATAATAAGGCACGTAGGGTGTTAATAAGGAGCACGGCGCGCGGCGGCTCGAACGCGCAGCGGTTCGCGGCGCAGCGAGAAATTACAAAAACCTTAGGAAAGTAATGATTAATTCATGTGTTTGCTTTTTTTATAACAAATTTATCTAACGTTGGAGAGTTTTATTGTTATTTACCAGTTTTAGTTCGGAGGGGAGGGGGAATATAAATATTTTCCCCTGCCCAATAAAGCGCTTTCATTATCCACCAACCGCCTTGCCCCGGTCAGGCTAAACAGTCATTATGTTGTATGATTGTTTGTAACTTATTATTTAAATAAGCCAAAAATACCTACAACAGCGTAGGACTACCCTTTCACAACATTAAAATATTGCAGACCTTATGTTATGGCCAAGTTCTGAAAAATCTTTTGTGGAGATTCTCACTTGTTTTATTATGTGCACATATCAACAATAAAATACCGAAACAACAAAATAGTGCATAGATCTAAAATGGTATACTTTCAAACAAGCTTCTTAAAATATACCTCAAAAAATATTATAATGAAAAAACGGTTTGTAAATTATATTATATACTTATCAATATTATCTATGACAAAATTAGGCAAATATTTGAATAATTTTCTAGTCAAGAGAGTCTTCCATTTATTCGTCATACTGGGGTGTGTTCAGACATGATAATCCGTTACGGTTGTAGCACATGGCAGAGCAGGTAAATCCAGATTTTCTGCAGCCACAGTAATTTCCACATCCAGATTTGCAGGAACAGTACACCATAGAAAGAAGGTCATCAGGAGCAAATTATTTAAAAAATTTCTTCTTTCCACCATTTTCATTTACATTTTCATACCTCCATCCCCAGTTTATAGGGTTTAGTTTGTTTCCTAACCAAAACTGTACTTGCAAATAAACTCTCAACAAATGTTGATGACACGATTCTGAAGTCGGTGGTAGTTTTGCCAAGTCAAATTTAGTTTTAAAAGCTGATTTTGTCGTTAGTCTGGTAAACTTATAGTATCGAGCTTCGTTTCAATTAGATTAGCTACCAAGACCATACATGGCGAGAGCGAATTTTTCTCCATTTTGCAACAAGTTCTCTTCAGTTGCATCTTTTTCCAGAAATGCCTCAGCTGCGTGTTTTGCTTCGGGATTGTTTTTCATCGTGTCAACAACTTTTATCTTTCCTAACCCATATAAAGATAGGGTCGTATCACAGCCCGTAATGGCATGGGTAAATAGCATGTGTTTTCGAATATCTTTATGTAACATTATAGGTTTCTCTATGATGTAGAAAGTTCTTGAAGGGGGCTTTCCACCAACATCTTTACAGAAAAAAATAGATTTTCCTTCAGGAGCAAGACTTACAAGTAATACCAAAAGATCACTATCCGTGCCAACAACAATCACTTTTGAGAAGATGTTGAGTTGTTCGATGCCGGTTAGTACAATGTCAATATCGGCATCACCTGCGGCCGTGACTGTTTACAAACCAGATTCACTAAATTCATGACACAGTGCTTCAATCATTATTTTTGTTGTTTTTCTTATTAGATAAGAAAGCTTCCTTCTTAGTCAAACAACGTGTAGTGCAGTTTAATTCAATATCGCACGATGAGTTGTTAGCCGCCCTTCGTCTTTGCTCTTCATATTTTACAGTTGGTTCTTCAGGGTATCCATCGAAAACGACAATAGAATGTATGCCAAATTTAGTATGGACGAAACGTGAGTATGATTTAATGATGTCTCCGTAAGTTGTTTCAGTTTGCCAAACAACAGAGTGTAGGAGGTATCCCCCATCGATGACTATTGCAGCATTTTCCAAATCAACTTCGTCATGAATACTTTCGATAAATACATTCGCCATACATGATTTTGTTCCTTTACGAAGGGAGACTTCATCAAAAATAGAAGGGGTCTTGAAGCCAATTCATTTCCTAAGTAGGTCTAAAGCTTGCTAGGACTGTCACTAATGCACAGTATTCTGTTAAATAGCTGCTGTTACAATTGACATGTTTAACAGTTGCGGATTTGAATCTTGCTGGGTAGTCACCATGTCTTTCCTTTTCAGTCGTATATCTCCAAAATTACATCCTTTCATTTTTTGCATAGCTGCCAGGCCCACCTCATAAGCGTTATCACAATTGACACTATTATCCGAAATAAACCCTGAAGATAAAGACACCAGCTCCCCCAAGAGCTTGGTGAACGGGCTGTGCTGTCTTAGCCATGATATATATTAAACCCCTTTCTTCCGCGATTCGCGCAGCTCAACATGCTGTTCAGTAAAATGAAATTCTATGCCGATGAATTCTTCAATGTTCTCTTGCACTTTCACGCAGTAAGTGGTTCCAAGTTTCCACTTTGACAAAGCGCTGTCAGTGATTCCGCGCCCAAGTGTCAAACCTCCTACTGACTTCATTGGTCGCATGAGACACTGCTCGATGATCATGTCCGTCCACGTACCGGACCAATATCTGTCGCTTCTTCTTAATGTAAGGTACCCATTTTCAGTGAATAGTTTATATTCTTCTTTAGTTATTCTTGATTCGAGTTGCAACATACTTTGAACGTACATATGTGCTGATTTTGCGTATGGTAAATGTCCTGCCGGGTGGAAAAATGGAAGCATATCAACAATAGTATTTAGGTGCATTTTACGATTCTCGGACTTCTCTGCAAATATAAATCTAAGCATGAGGTCGATACAATGTAGAAGGTAAAGCCACAACTTGGCAGTCCTACTCGATGATTCCTTAATCCTGTCTTCACTTGCTTCAGTATATGAAATCGTCTCTTTTAGATTGTCATCATTATTAACCTCCTCCATATCTTTTTTCCACGTAACACGTAAAATCTTGATACATATTTTCTATTTGTCTTAATTTCCCATCAATATCTCGGTATTCTTCTCTGATTACGTGGACAAGAGACGCTGCTGTTAAAGTGTAGGCTCTGTTTGCCCGAGAATATTCATGTCCCTGGAGCATTTGGGTTACTGTTGAGGACTCGTAAACTGATTCCCATAAATTTCCCACATACCTTTATTTAAATAATAAGTTACAAACAATCATACAACATAATATGACTGTTTAGCCAGACCGGGGCAGGGCGGTTGGTGGATAATGAAAGCGCTTCATTGGGCAGGGTAAATAACAATAAAACTCTTCAACGTTAGATGAATTTGTTATAAAAAAAGCAAACACATGAATTAATCATTACTTTCCTAAGGTTTTTGTTATTTCTCGCTGCGCCGCGAACCGCTGCGCGTTTGAGCCGCCGCGCGCCGTGCTCCTTATTAACACCCTACGTGCCTTATTATAAATTAAAACCCATCATTATATACATTATTTTATAGCTAGAAATATTGTCTACAAGTTTTGTTGATTTATTTTTTTTCATTAACAGGCTCAGAAAAAAGTTATGTGCAAATATATTCTGAAATACTATTTTAAAAACTGATATTTTTCCTTTACTAATAAATTGTAGAGATTGTATAGCTTTTCTTGCAAAAATGAGAGAATACAATTTTTTAGAGTAACTAATAAAAAACTAAACAAAAAATAAATAATCTGATTTTATAAAACCATTAAGGAGATATTAGCGTATTTAGAAAGGCTTTGAAAAATATATTCAAGGGGGGGTGGGGAAGGAAGCACAAGGGGGAAAGTCGGGGACTTTTGTAAAAATACATGTCTAAAGGTCTTCTAACATCTGTGAAAAATTCAGTTTCCGGGGAATTAGTTCCGACATTGGGTCTTTTTTTCCCTTCATTGACTGAGCTATTAAATTCTTTGAATATGAGTTCAGATGAATATAAAAAATATTAATATAAAATATAAATGTAAATATTTTTTTTGTGACATTCTATTATTTCTCATTAGTTTGTAGATTTCTTGATATTCTTTGATATTTTTAATTAACTATTTTGATAATGGAAGCTTTATTAAGTATGTCATTGACATATTATTATTGAACAAGTGATTTTGTTGAGAAGGACTGAATCTGACCTCTAATACGAAAAATAAGTGTTCACCTTACAAAAGAGTTGAATTGATAATGATGTTAATAAACGATTCTACACACCCAGCATCGTTGTCTTTAGCCATTTGCGGGGTAAGAGGGGACAACTGACGTATGTTCCAAAATATTTTGAAAAACTTTATTGAAATTTTCGATACCTACTATCGACGTGCACAAACTCATTTTAAACGTGTTCTCTATAAAATGGTTTGCCTATTGTTACGTAATACAGTCTCCCTATTAAATTAAATAAGGCGTAGTTACCCCAACTTCCCCTCACAGCTAGTTGCGGCGTATTCAACACACGCGGCCAGATGGTCAAAATACGTGATCGGCACGGACCACCCAGGCTGCTAGAGTCAACACGGGCCGGCCCTAGGCGCGCTTCGCCAGTGCAGAACCGACCTTGGTCTAAACAACACTGTCGCTCGCGAAGGCGAAAAACTACTCGCGAACATGACTTGCATAATTACGCGATAACGAACGCGATCTCGTTCCAGTTTTCTAACTAGATGCATTTCGCTATCAATTACCAATCATGATTATTATCTCGGCTCAAACTAAACTCAATGGAGTCCCGTTCCCGTGTAAAATCCCGAGTGCATATCACCACATCAACAGTACCGCTGCTTTTGAGCGCGGGAAACCTGAGTCAACATGATGTACCGCATCTCAAGGCGAATCGTAAGCTTTCAACCTATCCCCTTTCTTGTGTTCAATTCTTGTAACTTCATGTAGAATCCACGCTTCATCCGGTCGTCGTCAATTTAGAGGAGAGAGTAGAAAGATCTATGTCACCCCTGTATTTCTCGAGATGATTAATATACCTTGTGCCTTTCTACCCATTGTATTATTATTGTGTGTTAACCTTTTCCAACCTCCTAACCGATGGACGAGCTAATGATTAAAGGAACTGCCTACCCCTGATAGTACACGAGTCTCATCTGCCTACCTTTTTACTGAGCTTAGCCAACTAATTACCTGGTTCGACTCCGGGTTAACCAACACTTAGCACTATATATAACAGGAGTCAGCAAATTGTTCTAGGCCGTCATCTCGAATTATGGAGAGAGAGGGAAAGTGAATTTACACATTAATTGTGTTTAAATTGGTAAATTTCAAAATTATATGGAAGATTGGATTCGAATTCAGACTTAGAAGAGATGAGATATTAAATGGAGAGGGGGCAATTTTAAAAGCTTGATGGAAGAGAGGATATTTGTTTAGAGAGGGACAACCAAAAGATTGATTGATTGTAAGTGTATGTGTTAATACGTTCCCACTTCCAGATCACATAATGTACAATCTGAGGAGTCAAGTTCAAGTCAATTGTCCAATCCTCATTCGAATAAGTGATTAAATTTATTTTTTGGAGAAATGGGAAATTGCTCAAACCATGATTTTGATGGGATAGTCCTTTTAAAAGCATGCTCCCTTGGATTGACTGGCAATGCGCCAATACTTACTTAATTACTTACCAAACATTGCGGATTTGAGGATGGAAAAATGTCAGATACGGGAATGTGATTGACGAGGATAACAATAGGGTAGGATGCACCTTGTTTTGCCAAGGAATCCGCAATATTGCTAACCCACTATGATAACATGTGCAGGAATCCAAATCAGAATAACAGTTGTACTAGAGCTTTGCATGGAGGCTATCAGTACTCGAATAAGGCATACAAAGTGATCAACAGGATGAAGAAGGGAATTGGATTTAAGTTTTTGGAGGGAACTGAGAGAATCAGAGAGATCAAGGAAATGTTCACATATATTTTTGATTATTATTTGAGAGATTCAATTATTCTGGAGATTTGGAGATATCAGTAAATTAAAGAGAGGAGTTGGGCCATTTAGATGAAATAATGTCATTGAACGTATTGTTGACCGTACAGGTCGGGAGATTGGAATGACTTTTATAGATGCCAATCCCTTCTAATATTATTGTGAATAGGGTGACGTGACTATATTTTAATTTGTATATGGGAAGAAGATCATTTTGGATAATTTGAAGATTTGAGAGAGACTTGCAATTTTTACAGATTTTAGGAAGAGGTTTAGTTCGAGCCCTGATTGTAGTACATGAATGTTTCGAGTCATTGAACCACAAGACTCTGAGGATATCCTGATGACATTTACAATTTAAACATTTAACAAATTTGTCAGCAAATAGTTGCCGCCTTAAATAAAGAGTGGAGATCAGAACATTCTACTTGAAGGGAATTGATTGGCGACGATTCAGTTATTATTTGCAAGGATTTAGATTGAATTTTGTCCAATTAACTGAGTACATTTTTTGATGCAGTACTAAAAAGTGTGCGGGGATAGTCGAGACAGCTTCGAGTAAGTGCATTGTAAAGCAACATAATGCAAGTAGGGTGAGCATCCCACCAAACGCCAGTTAAGGATCTGATTATATTATTTTTTTTCGAATTTAGTTATTATATTATGAATATGGGAAAACCATTTGAGTTTCCTATCAAATGTTACTCCCAAAAATTTAACTTCAGAGGCGTTGGGGATTGAAGAGTTATTAAATAAAATTTTAACGGGGGAATGTTTATGATCTTTTGAGAAGGGGACACATTAAGGATAGGTTGTTTTCCAGAATTTGAACTATTTGTCAAATTTCAACATTCATTTTCGGGTTCTGTGAAAGTCGTATTCAGGTTCTGTTATAATATCAAAGTAGTATCGGAAGTACTCATACTGGGCCCGATATTCCGGAAGCATTTGCGAATTACTTTAAGTCAGTCTATAGCGAACATAGTGCAGAATTTGACTCATACACCCCAGGCGGTTACTCTTCACTAGCTCAAAATGTTGAAATTTTAAGTGTAAATAAAAATGATTACCTAGCTGCAATTAAAAAACTAAAACCAAAAAAATCTGTTGGACCAGATTTTATTAACACAATTGTCCTGAAGGGATATGCAGATCCGTTAATGGTACCGCTTTTACATATCTTTAATATTTCACTTAACTCCGGTAAGTTCCCCGACCGCTGGAAAATCTCAAAAGTCACGCCCTTACACAAAAACGGTGATAAATCATGTGTATCTAATTACAGACCTGTGGCAATTCTTTCGGCACCGGCCAAATTATTTGAACTCGTAATACAAAAACGTATATACTATAAAGTAGAACCATTTCTCATAAACCAGCAGCATGGGTTTAGAGAGGGCAGGTCTACAACGACCAACTTAATGGTATTTACGGATTACGTCTCAAATATATTGGACAATAACGAACAAGTAGATGTCTCATATAATGATTTTGCGAAAGCTTTTGACAAAGTGGATCACCTCATATTACTGAATAAACTTGAAAGCTTCGGCTTCTCATACATGCTGCTTTTGTTCTTTCATAATTATTTGTCTAACAGAAAACAATACGTTGTTTACGGGCAGTTCACATCGAAACTCTACGCCACAAATTCTGGGGTCCCTCAAGGGTCTAATTTAGGACCACTATTATTTTTATTGTTTATTAATGACATAGGGATGTTTATAAGATTTGTAAAATTTTTATTATTTGCGGATGACATTAAACTATACACCTGTATAACGACAAATGAAGACTCCATTCGTCTACAAATCGATATCGATGGTAAAGTAGAGTGGAGTCATCAAAATAAACTTCATTTTAACAGTAGTAAGTGTTCAATTATGTGCATTACAAGGGCAAAGCGTACTTTATATTTTAACTATAAAATGTCTGGTACCTCTCTAAAACATATTTCGATAACGAAGGATTTAGGAATCACTTTTGACACGCGTCTGACTTTTCGAACTCATATCGATTCGGTGTGCAACTCTGCAATGCGAATGCTGGGTTTTGTTATATGTAATTCGAAATCTTTTACGAATACGGCAGTCATAAAAATGCTTTATTTTACTCTGGTTCGCAGCATTCTTGAGAGTGGGTCGATAATATGTGGACCCGAAGATGCCCTTTAATCAAATGATGTAGAAAAGGTGCAAAAAAGTTTATGCGATACCTCTACATGCGAGAGTTCGGATATTACCCTTTATTGTATCCCTCTGATTTTCTTGCCGGAATGCTGGGGATAGAACGTCTAGACGTTAGGAGAAATATTGCAATGGTGTTAGTGGCGCACAAGCTGCTAAATGGGCACACTTGCAATCCAGATATTCTGGAACGAATTTCTTTTTATGTCCCTGATAATTTCATCAGAGCTAGACAGCACAGATTATTTATTTTCCCAAGGGGCAGGACCAACCTACCAATGATCATGCCTTTGGGGAGAATAACTACTTTGTTAAATCACATTTCTTCTGTGATTGACATTTTCAATTTGAACCAAAGAGAATTTAAGACGGCAATAAGCATACTATTTAACAAATCTGGTTAATCAGATAGTATTGATGTATTTACCCATGCAAATAAATGTATGTACTGACTTCTTATAAACTGTTATTTGTGAAATGTAAATGGAATATACTGTTTTTCACAATAAATCAATAAAATAAAATAAAAATAAAAATCATTAAAGGCTAGTTGCTTGACAGAACTGAAATAATAACAGAGCATCTTCAGAGTGTGATTTCCCCGGACCCCGCTTCAGAATAACTTAAACATCCTATGAATGAACCGTAGTGTTATTGAAAACTCCAGATCATCCAATTGTATTGTTAACCAGAGGAATATATCAGTACACTGCAATAACATAAAATTAACTTATTATGAAATATTGATACCGGTGTGAATAAATATTTACGCAGACATAAATATGTTGAATAATATAATACATTACAAGCATTAACTTAGAAGTGAACATTATTAGTACGCAGTCAATAAATCAATAATACCCTTAATTGATCAAATTAATTATATACTGAGTAATAAATACTGGTAGGTATCCAAGTAAACATAATACATTATTGAATGAGTGTTTTAATTTCAATTAAAATAGGTAGCGTTGTTTACGCAGGTACAATATTATTAATCCATTATTTTTCATTCTGGTCTCAACGGATAAAGGTGTTGAAAACCTTCACAATTATGGTGGCTAAAAATAATAAAGTTTTTATTAAACAGAAAGTAAATGATAAAAAAACTGTGCAGGTCAAAGCAATGGCGATCATGAAGGATAAAGGTGAAGGAAGTATAAGTAATTTGAGCGCAGCCATAGACCCACTGCTGGTGATCATGAGAGTGATAGGTTTATCTCACCGCTGGAATAGAGCCCTGTGGAAGAAACAACTACATTCTGCAATAGTTATCTTCTTCATCATCCTTTCAGCAAGTTTTGCATTCAATAACCGAGAAGAAATCAAGGGAACTCCGCTTATGTTATGTATTATTGATTTACTTGTGATGATATCGGTTATAAGTTTAGGAATTGCTAATTTATATGTGGGGGGATTCAGCTGTCCTTCAACTCTAGAGAAATGTCACTCAAACTCCAATATCATCGATACAATTCTCTGCATCGACACGTGCACATTTTACAATAGAGCGAGAAAAACCGTAATAAAGTTAACAACGTTCATGACATTGCTGCATTTCACGCTTATTTCATATGATTTGTATATGAAAATACAATTTTATACTTTGAAATCTTGTTACATGTATTTCCTTGAATATTTTCTGACTTTGATAAATTTGTATCCGGCAATTTACTTCATGATGCATTTGTACATCATAAAAAACAAGTTATTCATATTGAATAAGCAGCTGCAATCTCATTACAAGTTGGATTTCAATTATGATTGTGGAGGAAGTGAAGATCCTAGACTGCATGATATTTCATTCCTGGAAAAGTTTGTGTTTAGCTGCAGTCAAATGCTGCAGATATCAGATGAGGCGCTGAAAGGTCAACCGTCTGCTATTGTCCACAACTTGAAGGAGGGCTATCTTCTGTCTTGTGAGCAGGCCGATTTAATTAATTACAGATTTTCTTACCAGGTAATAAACTTAGTAACCAATTGAAAATTTTATTTATTATATGAAACTAAAATGCAAGATATGTACGCACAAAATGATGATACATACAGTACACACTCACTAATCCCCCAACCCGAAAACCGGGCAACTGTCCAATTAGTGGAAGCGGAGGATTATAAAAGGGCATATATAAAAAATATGCTAAAAATTTAGCAGTTTTTACTGTAAAATATACGCCAGCGCTCCATTTTGCAAACTTATTCAAACAAAAATCAGAACAGAATGAAACAAACAGAAACACAAGCTACAGTTGCTAGAATACATTGAGCAACCAAAACTGAAATATTGTAAAACACCAACAATGACTCTGGTGACTGGTTAAATGGTAAGCTCTTGCAAGTAAGATGGCGGTATAGTAAGTGAGTATTTAAAAAAATATATAATTATTTTTTTTAAATATAGGAGACGGTTCACGTAAGGTTCCCGTGAGCACTTAGGCCATAGGCCCATTATGCTATCTCCTATTTTACCTCATTCCTTTAACAGTAATCCGGTCCCTTTATAAAGTTCACCAGGGTTGTCATTGGGTAAGTGGCTATGTCTTCTGGTTCTACAATGTGTTTTCCCAGGTATCTGAGCCTTGTTCCCAACAGAGCGGGATATTGGCACCAAAGGTGAATTGGAGTCTCTTCATCCTCTTTACACTTCCTGCATCTATTGGTGTTTTTCACTCCCAACAACTGCATGTGTCTCCTGAGATGGTAGTGTCCCGTTAGTACCATCAATACCATCCAATTTCGGCCATAAAAAAATCATTAATCATCTCTCGATAGCGCATTCCATTCACCGTAACTGTTGCTCTAGCCTCATTTTCGAAAAAGTAAGGTCCAATGACTCCGCCGGACCATAAACCGCACCAAAGAGTCAC
This sequence comes from Hesperophylax consimilis, assembly GCF_061612785.1. Taxonomy (NCBI): domain Eukaryota; kingdom Metazoa; phylum Arthropoda; class Insecta; order Trichoptera; family Limnephilidae; genus Hesperophylax; species Hesperophylax consimilis. Next base: position 36,791,372 of record NC_142842.1, read on the forward strand.
ACGTTGAGGAAAGAGAGGCTTTTCAACAATAACTCTTGGGTTTTCCGAGCCCCAGATGCGACAATTTTGCTTGTTGACGAAGCCACCGAGGTGGAAATGGGCCTCATCACTCAAAATGATTTGCATTTGATTCGCTCAAGTGAATTTTAATAATTTCAATGCGTTGTTGAAGCGTGTTTCGTTCCATTTCTATTAATGGCGTAGTTTCTTCTTGTCAAATGTCAAAAAATGACAGCTTCAAAAGTAACATCTACCGAAATAGCGGGCTATTCAAAATAACACCTCTTATTGGAAAACCCATTATAAATGATAATGTTTCTTTTTTAGAATATTTGCAGCGTGCAATGTAAAACTCTAACAGTTATACGATCGATCTTTACAGTTTTGGTTTACGCCCTTTATAAAGATGTGAGTAAAAAAAATTACAGAAAAATCTTAATTTTTAATATTATTTACCAGCTGTACCCCGCCACGCGTTGCTATGGCTTAGTCTGTCTGTGCAGATAGATAAACAATAGCGCGTTTTGCTTTTACGTCCAACAGATGGCGCTCTAAAAAAAAAGCATGTTTGTACAATAGATGGCGCTGTTAAAAAAAAAACATATTTTTACCTATCATAAGTGACATCTATATTATACAGGTATATAAAAACACACGCGTATCAAATGCAACGTTGTGTCAAAATATCAAAGCGATTAGTGAAGAACTTTCGGAGATTTAAGGTTTTATTTATATAGATTTATAAAACAATCGTGCTGATATATGAATTATAACATTTTCAGGTAAATTCGCAAAAAGAAGCGACGGCCTGCATTGTGACTAACATTTTGTATTCCTCTAACGAGGTGTTGATGGTAGTTGCTCAGTTGGCCATGTGTGATTTTGTAAGATGGGAGGCGAAAAAAACATCCGTTTACATTGACAATATTCTCTTCATGCAAAATATTGACAAGTTTGGTAAGAGTACAAATAAATTGACTTCATAATATAGCTTGAACATCTTGAACACACATTTTTTCATATGTGTGTACGTATGTATTTATATGTGTATATGCATGTGTATGTATATATATGTATGTATGTGTTTATACGTGTATATATATATATATATACATTTTCTCTTATTATTTCCTTGTTTTTAACATTTATTTGTTTTTAACCTTTCTTTGTTTGTTTATTGCTTTTTAACCTTCTTTATCTTTATTGCATGATGTGAACATTGGTTATTGGGTTGTAACCTAATTATTTTACTTAATTTTTTCTCTCTCTATGCATGTTATGTTATAAACCTGTTAATGTTCCTAATAAAATAAAATAAAATAATAATTATAGATAATTGTCTCACTGGCTCTGGTCCCTGGCCATCGCCTGCAATCTTCAGGCCTTCCTGTCCTGCAGTTGCTTTCATTCGTTGCACCAGTCATAATATTTGCCCTGTAATCTTGCATTCGTCCACAAATCGAGCCCAATGCAGTATTTTGGACGTGCATAATCTGACGATGACCCCATGTTCAATTGTCCTCCTTTGGGGAGATTTTTCATAAAAACGGCACTATAAAAATTATCCAATTACATAATATGTAATTATTAGATTCTGAAGTTCACGGTTCATTCTTTAGTTTAATTACAAAAAAATTTGAGTTCATAAAATGATTTTTTACAAGAACAACAGTAATGTGTAGAATGTCCTGGTTATTTAACATGCTCCATTGATAATGTCGGTAACTTGTCATCGTTCCCGAGTATGACTGCGATCGCTAACGAACAAACGACAGTTCACAACGAATAAGTGTTTTTAATTTATTCAAGATGAACCATTGTTTGTACGTTAGAGATCTGCCATCCTGCTGTAGAATGATAAAAAGTTATCGACATTCTCGATAAATCCTTTATCGATCGACCATGCTAGATACCATGGGTGATCTCCCCAAAGCGCACACAATTTTTCAAATAATAAATGTAGCTTGTTTCAAAAGATATCTCTTTAATTTCTGTGATAGTACATTATTGGCCTGATATTGCGGCACTGTCACTCACCGAATGTTGTTATTTATGAAGATTCGTAGATAATGGTTCCATGATATTTCATCAAAATTAAAATTCAACCAATATTAAAATAGTGATGTAGAGTCATTAAAAGTGATGAAACAAAAAATAGGTTAAATAGCTTACATAGGTAACAATTAAACGTAGTTTTTGTTTCATCACTTTTCATGACTTTATATCATTTTTTGGAGGTGTGTTATCATCTACGGTGACCATCAAAATGACAATTAAATTTTGGCAGGGCTGTCCTAATTATCAACGGTTTTTGTAATATCATGTTACATAAATGTTCCATTTGTGCCTCAAAAGAAATAATAAAGAGTTAAACAGATAGAAGTGTGTTGTGGGCGTATGGTGACATTTATCAAACATTGTCAAATATTGAAATTCTTTATATAAAACTGATATCCTATTTTACTAGCCTGTCTGAGGCTGGGGATTCGAAAGGTCTTGTATGCATTGTATCACACTTCTAGAAATTATCTATTTTTTATTAAAACACAAATAACTTAGTTTACATCACTTTATTTCGATACAAAATCTCAACATGTTTCGTGAACCAAGTTCACATCATCAGGAGCACAAGTATATTTGTGCTCCTGATGATGTGATGATGTGATTGTTCACGAAACATGTTGAGATTTTGTATCGAAATAAAGTGATGTAAACTAAGTTATTTGTGTTTTAATAAAAAAATAAATAATGCCATCACAAAGTGAAAAGCAGTTAGAAGAAGTTTTCTTCGAAAAATTAGATATCTGTCCAGTGGTTGAACTACATTTTATATTATTGAAGAATAATCAGTGTGTGTGAATTACTCCAGCAGATTCGGAGGAATTGAAGTGTTGGGTGCAGCTGACCAGCAGGCGCTGTCCGCTGTTCACAGCTTGTGGCTTCTTCAACCTGGACGTGGGGCTGATATACAAAATCATGGGCGTTATCTTCACTTACATTGTCATCATAGTTCAAATACACATGAATGGGAACGGCACAGAAAGTAACAACATGCCGAGAAATTATACTAAATAATGATTGCTATGTTATTTTGCTTTGATAAAACATTTATGTATTGTCTGTTTATATAAAGTAGAATGTCTGTGTGGATTTGATTTTTATAAAAATCTATAGTTTTATTTATCCCAACCCTTGTTCGTTCCTCGAACACCCAGATTGATAAAATTTTGCAAACTTGACCTTCAAAACAAGAGGAAGGTCACCGCTGGAGATTTCGGCTAGTAATATATCTATATTAATTTTTTTAAAGAAAGACAAACGTTCCCGGGTCACCAATAACCTGGCAATATTTGAAAATCTCCTACTACCACCACAGTAAGTGGAAAATGTTGCTTGTGTTGTGATGGAGGACTCGAGGAATTGAACAAACTACGCCTGGGTGGGACCCAAACGCGATGTCAACTCAGCCACCGACCGGTCGATTATTGTCGATATTATTAGTTATTGTTTCAGCGAAGCGTTATGTGGCAAAATAATTTCTGTATACGAGACAATATACCGTCCGTACAATAACTGTAGATACGAAGGTAGCTGGGTACACTTGTCAGCGTTTTCAGTCTTGGTAGATGTTGCAGAGGTTTGTGGTGGGGTTTAAAGCCACGATCAGAGAGGAATTTATTTCCAGATCTGAGCTGACGAAAAGAATTTATTACTGGCAAAAACTGAATTTAATAATGAATAAAAACACTTGAAAATATTTCTTGATACTTGGAGAATTGGAGATGGTTTTTCAGGAGAGAGGATTCCCTTTCAGAGGTAGTTGTTGAACTGAACTTGTATGGAATTCGATTCTCTATTTATAGAACGTTTTCAAATCGAGCCCTCTCGGAGAAGTTCTATCCTCTTTAGTGAGGAGCAAAATGGTTAGGTATTTTTCCTCTCTGCAATTATCTTGTTGAGAGGAAAGTTATATTTTAATATGATACCTTTAACCAAGTCAGTTCAATCTACCAAAACCATCTCCCCCAGTCTCGTTTATTTATTTTATAAATAATTATACAAATTTTCATATTGGGTTTGAAGTTAAATATCTTTGGTTTGAACATTTCCCAAAGAGTAACATATATATTTAGGTATAATTTTTCATGTTATTATGTTAGCATATAATCATTTCTTGGTGTTGATATTTATTCCGTAGTTATATTTTGCATCATTTTTCCGTAAATTGAGTCTGATGATATCACAATTAGTCACATTTGAATTTGTAATCATTGTTTGATCAGAAATTCAATGGGACATGCTGGGCTGTGATTGGTTGAAGACGGCGGCCATCATGGAATTCCATCCGGGGAGTAGTGGAGGGGGTTCTACGTAAATACTGAGTCGCTTCTCTAGCAGTGGTCATTTCGTGGGTTGGTGGCTCCGAGTGAGGTGGTGGATGGTTATTTTTAGATGTGTTTCAGGTTCTGCTATTATATTGCTATGTAATTATCTTGATTAATCACATATAGCACATCATTTGATTGAGTAATTATGATGTAAAGATTTCCAAATGTGTCGGCGACACATTATCAAGCGGTTTCGGGGTTTGAGTGTTCTTGTGATTTTTGCGTAAATATGAATTCTCTTGAAAAATTCTGGAGGTCTGGATACGTATGATACATTCTGTGTTTCTCGATATCGTTACATTGGCAAACAAATTTGTTGTAAAGAAAAGGTACTTTCAGTAGGTAAAGGTGGAATGGCTTCTCTGCTGTATTGTTCACTCTGTTTATCTATAATATTCCACTACGAAATAATAGTTAAGTATGTAATGTTACAATGTAATTATGTGGTTTAATAGATAGGTACTGCATTCCACTGCGACCGATTGCGAACTGAAGGCCCAAGGAGGAGGTTGAAGGGAGGGGGGAAGGGACCAAGGAAGTATAAATCTCGATCCCCGATCAAAATAAAAAGTTATTATGTTACGAATAAAAATAAGAATAGTAAAATAAAATATTTTAATTTTTTTAACTTCTACATCGCCAACGCTAAATTTTCCTCATGCACCAGCTGATTTTCCCCGTGCACTAGCTGATTTTATTTTCGTAATAACTTAATTGTTTTTTGCAAAAATATGTTTTTGTAAATTGTATTGTTTACCAGATAATGTGATTATATATTTATAAAAAAAAGTGAAAAATCTGCCATAAGTTGTTTCCACAGAATAGCTAGTTATATTCAGAGAGGTCCTCCGTGGTAAGGCTCTCGACTAGCAAGCTAGAGGCCGTGGGTTCAAATCATGGCGTGAACAAGTAAATTTTATTTGATTAAATTATGTTATTTAACAATTTCGTCATTAAAATAATATACCTATAGTATATTTGGGGCATGTTCCAGAGTGGAAGAAACTCTCAGTATCGTCCTGGTGTAAGACCACCATTCAGTATTGAAACATTGCTAGAAATGGATTTGGCCGTGTTTGGTGACCAGATCCTAATAGCCAGGAACTTCCTCATCTCCTTTCCCTCCCCAATACCTTCAGCCTCACATCATACCCCAATTGGTGCGAAATTGATTATATTTGTTTTGATATTTATGCGAAAACTTGATAAATATCAAAAAAATATAATCAGTCTACAAGAAGAAATGAGAAAAAGTCTTCCTTTTCGAAAGAAGTAATTACTGTAAGAACTCATTACTGAACAAAGCGGTGAAGATTTTCCCAGAAATACAGACCAATATAAAAGAAGAAGAATTATCAAATTTTATAAAAGAACGGACGAAATATGTGAAGTCTTTTATTTGAATACCTCCCAACTCTCAGGAACCAGTGAGAATACGGCATCCCCAATTGGGGCATGTTGTGAGGATGAAGATTGTTGGTAGGGGAAGGAGATGGGGAAGATGAAGGTGGGGGGTACCCGGCTAATCAGATCTGGTCACCAAACACGTCTAAAGCCATTTCAAGCAACGTTTGAATTTTGAATGGTGGTCTTACACCAGGGGGATACTGAGAATATCTTCCACTCTGGAATGTTTCACAATTATACTATATATTATTTTAAATTAATAAATTGTGAAATAACACAAATCAAATAAAATTTACGAGAGCCTTACCCCGTGACAACGGAGGAAATTTCAATTATTGCAATTTGTAATCTTACTAAGATACTATATTAAGTTTGTAACTTGATTGCTATACATTATGTAATTTTATATTGGCACTCATGTAACCACTGTAAATATTATGTACCATTTCAAATTAAATAAATAAAAAAAGGAATATATAACTTTTTTTTTTAAACCTTTTAAATTTTTTTGTTCAAAATACATAAATTATTGTAATATTGATTGTGGATTGTTTTCCGTATTTATGAAATCTACAAAGTAATTGAGAATACAATATGATTTATCACAGAAACTGACTCTTCGATATTTTGATCTAACTTGTCATAATGAAAAATTACCATGAAATATTGAGAGCCCCTACATTAATGTGACTAGTCACGCTATTAGGGTGATATTTAATTCAAATCATATCTGTAAAATACAACACATTGTCAGTTAGAATTAATTCATACCACGAAGTTTAAAAATACCTAATTAAGGGCAAGATACATAAATCAAACGAAGAAAATAATATTAGGAACTGAGGTTTAAAGAATTACAATTTTTGGCTTATTTATCAAAATTTCACATTTGAAATTGTTATGAAATCAAACATCATTTTGATGAACAAATATTTTGACAAATATATTTTTTTTTTGGTACCTCACAAGAGCGTACAAACAGGGGAACTATAACGCCACCTGGTTGGTCAGCGTTATGAGATGGTTTAAGGCAGGGGTTGTAGGAAGGGATTTATTGATGCGGGTCTAAGACCCGGATTATACGAAGGAGGAAAAACAAATTATGGTAGCTCGTTCCACATACAAGCCGACTTATACAAAAATGAGTAGAAGAAACGATCCATTCTTGTGAAGCCAGAATTAACAGTGAACGGGTGTTCCGCTTGTGTCTGTCAAGTTTCGTGTATGTGCACCGGTGCACAGGGGATTAATGCTGCTAGCATTTTAGAGCAGGCTACATTGAAAAACCTGTACAACAGACTCAGCTTGCCTAGATTGTATCTGTGCATTTGAGATGGCGATCGGTCTGTCAACAAAGGATTTTCAATCTGACGAACTGCCCTCCTGTGTACAGACAGTATTTTGGGGCCCTAGCCTAGAGGTGGTTCTTAAATTCAACTGTTGGAAGTACTTGAGGTTTGTGAAGAATCTGCCATGTACAAGACACCATAGAAACAGTAGTAAATTACTCCTAAATTAATTAACTAAAGAAGTATGTAACTCCTCAATTGACAACTTCACCAAAACTAAACAATAAAAACCATTTTCAAATTTAGTAATTATACTGAAATACCAGCCCTTAGAGTAGGGGTGGGGAACCTGCGGCCGCGGTCCCCATGTGGCTTTCTGGTGTGGCCCACCACCACTTTTGGTGCGTCATGCTAAAAACACCGCAAGAAGAAAATACATTCAGAATGAGGTTTTCTTTCACAGAATGTCAGATACATTTTAAAGTTAGTTATATAAAATATGAAACCATCGTCATGTTCAATGTGCAATTATAAAAAATAAATATAGTTCTTCATCCCTCCTTTAGAGGATTGGAGCGCGCAACATGGTAAAAGCAGCACGGCATAATACCCCAAAAATAAATCACAATAATAATTTAAATAAAATTAGTTCAGTTAGCTTTATTAGCTCAGTTCCTAAAAGTTATTTTCTTAAAGTTTAAATTCCAAATATTTTAGAGCCATTAAAAAAACACAGTATGTTCCCCATTATTGAAAGGCAATTCATTAAATATTCTTTAAGAGAAGGACTGCTTTATCAAAACGTATTTATAAAATTATCACTTTTAAATATCAAACAATGAAAGGCAACGGTATTGAATTGCCATTATATATTCAGGTGATGTAAATTATTAATTTTTACTGAACACAAATGAATTGACTTTAAATTAAATACAAAAAAATTCTAACAAAGCTTTTGAACAGCACTCAAATAAAATGTGCTAATATTTTAGTAACAGGAATGCTTATTTTCCCAATGATAATTAATGTATTAGTTTGTTGAGAAATTAACATTAATTATTTGTTTGTAATGTTAACAAGGTGCTTGCTGCTAGGTCAATTGTTTAATATTAATAAGTGCCACTCACAAGGGGTCGAAAATCAAAACATTCCTCAGAAACGAGAAAATGATCTAATGTGTTTATTTTTTATTCATTTTAGTTTTTTAATTTATTGAGTTTTTTTTTAATTTTTGTCAAAGAAAAACAATTACATGACTTTTTATTTATTTAATTCTTTATAACTGACCGGTTTCGCTTAGTGCGAGTATCTTGTTCTAAGAGAAACCAGTCTGTTATAGAGAAGTAAATAAATAAAATTTGTTATAGAGAATTAAATAAATAAAATTTCGTGGTCACAAACAAAGTTATTATTTTATTTTCATTAAAATGTCAAACTTCAAAGTAATTGTTTTATTTTCATCAATATGTCAAACTACAAAGTAATTGTTTTATTTTCATCAATATGTCAACTACAAAGTACCTAATTGTTTTATTTTCATCAATATGTCAACTACAAAGTACCTAATTGTTTTATTTTCATCAATATGTCAAACTACAAAGTAATTGTTTTATTTTCATCAATATGTCAAACTACAAAGTAATTGTTTTACTTTCATCAATATGTCAAACTACAAAGTAATTGTTTTACTTTCATCAATATGTCAAACTACAAAGTAATTGTTTTATTTTCATCAATATGTGAACTACAAAGTAATAATTTTATTTTCATCAATATGTCAAACTACAAAGTAATTGTTTTATTTTCATCAATATGTCAACTACATAGTAATTGTTTTATTTAGAGAAGCTACTTTAAGAAAAATTGATTATCAAAACAGGTGATGGGATACAGCACTACTTCCTCAAGTGCAATCCAAACCTGAAGTGCAGATACATTAATCTTTTTTAACATTTTTTTATGTGACATCTCACAAGAGTACCCCTCTCTGTACAGTATAAAGACAGGGAAACTATGTCACCACCCGGTTGGGCAACGTTGTGAGGCGGGTTAAGATAGGGGCTGTAGGAAAGGATTATTAATGCGGGTCTTGAAGAAGCCCATATTATATGAAGGCAGAAAAACAGATGCCGGTAACTCATTCCACATATGAGCCGACTTACACAAAAACGAGTTGAAGAATCGACCCATTCTTGTGAAGTCAATAAGAACCGAACGGGTGTTCCGCTCGTGTCTGACGAGTTTCATACATATGTTCTGGTGCACCGGGGATAAATGTTGCTAGTTCCTTAGAGCAGGCTCCATTAAAATACCTGTAGAACAGACTCTATATATTCCCCTTAGAATCAGCATCTAATATTATTTTTCAATTTTGCTAAAAACAAGTACATTAAGTTATTACGAAAATAGTGTTAGCCGGCATACTGCAGGCGCTTGTCATTTTACTCTTGCTCACTGAGGGTTAAGCACGAAACTTCTTAAGTGGGAACTTCTTAACCGCTAAAGCACCAAGAAATCGGTATGATGGTGACCTTCCTCTTGTTTTGAAGGTCAAGTGTGCAAAATTTCATCAATCTCTGAATAAAACTGTAGATTTTTCTAAAAATCTAATCACAGACACTCTTGTTATAAATATATTACGTTACAACACAAAAATATTAACTTTGTGGTTTGACATATTGATGAAAATAAAACAATTACTTTGTAGTTTGACATATTGATGAAAGTAAAACAATTACTTTGTAGTTTGACATATTGATGAAAGTAAAACAATTACTTTGTAGTTTGACATATTGATGAAAATAAAACAATTACTTTGTAGTTTGACATATTGATGAAAATAAAACAATTAGGTACTTTGTAGTTGACATATTGATGAAAATAAAACAATTACTTTGTAGTTTGACATATTGATGAAAATAAAACAATTACTTTGAAGTTTGACATTTTAATGAAAATAAAATAATAACTTTGTTTGTGACCACGAAATTTTATTTATTTAATTCTCTATAACAAATTTTATTTATTTACTTCTCTATAACAGACTGGTTTCTCTTAGAACAAGATACTCGCACTAAGCGAAACCGGTCAGTTATAAAGAATTAAATAAATAAAAACTCATGTAATTGTTTTATTTTGACAACAATAAAAAAATAAAATGAATAATACGTAAACACATTGGATACACCTGCAGACATTATAAAAGTCAATAGGAATAACTAATGAAGTTTTCAAGTACTAATGATGGTTTTCAATTGTGACTTGTTTACATCGAATGTATTTTAGGAGAGGAGCAAATTCAAATTGTGAATAACCATATAAAATGGCAAAAAACTATGCATGGGCGACACCGACCCCAAATCCGCCTGTTGAAAAAGGAAATTCAAAAATTGACGAACATCACCCCCGGAGTCACCTTGTTGCCATATTAAAAGTGCTAGCCTTGGATCAGACCACAGCAAAAGATGGGAAGATAAAGACACTCTACACCTTGGCATTAATAACCTTTTCAATCGCTAGCGTGGTATTAACGCTGAAATGCCGTTTCAAGTATATTTACATCCACCTGCCCAAAGTCATCGCATTTGCGGACATTCTCAGTTTTATAAATATATTCATTATGTGTGTTTTCAACATGGTATTCAGCACATTTTGTAACCGAGGATTGTGCAGCAGTAGCTTCGATAACTTTCGAACGGTTGATAACCTTCTCGGTACTAACAAGCCGGAAATATACATTTTACTGAGAAAGTTCATCACACATTTTCTGGTTTTCGTAATTACCATCCTAATAATTATGTTTGCCTTTGATTTTTATACATGGACTACGTCGTACGATTACATCCATTCAGTTGCGTACTCCATAAATTATTTCTTTTTTTTCGTCAATACTCTCGCTACAATCAACTTTGTCATTTCTCTTTATTATCTGTGGGGGAAGTTTTACATAATAAATACACAACTCAAGGCATACTTCAAACTCGTGTACGACGGTAAGACGTCTGAAAGTGAGACCCATTATTTGATGAAACCAAATAAAAACTCAGTCTTTGCAAGAGTAATTCTAAAGAGTCATCTACTCGAAAAATTGGCAGAAGAAGCAGTTGATGAAAAGCCATTTTGTGCGGATCATTTTATGAAGACGTACATGATACTTTGTGACCAGGCAGACTCCTACAATTATAACTTTAGTTTTCAGGTGAGTTACCGTTATCATTAATTATAAATACTTTAACGACGGCTCCGAATCAACCCATGAATCATCATTTATTACACCTATTTTAGTCATTGAGTAACTACCCTCACACCATTGTAGGAATCTTTTATTACAATGCGTTATTAGTAAATTTTCAAAGAATTGTTTAAATTCATAAATATGTTCAAACAGAAAAATATTTTATGTTTCATACTTCGTAAAACATTATCAAAATGAAGGCCATAAAAGTCAGTAAATAAATACAAATTGACATATCAGTTAAAGTCATTATTTTTACTGTCACTAGTCTCCACGATAATGAAATCGGCTTGATAATTCTTAAGACGAGACAATACCCTAAAATAAAGCCAGAATCTTAACGAGCAGCCGTGGACAAAAATATGCCAAGCGTGGCCCTGGTGTATTGGATAGACCTGCGGTTGAATTTGCCCTATCAAATCTCTAAAATAACGTGTGAATCTTAACAATGTAAGTTCGTAAGTTGTAAAGCTCGACAGAATTGACAGACCTACAGTCGACTTTGCCCAATCAGGCCTAGAAAAATGATCTTTCCATGGGGTTTATTTTAATTATTTCCGATGACTAAAATGTCAAATGATTCGAGAGGGATTCTTTGGGAAGATATTAAATCATCGTCTAGAAAAATAAAATCTGGTGCTTACTGCTAATTTTATAATTGAAAAACATTTGCAAAATTTTCAAACAGTTTTATATAAAATATTCCTGTTTTTATAAATCATAAATATAAATAACTTACATACGTAGGGATCCCTATAGAAACATTGGAGATTTTAGTAATACATTCAACAGAAATAATTAAAACGTGAGCGTCGAGCAAACTCCCGTTATTGGATTCTTATGTCGCCTTGATGCTGAATTACACCTGCCGAGTGTTCGGTTGAGTCACTCACTTTGTTACTCGGCCGAGCAACTTATTGGAGAGTAGAAGTGATCAGATGTAGGGCGAGTCGGTCCATTGAGCTTAGTTTAAAGTGATGTTAACGTGGTTTCGTCACACACACACAATTTTTTTTCTTCTTCTTATACTGACATGGCTGAACACACTTACTGAGTGAAGCGCTGAGTTGAGTATGCATGTTGAGGGGGTGCTTACCCGACCGAGTCATTGGGCCTCGATTCTATCCACTGTTTCGCCTGAATCACATCAGCCCAGCACTCGGCAGGTGTAACTCCGGCATTAGATTGAGTAGTTGTGAGATTGACAAAAATGATGGAAAATAATCAGTTCTCAATAGGTTAGTGGTTAAAAGCGTTATCCCGGAAAGACAGAGATCCTGGGTTCGATCCCCAGTTGCGACCATTACCCTTTTTTAATTTTCTGTATTCTGTTTCTTGTTTCGTATAGATATATTAATATTATCATCTTCTTAAAATGATTAAATATTACACTGATGTGTTTAACCTTAAAAAGCTATTAAAACTTCAGAATTGCTTGACACGCTTAGTAATAACGTAAATAGTAATTAATTAAGTTGAATCGAAGTTTTATTTTCATTTTAAGCTTGTCCAGCTACTCTGAAAGATTATCAGTTATTCCAATAAGTAGAAGAATGAAAGTTTAATTTGAAGCAGTTTTTATGGCATTTAAAATGGTTACATAAGGTTAAACGCAACGCGCGTTATAATATACGCAATTCATAGGTGGCGTTAATTGATTTATTTTATTAAAAACCACTTTTTGCAAGTTATTAAGAAAAAATATTTGTTTTCGCCTGTACATACACGATATGAATATGGATAAATAGTTTTATCGAATAAAAACTCAATTCTTTCAAGAGAGGCATCCAAATACAATATTGGATTGAATTACCGCTACAATATTGTATTTGTATGCCTTTCTTCAAAGGGTTGAGTTATTATACGGACAAAACTATTTTTGCATATTCAAAAATATAGATTATAATGTACATCGCGTTTAACCTTAATATAATTTTTTCTTCAGAATCTTTTGACGTCAATGAGTGGAGTATTTTCTATAATACGATCAGTAAGATTAGTGCTGCTATTTGCTACCAATGAAACGGTAAGAAATGGATTATATACAAAATTATAAAACAATTCCAATATGCACTTCATAAAATATAATGTCAAACCTGAACAGAATATATTTAAATTTCCAGCTTGCATTTAATAGTAATATTAACCCGATGATAACTTCAGTAAACTTTGCAATCCTCGACATATTGATTCTGTTACTAATAACGGTAGCTTGCGAACACACCACCTCTGAAGCCACCAACACTTCTTTAATTCTGGACACAATTCTGTACAACGGATGCGGTGGTAAGTGTCATGCTAATTTTAAAGTTGCATTAATAACTAGCTGTACCCCGCCACCCCTTGCTGTGGCTCAGTCAATCTGTGCATATAGAGAAACAATAGCATGTTTTGCTTTTACGTCCTGGTGCTGTTTTTCAAAAGAAGCATGTTTTTACCTGTCAAAGGTGACATCTATATAATATAGGTATATAAAAACACACGAGTAGTAGAATGCAACGTTGTGTCAAAATTACAAAGCAATCGGTGTAGAAATTTCGGAGATTTAAGATTTTGAACAAACCAACATTTTTATTTATATATAATAGATAGCATTAATCCGTAAATATTCTCCATCATAGAGTCCATGACTAAATGTGTTGTTTTCCTTTTCAGAAGAAAAGCTGAAGTTAGAGGCGTGGTCGCAATTGATGACACGACGTGCACCAAAGTTTAACGCCTGCAAATTATTCCCTATTGACTACAGCCTGCTGCTAAGCCTCACTGGCACTGTTGTCACTTATTCCATCATCATCATGCAAATTAAGGAATAGCAAGAGTCGCTGCATAGACATGGATTGATCAAACATTACTAGAAATATCAAACTACTGTTTAATTGACGACACGACGCGCACCAAAGTTTACCAACTGCAAATTATTTACTATTGAGTAAGCCTCACTGGCACTGTTGTCACTTATTCCATCATCATCATGCAAATTAAAGAAAAGTAAGAGCCGCTAGTTGGTCACTCGTAAAACTGCTAATTAATGACTAAGTACTTCTCAGCGCGCCTCATAATATAGCCGCCCCAGTGTATCGAGAAAATTTCAGAACTGTAGGTAGGAACGCCAAACGCTCGCATAATATCTAGAGCGTTTTCGCTACAATGCGTTTTGCATTGGCGAGCGTTCCAGAAAATTCTCGTAGCATTGCTACAAATACATCTATTTTAAAATTGTTTTTTTTTTTTTTTTTGGTCTGACTGAGTATTGAACCTTTCTTCCCAGGAATTGATGTTGACAACTCTACCAACTTCGCCAAATGCTGATCGGATAAGACCAATGTTTATTTCGTATTTTACTGCTGTAATGTTATCCGATTTCAGAGAAATGCGTGTATGTCTGCGTGTGTGTGTACGTGATTACCAAAAAAAGTTGATAGAATGCATTGTCATCGACAGCGAGTCTATCTGGCGAATTTCAGCTCGATCGGATATCGGGAAGTGGGTTAATTTCCGCTTCCAAGATTTGCATTCATTCATTGCCGACAACTAAAGTTAAATTCAAATGAATGTATTTAACATTATGGATATATTTTAATCATAACAAAATATGCAAATAAACCAGTTACATATATTATTTCATCTCTATTTCACTGTCGCGAGAACGAGACTTGAGATGCCCGGTCTACACAATTTATACATCTATGGTGTACATCATCACGGCACATGGCACATCAATCTTTCTATGGAATTTATCTATGTTCTATGCCTTCTACATTTATATTGCAGTCTCTCGCGTCTAGGATGAACGAAGTATGCATGAAGAATGAGTTAATGATGAATGTAAGTAAGTCTAAAGTAATGGTGTTTGAAAGAGAGAGTACGAAAACAGTGTGCAATATAATTGTGAATGAGGAATACTTGGAGCAGGTGGATGAGTTTGTGTATTTAGGAAGCATGTTCTAGAGAGATGGGAAGGCTGACAGAGATATTGAAAGAAGAGTAAATGCAGGTAACTCCATTAATGGAGGACTGAACGCAGTTGGCGCTAAAAAAAAAATTGTCCAAAGAAGCGAAGTTAGCAGTCCACAATGGAGTGCTAGTACCTACCCTGGTGTATGGAAGTGAGGCGTGGAACTGGCAAAGAAAGGATGAAGGTAGATTGAATGCTGTTGAAATGAGATCCCTGAGGCGTATGTGTGGTAAAACCATGTATGATCGTGTGAGGAATGTGGAGATCCGCAAAGAGTGCAAGGCTGATGTAGGCGTAATGAGTAAGATCAAGAAAGGGACGCTTAGATGGTTTGGGCATGTAGAGCGAATGAGCGAAGTAAGGAGTGTAAGGAGAATATACGATGCAAATGTGAATGGTAGCAGAAGTCGGGGACGCCCGAGGAAGACATGGCACGACCAAGTGAATCAGATACTTGAGTCGGGCCATGTCAAGAGTCAGAACAATAGAAGAGTATGTATGAGACGATGTATGAATGTGAATGAGGCAAGGAGTGTGTGCCAAGACCGAGTTGTTTGGTGGTCCGTCCTCTCTGCCTACCCCTGCGGAGAAACGGCGTGATGGTTAGTTAGTTAGTTACTATTGATCAAAGGTTGAATCCTTTCGACCTTCGCCAGTGGGTCATCTAAAATGATAGATCGACTCAGGACCAGTAGGTAGGTATCACGGATTTAAAACAATTATTATTTGAAAATAAATATTGTGACACTTCCATTTTTATTATAAATATTCTTGACGTATTTTCTAATTTTTGAATCAATATGACTTTCTAGCACTAAAACGGATCATTGAAAATGTATTCCATGTTATGTAATGAAAATGTACAAGAGAAATATAGTAAATAAATAACTTTTTTTCTTTAACCACACTTCCTTTTCGGTCACACATCCCTAACCAAATTATCTGAAAATTTTCAGCGCCATTAGAGAAAGTGAACATAGCAACACATAAGTATAGAAAGACAACCTAATAGCAATAGGCCGTCTCATACAGTATTCCACGTTCGTCTTAAAGTGTAAGTGAGTAAGCGTATCTTGTTATCTCTGTCACACCCGAGATGTTGAATGTAGTATTTGACGAAAATACGACAACTTCATCCACTAACGTTTGTTTCGTTCATACGCACATATTCTTTGAATGTCTATCTTTGTCGTACATGAACAATGTTTGAATTAAGAATTTACAGGAAACATAAGAGTGTTTCTTACTTGCCACATTTTATCTAGAGTTTGTGAGACAATAGCAAGTCTAGATATTTTGCAACGTCATTGCCTTGGATCATAGACTAAATTAGACTAGACACGGCATATTCATTTAAAAATAACCCCAACACAATTTTGGTTTGGTTCACATTCACATTTATGAAAAGGCCCACGCATTATGTCGCAATGCGAAATGGGCACTGTGCATTGCGTTTTACCTTTTGTTGGTCTATTTTGCTTCTCAGCTATGCTGGGCAAGTTCATTTTTTCAATCAATTCCCGAAAACCGAATTCCAAATATTTAAATTTGAATTATGTCAATATTACAACACCTCTGACAACAAATTCTCCGTGGTTTCGCTTACGAGTCTGAACACTTGTACAAGGAGTTTAAGCAGAGTTGGGTTGTTAAGTTCATCTCCATATTTGTGACGTACGCTACGTGGCGTTATTTTTAAAATGAATTTAACTAGACAGGGCTAATCTAGTATAATACATCAATGCCTTGGATACATTCTTTATTCCATGCCTTCAATACATTTTCAGAAAAAGGCATGAAAAAAAATACTGTTTAATTTTATGTACGTATATAATATATTTGCCAAAAAGAATAACATTCAATAGTTTGGTGGGTAAATAGTACATACAGAAAAACATTGAAATAAATTGTTCCCAATATAAAAATAAATACATAATAGTAAACATAATACAAACGATTAAATGCCTGATTTGAACCATTTGGGAACCTTGCTGTCCTTAGCCCTGGAGGGACCCGGAACACTGAAGGGCTGTGATCTGCCGGGCTTCTTGAATGTGCCCGGATCACTTCCCGATGAAGTAGGTGCACTTTCCGATGATCTGGACTCATTCACACTCATTATACCTCTGGAAAAACAGAAAATTACCAATCATTAGTCAAATTATCAAACATACTAATTTTGGTTGTCTGTGATGACGTGCGTTAGTTATTCCTGTGAGAAATTTTTCATTTCATTCTCGGATGTCATTTTCAAAATTGGAACCACTTGTGGAAAGAATAATATTAATGTTATTAATTTATACTTGAAGCATCCTATATTTTAAACATTGAAAGAGAAAGAGTCATAAAAAATTCCTACGTTTTTTATTTTTACGCCTCTATGGAACATATAAATAACTTTGACATTATATAAATCAATTGTGCGAAGTATTCTCGAATATGCATCAACAATTTGGTCTCCCAATTATGAGATTCATAATTATAGGATTGAATCCATACAAAGGAAACTAACATGTGTAATTGCTTATCATGAAGGTTTATCTGGTCAATTTGGAACATATAATGACCGAATTTTGCACTACAAACTACACTCACTGACGGTCAGACGTAAACTTTCTGACGTACTGCTCCTACACAAAATTATACATGCATCAGTTGATACACCAAACATTTTGTGCCAAATTAACATCAATATTCCATCAAGAAAATCAACAAGGAGGATGAACGACATTTTCTATATTAAAGCCTACCGCGAACATTAAGAAATTATAACATTATACATGGCTCTAATAATGTAATAGACATTTTTAATGACCAATTTAAACACTTCAAAAAAAATGTATTACCTTTAATCATATTAAGCTGATATTGTGATGAAACCCTTTATTTAATGAGAAGCAACTTTGTACCTACCTAATCAGTGTCTCACCAGTACAGGTGTGACAATAAAAATCGTTTATGAACATATTTGTATTTACCTTTTACCCATTCTTAATTGTTATTTACTTCTGCATATTTAGCTTATTCATTTTGTTACTATTTTTGTTGTTATTATGTATTTAAACATCCATATATGTAAATTCTTGGGCACCATGCCTGTTTTATGTACTTAAATAAAAAAAAAATAAATAAAAAATAAAATAAAAAATCCATATTTATATCCATCGAGATTTATTCTAGGTATGACTAACTACCATTCTCTAGAAACTCGTAGATGTTTTGCGTTGCTAAGATATTTATTTCAATTAATCAATGGCCTCGTCTCTAACGGTGAGATTCTGGCGCAAATCAATTTATTTGTCCCAGAGTCTCACTCTCGGGCACGTCACCATAACATATTATATTGCCGATTGAGTCGTACAAATCTGTACCCGAATTCGCCCGTGGGAAGAGAGATACGCTATTTAAATATATTAGATAAAAATTTCGACATATTCTTCGGAAAATTCAATGAGTTTGTAAGGTTTTTGGCGCTACATTCTCACTGTGAAAATGGTACTTTACAATTAGTTAGATAAAATATCTGTAATGTTGTAAAATTTTTTGTACACAAATAAAATAAAATAAAAATTAATTATTAAATATTTAAAATGTGTATTTCATTACTTTAAATTATTGACATATTTCATGATTTTTCAAGTTTTCTAACCGAGTTCATTAGAAATGTAAGTCTATGATATCTCTATTTTAGCAACAAAAAATATAAAAAATAAAAAAATATATAAAATTGTCACAATTATTTTATCAGTAAATTGCTTTAACCATTAATAAAAGTCTAACTTTGTAGGCCAAATTGAAAAAGGAAAATACAAAAATAAACTTAAATGTAAATTAACTCGAGTGAAGTATCATTTGTGAAGGGACACTTGGTTTGGACACGTAGATCAGATGATCGGAGGAATGGGTGCCTGGAGAATGTATAACTCAAAGAGAATGGTAGAAGAAGTGCGGACGCCTGAGGAAGATATAACACCATCAAGTGAATCTGTGCCAGGTCAGAAGGAAGGAACGGAGTCAATGTTCTTAACCCTCAGGCAAGCACACTTTTAAAATTGCATTTTTATGGTGCCTGATGGTAATTGGACTCATTACAGGTAGATCTTCATTTTTTGACAAAATACAAGGTTTTCCAATAAGAGGTGTTATTTTGATATTCAATTGTAAAAGATCAATGGTTTCGTTGCTTGTGTGGCACGTAGCGCCGTCTTGTTGAAAGCAAACGTTATCCAGATCAATACCATCCAATTCTGGCCATATTAAATCATTAATCATCTCTCAATAGCGCAATCCATTCACCGTAACTGTTGCTCCAGCCTCATTTTCGAAAAAGTAAGGTCCAATGACTCCGTCGGACCATAAACCGTACCAAACAGTCACAGGTTGAGGATAGAGAGGCTTTTCAACAATAACTCTTGGGTTTTCCGAGCCCCAGATAATGTTGCTTGTTGACGAAGTCACTGAGGTGGAAATGGGCCTCATCACTCAAGATGATTTGCATTTGATTCACTCAAGTGAATTTTAATAATTTCAATGCGTTGTTGAAGCGTGTATCGTTCCATTTTTATTAATGGCGTAGTTTATACTTGTCAAATGTCAAAAAATGACAGCTTCAAAAGTAACATCTACCGAAATAGCGGGCTGTTCAAAATAACACCTCTTATCGGAAAACCCTGTATTTATTTAGAAATTTATATAACAATCATTTTGTAGTTATCATTTAAAGAATCAGTCAGAATGCCAATGTGTTTTTTGGTTTGCTGATTTGGAAAACTTACTTATGCATTACAGTACTGTAACTGTAACAGCACTTAGGAATGACAAAAACAAATTAATAAAAAATAGGACGGTAGTTTCCAATTTTATAAATACCATCTTCCTCGAGGTCGTCAACTTTCTTCTTCTACTGAACTGCGTGGTCCAGCGTGATTCCCTTCACCGATTATTGCGCCACTTCGCATCTTAATGAGTAACCTGAGGATACTGAGCTACCCAGGACGGGAAACATGATTTGAAAAAATTTACTGTCTTTTTTCGAAAAGTGCGACCAAATTACAACTCGAGCGCATTTCCGGAGGTTAAGTATCACAATATTTTAATGCAATTTAAAATGATATGCTACCTATTGATTTTAAACTTATTCATATTATTGTGATAAAATTGGTGCTTTATGTATTGAAGAAGTGAACTTTAATGACCATAAATGATGCCTGTACCTTGTCTTGGATGCTGAAAACGAGGCTGCTTCCGGTGAACTCAGCTTGGACATGATCTCATCCTTCAGGTACTGTCGGCTGGACACCTCTCCGCCCTCCGAGGCTTCTCCGCTGGGCCCGAAGTAGATCAGGGCCGACGGGACACAGTTGCTGTCCACCAGAGTGGCGTCCAGCTTCAGAATCTGCTTTGGAGGGGTCACGTCTGAAAAAATGTTACAATTTCAATATGGGCATTCCTCGTGAAGCCAATCATTTCTTCAGTGTTTTGTAAGAACGGCCAAAAACCAAATCGCAATTTTACAGGAGCTTTTTAAACTTTTCACACCACTTTGCGATTTGTCTGCTAACAATTCAACAATTTAACAATTCGTTTTTAGTCCAGTCAGTGGGGGATAAAAAAGGGCTCCACCTTGCAAAAGGTTAGGTAGTAGCGATTTTCACATATGTTGTTAAGATTGGGACTCTAAAGAAAAAAAAAAGTTTTCGACCTTGGGGGGGTCGAGCTCGATCCGCCATCTTGGATTGAAGGTGCCAAAATTTGGTTTTTTCAAAATAATTATGAAGTGGTTGATTTTACAACCAAATTGTTGGAATCAAACTTAAAGACAACTAAATTACCTACATTTTTTGTAGAAAGTTTTTTTTTGTAAGTCTAATAGGTAACGAGTTATAGCGGTTGAAAGAAGAAAATTTTGACAAAAAATTGTAAAAGTCCAGTTTTCTTGATAAATTTTGTACGAACGTATTACACAATATCATTTTAACGTATTTATACGTTACAATATACTTATATAGCATCATCCGTGTACTCGATGACGTTGATTTGTTATAGTGGGATCCTAGTCTACAGCTGACTTGGCAACACTGATTGAGTCCTGGTTACAGGACGTTGCCTGGATGCTCATGTCTGCAGATGTTCTTTTCGATGAAACAATGTCAGTTCAAGTTTCACATGAACGATTTTTAGCCAATGAAAATAACAAAGTCCGTCTGATTTCGGTGCTTACAAAGCAATTTATACAGGATGATTTTACAGTTAAGCAGGCTGAAGAAGATGCTGATGATTGTCAATCGAACGTCAATCGATTGTCAATACTGCGATTTCCTTGTGTTCATCATATGACGCTGTTTTCATTATTGGCGAAGACGTTGATCTCCTAGTTCTGCTTACAGCATTAGCACCACCCAAAAGTAGTATATATCTTCGCAAACCCGGGAGAGGCAAAACTTTTGAAAGACTGTGTTCCGCGAATAGTGTGAAATTCAAAGAGGCGGCTGAGAATATTCTGTTTCTTCATGGCATTTAGCGTCTGCGATACAACATCGCCCTTCTTCAACCAAGGAAAAACCAAATTTTGTTCGCTTGTGCAAAACGACACAAGACTCAATGCCATGATAGGAATCTTCAAACAACACGATGCAACACCAGAAGACATAGCAGTTGCAAGAACACGCTTTCTTGTTGATTTGTACGGGGGTGACATGGATAAGGAAACCTTGGAAGAAGTCCGCTACAAACGTTTCGCAAAGTCGACTACAAAAAGCAAATTCAATCTTGCCTCTTTGCCACCAACGAACGACGCTGCACGGTACCATGCATTTAGAACGTACCATCAAGTCCAAAAATGGTATGGAATCCAAAAAATCCAGAAACTGGGGCTGGAAACGTGACACCAACGGGCTTGTTCCAGTAAGAATGACAAAGAAACCAGCACCCGAGACTTTATTAAAATTTATTTCATGCAATTGTAAAAAAGGAAGCGGCGTTGCATGTAGCTGCACGAAAGCTGGATTGAAGTGTTCTATTGTATGTGGGTGCTGTAATGGTCAAACATGCTGAAATTCGCTAGAGGTTCACATCGATGTCGAGGACGAAGAAGAAGAGATTTTGTCTATGAAAGCCCAGAATCTCAGTATCACAGGCAATGAGTTAGATGATGACATTGGTGACGAAGACTGTTATTAAGTAACATAATTTATAGTAACATAATTCATAGTAATGTAACATAATTTCGAAATCTACCATAGCTGGTATATCTGTGGAGTAGACCTACTGGAGTTACCACAATAAAAAAATGCGCCATGTTCTATACCTCATGGTGGTGTGGAAATGAGTTTACAAAATTATTATAATTACGTAATGAATAACCCGAAAAAATTACAAAGTTGGGAATTTCATCATTTTTTAGAAAAATATTCACATTTCCGCCACTGTAACTCGTTACCTATTAGACTTACAAAAAAATACCATGTATAAAAAATGTAGGTAATTTAGTTGTCTTTAAGTTTGCGTTCAACAATTTGGTTGTAAAAACGACCACTTCACAATTATTTTGAAAAAAACAAATTTTGGCACCTTCAATCCAAGATGGCGGGTCGAGCTCGACCCTCCCAAGGTCGAAAACTTTTTTTTTTCCTTAGAGTCACAATCTTAACAACATATATCAAAATCGCTACTACCTAACCTTTTGCAAGGTAAAACTCCCCACTGACTGGACTATTTGGCTTCAGTGCTAACTTATTACTTACCATGTAACAATTAAAAATATAATTTAGGGAAACTTTATAGGGAGATAAAACTGAAAATATGGATATTCGCCCTTTAACTTTAACTAACCAACAATCACACCCTTTCTTTGAAAGTAGGCAAAGGGGATGGACCACCAAACAACTCGGTCTTGGCACAATACATACTCCTTGCTTCTGCACATTCATACAGACTCTTCTGTTATTATAACTCTTGACATGACCTGGCTCGGATTTTAGATTCACTTAGTTATTACATGTCTTCCTCGGGCGTCCACCAACTTCCTCTACCAACCACATTTGGGTCATATATTCTTCTTGTACTTTTTCCTTCATTCATTCTCTCTACATACCTACACCATGTAAGCACACCTTTCTTAATCTTACTTATAGCAGTACATACGTAGTAAATTTTATAAAATTAAAAATTATCTATACCACCAGAATTATTGTGCTAAGTAAATAGATAAAAGAAACTCACATAAGTCGAAGGGCTCGGAAGGACTCTGCAAGTAATCGGCAACGAAGTTGCGGACTGTTTGAAGGGTGTCCAGCGGCCCAAACGTTCCCTGCAGGACGGTGCGGTTAGGGAACAGGATCCTGAGAACCACCTTCCTGTAGTCGTGGAGCTGGCTTATCACCTGGGGGAAGGTTCATTATTTATTTATAAACATTTCAACATAGGCATTTCTGCAGTCACTAGTGCATGGAACAAAGATTAATTACTACATATTTGTTTCTGAAATTTAATAGTACAGACCCGTGAATATGATTACCATCCGGTGCGAGTACGTTTTTTAAATAACGTAAAGACTGGTTGTCCCAAAAAATTGTGGGAAAACAAGTGTAGAAGCAATGCGAGGAGATACCGCACTTGCATTGGCCCGATGCCACTGAAAAAACGCCTCGTTGAAAAGATGGGTTTCCGATTCAACTATGAAATTGGAATGATTTTTTTGATTAATGTGCTGTGATTTTCATATTTCATTGATGAACCTAAGTTTATAGAATATCTGTCCAGCTTAAATAAACGAGTACGTGAAAGTAAATCACAAACCCTTCGATTGACTTCCAAGTTCTTGAGGGCCTCTGTCTGAAGCGGAGTGTTCTCCAGCTCCTCCCTCCTCTTGCCCAGCTCGGTGAACAGTTTCCTGACCTCATTGACCGAGAGGTCGTAGAAATCATCAGGCAGGTCGTCGTAGGGCAGTCGCGAGGACATGTTCTGGGAGAACACCAGTGCGTTTCTCTCACCCAGCTGCAGCAAGAAAACAGTTAATCATAATCAACTAGCCATTAGGTAACAGAAAAGGTCTACACAGTGTGTGTTCTATAAGAATCCCAACTGCTCAGAGCAAGCTAAGGAAGTGGAGAGGATGGTTGGAAAGCACCTGGCTATTCAGGTCTGGAAACTAAACACGGCGACAGTAATTTCCTTACTCCACTTACTTCTTATTATTATGCACAAATCATTTAAACAACGACTCTCAAATTATTTAATCATTGAAGACATTATTAGCAACTCTCTAGTTATTTAATCATTGAAGACAATTTTAACGACTCTCAAATTATTTAATCATTGAAGACATTATTAGCGACTCTCTAGTTATTTAATCATTGAAAACAATTTTAACGACTCTCAAATTATTTAATCATTGAAGACAACATTAGCGACTCTCTAGTTATTTAATCATCCAAAACAATATTAACGACTCTCAAATTATTTAATCATTGAAGACAATATTAGCGACTCTCTAGTTATTTAATCCTTGAAGACAATATTAGCGACTCTCCAGTTATTTAATCGTTGAAGACAATATTAATGACTCTCAAATTATTTAATTATTGAAGACAATGTTATAATGACTCTCAAATAATAAATGTGAAACAGAAAAAGGTTTGATCAAATCATCACAAAACTAAGATTCTAATAATCTATTTTGTGCATGTTGCCCAATGTAAATAGTTGTTTCTTGCACTAATAAGTTGAAACGAGAAGTTACTTCAATAATTTGGGCGTATCTAACAGTAAGCGGAGATAGGAAACTTTACCGTAATTTCAAGCAATTTTTGATTCATAATGGCGATATTTCATGATCAGGGCGATGTAGAGATTATCATATTGATTATTATGAAGTAAATAAATAATAATGATAAACTTACAACAATAATTTCTTCTTCCAAATGAGAATCATCCTGTTTTTCTTCAATATTATCACTATCGGCAGTCGGTAATTCAGTCTCCATTGTGGCATTAGTTCCCGTCACCATATTACTAGACTCCGTGGTGTCCATGCTTTCATCTTCTGTACTACTGCTTTTTGTCACAGAATCGGGAATGGACTTTAAAGTATTGTTTAAAACACTCCCGGTACAGGATGAAAAACTGCTGCTGGAGTCATTATTGTGAACTTCATTCTTTTGATTATCGACACTTTCTGTTTGTTCGTTGCTGATTTTGGTCGAAGATAAAACAGATGATGCATTGAATGATATTTCACTAGATTCATTTTTCGGTCTATAAACTTTTGCCGCAGATACATTTGCTTGTCTGAAAATTAAAGACATCCATTATTATAAGCATTAAAAAATTATACAGAAGTGTATAAAATTCTCTTTAAAACAAATTGTAATATTTGCTATGATAATAAAACTCAGAAAGCATGTAATAAAAACCATGGACGAAATAATAATGGAGCTTATGCTTAACCTTTTGAACGCGTTAATTTGCTCCGTTTTATCTATACCCGTACGCGGTACATATTTTCAAATACCTATGCATGCAATTAAATGTCAAATTATAGCATTCTGGCATGATTTATTGGACTATATAGACAGAACAGATTATTCTCCACAATATGAAAACAAATCCTCGTGTGTCAACACTCTTAGATGTTTATAAAAACAAAAACATAAAATTTCATACAAAGACGTACCGTATCTTTTGAATGTGGTCCCGCCATTCACTCGGCGTCATAAATAAACCACTCTCGGTGTGTGTGTACTTAGGCCACTGCGTTGATAGACACAAGTGGGACACCATGATCACTTCTCATTCTTAGTTATGAAAAGTTGTGAATGACAAACTAGTACTAACGCCATCCGTTGACAAAAATGTAAACTAAAGGACTAAAAGGCGCGAAGAGGCGCACTTGGTTATCGATCTTTTTTTATGAAATACAATTTTATTTTTGAGAAATTCTTGTAGATGTCAGCATCGTGATAGTTCTACAAATGTCCAAGTGAGCAAGAAATACATTTATGACAAAAGAGAGCGGGAATATCGGCCGTCAAAGTTGCCGTATCAACTGTTGATACAGCCGCGTGTGAGTATAGACTTTTTGCCGTAACAACAGTTGATACAGCCGCGTGCAAAGAGTTAAAAACAGCGTTATGTGAAAACTGAGTTCTGAAATGTTGGCTGTTGAACATTTCATTTGATTGTAGTGATAAAGTGTACTGAAAGTTAAATAAATTTATACATAATAAGATTATTCAACTAATAGACAACACAATTTTATGTCCATTTGTTCATAAGTTTTAAGTACAAAAAACGTAAAAGAAAAAAAAAACACAATTTTTCCACAAATCATTTTTTTTAGATTTTAAATAAAAATTTCCATAAAATTAAATTCCAGACATGTTACGACACAAATAACACAATTCTGACATAAAACTTTATTATTTATTATGGTAATAAAGTTTTATATTTGTGATTATTCACAAATATGCCAAAAGCCAAACTCACAAATCGCCTGTTTTAATGTAATGGGCGATTTATCTTGACTTTACCGTTATTTGGAAAAAGAGCGCGCTACCGGGTGTCACCAGAAGCCTTGCACTGCCATCTGTGGTTGAGATTTTAATACGATTTTTGCTGTGTTATTTTTATAATGCTGTTTTCCACATAAGTGCTCAATTGAAAGAAAAGAATTATAAAAAAAAGTGTAATATTAGCAGATAAAATTTGAATATTTTAAGACGAGAGACTTTACTTGCGGAGACAGTTGCATTGCAACAGTTGCCACATATAAATCGATTACGGTATATGAAAGAAGAGACTTTCTTGAATTCAAATGAATTTTGGAGTAGTTTTCCAACATTTGCCGCGACTTAAGTCTCTCGTCTGCGGGCGTTCTTTTAGTGATGCAAACTTACACTTTCAGTTGTTCTGGAGTCCTGTGAATAAGTCTCAAGACTGCCCTGCCCCCCGTTAGGCCTAGACTTTTCAGAGTGGTTTCCTTGAGCAAATCTGCCCCGTACACCTCTCTTCTCATGTAAATGATGACTGGATTTAGTTCTGGGGCACATTGGGTCGGTACTAATGTTGTCAAGATGCTGAGGAGGTTTGTTGATGGGGTGAAGTTACCCATGATACGTTCTCCTGGAAAAAAAGAACAAATAAACAATCAGGAATAACATTAAAATGTCGAATTTTCATAAATACATATTACCATTCCAAATTCGGGCAGATGTTGCCAGTAATTCTATTTCTTATATTATTCTAATGTGGGTATATATGTACCGTTTTCTAATTGAAGGCCCAAAATAACCTCAGATTCTGTCCTGATTTTTTTGGTCTCTGCCATTTCAAGAAAAGCATTGTTAGGCAGCCCGGAGAAGCGCAGTGTAGTGGAGACATCCAGGACGTGGTTGTGGTGTGTCAAATCATACTCATTTGGTTGGAAGCCATGCTTTGTGCATGTTTGTTCTAAAATCTGAAATTATTTTATCAGATTAATGTTTTTTTAAATACAGAAATTGGGTATTTAGGTAATGGCTTTTGTAGATCTACCCCTTTACTTAGGTGATTAAAGAAGTCAAATGAAGGGAGATGAACAGTTAAATTAAAGATGCTCTGATCTAATTAATTAGTAACAGAATAAAAAGAAAAGAAAGTACCAACTGGTTAAATTTCGTGAATGCTTTAAATATTTTTAAGTGCTTATTTTAAGAAGTGTTCTCCTTCAGAGAAAATACAATTAAATACTTTATTTTGAGAAAAGGGACCATTGAAATACTTACAGCGCTTCTCTATTCCGTCTTGTTCAACAAAAATAATAAAAAAATTCCGACGGCAAAGATATTTGGGTTTCAAAACGTGATCGATCAGCAATAAATATTTAAAAATTATGAATTATTAATTTCACAAAAAAGTAAGAATTGTGCAACTTTTAAAATCAAATTTTCAAACTGATGAAAATTTATTAAAAATCACGTAGAAATATTTTTAAATTGATATTGAAAATTTTGTTTGTAATGACTTGACAGTTTCGGAATGCAGTCGGACTTTAGAAGATAATAAAATAACTTTTGTACCTGTAAGATAGTTGTATTTGGATTACATTTGACTGTGTTTCTCCTGCCGTTCGGCGTCAACACAATGACGGACAAATTGTTGGTCATATTTTATAAAACTTCGACGTCTGTTGCTATAAACGACAGAAAATTTAATTAGTTGATCTACCGGTTTTCGGTTGTCAAAATATCTAACCTAACCTCAAACACCATCGAGAAATTAAATAACAGGAGTGAAGTTAGTCGAATATAAAATAAAGTAAGCACTTTTCTATGGATTATTTTTCTTATGTTGTCAATTTGTGAGTATAATCTAGCAACACTGATGTGTTTGACAGAAATTAATGAAATTATGACAGTTTAGAATTTTGACAACATTTTCCGGCATGGTATTCTATTCAAACAAATTCTACAATGTTTGTGCTAGCTGAGATGAAGCATATCACTCGGATCCCGCCTGATTTATTCCATTTAAAATTAACTGATGCAATTACTAGTGAACTTAATAGAAAATTAGCGAATAAAGTAAGTAACAAATAATCATAACCTCTATAATTTGTATTGTGTTGTAAATCTCATTTTTAATGCTTTATTTCGTTATTTCAGGTGGTTTTGAACGTGGGTTTGTGCATCGCTCTGTTTGATATCACCAAATTAGGTCATTCGTATATATTTCCTGGAGATGGGGCTTCGCACACGGAGGTGAACTTTAGGTATATTGTGTTCAGGCCAGTACTGGAAGAAGTGTTGGTTGGAAAGATTAGGAGCTGCAGTAGAGAAGGCGTTCACGGTAAGTGCTATCCCCCTAGTTTTCGCCTTTCCATAATTTCAAAATGTGTGTTAAAAAAATTATTATTGCGGAATAGTAAATTTCATCCTGTGTGTTTTAATTAAAAGATAGCCCGTTGTCTCATTGATTGATTCGAAATAAATAGAATGCTGTAAGACTCTATGCAGAAAAGTCCCTCAATGGCTGCACCTACGTACTTTAGCAATCATGGTATTTATATAATAAGGACATGCTTAATATGCACATTTTATTTTAAAAACACTAAGTGGTAGTTAGATAATAACGAGAAGGAAGTATTTCAGTTTATGGAAATGGAAAATAATGCATTTTAGTAGGTATTTCGTTAAAAAAAACTGGTAATTATTCGGGATCGCTGGCCATATTTTATAGTAATTAGGGTGAATTAAAAGGTTTTATTTAGAAAAAAATCGTACGTAGGTACATACAATCGTAAAAAAATTAGAATTAAAAATTTCCTAAATGCAGATAGTTGCCTTTTATAGTAATTAAGGTGAATCAAAAGGTTTTACTTTTTACTTTTGATTAACCAGCGATCCCGAATATTTACCTATTTTTTAAACGAAATTCCTATTAAAATGTAGTATTTTCTGTTTCCGTAAACTGAAATACTTCCTTCTCATTATTATCTAACTACCACTTAGTGTTTTTAAAATAAAATGTGCATATTGTGTTTGTCCATATTTTCTGCATATTTACCGCAAACTTTACTTTTCTGCGCTGGGTCTTACAGCACTCGGTTTATGTTGATTCCGACCTGACCCATGGGATGACGGCCTCACTGTTTTCTAAGGGGTTTATTATTTTAGTCCTTATTCTAATGTCCATGCGTTCATTGCTTCTTCAAAGTTACTAATACATAGCTGTATTTTTCAATTATTTAAGATTTTTTAGGCTCAATGAAGGCGCAAATTAATTTGCTTGGATCACGTTTTATTTTACCAGTCTACATTGAAATGTATAGTTAATGAATTACTGTGGGTAATTTATCAGCGGTGGCATCTTGGATGAATTAATATAGTAAAGATACTGATACATCGGGTGTGGTTTTGCTAAGCTAGGTCCAGTGGACGTACATATATAGCAGTTTGTTCACATTGCTATTACACATATTCTTTGAATGGCTATCTTTTTCATAAAATTTGTTAGATTATTATGAATAAGACGGGTCTTGTATTTTAGTGGGCCTGGGTAGACATTGTCCTGCCACAGACCGCCTTCTATGTAGACCGCATTTTATATAGACCTTGTTTTATGTAGACCGCCTTTTATCTGGTGGCGCTGTTGTCGGATATTTTATGTATTTGACATACATAGAATACATGCACAAGTCACATGCATTGCAGATATTGTTTTGACTTTTCATTTGATATCAATCATTTCAGCAGATTGTGATTATTGTTCAGTACGATAGAAAATACCGACCGGCACCGTTCTATACTCTTAAAACTGTCTTGAAGTATACTTAAAACTGTCTTGAAGTATACTTAAAACTGTCTTGAAGTATACTTAAAACTGTCTTGAAGTATACTTAAAACTGTCTTGAAGTATACTTAAAACTGTCTTGAAGTATACTTAAAACTGTCTTGAAGTATACTTAAAACTGTCTTGAAGTATACTTAAAACTGTCTTGAAGTATACTTAAAACTGTCTTGAAGTATACTTAAAACTGTCTTGAAGTATACTTAAAACTGTCTTGAAGTATACTTAAAACTGTCTTGAAGTATACTCGTAAGTCTTTGACAGTTTGACAGATTGCCGTACGAATACGATCCATAGAAAACACTTTCAATATACATTTTTTATTACGTTTTTATTCATCTCATATATAAGTGTAATAAATAAAATGTTAATTCTTTATTGATAATGGATAAAAATTAAATGTTATGAATGAGGTACAGAAAGGTTGATTCTCAAGTCTAAACAATATTGTTGTTTTAAATTATAGTAATGAATTTCAATTTAATGTAGTGCCATTTGGTGAACAATATTTTTTGTCAATCCGTCTTTTACCAATATGAATAGATTCAATGGTTTACCCACACGTAAGCATGCGACGTATAATTGGCCATGGGATAAATATGGACTTTCTATGTCTAGCGAATAGAGAAATTAAAATTTGTGTTTGAATGTATTTTTGGAGAGGAATCTGAATAATATTTAAAAAATATATATATCTCAACAACAGCGCCATCTATCGGGTCCAAAACTATCCTATCTTTCAAGCTGGAACCAACCATACACATTCACAAAATTTTATTGAAATCGGTTGAGCGGTTTCAGAGATTAGCGTGTACGAACACGTGATTTTGATATATTAAGATTGGATGGCACTAGGAAAAAAAATGCTTTCACTTTTACTAGCTGTAGGTATAACTTATTCTTCCATATCCAAATATATTTTTTATTGATTTTTAAACTAGGTTAGGTTAGAATTGTTTCACTTTACATTAGAAACAATTTATAGTAATTTTTTTAAACAAATTGTTTTTCATGGTGATTTTAATCTGTATTTATGTAGTATTTTAATTTTCTTTTTATGTTTCCAGTCACTCTGGGCTTCTTTGATGACATATTGATCCCAGTGAATGCGCTGCAGCATCCGTCACAATTCGACGAGACGGAGCAGGCCTGGGTCTGGAAGTATCCAGTGGGCGATGGTGAAGCTCACGACCTGTTCATGGATGCAGGTAAAATTACACCACTTAAATCTAAGAATATCTTCTCCTTCGTAAGCCTTTTTGTTTACAGCTTTGGAGATAGGCCTCCCGCAAATGTCTCCAGTTTTGTTGATGCTTGTAGCTCACACCCTTCCCACTTGTTCTCTTGTTCATCAGCATATCCAACAGATTATATAGTAACCTGCTTCCTCTCCACTGCTTCCTCCAGTCTCACAACATTGCCCAAATTCTCCACTCTATTTACTCCGTGTTGTTAGGGTTCTTCCAGGGTACATTACTCTTCTATGCACAAGCAAAAGCTTCTAATAGAAGAATAGTATGGTATGTGTATGATATGTGATCCATGAAGTTTCACTAACATACATTGTCTATATCAGCAGTTCCTAACTTGGGGGTTATTACCATCGCGGGAGTAAAATAACTATTCTGCGGGGGTAATAAGGCAAATAAAATTAAAGTAAATAAAATTGTAAGAACTGTTTGAAATTGTTTGATTTTAAAGTGGAGGGAGTAAAATCAGTTTCCTTGATCGGTCATAGCGGTAACAAGACTAAAAAGGTTTAGGAAACGCTGGTGGATCTTCCAGAATGCGACTTTTACATATTGCTCAATAAAATTTAGCCTTCAGGCCAGTTCCCACAGTTCGTATTTTTCAAAGTTAGCATAGTTTCCCACATTTGCACATTCGACCCTACAATAAAACAATTCATTGGCCTGGTATTTTTATAAAAATATTGTCTTGTTTGTGTATCATTTATGATTTAAGAATTCGTGACATTTTATGATCACCCTAGTTAAACCATTATGCTTAAAAATATTTTCCAATATCTTTCCCACCCCTGTCCCATATTAATAAAAACCCCAAATAAAGTTTCATCTCCCTTAAAATAATTCCTTTAAAATATTTGTATTGTTTAAGTCACGTCTGTATTATTTAGGATAGTTAAGTGCATTATCTTTTATGTTTAAGAATGTTGTTTTCCGACGAGCGGGTGGAACAACTTTATTTATGTAATATGTCCTTCAAGAATTTAGTTTAAATACAGATACCTCCCAGAAAATGGCAGTATTGCTATAACTGGTAGGTACAGGCGTACCTACGCAGGAGCTAGTGTTGAAATAACTGGTAGGTACATGCGTACCTATGCAGTCAGTCGTGAGATAATTACTAGGTTTATGTAAACCTAGAGAAAACCATGAAGAATAAAGGAAACTAGACCTTTATTTCTTTCAGTTTAAGTTTGAGCGGAGGAAATAAGATCCTCTGCAATTATATTGTGAATTAATAAATTTATATGTCAAGAAGAAGAAGTGTTTTCCTGCATTCCATCCGACGGCGTGTTCTCGTACCACGATAGCAGAAACAGCTGGTCTGTATTCTGTAAAACTGTCCTAAATGACATTTTAAAATTACATAAAATATTATATTTCTCCTTTTTTTTTACTGTAAAGCTATCCTGTGTAAGTACTGTTGTGTCTCCAGGATTATCTCAAATTCTTAATAAAAACTCCAGCTTCAACAAAACACTTTGGACTTTATTGTGATAGATTTACAACGGCTCTGATATCTTAATTAGCAGACGGTTGGAATAATGTGGACCCCGACCTTGAAATTGCTACCTTATTTATTATCCTATTATTCTCGACAGCTAACGCCATCTACGGGTAATAGATAATAGACTAGACTAGTGCCATCTATGGGTTAGCTCATATAATAATATCAAGGATGTTACAAGTAAGTATTTGATACAGCTTTACATTAAAAATTGTCTTTGGTTCTCGCTCGATTATAGACACCCATTTCTTTTATTTTGAAGTTATTGTTGTGTAAAACAATCTCAAACGTCACAATGTCAGTTTCGTTTGTGATATACTAAAGAATGACTGGTTTCCGTATCAACCTAAGCCAGTAAGCAGTCCTATAAGCCACTTTTGATTTTAATATTGTTAAAATAAACAAATATATTAAGACATAAAATGACATCTGTAACCTCTCCCTCAAGTCGCAAGTTTTAGGTGAACGAAATCAGAAAAGATGTTCTCTTAGACAATTTACACTAGATAGACAATATGTTTTAGTGAAACTTCATGGATCACATATTCCAGATCTAATATGTAAATGGCCGCCAATGGATCAGGTATGCGAGAGCCGCATAGATCAGATTAACTCCACAAAATTTTTTTTTTTCAAGGTTGGAGATGCTGTTTGAAGGTTAACCGTATAAATAAATTAATGGCAATTAGTTTAGCTTTATAAATGAATGTAACTCCTTTCCTCAGGTGAGACGATCCGTTTCCGCGTCACATCCGAAGGTTTCCAAGAGACTTCCCCTGTGGGCCCCCCGCTGGCTCCCGGGGGCGAGGAGGAGGGCTCGGGGGCTCGCGTGCCCTACCGCCTCATTGCCGGCATCAACGAGCCCGGCCTGGGCCTCCTCACCTGGTGGGCCAACACAGCCCCCGAAGGCGAGGAAGCTGAAGAAGAAGAGGTAGAGTGAAACCCTTCAAGATGATGAATATTGAATGTTAAACATTTCTTATTCTGAATATCTTGCTTGTTTCTGGAACGGTTTATAATTATTATATGCGGGCTAAGTATGTAATACTAAAAGCAGGTTCTTTCTATTGTTCATGCCTGAAAACTTCTTATTAGGTTTTCAAGGGACCACAAAATAAAACTTCTTATATGGCAAAATGTTTGTGGGTTTCAAATTACGCCTTCCTTTAATTCGAGAACTTCTTATTATATTTCTTATGCAGGTTTTACCGTGTAAAACAGTTAGATTGGTTGATATTATCCACGGCCAGTCCTGTGTAGGCCCAATGGTAGTAGTCCACTCCGAGTGCTGACTTGTATGACTCAGGGCTGACCCAATGTTATGTTGCAGAATATGAGTTGATACTGGAGCTTTCTATATTGAATGTAAAAGATAAAAGAACCTTTACCTGATCTGGTGTGTCGAAAAAGTGAGTGACCAGTAATCTGAAATGTTTCAGGCGCTCTTTGTTATGTCATTTATTTTTGCATGTAGCTCTTCTTACGGAGGTTTATGATATACAAGTAGAAAGATATCTGATTGGGTGGTTGGTCAAAAAGAGGCTGTGTTAAACACTAATTTAATTGTGTAAATGATTAGTGTTTAAGATCCTAACTATTATACTAATATAAATAAACTATATTAATATGTTTTAAATTTGTAGTGTTGCAATCGGTTATATTTGAATATTTACAACAAAAAGAATTGCATCTATCTTTAACTTTTAGACCCTCAGGCCTCTACCATATTTTGACAGAAGGTCCGAGTATTTCCGCTTATAATAAAATCCAAATAAATAGAATATTTCTGAACGTATCCGAAAACTAAAAACTGTTTTTGAAAGTTGATGAAATACGCTTTTAAATATTAGTATTAGAAATTAACATATATTTTTTGAAATATTAAAATCATGAATGCAAACATAAAAAAATAAATAAAATTGACACACTTTACGGTTTTTGTTACTAAAATTACTGATAACAAAAAAAATATAAAAAAACACACGCATTTTATTAGACAAATGTTTCTGCCACCTCACTTTTTTGTTGTTTCATATAAAAATAATTCATAAAAAATTCATGAAGTTTCATAATCCTATCTCATGTACCGTAGGCGGTATTGTACAAAACTTTTGGCCAGTAATAATATTTGTTTAGCACTGGTTTTTTTATGAAAAATCATCTCAAGAGTAAACTGACTTATCAGTAGCTGATTCCGAGCTGACATAACTTTTAGAGCACAACTTTTGAAGCCAAACCATCAATACTTCTCCGAGAAACTGTACACTGCAAGGTTAATTTTTGCATATAGCTTAGGAGTAAAGGACATCGATGAACAAACTAAATTGGCCAGTCAAAATTTATTTTTTAAATATTTAGATGAATTTCGAACGATTATGATAAAAAAACAACACAAATTTATCGAAAATGTTAACTTTTAACAAGTATGTACATAAATACTTTTTGTTATTTTTCATGTAAATTTTTTTAATGCAATAAATTACCATTTAATAAATTGCAATAACTTAAATTATAATTTGCTTTTCAACTTTTATGGACTGACTGTAAAATAGGCACAGATTTCTTGAACTGCACATTATATTTGATGGAAATTTAGAGGTTAATGTCTGTGCCACTGATATAATATTATTATTTTTTATATTTTTAATGATTAACTAATGTTTACAGACAAGATTTTTATGCATAGCACATTATTACAATAATAATTAATTTTAAAAACTTACTAGAAAAAATGAATGCCACTTTCTGATTGCCGGTCAATAGAGCAGCTTAATCAATCCCCGTTGGCGGCGTTTATTTTTTCACGGAAGATTTAAAAAAATTTGTATGGGTGTTTCAAGCTAATAATTATTGCTTTTAATAATTTGATATAATATTGTTTCAGTGCTAAGTTTGTTCTGTAGTTCGGAATCAAGGCATTGTGTTTATGTATATAATTGATATTATTATAACCGAGACATTTATAGACAATTATTATTGTAAAGTTTCCTTGTATAGAAGCAATGGCGTATTTTAGAATTATTAAAATATGTAACCACCTACACACGTGTAGCTGAATACCTTGTTAACAATACATCACAATCTATATTGATTCTCTCTTATTTTAAGATTTGTAGGTAAAGTTATTTATATAAATGATGTTAATTACTACATAATTGCGACTATTGGATTGAGAAATTTTGACGGCCTCCATGGTCGAGAGGTAAGGCTCTCGACTAGCAAGCTGGAGGTCGCGGGTTCAAATCCCGGCGTGCGCAAGTAAAATTTATTTGAATAATTTGTGTTATTTCACAAATTACTAATTTAAAATAATACATATATAGTATATTTGCGACACCTTCTAAAGTGGAAGATATTCTCAGTATCGCCCTGGTTACCACCATTCAGAATTGAAACTTTTCTTGAAAAAGCTTTGGCCATGTTTGGTGACCAGATCTGAATACTCAGGTATTTTCACCCCTCCTTCCTCTTCCCCATCTCCTTCCCCTTCACACTACCTTCAGCATCACAACATACCCTATTTGGGGATACCATAGTCTCACTGGTTCCAGAGGGTTGCGAGCAGTTGCTCTTGTGCTGTTTCACGTAAAAAAACAATTCTATCAAGACAATGCTAAAAATTGATTTATTTTATTATTTGTTTACAGATGATGTATCACATTTCTATGAAATCTTGTTTGAATTTTAGGCCAAACCTATTGATCGATTGAGTGTTTATTGCAGTTTATAATAAATTATTGAACACAAACTTACATTGAAGTGCATATTCTCAAATCCTGTAAGATTCGTCAATCAAGTAATGCTATTTGGTTGTATTTTTCATTAATACCCACTAGAGCGATTTTTGGCATATTATGCCAAGTTTGCCAAAACGTTTTGAGCGATCGCTTGCCATAATGTGTCAAATTTATGGAACCTAAAAATATGGGATATTTGTTGAAAGCTAGGTGGATTCATTTGCTTTCAATCGCAGTAAGCAGTTTCATATGTTTTCATATTAATATTGGAAACAGGAAAATTTGTTGGTATATAATTATAATGTAATGGTTTGCTTTGTATTGTCTGTTTATTTGTTGATGGAATAAATTGCACACAATGATTTTTTTTGTTAATTTTGTGTAAAAATAATTAACCGAGTTATCATTTTTTAAATACATTTATTTCAATTTAATTTTTTTTCAGGAAAGAATGAATGCTAATCTTGGAAGTGAAAATTAACCTAGTTTCCGACATCCGATCGAGCTGTAACTCAGCACAAAGACTCGTTGTCGATGACAATGCATTCTATCAAATTTTGATGAAAATCACATATACACACGCATTTCTCTATTCTTTATTCTCATTTCTGATATTAAAGCAGTTAATATACTAAATAAATGTCAGTCCTACCCGATTGGTATTTGGTGAGGTTGGTAGAGTTGTTGACTCCAGTTCCTGGGTAGGAAGGTTCAATCCTCAGTCAAACCAATTATTATTATTTTTTTTAATTTTTACAATAACCCGCGCAGGAGGCATTTTGAAGAGCAGAAGGAGTTAACATGGTAATTGAAGAGATCCATGTTGCAGGAGGGATGAAACACGGAGGTCAGCAAATCGTTCCATATCCGAGCTGTTGAACTCGAGAACGAGTCTTTGAAGCGACCTGTTCTCATATGTTCTCGACCCTTGACAAATGTCAACTGTGTACATATGATGGCCGTGCGTTTGTCGTGTTTCTCTGAGAGTCTTCCATTGCGATTACGGTAGAACGAGGATAGCATACCTACCTGACGCCTGTGCTCCAAGAATTGCAATTCGCTTGTTAAGATAGGGGAATCTATTAAACAGACAGCCTGTTTCTGCACAGAATCAAGGGTTTTTTTCCGGTATTTTGGGGCTCCAGAGCAGAGATAGCTGCCAAATTCATCACCAGTTGTGTACTATTAAAGTATCTGCAGGCCCTGTACAGTACGCCCACCTTCTGAGAGGCTAACTTGACTCTAGCTTCGAACATTTAAAAATAAATGTATTATTCAGGGTGTCCGGGGTCAAAGTGCAGTAACTTCGGGAGGTGATTCTACATGATGGTAGGAGCAAAAAAGAAAACTAGCTTTTTCCGAAAATCCAACTTTTTTTCCATACAAAAAGACATACCTACTAAAAATCCTTAGTGGAGGTGCACACTTTCACGATAAATTCGCTGTGTGCTTGTCGAGCGCGAAACTGGTGACGTTGTTTATTATTTGCCAGTGACGCGTAAACCGAGAGTTCAAAGTTATAACAATGCACTTCAAAATCGTCTGTTTTATGATGTTTTAAACCAAATTTAAGGAGAACCGCACTAAAATAATATTACGAATTTACACTTAACAATAAAAAATATTAATAACCTAATATCATCGCTTTTTTACTAACTTAACAGATTTTCAAAATGTCCAGCTTCAGCTTGCATGAAAGTATGTAAACGTAAAGTGATATTATTTACAACTCATACATTGTTGCTCCAAATGATCCAAAAGCAATAATAATGCAGTACGCACACGCCGGCGCAATTTTTCGTTTGTAGCTGAAAAGTACATCTAAAAGTTGAAATTTCAAAAAAAGTTATACATCTTTTTTACTTCTACCATCATGTAGAATCCCCTCCCGAAGTTACTGTTCTTTCACCCCGGACACCCGGTATATAGTAAAAAAAGTTTTGTTTTTTTGGGTTGATTTTCCTTTATTGTTGAAAGGAAAATGAAGTAAAACATTTTATATTTCCATGAATTTATTAGCATATAAGATTTATTTATAGATCTAAAGGAAAGTTTATACATAGGTGGTATTGACTATATATATCATTGCACTTAGATTTAGAGAACATCAGGTATTATAGGAGACAGAGACGTTATCACTAGTTGGATAGAAGACAGACCATAGTGCCACATACAGTCCTGTCGTACCTAATGGAAACACCATAACATCATCAACATCAGTCAACCAATGACATCAATACACCTCTTCTGGTTTATCACAAAAAGGTATGCTATTTAAAAAACTTTGGTTTATTCTGTTGATAAATTTGATAGAAGAAGACAAGTCTTATAGTCTGCGGAAACAACATAATACCAGTAGAATAAAGAAGAACAAAAGAAATGCCTTATGGCCGTGTTTCGTGATCCAAATATTTGTCTAATTAAGACTTGAATTCCTAATAAAAAACTGTGTTTACCAAATTCAATTAGGATGAAGATCTACAATGTTAGGCAAGTGTAAGCGAGACAGCACTGGGCTATTGAAAAATTTGTTTCCATTAAAATTTTAATAGAAGGCACATCTAGTTTTCTTCTTTTTTCTATGGTAATATCGGTTAGTGGTTATAACATATATGGGAATCTGCTGTGCATAGATACAACTGACATTGATTTCAGATTTTCACGGCCAAAAGTATTATAGTGTTTTGTTTTTGTGGTATTATGCCGTGTTGCGCTACCTCCTTCTTTAGCCAACGTTTCGGACAGCATTGCAGTGTCCATCATCAGGGCAGATGTGTAATCTGATTAATGTACATATGTAATACTCCAAAAACAAATCACTATACAACTGACAATGTTTCGACATGTTTGCAGCTTCTTTTTGACTTTGCATGTTTGAAGACCTTGAATAGAATGAAAACATTTAAATTAGACTATTTTTCATGATAATGACAGATAAAATAACTTTGAGATGGAACAACATCTTTATATTGTACTATGCAGAGCTGATGGACAGGATATGGCGAGTGATAAGGCGAGGTAATTGTTGTATTTGAATAAAATGAATGCTGAATGTTTAAATGGCTTTCTGTCCAATTGTTAGTTTGTCTGCGTTTGTAAACATTTCCCATTTTATGTTTACTTCCCTCCGTTTTTGTAGTACTGACTGTAAATGGCACAGTCCCCCCAAAATAACAAAACAATAGTATAATCATTATTTATCAGGCATTATTCTTTGGTATCATTATTTGATTTTTTCTTTTCAATATTGCTTTGTCGTTATGTACATTATAATATTCTCTGCAATTTAATACTTTTACATTTTAATTAGTTTTTTTTTACACCACTTCACCAATCACAGTATCTAACATTTAGAATTATCAATAGTATGTGCACAGTGTCTTTTACATTCGCTTGGAATTCCTCCTTTACGGGAAAACACATTATTTAAAGGCAAGACGGACATATTTGTTTATTCTATTTGAATTAAACGTAGTAACAAACGTCTAGAATCATTCTCAAACGTAGCTTTAGGAAAGTATTAGAATACGTGGCACTATTTCTATGTAACTATTCTAAGTCAACTTCTATTATTTGTGTAAGAGTCAGGCATTAATATTTCAATACAACATGGAATCAATAATCTGTTTCTGTGGATCAAATTTATTTTTCTGACATTCATTGGTGTGGTTTTGTAAAAAAAAATTTACTAAACTAGCGTGGTTTCGTTTACTACCATCAAAGTTATTCACTTTTCATATTGGAATAAATCAATACATTTCAAGGACTTTTTAAAAGAAATGCAAATGACTAGTTTTGTAATAGCTTTTGCAATTATGAACAGATAACAAAATGCGAAAAACCTGCAGGATAAAGGAGTGTTGGCAGCCCTTAACTTATGGTGGCTGGATGGTGTGGACACCAACACCGCATCCTTTGGCGTTAGGAACTGGAGGGAGATAAAAGGGTTTAAGCTGTTTCATACAAGTAGCCAGGAATTCACAATTGTTTCGCGAATAACAGAATTACTAACTGCAATATCCCTTTTTCTGATTTGTGAATGAATAGCAGTGTTTTGCAACATTGTCTATTAAAGCAAAAGCTACTACAAAGCCAATATCAGCGCATTAACAATCTGCGCTATAAAATGAATATTCAATTGATCCTGTAATATTTTTGAAGACTTTTATTATAATATTATTACAGATAGTGTAAATAATATGTGTACACATATAATTAATTTTATCGTCTAACAAATGGTAACACCAATACCTTATATCTCTGAATGACTAGTAATATATTATGTACAGTATTTCTTTATGTTATTTTCAGGCATGTGTAGACAGAATTGTGAATTAAATAGAATTGAAATAATGAAGCTTATTAATTTCCATTAATATCATAGTGTAGACAAAATATTTATATCATAAGTTATAAATTTCAATTTTCAGTCTTGGACTAGTTGTTTCAAAGAATTCAGATTTGAAGGTAATTAATTATCACAATTCATTAGCTTTTCAACTCAACTTTATGTAAAAAAAAACACATAATAAGTGGCAGAGGAATAGAATGTATGGATTTATTATTCCTAGGCTTTATGCTATAAAACTTGTGACTTAATTTGCTGTAGCGATGAGTCGTTCATGAACGAGCTGCGGAATTGAGCTAGCTCTTTTTGATGAGCCGTATTCGTACGACTCCCGATAAACCGTACCATGTCTCAATTGAACGGTTACTCTTTTTTGTCAGGAGATATTTTAGAAAAATAGCTCCATTGAGTATTAATTGTGATTACATACTCAGACGTGAACGACGTATGACATATGTACCTACACCTACTATCTACCTAGCAACTTATTATTATTATTGTGGCAGTACCAAGAGTTCTTTCATGTACTAACGCTTGGAGCTAGGAACTGTATCGAAGGAGACGTAGCGGGGAAGCCGTATCGGGCAAGTTGTATCGGTTGAGCACAGTATCCTCATTGCTCATACGCTTCGAGCTCACGGCTCCTGTTAAATTGCGCCGTCGTTCAATTGAGTGGCCTCTGAGTCTTACAAAAATATTGAGCTGGTACCGTGAATCCCGGTCTTAATAAAGAAAATGACTCATCGCTACTTTGCTGAAATGTTAATTATGTATGTATCAAAAGCTGAGAACTATCGTTAGGTTTACCGGATATTGGTTCTATTGAGTGCTTATTCACAATGTGAGAAATGCATTACTTTACACAAATTATGAGTCATTATTAATTTTTACACGTTAGGTTAGGTTAGGTGCTCCACCAAGTCAGCAAATAATAGAAAATGTTTTTCCTTCTTCTCATACTGAGTACTAGTTTCAAATGGGATCACTGCTAGCCTTGGACAATGAAGGCTTGGACAGTTCAAATTATTTTTGATTAGCTCTGTCATCCATTTCAACACGCTGTAATTTTAAAACTTGAGTAGATTCCTTCACGCACAAGTCAGACATATAAACATCAAGTCACGATAGTTGCCGGATGATCACTGAACAATAAAAGTTATATTGACGCACACGCCAATTGGCGGTTGAGAAGTTTCTCGAAACATTTAAACCGCCAAATGGCTGACAGTGAACCTGTTAAAAATTATTTGAATTTCACTTTTGTTTTCAGAAAAGAATGAATGCAAATCTTGGAAGCGAAAATTAACCCACTTCCCTACATCCGATCGAGCTGAAACTCAGCAGATTGACTCATTGTCAATGACAATGCATTCCATCAACTTTTGGTGGTAATCACGTACACACACGTGGACATACACACATTTCACCTAAATCGGATGACATGGTTCAATGTCATCCGATTTAGGTTCAATCCCCAGCCAAGCCGTTTTAAAAAAAATTAAAAATACATTTTAAAATAGATGTATTATAGTAAAAAAATTCCTTTAAACATCATGAAACATTCTTGAATAAATACACAGTAATTCATGCAGATATTTTTGACTAAAAATGGTGCCTAACGTGTACAAAATAATATTAGAAAATTAAAATCAACAATTATTATTTTTTACACCGGCATAACACATTATGTATTTTCAACTCACCTTAAATTTAAATTAATTATTTTAACTCCTAG
This sequence comes from Hesperophylax consimilis, assembly GCF_061612785.1. Taxonomy (NCBI): domain Eukaryota; kingdom Metazoa; phylum Arthropoda; class Insecta; order Trichoptera; family Limnephilidae; genus Hesperophylax; species Hesperophylax consimilis. Next base: position 36,834,543 of record NC_142842.1, read on the forward strand.
GTGTCCACTATATTCACGGCATTTTGTTGAGCTATAACGTCTATGTAAAATGGCAAAACCTTACAAAGAGATCAAACAATAAAACAATAATGGGTGCAGCAAAACAAACAGTTTTGCTACACCCTGTATTAATTGATTGGAGTATTTTCCAAATTGATTTAAATGGAATTATTCCAATTGTGTCTTTTTATAATGAGCAGATTAATGCACAGAGCATTGTAATACTGATGTCAGTATAATTATATAAAAAAGTATCCGTATATTATTGCAAGTTTATATAAAATGAGGTCAGAACCAAACTGGCTAACGCACCATTACCATTGTGAGGGTGACCGGTACTTGTGTGACTTTTTGAAGGACGTAATAAAGGAGACACGTACTAAACACAAGTTCATATGAATGTAGTGTTCTCTTAACAATTATTACTTAAGGTTAAACATAACCTACAAAATAATAATTTATTCGTTATTAGATGGCGTTAATTTTTCTTTTTGCAAGTTATGATTTATAATATTAGACGAATTATTTGTTTGCGCCCGTACATACGTAATATGATAGTTTTGTCAAAATTAAAACCATCTATGAACGCGTAGATTATAATATACCTTACATTTAACCTTAACTGATAAAAGCAGAACACTAAATATGATTAAAAAACGAAATATTTATCGCTGATACAAATTATCTGCAACTATGTACACAATCACAATTAAATAGTTAATTATATTATTTAACGAGACAGATACGGCCACTCGGTGGACCAGTATCTCTACTAAAGACCCCATCCCTTACGTCACTTTTTCCACTGCAATATATGTGAATTATTCTATTACGTTTAATTATTTTGGATGTACGCACTTTTAATTTGATGGTTAAGAATTGAAACTATGTTCATATTATTAACTTTGTTTGAAAATGTCTCCTCTATTTTGTCCTTAATTATTTTGTATCAAATACCAGTCAGCTGTATAATATATTTAGAAAAATGGCTTCAAAATTTCATGACTTAAATACAATATTAATAAAATTCTATTGTATGGCTGTGGTAACAAAGTGTGATTTTTTATGATCGTATACAATGTCATTGGGTTAATTTGAAAGCAAAAAATTACTTTTAAGAGTTAGGGAGTATTTCACCACCTCGGTTGAGTAACTTTAATCATAAAATTAAGATGGTGATAAAAACAGACATTTACCTGATGGTTAGTGCTAATCGGCATTTTATTCAGACGTAGTGAAATACCCTCTTAGTGTTATATGAAAGCCATCAAAATGTCTGATCATTAATATAATGGTGTTGAAGCTTTTCTGGTTCTGAACGCAACGATTCAACATGAGACATTCAGCTTTAATACTTAAATATCTAGCGGTTTTAACGCTGAAGGTCTTTTGGACAGATAATTGCATTGCATTGCATTGCAAGGGGGGGGGGGTTACTCTATGATGAGACACCTAGGCAGGTGTTCCCGGAGGTAATCGAACAACTCCCGTGAGGCACCGGGGCAGTTGGTCAGCTCCAATTCCTGCATGTGACGCAGCTGGATTAGGCTGGACAGTCCGCTCGAGGTCAGCAATGGACAACCTGAAAAGTACGTTATTCTGTGAGCACAGGGAGTATTTAATTTAAAATTTTTATTTATTTAATATCATTTAATTTAATTTATTAAAAAAAAGCTATATTATTTATATAGATGAAGACGTACTAATGTGTAATTATTATGTCTCTTGACAACTGTTTCGCCTTTTGAAGACATTATCGAATTGTGGTGAGGTCACTTACTGAACAAATTATCTATTTAGGTATATTACTTTTTGATTTTTTTAAAACTTTGACTACATTAGCAGCACACATGTGGCCCTGAGAAAATTAATTTCTCTCAGAGCCTATGTCATCTTTGGGGACGCTGTATGGTAGGTTTTTATGAAAAGGAAAGAGAAGATGATTTGGAAAGGAAAAAGCTATGAGGGTGGGTAGGGATCTGGGGTGACGTATGTTCAGGAGCGATGGATGTATGAATCCATCCCTCTCACTGCGATGCAACGCATTGAGAGAGTCCTACTGGAGATGTAAAAAGATCTCCCTCAACCAGTCTCTCCAAATCTGACCGGCCCCATAATAGGTGAACAAATGCATCCGCCGTCAAGACCTGGACCTTTCTCACCACATGAAAATGGACATCTGTGCTTAATCACCAAACGAAACCAATAAAAGCCAATGAATCCACATTTTTTTGGTTCCATAAATTATCATATTTATTATTTAATGAGCAGACAGCATACTTCTGATGCGCTCATATCTGATTTCACAATAATTTAACAATAATAAATAAGAATCTAATCGAGCTTTATATTGGTTTTATATTAGTAGAATTGATGACATGTTGTGGAAGTTTGTTCCATGCCTCCACTATTCTATTTGCAAGGAAGTGGATTAGATGCATTTGATGTTTTTTTTTTTTTGAGTGTCCACGGAGATTTATATTTTTGTTGGTGGAGAAGACTTGTTGGGTGCCAGGGCAACTATAATGTCCAGATAAAATTTTGAAAGTCTCAATCAAATCACTCCTTTCTATTCTTTCTTTTAACATTGGTAATCTTAGTTCCTTGAGTCTATTTTCATTTTGCCGGCCTTTCAAAGCTCTTGGAATTATCGTAAATCATCTCTGTACTCTTTCTAAAGATCTATATCTTTTGCAAAATATGGACTCCATATTTGGAAAGCATATTCCAGGAAAGGTTGCATATATGTTTTATGTATTTTTAACATAAAGTCCGGTGTTAGGTCAAGGAAGACTTTCTTGATTAAATATGCTATCGAATTTGCTCTTCTGACAATCTTGTACTTTATTAATTATTGTGCTTTACTTTTGATTGTTAATCCAATTACAGTACAAATGTGTGTATATGCGGTTCCCATTTCTAACTCCTAGGTCTTGTTGTAACGTCACTGCTTTTAGGGGTGTTCCATTAAGTTTGTATGCATGTTTAGAGTTAGTTTTTCCAATATATAGGACAGTGCATTTCTCAACGTTGAGTTTTAGAAGTCAAATCTTTGTGTATTAATATACTTCATTTAGGTTATTTTGGAGTTGGTCGTGATGTATAGGTGGGTTGGAATCAGATTTTATTATGTTATGCAGATCTGTGATGTACAAACTAAATAAAACTGGACCCAGAACTGATGCTTGAGGGACACCGCTTGTCACATTTCTCTAAGTTGACATTTGGTTCCCAATTCGAGCTTGTTATTTTTCTATCAGTGATGAAGGATATTATCAATTCCGGAAGTTGTCCTCTTGTGCCTAGAAATTTTAGTTTAGCCAGCAGTCTATCGGTTGGAACAGAATCGTAGGCTTTAGATAAGGAAGTCCATCAGTACCACTCGTCTGTCCAGTAATTTATGTTCAGAATGGTGGATCTCTTCGGTACAAATCCATGTTGTTTGTTTGATATTATGTCAAGTTTGATCAAGAACGAGCGTATCTCTTTCACATTCTTTCCACAGTTTTGCAAATGACTAGTCAATATTTTAGGTCCGTAATTTGGTGGTTTGAGTTTTCTTTCTTTCTTTGTTCTCAGTCACCTTTTTTTATAGATGGGTGTAATTAGAGCTATTTAAAAATATTTAGGGAGTACCCTGTTTAAAAAAGATTGTTGCATAACCAGAGCAATAGGATGACTGAGAGTAGCTACACACTATGACAAGCGATAGCTCAAAATGTTTTGCAAAATTGTCATAATATGCCGAAAATCGCTCAAGTGGATATTGTTTATAATATTTGATTAGTCGCTTCATTTGATAACTCCTTCATCAATATTGAATACACCACCTTACTTTCTTCTTTCACACATCACACAATGAAGGTATTGGGGGGATCACCAGCTAGTTACAGTATTTGCGATTTCCATGACACACGACCAAACCGCCATTTGCCGCTTTCACTCATCTCTCTTCCAAACATCGCACTATCCTGAGAGTAAACGGTAAAGGGGTTGTGTTGTTGCTTCATCGTCCAACAATGACAAACCAAAGCCAAACCACAATCCTTCATCTGCTGTGCACGCAATCTCCGACCTTTCACTTGTCTCTCTTCCAAACATTGCACTATCTAGGAAGTAAATGGTAATGGGATTGTATTGTTGCTGACCAGCTAGGGAGAATATCTGCAGGCTCACCATCCCATGACACACCAAACCAAATCCAAACAACCATAATCTATCTGGAGTTTACGCAATCTCCGGCCTCTCACTCGTCTCTCTTCAAAACATCGTAATATTTGTGTTAGTAAATGGTAAAGGGATTGTGTTGTTGCTCACCAGCTAGAGACAGTATCTGAAGGTTCCTCATGCCGCAGAGGTGTTGAAGGCCGATGTCGCGCACCTGCGAGCACCAGCGCAGGAACAGCGCAGACAAGGACAGCATTGTACTGATGTAGCCCACGCCTATGTCCGTTATGTGCACACACCTGGAAAGGACACAAACAAAATACAATTAAAATATGCCAAATGATTAATCATCTGCATCATTCCTTTAGCTGTATTCTTGGAAACGAAGTTGTTAGTAATAAAGTTATGTATTATAGTCCCAATAGATTATTAATTGAATTGAAAAAAACAAAGAGTCTCCGTTCAATAATTGTGTCGTGGTACGGTTAACAAAAGTCGTACAAACATGGTTCGTCTAAAAGTGTTGACTCAATTGTGCGACTCGTTCATGAACGACTCATCGCCATATCATTAAAAAAATTCTTCTGTTTGGAAAAGTCTGAAATTCAAGGAATGTCTGACAGCACAATTAGTAGGATGGAAAGAGAGTTGTTTTTCGATATTATTTTTATTTAAAAAACATATGTACAGATTCTGTTGCGATTTTGAAGACGCCATCGTTGGAAAACCAGAGAAACTCTGCATTGTATTACATATTATGTCCTGTTCCTATCCAGAGTGAAAAAATGTTCCAGCGTCTTTTTTTAGCCTATGACGACTGCAGTATTAACAATTTTATGAGGCTCCTTTTATTTCCCATATTGAGCTTTATGTTTTTTTTTCGATCATTATTTCGTCCGCATTCAGGCAAAAGTCACCAACCGACATGCACTAGTTTTGAGATATCCAAATGTAGACGTTATAAAAATAATCTTAAGCCTCAGCACGGGCAAGCCACCCAGTGAGGCCAACATTACTGGAAAACTTTGAAATGTAAAAAATATTGTAACAATAAAAAAAATCTAATATTAGCAGATTTGTTGCTGCGGTTCGAAAATTTCAACGATTCATTTTAAAAATAACAGAGGGCGCCACATCCGTTTACAACAATCATAAACAGTATCATTAAGATAATAATAATATCGGAAACTTGAATGGTTTATTTTATTATAACTATGCAGGAAGATAAAACTCTGATATTTTGACTATAATATAAACATAAAAACCGTATTTTAAAGAAAATGTAATATATTTTAGCGTTTAAATTTGCGGAATCTCAAAGATGTGTTCTCTCTACTATAACGTTGAGGTCTTTTGGCAATGCAATAATATTTTTCGTACATTAGATACCCTCTAAACATGGTCCATTGACTTTGAACTCCTGTGCCGACTGTGAATATCAGAAGGTCTGAATAGCGAGGATTTTCAGTCTCCTTCTATCCTTTTCATTCCCCCCTCCCCCATTACTCCTGCTTCACAACATAAATAAAATCCCACGAAATAAGATAAACTGAATTTTAGGATTCTCGTACCGTGTGCACTAAAAAAAACAATGTTTTTTCTATTGATATATTTTTCTCTCTAAATTCCAGTTGCTTCATTTATTTAAAAATGCGTCGAAATATAGTCCCGACTCCAAAAGTTTGTTGCTGAAAAAAATGGGAAAATAATCGAAGTGCTTAGATTGAAAAAAAATTGGGTTACCAATTTACATTCACCAGTTTCCCGTTTGAACTATGAGTTTTAGGAGACCGTTATAATATGATAAGATCTAGAATGACGGCCGAGCACTGACAGTCTTTAATTTGATGGACATTAAAATGGTAAAAAAAACGTATACTTAAAAGATTTTTCTTCGAAATCATTTACCAAACTAACTCAGAGGAATTAAAAAAATCACAAAAATGGACTCGTTCAAGTGTGCTTGAATTTGATAATGATAATCCAGGGAAGGAATATGGGAAACGTGATAATGGAAGCAGATATACTCAGAAGAATAAACGAGTGCATTACGGATAGACATTGTCGTGAAATTAAAATTAACAAAATTTACAAACGAAATGGTTATATTGTGTTGTGTTTATTAAATTGAAGGCAAATAGTAAAACCGGTAGACGAGCTGCCTTGTGGCAAAACCTGCAGACAAGCTGCTTTTTGTCAGAACCTGCAGACAAGTTGCCTTGTGTCAGAACCTGCAGACAAGCTGCCTTGTGGCAGAACCTGCAGACAAGCTGCCTTGTGGCAGAACCTGCAGACAAGCTGCTTTGTGTCAGAACCTGCAGACAAGTTGCCTTGTGTCAGAACCCGCAGACAAGCTGCCTTATGGCAGAACCTACAGACAAGCTGCCTTGTGTCAGAACCTGCAGACCTGCAGACAAGCTGCCTTAAGGCAGAACCTGCAGACAAGCTGCCTTGTGGCAGAACCTGCAGACAAGCTGCCTTATGGCAGCACAGCGTGTTATTCTTACTTTTGTTGTTGTTGTCGTTATTATTAAAATTCTAGTAATGTCAATGTTTTATAATAAAAATTCATAACATTTTCCAGCGCTCTGAAATTGAGTCATTGATCGCTGTTTCTTGCAAATAGTAAAGTTCTTGAATCTCGTTAGAAACTGCTGACAGTTACTACCCTTCTACCCCAGTGAAGTGGGCACTAGGCAGTCTAGGCACTAGGAACTATAGGCAGGGGCTGCACTGCATCTTTGGTGGCAGGTAACATGATGTGCTTACAGAACGGTAAGCACCTAAGCCAAGTACGCATTTTATGTATTGCCTTGCAATTACGATTTTTGATCGACGTATATTTTTTGCAAGCTTTTGTTCATAAGATTTGTTTTCGGAAGCTGTGAAATCGATAACTTTACAATACCGGATCGATAGGCGTAACTACTTATGATTTTATACCGATTTCCCGAGCACGGTTGCACTATTGATATCCAGACCGATGTAGATGACGAAATAAAAAGAAATCGATAAAGATTATAATCGACATTCCTACATGTTAAAAATACTAATAAATAGACAATGTCGAATTGAGGTATTAACTTTAATGTACATTCGTATGTAGTACGCATGTAATTTTGCCAAAAATGTTTTTGTTAGTAGTTACATTCAAATACGCGTGTGTTTTTATATACCTTTATTGTATAGATTTCACCTGAGGTAGGTAAAAATATGTTTTTTTTTAAGACAGTGCCATCTGTTTAACAAACATGCTTTTTTAAAACAGCGCCATCTGTTGGACGTAAAAGCAAAACGCGCTATAGTTTCTCTATCTGCACAGACAAAGCCAGAGCAACGCATGGCGGAGTAAACTAGTAATTCATAAAAACTGACGCAATTTCGTTATTTGTTATTTTAAACGCAAAAAAAACATTTGCCGTACAATCTTGAAACAATGTTAATACTACCTACATATTTTAAAAGAATGCGATGAATCTTGAGGCTGCCGCGATAGCTCAGTTGCTAGAGCAGTCGCCCGGATAGTAGAAGATACCGACGTTCAAATTTCAGTCGCGGGAAAAACTTTATTTCCTTGTTTTCTTTTTAAAATTTATTAATTTAGTTTCAATATTTAATTGAATATCATAACACAATACGCTTTTTTATCTTGTGGCTATTGCCTACTTTGTATTTTTACATTTTCGTAATTATTTCAGACGGCAAAAGCTGTACCTTTGTTGCTCTTTTTTAAAAAAAATGTGTAACATATGTTGCATTGTATTGTACACATTGCGGTAGGGTCGGGTCGCGGGTCAATCGTCATTTATTTTATTACAACTCGATCGTTCCATACTATATTAAGTACGTTGGGCCAACGCATTGGGTCAAAGTTGGCGCCAATCTGCTAACGTGTGAATGCTGTTAGCGGGTTGACGCCAAGATCTTTTGATGCGTGCACGAAAAACCGATAATAATCGGTTGGTTGGCTAACGTTGGCGCGCAACGGCCAATATATCCAGAGTGGAAAATACTCTCCGTATCTCCCTGGTGTAAGACCACCATTCCAAATTTAAACTTGGCTAGCAATGGCTTTGGCCGTGTTTGGTAATCGGATCTGAATAGTTAGGTTCTCCCCCACCTTCCTTTCCCCTCCTCACTATATTCAGCCACACAACATGCTCCAATTGGGTATGCCATCGTTTCACTGCCTCCAGACGGTTGGAATCAGTTGGGACTCTTGTGTGATATTCACGTAAAAAATAATGAAAGTATTCCTGCACATGTTGGCCGCCCAAAGCGTTGGCATAACGTAAACTGACAGCTTAAGAGTAGAGAGAAATTGAGATAATCGGAAAAATATTTTCCCAGGAAACGAAATTTTGAAAATAAATTTATAAGTATTTGGTGGATTTTCCAAAATTTACGTAGATTTTAACATGTTTCGGTAGATTGGCAGATTTTTGCTGAAATTGGTAGATCTACCGAAATTTAGGTAGGAATGGCATCACTGGGTTGAATCAAAACCTCCTAGATCACAAGGCCGGGACACTTATTCAAATCAGCCTCCTAACTTGTATGGGACTTTACAGAAAACTTCATTTGATTTTTTTCAATTAATTCTTATTTATTAAAACATCATTGTAACAAATAAATTTTTAGAGGTTCTCATACAAGTTAGGAGGCTGATTTGATTCAGTGACTAGATCCGCAAAACAAGACAAAACTGACATAAATAATGCCGCCATGTTAAAAAAATCACAAAAATTCACGCGAGTTCAACATCGGATTTTTTGCCCATATGCTTTGGCTGTGTAGGTACCTATTGCGAGTATTGTAGTTTAGTTTTCCCTCGCGCCTCGAGTATCCATCTGCCGCCCGCCCAATTACTCGGCCCTTTGTCTGCGCTTTGGTCGCCCGCGTCACTGCGGTGAACAATCTTGCCGCCAGGGGGCGACGAACGGCGGGAAAAAATGCCATATGTCAAAATAATTTTTCGAGGTTTCTGCAGCAGTCGGAGGAGTTTCTCAGACAACGTCGCAATAAATAAATAACTTACTTCAACTACGTTATTATATAATACACTTATCAAACTCCATTGTACAACTTTCGGTAAATCATTATATCTATCATACTTCTTCATGTGCACCTTTTATTGCCCTATTAAATTAGTTGTTCTGTAAAACACCAAATATGGCGTAATAAAGGTTTGCTAAATACAAATATACTTTACAACAAACTCATATTTATTTTGATAAATATCACATTACTCTGTAAGTACTTTCATAGTACTAGTACTTGATTATGTATATTATATTATATGTACCTTGATTATGTAAATTAATACACAGCACAGTAACAGCGATCAAATTAAGAAACCCACCTAATATTTTCTTATATTGTAACTATAAATTGAATTAATCCAATATGTTATCATGTACCCTGATACAGTGTTCCTTAATTGCATATTATTATATGTACCTTGATAAAATTTATCAGGTGTTTTCATAAAAAAAAACTAATATACGGGTGTACAAATATATCTGAAAAAGTTTTTTTTTGATTACTTTGATAAATATATATGTACATATATAGACTATATTACTAGCGTAACTATTAATGTAAAGTATGGAAAAATAATTCATAACAGCAGCGTGTACAAATATTAACTAAACCAGGCAATTTGGCTGTCCTAAAACGGGAAAATTTCCTAGTTGGACAGCCAAAGCTTCCTTAATATGTATGTAATTATTTGTATCAAATAAATAAATAAAATAAATAAATAAAAATCTCAGCTACATATTTTTTACTATTGTTGTTACATACAGTCATTGAACTCCTTTGTACAACATAACTCTCCATGACAACTTATATCGTACCAGCGTATATAGTTCATACTCATTATGTACTATACACTTTTCTTATTGTTGTACTCCTGAACAAGTTACATATAACAATGTATACATCAACAATGTGTACTTCAAGGCGAAAATAAATAAATACATACATTATGTTCAATATCTGGTGTATTGGTGTATCAATATATGTAAAGAAACAATAAATAAAAAATTAAATATTCAATTAAGGTGGACTTAACACGTATAAACAAAGAATATCTTACATGCAGTACAAACTGATTATGGACTCTGTAAGGCTGTCCGAAAAGGTTGCTAAAGGAGAAAGCGCAACACGGTATAATTTCCCCAAAAATCAATCACGATAAAATAAACAAAAATGTACCTATACATGACATGCTTAAAAAACATCACATAGGCAACCTAAAATAGCTTTATGCAACTAAAGGGTTAAAAAAACTTTTGGAGACGGGTCTGCGATTTGTCCACAAATTAACATTCTGACGTCAGTGGCTTCGTCGTATTTTAAAACACAATAAACAGTCTATAGTGACTGTTTAATTTTGTAAGTTCTTTATTAATTAAATTCTGGATACAGTCGCCATCTATGGATTGTTTGAATAGTTAATTATTAGAAATGGTGTGAATCTGTGCTAACATTTTAGAGCTCTAATTTGTCGATAAACAGTTGCCTTTTTTTTCATTGTGTATATCAATCTGTCAATGGATTAGTATTTTTTGATCTATAAAGAGCCTGTTCCCAGTAAAAAAAGTGTTCTTTCCTTCAGAAATTTATTACAGTAAACAGTGTTTAGCTGTACAAGGGTCGGGTCCGTTATCAATAAATTGTTATTGTCAAAGTAGATATTATAAAAAGCATGTTTTGTGATTCAACGTAAAAAAGTTAAAATACGACAAAAGTGTTTCCAGTAAAGTCCAAAAACCAGAAAAATATACAGTGACTACGTAACCACCGATTTTGTTTTGAAAAATTCAACTTCGAACGAGATTTACTCGAAAATGAAATCTCAAAATCTCAATCGAATATAATGCGATTTTCTATTTTCCCGATTGCAGGTAGAGGTAATATGTACGAATACAGTAACAAATTCTAGACTGCTTTGTTTTCAACTTACATGGTCATTTAGATTTAATTTTTACACAAATTTAAGTAAAAAACATTAGAAAAAAAACTGAATCACCAAACACCGGAGCAGACGAAATGTACCTTTACCGCCCTGCTACGGAAGTAATAGTCCTATCAGGGATATGAATGAATTTTGTGTAACAGCTATTTATTTATTAATTTTCGGGAAATCGACAGTTTACAGTTAATCAGTTTTTTTACATAAGTATTATATGGCCAAAATAAAACCAATTATGGATTTCCTTCTTGTGACTTTACCTCTACTGAGACAGCATAATATGGAATAGGTAAATTAAATTTGTAAGAAAAGAATAAATTAAAAAATAATTATACAAGACAAAAGATTATATAAAACGAAAAATTTACAAAACAATACATTTATAGCCATGGAGAGAAGTTGTAGATATAAATCAAATCATAACAGAGATATAAACAATACACCTATAAAAATTATTCACAAACCATCAGAGAAATATTCTTTCATGGATCTCTTGTATTTGGTAAGTTCGCAACTGAAAATATCAACCTTGGATAATACGCTATTGAATAATTATGAATATATTACACAATAGAAATTCACCTTCACGCGTTGCTGTGGCTAAGTCTGTCTGTGCGAATAGAGAATCAATAGCGCCTGTTGCTTTTACGTCCAACAGATGATGATGTTTAAAAAAAGGATGTTTGTCCAACAGATGGCGATGTTTAAAAAAAAAACTCACTTTTATCTGTCACAGGTAACATCTATATAATATAGGCATATAAAACACACACGCGTATTCGAATGCAACGTGAATATTTTGAACAAACGAAAATAAACATTTTTATTTATATATATAGATATAACTAAGAATTTAACAAAAAAACCTGCCAAGCAAATAACAAAAAATCTAATCTAAAAATCATATTAATAATTATATTATTGTTGTTTTCAGTAATGTTGTTTTGAACTGCGTAATTGCGTGAAGTAATTGGGTTTCAAGAAGTAAGACTTTTGACAAAGCAAAGCCATGTTTTCGATTAGCCCGCGAAGGAATTCATCAGAAACGTGACAAGCATCCGAAAATAAATATCGTGATTTGGATTATCTTCGAAATGAGCAACACCTCACACCACCCACCACCCAACACCCTCCACCAGCCACCCGACACCCTCCGCCCACCTCTTCAAAAGGTTACCATCAGTATTCATTCTAAACAAAGTAAGTAATACATTAATACGATTTCTTAATGACGACGAAACTTATTTAAGAAAAAAATGTTGGTAAACATGTTGGGGTTCTGCCATACCCGTTTTAAGGTACATATATTTTACGCTGTAGAAGTGAGATCTCTGAGGCGTATGTTTGGTAAAACCATGTACGTTCGTGTGAGAAATGTGGAGATCCGCAAAGAATGCAAGCCTTTTGGCATATGAAGCGAATGAACGACGATAGCAGTGTAAGGAGAATATATGACGCAAATGTGAATGGTAAAGGACATGACACGATCAAGTGAACCAGATACTTGAGTTCTACTTGGTGTCAAGAGTCAGAATTATAGAAGAGTATGCATGAGACGACGATGATGAATATGAATGAGACAAGAAGTGTGTACCAAGATGAGTTGTTTGTCGGTCCGTCCTCTCCGCCTACCCCTGTGGAGAAACGGAATGATGGTTACTTAGTTAATTATTTAGCGGGTAAGATTTTAAAATTAGATTATAAAACATTTATATTTGGAATAAGAGTTGTCTGTTCGCTTGTTTTGAGGTAAAGTTTATGGACAAAAACATTCCTTACAATAAAACAATCAAAAACTTCTTTGACGGAAACTCGTAAATTTAACCAAAGAAAAATCTCAATTTATATTAACTGCGAAACAAAAAGCAATAAAGCTAAATTTTAACTTTCCCGGTCTAAATTTAAATGACAAATTGTCAAAAACTCCACTCTTACTACCCCGACCAAAGGAAATTCCAAAGCGGTGCTAAATTCCTTCATAACAAGATAACAACAGATTCTTATTATAAACAGAAATTTATTGGATAACCAACACCTCTGCCATAGATCACCCCAAGTGGTTCGTTAAGTTTGATGATTTAGTAGGGGTGCCCGGGTTTATCGGGTGAGATGTGTTCAGGATGTGCCTTTTCCACCAGCTACGTGGCATGCCAGATCGGGAGAGACTGGTTTGGGGAGACCTGACCCATCTACTCTCGACCCATCGACTTGTGCCGCAGTGGGAGGGATATATTCATAATATGTCCGTCGCTCCTAGACACACCGATCCATAGAAATTCATTTCATTAAAAAGAACCTCCACAAAGCATCCTAAAAGTTGAAATTATTTTCCTCGTGGCCTGTGTGGGGTTGATGTAGAAAAAAATCTATTTCTTCGAATAAAGTACTCTTTGTGTTCTAGTGTAATCGAATGAAATCATTATACCTACTAAGAAAAAAGAGAAATAAACTTATGATGTAGATACAAATATTCACCGATTTAGGAACTTATCCATAGAAAATTCTTATGAATCAGCGCCGACCTGTCAAAAATCACTGGATTGTCTGAGGTCTTGAGAAACCAGTTCCAATTTTAAAAACGACAATTAAAATAATTTTCTGTTTAAATATTATTCATATTTAAGGTAGGTACTTTATCGCTTGCCTGGATTCTTCACAAAATCACTTCCAATTTTAAAAAGACAATTTAATTTATTTAATTTGTAAGAAACAAACAGCTTTTATATAATATACAATTAAAGATATAAATATACAAGTTAACTGAAGTCAAGCCACAGAAATTTCTTATGTTAAAGTGCATTAAAAATGAAGTTTTAGTATCTTAAAATTAATTTGGTGTTAGGAAAGTGAGAGGAAGGGGAAAATAGGAAGAGGATAGGAGATGCTCCCGATACATTCCATACTCTTATATTAATAATCGATCGTACGCATTACTTTAAAGCAAATCCTAGTTCAAGTGTTCATAGAACACACGCAAAACCGTAATTAGTATTCAATTTCATTTTGTATATTAATTTCGGTTTTTGGTGCATGAGTAAGTAAGCAATGTGAAATATTCTTGCATGTGTAACATTATTCATGTTTAATGAATTTTAATTTTCAAAATTGTCAAAACTACTTATCACACCAGACAAGCGAAAAAGTAGGCACCAACAAAAATTATTTTACGAATGAATAATTCTTTATTCAAAATAGTATTTGTTTTGTTAAAATGCTTGCCAGATGCTTAGATGAATTAATAGAGTGAAGATACGTTACCGACAATTTGGGTGGCGGGTATGGGTACCGCCGCCCCGGAAACCATTTATTGGATAACAAACACCTCTGCCATAGATCACTCAAAGTGGTTCGCTACGTTTGGTGACTTAGCAGGGGTGCCCAGATTCATAGGTTTAGGTCTTGGCGGTGGATGTTACTTCTCACCAGCTGCGTGGCGTGCCGGAGAGGCCGGTTTAAGTTAAAAGTATAACTTTGACCTCCCCAACTGGACTCTCTCGACCTATGGTCTTACTATGGTCTTTTTCCTTCCCAGGACTTCCTCTCCCTCTTCTCCTTAAAAATACCCTTCACAAGATGACATGTACGCTGAGGGAAATTATTTTCCTCAACCCCAAAATCCTACAATCATAATATCCCGTGATTTTTCTTAGATCTGTGCCAGTGTTTATCCGATAAAATATTGCAAAAGTTAACGAGCTTAATTTTTTTTCGAGTTAAAAGATGAAAATTGAATGGCTTCGTTTTCCAGTGAAAACTACTTAGGTATACATTATTTTCTCGTTACGTTTATTGGTTATGTTTCTAATAATGTAAAGAAAAGTTTTCATATTTAAAATTAAATATTCCAATAATCCTATGAAAATTGCCTATAAGCTGGAGCACACAATACAAAACGTTGAGTGGCTTCAATCTTCAATATGTAATCTTCAATGATTATAATGTGTCTTACAATTTTTTTACTAACTGGTTTTAAAGATTTTTGTTTTTAATAATTTTTATTTTAAATTTACGTAAAAATGTATTATTTAAGAAAAATTGTTCATTTTAATATGTTATTAAATAAATTCGTAAAGGATAATTACATACAGGGTTTTCCAATAAGAGGTGTTATTTTGATATTCAATAGCGCCGTCTTGTTGAAAGTAAACGTTGTCCAGATCAATACCATCCAATTCCGCCCATAAAAAATCATCTCTCGATAGCGCAATCCATTCATCGTAACTGTTGCTCCAGCCTCATTTTCGAAAAAGTAAGGTCCAATGACTCCGCTGGACCATAAACCGCATCAAACAGTCACACGTTGAGGATAGAAAGGCTTTTCAACAATAACTCTTGGGTTTTCCGAGCCCTAGATGCGACAATTTTGCTTGTTGACGAAGCCACCGAGGTGGAAATGGGCCTCATTACTCAAGATGATTTGCATTTGATTCACTCAAGTGAATTTTAATAATTTCATTGCGTTGTTGAAGCGTGTATCGTTCCATTTTTATTAATGGCGTAGTTTCTACTTATCAAATGTTAAAAATAACAGCTTCAAAAGTAACATCTACCGTAATAGCGGGCTATTCAAAATAACACCTCTTATTGGATAACCTGTACATATAAACAGTGCGTGTTTCGTAACGCTATTAGTCCCCGTGGATTTGTTTTGTTCTCATCAATCGCAGAACCAGTATTCAAACCTTAATTTTTGAATCTGTACAATGACTGCTCGATCGCCGCCTGCAAAGAGTGCTCAAGTACTCCTTGCTTCACGATATAGTTGAACGTAGCCGCCTTGAAAAGCATAATTATTTCATGTGTTGATTGCCGAGGGGTATTAGTGTTTTAACGTGCCTTGTGATCTGATATGAACTGGACTTGACTTGTCATCATAGTATGGACCCCACTAAAATCCCCACAAGAGAGGACCATAGCTGCCGTGAGTACGCTTTATTGTGTAATACTCTGTCTGATGTGGGGCATTCAAATCTGGATCGGGGATCAGTCATTCAGCAGAGAGGAGAATCAATTTAATTTTCTCTGACCCGTGAGTTGAACCAAACAACCACGTTACCTTTTAGAGTGTATCAACTATCCTAGTAGTAAAAGAGAGATCTCGTAGGCAGCTTCATTGATGCTAAATATGTCGATATCCGAATTGATTCAGTTCAATAACAAGATTGCTCGTCCCACCAATGGCTTGACCATTGGCAAGTTAGTACTGCAGGCTGGGATATAAGAGAGTCTACACGGAGAAAATTAAATGATATAAAATATTGCAAATTATTCGTATTCCTGTTAAAAACGGGACTGCAGGTACGAAGGTGAATGAATTGATAGATTTCCTAATAAACTACGAGTAAAAAACGAATGTTCATAAAGATTATAATACTTTCACATTTCGTCATTATATAATAACAGGATAAAGGCAGCTGCATGAACACGTGTTCCGATAAATTAGTAAAGTACTAATAGTTTATTAGGGAATGGCCTGCTCACTTTTTACAGGATTTTAATAAATCAGCAATACTAATTTTTCTTCATGTTTGCTGTCGGTGACGGAAATAACCATCGGCAACATAGAAATAAATTTTCTCCATGATAGTCTAGTTCTCAAACTAGGAGTCTGAAGATATGTGTAGCAACCTATACATCTGTTCTGACCCGTAGATGGTTCATTCCAAGCATATCCAAAATAAAGTCAGTAGGATAGAGCCAAGGGTAGTAGACATATTCTCCCATGTAGAGAAATGTCAGAAATTTCTTCTGAACTCTCTCTAACACAAGGGAATATTTTATCTTGTATGGTTTTCAAATTACCGACCCACATTGAATAAAATTGTAACTGGCTATCAGAAAAATTCCTTGCAGTGCATAGAAAAACACCCAGCGTTCTCAATGAAGTGTTACAAGTCATGTGAGAATGAAATGTCAGCCTTTTATCAAACATGATTAATATGAGAGTGTCTATATTTGACTTAAAATTGCCAAATAATAGTCAATCTCTCTTAGGAAGTCATGTACATACCACGATACAATTGATGTCAAAATACAATACAATTTTATACAGCAAATCTCTTCTTTCTTGGTCCTTCAGACAGAGCTTTTTGTCTACACCTTCAGGTTTAATAATTGTGCTTTTAAATTTATTCATGCATGACCCCATTGTTTTTTCAACTTTGATGTTTTTTGTTTAATTATACAAAACATAAAAGGAATGGTGAATTTACATAAAATAAAATAAATAAACAAAAGTTTCGGGATGAACCATTGTCTAATAAAGGGTATGAAAGCATACCTATTGTGCAGAATGGCTAATGATAAATTGAATTTGAATTGAATTCATGAAAAATATATTGTGTGCTTTTTTGAGGTATTTATTTTGGGGTGTTAATCCAACGTTTTGTCCGCCTTGAATTGTTCATTGTCTGGGCAGATTTGATGAACGTATTTGTGGAAAAGTTGACTCAAGAAACAGGAGGAACAATCTCAAAGACGATGTGTTACGACTGTCAGCGCCTTGGCAAGTCGGCGCCCGGAGCGGACTGCTCCAATTATTACCAGTGAAAAATCACAGGATTTTATAATTGTAGGATTTGTGAAACTGAATTTTTATGCAAAAAATAAATCAAAAGAAGGACTGCAGAGTGAGCAAAAAAAACGCGAAAATGTACTGATTTATTGGTAGGTACTATGTCGCTTGTCTTAATTGTTGACACAGTCAGTTCCATTTTAGAAAACGTACTGATTTATTGGTAGGTACTATGTCGCTTGTCTTAATTGTTGACACAATCAGTTCCATTTTAGAAAACGAGGCTTTAATTCAAAACAAATCCAAGTTCATTGAACCAGAGTTATAATTACTGACTGAGTGACAGACCCACAACCGAATTTAGTATTGCTAATTTTGAAAAATAATAATGTAAGTAGGTGTTTTATTTATATCGGAGTTTCTCTCTAAATATTATTTTCTCAAAATAAGCGAAAAAGGTGTGCAACATCGTTATAATTCTATATTAAGCAATTTAATTCTTAGCAAGTGTTAATCATACGTGTGCTGTTCAATCTGAACTTCAATTCAATTTTGCCTCAATACAGGTTCGCCTAGTGAGGCAGGTTATGCACAACCTAAAATATAGTATATTATGCCATTTCTATATAACACTCTTACATTCATATATATTTTTTCTTATATTAGAAACTGCCGTATTATTGTAACATTATTCTTTCAACAATTTCATTGGTTCTAACTGACATATAATTATACAACTTACTAATGATATATTATATATATTCTGTAATTTTTTGATGAAATAAAAAAAAAAAAAAATCATTTTATTGTTTGATAAATCGCGCTGTTAACACTATATTGCTGCAATAACGGTAAATGGTAATTGAATATTTCAGACTTTACCGTAAATAATAATATAAGTCTACGGGTTATTTTTAAACAGCGTCGTTTAGTGAAAACCCCTATGAAGGGAGCTTTAATGTTGAACTTAAAACCAATATTACAAGCTAAAACCTATAACTAATGACTTACGACTAACATAACTTACTAAATTAGACTGACTTACGTGTACATTGTATAACCAGCAATGTCAATGTTAACTTTGTAGGCGGCCAAATGAGTAACAATATAATTAACGAACGGAATAACTATTTTGGGTCAAATTTCCATATTCAGCTTACTTCTTTTAAACTAATTAACTAACTAACTAATCATCGTGCCGTTTCTCCGCAGAGGCATGCAGAGAGGACGGACCCCCAAACAACTCAGTCTTGGCACACACTCCTTGCCTGATTCACATTCAAACATCGTCTCATACATACTCTTATATTATTCTATAGAAAATCGACCACCATAATACGGGCATGTGCTTAGCATGGTGGTCGAAAAAACCTCAATGCATGTAACAAACAATTCAATGAATAAAGAAACTTAAAATTAAAAAAAATCTGACTCTTGACATGGCCCGACTCTAGTATCTAATTCACTTGATCGTGCCATGTCTTCCTCGGGCGTCACCGACTTCTGCTACTATTTTCATTTGCATCATATATCCTCCTTACACTCCTTTCTTTGCTCATTCGCTCTAATCATCTAAGCGTCACTTACTCATTACTCATTACGCTTACATCAGCCTTGAACTCTTTGCGGATCTCCACATTTCTCACACGATCTTACGACTAAGAAATTAATGTGTATCAAGATGATGCACATGATAAGTATAACTCACAAACCAATGTCGTTTCAATTAAATACAAGTCTAATAATAACAATAAAGATTTAAAATTTCTGTATATATAATAATAATGCTGAAAATATTAACTGAATACTTAAACATATAAATAAATAAAAAACTAATATAATAACACAGCCTTCATACACACAAGCAAGGTTTTATTATGGTGGAACATCTTAAATATAATATTATTTGAAATGATTACTGTGTATATTGTAACAGATTTTTTGTAACATTTTTTTTAATAAACACATAGAAAAAAACTGATACTAATTAATTTTATATCCAAGAATAGTGAAAGATCAAAAAACTTTCATAATTTTCTGATCCCATCCATATTTATTTATTCATCTTTTGCGTAAAACTATCATGCACCAATATATTACATTTTAACGACGATCACATTTTAATTATTTATGATGAACGTATTACTAAAATCTGAAATGTTTCAAAAAGGATGGTTACGGACACAAGTTATATATATTTAAGATTAATAAAAACAGGAACTTACCACTAAAATATTTTATGTAAAACGGCTTAAAAATTTTATATAACGTTTTTCAGCTACAAAATTAGCGGTAAACACCAGATTTTATTTAACTAGATTATCAATTAATAACTTCCCGAGAAATCCCTCTAAAAGCATTTGGAATTTTAGTAATTCGTTTATCAGATATAATTAAAATAAACCCCACGGAAAGATAGATTTTCTAGGCTTGTAAGGACAAAGTCGACCGTAGGAGACCGTATAGACCGTGTAATGGCTATCCATTAACCGGTGTAATGGATAGCCATTACACCGGGCCGCGCACCTAATATTGTTTTTACACGACTTCACCACTCGTGTCAGAATTACAATTATTTTAGATATTTGATAGGGGATGATCAACCGCATCAATATTTTTTCCAATGCATCTGTGCTGCGCGTCGCATTTTTTGTGAATGACTGTTTCATTTTTTGTCGTTAAGATTCTGGATTTATTTTAGGGTATTGTCTCGTCTTAAGCAGTTAATGGGCGCTCTGTTAATTAGCGAGTTCTGATATGCAAAAGTCCTCTCTTTCGGAATATAAAAAAAGTGCATGGGACATGCCAGTAGTATACGTGTTAAGCACTATATATATTAAAAAAAATATATATATTTATATTTATGTATAAGTGTTCACTAGTATCTAGTTTCTTACTGACTCCCAGCAGTGGAATTTTTATGTAGTGTAATATAAAAAATAGAGTCGGTCAATCGAAAAATTACAAGGCCAGCCATTCGTAAAACCCGTCAGTGACGGCCAAGTGCCCTATTCCACGCCCCATCTATTATTAAACAGCCCCCGGACCCCGGCACACACGTGTATCTAATGTTAAGGTCTAACAGAATATGACATTCACCCTGAAAATAAAATATATCGGTGTGTGTTCACATTTCACGGTTCTATGGATAAATGTAATAATATCTCTTCCTTATTTTATTTCTTTTTTTGATTTGTTTATAATCTAACAATCTTATTCTTATTACCTACTAGCTGTATCTGACCACGTGTTTCTGGGGCTCAGTCTGTCTGTGCAGATAGAGAAACGATAGCGCGTGTTGATTTTACGTCCAACAGATGGCGCTGTTTTCATAAAAACACACGCGTATTCGAATGCAGTGAAGGACTTTTAAAGATTTAAGGTTTTGAACAAACCTACATTAACATTTTTATTTATTTAAATAAGAATCACACGAATTTTCGGTGATAATTTCGCAAAGTGGAATTACTTGTAATTTAAAAATATCTCTGGACAAAAAATAATGATCATATCAGGTTCACAAAAAACGCATTTGTTAAATTCTTTTCTTTAACTTATCCCAATTAACAGGTCATAATATATAATATTTTTGGCGTATTTTTCAGAAATTCAATCAGATCAGCAAATAGCGTTGAAGTATTGACTTTACTTAACTATATAATATTTATTGAGTTTTCTAAGTAATCAGTTATTATAATACGATGGGTTAGTAGTATACTTGGTACCTGAAAATGATTAACGGCTACAACAAAACTAAATGCCAAAAACCACATCAATTATTATGTCTAAATACCGGTCCAGAGGGTTAACGTGCGTAACACGGCATAAACATATTTTTCTTCCCACTGTAATTGCAATTCGAAACATTGAACAAGGAAGCATGAAACGCAACAGGGCTTTTAATAACCGAAAAAATAATCACGACAAGTTATCAGGCTTTTTCATCAATAATTACTTTATGGCACTATTTTAATTTAATGTAACAAGTTTTAACATAACTGCAATAAAGGGAAAAAACTAGATAAGTTAGAACCACTAGAAATAACCCGCCAAAAGAGATCCTAACAAAAAATAAAAGAACATGCCAAGTCCCCGCTCATATATCTATTAGAATATCATCACATGTTCTAAAAATAAATGTAAAAATTTCACATTCCAATGTAAAGTCTAACATAACAGATATAAATCAAAAACATCATGTTACCTAGAAGAAATTATAATACTAATTTCCAGAATGTGGCTGAATTTAAACGGGCTTTAAA
Source organism: Hesperophylax consimilis (assembly GCF_061612785.1). Lineage (NCBI taxonomy): Eukaryota > Metazoa > Arthropoda > Insecta > Trichoptera > Limnephilidae > Hesperophylax > Hesperophylax consimilis. The sequence goes on from NC_142842.1 coordinate 36,856,465, forward strand.
AACTAAAAACAAGAAACAGAACAAGACACTGGAAAATAAAAAGATAACGGTCACAACTAGAATTAAATAAGTTGTTCCCAAATATTTAATTAGACTAAAAAAAGTCATCAATATTTATTCGTTAAATAAAAATCTAGGTTACAAACCAATTTCAGTAGAAACTTTGTAAACATTTAAAAAGTAATATGGTATATGGTATATATAGTACCAAAAATATGGAGAAAACTAGTTGCAAGATGATATCGTTAATTCTGAATTTGAAATATGAGATCGACAAATATTACGTTTAATAAATAGATCCCTATGGTCGAGTGGCTTAAGACGCTGTCCTATACCTTATCTTTTTTATTTTCTTTGTCTTGTTCTGTTTCATGTTTGGTTTGAATTTATTAGTATTATTTTCTTCTTCAATGACCTTCAAAATAAGTCAAATAAATTATTACGAGTAGTTTTGTGGGAGAAGAAATGATCTTTTCAAAGTTAAATGATTTTGTTACTGTCAAACAAAGTAACTGCAAGTTATAATAAATTTTTCGTTTATTAATACAATTAATATTTACTTTGTTTTTACTAACGCCATAATAATGAACGTGTTTTTTTTTTAATTTTTACGCCGTTAAACAACCATTAATGTTGATTCTTTATCAGTTATGTGAATTTAAAAAAAAACAGTTTTAGTAAGGTTAGTATTTATTAAGGCACCGTATTATATCTCCGTTATATTACTATAAATCGCATCCTATTTTGTAGAATGCATGAATCTAGATTTGACGGTTTATGGAAAATATAACCAATTCTTTTGAAAAAGAGGTCGTACCCTTCTAACAACCTAAAATGTAAAGTTCTGCCATCTTGATGCTTTCAATTTTACTACACACAGAGCCGGATTTAATAAACTAAAGGAGCCACCGAAATGTTTAGAGTTCCACGTCATTAACTTATGTTCCTAAGCAAATAAATTCAAAGATATATTTAAAAACTTCCGAGTCTACAGGGTAAAAAACCGAAATTTAAAAAATATTTTACTTAAAATTAAAAAAAAATATCTGAACACTCCACTGCACAACATAAATACTCAACCAGAGCAATACGCCAAAATATACTGGTTACCCCCAGTTTGAACACATCTTTTGGACAGAAAAATATTAAATTCTATGCTACGAAATTATACAATGCTCTACCAAATCAAACAAAAAAAATAACGGAAATGAATGCACTTACAAAAAAAGTAAAAACATGGCTGAGAGAACAAAGGGATATTCAACTTACAATCATTATGAAGACGATATAAAGACAAATGAAACTAAATATAAAAGTTTAAGAACTACTGGCCGCCTCAGAACAGGAAACCCTAGTGAGGAGGACTGTGGAAAAAATAATTATATTTTATACCTAAATCATGTACAAACTTTGCAATTGTAATTAAAAAAACGGTTTTGATGTGAAATAAAGCTGTTCTGAAATAATTTCAGTAGCTAGCGACAACTAATATTTAAAAAAAACCTTTCAGAAGGTGATTCTTTAGAAGAGACTGAGGTTATTATATCATTATTGGCCAGTTATTTCATAAAACTGAAATATTAAAAGAACTTTAATAGAACCTTCACAGAACTTGAAAATCAACTTTGAAATATGATGAATTGTTCAAATTCGGTGAAACAACCCGTCCTAAAATAAATCCAGAATCTTAACGACTTAAGTGAAGCAGTCTTGCACAAAAATAGATGACGCGCAGTCCTGGTGTATTGGACAAACCTGCGGTTGAATTTGTCCTAGCAGGCCTAGAAACTCTATCTTTCCGTCATGTTTTTATTAATCTCAAATATAAATAACTTGCACCCATATATATCCCTCTAAAAATATTTGAGATTTTAGTAATACGTTCATCAGAAATAATAAAAATGTGAGCGTAGAGCAAACCCCCGTTAGTAGTCGGATGTCGCCTTAACAAATGACGGAACCTCCGTGCTGCATATAATAATTATGAAATTTGATTTGAACAATATGTAAGTACCTATCAGCTTTACTTCCAGAACTTGTCTGAAATCACAAGCTTCCCTTTATCGATGTTTTCTGATTTTTCAGTCTAAAAATACGAAACAAATTTAAAAGTGTCTTATTTTTTGATAGTTAAGTAGCTATTTTAATGTGTTCAAGATGGAAATGAAAGGCTTCGAGTTGAAATTGTAATGTTCTTAAACCAGTCCAGCAGGACTCTCTCGACCCATCGCCTTACAGGGATGTAAGGGCTGGATTCATAGTTGGTTAATCCTGGACACACTGACCCCCTGATTCCTACCCATCCCTCATACATTTTTCCTTCACAGTTTTTTGTGTTGACAGAGGATTGTACCTTCCTACCCAGGGACTTGAGTCAACCGCACTAAAAACCTCGCCTAATGTCGATCGGGTAAGATTGACAGTTATTTAATATATTAACTGCTATAATGTCATACAATTTCAAAGAAATACGTGTAAGTCCACATGTGTGCACGTAATTACCGCCAAAATTGATTAAATGCCAAGTTTCAACTCAGTATGTTGGGATTAAAAAAGGTTCCTTCATTCATTATTAAAAATATCATATCATATTTAAAAATACAGGAAAGCCGTGCAATTTTCACGATTCTGTTCAAGATTTTTTGCTGAATCAGAAAACTTTTTATTTTATTGCTAAGAAGGAATACAAAATGCCTTCAAGATGTTGCTGAAAATTTGCTTCGTCTTATTTTTTTGGTCAACAAAAGAGTTATGTAGGTTAGGGTGGTTCTCTATTTGTATAGCTGCCAACCTTATCGCAGGTAAATCCGGCCCTGGCTACATGATTTAATGTTTGTACTGTACCATTTCAGCTTTATGCCCGAGAAACCTTCTGCCTTATGGACTAAGGGTGTGGAACGAGAATACAAATATAAGAGATATCTCTCCGGAATAGCCCGACTCGGGGTCTCTGAAGGAAGGCTCGCTCTCCCTCGGGGGTCCTTACGGTTGAATAGATGCAAGGGATAAGGATCTAATCTCAAGGCACATAAACCCAGATTGAACGTTCATTTTTTAAAATTACGCGCTCGTATTTTTTTAATGGGTACTGCATTTATAGCTTTTAGTAAAGGCTAAATCCTTTTTGCGAAAAGTGAGAAAAGAAGGTTGGCTGTCGTAGTAATTCCAGGCAGAAAATTATATTCAAGTATCATGAAGTTGTCAAATGATGGTTGCATTTGTGTTTCTAACACAAGCATACAAACTTATTGTTAAATAGAGAAGATTCTAGTTAAACCATCCAAGACATTACAGTAGTCAATATACGAAATAATTGTCGGTCCTACCCGATAGGAATTTTACGAGGTTGTTAGCGTGGTTGACTCTAGTCCCTGAGAAGAAAGGTACACTCCTTAGACAAACCGAAAAAAAAATTGAAAAGAGATTGTGAAATAAATTAATTACAATATATTTTTTTTTGTTTTTTACAGGTTGATTTTGTAATGGTACACTGAAACTACGACTAAATTTTTCATATTTATAAGGGATAAGGCTATTGCTGTTTATTTTATAGAGAAATAATCTTTTCAACGTGTTTTTTTACAAAATTTGGATATGTGGAGTGATAAAGGTAGTAAGGAAAGGAGGTGGAGAAGAGGAAGTACCTGGCTATTCAGATCTGGTCACCAAACACAATTAAAGTCATTTTAAGCAATATTTTAATTCTGAATGGTAATCTTTAACCAGGGCGATACTTAAAGAATCTACCACACTACACAACATGCCGCAAATACACTAAATATTAATTTAATTTAATAAATAAATTGTGATATAGCACAAATTAAATGACTAAATAAATTACTTGCGCACGCCGCGATGTAAGAATCTTTTTCAGAGAATAAGAAGTTCGGTGAAATTAATTTCTTTCTTTCTCTTCCAAAAATATGAAAAAGGTAATAAAACTTTCCTGGTTTCCTATTTTGCGGGATAATATCAAAACATCTTCAACGAAATGAAAATTTAATATAAGCCTTATTAGTGAAATTAATTAGTTACGAAAAAAATTTTCCCCCGTTTGCTTTGTCTCGAAAATAAAACCATATATTACTGTTTTTTCTTTGGTCCCATAATGTCAAAGTTAATTTTGTAAATGTAGGCATGTGATTTTTTCCATTAATTATATTTTAAGCGCAAACACTGACTCTTTCTCAAAACAAACTAACCTACATGCCGTTTCCCTTAAGGGTAGGCATAGAGGATGGACCGCCAAACAACTTGGTCTTGGAACACACTCCTTGCCTCATTCATATGCACACATCTTCTCATACATAACCTTCTATTATTTTGACTCTTGACATGGCCTGACTCAAGTATTTGTGTCATGTCTTCCTCGGGTCTTCGCGACTACGTATACCATTCCCATTACCATCATATTTTATCTTTACACGCCTTTATTTATTCATTCAAACGTTCCTTTATTAATCTTATTAATTACGTTTACACGAACAAGGTTTTATCACAAATATGGCTCTCTGTAGTGATCTTATTTTTAAAGCATTCAGTCTACTTTTACCCTTCCAAGTCTCACTGCCATACATCAGGATAGGTACCAGCACTCTATTGTGGACTAATGGCTTCGCTCCTTTATATTGATATTAACCTCACAAACTCCACGTGCAGTTGTACTATATTGGGCATGTAACACGATTAACTGAGTACCATTAATATCCCAATATCATCGATTGGCTACTTTAGACAAGATAAAAATAAAGTGTTTGTACATATATGAGATGGGCTGATGAAATAAAGACAACTTTCAGCCTGAGATGGATTTTCTGGCAGTGAAATCTAATATTGACACTGTCTAGAACAAAGAAAAAAATAAGAAAGTATTCTTTTAAATATATTTTTTATTAATGACAATATAATTAAATGACATTTTAATAAGATATGTAAGATGTGAACATAAACAAAGATTAGCCACCTCTGCATAGAAACTTTATAATATTTTCTCGCAAGATTTTTTCCGATTTAAGATAATAAGCCGTATATATTATGTATTTATGACCCAATTGAATAAAAATATCTATTATTTTTAAGTAACTAGTTATAAGTCTTAGTTGAAGTCACTCGCCATAAATTTTAGACGTAAGTCACTTGAACACTCAATAGTTAGTTGCCAACTATAAGTCTTAGTTAGTCACTAGTATACCTTAGTAGTAAGTTGCCTAGTTAAGTATTATACTATAAATTAAGTTGTAAAATGCCCTTGGGGTTATTTTCCCTCGACAAAGCAGCTATAGAAACAATCTAACCAATTAGTTGCTAACTATAAGCCGTAGTTACCAATTTATCTTAGTTTTAAGTCGTTAGCAATAAATTTTAGCTGTAAGTTATTAATTAAAGGTTATATGAATTAAGTTGTAAAGTACAATCGAGCTTATTTTACCACGAAAACGTCGCTTAGAAATAATCTAAATAATATTATAATTACGTTAAATAAAAAAATTACAAAAACGACGTATAGTTGGTGGGTATTCCGGATTGACATTTAATCAAATATGGATTAGCTCCTCCTGGCGGTGAAATCTGAAACTGAAATGTTAAATAGCTCGAGAAATGTAGGACTACATTGACAACTCCTCACGGAAAAGCAATCAGCGGAAGAGAATGAATGTCACATTGACATTTCGCATTGCTTGGCAAATCCCAAGATAATGAAACAAGGTACCTACTCAAGGGGCTGGTTAGTGGTTATAAGTTATTTCATAATACGTCGATACCTACCCACGTTAAAGGGAAAAATAATGGGATATTGTATAAATTAAATCTAGTCGATGACGCTTTTTTGAAAATGGAAAAGCGCAGACCGTGTAACGTGTAAGAAATTTAAGCAAATGAAATTATACAAATGAAATTTAAACAAAAGAAATACATATTTCAAATATTTTCAGAGTGGAAGATACTCTCAATGTAAGACCACCATATAGAATTGAAAGGTTGCTTGAAATGACTTTGGCCGTGTTTGGTGACTAGATCTAAATATATAGGTACCTTCCTCCTCCCCGTCTCCTTCCCTTCCCCACTTCTTTCAGCCTCGTAACATACCCCAATTGGGGATGCCACAGTTTCACTGGCTCCAGGCGGTTGGGAGAAGTTGGAACTCTTGTGCGGTTTCACATAAAATAAAAAAATTCAAATAAAATAATTTTCTATTAACATAATAATATTGTACATACTTGAACGAATTCTCGACACAATAAGTTACAATTTTGAACATGAAGATTAAATTCGAAACAAATCTGAGTTCATTGAACCAGAGTTACAATCACTCATAGACCGACCCACAACCGAGATTAGTATTATTGATTACTAAGATATCATTATGAACCGCTTCAATTTTGCAGGTGTTGTTCCGTTCATTCTATAGTATACTTTGAGGTAATCAATGAGCAGCGCCATTTTAAATGTTTGACAGCTAATTTGCTTGATAGCTAATCACAATTTGTTCAAAAGTTGCAAAATGTACCGAGAAGCGGCGTTTAACAGAGACCGTTCGAATGTCGAGAAATCAAAATGGCGCTGATCTAGATTTGTTTGCCATCAAATAATGTGACGAGAGTTTGAAACTCTTCAAAAATTATTATTCTGTGTGGGTTACCTGAATATATTTCTTTTACCATCATTGCTACATAGTATTATTTTAATTATGGCAGTCTTCTTAGGTTGATGCAACTACATATATCTTCCTTTAACATATGTTCCTGCATTCCTCCACCCAAATTACCTGACCCTGTCTGATAGTCTGGAGTACCTAGATACCATCAGGAGTGAAATTGCAACAATTCACCATACATCACCTATGTTTAGAAAACCGTGAACAAGTCTCTTCAGTGCGTTTAATTCGAGTATGTTACGAAAACTTGTGCAATGTCCTTCGAGCCCATAATATTGATCGAAAGACCAATGGTAAGTCAGATTCCTCTTCCAATTATAACTGTAAATCACAGCTACCCCAATAGTTGGGTCCATTAAATACAATATTGATTACAATAAGTGCAATAAGTCTACAAACTCATTCGCATACAATATTTCCGACTCGATATGACCTTAAGTTGTGGGTAATCCTAAAAACGTGGGAGTGTATAGTAATTTAAGGTTTGGGGGAGTTACAGATTAACTTTATGCAAACAAGACTAATTAATGAACTTGTGAATTTAATTAAACCAACGAACTCTGTTGAAATTTAGTAAACACATTCTTAACCCTAAAGTAGTCGCGCCTTTCCGTAAAACATGAGTAGTCGCGTGGGAAGCATTTTGCCGCCCATATTATATTTTTTGAACATTTTTAGTGAAGAAAATTTATAAAAGGATCTGAAGTAAAAATAAACGTTTAAAAGTTTTAACATTTATTCCAATAACTCTATCCAATTTTGGGTTTTGATCATCTTTGGGATAAATTGCTTACAATAGATCATATTACCTTGACCTATGTAAAATGAAAATAAGCTAAAAATTACCACAAATTTATATGTTATCAGTGTTATCACTATCTCCATCATATATTTCGGTGAAACAGTCTTGACTCACGTACAATGCTCGTTACACAGTATCTTTGCACATACATTTAGTCCGAAAATGGGTGCAATGTACGCGCAATTTATCTTTTTATTTAAATAAAAGAAGAAATGAGTTACAAAATACGGAAAAACTATTACAACATTATATTTACATCGAAATAAGAGCAAATTCAATAAAAAATCAATTCATTTTAGCATTCTTATGTATGTGTACATAAGTAAATACGTGTACCTTCACGAGCAACCTTTTCTTCCATCCACAACCTTTTCTTCCGGCGGTCGCTCATACTGGTAGGTGATATAACTTATAACACAGGTAGGTGAGGAACGGAGGGGCAGCTACTAGGACGCTTGACTTCGACGAGTGCATAGCTTACAAAATAATTACATTTATTTGCAGAGGGCGGCAAAATGCTCATAGCGCAAACGCTCTGCGGTTAAAGCTGACGTTCATCAAAAGATATAATTTTTATAACACGCTTCAACTTCATAATGTAAGTTCAAAGTGCATTTTCACAGCATACCCAGTCAGACAAAATTAAAAGTTATGGAGCCTGGTTATCAAAGGAAGCCAGTTTTATAAATCAGTTCTGATAACAACACTGATTTATATTCAAGTATGGCTAAGCAGGAATGTTACGGGTTCTCGTAACCTTTTACGGGGTTTTACGGGTTGACAAGATTAGCACATAATCCGTATATACATATAGGTCGTAAGCATAGATATCACCAATATTCTATATTACACGTGTTGGTGACCGTCGGTAGAGACAAATAAAGAGATTGTAGTATCGCAGTTACTGTATAGTGTGACAGTATTGTTGTTTCAGTGTGCATCACAATGAGATGAATATAGGTCACAACACGGTGGTTTTAACATGTGAATTCGGCTCGAAAGCGCACGCCTTGTAAAGCCGGGAATGTTCCAGAAGTCGTAAGTAGACTGGCGCGCTTTCGTCAGGAGTCCCTAAATTTCAAAGCGTAATGCGCGCTACCCACACTGAACGTCTCGAACGTTCTAGTAGCGTGCCGCTACACACATTTTCAATATAGGTCGGTATTTCAGTTGTTTTTTAAGCTCGGCTTGTGAGGTATTTATGTCCGTCAAGTTGCTCTCTGGTAGGAGTAGTAGAAGCCCTGGCAAGATATACGCAGTGATACCATTACTAAAATGACTGATTTACCGGCTCTATGATTTTAATAGTGTCCAAACCTTACTTATCTCTTTAACTAAAGTAACTTTTGTACAAATAAATTTGAGATGTCAGAAGTAAAATAAGTTAACATAATGTGAACCTGTGAACTGTGGACCAAGTGAATCACTCCTGAACAATACTGACCACCAGATTCCTACCCATCCCTCATACCCTTTTCCTTACACAATCTTCCTCTACTTCATTTCCTTAAAAAACCCTCCCCAAAGCATACTAAAATATGGTCTTGAGGAAAATAAGCTATACGGCGTTTGGTTCCTTGGAACGGGCAATTTGCCTAGTCAGGAACCAATAATTTCGACCTGATAAGGAACAATAATCTATAGGTAATAACTAAAAATATTTTAATTATATCTTGTATCATATTGTACTGTGTGTAAATCTAAAGGAATAAATAAAATTAAAAATAAAATTAAAAAATTAAATGTACCGTACTTAAAATTTAACGTTTTAGAGTTATTAAAAGAAAAAAAGCATGGCGCGATGTTTCATCGTGATTTCCCAAGCGTGCTGTTTATCATATTTAACCCTTTTTATCTATCATTGATTTCCACTTTTTGAAGGAAAATGTAATTTTTTTCATGTCGGAGGTCAGAAAAATTTTACACTTTTCACAAAAAAGAAAAAAACTCATAAAAGCTAATGCACAACACTCTCCCTGTGTAGAGTGCGCAGCATGGCATAATCATTTAAAAAAGTCTTAATCAAGATCTACATTGTCCTTTGCCAATCCCGGTTAGAATACAGTATTATTTGGTCGGGCATTGCAAAGGACAGTATAACTAATTAAACCCGAATCTGAATTCTAAAACAACTAATTGACCGGTCGGTGGCTGAGTCGGCATCGAGTCTGGGTCCCACCCAGGCGTAGTGTGTTCAATCCCTCAGCTGGCTAAGTCCTCCACGACACAAGCAACTTTTTCCGCTTACTGTAATGGTAGTAGGATATTTTCAAATTTTGTCAGGTTATTCGTAACCCGGGAATATATGTCTTTCTTTACTCCTTTATATTAAGAAATAACAACCAACATGTATAATAAAAACACTAGATCTTAGGGTCAAAAACATATCCAACAAGCAACAACAAATACAGCATTTGGGCAAAAAATATATTCTTCCTATACTTTGATAATAAACTCTACAGTAAAATCCCACTCTCATTCAAAAATCGCAGCAATACAACAACATTCAAATTAGAAAGTATACTGACATCAAATATAGTCTGAAACCGAAAACACACAACTTGTGAAACTGCACAAGAGTCTCAACTGCTCCCAATCATTTAGATCACCTAACACGGCCAAAGCCATTTCAAGCAACCTTTCAATTCTGAATGGTGGTCTTACTTCAAGGCGATACTGAGAGTATCTTCCACCCTGGAACGTGCAGCAAATCTTTCTTATAATAATCTTAATATACAAATATGTTGTGTCACTGTGTTTGTACACGCTAATCTACGAAACGACCTAACCGATTTCAACGAAATGTGTATAGTTGGTTCCAGCTTGAAGCTTGTATGTTTGAAAATCGTGATAATACATTCCTCTTTTACTAAAAGCTTGAAACCTATCAATTCATTCGTTAAGGGCCTGCAATCCCGTTTTTAACCGCATTACGAATAATTTGAAGAGATTTTTAATAAATAAGCAATATTCAACATCAGTATATTTTCTCTGTGTAGATATGTCAATACTGGACAGCTCTAATGATAACCCAAATTTATTTGTGTTTATACAGGTCTAATTCAATCAAAATTATATTTCTTTAAAAGATTTAATTAAAATTTATTTCAAATAAGCATGCGGGAAGGTGGGAAATTCTGTATGCCAAAAACAGCTTCTATGGAATCGAGATCGAATCCCACGGTAACCACGGTAACGAGCCATAGCAGGTAAATATTGTTGCGTTAGCCCGGAGAGGCTGTGGTTATTTTGTGATGGATCCATTGCTAAAATGGGGCGTATTCTTCAGATCACAATATGTTTGGGCTTTTGCGAAATTGCCTCAGGCAAATGGGCACTATAATATATTCATGGGAAACTTTACTGTTTTCAACAAACAGCTTTAGGTTACGAATATGCTTTATCGTTTGGGCAAAATGAACTATTTCACCTACAAGACAATATTTACAAAAACCACCATAAAAAATATGTATAGCAGTAGTCCCAATATTGTATGCGAATCAGTTTATGATTTTACTGTGGATTTTAGTCTATATTTAAAGCAATTATTGAGGCATCTGTGGTTAACAATTAGAATTGGAAAAGATTCTGAACCTTGGTCGATATTATGGATTGAGGGACTTGCGTCGTCATCGCTGAACAAACTCCGTAATAGACTTGAATTATACGCACTGAGGGTCACTTAAGGCGATGCCATACGTAGTAATGCAAAATCATGTGTTTTTGGTTTGAAAAATTGGTCGCCTAGAAATGTTTCAGATGCTTTAATTAAATACTGCGAGTAGAATACATCTTGGCCTTTGAAATAATCGAGTATTTTTTAGATAAGTCTTTTTATAAGCCCAGATAAAAATAATAAATAAGGCCTATGAAAACTGCTTTAAAGTTAAAAATCTCCTACTTACAAACCTATTTTCAGTTATGATTTTATTGTATAATGTGGCAAATTAAGTTATTTATAAAATGATCGAAAAAAAAAAATTTATGCCTGAACATCCACAAAATAAAATAAAAGGCACTTTTTGGCCATGTTTTTTTCTTGCATAAATTAAAAGCGGCGAATGTTGTTAAGCGGGAATTTAAACCTTATCGCCATCTACGTAAGGGTTGTTATTGATAGCGGCTCAATTTAAAATATTACACGACGTAGTGCATCGCCTTAACGTATACACTGCACAGATTTTCTTTACAGACTGATCGTGTATAAATAAATTGTTGCAAATGTCTCTGAAATAGATACTCCACATTGATAGACAGAGACATGTAGTTGGATAACAGGTTGGGTGGGGGAATGCAGAAACATATGTATATAGTTGCGGCAACAGATAACTTTCCAATGGATGCGTGGCGTTGCTGATAATAATTTTGTGGATTCAAAAAATATACGATTGATTATTTTAGGACAACTTTTAATTTCATTAGTTAAAAGCCTTTATTATTGGTGGAAAACTGAAAATTTAACAACTAGTCAACAAATTTATAAAATTAATTATTACATAACTTTTTTTTATTTCAGGATGTGGGGAGGTTATATTACTAAGGAAGACCTATGAAAACTCGCAGGACATTATAATTACAATTTTGAAAAAGACAATTAAAATAATTTTTCTGCTAAAATATTAAGTAGGTATGAACATTATCACTTGCGTGAATCCTTCACAAAATGAGATCCAATTTTGAATATGAAACTTAAATTCAAATCAAATTTGAGTTCATTGAACCGGAGTTACGCAGAACAGTATTTTTGATGATACAATATAAACATTATTAAACACATATCCCTACCGACAAAATGTGTTATTACCATTAATGTAGGGTAAATGGTTGTTTATCAGTTGTGTAAAATTTAAAACACGTTTATTTGTAAGGCCCTATTCATATGTTTTCAATACACCAATTTCAAGCAGTTCCCGATAAGTTTAATATTAATTAAATAAATCCTAATGTAATAATCATTAATACTCCATTAAGCTTAACGTATTCCCCCACGTGTTCCCAGGGAACCCTGATTTTCTTCTTCCTCCCAAATTACTAATCTGTTGTTGTTTTCTCTCTCTTACTGATATAAATATTTAACTAAAGTATATTCAGTTCTTGATACCAGATGGTTTAACCCTCCGATGTACTTTTACCCCTTTGGATTGGAAATGTGGCCTGGCCAGGCCATATAAGAGGTGTTGGATATCAAACTAGTTTCATATAAAGGCAGGTGTGCAAATAGTGTGTACGAACGTGTCAATATGTTGTATGTATCATGACAAACAACATGTTTGTGCGTACAGTACCAACGACGGCAAGTCATTTTTCCACCAGATTTATTGCCAAGTCGAGTGACATAAAAAAGTTATCGCAGATATACTGTTTGATTCGCTTATCGAAGTTTTCTGGCGAAAATTTGTCCTCCGAGCAGGTACTTGTCATCCAAATCACAGAACCACCTAGACCTTGATACCATATGCAATGGACTGTCCAGGCCATGCGGTACAGTTCTAGAAGTTTTTGTCTTATTTCTCTAATTATTATTCTATCAACTAAACGCCAACTCATCGACAATAGCACCATTCGACGCAGCTTGCCGGGTCGAATAGTATATTGATATTGCTTGCCAAATAGTCAACGGAAAAATGGAAATCAGCTTTGAAAATCAAAATGATCTGGCCAGGCCACATAGCCTACCGGGGGGTTAAGAAATGTTGAATATTATCAAAAATGTATAATTATTCGTTATTTGTAATTTTCTGTCATAGTGCCCAGAAAATGGCATAGTTGTGTCCGAGACTAGTTTGATTTAGGAATGAATGTGTTGTAATTTATTTTTTTTTAAATTTGATTTTTTCAAAATTTTTTTTACATCATCTCCGCGCAGATGGCCATGAAGAAAATAATTTCCCTCAGGGCCTATGTCATCTTTGGGGATGCTATGTGGATAGTCTTTTTGAGGAGAGGAAGGAGTGAAAATGGGTCTTGAAGAGACCCATGTTGTAGGAGGGAGGAAACACACAGGTTAGCAAATCGTTCCACAGCCGAGCTGTTGAACTCAAGAAGCGACCCGTTCTCATGTGACAAATGTTAACCGTGTACAATTGTACATATGTTTCCCGACTATGTACCGGTGCCGAATCAATGGCGCTAGGTCTTCGGAGCGTCTTCTACCGTATTACCTTATATGAAATATTGTTAATTTATTAAAAATCAAATTAATAGTCAAATATTCGTTTTCCTATTAAAAATGGGACTACCAGTCCCATTGGCAGTCCCATTTTTAACAGTACCTTAGTAACGGTAGAACAAAGATAGCGTACCTACCTGACGCCTGTGTTCCAAAGATTGCAATCAGTTTGTTAAGAGAGGTGAATCTATCAAACAAATCGCCCGTTTCTGCAAAGAGTCAAGGATTTTTCAGGTATTTTGGGGCCCCAGACCAGAGGTGGCTGCCAAATTCAACAGTGGAGCCCACTTGCAATATGTACAGTGTCAGCAGTTGTGTACTATTAAATTAACTTTTAATAATAATGATTGAATACTCACATGCAGCGTTGTTTAGTCATCACTTTTTTGAATTATTATTGAAAATTTTGAATTTCAGTTGCATAACATATAAAGCGATAGGAACATTTTTATTGAGATTTTAAGTAAAAATATACGAATTTTATGTTATCGTCAAGTACACAAACTTAATTTTAACGACATTATGAAATTAGTAGTGCCTTTACAAGGCGCCATCTAGCGTCCCGGCCCAAAGCTCGCGGGGTTAATCAGGCCAGCTTCTAGCGCCCAGTAGAGCGGAAAATTGGATGACACGTTCAGGTACGCATATTGAGGTATATCATATGGGGTAATACATATACGTGCAGGGTGTTTGTACTCGTACATCGCTTTCACCAATCAATACTGAGAGAACGCTAAATTATTTAAAAATTTAACATGGTTTGGTTTACATACTGTAATGTACTGGTGTACTGCATAGTTATCATCTTGGTATGAATTTACATTTGTGATAGGGAGTTTTCAATAAATGCATTGGTTAATTATCGAACAGTGAATATCGAGCAGGATATACGCCCTTTCTATCACGCAAAAGTCCCTACCTAGGAATCGGATAGCGTCGGCTGCACTCGGAACCATTCCGGTACAACCGACATGCTATCTCTGTCAGAAGGTGCAAATACTATGAGAATCCTATGAAAATCCCTCAAAACTAGATTAACTGGATAATAATAACTTGATCTACACACTCTACCGACATCTGTTTTAATCATTTTCATCATTTGAGGGAAAGAAGAGAAATGGATGAAGATTAAAAATATAATATTATTTTATTCCTTCACAGTTCAAGCCTAGCGCAAGTTGATTCATTCGAAGCGATATCTAAATCAGAATGTGAATTAAAATTGCACCTAGTTATGTTGGTGGCAACGAGATTGTACGTTACGGATAAATTTTAAAGTTGCATTAAATTTAGTTACATTGGCGAATACAGCAAAGTCCCAACTGCTCCCAAACGTTTGGAGCCAGTGAGACTATAGCATCCTCAATTGGGGTGTATTGTGAGGCTGTGATGAGAGGAAGAAGATGGGGAAGAGTAAGGTGGGAAAGTATCTGGCTATTCATTTGCAAACACCCTGTAGGTATGGAGTATGTGGGTGTCTAAAATTATCTACAGGGCAGCTTCACCTTTATCCATCCCGAGCTTGGCACATATTATATTGTACGTTGAGCTGAAGCTTGTTGAAGCTGACTAACCACCCGTAGCCCCTGTACAGATGGCTTGTTAGGGACTTTAATTTAAAGGTTACCTCGTGTTTAATTATTATTGTTATTGTGCTTTGTGAGAATATATTACCTAGAAACATATTTTAAAGCTTCAAAAGGCTTGCAAATTAATATCATTTAAATATTTTTCGTTTGTAAAATATTTTTTAATAATAATAAGGTTTTATGTATGCACGAGCGTAGATCCATGAAAAATCACGGGATGGTCTAAATTCTTAAAAATAAATTATAATTTTCAAAACGACAATTATTACAGTAATTTTCCGTTAAATATATTGTATTGTAAACGGTAGGTACTTTATCGTCTGAATTCTTCATCGGTTCCAATTTTTTGAAAATGATACTTATATTCAAAGCAAATTTGAGTTCATCAAACCAGAACTAAGCAGGACACGCATAACAATCAATCCCTCGGTAACATGTTCACCTAAAATATAAACACATAAATTTACCCTACGAGTTTGAGCGCCTGTAGATTGATTATTTAATCATATCAAAACGATGCGACTCCATTAAAACAAAGGTGGAAAAACTGCATATTATTAATATGCAAAATAACTCGGGGAATGTCGTAAAATTATTGGGGATTTTAAATAATTGCGAAATTTCTATACAACATTTTTTCTGAAAAGTTTCGCCTGCTAAATAATGATCAAAGAAAAAGTTGATCCCTTTATTCCATAAAGGTTAAAGGAAAGCGGTGGGAAGGTAGGTACTTACCACCCCCTCCCCTCAGGGCCTCTTTCTTCTTTAAGAACCAGGTGATGATGTGTTAAGAGTTCAGTACAGTTCCCACAGAAGGGCTGAAACATGTGTTCAAAGGGAAATCCCTCGCAAGAGAATTTCCTCAGCAAACTAAAAGGTCTCGAAATGAAGACTCAAAGGCAAAGACAAGAATTTATACAGGGCAGGTATCAAACAAAACTCATAATTATTTTTCCGTATTTGATTTATATATATTTTAAGGACAGAAATTTTAGTCATGACATTTATATGTATAATAAGAAAAATCAAGATATAACTGTCAATAAATATCATTAAATCGTAACAATGGAATGCCTTATTTTTATTTCTACCAACTACATAAAAGAAAGAATGGACTTGAAATAAAGATGGAATTTCGTTTTATTACCAATGGCAGCTGTCAACTTTTCGACTCCGATTTTTGGGTAAATAGCACGATCAATCGATTAAAGATTTATCGACAATGTCGATAACTTTTCATCATTCACGAGCACAACTGCAGATAGCTAACGTACAAAAAACAGTTCACGTCATATAAATTAACCCTTTGGGGACGTTAAGGCGATGCCATACGTAGTAAAGCAAAATCATGTGTTTTTGGTTTGAAAATTTTATCGCCTAGAAATGTTTCAGATGCTTTAATTAAATACTGCGAGTAGAATACATCTTGGCCTTAGAAATAATCGATGCTTTAAAGTTCAAAATCTCCTACTTACGAACCCATTTTCGGTTATAATTTTATTGTATAATGTGGCAAATTAAGTTATTTATAAAATAAATTCAATATTTATGCCTTAACATCCACAAAATAAAATAAAAGGCACTTTTTGGCAATGTTTTTTTCTTGCAAAAATAAAAACAGGCGGATGGTGTTAAGCGGGAATTTAAACCTTATCGCCATCTACATAAGGGTTATTATTGATAGAGGCTTAATTTAAAGTATTACACGATGTAGTGCATCGCCTTAAATATTCTGCAAGATTTATAAGTTTGGTCGTAATATTCTTTCCACAACCTGAAGCTATTAATTGTGAAGATTTTTACGCTTTTTTTTGTTCACCGTGTTGCTCGCAAAAAATTTAGGGTGACCACGTTATTATTAACCTTAGGTTTTCAATTGTATTGAAGGGTTAATATTTCATAACTATGGGATATTCCCGAAAAACAATAAGCATCTGCATGTTGACACAAAACAAACAATAATTAACTATAATAGCGATTTGTTTTTAGGGTTCTATGCCGTGTTGCGCTACCTCCTTCTTGATCTAACGTTTTGGACAGCATTGCAGCGTCCATCATCAGGGCAGATGTGTAAGATGATGATTACACATCTGCTGATGGACACTACAATGCTGTCGGAAACGTTGGCTAAAGAAAACGGTAGCGCAACACGGCATAATACCCCAAAAACAAATCACTATGATACTTTTGGCCGTGAAAATCTCAAATAATAATTATTATTTGAGATTTTCTATATTAATTGATAGTGAAATTACGGCAAAAAAACATTATACAATATATTAGATTGAAATACTACTAGGAAAATACGTATTTCGACTAAAGCTGACATTAGTATTAGGTAATTTGCATTAACGTGTATTTTGCACACCTGCTTCAATCATAATTAAGGTAGAATTTATTTACGATTTCTCAAAAAATGTATTTAAATAGGCTGGACACTGTCCCGAGCAGTGCGCGGGGATGCAACCATTATGACTTATTATGCTTACCGCGCAGTGCGCGGGATTCATCCGGAAAGGGTTAAAAATGGTGACCGGATAAATCATCAAAAAGATAATTAATCACATCTTTAAAAAGTTATATAAAGTCATGGAAAGTGATGAAACAAAAACTTTATTAGCTGGGTTAAGTAGGTGAGGTTAAAATTTTTTTTTTCATCGTTTCTAATGACTTCATATCACTTTTTAAAAGTGTGTTGAATTGTCACTGTGTTGAGTTATCATGGAACCTTTTTGTTTTTCTAAAAACTCTCAGCTATTTTAATTTCACTTTTGTTTTCGGTAATGAATGGAAATTAACTCACTACCAGAAATCCGATCTAGCTGAAACTCGACAGAAACTTTGTTGATGACAATGCATTCTATCAACTTTTGGTGGCAATCACACGCGGACATATACACAAAAAACTAACTTTTTTTTCTTTCTTTTATTCGTAAAATATATTTGTATTCAGTTTTTTACATACTTTTCGACTACCACACTAGACACATGTCCGTATTATGATACTGATATGAAATACTGTTAATTTATTAAAAAACTGGTAATTTTATTTGTTTTCCTGTTAAAAATGGGACTGCAGGCCTATAACGAATGAATTGAAAGAGTTCGTAAAAAAGAAACAGTCAAATGTAAATGTTTTATGCGGACGGCGGAATACGTGTTCATACTGTAGGGTAAATTATAGGGAGTTTACATCTCCCGAAAATAATAACAAAGTTACTTTTACCTTTTCATCTTTACTTTTTGTTCGTTGGCGAACTGCAGTCAAACTCAGGAACAATGACAAGTTACCGACATTATCGAAAAAAAAAACTTTATCGATCAATCGTGCGCTAGGCGCTCAGATGGTCGCGAAGTAATAAAACATATTGGCACACAGTATAATTTTGACTCACGGCTCGGATGCGTAGGAAGATTATACATTTTGGTAGCAGACGCAGTAAAAATTAATAATTTAAAAATACCTTTTAAATCACACATCATAGTTAATATTTACTCAATTTTCTCCGTTTAAAATATTAATATAACGGGGAACAATGATATAAAGCAATTTGAACATAACCACCTTCGAAAAATTAAGTGCCACTATATTTTTATATCTAATTATTGTACGAAATGTTCAAAATCCATGGATAAACGTCAGTATATTATCGTTAACGTAATTGAATATTCTATATACAAGTACTAACGATATTATCGAAGGTCCCCGGGCTTGTCGCTAAGTCACTTTCGTCTGTTTAATCCTTAGTGGACCTCTAAAATCTCATTTTCAAGAACCATAGACAAGGGTTAAAATAACTACATAACTCAACGACGAAGAACAAAGCATTATTAATGGCTGACATAAACATGACAACTTGCAATGGTATTGGATTTAAATTGCTGACATATACATGAAAACTTGCAATAGTATGGGATTTAAATTGCTGACATATACAATGACAACTTGCAATAGTGTTGGGTTTAAATGGCTGACATATACTTGATAACTTGCAATAGTGTTGGGTTTAAATGGCTGACATATACATGATAACTTGCAATAGTGTAGGGTTAAAATGGCTGACATATACATGACAACTTGCAATAGTATTGGATTTAAATGGCTGACATAAACATGACAACTTGCAATCGTGTTGGGTTTAAATGGCTGAAATATACGTGACAACTTGCAATAGTTTTGGGCTTAAATCGAAATGTTCATTCTTAGGCATGATTAATCATAATAACAAGTAATCAAAGGATTTATTTATCGACAGAACACACCTAATTTAAAACGTAACAAATATTTTTTCTATTTCGAGCAACACAGGCATCCTAACTACCCAAGACCAATTCGGAAATGAGGCAGTACGACAGCAAGGAAACGGAGAAGATGAAATATATAAAGTAAGTAATGCAATAATAAATTAATAAAAAATAAAGTAAATAATACAATGCTCTACCGAACCGAAAAAAACAAATAACGCAAAAGAATATATTTAAACAAAAGTAAAAACATGACTGAGAGAACAAAGAAATTTAACTTACAACCATTATGAAGATGATGTAAAGCAACTTGAAACTAAATACAAAAGTTTAAAAACTACAGGCCGCCTCAGAACAGGAAACCCAAGTGAGGAGGACTGTGAAAAAAAATGATACTTTTATTAAAATTAAACATTATACCTATATCATGTGTGATTCATACTTGCATACTTATGTTTCTATAAAATAGTATTTTTTAGTTCTTTTATGTTATTTTTATTATTATTTCATGTATGATTCATACTTGCATACTTATTTTTCTATAAAATAGAATTTTTAGTTCTTTTATGTTATTTTTATTATTATTTCATGTATAACTACCACAACACGGGCATTAGCCTAGTATGGTAGTTAAAAAAATGTCAAAAATCAAACATGTAAACATTTATTAAATAATAAAAAAAATATATTTATATCATTTAATATATATATATATATATAAATCATGTACTAATACTAATATAAAAAAAGTGTCAGGATATTCAATTTAGGTTACCCATAGATTAAGCCGTTTCGACCAAAGCTTCGATCCTAGTGTTTTATCACCAGGTCTATACTGAGAGCATTCTCCACTCTAGAACGAGATGCAAATACATATATCTATATACTATATTTCTACAGTTTTATTGCGAGATTGATGAAATTTGGCACACTTGACTTTCAAAACAAGAGGATGGTCCCACAACCCTATCCCCTCTTCCCACTTCTTTAGGTTAAATGTAACGAAGGTTGTAATCTACGCGTTCAGATATGGTGTTATTTAATTATTTTACGAAAAAAAAATTTCGTAATTTATGTTTTAAAATATTAAGACGAATTATTTGTTTTGCGTCCGTAAATACGCTAAATGAATACATATTTGCAAAAGTCCGTATAAAAGCTCAATTCTTTCAAGAAAGGCAAACCAATACAATATCGAATTAAATTACCGATACAATTTACAGTTTTTAGTTTGCAAAAGCAGATTAATTAAATAATTTTCATTTAATCTTATTTTAAGTTTTCCGAGTATAAAGTGTATTTATATTTCTAAGGGTATACGCAAAATTCCACGAAATTCTTAACTAATTACGAACTTCAATTACTTAGATGTTGGAACTTTAGTACTTGTCAATACTTGACGTAAAATCTGCCAATTTTGATGACATGAGAAAGAGAATTAAATAATAATGATGGATCAAGTACCGCAAGTACAAAAACAATCAGGAGCTAATCAATATAAAGGCAAATGATTGGATAAATGTTTTAAAACACTTCTGAGTAATTAAATAATAATGACAAGTGAGTAATTCAGTTTCGGGAAATCGAAAATGATGCATTTTAATAGTTATTTCGTTAAAATAAAAACCGAAGATTACTTGGCGGCCATTGATACACAGAATAAACCTTCTGTTATGGAATACTGTTAATTTATTAAAAATCTGGTGAAATTATTCGTTTTCCTGTTAAAAATGGGACTGCGGGCCTATAACGAATGAATTGAAAGAGTCCCTAACAAAGTATCAGTCAAAAGCGAATGTTTTATGAGGACGGCGAAACAGGTGTTCATATAAATACTGATACAGATATTGACATAATAATAATACCGCATTCCGTAATGGCATTTATTAGGAAAAGACCACGCGTTCTCAATATATTCTAAATGACTAATATTTTATCAGGAATTTGGCATGCTGTCACTTTTTTAACAGGATAATTTTTCTCCGTGTACTTACGTCAAAGTTTTAATTCCGATTTTATGTCCGGGTTAAATCTTCCCCATAGGAAAAACTAAACCCTTCCACAGACTTTTCCACAAATGATCATCTAGTCAATCAACATTATGCAAGTGCATTATATAAGCAAAATAAATACACAACAATACAAGAACAAAACGTCAATACACCAGAGATCAAATAGGAAAATAATTCACCGACTCCAGATATTTTCATATCAGAGAACAGGGCCTATAAATCCTACTGATCCCTCAACATAAATATTTAAAAAATCTTTCGTTATCCTACATGTATTCAAAATGACCGACTTTTGCATCTTTAGATATATTTTTTTTGATAGATCTAATACGCCTAAATTTTAATGAGAGAGCTAGGTATAATGCCAGTAGCCGAAATAACGAATGGTAATATTTTTATAGTCTGAGAATGCCAAATTCTTTTAATCTCATTTAATATTTTTATTCCAGGGTGTGGGGAGGTTAGTGCGATTCCACACGTCCCATATACACATTGATTGTACAATAGATATGTGAATATGACGTTTTTCTTGGAAATACGAGATTGAAAATGAATAAAAAATAAACCGTAATTACGTGATTGAAACAATTTTTTAAAAATAAACAAAAATTACGTGAATACAATGAACTTTACGAGATACAATAAAATCCAAAAATAGATTGAAAATAAGTTCAACTATGTAGGTCGTGGTCTGTAGTGAGCTTGGGCCCAGCACTCACTCAGGAGTGGCGCTTGGTGCTGTTGGGCTGCGGTCACCACCTTGTTGGCGGTTTTATCCTGGCTCCAGCGACTCGGTGTCACAACAGGCCGGCAAATCCATTCACGGAATTAGCCGTGAATATTGTCGATGCGCTGCTGTATCTTTTGTATTCAAATATTATTCTGCATGCGTCATTATATTGGATTCGGAATCATTCCATCGAGCAAGTTTCATAAGACACCATGTCTCTGTATGCAGGCCAGTACAGAATGCGTTATTACTTCTGGGTTAACAAAATCTGTGGGCAATCATACTAAGGTAAGTTTTTGTTTTCTCTTATTTAAAACAAAATATAAACCTATGACCATAAAATAGATTCTTGTGGTGTCAATTTGGGTTTGATCAAAACAGAAATTAAAAAAAAGAAACCACTCGTAGTTTAAAAAAGGCATTTCCATTTTTTATGTCAAAGCACGGCGTGATTAAAAGTCGTCAAATTATCCGTATTTTTTTATTACGAAATAGCTACAAAAATGCATTATTTTTCATTTCCGGAAACTGAAATACTTACTTCTCATTATTAATTCTAACTGATAAACAGTAGTTATTATTTTCTGTACATTTACCAAGGATTTTTTATTGTTTTCCTGTATTTGTGATTTTTCAGAACAACTTATTTCAGAAAACAAATTTTACAGCAATATTGGAATTAAGCCTTATCGTAACCCGTTTATTTTGACAAACATAATGTGAGAAAACATATGTACGAGGCATATCCAGAAGTAAGTGTACTGAGGCTCTCACGACCGAATGAATTATATTTACGATATGTTGGCTACACTTACGTGTAGCCTGACTCTTCCCCTCCGCAACGAGACCTGTTCAAGGTCAGTACGTTGAGAAATGTCAACGCGCAACACGTTTCGTGAAAAATGTCAATCCAATCTCCCGCCAAATGCGAAATACGCGGCTCATCCGTTATCTCGTTTGGAAGGAAAAACCTCCGTTTGAGGTTTATAATGAGGTTGAAACTGCATATGGTGATAAAGCTATGAATTGTACGAGTGTGTACAAGTGGTATCGCGAGTTTAAAAACGGTTCTCACCTCTTCACCCTCCACCAAAAAGTTCAAAACCACAATTTCAGCCAAGAAAATCGTGGCATCCGTGTTTTGGGACTGTCAAGGCATAATTTTGATTGAATATCTGCCTCAAGTGGAGACCATCAACTCTGCAAGATACTGTGAGACCCTAAAAAAATTGCGGAAGGCGATTCATAACAAGAGGAGAGGCATGCTGACAAAGGGAGTCAGCCTGCTGCACGACAATGCCAGACCACACACGGCCAACCCCACGAAGGAACTGCTTGCTTCGTTTAAATGGGATATCCTGACCCACCCCGCGCATTCCCTTAACCTAGCACCTTCAGATTATTATCTCTTTACCTCCTTGAAGCTGTACATGGGTGACAAAAGGTTTTTAACCGACGAGGAGGTAAAGGAGGAGGTGGAAAAGTGGACGAAGGTGTTGGCGGGAAACTACTTTGAGGAAGGCATCAAAAAGTTGATCCCTCGCTTCTACCACCTGCATTGAGAGGAATGGCGACTATGTCGAAAAATAGCTTACATATGTACTACGGTAACCATGAAATTTTTTTGTTTCAATAAAAAGATTTGTAACCTACAAAAATTCAGTACACTTACTTTCTGGATACGCTTCGTATGTCAAAATAAACCATGCATTAAAATACTTAATGGTAAACCATTTTTTTATGGGAAAGAACAAATTATATGATGATAACAAAACATAATATGTATGTCAAAATAAACCATGCATTAAAATACTTAATGGTAAACCATTTTTTTATGAGAAAGTACAAATCATATGATGATATTACGAACACCATTCGTTTGATATTGAAATGTTTTATTTATTTTCCTTTGACGATTTGATATGGACATTTTCAGAGTGATACATATATGATACTCTTTTCCTTTTTCCTATATCAAATATGCGAGCGCTTGTTGGATAATATAGTTGATTATTATTTATGTTTATTCGCATGTGGGGCTTTTATAGCGGGTGGATAAAATGGACACTTTTTTCAAGAGTTACAAATAAATGGTTGCAAATAGTTTACAATGTCGTAAAGAATATATGTATAATACTTAGGACGGATTGTTTCACAAAATTTGAACAATTGTCAAATTTAAAAGATAATTGTCAACTTTTGCGAAAGTTCTATTCAAGTTCTGTTATTATTTCAGTTCTGTGACCCATCTACATGAAATGAAAAATGTAAACTTTTGTTTGTTAAAAATCTTAAATCTCAGAAAGTTCTTCGCTGATTGCTTTGAAATTTCGACACAAAATTGCATTCGAATACGCATGTGTTTTTATAAATCTATATTAAAAAGATGTTAAAAAAAGTCGTTAAAAATTAGTCTACTGACCACAAAATCGAATTTTATAATCTGTAAAAATTGTCGAAGGTTTTATAATGAACCATAAATATTTAACTACTAAATATTTACTAATAAAGTAATATTTATAACACGGGTTAAACTGGCCATTGCCGTCTTGCTTATTCCATAGTGTGTCTCATTTCAAAATGCCTTTATCCAAATTGATATCAGATTTCTTATCATTAATGTCACAAAGACTGATAATCACCAAACGTTTGTATCTACATACAAAATTCCGTAAGATCCACAGAAATCATGTAACCAAATTTCTCAAATTAGTCCCTTATCCGTAAGTTGTAAAGTTGTAAAGTTGTAAGGAGATTAGCCTCATACATAAGTGGAACAACTATTGTAATTAAATGTTTGACTATTTGACTGAAGTTGTTTGCTAAACTGTACAAGTCTTCATCCGATTAGAGAAATCGGAATCAACCTATATCCATTACCCAAGACAGGGATAATAAAGTACAAATCAAATCAAATCAAATCAAAAATTATTTATTGTAAAATTAAAATTACAAAAGGTATAGCTTATGGGTAGACCCCATTTCTTCCAGCTAACCACATTTATTTAATTACAATGTTTATACACATAAAATAACAATATACCAATGAAAAAATAAAAAAATACAAATATATATATACCAATAAAAATAGGTGTTTCATTTACGTGAGGTATTCACTCAACGTGTAGTGACATTTATTAACAAGGAAAGTGTTTAGTAACGTTTTGAATTTGTGTGTATCTTGTATTTGTTTAATGTTATGTGGAAGGTTGTTATATACTTTAATGGCCATGTAGTATGGTCCTTTTTGGAATATTGTTTTGTTTGCTTTTGGTATTAGTAAGTTTTCTGTGAGCCTTGTAGCGTATTTATGTGTTGAGTTTTTTAGTGGGAACTTGTCTGTAGATGATCGCACTAACATGCATAACTCCAATATATATATGTCTGTGACTGTCAGTATTTTCAGATTTTTAAACATAGGTCTACATGAGTCTAAACGATCAGAGTTTGTAATTTTTCTTATGCATCTCTTTTGTATGATGAAAACATCTTTAGCGTTTACCGAGTTTCCCCAAAAAATAATACCGTATTTTATTATTGAGTATACATAACCATAGTATGCGGCTATTACTGATTCGGTGTTTAATATTTTTCTTAAGGTACCCAGAACATAAGAAAAACTACTGATTTTTGCTACAATTTTCGAGACATGTTCTTTCCAGTTTATGTTTATATCTAATTCCATTCCCAGTAGTGAACAGGTTTGGGAAGGTTCGATAATATTATTATTAATGTTTACATTTATATTTATCGGTGTAGCTTGCACTGGACAAAATTTTAAAATTTGGGTTTTGTTTGTGTTGAGTGATAGGTGTTGCGATAACAGCCAGTTTGCAATTAATTGGCAAGTCTCGTTAACTTGTTTGTTAAATTCGTCAACGTCTCCATTACATTCAAACAACAAAGCGGTGATTGATGTATTCCAACTATTGTGGACAAACTGGAAATTATATACAGATTAAAAAATTTTTAAACTTTGTAATGTGATAAATTTCTTAGATGAGTCAGAAATTGCCCGTAAGAAACGTATTTTACTGGCTATAATTTTAATTTAAATTCACGGAGAAAACTGTAAAAATATTGCTGATTAATTTCCCATTTTACTAAAAGCTTAAACATATCAAAAAATCAAAAAAATCAGGAAACATATAAAATCATTTGTTAAGGGCCTGCAATCCCGTTTTCAACCGTATTACGAATAATTTGAAGAGATTATTAGTAAATTAGCAATGCTCATCTTTACTTCATAAATCTTAGAAGAAGGTGCTCACCAAAATGTAACGATAAAATGTAAGATTTAGCATAATGCATAAAACGGAAACCATTTTAATCCAGAAATCCATAAAAAATATGGGAGTTGTCTGCCCGAGCCACAAAATTTTTAAGACGTCCGGAAAAAGAGAAATATTAAAATTTTCGAAGGTTTCCATTTGCCACATGCATACATACGCCGAGTGGTGAAGGCTGTATATTATAAAAGCCAACTCGTGGCTATTGATAACGTAACCCATAGATAAATAAATCCTTTCCGGGACGCCATTTGAACGCAAAACATGAAATAAAAACGGTTCTAACAGAAAAGCTATCGTATTTTTCCTTGTAATAGAATCGTCCTGAGCAATAACTCATTTTCCTTATTCATTAGAAAAGCAAGCACCATTAATAACAGTGTAAAATAACTTTTTCAAAGTTCTGGCGAATCCGAAAAGCCTCTTTAGTCACGATGTTAAACCGGAAAGGAAATGTCTAAGTGGAACGGAAAGAAATGTTTTCATTTACGATGGCCGAGAGAAGGAAGGAAGACGAATATTTAGTCACAGGCTTTTGGTTGGTTCCTTTGTGGTCGATAATTCAATAATTTCCCAGCATTTCTTCAAGAAAGAAGACTTATTCAATCATCTTCATTTAAGGGTTGAATAAAGCATTTTGGTAACTTCATTTCAAATTCTTCAGAAGATCACAAACAGAACAAAGTAATTGCGTTCATAAAGAAGTTTTTATTTTAAGTTTTAAGGATAGAGATGATTAAAAACACTATTTGCTTTATTAACTCTTGACAGGCCAAGATGCCAAACAAAACGCCTGCAACCAAGATCGTCTTACGACGACCCTATGATTTTTCTATCTTATGGGCTTTTAAACTATAGAAATCCCAATTATTCAGTCAATTAATAAAGGTAACTTATGTATTTGCGCAGGAATACGTAAAATATTACAATTATATGTCAAGTATTTAAGCTAATATAAGGAGGATACTAATTTTGGGTACTACCTACTCCCACACTTGGCTGCGGGATAGTTAAAGAAAATATTATTGTTTACGTCATAGTATGTAACTTTGTTACAACAACGACGAGCCACATGGCAGAGTGATAAACTCATTGACTCTGAGCCCAGAACTTGCTTAAATGACACCTCCAAGAAAAAGATAAAGAAAAGATTTTTCGGTTCTCACGAGCATAGATTTCACCCATATCAATTCATTTTCCTTACCTAAATTATTCTCTCCACACTTTTAGATGATTTTATTTAATAAAAACATTCACTACACTTCCGATAAAATCTCTGCATAATTTGATTCCCACTGTAAATCTGGATGAATTTTCCATCAGGCAATAAACCCATGATACGTACATACATACTTAAGATGATTCTAGTATTGAATAAATAAAGAATACAACATGTTTTATGTAACACAGGTAGGACTGTAATGGGAACGTAAATTTGATACATAACGGTTATTTAATGTAGTGTTACACTTATAAATAAACCACTGCCCTTTACACGCGATGGAAACGTAAAATGGATTATTTCGGGGGTAGAATTAAGAAACCATGTAGAACATTTAGCTTCTAGGTTTAGGCGAAGAGCTCATTGACGTCACTGATAACTTGATAGCATTCTGAGAACTCATGAATAAATTAATTGCTTGCATGAATATAGCTATCACGTCATACATCATGCGTTACGTTAAAAAAATTACAAATTATAGTATATTTGTATCTTGTCCGCTGACCACCATTCAGAATAAAAACGTAGCCTGAGACCGGACAATCATCGGTCAAAATCTGGCAAACATTTCCACCACGAGCTGTGTATCTTCGAAATACACATCAACCTTTTTAAAAACATGGCTCAATATAAAATATAAAATAATTTATTATTCAATAATCGCAAATTCACTTTGTGGCGTTATTTTAATCGGTATGTTTCGAAACTAATGAATGCATAATTTTTTTTCTCAATATACTTATTTGTCTATTCTTTTTCATTGAACGTTTATCTAGACTAGACGAAGAAATCCTTGGTTTTGATAAAATAGTAGTGTATACAAAGTGGTATATTTTCAAAAAATACATAGTTTAAATTTTCACGTAAGATAGCTGTCACTTCTGAACTATTGCGTATTGCTTTCAATTTTTTACTTGATATACATATTATTTTATTAAAATTAAAACACATTTGAGAAATATGCGAAAAAACTTGTCTAATCGTCTGGGGAAAAAAATGTGTCGAGAATGGATCATGACTCATTTTATTAAGAGCTCCACCGTACCAGTTCAATTTTCGTTCGGCTCAAAGAGTCGACTCAAATGGAACGACGGCTCCATTGGACGGGAGCCGAGAGCTCAGAGCGTATAAGCATTGAGCAATGATACAAATCTCCTGATACGGCTACCCCGGTACGTATGATCGTAAGACTCTTGGTACCGGTACGCGGCCACATACCACGATAAAAATGAGATGCTTGGTAGTTAGTAGGCGTAGGTGCATATGCCCAAGACCGGATGTCGGACTGCGAGACGCCGTTCATGTCTCTGAGTATGTAATAACAATTATTGCTTGAATAATTAAATTTAATTTTTTTAATGTGAAACCGTATAATAGTCCCAACTTCGTCCAACTATCTGTAGCCCAGAGAGACTTAGCATCCCCAATTTGGGATATGTTGAGAGGCTGAAGGTAGTGGGGAAAGGAAGGAGACGGGGAAGAGGACGTTAAAGTAGTGACCGTTCAATTGAGCCGTGATACGGTTTACCGGGAGTCGTACGAATACGGCTCATCAAAAAGAGCTAGCTCAATTGTGCGGCTCATTCATGAGCGACTCATCGCTAGTTGAGAATGCTGAAAGTCAGACCCAGGCAGGTTGAAAAACTCGTTATCACACAGCACAAATAAAATTAATCGAAAAAAAAAAAACTTTCCACGCCCTAAGTATTAGCCATTGAGATATGTCATTCGACAGCACCAAGTGGCGATTTCACAAAATAATCTGCAGAGGATATCGCCGTAACCTCTTTTCAGGGAATTCCTAATGGGGTGTAAAAGCTTTCTGCAGAATCTGTATGCCATTAATGCTCAGTAACTTCATTCTGTCTAGCATTACTTAACACTGGCGCCCCGGGCTGGGGGAAGGGTGAGGCCAAGGGTTGTGTTGGATGTTCCCGGGCTTGTTATACTCTGAACCAAATCGCGGATAATTTAATCTTTCATAAACAGGATGTTAAAGGATGTGCTTTTTGATCAGCCTCCGGCAGCGATCAACTTCGTATTAATTTAAGGATATTGTGTCATCTTCAATCAAAATCGTATGTATTTTTTTTTACTGTACACGTATATGAAAATAAAATTGTGTATAGTATTTAGCTTATGGGATGTTTATTTATTAAAGCTTACCAATAAAATTACACATATACAAATATTTGCTGAGAGATGAACTATAAAGGGGCTCAGTTGATAAATTGCCATGATTACAAAGGCGTGGCAGAAGAAAGTTGCTTCAAAATGTGTCCATTTTTACAGATTTAGTCCAAAGTTTTTTTATCTATCAAAACGTAAAGGATAATTATTATTGCATCAGTCCATGTTATGAAAGCATGTTTTCCTTTAATTTTATGCGGTCATACGCTAAATTCAATGATAATATAAATACAAACCAAATTTAAGAACTGCTTTTTAGTTAGTTACTAACTAAAATAGTTAACTATTCATCAAGACATTTTGCCGGAGAGGTAGGCAGAGATAACGGAATACCAAAACAAAAACTCATTCATATTGGCACCCACTCTTTGCTTCTTCCACAGTATATCTTATATCTTCTATTTATTATGTATTCTGCTATTCCGATATGACATTACTCCATTAATGACTCAACTCAAGCATTTGATTTAGTTGTTCGTACCGTGTTTTCTACATGTTTTGTTCATCCGTTTCACACTAAGAAGTCTCTAAAAAATCATTTTCCTTTAAAAATAGATCACTATGGGCTTATATCTCTTCTATCTTCCAGCCTATTTCTATTTGACGGCCGGCATAGTCCAGTGGTAACGCATTGGACTGCCATTCCGAAGGTCGCGGGTTCGAACCCGGCGTGCGCAAATAAATTTTATTTGATTAATTTGTGTTATTTCACAATTAATGAATTAAAATAATATATATTATATTTGCGGCACGTTCCAGAGTGGAAGATACTACCAGTATCGCCCTGGTGTAAGACCACCATTCAGAATTGAAACGTTGCTCCAAATGGCTTTAGCCGTGTTTAGTGGCTAGATCTGAATAGCCAGGTACTTCCCCACCTTCCTCTTTCCCTTCCCCACTTACCTTCAGCCTCACAACATCCCCCAATTGGGGATGCCATAGTCTCACTGGCTCCAGACGGGAGCAGTTGGGACTCTTGTGAGGTATTCACAATAAAAAAAAATAAAAAAAAGCCTGCAGGACTAACTTGCCAATGATCATGCCGGTGGGGAGAACAATCTTGCCGTTGACCCGAATCAATTCCGATATCGACATATTTAACATCGATTAAGTTGCCTTTAAAAGGCAAGCTAAGTTACTAAAAGTATAGTTGATATACCCGCTGTTTATGTTTACATTCCAATTTACTTTAATTTGTATTGTTAATATTTATAATTTACTGTAATTTTTCTTCACAAATATACTCAAAAAACACCAAAATGAACAATTTTGTAAAAATAATAAATATAATTGATTAAAATTAGTAGATTCAAGTCAATTTATCATGAGCTACCACCGTAACATCGTGCCTCCTTTATTAGTCCACGTTGAAAAATTCTGTATATTTATTTTAAAATATTTTTTAATCAAGCGGAAAATTCCGTCAAACGTTTTTATTTTTGCATATTAAATCAAAATGAAAACCGGAATTGAAAGACAACAGAGCTTTTATGCATAAATTTAATAAACCCCTAATAATGAAAGGCTGACAAAGCTGACAAAGAACGTTCTGACTAAATAACCATTGAGAAAAGTTGATTATGTAATGGTCATTCATTGGATAACGAACCCTTTGCCACAGGTCTCCCTAAGTTGTTCAGTACGCTTGGTGACTTAGCAGGAGTTGCCGGGTTAATGGAATGAGGTTTGTCCAGATCTTGGCAGCGGATGCGTTTGCCCACATACTGCGTGGCGGATCGGAATGAGAGAGACTGGTTGAAGGAGACCTTTTGTCTTCTCCAGCCAGACTCTCTTCTCAAGACTCTCTCTCTCGACCCATAGCCTTGCACCGCAGTGGTGGGGATGGATTCATATGTCCGTCATTCCTGGACACATTGATCTTCAGATTCCTTCCCACCCCTTATACCTTTTTCATTCCCAGAACTTCCTCATTTCTCTAAAAGACGCAGATTGGTGCGATAGAATCAATTTTCACCGATGCTGACCTTGGATGTAAATATTTAAAAAGGTCGATTCTAGCAAGGGGCTGGCACAGATGGTATCTCACCACTGTTCATTATCGAGTGTGCAAAGCATTTGTCACTTCCGTTGTCAATTTTGTTCAATATATCGCTGAAGACTGGTACATTTCCAGATACATGGAAAAGAGCCATATCACACCCACATCACATAAATTCATAAATCGGGAACTAACTTTAAAGCTGATAACTATAGACCTATTTCCAAGCTTTGCATTTGCTCACATCACATAAATTCATAAATCGGGAACTAAGTGTGAAGCTGATAACTATAGACCTATTTCCAAGCTTTGCATTTGCCCTAAGTATGTTTGAAAACATATTTTATGACCAGTTGGATTCTTTGCATTTCGCCCTGTTGTTACGGTGTGCCTCAGGGTTTCATTTTGGGTCCCTTGCTTTTCTCTATCTATATAAATGATATTACGACATATTTTCACAACACTCAATTTTTACTATTTGCTGACGATATAGAGATATACCTTCCTATAAGCTCTCCTGACTTGCGTCTGCAAGAAGATCTTGACCGACTGACGGAATACTGTCTCAGAAATAAGCTTTTTATCAACATATCTAAATGTTGCTAAGATACATTCACACCCAACTGTGTGAAAATAACACATAATTACATCGATTGATTGATCGCTATTTAAAAATAAAGATAAAATTCGGGATCTTGAGGTTCTTTTGAACTCTAAACATACTTTTGAGAAACACATTGAACATATTGTCACCAAAGCAACAAAAAGTCTAGGTTTTGTACTGAGAATATTTTTAGAACAGCAAATTTTTCAACAACACTAAGACTTATCTGTTTCTCTATAATTCACATGTTCGTCCACACCTGGAATTTTGTTCACAGGTTTGGAATCCGCTTGACATTGTTTATTTTAACACGATATAAAGAGTTTAGGAGCGATTTCTCAAATTCCTCAATTTTTAATCATTCGATAATCTTACAATAAAAGCGAGAAACATTTTTGAATCACGAAATTACTGAACAGGAGACTGATTGTTGATCAAATACTACTGTACAAAATTTGGTAAACAAAATATATTTCCATGCACCATTTCGATACAGTAGTCGTAAAATCCTTTTCAACATTGACAAATGCAACACCAACTCCAATCAAAATGAATTTATGAAAAGGATCTGTAACTGACAACAACAAACTTGCAAATAAAGACATGCATGCTGACATATTCACTGCTAGTTACTACCGTTACAGAAGTTCATTGCCTCACATTTTAAGTGCAAATAAGGCAAATTCATGATGATTAAATTAATTGTTTATTATTATTTGTAAATTATTTTCATTTCACCTGCGCGGCAACAATCCCCATTCCTTCTCCTCCCCTAACCCGCCCCAACCGCAAAACCTTTTTCCTACTCTATCCGGTATAATTATAAACACATTTATTTTCCTATAATGCATTATGTAGTTTATACAAGTTTATTATATTTTTTGTATTTCCATTTTAATTAATTTTATGTTATTCATTTCTGCTTTTTTATATTTTAAATCAAATCAAATCAAATCAAAATTTATTTATTGTAAAATTAAAATTACAAAAGGTATAGCTTATGGGTAGACCCCATTTCTTCCAGCTAACCACATTTATTTAATTACAATGTTTATACAGATAAAATAACAATATACCAATAAAAAAATAAAAAAAATACAAATATATATACCAATAAAAATAGGCGTTTCATTTACGTGAGGTATTCACTCAACGTGTAGTGACATTTATTAACAAGGAAAGTGTTTAGTAACGATTTGAATTTGTGTGTATCTTGTATTTGTTTAATGTTATGTGGAAGGTTGTTATATACTTTAATGGCCATGTAGTATGGTCCTTTTTGGAATATTGTTTTGTTTGCTTTTGGTATTAGTAAGTTTTCTGTGAGTCTTGTAGCGTATTTATGTGTTGAGTTTTTTAGTGGGAACTTGTCTGTAGATGATCGCACTAACATGCATAACTCCAATATATATATGTCTGTGACTGTCAGAATTTTCAGATTTTTAAACATAGGTCTACATGAATCTAAACGATCAGATTTTGTAATTTTTCTTATGCATCTCTTTTGTATGATGAAAACATCTTTAGCGTTTACCGAGTTTCCCCAAAAAATAATACCGTATTTTATTATTGAGTATACATAACCATAGTATGCGGCTATTACTGATTCGGTGTTTAATATTTTTCTCAAGGTACCCAGAACATAAGAAAAACTACTGATTTTTGCTACAATTTTTGAGACATGTTCTTTCCAGTTTATGTTTATATCTAATTCCATTCCCAGTAGTGAACAGGTTTGGGAAGGTTCGATAATGTTATTATTAATGTTTACATTTATATTTATAGGTGTAGCTTGCACTGGACAAAATTTTAAAATTTGGGTTTTGTTTGTGTTGAGTGATAGATGTTGCGATAACAGCCAGTTTGCTATTAATTGGCAAGTCTCGTTAACTTGTTTGTTAAATTCGTCAACGTCTCCATTACATTCAAACAACAAAGCGGTGTCATCAGCAAACATTGAACATTCTGTGCCAGCAATTATTGGAAGTTCGTTTATATAGATAAGGAAGAGGAGAGGCCCAAGAATGCTTCCTTGTGGCACACCCTTGTTTATTGTTCTCCATTTGGATTCTACCATGTACTGGACCATTTTTTCATTGATATTTGAAATTTGAACTTTCTGCTGACGATTTTTTAAGTACGATTCAAACCATTTTAATGCTAAACCTCTAATACCCACATGTTCAAGTTTAGTTAGAAGAAGCTCATGATCAACATTGTCGAATGCTTTTGAGAGGTCGAGAAAGATACCTACAGTTTTTTTACTAATATTAATATTTTCTAGAATTTTGTTCAAAAAATTGAAAACTGCCTGTGTTGTTGAACGGCCTTTACGGAATCCAAATTGTTGTGGACATATTATCTCAAAGTTTTCGAGAAAGTTATAAATGCGATTGTACATGGCTCTTTCAAATATTTTTGAAAAGTTTGGTAATAAGGATATCGGTCTGTAGTTTGAGATTTCCTGTTTAGGACCCTTCTTATACAAAGGTACAATAATAGATTGTTTTAATTGTTCTGGGAAGGTTCCTGATTCAAAAGATTTGTTAATTAATATTTCCAACGGGTAACTTAACGCTTCTGCACATGCTTTTATAATTTTTATAGGGATTTTGTCAGTGCCGACACTGCTTTTATTTTTCAGTTTTACGATGATTTTAATAATTTCCTCCCTGTTTACAGGCGTTATAAAGAATGATCGCGACTGTTTGTTTTTGACTGTTTTGGCAGATTGTGGATGTAGAGATGTATTTTGTGGTAGTGGCGGTGGTGCAAAGAAAATGTTAAATTCATTTGCAATGTTTTTTGGTTCTGATACCAGGTTATCATTTATTTTAAGACAGATTTTTGGTTTACTTTTAGAATTAGAATTATTTGAGTTCTCTTTTATTATGTTCCACGATGTTTTGGTTTTATTTTGCGCGTTTTGAATTCGTTTACTATTGTAATTTCGTTTAGCTACCTGTTTTACTTTACTGAGAATTTTTTTGTATTGTTTGTAATTGTTTATGATTGTGAGGTCATTTGTGTTTTTTTGTTTCATGTACAGATGTCTTTTTTGTTTAATAGATATCTTAATACCAGTCGTTACCCAATTTATTTTGCGTTTTTGGGGATATTTATACTGTTTAAAGGGGAAACAAAGCTTCATACCATTATTTATTTCATTAATGAAGTATTCGTAGCTGTCATTAATGGATTCAAAGGATTTCAGTGGTTCCCAACATATACACGATAAGTAATTGTTAAAAATGTTTGTGTTTTCTGTGTTAAATAATTGTTTTTTTGTAAACCACGTTTGGTTTATATTATATTCTGTTTTTACGTGCATTAACTGTGCCATATGATCTGATACAGCTAATTCTGTGACTTCCCATGTGTAAGAGCTTTTTGATATATTTGTACCTATATGATCAATTATACTTTTTTTATTTCCTTGTATACGAGTAGGTTTATCAATAATCAAGCGTATGTTATGAGATTTTAGTGTGTTTTTGAGTGAATCTGCGTTTTTGTTCTTGTAGCTTGTATCAATATTTAAGTCACCGCAGAGTATTATTTGTTTTTTGTTGTTTTTGCAAATTTTGTTTAATAATAGTTCAAGTTGTTCAAAAAAAATATTTATGTCAGAGTCATTATAGTAAACTGTACAAATTATCATTTTAAGCTTTGGGATTTCAATACCAACACATTCAAATACAAATTCTTTCGTTATTTGTTTAACACTTTCTAGTTCTGTAAAAGCAATGTTTTCGTTTAGGTAAATGCAGACACCTCCATGAATATGGTTCTCTCGACAAAAAATTGAACCTAATTTATAGCCCTTAAAATTGATAGATGTCGCTTCACCCTTTTGTAGCCAGTGTTCGCTAGCACAAAAAACGTCGATATTTTTTTCACACAAAATATTTTCTAATTCTAAGATTTTATTTCGAATGCATTGTACATTTTGATGCATTATATTGATGGTTTTTCCGGCTCTGGCGGATAACTCTTCATGGTGAGCAGGCGAACTTTGTATGTTATGGATGTAAAAACTCTCTTCGTTATCTGATTGGTTGTCCGAAGATAATTTTATGTTACTGTTTACCATAGAGCAGGTCTTTAGTGACATAAAAAATCAATTTTCTTTTTTTCCGCTTCAATTTTTCTCATGTGCACAGAACATTCATCACTCCAAGCAAAATGGTCAGTTGGCAGTTGTAATTTTAGTCGATCATTCATTTTCTTGCAGTTAATGCATTGGATGTCGTTTTGACAGTTTTCATTGTCGTCGTCATGTGTTCCGGAACAACGAGTGCATGCTTTTTCATTTCTGCATTCTTGTGATTTGTGCATGTAGCCATTGCACTTGTAACACTTTAAAAGTGAAATGTTGTCGAATACTCGACATCTATCCCATCCAATATTTACTCTGCCTTCTTGTAACATTCTATGGTATGTTTTTCCGTCAACTTCCGCGAAAATGATGTAGTTAACGTCACCTCGTTTCGTTTTGACTTCTTTTATAAATTTTATTTCAATTTTTGATTCAATTGTTTCGAGGTAATCATTTTGCATTTTAATTTTCGATACAATTTCTTCCGGAGTGAATTTATCTGTTAAACCAATGATTTTTAGTTTAGGATTCTTAGGTTTAGGTGTATTCACGACATATTTTTCTCCCATCTTTGAGATTATTTGCTCCTCCATCTTCTTTGTTGCAGCTGTATTTTTGCATTCTACGATTACTGCTCCTTGTTTAAAATTTCTTATTCCGGTGACACCGAAATTAACTGGATCTATATTTTGTTTTATTTCATCCTTTGTAACTGTATTTTTTTGTTGTTTATCTTTCGGCTTAACAATGACTATTGGTTCATGTTTTTTGCAGTTTGGCGGTTCCACATTATTTTTGTCATTTCTTGTTATTTCCGCATACGATTTTATTTCCGCATTTATTTTAATATCTTCAATGTTTTTGTCAATTTTAGTTGTGACAGCTTTATTTTCTTTAATAATTAATTCTTTGATCTCACAAATATGCTTGGCCAGTGGTCGTAAACTTTTTAACTCTCCCCTCATTTCAGACATTTCCGTGTTCATATGGCCGACCAAATCAAATAAGTTTTCCATAACAACATAAATAGTTTCTTTTTGTATTACAGATATCTTTCCTTTACATTCAATAATCGTTGTTTTTATTGTATTAAGATATTTTCTTACTGTTGTCATTGCATTTCTGTTGTTAGTAAATATAGGATCCAATTGTAATGAATCATCACTAATTTCCCCTGATTTTTTCGGGCTTGTAGTGTAATCTTCAGGATCAGACGCAACCTCAGATGTTGTGCGTACGGCACGATTCCTTCTTTTACTTTGATTAGGCGATCTTGGCGTTAGACTAGATGTCCCAAATGGGTTGGCTTCATTAATTGGAGAATCGACGTTAGGCATTTTGTTGGTGTGAAATACTCAAATTTAAAATAAAAATAGTCTTTGCCGGTCTGCACCTCCCATAGAAATATGTTTCTCAATAATTATTATTGAATGGCACTAGGATTAATTGACAGATGGCGTAAGTATGATTATTGTTGTTAGCTTTGAGTTTGTGTCAATAGATGTCACTGGAGTGCTTTTATTTTTATTTTTTAAAGTTTTTATTATTTCAAAATTATAAATGATAATAATTTCTTTTTATTTATTTTTTATTATAGTTTTATTTAAGTTTGGTTTAAGTTTAATTGTTTTTTCACAGTAACTTTCGTTTCCGTTGGTGTTGTTGGTATCAATGATTTGACAATTTAATCTGGCAAAAAGACACAGCGTAACGGCGATATGCACTAATCTAACTGTGTTAAGTTATTTAAAACTTTTGCGCACTGTATTTAGACGATAGTTGTTATTTAAATTTGATTTTTACGTGGGATTTCACAGATATCACATTTAACACCTAGTTTTTTCACGATATCGAAGTGTCACGGCGATTACCAGAAGTGGTGTTTATTTTAGTTTTTTATCACTTTTAGGCACTGTTTTAGGCAAAATTATCCATGAAACTGATATTGTATGTTCGAATTTGATATTAGAAGTCGGATTTCGCTAATATCACGCTTTACACATATTTTTCTGGGTTTTTATAGGAGCTAAAATTTTGACATATTCACTGTTTGACGTTTATATAGAGACTCAGCATAACATTCAGCAAGTACTTAGTTTAACATAACTAAATCAACCTATCCGTGAACATTAATAAACGGTTTGTTTTTTTCCATCCTCTTGTGTATAATGTATTAATGTTAAGACTGTTTATGTTGTTTAAATTTAAAAAAAAATAAAACACCCTCCACACACAATCCCAAACAAGACAAAGGCCTTGAGATAATAATGATAAAAAGAGACAAATAAATACACACTTAGAAACGAATACGTGGAAAAAACAATGATCATTGTATAAACACATTTCAGTACAAAGAATGTTCATTTAGTATTCCTCAATCTTGCTTATCCAAAACTTCTGTTAGCTAACATACTAGTATTTTTGCAATATTACACAAACCACTTACTGATATGTTTGTTACCAGAAATACTTTCGACGTAAAAACCCTATACGCGTAAATATCACAAATAATTGGCCATATAAATGTCAAGTTTGTGGCAGATAATAACAAATGATCGTATGTCCAAGCATTAGGTCGGTCCCAGTTTGCCAGTTCCCAGTCTGCGCGGCGGGCCTCGGGGCGGGATCAAAATTTGAATTGGTTAATCTAATTTGTTAGAAGCAGTACTGCTTGTGAGCGCCCGTCACTCAAAATGTAAATCACTGGGAACTCACTATACTCGCCATATTGTCTATGGACTCAGCAATATAGACGCAGTTAAGCAGAAAGCGTCCAACCCAAAAAGGGTAACCGGGCAACTCAACACAATGGCAATTCAACACACCTTTAAAAAGAGATAAAAGTTATAAAAAATGATGAAAAAAACTAGGGTAAATAGGTTAAATAGGTGAAGTTTAGTTTTTTTTGTCTTAATGACTTTTTTAAAATTTTTTAAGGTGTGTTGAGTTGTCATTATTTTGAGTTATCGTACAACCCCTAAAATATAGAAGTCAGTTAAATCTAAACTCTGTAAAAGTTTCATCATTTTACTTTTTTTATACTTTTGTAATACTAAAAAAAATTCTACCTTCTTAACATAATCACGTTTTAAATTGTTTCCAGTACCAAATGTCAGTAATCATAATAATAAATTTATTTTACCTAATTTTTAAACAGCACACATGCAAAACCATTATATTTACCAAGCCATAAAAAACTACAATAATCTCCCTTCTGAACTGCGTTGTATTGTCAACCAATCAAAACAAATAAATAATTATTTTTTTAAGTAAAACAGATCATTGAAAAATCAATATTCTATACAAAAATATTATTATAACATAAAACTTATGTAAGAACCGTGGTTCCCTTATCAGGCACAAGAACTCCTCTTTTCTGACTAGGTATACATAACCAAAGATGATCTAAAATGTAATTTTGTAAAATATTTATATTTCTTAAATTACAATACAATAAAAAAGATAGGCATGCTGTCCTTTTGAAGCTGCTCCGAGGAACTAGCGTGATTCAAAAAAGAATCCCTAAAGTTGACGTAGGCTCTGAGGGAAATTACGAGTATCTTCCTCAGGTCCTTTTTGTGGACTATAAATGACTGGTAAAAAAAATATAAATCGGAAAAAAGTAGTTTGGAAATTTGATATATTACGGCATTTCTGAAATGAAACTGAGTGTGTTTTTCGCTATAAGAATTTGTGTAAATAGGTAGTATTCTATCATTTATCAATGTAAGTAAGTATTCAAGTTTAATAAAATTACATAAAAAATGTAATCAAAAATAAAAACAAGGGCACGAATGTATTGCACACCCGGTGTGAGTATGAATACGGATGACTGCTGATTTATAAGAAAAATGTAGCTATTTCGTATATTTTCACCAATACATGAAGTGTTTTTTTTTTAAATAGTGAATGTTTTAAAATAACAATATCTCATCAAAAGTTGTAATCGGTGAGTTGTAAATTTTAAGGAAATTTTTTTTTATTTAAAAAAAATTAATATGCCTTTGAGATTCGTTTTACAATTTCATTGCACGTTCTCCTATTATGTCTACGAGTGTCCTTATTGAATATAATTTCGATTAAAAAGTATTTTGATAAAAGATCGTTCATTATTTTATGCATAAATATCATCACGTTCAAGGTCGGCATCTATTTTACTGTTATCCAATTTAGTTCATTTTGAAAATCTATTTAAAAATGATATGTAAGGTTAATATAAAATTGAATTGTCAAAAATCTATTCGATTTGATTTTTTTTGAAATTTTTTTCAAAATTTTAGGTTGGACGCTTTCTGCATAACTACATTAGCATTATACCGACGTATCCTTGGTACTAACCTAAGACATTACAG
Organism: Hesperophylax consimilis; assembly: GCF_061612785.1. Classification (NCBI taxonomy): domain Eukaryota; kingdom Metazoa; phylum Arthropoda; class Insecta; order Trichoptera; family Limnephilidae; genus Hesperophylax; species Hesperophylax consimilis. The sequence goes on from NC_142842.1 coordinate 36,897,422, forward strand.
AATATTATTATAGGTTCTGACAGTGGATAAAGTTTGCCTGTGGATATGGTATATGGCTTTTGGTACGTTTACATAACTATTCCTTCGGGCAGTTTACTGGAAAATTTCTTATGTAAACTTCTGTCTATTGAATTGGGCACGGTTTTCTCAGCTTTCTGCATATTGCGTAACATTATCGCCGTAGTGCGGTAAAATCTATGCGACAAACGGCGGAAATCGTTCATCTCTCGTGGAACATCTTTGAGATTCATCGGAAATTGTTTTAAAGTATTTTATTATCTTCCTTTTTTGTAACAGATAGAGATAATGATATCCTCACTGCGATTTCATTTACATATTATTTAAATAAAGGAGTGTGGATAATATTAAGTAATTATAAATAAAAATTGTGTTTTTCTGAAATAATTATATATATATTACACGGTCCTTTTAGTGCAGTTGAGCGGTTTCGTTTGCAGTCTATATTTAGTGTCAGTATAATACATGATCTTTTTAGTGCAATTGAGCGGTTTCGTTTGCAGTCTATATTTAGTGTCAGTATAATACATGATCTTTTTAGTGCAATTGAGCGGTTTCGTTTGCAGTCTATATTTAGTGTGAGTATAATACATGATCTTTTTAGTGCAATTGAGCGGTTTCGTTTGCAGTCTATATTTAGTGTGAGTATAATACATGATCTTTTTAGTACAATTGAGCGGTTTCGTTTGCAGTCTATATTTAGTGTGAGTATAATACATGATCTTTTTAGTACAATTGAGCGGTTTCGTTTGCAGTCTATATTTAGTGTGAGTATAATACATGATCTTTTTAGTACAATTGAGCGGTTTCGTTTGCAGTCTATATTTAGTGTGAGTATAATACATGATCTTTTTAGTGCAATTGAGCGGTATCGTTTGCAGTCTATATTTAGTGTCAGTATAATGCATGATCCTTTTAGTGCAATTGAGCGGTTTCGTTTGCAGTCTATATTTAGTGTCAGTATAATACATGATCCTTTTAGTGAAATTGAGCGGTTTCGTTTGCAGTCTATATTTAGTGTCAGTATAATATATGATCCTTTTAGTGCAATTGAGCGGTTTCGTTTGCAGTCTATATTTAGTGTCAGTATAATACATGATCCTTTTAGTGCAATTGAGCGGTTTCGTTTGCAGTCTATATTTAGTGTCAGTATAATACATGATCTTTTTACTACAATTGAGCGGTTTCGTTTGCAGTCTATATTTAGTGTGAGTATAATACATGATCTTTTTAGTACAATTGAGCGGTTTCGTTTGCAGTCTATATTTAGTGTGAGTATAATACATGATCTTTTTAGTGCAATTGAGCGGTATCGTTTGCAGTCTATATTTAGTGTCAGTATAATGCACGATCCTTTTAGTGCAATTGAGTGGTTTCGTTTGCAGTCTATATTTAGTGTCAGTATAATATATGATCCTTTTAGTGCAATTGAGCGGTTTCGTTTGCAGTCTATATTTAGTGTCAGTATAATACATGATCTTTTTAGTACAATTGAGCGGTTTCGTTTGCAGTCTATATTTAGTGTGAGTATAATACATGATCTTTTTAGTACAATTGAGCGGTTTCGTTTGCAGTCTATATTTAGTGTGAGTATAATACATGATCTTTTTAGTACAATTGAGCGGTTTCGTTTGCAGTCTATATTTAGTGTCAGTATAATACATGATCCTTTTAGTGCAGTTTGAGCGGTTTCGTTTGCAGTCTATATTTAGTGTCAGTATAATACATGATCCTTTTAGTGCAATTGAGCGGTTTCGTTTGCAGTCTATATTTAGTGTCAGTATAATACATGATCCTTTTAGTGCAATTGAGCGGTTTCGTTTGCAGTCTATATTTAGTGTCAATATTTAGTGTCAGTATAATACAGGATCCTTTTAGTGCAGTTGAGCGGTTTCGTTTGCAGTCTATATTTAGTGTCAATATTTAGTGTCAGTATAATACAGGATCCTTTTAGTGCAGTTGAGCGGTTTCGTTTGCAGTCTATATTTAGTGTCAGTATAATACATGATCCTTTTAGTGCGGTTGAGCGGTTTCGGTTGCAGTCTACATTTTTAGTCAGTAAAATACATGATCCTTTTAGTGCAGTCGAGCGGTTTCGATTGTAGTCTGTATTTGGTGTCAGTATATTACATTGTCCTTTTAGTGCAGTTGAGTAGTTTCGGTTGTAGTCTGTATTTGGTGTCATTATATTACATGGTACTTTTAGTGCAGTTGAGAGGTTTCGGTTGAAGTCTGTATTTGGTGTCATTATATTACATGGTCCTTTTAGTGCAGTTGAGAGGTTTCGGTTGAAGTCTGTACTTGGTGTCAGTATATTACATAGTCCTTTTAGTGCAGTTGAGAGGTTTCGGTTGAAGTCTGTACTTGGTGTCAGTATATTACATGGTCCTTTTAGTGCAGTCGAGCGGTTTCGGTTGTAGTCTGTATTTGGCGTCATTATATTACATGGTCCTTTTAGTTCAGTTGAGCGGTTTCGGTTGCAGTATGTATTTGGTGTCAGTATATTTTGTATTTCTGACCTCCCTATGTCATGTATCCAGCTTTTTATTTGAGATTTAAATGTCATAATATCGTTGTGACTTTTGAATGAGAGTGGGATTTTGTTGAAGAGCTTAGTATCATATAAGTGTACCATTAAAGTCAGAGTCTTTGTTGTCTAGATTGAAATTTAAAACAATTTATTACTTTATTTTTTATATATGAATTTTCGAAATTGTCACAATCACATACACCTTTCACAGACATGCGCGCGTACTTTAAAAATTTCTTCAAGGCGTGGCGTGCTGTCAATAATAGCAAAATCCAGACCCTTTCTTCTAATTAAAACTGTTTTTTTTCTAAGATTGCAACACATGATTTTTAAATTTGTAAAATAAAATAACTGCTTTAATATCAGGGCTTCACATAGATTGTATCTGGCTTCCATCAAGAAAGTGCGCATCTTCAATCGATTCTTCAATGGTGACCAGCTGATAACCCTGTACAAACCTCAAGTATGTCCAACAATTGAGTTTGGGAAAATATCTGCTATATTTATGTATATCTAAATAATATATTCTGCAAACTTCGTGATTCAATGAGGTCCTGCTGATTCAATAATAATGCGGTAAGTCTTTATATATTAATTCTAAGAGAGAGCTTTTCTTAGAAATTTTGCCAACATACATTCTAAGAACAACCGAGGGTTTTCGGCTTATCTTGCTTTATCTTTGTTCGTGTGTACGGAGAGTGGCAGACTGAATAAAGTCCATGTATTAGAATTGACAGCACAAAGCGAGCTGGTGCATTAATCACAGGGGATGGATCGTCTGGCTTCACTATCTCGGGATAGGGTTCAACACCCAAAGCACAAAGCTCGGGTATCATTTATTACCGGTAAAATCTAGCGAGTATGGTCTACCGAACTTCAGTTACTACAAAACTATATTCTTGAAACCTTATATGCTAAAAAACCTTAAACCTTCTATTTCGTTAGTATTTTTATAACAATTATTATTTCTTCGCGCTCGGTCGGCTGTTGTATAAATAAAGTTATTTTGAATTTGCACCATTTCATTTGTTTATCTTTTTAGCCTCTGTGGTCGAATGTTAGACTAGAGAGCTGGAGGTTCAAATTTTATTTGATTAATTTGTGTTATTTCACAGTTTACTCATTCAAAATACTCTAATTGTTAGTATATTTGCGGCACGTTCCAGAGTGAAAGCTACTCTCAGTATCGCCCTGGTGTAAGACCACCATTCAAAATTGAAACGCTGCTTGAAATGGCTTTGGCCGTGTTTGGTAACTAGATCGGAATAGCTAGGTACTTCTCCACCTTCCTTTTCCCAATCTTCTTTTCTGTCAACTACCAACCTCACAATATATCGTAATTGGGGATGTTCGGAGAATTCGGGACTCTTTCATATAAAATACAAAAACCAATTGGAACTCTTTCACATAAAATACAAAAACAAATTGGAACTCTTTCACATAAAATATAAAAACAAATTGGAACACTTTCACATAAAATACAAAAACAAATTGGAACACTTTCACATAAAATACAGAAACAAATTGGAACTCTTTCACATAAAATACAAAAACAAATTGGAACACTTTCACATAAAATACAGAAACAAATTGGAACTCTTTCACATAAAATACAAAAACAAATTGGAACATTTTCACATAAAATACAAAAACAAATTGGAACTCTTTCACATAAAATACAAAAAAAAAATTGGAACTCTTTCATATAAAATACAAAAACAAATTGGAACTCTTTCACATAAAATACAAAAACAAATTGAAACATGTTTGAAAATAAATAACTCTTGTTACTAGGCACCTAACTCGATAATAATACTTAATTAGAACTCCTTTGTAAAAAAAAAAAGATTTTTTCTTAGATTATCAAGAATGAATGTCGCGTTATGAGATGAACGGTGTAGAGAAATGGCTGTAGTAAAAATTGTGTATGTATAATATACAGGGATTGAAACGATAATCTAGTCTCCTTCAACGGTAGTAATCTTCCCATCAAGCCTTCAGTTGACATACGCGGTGGAACTTTAAGTAAGCAGCTCAGTCATGGGAGATTCAACAAAGCCGCAATCAGCATAGCCTCGGAAATAGGGCGTAGTAACTATATCTATGCAGGCGTGAATTTCCAGCAATTATACAGGGTTAATCGGCACGCACCCAAAAAATTTTAACCAGCTATTCCTTAGCACATTTGGAGTACAAAATGTTATAGGCACTTTGATGTCCGGTAACATTTTTTTTTAGTAAAAAAATTTTTTCAAAAAAAATCCACACTCCGTCACTGTCATTGGCATTGTTTCTCGTGTTCAGCAGCTGTTATTAGCAAGTGTGTCAAAAAGCGTCCTCGCTCTTTCATACACACTAAATAATAATAGTTAAAAATGAGACGAATGGTGCAATGCCATTTCGTTGTGATTGTAAAATCGCGCCAATGTAGGTATGTACGTACATTATTCAACGAAACTCGAGTAAAATATTGCCAGATGGGTTTTCAAGCTTTGAAAAAGGATAAAACAGTGGTGACATGTGGTGAAAATATAAATAAGAATTTTTTTATTAAAAAATAATGTTACCGGACAGAAAAGTGCTCTTAACATTTTTAACTCTAAATGTGCTAGGGAATAGCTGGTTAAATTCTGTCGGGTACGTGCCGATACACCCTGTACAATACTGCCAGACCTACACACGGACGGAATTACACGTGGACGAAATTAAATAAGGAGAAAATTTATGCTTAAATGGAGAAAATGAGTATTACCAACTTATTAAAAATTTATTGTTTTTAAGCAATTAACCGGAAACACCAATATAAATTGAAAAAATCTTCCGAAAAAAAATACATGTCGCCAACGGGAATTGAATCCGCAGGCTAATAATTATTGTTTAAACACAATATGTTATCCTTTGTGCTGTGCATAAAAAACCTTGTCTCTTAATCATTAGTCTATCATTTAAAATAATATTTTAAATCTATTCAAATTGTTGATAATGAAGGCCATTTCGAACTTCCTAATGCAACGGAACACGTATTCATACGCCTTGATAATGTAGAATGACAAAATGCGGATATAATATATTAGGATATTTATGAACACGCGCTCCAACATCGTGATAATACATTTGCATTTTACTAAAAAAAATTAGGAAACCTTTCAATTTATTTGTTAAGGTCCTGAAATCCCGTTTCTAACCAGATAACCAACAATTTTAAGAGATTCTTAATAAATTAGCAATATTCGATATTATTAATTTTCTATAAAATTTAAACCCGTTTACAAACAAATTTGTTTTGTGTTTTAAAATTTGATGTATATAACATAAACAGCATACAGTTATAACTACAATATTATTATGTTTAAATTGCTTGTGAGTTTAAGATTAAAATATTCATTTGAAAAACAGAAACGTATTATTACACGACTTATTATTACAGTAAATTTGGGATATTACATGTAAGAAAAATGTGCAATAATTGTTTACGTCGAATGTTAATATCAGATTTCCCGCGACCCACTATGTAGATTTATGTAAGGAATATTGAATCCCAGCATAAATTGTTTGAAGATTTTTTTTTGTACAAGTCTATTATTATAAACTGAATGTACATAAAAATCAGAAAGCTTGTTTATTTAAACTAGCTTTCCATTTAATGAATGCTAACTGTTTGAAGCGAAAAATAAACAAGTTTTTTAATCTTTGTCCAAAGCCTTAACAAATTTTCCTGTTCATTTAAAACATTCCAGACGCGCAAAACATTAAAAAAAAGGTTACGCCAGGTCACATCTAGAAAAAATATTTTTTATTATAAAATTACTGCAGACAAAGCCAGAGAAGGTCGTCATATCAACAGGTCCATGAACTCGGTTTTCTAGAAAATGAGAGATAAATTATATTATCTACGACTACTTCAAAAATATCCATTACCTATCTAAATAGCACTAATAAAACAAAAAAATATCAGGTAATTTGTTATTTATGAACACAATATATTGTGAGAGTTGGGTCAATGAGTTGAAATAAAAGGTTTACAAATATTATTTTTATATAAACAAGGTAAATACACGCTTCAAAAATACATCTCCTTGTGATGTTTCTATCGTTCTGGCAGTTATTCGATTGCGAGCCTAAAGATATCGAGTGATTTTAAGTCAACAACAAGACAAACAAGATCGTTAATATAGGAGAGTCTCGAGTATTTTTTAATCAAGATCGAAGGAGCGAGGATTAAATTCTGAAGGAGCTATGAGTAATCTGATATGACCTCTTGAGTATTCGTTCTGTAATGCTAAAAGCTCGGGAACATCTCCATTTAAGCTGTAGAAATGGTTTGAGCAAGCTCCGATATCTTCCGAGCTAACCTAAACCAACCTTAATGAAAATAACGCCGTTAAAATCATATATTTTTTTAATTAACTAATCACTTTATTCAATTGAAAAGATATAATCGCATTTTTTTCTAGACACTAAAGTTTTCTTAGCCACCCAGTGATACCTACATTTCAATTTTTCTTAGCCACCCAGCGAAACCTACATTTAAATTTTTCTTAGCCACCCAGCGATACCTAAATTTGAATTTTTCTTAGAAACCTAACGATATCTATTTTTCAATTTTTCTTAGCCACCCAGCGATACCTACATTTTAATTTTTCTTAGCCACCCAGCGATACCTACATTTTAATTTTTCTTAGCCACCCAGCGATACCTACAATTATTTTTCTTAGCCACACATACATACATAGTTTTCAATATTTAAGAATTCTAGACGTTTAAATAAAACGACACAATGTAAATAAAAAGTACTTTACTTCATATCGAGAAAATCTTTCCAAAAAACTTGGAAACCAAAAACGATTCATACTTCAACTTCAACCCATTATTTGGACGCTATTTGTACTAAGATGGAAAAATATACGTTTCATGTTTCGTTGTAATTTATCATTTCTAGACCATCGAAGCGACGTTTCTATGTTACATTAAAGTTTATAGGCGATAAAGTTTTCTTTTGAAGCAATAAAAGCTGATCTACGGTATGTGAGGGTAAACAAAAATAATATTATTCTTATCTACTTGTGATAAAAATCATATTTTATCGCGGGTTATGGACGATATCAATCGAAATACTCGCTATAAATGTACGTACTTAATGTTTATGTACAGTAATTATAATAAGGCAATTGTCTTCAATGATTAAATATTAAAATTGAGGTTTTATTCATTAAGTTACTTCACTATAAAAATATTTATCCAAGACTTGAATAAAAAATGATAGATGTCTCTTATTAAAAAAAATGTATATCCGTGACACTATCTAGATTGCATTTATCTTACAATCATATATAAATATAGCAGCCTAAAGCACTCAGTCGAAGTATTATACAGTTAAAATGAAGTACGTCGATATGATCGAATTAGTTCAGTGGTCAGAACACTTCCCCAGCAAGGAAAAGGTCCTGGATTCGATTCGTAGATGCTACTGAATCTGTTTTTTCTGTCTTTTCTGTTTCAGATCTTTCGTTTGAGAGTCGTTAATATTTTCGTCAATTATTAATGTTTATGTACTTAACGTTTTCTACAGTAAGACGTAATTTAAGATTTCTTAAATGTTTTCTTCTATTTTATATCTTCTGGTAATTTGACCAGCAATCTCCATTTCTTCATTCATCAACGACTTTAGACTCTGGGATTTTTTTTTCTGAAGGGGTATCTTATTTAATTTCTTTTCCTCGTCTCATATGAGGGTTTGTGCTGAAGGTTTTCAATTTTTCTTAGAAATTCATTTGATGTATGGCCATTAATTATTTATTTTATTTAAATGACAAGATATTTAACTCGTTCAACATTTCCTTGATTTTTGTATATTTAAAGATTGTCATTTGTTTCATTCATCCATTGTTAACTAAGGACGGGTTGTTTCGGAGAATCTGAACAATTCATCAAATTTCAACGTTCATTTTCAAGTTCTGTGAAAGATTTTTTCAAGTTCCGTTTTTATTTCAATTTTGTCAAGCAACTAGCCCATAATGATATAAAAACAGAACTTGAATAAGTCTTTCACAGAACCCGAAAATGAACGTTGAAATTTGATGAATTGTTCAAATTCTCCGAAACAACCCGTCCTAAGAATAGACGGCTTCTACAGTTATGAACGTGTTGAACAATGATAACGTTAATTTAATAATATAATTGGTTGATTTATATGGCACCGTTTTTATAAAAAATCACCTCAAAGACGCTGTAAAAATATATGTATTGCATATAAAATATAACTAATGACTTACATCTGGTGAAGACTAGGCTTATAGCTACCGACTTAAAACTAGTAACTTAATGACAAATATATTTGCAACTGTGGCTTAAAGTTAGAGAATTACAACCAACAGAGGTAAATTTACATTAGAAACACATTTTTTTGGTTTTGCCCGAGTTGGCAGTCTATAATAATAAAAAATAAACATAGAAGTTATGTATTACTGTAGGTCGAATAATTATTACGTTTAAATTATATACATTTTCCTGGAGACTGTGTTAAGGAATTTCCTTATTCTTCCCAAAAGAGAATTTTGTTTGGCAATTTTTTCAGGTATTTTTTTTGTTGTTGTGAAAATTCGTCAAATATGTTTGGGTAATTCCTCTGTAAATAAACATAGCAGAAGAAAAAAGCGTGTGCTTCTGTTAATCTTATTATATCATGTTATTTAGACGCGCCTTTATAGCTCATACATATTGCGAATAACTTCTAGGTTTTCGTTTCTCGTACACGTAAATCATTCCGCTTTCAGCCTGTTGGAATACAAATTACCTGAAAACTAAAGTTCCGCGAGCAGATAAACGGTGCGAAGAAGTTCCGTTCCGTGTAATGAAAATAAAAGCTCGTGATACCATCTGTGCCTAGCAAGTGTCAGCCTCCCAGTTGTTTTTCTCTCTGCGTCAGGTATTCCTTGTCACTTGCTAAATAATGTTTTTAACGTACTATGTAACAATGAAAACAACTATACCATTATTTATAAAAAATAAGAGGTTGAAGTATTTTTTGTTTTAAATATATCTGGGGTAGATTATTGTGTTGACGCATCTATATGCATCTCACTTTAACATATTATGTTTCTGCATTCCTCTAGCCAATTACTTATTACCTATTACCCAATCACGTGTCCCTGTCTGACAGTGTGAAGTACCTAAATGAGTGACATTGAAACAATTTATTATTCATTTAAGTCTGTTAAGAAAACCGGTGCATTGAACATGTTCATTTAGTGTGTTTAATTCCAGTCTATTACGGAAGCTTGTGCAGTGATAACCAGCAGTGTCCTTCAAGGCCATAATATCGATCGAAAAGACCAAAGTTAAGTCAGAATAATTTTCCATTTCTAATTGTTAACCACAGCAACCCCAATATTTGTGTCAAATATTGGTTACATTCCACAATTAAAACACAAACTGATTCGTATACAACATTTGCAACTACGATATGTGTTTGTTAGTTGGTAAAATCTTTTTTATTTAACGACAGGTTAATCATCCATTTACAGTAAAATATTTCAATATTTGAGAAGAAAGTTACCAAAAGGTAAGAAAGAAAGGTAAAGGTTAAAGAATAATAAAATATATGTCGTGTTTTAGTACTACTATTCAATAGCATCATTCCTCTTGTCGTGTTGTACTGTGCTAGAACATTTGTTCCGCTTTGTGTTATATTACGCCGTGGTGATGATTAGAGCTAAAATATATCTTCTAGAAATTCCTAAATAAGAATTATTTATTGTAAACTAATATATATTTTACTGATATCATATTTTTTAGTTCATAAATAAAATTAATATAAAAATTAACCTTCCTTCTCTTTATAATTTGAAATTATGGCCTAGAACACACTTGAAGGGTGAAAGCTAGAAATATTTGAAGACAAAAAAACGTGTACTATTTATTATTAATGTTAGCGACAGTAAGTACTAACTAGATTCGTTATTTCAACGACTACGGATCACCACACCACAGATGTAATCTTATATCATCGGTAGGTTCAAAATTTTACAGCACTTGAATATAATACTGCATGGAGAAGTTCCATTTTAAAGACATGAACGGAATAAGGATTAATGTTCGCAATGTTTTATAGAAGACTGGCTTAGAATGCAAAATGCAGCGTAGTGTTGGAAATCGTTCAGGAGCAAGCAGGTCTGTTAACTTTCATTTGGATTTATTGTTGGTTCGCTGGGAAAGAGATGCTCACAGAGGCTTTAAAACAAACTGTACGGGAACGTGAAGGATATTATAAATACGAAAACTAGAAATCCCTTTAATATACTACATTTTCACGGAAACAAATGAGCTTGAATTAGTTTCATTTGCTTCTATACCATTTAGCACGCGGTCTTCCCCTACACTTGCATGAAATCATAAATAAATCACACACCCTGAAATTGTATACCGCTATCCCCGTTGAGTTCCATATTCATGATAAAACCATTGAGGTATATAGAAAGAGCCAGTTTTGGCGTTCGAAGTATGTTCCACGAATATCGGATCATTGTCCGATGTGAGATGTCACTGGCATCAGTCGGCCAAAAGAAAAACACGATCGATAGACAAAGGCCGATCATTATCAAAATCGTTCTATGTATCAATCAGCGCGACACTGCACGAAAAATCGGTATAAAATCATTAGTCCTATCGATCCGATTTCGCTATTAGACTTGATATTGTACAGCAGCATCGCAATTCTAAATTGTTTATCTGAATTTATGTAATTCCGACATAAATGATGAGTAGTAAGAAAAGTTATTTTATACTATCTAGGTAGGTATCATGAAAACTTCCATGATGTCGATAGCATGAGAAACAATCGTTTCTCCGATTTGTCCGATCCGAATATATAGGACATATATTACTTGCTTTCCTCATTTAATTCAGTTCAGTTAAAGAAAGACATCAACCAACCGGTACCTACAGACCCTCCAAAACCGCCTCAATACGCTGCTTAACCGTGTATTTTATTTTATTTATTTGCGTTATGAAAAGTCTTTATATGGTCATAATTTACGGTGTTAAGAATTGCTTACATCATTCATCAATAAAAAAAAGAACTTAAAAAAAATTTAAGACCAAATAAACCGTTTAAAACAATAACAGTTATATTTAATAAGTTTGTGTGTGTTTTTTTGTAAATATTTTCAAGGTGTACATTTAAACATGGAGTGGGAATCAATAATGACAATGAGAGAAAGTGACATTATTTAATTGTGCTGTTATGCTGCTATTCAAACTTTTTTTATTCAAACTGAAAGCAGAACAGGAAAAAAACAAGGAATCGTGATGATTTTTTTTATGACATCAAAAAAATAATAAGTTTTGTGAAATATTTGAACGAATGTTGTCTTGTGGCCAGTTAGTTCTTGTGTAGTACAAGAAAACCTGATAAATAAAAATCGATTATACGGGGCAGGTAAGAGCTAATAATGGCTCGGTGTCAGGTGAAATTGGCCATTAATGATGAAACAGGGGAAACAGGTAAGGAGAGATCAATTTAGAAGGATACTTATTCTACAATTAACAGCTATTACTTAAAACTACGATACGTCTTTCGTGGTAAATTTATTTTATTTGTTTTTTTTTACAGATAAAGGAAAATTACATTTTCACTTATTTAACAAGAAGTAAAAATAAACACATTTTTCAATAATATTACACATAAATACATAACATAACAATATTATTCACATTCAGTGTTTTGCTGATTGAGCATAAAAATGAACAATTTTTTTTTCAATTTACCTAAACTTTTTTCAATTTTAATGTTGTCTGGAAGGCAATTATATATGTTGCCTCTCTCGTAACCAATGAATTGCTTGCCATGGTGAGTACCTATGTATGGTGTTAAATGTATGTTATCGTGTTGCCGTTTAAAGTGTGTGTGTACTTGCGTCTTTTAAATGAATTATGTATTTGTATTTATGAGTTATTATTTATTTTGTATATAAGGAGACATGCATTATATTCATATAGTTTTCTTAATGTTTTGTCTCTATTTATATTTTTGTCGATTTTCTGGGTTTGAATGAGAAAAAGCTTTTTTTTTTTTTTTTTTTTTTTTTTTTTTTTTATATATACAATAATATTATTATTGGGTTTATAAAAACAGTTTATTTTTAAACAAGTTCTGCTGTGTAATTATTATTACGCGTGACAGCTGTTTCGCCCTCTAAAGGCATTATCAAACTGTGGGTAGCCCACTTACAGACTAACATTTTTAACATTTTTACACAGAAATCAATTAAGAAATCAGTAATTGAAATTAAAATACCTACCTAGAAATAATATAAATGTATCGTCTGTAAGTGGGCTACCCACAGTTTGATAATGCCTTTAGAGGGCGAAACAGCTGTCACGCGTAATAATAATTACACAGCAGAACTTGTTTAAAAATAAACTGTTTTTATAAACCCAATAATAATATTATTGTATATATAAAAAAATAAAAAAATAAAATGGAGTTCTACAAATTAAACTTAATAACAATAAATGAGAAAAAGCTTTTTGATTACTCTGTTTTGTGTTACCTGTAGTTCATTTATGTATGTTTCATATGCGTTTCCTCAGATTTCAGTAAAGTAATTTAAATGTGAATGTACGAGCCTATAATATAGACCTTTTTAAATTTTATTATAAATATAACTTATAAAAAGTGTCATCGTTTAAATCTAATCAGGATTTAACATTTATATAAATTAAGAACAGTAGTGGTCCTAGTATGGATCCCTGCGGAACTCTATAGTTTATATTGTTATTTTGCCTTGATAGGCTTTACACGATTTACTGCATTACACAGTGAGAATAAAAGTTTTTTTAACGTTTGAATAAAAAATAAAATGAATACATTGTAGATATAAAGTTGCCTATAAATGTATATAACGACGGCCTCCGTGGTCAAAGGATAAGGATCTCGACTAGCGATCCGAAGGGCGCGGGTTCAAATTCCGACATGCGCAAGTTAATTTTGTTTGGTTGATTTGTGTTATTTCACTATTTAATCATTTTAAATAATATAAGGTATATTTGCAGTACGTTCCAGACTTTTAATATCGCTCCGAAGCCAAATTTAAAAAAATGAAACGTAGCTTGAAATGGCTTTAGCCGTGTTTGCTGACCAGATCTGAAGACCCACCAGCCTCTTCCCCATCTCATTCTCCTTCCCACTACCTTCAGCCTCACAACATATAATTCAGGATGCCATAGTCTAACTGGCTTCAAATTTTTGGTAGCAGTTGGGACTCTTGTGCGGTATTCACATAAAAAATAATACATATATTAAAGAAAGACGAAAAAATAGAAAAAAGTAGGTAAAAAATCAAAACAACTTTTAAAAATGCAAAGAGCATAAAAATAAAATAAAATAATAATACAGGTTCATAATTCATAATTTACAAGTGAATTAAAATTGATCATAGTTCGATAACCCTGATATATTAAGGTTTTTTCACTTTCATGTTCCTACCATTAAATCAAGGTTCGAAAAATCTACTGTTTATTTAAAAAAAATCAGGTATTAGTTTGAAAGTGCGCTGCACAATTTTCCTGAAAAACTTCATACAAAAAACCGAATTAAAAAAAAAGTTTTTGGCTCCAACAATAACTAACTCCACTATTGATAATGCAATTTGTTTATATTTGCACCAAGTAGACCCAAAAGTCACCACATGATACTAATACATAAACGGTCAAAAGTAATAAATAAAATTTGTTATACTATTGAAAATGTGTGAAATTGTTTTTCCGTAACTGTTTTCCATGTCATCAAGATATGTTTTTCTTCTATTTTTAACCGTTCATGTGTTTACACGGATTGTTTACGAAAACACCGTGTTAAACATCGATACGTAGATATCTATCACGCAAGAAAGCATCGTTGTTGTTTTTCTTCGTTACGTAATATTATTATTATTCATCCGCATTTCCTAGCGCCCCCTAGACTGGGTGGAAAGAATACTAGTTTGTTGTTTCACAACGGACAAGGAGACACATCGCCTTTGCAAAAAGCCGTAAAAATATAATATATTCTCTATGGAAATTATACTTCTGTGGTGGCGGAAAGTCCTGGCGGGAAATTCGCGAAGCTCGCAATATTTCACGCTGGCAACAACGTTATTGGAATCGAATTGGCACTGTCTTGCCAGCCTTATGCAAACAAGACGGGACAATTTTGAACTTTTCGCGAATTTCTAGCAACACTAGCTATCTAGTTCACAGGGTAACGAAAAGAGGTGGCAATTTAAAATGAATATATTACGGATCGCAATTTACCAAATATTCAGATATTTTAGTTGGTATCAAAGGCATCTTCCAAGAATTTAATGTTTAAAATAAAATAATGTACTTGCCAATCTGTGAACCTCATGCCTGAACAAATATGAAAAAACCTCAGCATTAAAAAAGTTTTTTTTCGTAAGTACCTACCCTTTTTCAATCCAAATCATTTATCTGAAATTGGGTGACATTATAGCAGTTAATACACGAATTAAATTTCAGTCGTATCCAATCGGGATTTGGCTCAGTTGTTGGCGCGGTTGACTTCAGTCCCTGGGGAGGAAGATTCAATCCTTAGTCAATTAAAAAAAAGATATTTTAAAAGTTCTTAGCAGTTAAGAGCCAGTCCCTGGGGAGGAGGGTTGAATTCTCTATGAAAAATAGGATAAAATGCTCCTGAATCAACTGAAATCATGGAACACATGAAATGGCGCCCTATTTTAATTTTGACGGTTTGACCAATGTAGAAAGTCACGAGCTGAAAAAAAGCTTTGTTTACCTGGACAATCCAGACAAAACTGGTTGTGCATATTTCATGTTACCAGGGCTCATCAACCGCGACTATCTTAGTCCGGCGTTTTTTAGCTTTAATTAATTTGATTTTTCCACAGAAGCCGGATAAATGCGCAGTTTTAAAAATAAAAATAAAATATACCTAACAAAGTTTATCGTCATCAAACATACTAATTTCTGTTGTGGGTCTGTCTGTGATTGTAATTCTTGTTTAATGAGCTCGAAATCATTTTGAACTTAAGTATCACTTTCAAAATTTATACTGATTGTGTCAGAATTCAGAGAAGCGATAAAGTACCTATCAAACTATAACAATTTTTTACAGATTTTTATTCTATATTTGAAATGTGTTTAATCTTTTGTTTAAATTTTACAAGTAAATTTCGTGATTATTGATTGATCTGCGTTTTTTTAGCTAACATGCATTTTTACTATCAACCCTACAATTTACAATAATTTTTCATGGGTCTGCACTAGGTAAGCTCTACTTCAGAAAAAAATGTGCACATTTTTCATTGTAGCCCTGCATTACAAGAATTTCTGCAAGTATGAGTAGGCGCTTAATATTTTTCTGAAGCAATCTCCACATCGAAAAAACCCAACGACTTGTTTGTAAGAATAATTCTTCCCGGTGAGGCGGTTCTCCGCGTAAGTATCTGTTTATTCGAGAACTGCGATGAAAATACTTTGCAGAAGTGAGCTCGTTTGAGAATAACGTCATTCAAATTGATAATGGACACAGTTTAATGTTGTGTACGAAACATTGAAAAGAAAACTTACAAGGAATTTGCATTCGGATTTGTGTTATCTCAAAGTGGGCTACATTTTTTTCTTTCTTTTTTAATAAACCGGACGTTCCAGGAAAAAAATCAAGTAGCACAATCAAGTAAGTTAAATAAATCATATATACGAGTGTATATACCCCATGTTTCACCCCCCTGTCTGAGCCCTCCTTTTCTGGGAAAATAAGTAAAAAAATAATTTTATTTTCTATAAAATATATACAAAATAATAATAATTATCATTTATTTGCGTATTGCCTCTCTCCAGAGCATCGAGAAGGGACAAAGTATATTTGTCCGATTAAAGTAGCTGCGTACGATTGCGTCAACGTTCAAATAAATGAATGAGATGATTTGTAACCTATATGGTATTCTTTTGATTTTTTACAAATACGTAAATAATTGCTTGCCGCAGGGAATAATTTTTATTATTAATGCAGCTAGGGTTTGTAAACGCAAATAATACTAATATTATTAAAGGAAATTTAAGTAACGGGCTAATTCTTTGGAGGGTGGGCCCGAATGCACTAATAAAGTCACAATAATTTGATGAATTGATTACATTAATAATGTCAGTTTGATGAATCAATTGCATCTAATAACACTGCCTAACAGGAGAATTATTTCAGACCTGGTTGTGTTACACAGAGTCATTAACAACTTAATTGATATCCCTGCCATCGTTGCCACTATTAAATTCCATGTGCCGACTAGAAATACAAGATAATATATAACATTCTTCTGCAATACAAAACACGACCAACTATCAGACACACTCACTGACCAATAGGATGCATGATCTAGGCAACAAATATGGGGGGTGCTATTGATTTATTTATTGACTCTATTTACAGAACTAAGCATAATCTATACCAGTGATTCCCAAAGTGGTCTATATCGACCCCCAGGGGTCTATGACAACCTGCAAGGGGTCTATGTCAGCGAAAAAAAAATTGGGGGTCCATGAAAAGTAAATGGAGGTCCACGATAGTGGATCTCAACTGACATTTATATGTACCTATTTACTTACACTTAACCGACACTAAAGGTGAATTAATATTTCACGTTTTGAAGGATTACTTCATTGAAAAAGCAATCCCTTTATCAAATGTAATGTCAGTAGTTACCGATGGAGCACCTGCCATGGTTGGAAGCTATCGTGGATTTATAAGCTATTTAAAACAAAATGTGCCAGGGGTGATAGCAATACATTGTGTCATCCATCGACAACATTTAGTTGCTAAAAATTTGAGTGTTAGATTACATGAATCTATTCAATTAGTCATTGATGCAGTAAACCGAATCCGAAGCAACGCGTTGAAAAAGCGGTTATTTGCGCAGTTGCATGAAGAAAATGACGAACACTTTCATCAATTACTCCTTCACACTGAAGTACGCTGGCTGTCGAAAGGCTAGAATGACAATTAGAAAAGACAATTTAATGAAGTGTAAAACAGACATCGCCTATTTAACAGATTTGTTTACAAAATTTAATATGGTTAATTTGCAGTTACAAGGCGACAGTCTAAATTTAATTAAAACAAAGTCCATCTTATCAGCGTTTCTTGCCAGAGTTAAACTAATGAAGCAAAATATTGGACGGGGCGAATTTTCCCAGTTCCCCAATTTGTCACAGACAAACTGCCAGGAAGACGACGTTTCAACCTACGTTCAACATTTAAATGCCCTCTATTCAGATTTTGAAACTAGGTTTGAGGATTTTTTGACCATGGTAATACCAACGTGGATAATTAACCCATATATGGTGACATAGAAGAAACGAATGTCATAAAACAAGAGGAACTGAATGAAATAAGTACAAACGAAGAACTTAAGGTTCTGTTTAAGCACGGATATCAGCACTTCTGGCTGCAAAAAAACATACCCGTTACTTATCCCGTATTATGGAATATACGAGGAAATTTTTAATTTCCTTTCCATCTTCATACCTAGGGAAAGGAGGTTCAGCGCTGTTACCAATCTCCTAACAAAAAAAAGAAACAGACTGGTCATCATTAGCCGAGGAGACTTAAGATTAAACCTTACAAAATTGACGCCAAATATTGATAATTTATTATTAAAGCATCAGGTTCATCCTTCCCACTAAAACATTTACTTATTGCTTAGTTTATTTTATGTTACGTTTATTTTATATAACAGATACAAAATTTTATAGTAGTTTTAATTTAAATTCAATTAATAAATGTATAAAACTGAACATGTGTTTTTACTTTAAGTTTTTAACACTAAACTTCACTACAGTTAGAAATTTACAAAAAATCATTATCAGGTAAGTAGGGGGTCTACCAAAAACAGAAAACATGGCAAGGGGTCTACGGCACAACAAAGTTTGGGAACCTCTGATCTATACCAACACTTTGTCGAATCCTACAAATTAGAGTAGCGTTGGTAAATTAGTTTTAATGTTTTGTCTTATATGTAGTGTTTTCTTTTTTACTTTATGTTACTCTTACGTTTTACTAATATTGCTTCATATTTTCTCATTATACTTGTAATCACAATTTTACAATTGTGTATATTGTACCTACTTTACAATGAATTACATCTATTTACTGTCAGTATCTCCTGTATAGTACCGATATTCTCCTATGTATACTGCATCATGTATCACTTTTATGTAAAAGCCTTTTTAGGCGTATATATAAATAAATAAATATACTTTAATAGCTGGGGGCGACTCAAGAACGTTGTGCGGCCTTTTAGCGCGAAGTCAATGGTTTGGGCATTGCCTTTCCAAAACATTAAAATTGTTCCCCTGTGGGGCGTGCGCCTCGCGTTGAGAAGAACTGACATAGGTAGATGATACCTTTTTGAATGCCAAATAAATGTGACTCTTATTCTTTTAGCTTTTTGAAAGTATTTATTTTTAGATATTTCCGTCCAATAGACGAATGCTGCTCGTATTTGAAATTGAAATGTTTTAAAGATATTATATCGGACGTGCAGAGCCAAAGTCATTATGAGATAACAAGATCTCAAGTTTTTATGATGTCCTTAATATTTTTGATAAAACCATTTAGATATCTGCGTCAAAATAAATATGATACTATAATATTATTCCACATCCTTAATGTGCGACTGCTATAGTTAATATTAATGGATTTTCGGCGCCACCATACATTTAAAAACTAATGTTTTTGTTTTGTTCAACACAGTGAAGAGATAAGGGTGATCGCTAATTACTCTCATTGAACATGTGTGAAATTTAATGTATAATTTTGTCCAATAAATAGAGAAGTAACTGGTACAAACAGTCACTTCTCATCCGAGAGTACTCGGGAAAGTAATACTTGTTTAATTTAATGTTTTCCTACTGCCCCTGCAAAAACTCTCAGATCAAGGTGTCAATGTGTGCCGGTGCCCTATTGAATTTGCAGTATTTGTGCGGGCTTCACTAACTTGGTCCCGTACAGATATTGTCAATTATTCCCCAAACGAGTTTATTCAAACGCAATGGGAGTATATTTTGACAAATTGTTTGTGGAATGTAATAACGACAGATAATACGCAAAACCCTTTAAGTCACAAGTTTCTAAAAGGCGATTGACACTAATTCACTAGAAATTTATTTATTTATATTGGGTTTCTACAGATGATCTCACTTACATAAATAGGAATATATAATACAAAAATCTACTCAGACATAGGATGTTTAAATTTGCAAATGTCTAAATACAGATTCAAAACAAAAACAAAAAAATTAAAATACCAAATTATATTAAAGCTAATTGAAAGGTCAAATAGTATAAAGAGAGGCAAGAGACGAAAATAGAGACATATTACGCAACACAAATAGAGATACACGCGACACAGATAGAGACACAAATAATACATAATATAATTATCGCAAAATATTTTTTGGAAACACCAAAACATTTTTTTTTGAATAGGGTCTCCACGAAAATGTCTACTTCAGCACACTATCTTATTATAAAGTAGACACAGTATTTAAATATTTTCAAGTCAAACATGCTTTGGCGTCATAATGGGATCTGGGACCATTTATTTCAGTATTGCTAAACACATAATGTATTACCAAGATGGCCGTGAATTATTTTTTTCTAATTTTAAGTGGAGGTATATTAGTCTTGAAGTATTCAGGACTTGTACACTTATTCAAATACTTTTATTTTTCTTTTTTATAAACTTATCTTTAAGGATGTTGTGTGGAGGGTCTTTTTATGGAAATGAAGGAGAGAAAGTTCTGGAAAGGAAAAATGTGTGAGGGGTGAATAGGAATCTGTGGATCAGTGTGTTTAAGAGTGACCGACGAATAAATGTATCCCTCACACTGCGGTGAAAGACAATGGGTCGAGGGACCAGTTGGAGAGGTCAAAGGGTCTCCCTAAACCAGCCTCTCCCGATCTGACATGCCACACGGCAGGTGGGCAGGCGCATCCTGAACACACCTCACCTGATGAACCCGGGCACCCCTGCTACATCACCAAACGTAGTGAACCACATGGTGTGACCTATGGCAGAGGTGTTGATTAGCCAATAAATGGTTCCCGAGGCGGCAGTACCCAAATCCGCCTCCCAAATTGATTGATGTCGTATGATATGTCGATTACCAAATAATTTGAATTGGGTGTTCAAAAGATTTGTAAACTGGTTGATGATAAAACAAAGAACAGATATTAGAAATATTCTAAACATCTAATGCATTTTACAAACCATAATGCACACAAATTCTAACAAAATTACAACATTTTACAATTTATTATAATACGAAATACTCATTTCATATTTTTATACATAATTCTCCAACACATATAGTACTACACTTATTTTTCTATTTTTATATTACTCATTTTTTTACTTCTATTTTTTCTTATTATTTTTAAATATTTTTTTACTAAGCATTCAGTTTATATATAAAATGTTAATTACCAGCCTCAGAACAGACTATGTCTAGTGAGGAGGGTAATGAAAAAAAAATCTGTACAGAACCAACCTTGAATAAACGCCCGGGTTGCACTAAAACTGAAACTGATCTAAGATGGTTATGTAGACCACAATTGATTGATGTCGTATGATCTAAGATGGTTATGTAGACCACAATTGATTGATGTCGTATGATCTAAGATGGTTATGTAGACCACAATTGATTGATGTCGTATGATCTAAGATGGTTATTTAGACCACAATTGATTGATGTCGTATGATCTAAGATGGTCATGTAGACCAGTGTTCCGCAAACTTTTTATGTTCACGGTACACCTAACTAATCAAGAAATTTTAACGGTACACCAAAGAAAAAAAAAACAAGGTAAATTTTGGATAGGATTGGCTAGGCTTATTACGAATAACGGCGAACTTTGAGGTTAAACTACGAAAGCTGCATGTCATCATAATTTAAAAAAACATCCCAGGTTTTGAATGGTTTGTTTGGCAAAGCAGGGTTTGTCTAGCCGGGTTTGTGTAATTATGATTGATATTTATCACATAACAGTGACAGAATGACCGCGAACTGTCACCGAATCGGTTCGAGAAGTGAATTTTAATTTTACGCAATTGATAATTAAAATGAATCTTTTTCCGCCGCCACCAAGCCAAAAAGTTTCCTTTTATAGTAATTACGGCATATCTAAAGTTTTTTTCAAAAAAATATTCGTAATAAGCGTGGCCACTCCGAACCAAAATTTACCAAAAACGATATATTTTATTAATATTTATTATTAAAATCAATATAACATGAAAAGATGTTTAATGCGAAATGTGAGCCTGTTTAACTGAACACAGACGATCAAAATTTGGAACAATCGTTGATAAGGCTGCTCGCATCTCTTCGTCGATCGTCCTCAGGCGTTCTCTTTTTTTGACTTTATCGTTGTGAGAGTTGAAAACCCCAATTCGTATAAATAGGTCGTGGAAAATGGTAATAGAATTGCAATAGCTCGCTTTGACAGCAGTGGATACTCATTTTTTACGTGGAGCCAAAAATGTGCTAACTCTGTTTCAGAAAATTTTAATTTTAGTGTCCGATCAGTTTTAAGCTCCATGAACTCTTCCTGCTCGTTTATTGGTAAATGTCCAAGGGAAATGCTTTCCGAAAATGGATTTCTTACCCAGTCCATAGGTTGCAGGTCACACTTTTGCTAACAGCTCCAAGTGTTTCACTATCAAATCCTGCACTTTTTTTTCTGAATCGGCAGCCATGACATTTGGAAACATTTCGTTACTACCATTGGTAGCGTGGCTGATCCATAGCACCAACTTAGCGCGAAAGCTTTCAATCTTGTCCGAAGACGTTAAAATTTTACAATTTCTTCCTTGCATTTTTTTGTTCAGCTCATTTAATTGAGCGAATATGTCCGCCAGATATGCAAGTTTTGCTACCCATTCTTCTTTTTTAAATTTTATGTTGAAATCTTTTAAAATCTTTTTTAATGTTATGTTGTCTCGCGCATGCACCCCGATAGCTCGTGCGCAATCACGTGATAATGTAGCAATAGCACCCCACTTATGTAGTGTAGCACGCGTGATAATGTCGCGTAGCGGCGTAGCACACGGCCACTTCGCAGCGATCGAGTCCCACCCACGCCACCTCCGGCCGCCACGCTGCACAGAAAAGTAAAGACCGATTTACAGAGCACTTTGTGAGAAGTGACGCGGGACTCGCGGCACACTTACAAATGGCCACGGCACACCAGTGTGCCGCGGAGCACACTTTGCGGAACACTGATGTAGACCACAATTGAAAAACTGTTGTCTTAGCGTTTTTTTAACCGATTCTACAATTTTGCAGTAATGTGGATTTGCAGTAATGTCTTTAATGAAGGTCGTCATAAATAAACAAATATAATTTAGTATTTTTTTCTCTAAAACGGAATGTTAATATCTTGGCATTTAGCTTAACAGCAGACATATTAAACATTACATTTTAATAAGCACATTGACTCAATCGTTCAAAGGTCGTATAAAATGCTCAGTTTCGTCCTACGTATGAGTAATTAGCTCAGTAACCGTAATGTAAGTCTTATTCTCTAAAACGGAATGTAAAGAACTTGGCGTTTAGCTTAACAGCAGACATTTTAAATATTACATTTTAATAAGCACATTGACTCAATCGTTCAAAGGTCGTATAAAATGCTCGATTTCGTCCTACGTATAAGTAATTAACTCAGTAACTGATGTAAATAATTGTAATGATATATCTCACATTAGTCAGTACTCACTGGAATATGCTTCGCTTATTTGGAATCAGAAATATAAACCATATACAGATAACAAAGAACGTGTTCAAAACAAATGTATGAAGTATCTTACCTCCAAATTCAACAGTAACTTTGGCAACAAAGGCGAACAGTAGCTGGTTTAACGTTCATACATTGAATTTTAAACAATAACATCGACTGTACCAAACTTTTGTCCTTAATTAATGTAAACATACCTTTTGAGAAGTACAAGACATACAAAGCTATTCCAGGCTTTACCAAATTCAACAACTAATTTGACAATTAACCGTGCTTTTCGTACATTCAATAATATTTGTGGAAACGCTAACTTCGACATTTTTTTGTATTTGCTGACCATATTTAAAAGGAGCACCACTTCATAGATAATTTATTATAAATTGTAATGCGCATATATATATATATATATATATTGTCCTCTTCCCGTATTATGTTGATCCAGTAAGAAGTTGTTAGACTAAGTTGATCCACCTTTAACACCATATAACTTGGCTATTATGGAATACATCTGAATGAATTGACAACAGTGGTACAATAATTATCAATGTTGCCAGTTTGCCAGAAAAACCATTTGATATACTGTTAATAAAATTTTCAAAATTTGTATGGAAATCGGATGCATAATTTATGTTGATCTACCCAAATTGGCATACTTATGTTGATCTCATATATATTGATCTATTCCCGTAGTATGTTGATCCAGGTAAGAAGTTATTAGACAAAGTTGATCTGTGTCCCTATATATGGTTTTACTACATGAACCAATCAAGGGGCAATCGGTGGACTGTTCATCACAAGGTTTTATGTGATTCCGTAATCTTTTGTGATATTGAACTCAAAGTATTAGTCTCTAGAGTCGAATATCGCATGAAATGACTGTGAAATGGTACCGTTTCAAATCAAAATGACGTGTGTTGCTTGAATTGTTTATAAGAAATGTATGCGTATTTAGATCGAAACGAAAATTTCGCAAAAACAAATCCATAAAAAAATCATAACTTAGCAGGGGTACACGGGTTCATAGGGTGAGGTTTGTCTAGGTCCTGGCGGCGGATGCGTTTTCCCATCTACTGCGTGGCGGGCCGGATCGAAATAAACTGGTTGAGGGATACCTTTCGACCACAAAAATCCAAAATGGCGGCAAAAGGAATAATGTTATGTAGGAAATTTTGAACCTGTATCTTTTACCATCTCTCCTGATTACGCTTCGTGACTTAGTAGGGGAGGCCGGGTTTTTGGTTATAATGGGTAATTAATGGATGATTGGACGCGGTTGGAGCTAACTAAAAACTGTCCAAAGAAGCGAAGCTAGCAGTCCACAATGGAGTGCTGGTACCTACCCTAATATATGGAAATGAGGCATGGAATTGGCAGAAGAAGGCTGAAAGTAGACAGAATACTGTAGAAATGAGATCCCTGAGGCATATGTGCGGTAAAATCATGTATGACGAAATGTGCGTATGCTGTGTCTATTCTAGGGGTATTTTATTAGAGCCTGTTTATATATGAACGGGTCGTTTCTCCAACTCGTTTTATTGTAAGTCGGCTCGCATGTGGAACGAGCTATCGGCATCTGTTTTTCCTCCTCCATATAATCCGGGCCTCTTTAAGACCCGCATTAATAAATTCATTCCTACAGACCCTACCTTAACCCGCCCCATAACGCTGCCCAACTGGGTGGCGACATAGTTTCTCTGTATTTAACGTGTAAAGACAGGGGCGCTCTAGTGAGATGTGTCACATAAAAAAGTCATACCTCCGAATTTGAATATGGAGACATACAAAATGATCTATATTATAAGTTATAACCAATGAATTCACACAATTTTTATCGATTATCACTTTTTATTAGGATTTTAAAAAAATCGTAAACTTTATAATCACATAACTCTTGAAAAGAAAGTCCCAATGATTGGCATAAATCATTCAAATCGAATAAACATTATTTTTTAAATATTAATATTCTGTTTAAATTATTGTCACATCTTACCGGAAATCGTTATATTTTAAAGTTCTCTAAATAAAATTAAATCTTCTTATTTAAAAGAATTATCTCACATTTAATATTATTTAAACAATATGACCGGAAGTCGGCATCTTTCAGTGGAATATACTAAAAAAACACCACAAGGTGGTTACAAATGCAATTATATTTAATCAATTTTTTCGATTATATTTTATGTGAAGAATTTTTCACAGAGGCCCAATGAATATTAATGAAATACAATGAAATCACTTGCTTCATCGGTAGAGGAGACCAAAGCCAATTGAACCAATTTGACTTTAACATTTTCTACGTCTTGCATATAAAGTTTACGAAAAAAATACTTATAATCAACGTCAGACAATTTAACTGCCCACCAAATTCGTATATGATTTCTTTTCAATCTCATATAAATTAAGCTATATTCTCATAAACCAATTGAGTGAAATGCTGCAATGACCCCGACCCCGGGGTTAGTATTAGTTTAATTTAGTTAGGATTAGTTTAAACTTACTCTTCAAAATTTCAATTATTTTTAACGTAATACACTATATATCCTCAAGAAAATCTGTTTAATCACGAACCGTAACTACTTGATGTAATAAAAAAAGAAAAACAAATATATGTTAATATCATAGTTTGCTTTAATCTCGATAAAAACAGAAGAAGAAAAAGTTTTTTTTTATGAATGAGATAAAACTTTACCCCAAACAACGTGTAAATATATTAATTAAAATCAAAATATAAACTTCACATTAGGAAAGAGGACAACGAACAAATAATTACATTGACTAAGTGTTACGGACGGACATGCACTTGAGCAAGACTTGGGAGCTGTACTCACAGAAACTTTAAAAAAACTTGGGTTTATTTGTAGTACGGGGTCAATTATTATTATTATTATTATGTAATGAGCAGGCAGCATTCTGCTGATGCGCTCATATCTGATTTTACAACAAGTTTGACAGTAATTGAGTTGTACTGGTATAATTATCCCCCGAAAACATTAAAACGGAAACAATATAAACTACTTTTTTAAAAGAAAGACATACATTCCCGGGTTTCGAATAACCTGGCAATATTTGAAAATCTCCTACTACCACCACAGTCAGCTGAAAATGTTGCTTGTGTTGTGATGGAGGACTTAAACATTAGTTTAAGGAAAAAAAAGGATTTTAAGGAAAAGGAGGTTTAAGGAAAAATTAGGAAAAAAAATTCTTGTCTTAAACATTAGTTTACAAAAAAAATAATAATTAATATCTTATTTCTGATTGTTTTTATTATAATTTCATTTAGAGTATCATCTAGCATCGTGCCGCAGTTAACCTGTAATCATAAATGATGCGTTTGCTTGAATAGGTATATATTGAGTTTATAGTTTTTCACTGATCCATTTATGTAGGTATGTTTTACATTTTTAACGGTGAATGGTTTTGTTTTGTAATGTTTTATCAAATAAAATTGTAAAAAAT
Organism: Hesperophylax consimilis; assembly: GCF_061612785.1. NCBI lineage: Eukaryota > Metazoa > Arthropoda > Insecta > Trichoptera > Limnephilidae > Hesperophylax > Hesperophylax consimilis. The sequence continues at coordinate 36,924,232 of NC_142842.1, forward strand.
AAGGTATTTTTAATAACTTCAAATTGTTAAAAATAAGGTATTTTTAAAGTATTGAAATCCAATCTTGAAATAAATATTTTTTTATTGTAGCCTGAGAATTCCCCGTTTTTGATAAACAATATTTATGAGAGATCTGGAAACGGTATTTATAAACTCGTAATAGGATACATATGAGAAACCGGAGAATTTCTCTCTTTTTCTTAGTAATGACGGCCCCCATGGTCAAATGGTTGAGATTCTGGGTCGCGGGTTCAAAATCCCAGCAAGCGCAAATTAATTAAATAATTATGTGATATTTCATAAATAATTCATAAAATATAATGCATTTAATATAATATATTTTCCGCACGGCCAAGGATGGGAAATGCGTTCAGTATTGCCCTGAACAAAAACCACCATTTAGAATAGAAACGTCATCATACTAGGAGGCTATCTCTTTTATGGTGACCATTTATAGGGATTGATTAAATAAACTGAAAATTGCAAAATTATAATAGAAAATAGAAAAAGACATTCGTAATATAAAACATAATTTTAATATAATTTTAAAATATCTTACACACATAATATCGTAGTAAAATGAAGAAATTTACAAAAAGACAAAAAACACACCTCAAAATATTATATTTTTACAAAAATACACCTCAACATTTTGGAAACACATAAGGTAGGTACCTACTTTATAATAAATGAGTTTTATGAAACAAACATTAGATATTAGCAAAAATGATTACACATATAGTATAATGAACATACCTATTACTGGTAAACAAGACATGTCGATCATCCAGTTGATTGGTCAGACATCTCTAAATACAAAGTTTTGAGATAATGAGGAAAGCAATTTTCGAATGCTCGCCATAAACCAAATATTATTTACATGTGTCTGTATTTTATAAATTAAATATGCTATAAAAAAATAACACCGGGAAGTATAACGGTTCGGTACATTAGTACGACATTTTTAAATTTTCTACAAATAACCCAGAAAACATATCTTTTGTTTGTTTTTTCATTTTACATATAACTGTATACTCAACTCAAATTCCGATTCTTCGGAGATGTCTGACTAATCAACTGGACGATCGTTATATTTACATATTATACACAAATCGCGTGATGAAAATCACAACTTGAAATGTAAGATATTTACTCTTTATCGTATTATTACAAAGAATTTTTTTTCTTGAGCCAGTGGAATGTTACATATACACACGGCACGAGTTCCCAAAATTGAAGATGAAATAAACGAAAATTATAACCTAGCTAGAAGACAATAACTTTTTAAATAAAAATTCACAATTTAGAAAAACACACACAACACGATGAAAGTTAAACCCAAACAACATGGAATAAAATCAGCATTATTAAATAGCGAATAATTCTGTCAGTTATTAATTTTGGTACATACATATCCCAAACTTTAATTTATTGGTAAATCGAATAAATATACTCCAGAATAAATTGTATGAAAAAATGAAATGCAAAGTGATTACCAAGAAATAATCTAATCTAAAATTGGGATCATATTTATAAAAGAAGACAAAACAAAAACAAGCTGACGTTAACAACACAATTTTTGCGTAATTTGATGGAAAAACATAAAATATAATGTTATAAGAAGGTACAGTAACTATTGGATATGATGTCCGGTTTTTGACAACATTTCACTTGTAAGATATTATAGCGTAATGACTCCTGGATATATACTTATTGCACAAGACTGCAAAAGTGAACTAGATGTTCTGGAAAACATTGTAAAATTGATATCAAGTTATCAATAAACAATCGCATAAATTAACAATTTCCAAATGACCACTATGCTTTGAGCAATTGAAACCTTTATACATAAATTTAAATGGAAAATGAGAAAAGTGCACCACGTCTAAAACAGTAGAGGGACTTCTTATAAAAAAGTGATAAACAGAGAAATGATTAAAAGCACAAAAGATATGGTCGAAAAATGTTTGTTTTCTTATAGAAAAATATGTTGTTCATTTACCAAATGTTAAAAACTATAATATTAATATGAAATAAACAAAACGGATTTTTATGCAAAATATTTTCCAACGTGATCATTTTAAAAATGAAACAATTCGACTGAGAATACACCAAGATAACACAAACAACCAGTACACTAATTGAGTTTGTGTAATCAAATGAACGTGAACAAATTCTAAAATACTAGACAAACCTAAAATTACAGATCATGGCACCATTAGTATAGTGATGACTTGAAAAAGAAACAGCAAAAATACTAGAAAAAGTGAATAATAGAAGAAATTTCTAAAGGTCGGATATGCTTATTACAAAAATGACAGATTGTTTGTTAATTTTAAAGTTCTATGAAATTTCTATTCAAGTTCTGTTATGATATCAGTATAGGCCAGGTACTTCACAGAACTGAAATAATATCGGAACTTGAATAGAACTTTCGCAGAACCTGAAAATTAACATCAAAATTTGATGAATTGTTTAAAATCTGTCAAAAGATCCGTCCTAAGCAACTTTTATTATTTTAACAACATTCATTATTGGCATTGTCCTTGATAGTTTTACAGTTAGTACAAAAATTTTCTTGGACCCTGTGCAGAACACAAATAGATTTCCTGCAAGTATAACAACACAGCTTAGTTTTTCTATCAATGTTGCGCGGGCAAAGATAACACCGTCTTCGTATTGCCTTGGTAGGTAAAACTTGTACTTCATTTAATACAATATCGTCGCTTGTGCTCGGCATAACTTTTTCAAATAATTCAAAGCCGTATTGCTGCGCTTTGTGAAATTTTACACCGCTTTCTTTTCTACTTTTAATGTTGTTTTTCACTAAGTCCATGGCCAACTCCCTGATAAAGATTTTTCGTCTGCTTCGGTCATTTGAATGCCATTCTGGATATTTAGTGATCCAAATAACATAAGCATTCAAGGCAGCCATATCTAAAATCTCCATGAAAATACGAAATGGCCACCTTCTTGTCGACCTAACGCAGGATTTGTTTCATTCCCTTGTCATTTTGTCCCCGGTGTCTACAGCCCCCTTTGTTGAGTTGTAATGTAATATTATATCTGGCTTTTTTGACTCTGACGCTGATGAAATTTTGTCGTCGTGGAATTCGGTTGAAAGAAGAGCCACTGCACTCTTCTTTTTCGGCACATAAGAAACAATTGTAAGTGAATCGGTAAAACCAAAAAGGCTTGTATGTAATTCCCTTTGCGGAGAAGGTAAAAATTCTTTTGGAATTTCTCTTTTATTCGACCTCAATGTACCAGTCAGCGTCAAATTATCATCCAATAATTTATTGGCAAGAGGTATTGACGTGACAAAGTTGTCTGTCGTAACACCTCTTCCAGAACCGTAATATGGTGCTACTAAGTCAGTTACGACTCGTAACCCCTGATTTACTTCTCGGGCATTGCCAATTTTGCCCGTGTATACTTGAGTATTTAAAATATAGGCTGTTTTGGCATCAGCTGCCACCCATATTTTAATTGCGTATCGTCCAGGTTTGCTTTTCATGTATACACGGAAAGGACATGATCCCCGGTACGTCGCCAAACGTTCGTCTACGGTGATGTGGGAATCCGGGGAGTAATTTCTAGTGCAAGCTGCGTTAAATTTTTCATAAATTGATTTTATCGCCTCCAGTTTTGTCCCACTTTGTGCGATTCTTTCGTGCCTAGTCACTCTATCATCAAATCGTAGAGTACTAAATAAGAATGCAAATCTATCTCTAGACATAGCTGCTGTATAAAAAAATTGCCTAAATAGATCATTCGTTGTCCACAACTCTTTCAACTGCATCTTTCTGCAACGGTTTCTCCCAGCAGCAAGCAATATGCCGATAAAGGATTTAATTTCATCCGTAGAAATTGATGCATCATCGGCTGTGCCCTTGTTTTCCCTCACACAAAAACGTTGGGTTTCAGTAACTATTTCTTTGAGAATATCGTCAGTAATAAACAATGAAAATGCGTCTCCAATAGATGAAATATTTTTGCTTTCATTTGTCAGGCCAGGACGAGAGTAAACAATATTGTGTTGCCTACTACGGGATTGTGTCGGAGGAACGGAACTCCACTTAAATCCAGATTTGGAAGTAAAAGATTTTTCTTCCGTTTCATCAGTAATCTTTTCGGCATCTTCGTCAGAGGTGTCGGATTCACTTTCAGAAGAACTTTCAAAAGAAACATGATCTTCAATGTCCGATGTGTTTTGAATGTTTTCAAATTCAAAATCACTGTTTGACTCATCACTACCAGAGTCTTTCTCTAATAACGCTCGCACCTGCTCAGCGTTTAAAAATTTTTTGGGCATTTTTTTAGAATTGTGTAAATTTAAAAAGTAAGTAGGTAAACTTGATATCGTAACTGAATCTGCAATCAGAGCCTGCAATCTGTAATCAGAAAAAAGTAATTATGTAGCATCAACCCACTTACTTTTCAATAATAACTAACTAAATATCTAATCATCACGTCGTTTCCCGCAGGGGTACCTAGGCAGAGAGGACAGACCGCCAAAAACTCGGTCTTGGTACACACTCTTTGCCTCATTCACATTCATATATATATGAGACGATATATGAATATATATATACAGTCAAACTTGGTTATAGCGAGCACAAAAAACTAAATTTTCTCCTTAGAGCGATTACTCGTTTTATCCAAAATAGGTTTTCTAAAAGTCGTAAGTACCTACCTACCTGCCCCTACTATTAATATATGTGTAGTGTATTAGAAAACAACACTTTTATTCATAAAATTTATAATCAATGATTGTTTTTAATTTTTCGTTTTCCCGCTCCACAATTCCTTTCTCAAAACAATCAACACATTATAACTACCTTCACCTGGTTCGAGGCTTCCAAGAAAAATAACATTAAATTGCCAGTCGTAATATAATCAATAGCATGGGCATATTGTAATTTTACTCATTGCACTTACATCAGCCTTGCATTCTTTGCAGATTTCCACATTTCTCATACGATCAAATATGGTTTTACCACACATACTCCTCAGGGATCTCATATCAACAGCATTCAGTCTACTTTCATCATCATCATCTGCCAGTTCCATGCCTCACTGCCATACATCAGGGTAGGTACAAGCATTCCACTGTGGACTACTAGCTTCGCTTCTTTAGACAGCTTTTTGTTGGCGCCAACGGAATTCAGTCCTCCATTAATGGAGTTACCTGCATTTACCCATCTTTCAATATCTCTATCAGCCTTCCCATATTCTCAAAATATCTCAAATCGAAAATTTATGCATCCAAAAAATAACCATGGGTGCCTTCCGTTGATTATGTGTTTACATTTTTATGTTTTTAATGATCTATCAAATAACGAAGATAAAATAAAATAAATAACAAAAACATCTTGAAATTATTATTTCACATAAAGAAAAGAATTAAATGATACCTTTTTGTTAATTATAATTAATGTAAGACTAAATTTAACGCTTCTTGAGGTGAATTTTCACAAAAACGGCGCTATTTAAATCATATGGTCATATTCTAATGCGTGAAAAACTAGTAGGTACTATTAGTACTACTAGTAGTACGATTATTCTATAAATTGTATGGTTTGAGCAATGGAATACATAATGTTTACATGAAAATAAATTTAGAATTAATATAATAATTTTTATCATAAAATAAAAGAATATGGGAACCAAATGAACATTTTGAGTAAAAACGCAAAAACAAGCTGCAATAATATGCAGTTATAATAATAATACACCGAGAAATTTTGACACTGATACCATCAATAAAAGCAAACTATTAAAATGCAATATTTTAATATTGTGGAGAATAAATAATGTTTATGAATGTAAGTAAGTCCAAAGTCATGGTATTTGAAAGAGAGAGTATGAAAACAGTGTGCAATATATTTGTGAATGATGAATACTTGGAGCAAGTGGATGAGTTTGTGTATTTGGGAAGTATGTTTACGAGAGATGGGAAGGCTGATAGGGATATTGAAAGAAGGGTGAATGCAGGTAACTCCATAAATGGTGGGTTAAATGCCGTAGGCGCCAACAAAAAGCTGTCCAAAGAAGCAAAGCTGGCAGTCCACAATGGAGTGCTGGTACCTACCCTGATGTATGGCAGTGAAGCATGGAACTGGCAGAGGAAGGATGAAAGTAGGCTGAATGCTGTAGAGATGAGATCCCTGAGGCGTACGTGTGGTAAAACCATGTATGATCGTGTGAGTAATGTGGATATCCGCAAAGAATGCAAGGCTGATGTGAGCGTAATGAGTAAAATTAAGAAAGGGACCCTCAGATGGTTTGGGCATGTAGAGCGAATGAATGAAGAAAGGAGCGTAAGGAGAATATATGACGCAAGTGTGAATGGTGTAAGAAGTAGGGGACGCCCGAGGAAGACATGGCACGATCAAGTGAATCAGATACTTGAGTCGGGTCATGTCAAGAGTCAGAAAAATAGAAGAGTATGTATGAGACGATGTATGAATGTGCATGAGGCAAAGAGTGTGTGCCAAGACCGAGTTGTTTGGCGGTCCGTCCTCTCTGCCTACCCCTGCGGGGAAACGGCGTGATGGTTAGTTAGTTAGTTAGTTAGTTAGTTAACACCCCTGAAACATATACTTTTATACGCCATTGCATAAGATAAATGTACTTACCAATCTGAAGACGCCCGTAGCACTGTGAAACTGGTCCGTTCCCAAAGAGAATTATTTAACACCAAAACACAAGTTAGCAATAACCGAAAACACTATTTATTCGCTGCAGTCTTCAATCATACTGTACTTTAAACTTTTGAGCAAGTTCTATCTTCCAAATTCCAACAAATTTTAAAAAATAATTGTCTCTTTCTGGTCTATTTGTATTTCATACGACAAACAGAGACGGATGCAATTTTAATTGTGTTCCTAAAATGTGTTGCTCATAGAATGTATAAGGACACCTGCGCCGGATGTTACCCAGACGAAATGGTCTGGGACCGCCAAGTGAATATCTTAGTATTTCAAAAGGACATATGAGAAGCGCTGTATCACCGATTCGGATTAAGTCCTTTCCATTAATAACTAAGAAATTACTTACTATCCCTTAAAAATTGTTCAGTTACCGCCTCTCCCATTTCAATTCCGGTCAATCATTAAGTAAAGCAAAATGGTAAAGTGATAATAAGAATACTAGCGTGACTCAATTATAACGGTATAGCCCTTTTTATTACAATGCAAAATTTATCTTTCGGCTACCGGCTTCGGCAGGATCTTCGTCCAGTTCGTGGAAACGATTATAAAGTCCCGCCCCGTAAAAAATATTCTATCAGATTTAGATGTAATTTATTTAATATCTTAAAAAGTAGTAATGCGATATAATTTTTTTAAATGCAGATCGATGGCATCCTCAATTGGGGTTGTTGTGAGACTGAAGATATTGTGAACCTCGAAGGAGATGAGGAAGTTGGGAGAGTACTTGGCTCTTCAGATCTGGTTGCCAAACACTAATTGTAAAATACTACAAATTAATTTTAGTAAAATTTATTTGAGCCCGCGACCTTCGGATTGCTAGTCGATAGCCTGTTCAATTTTGCAGGCTACCGACATCTGTAGTCTAGAAATTTGAAGTTACTACGTTTAACCAAAATGGTGTGAGTCCTTGCTTAGAAAATAGTGTCAATTTGGTCGGTATAGCAGGTTTCATTTTTACTCCTAGACATCACAATGACAAGTGTTTTATTTACATGTAGTGGGTTTTGAAGTCTTTAAAAAGGCTCGCATTATGTGTTTTTTCGTTCTTTTCTCAACAATAACTCGATAATAAACAAGCTCATAAGTCAGAGCGATCGTAGCAGTGTTATTCGCACAGTTTCTTCATAAATATTATACCTGTTTTCAATAGTTTGAAATAAATGTAAAGTGGTGTCAAGAAAACCAGTATTTATTCAAAAAGGATCATCCCCAATTTTTAACATTTGATCCTTCAACCGGATTACGATCAGGAGATTGTATGTAAAAAAAAACAAAGAACCAGCAGCCAAAAGGATACAAAATTGATTGAAACTGGAAATCATTAAGGAAAGTGGACCACATCGCAAATCTGAGATAAGTATTCAGTGCTTTCCTTCCTATCATCCATTTTATGTTTATTCAGGTCTCATGTAATTTAAACGAGATTAATCTTAAATAGAGTCAATATTATAAATAAAATCACTACCCACTTGAAAATAAGAATATAATATTATTGAATAGTGTTCTCAAATAGTATTGTCAAGATTGTCGTGGTATTCTTTCAAACGGGTGTTTGCTAAAATAAAATAATTGTCAACCGATATTAACAAAATATAATTAAAAATGGAAAATATGAAGTCATTAATAAACAAACGCGGCGTAATCAAAGGAAAACTAACCCGATTCGCGGATTCCTTAAATGCATTGTCGGTAAATGAAATTAAATTAAGATATGAGCGGGTGAAATCATTGTTAGATGAATTCGAAGCAGTTCAACAGAAAATTGAAATGTTACCGGATTCAGACGAAATTGAAAATTATAGTCAACGAGAAGCTTTCGAAAACCAATATTTCTCAGTTTTGGCAACGGCCAAAGGCGCGATCGAATCCGTCGATCAAAGTAAGGTGGAAATTAAACTACCCAACCTCCAATTACGGGAATTTCATGGCGATCAGAAAAATTGGGTTAATTTCGTCGAAACCTTCAAGACTTTAGTCCATAGCAATAGTAATTTAAGCAACGTACAAAAATTCTTTTATTTGCAATCAACTTTAAAGGGAAACGCATTAAAGATAATTGCTAATCTAGAAATTTCTGAATTAAATTACATTTCCGCTTGGGAATTATTAAATGAACGTTATGCAAATTTAAGAACTACCGTTCATAAACACATCCAAGCTCTATTTTCATTAAAAGACATGAAACAAGAAGAGCCTGTAGCATTGAGGTATCTAATTGATGAAACAAACGTTAGTTTAAAGGCATTACAAAATATCGGGGTCAAGGTAGATCAATGGGATCCATTGGTTATTTATATAATATCAAATAAATTAGACACAGCTACCCGAAAAAATTGGGAACAATATATATTACAAGACGAATTACCGACGTTAAAGGAATTCTTAAAATGTTTATCTGCTAGAGCCCAAGTATTGGAACTGATGAACGCTTCTGAGAAAAAATTTTCTAGCTTACATAAAACACAACTAGGCAACAATAATTGCAAAAAAGATTCATCAGTATTTTTAGCGGTAAAGGCTAACAACTGCATTTATTGTAACGAGAAAGGTCACCATATTTATTATTGTAAAAAATTTCTGAAATTAAAATTACATGAGAGGATTGATGCTACGAAATCAATCCAAGCTTGTTTTAAATGTTTAAAGGTGGGTCACCAGGCACAGAGTTGCAAGGCAACCTTTTCTTGCAGGCGTTGTGGCAAAGATAATCACAACACCTTACTACACAATGAGGTACCTCTGCGGGAGGCCTCCAATATGGATGCTGATAACGAGGTTTCAGTATCGAATTTTTCTGCATCGGATAAAGCAGAAAAAATAATATTATTGTCAACTGCCAACATAGGAGTTGTGGGTAGTAACAATAAAATTTTTAAAGCCCGCATTCTGATTGATTCAGGGGCCCAGTCAAATTTTATGAGAGCAGAATTTGCTAATAAATTAAATTTACCATGTGAATTGATAAACAAACCCGTTTCTGGGATCCATAATAACATCACTCACATAAAAAAGAGAATTTCAGTGGAGATGAATTCGCTTCATACTGATTATAAAAGTGAAATATCATGTCTGATTTTACAGGAGATTACAACAAATTTACCACAAGTGACAATGGCGAAAAAAGACTTCAAGTTACCACGAGGATTGGAGCTAGCTGACCCGAACTTCAATATAGCTGCACCCATCGACATCCTGTTGGGCGCGGAGAGCTTTTGGGAAATCCTAACCAACGATAGATTGAAACTCGAATCGGGACCAACACTTCAACGTACGCAACTGGGATGGATCATATCAGGACCAATCCACATGTACCCAAAGCAAAGGCCTGTATCAGATTGTTGTAATTTATCTATAAATAAAATAAGTCACCAAATAGAAAAATTTTGGAAATTGGAGGAGATTAATCCCACTAAGATTCTAAATCATGAAGAAAAGGCTTGTGAAGCCAGTTTTGCTAGTACTCATACTAGACAAGACGACGGTAGATACGTAGTAAGTTTACCGCGTCGAGCATGCATTGATCAGCTGGGAAGTTCATTGCTCACTGCTGAAAAAAGATTTAAAAATATAGAAAGAAAATTTGTGTCAAATCCCGAATTGAAGACACAATATATACAATTCATGCGTGAATATGAGGAATTAGGTCATATGGAGGTGTGTGACCAGTCAAAGGGGGATCGTGAATCCTATTTTTTACCTCATCACGCTGTAATAAAAGAATCAAGCACTACTACTAAAGTGAGGGTCGTTTTTGACGGCTCCGCCAAAACTTCAAATGGAATTTCTCTCAATGACGCCTTGATGACAGGACCTGTTATACAAAAGGACTTATACACCCAACTATTGCATTTCAGGAAACATCAAGTAGTACTGACGGCTGACATCGAGAAGATGTACCGCCAGATTAATGTGTGTGAAGCGGACCGTGACCTGCAGAAGATAGTGTGGCGCGAGTCGCCGCAGGAGGTGCTCAAGCATTACCGTCTGAAGACAGTCACATATGGTCTGGGGCCTTCCTCTTTCTTAGCCACTAGAAGTCTACGGCAAATTGGTATGGATAACAATATAAATTTTCCTAGAGCTAGTCAGGTCATAGAAAATGACTTCTATATGGATGACTTGTTAACCGGAGGAGATGACATGGAATCCTGTAGAGAGTTAAAAGAGCAATTAATCAACATCTTTTTGTCTGCGGGGATGACCTTGAGGAAATGGAGGTCCAATGTCTTGGAGTTGTCAGCCGAGTCGGGCCAAGCTAAGATTGCCGAATCAGGCAATTCTGAAAAAATTATTACTGACAATCCAAAGACTGAGAAAATATTAGGATTAATATGGAATAATGAATCTGATTATTTTTCTTATGTAATAATGAAACCATCAAGTCGAACCGAGAGTAAAAGACAGATATTATCTTGCATCGCATCAACCTTCGATCCATTAGGTCTTCTAGGACCGATTATAGTTGTAGCCAAATTGATAATGCAGAAGTTATGGCAGTCTAAAGCAGCGTGGGATGATCCATTGCCTAATGAAATATTAGCACCCTGGAGGTCCTACCTTCAAGAATTAATTCAACTAAATGTGTTGAAAATACCAAGAAAAATTATTTGCAGGCAATCTACATATCTACAACTACACGGTTTTTGCGACTCATCTGAGAAAGCTTACGGAGCCTGCGTTTACATGGTGTCAGTGGACCATGTCGGTAAGCGGCATTCACATTTAATAACGTCCAAATCAAGAGTGGCGCCATTGAAGTGTATTTCCCTGCCCAAGTTGGAGCTTTGTAGTGCTGTGCTACTGGCTAAATTAATTAAAAACGTAAAACAAGCGTTAAATATAGTGGAGATCGACACACATTATTGGTGTGACTCCATGATAACGTTGTGCTGGCTGAAAGGTCAACCTACGAGATGGGCTACTTTCGTTGCAAACCGAGTAGCCGAAATACAAGAACTTAGTGATCCAGATCTATGGAGACATGTATCATCAGCCGACAATGCAGCAGATATACTTTCAAGAGGAACCACTACAGATAAATTGATAAATTCTGCAATATGGTGGAATGGACCAAGTTGGTTGACCGAGGGAGTCAACGCTTGGCCTATATCAAATATTTCGTGTTCAAACCCTCCTGAACTCAAAGGCAAAAATATTCTATTATCCACAGATATTCAAGAATGGGAGATATTTGAAAAATTCTCATCATTTATTAAATTGAAAAGAGTTACTGCGTATGTATTGCGATTTGTCAATAACTGCAGAAGTGTTAAGGGTAAAATTTCAGACAATTTAAGTGTGGCTGAATTGGAATCAGGCTTGAAATGTCTATTGAGATCAGCTCAAATACACGCCTTTCAAAAGGAATTGAAAGAATTAAAAAACCATGGCATCGTCAACAAGAAAAGTAATTTAAAATCTCTTAATCCCTTCTTACATGATGGTCTAATATATGTAGGCGGTAGGTTGAATTTGGCTACACATTTATCTTACCAACAAAAACACCCAGTTATCTTGCCGGCTAAACATAAGCTAACTGAATTGATAATACGTCACTACCATTATGTAAACCTACACGCAGGACCTCAAGCTTTGTTAGCTAAAATACGATTAAAATTTTGGCCCATCTTTGGTAAAAATACTATTAAAAAGATATTACATAAATGTGTTGTATGTTTTAGATGTCGTCCCCGAACCGGTCATCAAATCATGGGAAATTTGCCACCCGAAAGAATTACGCCGAGTCGTCCTTTCGCTATCACCGGAATAGATTACGCCGGACCAATTCTAATTAAAAGTGGGACGCTGAGGAAGGCTTCCCTCGCAAAATCGTATTTATGTATCTTTATTTGCTTCTCAACCAAGGCCGTTCACTTGGAATTAGTTTCGGATTTATCTAGCAATGCTTTTTTGAACAGTTTAAAAAGGTTTATATCCCGTAGGGGACAACCTGAAAAGATCTTTTCCGACAATGCTAGTAATTTTAAAGGAGCTAGCAGCAGACTCAAAGAGCTGTACACCAGCTTGAGGGAAAACAACGACAATATTCAAAATTATTTAGTGAACAGAGGTATTGAGTGGAAGTTCATAACCCCTCGAGCCCCTAATCAGGGAGGTTTGTGGGAAGCAGCAGTAAAATCAGCAAAATTCCATTTATATAGAATCACTAACAATTCTTCATTAACATTTGAACTCTTATATACCTTAATTTGTCAGATTGAGGCCTGTTTGAACTCCCGTCCATTAACTTCCTTATCCGACGACATCCATGATTACCAACCTCTTACCCCAAACCATTTCCTTATAGGCACTGAATCCTGTATCATTCCTGAGAGAGACGTCCGGGCGATACCGGACAACAGACTAACTCAATATCAGAGGATCAGTTCGCTAATTCAATCTTTTTGGTCTAGATGGAAGCAAGATTACCTGATGGAACTACAAAAGAGAACTAAATGGCAGACCAGCACTCAACGGGCACTGCAAAAAGACGATCTGGTGATTTTAAAGGAAGATCATTTACCTCCACCTTTATGGAAAATGGCCCGAATTCTGCATACACACCCTGGAGCGGATGGAGTAGTACGAGTTGTTACCCTAAAAACACCTCAAGGAGTCTTTGTGAGGCCCATCACAAAGATATGTCTGATGCCCCTGGATTCAGACACTAAACCTGTAATTGACGTCCCGGACCTTACCAAGGATTGATTATGTACATTACACTATGATGCTTATCTTCTCGACTCCACCTTGGATGGATCAAGCAGAAGACCTGAGAAGAAAGAAGAAAAAAAAGGAACAATAATTGTGTTGTGTTCAGTGTGAACTATATTATTTGTGTTATTGAACTATTTAAATATGTAAAAATTAGTATGCAGACGTGTGTAATTTAGTCATTTTTGAATTTTTTTTGGTTATTTAATAGGATTAATAATTTTCTAGTTATTTTTAGTTAATTAATAGAGTAATTCAACAGCATTTATACAGTTAAATTTATAAGTTTACCAGTAGGGCATAAAAAAAAAGGGGAGTTTTATTTTGTTAATTTCTGCTATTTTGAATTATTTTGTTAGTATTTTTGTGGTATATTTAGATTAAGAATTTTTAGTTTATTCTGTTTGGTTTATAGTTTATTTTTAAATAGATTATCATTCAAAATTTTAGTGCAATTTTTGAATCCCGCCCCCTGGCAATATGTTCAATTTTGCAGGCTACCGACATCTGTAGTCTAGAAATTTGAAGTTACTACGTTTAACCAAAATGGTGTGAGTCCTTGCTTAGAAAATAGTGTCAATTTGGTCGGTATAGCAGGTTTCATTTTTACTCCTAGACATCACAATGACAAGTGTTTTATTTACATGTAGTGGGTTTTGAAGTCTTTAAAAAGGCTCGCATTATGTGTTTTTTCGTTCTTTTCTCAACAATAACTCGATAATAAACAAGCTCATAAGTCAGAGCGATCGTAGCAGTGTTATTCGCACAGTTTCTTCATAAATATTATACCTGTTTTCAATAGTTTGAAATAAATGTAAAGTGGTGTCAAGAAAACCAGTATTTATTCAAAACCCCTTACCCCTCGATAACGGAGGCCGTCATTTAGGAACGTTTTAAATTATGTTTTACATTTGAAAGTAGACGTTTATTACAATTTGGGAGGAGGGTATGTGCACCGCCGCCCCGGGAACCATTTATTGGATAACCTACACTTCTGCCATAGGTCTCCCCAAGTTGTTGGATATGTTTGGTGACTTATCAGGTGTGCCCGAGTTTATGGGGTGAGGTATGTGAGGGGCTTGGCGGCGGATGCGCCTGCCTAATAACTGCGAGGTGGGCCGGATCGATTAGTCCTCTTTCAACGCATGGCCTTGCAACGCAGTAGGAGAGTTGGATTCTTATGTATATCACTCAATCACACTGAACCCCAGATTACTACCCACCCATCATACCTATTTACTTCCCAGAACCCACTCTCCTTCCTTTCCTTCAAAATTCCCCCAACACAGCATTCACAAAGATGACATAGGCCCTGAGGGTTACGATTTTCCTCAGGGCCTCCTGAGTGGATATGTTGTAAAAAATATAAGAAATAAACAACAATCTCGCTAAACGTTGACGGTGACCTATGGTAGGGGTGTTGGTTATCTAATAAATGGTTCCCGGGGCGGCGGTACACATAATTGTAATAGTTCTCGAGGGCTCTGATGTACAGACATTATGGCTCCTGTTGATTGACGAACATATACTAAAACATCGTTGGTTGGAATCGTAGCTTGAAATGACTTTAGCCATGTTTAGTAATAAACAAATTAGAATAGATTTTTTAGCAATCATAATTTAAAATTTGTAAAATTTAATTCTCACCAATCTAATCGCCGCAATTTTAATAGGCACATATTATGGATATTACGCTTTGTTTCAACTTAATCATTACAAGAAACTTACGTCGGGAGAGATGGTAAAAGATACATTAAAATAAAATTTTATTCAATCAAAGTTCAAAATTTCTCTTATAAAATGACCCAGACAAACCTCACCCTATGAACCCGAGCACCCCTGCTAAGTCACGAAACGTAGTAAATGATGTATTAAATTTACAATTTTTGTTTAATCAAGTTCAAAAGATTTTTTTAGCATGGATTTGACGTTTGCGAAAGTTCCATTTCAATATAAATACTCGTGAGGCAGTCTATCCTCTGTAAGTATAAAGTCATTTTCATAGAATATGGATGTACTAACAGGATCTAAAAAGTACGACAACGCGCGCGAAATTGGCGGTTAAGTTACAACGCATGCAAGCCGTCAAGTTTGTCAGAAATATATGGATCAACAAAATAAATCGTGTAAAATGTATATGCGACCGAAAAATGGGCGTGGCTTACAGCTAAATCTCGATGACACAAGTTGATCTGTAGGGATTTACATATGTATGCCAGCTTGGGTAATGGATCAACATATCCGGGGTGGATCAACAAATGCAAACGGATCAACAAATACCTGGCGTACCGTCGCGCGAGATCAACATAGTACGAGAGGGGATAAATATATATATATATATATATATATATATATATATATATATATATATATATTATATATATATAATATAAGTAATTAATAAACATACACACGAAGAAACTGCCCGTTCTCATGAAGCTCATCAACCGTGAACGGGTGTTCCGCTCGTGCCCGCCGAGTTTTATGCACATTGGATCAATACTGCTAGCTCCATTGAAATACGTGTAGAACAGACTGGATTGTCAATCAGACGGACCGCCCTCATTTGCTTAGAATCAAGTGGATTTAGATGTTCGTACACTGCTAAATACTGACTATTTAGTTATTGATTTAAAAGTAAAGATTTCTAAGTACCTTATATACTTATATAAGAGCTTACGTTAGTTGAGAGTCGTTTGGAATACTGCCAAAATAATATCAGAGAAGCTTCAGAAAAAGGCTATAAAGCCTAAGCTATAATGCATAAGCATAGATTATTATTATTTTCAATGGTTGAAGCGCAGAGGTGACTTTGCCAATCCAATACGTTATTAATCTGAGAGTTTGTACTTTTTTATAAAACACTAGCTGATGTGTACCTGTCGTTGCTCGGGGTTATGAATGGTTAGGAGTAAAGTTTTGAGGTTGTTAATTCTATTGTACCCGAAAACTGGGTGTAGTTTTAAGGTAGAAATAATATTTTTCTAATGAATTAAAAAGTTTACTGTTTATATGTTTTTATTTCACTTGATTGTGCCATGACTTCTACGGGATTTCCCGATTTCCAGTATTTACTACTGTATATCATATTGTTACTATTAAAAAATACATTATATCGAATTTTAATCGACTCCGCATATCGTCACGGTGCAGAGATAATGTGCTATGTCGTCCCCGACTTTTCTACCATTCAAACTATTCTCTAAGCACTCGTGATACTAATAAGAAAATACTTTGAAATTTTCAGCAAAATCGGTTCAGTAGTTTTTGATTCTAAAGGGTACAAACAGAGAAACATGCATTTTAATATATTTAATAAAGATTCAATCTTTCTTTTTAATTTTTTTTAAAGAGCTATTGGTAAAGAGTGATACAAAAATGTTAAAAGAGCTATCGTTAAAAGTGATACAAAATGTTAATAAAGCTATCGGTAATGAGGTTTAAATTATTCAAGAGCTCACAACATGTTTTTAATAGAAATATTATCTTTGTTTTAAAAATAAAGACAGTAATATTAAAGGCAGAGTTGTTAGATTTTCTCAGAATTTGGGAAGAATTTTATTTGGTAAATATAATATCTTATTTCGAATCTTGAAAATTCGCCTAAAATAAACAACCTAAGAATAATGAATACAAACTTTTTAATGAAGATCGTATTTTGGCAAGATTATAATTTTATCAGGCTTGGGGAAAACCAAGCCCTGAAGCAATAGGTTGCTTATCTTTATTTTTTAAAGAAAATGTGTTTTTTTTTTATGAAAAGTAAAAAAAATACAAAATAAGAAATCGCGATAAATGTTGACACACTATAAAAAGGTTTATATATAAAGGAAAGAGTATGTTTGAAGCAGGGGGCGGGTTGGGTGGATTTCATTTGAATACAAATCTACAATTTAATTTAAACGAGAGGAAGGCTTCTGTGTATATGAGATTTCGAAAAGAGGGGAAAGTCGCTGTATATATGAGATTCGAAAAACTACCCCCATTCTTTTTTCCTCTCTCCGAATTTTGATACCAATAAAAGAAGTTTTGAGCAGTTGGCGTTCAAAATTAGAGGAAACGTCTTTCAAAATAGGAATAAAATTAGTGTTCGAAAAATTGATTTGGAAAAAAAAGATTTAAAAAAAAACTGTACGTAAATCCCGGGCTACTCCGGGCTATTATAATTACATTTATACGACCAATTTTACGTTTCAAATGAAAACACTTAGGACGGGTTGTTTCGGAGAATCTGAACAATTCATCAAATTTCAACGTTCATTTTCAAGTGCTGTGAAAGATTTTTTCAAGTTTTGTCAAGCAACTAGCCTACAATGATATAAAAACAGAACTTGAATAAGTCTTTCACAGAACCCGAAAATGAACGTTGAAATTTGATGAATTGTTAAAATTCTCCGAAACAACCCGTCCTTAGAAATTCAAAAAATCAGTGTCACGTCTGTCAAAAACTAAATAATACAAATATACACATTTTAAATGTAGAAATATGAATTCATAAAATTAAAACAATTTTCTGATTAAATGTAGTAAGTATGTTGATCTTATCATATCTGAATTATACGAATTATTCTCCATACAATCAGTTCCAATTTTGAAAAGCATAAATTCACGCAGAAATATTTTACATTCACGCACCGACAATCGAAATGAGTAGGTTTGCTGATATCAAAATGAATTTCCATCTCTAATTAAGTCCCAAGGGGGGAAAATAATAGAATAACAGAATAAACACTGAATGAATAAAACAGCAAAAATATTTTTTTTTCTGAAAATGAAAGCACCAATTTGAAATGAAATTTCGTTTAAGTGTTTTGTGTGTTTTGCGACAAAGCAGACGCCATTTTTTCTCTTGTTTTTAGAGTCTTTCCTTCGCTACCTTATCGAATATCCTAATCGGATTTATTCCCGTCCTACCTCGATGATAAATAAAACAGGCTTTTCCTGAAAGTTTTATTTTCAGATAACCAGCTCGCACGGGGCGAGGAGAACGTGGCATACTTACCTAGGCTGGTAAATACTTATGACCTTATTTTCTGTGCCTACATTAAAATTTATTTATTTATTTATTTATTATTTATTAACGCCGATTATAGCGGCTTTTACAAAAAAATAACATTTGTTATACATATTAATACAGAATATACATAGATAAAAAAAATATAAATATAAAATACATAAAAGAGAACAATAGAAATAGTTATTATAAATACAATACAACAATTGTTTATATATTTATATATATATATATATATATATATATATATATATATATATATATATATGTGGGAAGCATAGAATGAGGACAGTTTTTCGAGCGCGCCCATACTTCGGGGACATTTGTATAGTTTGGGGACAGGCCCAAAGTATCTGTCCCCAAACTAACACTTTGCATTATATACGCAACGCATAGATTGAAGCCAATTTTAAAATTATGCAGAAGGCATGCTTTGAGCCATACATTACTAAAATATCCATAGATGCCACTATCGTATCGTTCTCAGATTTTTGAAATTTTCTATTGTGAATTTTCGAATTAGCAAAGGCTCGGTACCTATTTACCTAACTTATGTTTGTATTCTTTTTCGCTTGCTTTTGTCAGAGAATGTCGTATTTTTAAACCCGGTGTCCGCAAATATTTTTTTTATTTAATTGTTAGTATTATTTTTTCTCATTAGATAGTAATAAAATTAACATGCTTATAATATATGCTCGTACATAATATGATGGTGTATTAAAAACTGATTTTAAAATAATCTAATAAAATAATTACACATATAACGTTTGTGTAAACATACACAAAAAAATACTTTCATAATTTTTAATCATATTACAGATACATGTATTTTCAAAATAAATTTATTTTCATACTTTGACAATGTGGGCTTCACTACCCATACTGAGTTTTATACTTTTTATTTTTATGTTTTTTTTTCTTGTTACCTATTCAAAAGTATAAATGTATGTAAAATAATAATGAGAAGTACATACTTCCTACTCTCATGTAACGTGAATAATGCAATAATAATATAACTATAAAAAAAGAATTCAGAAATCGCGGGTTCAAATTACGGCGTGCAATATGCATAATTTCACAATATTTATTAGTTTAAAATAATACGTTAATAACTATATCGTATATTTGCGGCATGTTGAAGAATGAAATGGGTACTTTCAGTATCGCCATGTTACGTGAATAATGCAATATTTTAAATAGCTACAAAATAGTTGTTCATTGTTTCGCCGTTGAGATTGAGATTACGATCCTTGGCTACGAATTCGGAGGTCGCGGGTTCAAATTAGGGCGTGCGCAAGTAAATTTTATTTGATAAATTTCTATAATTTCACAATATTTATTAGTTTTAAATAATTCTTTAGTACTTACCTATATGGTATATTTGCGGCAAGTTCAAGAATGGTAGATAGGTACTTTCAGTATCGCCATGTTACATGAATAATGCAATATTTTAAATAACTACAAAATAGTTGTTAATTTTTTCGCCGTTGAGATTGAGATTACGATCCTTGACTACGAATTAGGAGGTCGCGGGTTCAAATTAGGGCGTGCGCAAGTAAATTTTATTTGATAAATTTGTATAATTTCACAATACTTATTAGTTTTAAATTATTCCTTCGTACCTATATGGTATATTTGCGGCAAGTTCAAGAATGGTAGATAGGTACTTTCAGAATCGCCATGTTACGTGAATAATGCAATATTTTAAAAAACTACAAAATAATTGTTCATTGTTTCGCCGTTGAGATTGAGATTACGATCCTTGGCTACGAATTCGGAGGTCGCGGGTTCAAATTACGGCGTGCGCAAGAAAAAATATTTGGTAAATAGGTGTAATTAACAGTTTATTAAGTTGACTTAATACGTTGGTACATATACTATAGTATATTTCCGGCACTTTCACTTTGCACAGGCACTTTCGGAACATTTGTAAATGTGTACTTTCAGTGTCGCCAGGCGGTTAGGAGCAGACTCTTGAGTGATTTTTTTGAATACCGCCTATCTTTCACAAAAACAGCGCAATATAAATAAAATGATCCATATTTTATTACTATGATGCGCTCCGCTCAGACTTGTTTTTAACATTAATATCACATAGGAGGCCCCGAGGAAAATATTTTCTCTTATGGTATATGACATCTTTGGGGATACTGTATGAAGGGTCTTTTGGATGAGAGGAAGGATTGAACAAGGCACTGGAAGAGACCCATGTTGTAGGAGGGAGGAAACACAGAGGCCGGCAAATCGTCCCACAGCCGAGCTGTTGAACTCAAGAACCAGTCGTAGGTACCGAAGAGATCAATGATGCTGGTTCTTCAGAGCATCTTTCATTGTAATACCGGTAGATCAATAAGAGCACACATACTTCACGGCTGTTCTCTAAAGATAGTTTTCTGCACAGGGAAAAGGGTCTTTTCAATTATTTTAAGGCTCTTGGCTATTTGGCTAGCGATTTGTACAACAGTGGGGCCCACGTAATATTTTTTTAAACAGAGACAAACATACCCAGGTGACCAATAACCTGACAATCTTTAAATATATCCCACTACTATCACAGTAAGCGGAAAATGTTGCTTGTGTCATGATGGAGTACTTAGCCAGCCGAGGAATTGAATTCACTAAGCCTGGGTGGGACCCATACCTAAAGGGTAATTATTACATATATAGATAGATCTGTTTTAATAAGAAGCAGATACTTTGTGTTTTGACATTATGATTAAAAATATAATAGTGCTAGATCTGAATAGTCAGGTACTTCTTTACCTTACTCTTTCTCATTTCCTTCCCCTCCCCGTACCAGGTACTAGTAAACGTTCGTAACATAACTACATTCCTACAAATTGTCGTAAAATATATAATCTAAATCATGAAACAATCGGACCATGAGATATGCACCTATCAATAGGTACCTACTTATGGTAATATAATATTATCATTTCTATAATTTGGTAAAAATGTCCGTTCCCGAATTTGTTTAGCATGAACTTGTAACTACATGTCCCAACCAAATATGTAGATACATGTGGATAGGTACTTACAGCCAGCCGTAGCGATCACGCGCCGAAGACGTGTTATAGGATGGTTCACATATAAACCTAGCTTACAAATAATAAAAATGTATGCATTTATTTGAGACCGAACCAGAACCCAACATGTAGGAGTAGGTACCTACAACAATCATACTACGAGCTGATTTCTTTTGGGAACTTTCAAACATACTTTCAAAAATTCTAATTTTAGCCACATAAAGATCGCGAGGGAATTGAACCCTTTTAATTTCAGGACTTACATTAAAATAAATTTAAAATGTTATCTTTTTTCCTTTCTCACATAACTTGAATGCCATGGTGAAGTTTCGATAAATAAAAAAAAGATCACTATTTCACCAACAATTATTTCTGGATATATTAAACTTTATTGATATGAAACATCATCTGATTCTATTAAAGTATTTAAAAATAATTCATTGCTTCTTATATCCTATCTACTAACTTTACTTCACCTCCCCGCAGTGTTAGAGCGTATTTTTTGCATTCAGATACGATATAGATTGTGTATTTGTTTGTACGTTTTGGTATTTCTCGAAATTCCCCTATCTTTCTGTACTTTGTTTGTATTTATGGAGTTTGTGTAAGTTGGGGGGTAAATGGAAACATTGTAAGTATAGTTATTGTTATTGTTATGGTCTAAAACATCAACATAACTGTAGATTAGATCAATTTAGATATTAAATCATGACATAACACCCTTACAACATACTACAATCCGCTTCGGAACAAGAATACCCAGTGAGGAGGTCTTTGAATAAAATTCTTTGCCTTGTGTTTTTAATATAGCTATTACTAAAAATATAAAAAATAAAATAATAATGAAATGGATGCGACCACTTTTGGTAATAGGCCTAACCCCGAGGTTCGTAAGAAAGAAAAATATTTTAAATCTTGTTTTATTTAAATTTGGAACAAAAAATAAAATTACTGCTAAACCAGTGCATTTCTGAACATTTTAGATGGATACAGAAAGTGTTCTATTTGGCACTTTTGTTATAATGTTTGAATTTTTATTATTTAGCCATGTAAACCTTTTTTACTGTTAACTTTTCGGCTTCGGCCAAATCTGAACTTGACTCGATGCTAGTTTCTTATTAGATAAAAAATATTTATTTTTTAATTTAAGAAAAGTAAATATTGTGTACTAAAAAATATAAAATGAGGCTTTTATAATAATAATAATAAAAGATATCATAAGAATTTATTTCATAAAAAATTTATTTGTTTCGATTATCTCAATATTTCGTGAAAATTTGTAAATGATTAAAACATTTCCTTAGTAAAAGTTTAGTAAACATTTTTAAATACTAATTAAATAATTAATTTTAACATTAAAATAAATACAGAAAAAATCTAATAAAATTACATCTTGAAGATCTCTTTGTATGTTTGGAAACACCCAGTGCAACAATGCCGATGTAGAGAGGATTGCAAACAAATCCTGGGTTGCAAACTCTTGGGTTTTCTCAACTCAACTCAAGTTTTTTTCTGAATTGGTTATTTTGCGGGAAGAACTTATATTCTGTGTATAGAATGCGGGGGTCTAGACATTTCTCGATTATCCAACAACATTAAAAATAATATTTACAATAATTGTGAGAATGTACTATAATTTGGTTTTCTTTAGCAGTAAATATTCAACGAAATTTCTACTTTTAAAGCCTGAACGAAAGAAAAAAGCCGAAAAAGACTAGATAGTAAAAAAAAACTAATTTCGTAGAATTTTGTTTAATTTTGTTTGTAAAATTATTTTATTTATACATTTGAACTAATATTGTGGGTTTTTAATGCATTTGCATCGGCAACCCTGCACAAAGTATTATGTGCTATTATGCCAACATGGCCTTTTTAGGTTCGTGTTGTGCGTGCACAAAGGTCATTGCCCATAAAACCGGCCCTATAGAAATTTTCCAAATATTATTATTAACTTCTTCAAATTTTGCAAATAAAAATAATAATTAATATTTTTCATTATTATTATTAAAATTACATACCAAATGTAACCTGCGCAGTATGCATATGGTATACGCTCGTCGACGGTCGGCACGCTTCCATGCCATACCTCCATTGCTTCTATTGTATAAATACCTATAAAACAGCTAAATTACACATAAATGGAAACAAGAAAGATAGGCCATGAACCGTTGAAAAGTCGATGAATAGTTTGTGGGTCGTGTCTAGTACTGAGCGTTGACGATAATTCCATCCAACGCCAACTTCGTTATCGTTGACGATTTTCAACTGTTGAAAATAACGCTGACGTTAACGCAACTATAATTGATTATTTGTAATGATTTATTAGCTTAGGTCTGTTTTCAGTGCTTAATTCTCCATACTCGATGAAACCTCATTCATCACATATGTTATTATATTTTTTTAGATAATTTAGTAATTACGGTTTTTAAATTATTTTAATTTAGAAACGGTTCCGTGTTGACCACATTCGCTGGATATATGAGCTCCAAGCAAAGAAAATTCAATCGGGTGCTTGTGCTTTAAATGGCATTTTAGATTGGAAATTGTTGATTTGTGTGAGAGTGCACGTTTACAAACATTACATTTTGCAGTTTTTTCTTTTCATCAGATTATAAATACTTCCACAAATCACTCTGATTATTGTTCGCCATTGATATTTGATATCTATTTAGGAAAACACTTTGACTGTTTAATATTTATCATCAGTTCTAAGTTCAATCACACTACGACACTAGTTTATTATTTATTGTTTATTGTGGTATTTTAAGTAGGTACCTAGTTATCTATGTCCTAATACAATCCTTATATACATATAATTATAGTAACACATTTAAAATTAATTACATATTTTCTTAATTTAATTTTAAATGTTTTTAAGTTTTCTTCTGATTTTATTTCTTCTGGTAGCTCTCCAAATATCTTCAACGCTCCGTACATCAATGACTTTTGACTCTGTGTTTTTTTCCTGAAGGGGAGTCTCAATTCATTTCTTTTCCTCGTCTCATGTGTGTGTTTGTTCTGTAGTTTGTCAATTTTTCTTAGGAATTCACTAGACGTATGGCCATTGATTATCTTGTAGATTAAAAATATGGTATTAAAGTAAATAATTTGTTTAAATGACAAGATATTTAACTCCTTCAACATGTTCTTAATTTTTGTGTATCTATTTTTCTTCAATATGGTTCTCATTGCTCTATTTTGTAGAATTGTCATTTGTTTCATTAAACCGTCGTTGGATAAGAATATGATGCTACTACAGTAATTTATGTGTGGTACAATAATTGCGTTGTACACATTTTTACTGGAAACTGTGTTAAGGAATCTTCTTATTCTTCCCAACAGTGAGATTTTTTAGTTTAGTCATAAAATTTATATCAAACACTTGTATTTTTACTTCCTGAGTAAAACAATTAACAAAAACAGATTGAATAGACGCGCGACAAGCCAGTACAATCAAACTAAACGTATGAGAGATCGAAACGATACTAACAAAAAAACAAACAAAAAATAGATCAAAATCGTATTAGAATCCCTATTAACAGGTTGTTCCCCAGATAATTGATGCATTATGATTATCTCTATGGCTCACACAAGTAATAATAATCCTATAATAAAGTTGAAAGTTGAAACTGTTGGAAGACATTCATTTCGGTGTTGAAAACATTACCCTGTTGAAATATTCAAGACATAGAAGATATATTTTGCTTGTCGTTGATAAATTTGATTGTCCCTTGGCGCTGCGTATCGGCCGTATTGGATGGGAAAATAAAAAAAAGTGCAGTAGGTACGTACATTACCAAAATACCATTTCAAATTACGCATAATATCGTTCACGAAGTGTAATCTCTTGACCCTTTTGATTTAACAAGTCAACACTGTTGAAAACAATAGGTACAAAACGTATATTAATATTTACGATAATTATCAATAGGTTATTTTTTTGCTTGTCGTTGATAAATTTGATTGTCCCTTGGCGATGCGTATCGGCCATATTGGATGGAAAAATAAAAGTAAAACGTCTAGCAGGAGTTACGTAACCAAAAGACCATTTGAAATATCGAGTAATGTTGTTCACGAAGTGCAAACTCTAAATCTTTTTATTTATTAGGCAGTTGAATCGTTGACTGCGTTAAGTAATATTCGCAAGTAGGTATTATATTTCAACTATTGGCGCTAATTATTATCAACAGAGTTGGATGTTGAAACAATAAAACTATTGTTTCCAACGGCTAGTTATATTTTGATACAGTACTAGTCGTGTCGCCAACACAGTTCACCTATACATTTATTTGATGCCAATTGTATCTACGCCCATACATGCCAAACTTAATAACCTGTGCAGTAAGGACCAAGCTCGACGACGGTCGACACACTTCCACGCCATATCTCCATTGCTTCTATGATTAAACCATAAAGGTACATAAAAATATATTTATATATATGTGTGTATATATATGAACGTAAACAAGGAAGATACATGTCATGACCCGTTTTTAGTATGTATGTAGTGACGCCAACATAGTTCACTTACATATTAATTCTATGCAAATCGCATCTTCGCCCCTATATACCAAACTTATAACCTGTGCAGTATAGCCCATACTCGATGACAGTTATTCTAATGTTTCTAATATATATGAATAAAACCATGTAGGTACATATAATAAAGCTAAATTAAACATGGACGGAAATAATGAAGATAGGCCACAAACTGTTTTTTTGTTTGTGTGTAGTGTCGCCAAAATCTAATATGCATTTATAAAAATATTATGTTTATGTTATATTTCTCAGTCAGATATAAAGCATCCTTAGAGTGGTGTACGCAAAATCGGCGCTATAAAAATACTGTTCACAAGAAATGACACAGTAAGTTTTCGAAGCGAAATTACAAACGCTATTAGATACTTTCTAATTCAGCCATCGGAAATATGAGAACGTAAAAGATGTTCCAAGCTCATCTATGATAATTTTTTTGTGAAACCAACTGACACGCAAAATACGCGTGATTATTTTTTGCTACAGAATGCGCTCACGGGCGCACAGTGATTTTATTTTGAAAATTACTGGCCTATACTTTCATGTCTTCATTTTTATGGTTAGTATTATTATTGTTTACAACGCAAATAAAATAAAATAAAAATGATTTGACAGACAAGAAAATAATTTTTATCGCATTTTAAGTAAATAAAAAATATCAAATTTTGTATAAGTAGGTTTACAAAGAGTAATTAATGAAAATATTTGATTAGGAAGCAGATACTTTGTGATGTGACATCATGATTCATAATATAACACTACAAACTCATTATTTATTACAAAATGAAACAAACACTTAGTTTTAAACCACTTTATTTCGAGTTATATTCGTCGACCGGTTTCGATTGGACTCAATCTTCATCAGGACAGTAAAAATATAATACTAAATTATAATACAGATTAAGGTATAAGGTAATTACCTTGTCATGTTGTACCATTACAATGTCAAGCCACAAAGTGTTTGCTTTCTTCGATAATTTCATTATTTATTGGTAATTATTACAATTCGCCAGTGAATACAGAGCCGCTCTGTGATTCAATCACCTCAATGGCACTTACAGTATTATTTATTGGTAGCCTCTTCTAGTACTTTTATTATCTTTTTCAAACCAGATGGCTTCTGAACTTTCCAGAGTGGAAAATACTCTCAGTATCACCCTTGTGTAAGACCACCAGTCTTGAAACGTGGCTTGAAATGGCTTTAACTGTGTTTGGTTACCCTCCCCACTATTATCAGCTTTGCAACATACCCCAATTGGGGATTTCATAGTGTCACTGGCTACAGATAGTTTGGAGCAGTTGGGGCTCTTATGCGGGTTAATATTAACATAAATAAAAAATAGATTAAATGGCAGGTCATTTCAAGAATTTGAAAAATGTTAAAAATTAATGAAAAAATTATTTAAATTACACCAAGAAAAAATGTTTCGATCTGCAGTTTACAGAAGTAAGTGGTAATTACTGCAAAAGATAAATTAAAAAAAATGCTTTTAAGCTAATCCTGCTGCAACAGAAATCAGTTTGTGTGGTAAAACCATGAATGCTCGTGTGAGAAATGTGGAGATCCGCAAATAGTGCAAAGCTGATGTAAGTGTAATGAGTAAAATCAAGAAATGGACGCTTAGATGGTTTGGGCATTAGAGCGAATGAGCGAAGATAGGAGTGTAAGGAGAATATATGATACAAATGTGAATGGTAGCAGAAGTCGGGGACGCCCGAGGAAGATGTGGCACGATCGAGTGAATCAGATACTAGAGTCGGGCCATGTAAAGATTCAGAATAATAGAAGAGTATGTATGAATGTGAATGAGGCAAGAAGTGTGTGCCAAGACCGAGTTGTTTTGCGGTCCGTCCTTTCTGCCTACCCCTGCGGTGAAACGGCGAGATGGTTGGTAAGTTAGTTTAGCAATAGAAAAGCAAAACATCAAAATATAAATACTAAACATTTTATACATTGCTTATATGTTTCCAAGCAAGGTGCTTTTCGGTTCTGGAAAGTATAGTTGATTCTTCAAAAAATTGCCTGGAATGGACGCTAAAAATATTTTCGTTCTTACCTCTTCCGTATTTTTTTGATATAGTGACATACGAGCTTCTGTTTCCGTGCGTATGGTTTGTCTAGTCTGCGCGGGGCAAGTCATTTTAAAATAATATGCATCTGCAATAAGTAAAAAGCGCCAGGCGGGATCTCCCGTCTAACACTAACTGAAACTAACTCTTTTTAACAGGTGGACTTTTTAACTACCGGTGGTTTTTGACAACTCGCGGTCGAGAACGCGTCTACTTTTAACTGCCGATAATTCTCCAACTTTAAGGATTACTGATTAATATATTTTTTTTATAAAATTAAATTTTAGTAATTTATTTTAATACGGAAAACCAACATTTATTATATTTTGCAATGTATAGTAAAAGGGTGCGTATAAACAGGCAAAGTTTTATTGAGTCGAACCACGAATTAGGGAAAGGAACCAAAATACCGCAATTGGCATCAATCTTATAATAGCTCTTTTTTATCTTATCTTCGGATATATATTATGTTTTCTAAATTTTTGAAATAATCTCTTATCTTTTTGAACTATACAACGGTTACAATTTTATTTATTTATGTTTAATTTAAAAGAAAGACGAACACCACATACGAATAACCTGACAATGTTTGAAATTCTCCCACTACCCCCGTAGTAAGCGGAAAAGGTTGCTTGTGTCATGTTGGAGTCTTGGCCAGCCGAGGAATTGAATTTACGACGCCTGGGTGAAACCCAGCCGCGATGCCAACTATATAATATTATTTTATTATTTAATATTTTTATTTTTTAGAAGAGATATTTTTACATGTTTTATAGTGCCCTTTAGGTGATTTTGCACAAAAAAGGCGCTACAAAAATCATCCAAATATTTTATTATTATTATTTACAAAGGAATATAAAATACAGCCTCATATCATTACTTATATTTTTTATATTCTATTTTGTAATTGAATATAAAATTGTAACTTTTCATAAAAAGATATACTGCGTTGCATGTAAAAGACCTATGGGCGTGTAAAAATTAGATAATAATTTATAAATTAAATTGCGCGTTATTTACAAAGGAATATAAAATACAGCCTCATATCATTACTTATATTTTTTAAATTCTATTTTCGTTGTAACTTTTCACAAAAAGATATACTGCGTTGCATGTAAAAGACCTACGGGCGTGTAAAAATTAGATAATAATTTATAAATTAAATTGCGCGTTATTTACAAAGGAATATAAAATACAGCCTCATATCATTACTTATAAATGACCTATGGGCGTGTAAAAAAATAAATATACATACTATATTAAATATAACTTATTAATTTAGATACATGTTTAAATTACCCGTGAAATCAGTGTATCTGGAGAACCAAAAAAAATATTTTTCCGATTTGAGCAAAATCTGTTTTGCTCAAATCGATTTCTTTATATGTTGTATAAACTAGTTCCCTATCGTAAAATGCAAGTTATCGACCTTGGCACGTTTGTGCCCACATTGCTATTTAAAAAAAAAACTTGCCAATATCGCCGTACAATCTAGTTTTTCTAAAATACCTTGATTCCAATGCAAATTTCGGCAAACGTGGCATGACAAATTAAGTAGAACATAAAATTTACTAAAAGTTTTTTATATACAGTTTTTTTTCTATCTCTAATAGATAAAAAAATAAAGTCGTAAAATGCGAACATGTTTAGAAAAATATTATACGTTATTAGGTTTGGTTTTCGTGAAATCCAGTGCAATTTTAGGGAAAATTTACAGAAACTAATTCAGTAGAACTTAATTTTTTTATGTTATTTTTACCGAGGTTGGACTTATGAGCCAAAATCAGGTAA
Organism: Hesperophylax consimilis; assembly: GCF_061612785.1. Lineage (NCBI taxonomy): Eukaryota > Metazoa > Arthropoda > Insecta > Trichoptera > Limnephilidae > Hesperophylax > Hesperophylax consimilis. Next base: position 36,954,099 of record NC_142842.1, read on the forward strand.
AAAATGAAAACGGAGGTAGGTAGGTATCAAAGATATTAGAAACTCTACTATTAGAACTTATACTTACAAAGATATTAGAAATTCTACTATTTGAAATTATAGATATTTACCAAAGATATTAGAAATTATACTTACCAAATATATTAGAAATTCTTATATCTTTGGTAAGTATAGTGTGGCTTCTGGAAATTAAAAAAAAATGCAATTTAATATTTTATTTGCGTAGTGCGGGCGCAACAACAAAATTTAAATAAATATAGTCAGCAAACTTTCATCAAATTAAATGAACTAGTAATTAAAAACAAAACAAAACCGAAAATTGGATTACACGCATATAACGCGGGTCTACTATTCCTTCGAATATTTTATCGTTTTATTTCTTGCTTACATGGATATTTGTTTTTATTTTACTATCTATCTCATTATACTATAAAAACTCATTATTAGACCATAAATGCAAACGTAAGGTATATTTTCTGTAAGAAATAAATCATTAAATAGCTAATAAGCAATAAACCTAACGGTTCCGGTATTTTGAAATAGAAAAATCAACCCGTAAAAAGTTCGTCTACTAAATATATGAAACATCTGTTTTTATCAAAAGATATATTTGAAAATATTATTTTTGGTTTGATTAAGGATTGAATCTTCCTCTCCAAGGACTGGGATCAACCGCGTTAACTAACTGAACTAAATCCCGATTTGGTATGACCGGCATTTATTTATTATATTAACTGCTGTAATGTCATTCAATTTCAGAGAAATGCAAATATGTCCGCGTGTATTCACGTGATTGCCGCCCGTTCATTGTAATCAACAACGAGTCTATCTGCCGAATTTCAGCTTTATTGGATGTTGGAAAATGGGTGAATTTCCACTTCATTCATACATTCATTTAAGAAAACGCATGTGAAATTCAAGAAGGTGTATTTAAAAGTATAAAAAAATAATATTTAAAAAAAAAACACACGAACATATCTTCACAGTTTGAGAACTAATAATAATTGTACACAAAAAATGTCAACAACGAAAAAAACAGTAATAAAAACATCTGCACATCCGGTCATCGCGCATCGGCAGTGTATATACCGACCAGCCTCATATATGTACTACCGTATTATTATTCAAAAAGTAATATTATCTCATTTGGGTTTCTTTTGCGGCAATTTTTGAAACAAATAATGTCTATTATTAAAGCCCGAACGAAACAGAAAATACAAAAATGACTATTACCAGTTTCTACTTTGAGATTGAGATAACAATCCTTGGCTATGAATTCGGAGGTCGCGGGTTCATATTACGGCGTGCAATTGTGAATTTTAATTGATAAATTTGTATAATTTCACAATATTTATTAGTTTAAAATAATACGTTAATAACTATATCGTATATTTGCGGCATGTTGAAGAATGAAATGGGTACTTTCAGTATCGCCATGTTAAATTAATAATGCAATATTTTAAAAACTACAAAATAGTTGTTAATAGTATGAGGTTGAGATTACGATCCTTGGGTACGCATTTTGAGGTCGCGGATTCGAATTCCGGCGTGCGCAAGTAAATTTGATTTGATAAAATCGTTCCACAGCCGAGCTGTTGAACTCAAGAACCAGTGGTAAAACGAAACGACAAGGTGCCGAAGGGATTAATGATGCTGGTTCCTCGGCGCATCTTTATAAGAAAGAAAAAAAGTTAATTTTTGTCACAGATAATCTTAGCCATAATTCTGTGTGTTTTTAAGTACCTGGTTACTCATGTGCGTTCTTATGATAAAATACAGTTTTTAGTATTTTACAATTATATTTTAAAATTATACAATGATACAAAGTAATTGAACAAATATATGTTAATTCCACTCAAGCAAAAGGATAGGAAAAACTTTATCAAAAGCATATTTATTGGTGTTCACCTTGTAAACAATCACACCACCTTTAAATAGAGATACTTACATCAATGATTCGTAGTAAAGATACATTTACAGATGGTCGCTATGGTAGAACGATGGTATAATAGTAATTTATGTGAATACATCACAAGAGTCCCGAGTGCTCCCAACCGCCTGGAGCCAGTGAGATTGCAGTGAGGGCATCCACAATAATTGGGGTATGTTTTTATATACATATATGTGACACCTCACAAGAGCGTCCCTGCCTGTGCAGTGTACAGACAGGGGAACTATGTCACCACCCGATTGGGCGGCGTTGTGAGGCGGATTAAGGTAGGGGCTGTAGGAAGGGATTTGTTAATGCGGGCCTTGAAGAGGCTCGGATTATAGGAGGGAGGAAAAACAGATGCCGGTAGCTCGAAATTGCTATATACATATATACATATACATATATGTGACACCTCACAAGAGCGTCCCTGCCTGTGCAGTGTACAGACAGGGGAACTATGTCACCACCCGGTTGGGCGGCGTTGTGAGGCGGAATAAGGTAGGGGCTGTAGGAAGGGATTTGTTAATGCGGGCCTTGAAGAGGCTCGGATTATAGGAGGGAGGAAAAACAGATGCCGGTAGCTCGAAATTGCTTGTTGAAAAGCTAAAAGTATTGGAGAGAGGAAGGAGATGTGGAAGAGAAAGGTGGGGAAGTACCTGGTCACCAAACACGGCTAAAGCCATTTCAATCTGAATGATGGTATTACACCATCAAATTCTGTACGATGGTATTACACCAGGGCAATACTGAGAGTACCCTCCAATCTGGAACGTATCGCAAATATACCTTATATTATTTTTAAAGATAAATTGTGAAAAAATACCATGCCATATCTGCTTTGTTACTTTTATCTATGGGTAAAACCATCTAGGTGCCTACCTAACACAAAAGTTAAAATGTGTAACGGAACAAGGAAGATAGGCCATTAATCGTTGTTAGTTTGTGTGTAGTGTCGCCAACATCATATAACCTAACAATGCCCTGCATCTACACTCCTACATAGTCACCAAACGTACAACCCGTGCAGTATGGTCTAAGCTCGATGACAGTTGGCAAACTTCCATGCCATATCCGCTTTGTTTCTATTATCTATGGATAAAACCATCTAGGTGCCTACCTAACACAAAAGTCAAAATGTGTTACGGAACAAAGAATATAGGCCATTAATCGTTGTTAGTTTGTGTGTAGTGTCGCCAACATCATATAACCTAACAATGCCCTGCATCTACACTCCTACATAGTCACCAAACGTACAACCCGTGCAGTATGGTCTAAGCTCGATGACAGTTGGCAAACTTCCATGCCATATCTGCTTTGTTTCTTTTATCTATGGATAAAACCATGTAGGTACCTACCTAACACATAAGTTAAAATTTGTACCGGAACAGGGAAGATAGGCCATTGATTGTTGTTAGTTTGTGTGTAGTGTCGCCAACATCATATAACCTTACAATGCCCTACATCTACACTCCTACATAGTCACCAAACGTACAACCCGTGCAGTATGGTCTAAGCTCGATGACAGTTGGCACGCTTCCATGCCATATCCGCTTTGTCTCTATTATCTATGGGTAAAACCATGTAGGTACCTACCTAACACACAAGTTAAAATGTGTACCGGAACAGGGAAGATAGGCCATTGATTGTTGTTAGTTTGTGTGTAGTGTCGCCAACATCATATAACCTTACAATGCCCTACATCTACACTCCTACATAGTCACCAAACGTACAACCCGTGCAGTATGGTCTAAGCTCGATGACAGTTGGCAAACTTCCATGCCATATCCGCTTTGTCTCTATTATCTATGGGTAAAACCATGTAGGTACCTACCTAACACACAAGTTAAAATGTGTACCGGAACAGGGAAGATAGGCCATTAATCATTGTTAGTTTGTGTGTAGTGTCGCCAACATCATATAACCTTACAATGCCCTACATCTACACTCCTACATAGTCACCAAACGTACAACCCGTGCAGTATGGTCTAAGCTCGATGACAGTTGGCACGCTTCCATGCCATATCCGCTTTGTTTCTATTATCTATGGGTAAAAGTTTGTTGGTATCTATAAAAAAGCTAAAATTAACAATAAGTATTAAAAATGTTTTTTTTCGTGATGGATGAAATTTTTCACTCTTATCTTTCGAAAAACTCGACGAAAAAGTTTCATGAAGTATTTGACTTGAAAACGAAACATTACTTTATCATAATGTACCAAATTCCCAGCGCGTAAATATCTACATTTTTGATATGATTATTTGTGCCATCTGGCGTCAAAAATATTAATAATTACACATTATTCCAATGGAAGTTTCCTACTTACCATAAGGTCGAAAGTATGCTATATGTACACGAAACACCTCTCTGTGAAAAGCATTGTTTGAGACCACGACGGGAAATTATATATAACGCATACATTGAGGACTGTCTTCAAACTATCGTCTGTACAGAATAAAAATATGTCTTCAAAGTATGCTCTAGATGTATGTATCGATATATATTTTAAACGGTACATCATAGACGTATATAGCTGTGAGGGGGTAGTTTTTAAGGGTTGATTAAACAAAATGGCATTAAAAAAAAAGTGTATATAATGTGGCTCAAAGTATGCCTTATATTTGTTTATATATATATATATATATATATTGACCTCTTCCCGTAGTATGTTGATCCAGTAAGAAGTTGTTAGACTATGTTGATCCACCTTTAACACCATATAACTTGGCTATTGTGGAATACATCTGAATGAATTGACAACAGTGGTACAATAATTATCAATGTTGCCAGTTTGCCAGAAAAACCATTTGATATACTGTTCATAAAATTTTCTAAATTTGTATGGAAATCGGATGCATAATTTATGTTGATCTACCTAAATTGGCATACTTATGTTGATCTCATATATATTGATCTATTCCCGTAGTATGTTGATCCAGGTAAGAAGTTATTGGACAAAGTTGATCTGTGTCCCTATATATGGTTTTACTAAATGAACCAATCAAGAGCAATGGGTGGACTGTTCATCACAAGGTTTTATCTGATTCCGTAATCTTTTGTGATATTGAACTCAAAGTATTAGTCTCTAGAGTCGGATATCGCATGAAATGACTGTGAGATGGTACCGTTTCAAATCAAAATGACGTGTTCATTCGACTGTTTGTTGCTTGAATTGTTTATAAGAAATGTATGCGTATTTAGATTGAAACGAAACTTTCGCAAAAATCAAATCCATTAAAAAAATACCTACTGCGTGGCGGGCCGGATCGAAAGAGACTGGTTGAGGGATACCTTTTGACCATCAAAATCCAAAATGGCGGCAAAAGGCATAATGTTATATGGGAAATATTGAACTTGCATCTATTACCATCTCTCCTGATTACGCTTCGTGACTTAGTAGGGGTGGCCGGGTTCTTGGTTATAATGGGTAATTAATGGATGATTGGACGAGGTTGGAGCTAAGAAAAAACTGTCCAAAGAAGCGAAGCTAGCAGTCCACAATGGAGTGCTGGTACCTACCCTAATATATGGAAGTGAGGCATGGAACTGGCAGAAGAAGGCTGAAAGTAGACTGAATACTGTAGAAATGAGATCCCTGAGGCATATGTACGGTAAAATCATGTATGACGAAATGTGCGTATGCTGTGTCTATTCTACAGATATTTTATTAGAGCCTGTTAAAAGGAGCTAGCAGCATTGATCCCCAGTGCACCGTGCACGTGCTTGATACTCGACAACTGCTTGATACTCGACAACTCGACGGACACGAGCGGATTGATGTTATCGATACATATATGAACGGGTCGTTTCTCCGACTCGTTTTATCGTAAGTCGGCTCGTATGTGGAACGAGCTATCGGCATCTGTTTTTCTTCCTCAATATAATCCGGGCCTCTTTAAGACCCGCATTAATAAATTCATTCCTACAGACCCTATCTTAATCCGCCCCATAACGCTGCCCAACTGGGTGGAGACATAGTTTCTATGTATTTAACGTATAAAGACAAGGGCACTCTTGTGAGAGGTGTCACATAAAAAAGTCATACCTCCGAATTTGAATATAGAGACATACAAAATGATCTATATTATAAGCAATGAATCCACCCATCTTTTATCGATTATCACATTATTTTAGAATTTAAAAAAACTCGTAAGCTTAATAATCGCAGAACTCAACTCAACTTCAAATATTAATATTCTGTATAAACGATTGTTACATCTTACCGGAGATGACCAGATAAATCATCAAAATGATAATTCATCACATCTTTAAAAAGTTATGTAAAGTCATGGAAAGTGATGAAACAAAAACATTATTAACTGGGTTAAGTAGGTTAGGTTCGGTTAGGTTTAAATTTTGTATTCATCGTTTCTAATGACTTTACATCACTTTTTAAAGGTGTGTTGAATTGTCACTGTGTTGAGTTATCATGGAACCCTTACCGGAAATGTTTATATTTTAAAGTTCTCTAAATAAAATGAAATGCTCTTAAAAGAAACATCTCATATTTAATATTATACAACAATATGACCGGAAGTCGGCATCTTTCTTTGAAATAAATAAATCATAAACTAAAAAACAGCTACAAGGTGGTTACAAATGCAATTATATTTAATCAATTTGTTCGATTATATTTTATATGAAGTTTTTTTTACAGTGGGCCAAATGAATTCTATATGTGGCCAATTGAACCAATTCAACCAAAGTTGTCCAATTTTAATAACTTCGACGAGGAAAAGAAGTTTTTTAATTAGTTGAATAATAATTTTTCAAAATTTCAATTATGTTTAACGTAATACACTATCTGGCATCAAGAAAATCAGTCTAGTCACGAACCGTAACTATTTAGTGTAATAAAATAAAAAAATAAAATTATGTTTATATCATAGTTTGCTTTAATCTCAATAAAAAAGAAGGAAAAAAGTTTTTTTTTTATGAATGAGATAAAACTTTCCCCCAAACAACGTGTATATTTAACTAACTAACTAATTAACGATCACGCCGTTTCCCCGAAGGGGTAGACAGAGAGGACGGACCGCCAAACAACTCGGTCTTGGCACACACTTCTTGCCTCATTCACATTCATACATCGTCTCATAATACTCTTCTATTATTCTGACTCTTGACATGACCCGACTCGAGTATCTGATTCACTTGATCGTGCCATGTCTTCCTCGGGCTTCCCCGACTTCTGCTACCATTCACATTTGCATCATATATCCTCTTTACACACTCCTATCTTCGCTCATTCGCTCTACATGCCCAAACCATCTAAGCGTCCCTTTCTTAATCTTAACCACACATACGCCTCAGGGATCTCATTTATGAATTAAAATTAAAATAGCAACTTCACATTAGGAACGAACAAATAAGTACATTGACTAAGTGTTACGGACGGACATGCACTTGAGCAAGACTTGGGAGCTGTATTCACAGAAACTTTAAAAAAATAACTGACGTTTAGTTGTAGTACTGGGTCAATTGTACTGGTATCCCCCGAAAACATAAAAACATAAACAATATAAACTAATTTTTGAAAAGAAAGACAAACATTCCCGGGTTAAGAATAACCTGGCAATATTTGAAAATCTCCTACTACCACCACAGTCAGCTGAAAATGTTGCTTGTGTTGTGATGGGGGACTTAGCCAGCCCAGGAATTGAACACACTATGCCTGGGTGGGACCCAAACGCGATGTCAACTCGGCCACCGACCGGTCTAAAATATGGCAGAAATCGCTCCAGTGGATAAATAATAAAATGTAGTTTATAGGCACTTTATAAAAAAAAATCGTCAAAAGAAACAGAAAATTTTTTAAAACAGTAATAAATAAAATACATTCTGGAATCGTTAATAAGTCGTTATGAAATATTTAGCCGTGTTAAGTAATCAATAGTATCGCGGTGGCAAAACGTGGAATTCCATAGCCGTTTTTAATTTATTAAAAATATTTATGATATCAAAGACAAAACAATTAAATGTATTCTAATCAGGGTGTCGTTATATCCCGGCCGGCGGCTAGAGACGGACGCTTCGAGTCCTTTGACTCGGGCGCATTTACCGACAACAATCGGAAGTCGGGCGACGCGAAGCGAAGATGCCCGAAGCGAAGCGAAGTTCGTGCCCACACTATCGTATTAGGTCAACTTCGATCAATTGTTTATAAGAAATGTATGCGTATTTAGATTGAAACGAAAATTTCGCAAAAACAAAATCCATAAAAAAATCATAACTTAGCAGGGGTACACGGGTTCATAGGGTGAGGTTTGTCTAGGTCCTGGCGGCGGATGCGTTTGCCCATCTACTGCGTGGCGGGCCGGATCGAAAGAAACTGGTTGAGGGATACCTTTCGACCATAAAAATCCGAAATGGCGGCAAAAGGAATAATGTTATGTAGGAAATTTTGAACCTGTATCTTTTACCATCTCCCCTGATTACGCTTCGTGACTTAGTAGGGGAGGCCGGGTTCTTGATTATAATGGGTAATTAATGGATGATTGGACGCGGATGGAGCTAACTAAAAACTGTCCAAAGAAGCGAAGCTAGCAGTCCACAATGTAGTGCTGGTACATACCCTAATATATGGAAATGAGGCATGGAATTGGCAGAAGAAGGCTGAAAGTAGACAGAATACTGTAGAAATGAAATCCCTGAGGCATATGTGCAGTAAAATCATGTATGACGAAATGTGCGTATGCTGTGTCTATTCTACAGATATTTTATTAGAGCCTGTTAAAAGGAGCTAGCAGCATTGATCCCCGTTGCACTGTGCACGTGCTTGATACTCGACGGTCCGAGCGGAATACACGTTCACAGTTAAGTTGATGTTATCTATACATATATGAACGGGTCGTTTCTCCGACTCGTTTTACCGTAAGTCGGCTCGCATGTGGAACGAGCTATCAGCATCTGTTTTTCCTCCTCCATATAATTCGCGCCTATTTAAGACCAGCATTAATAAATTCATTCCTACAGCCCCTACCTTAACCCGCCTCATAACGTTGCCCAACCGGTTGGCGACATAGTTTCTCTGTATTTAACGTGTAAAGATAGGGGCGCTCTATCGAGAGGTGTCACATAAAAAAATCATACCGCCGAATTTGAATATGGAATAATTTCCTTTTGCCGCCATTTTAGATTTTTATGGCCAAAAGGTATCCCTCAACCAGTCTCTTTCGATCCGGCCCGCCACGTAGTAGCTGAGCAAACGCAACAGTGTACCCCTGCTAAGTTATGATTTTTTTATGGATTTGATTTTTGCGAATGTTTCGAATAGCTCTAAAGATGATTCTTTTAAAATCATCCCATATTTAATATTATAAAACAATATGACCGGAAATCAGCTGAACTAAAAAAACAGCTACAAGGTGGTTACAAATACTATTATATTAAATCAATTTTGTCATTTAATTCCCAAACAATGTGTATATATATATTCCTTTAAATTAAAATAGCAACTTCACATTAGAAAAGAGAGGACAACGAACAAATAAGTACATTGACTAAGTGTTACGGACGGACATGCACTTGAGTTTATAAAACTTGGGAGCTGTACTCACAGAAACTGGAGTTTAGTTGTAATACGGGGTCAATTGTACCGGTATAATCATCCCCCAAAAACATTAACACAGAAACCATATAAACTACTAAATGCGGTTTAAAGCTAACGAATCCACCTAGATTTAATCAATAATCCCATATTTCTAGATTCCATAAGTACCCACTCTATTGTGTACCTAGAGGTAAAACTAAGATATTGCACAATATTGGCAAAATATGGCAGAAATCGCTCCAGTGGATAAGTGATAAAACGAAGTTTATAGGCACTTTATAAAAAAAAATGTCTAAAGAAACAGATAAATTTTTAAAACAATTATGAATAAAGTACATTCTGGAATCGTTAATAAGTCATTTTGAAATATTTCGCCGTGTTTAGTAATCAATAGTATCGGGAAACGCGGTGGCAAGACGTAGAATTCCATAGCCGTTGATTATCAAAGACAAAACAATTAAATATATGAAATTCTCTGTATGAAATTAGTTTTCATACAGAGAATATCCAAATAACCCTTTTTTGTGTATAAAAACATATCGGCTTTTTGGTTAAGATGTGGTGTGATATGATTTGTATTTTTTTATGAAACACTAATATGAGGCATGAAGGAATTACAAAATTTAAATAAAATATATTGAAGTGCTTTTAGTTGGTATTACTATAAACTGCACGTGTTAGTTCATCTTCTGCCATGTTTGTGCTAAAAATACTTTATTCAACTTCTCGAAGCAAGCTGTAGCTTTTTGTAGGAAATATGATATCTGATTGTAATATTGTCAATATTTCTTTTTTCATTTTTTACAAATAAAAACTTGTGTGAATACCGCACCAGAGTCATACAGTCCTAACCGCTCCCGTCTGGAGCCAGTGAGACTATGGCATCCTCAAAGGAGACCTCAAAGGAGATGACGAGGAGGAAGGTGGGAGAGTACCTAGCTATTCAGATATAACCAAACACTAATTGTAAAATAGTGCAAATTAATTTTAGTAAAATTTATTTGAACCCGCGACCTTCGGATTGCTAGTCGAGAGCCACCTCAAGTAGTTTGATATGTTTGGTGACTTAGCAGGAGTGCCCGGGTTTATGGGGTGAGGTTTGTTCGGTTCTTGGCGGCGGATGCGCTTGCCTACCAAATGCGTGGTGGGCCGGATCGATTAATCCTCTTTCAACGCATCGCCTTGCAACGCAGTAGGAGACTTGGATTCTTATGTTTATCACTCGAACACACTGACCCCCAGATTACTACCCACCCATCATACCTATTTCCTTCCCAGAACTCACTCATTCCTTTCTTTCAAAATACCCCCAACACAGCATTCACAAAGATGACATAGGCCTTGAGGGTTACGATTTTCCTTAGGGCCTCCTGTGTGGAGACGATGTAAAAAAATACAAAAAATAAACAACTTTCTCGCTAAATCGTTGGCGGTGACTAATGGTAGGGGTATTGGTTATCTAATAAATGGTTCCCGGGGCGGCGGTACACATAATTGTAATAGTTCTCGAGGGCTCTGATGTACAGACATTATGGCTCCTGTTGATTGACGAACATATACTAAAACATCGTTGGTTGGAATCGGTGCTTGAAATGACTTTAGCCATGTTTAGTAAAAAACAAATTGGAATTAATTTTTCAGCAATTTCAATTTAAAATTTGAAAGATTAAATTCTCACCAATCTAATCGCCGCAATTTTAATAGGCACATATTATGGATATTACGCTTTGTTTCAACTTAATCATTACAAGAAACTTACGTCGGGAGAGATGGTAAAAGATACATTATGATAAAATTTGATTCAATCAATGTTCAAAACTTCTCTTATAAAATGACTTACACAAATCTCACCCCATGAACCCGGGCACCCCTGCTAAGTCACGAAACGTAGTAAATGATGCATTAAAGTTACATTTTTGTTTAATCAAGTTCAAAAGGTTTTTTAAGCATGGATTTGACGTTTGCGAAAGTTCCATTTCAATATAAATACGCGTGAGGCAGTCTATCCTCTTTAAGTACAGAGTCATTTTCATAGAATATGGATGTTCTAACGGAATCTAAAAAGTACCACAACGCGCGCGAAATTGGCGGTTACAAGTTACAACACATACAAGCGGTCAAGTTTGTCTGAAATATATAGATCAACAAAATAAATCGTGTAAAATGTATATGCGACCGAAAAATGGGCGTGGCTTACAGCTAAATCTCGATGACACAAGTTGATCTGTAGGGATTTACATATGTATGCCAGCTTGGGTAATGGATCAACATATCCGGGGTGGATCAACAAATGCAAACGGATCAACATATACCTGGCGTACCGTCGCGCGAGATCAACATAGTACGAGATGGGATAAATATATATATATATATATATATATATATATATAAACAATTCATATACAATAAATCCCGGATAAATTAATACTTTAAAACTATATTTGATTATAATCAATCTGAGAAGCGCTGACATACAGTTTTAATTAAATAGTGTTTGTATGAGGTTAAGCTAGTAATGTTTATAGATTCATCCAAAACATATTTATTACCAAGTACATGTAGGCGATTTATTATGGAATTGAGTTCAGCGTTAGATCCTGTATTGTTGCAATGATAGGGTAATTTGAAACGAACTGATCGACTAGGTACATGGAAACATATTAACGAAAGAAGTTCAGGGGAGTTCAACAGGTTGGTAACGATTTTAAATAAATAAAATAGGTCAAAACAAATTCTTCTTTCTTTTAATGTATCGAGTCCCAATAATTGTAACAGAGAGGGGTAATTAATGTTTTCGACGAATATTCCCAATTTAAAATTAATATAACGTAAAAATTTATGTTGGACTCGCTCAAGGGAATTCTCATGTACACTGTAGTAAGGACTCCAAATGGTGGTGTTAAATTCTAGTTGGCTTCTAACAAGTGAAGTGTAAAGTAATTTGACAGTTTTTAAATTTTTAAAATCCTTTGAAATCCGTAAGACAAATCCTAACATTTGCATTGCTTTACTGGTTATATTATTAATGTGTTTAATGAATGTTAATTTAGTGTCAAATGTTATACCAAGGTCTCTTATTTCATCCACAGATAATAAGGTGTGATTATTGAGAAAGTAGGTGAACAAAAATGGGTTTTTTTTTCTGTGGAATCTCATAAGTTGACATTTTTTTACATTAAGAGTTAATTTGTTTTTAAGACACCAATCGTAAAAGCTATTAATATTATATTGAAGTGTTAGACAGTCCTCGATATTGTCAATAATTCTATATATCTTCATATCATCAGCGAACATTAGAATGAGAACACGGGTGAATATGTTTGTTACGTCGTTAATGAATAAATTAAAAAGTAAAGGACCAAGATGCGAACCCTGGGGTACGCCACTGGTAGCTTCGAACATGTAGGATAAGTGATCATTAATACAGACAGTTAACTGACGCCTAAGTAGGTAACTCTTAAACCAAGATAAAAGGTTTCCATTAATGCCGAGTTTCAAAAGTTTATTAATGAGGATTTTATGACAGACCTTATCAAACGCCTTACTGAAGTCGGTATATATAGAATCAACTTGTTGTTTGTTGGCAAGTGCATTGGAAATAAAATTTTCATATAATGTTAGGTTAGTCAAAGTTGATCTGCCGGAGATAAAGCCGTGTTGACAAGTTGCGATACAAGAGTTTACAAAGAAGCTGATTTTCTTAAGAATCAATTTCTCAAAAAGTTTAGGTATAGACGATTGAATACAGATAGGCCGATAATTTTCAACAAGGGATTTATCACCACTTTTAAATACAGGAGTTAGGTAGCTAAGTTTCCATATTTGTGGAAAGTGTCCTGTGGAGAGTGACTTGTTGAACAGTATATTAAGCGGAACAGATAAACTTTGGACACAATTCTTAAGTAAGATGGAAGGAATCTTATCAGGTCCCGAGCTCGTTTTGGGTTCAAGTGATTTAATACAGACTATAATGTCTTCAATATCAATGTGTATTTGCGATAAGTGTAAATTTATATCCGAATTGAAGTAAGGAATTAAGTCATCTGGAATATCAGGTTCATACACGTCCTTAAAGTAATCAGCAAACATGTTAACAATTTCATAAATTTTACTGGAGCTATTTTGTCTGTAACGTATATTACCAGAAATACCAGCATCATTGTTTTTCATTGATTTTGTGTATTTCCAAAAGTATTTTACATCATGAAGTATCGTGTTCTCAACCGAATTAATGTAATTTTTATAACATCTTTTTGTCATTTTTTTGCAATCTCTTCTAATATTGTTGAATGCCGTATAGTTGGGAATTGTTCTGTGTTCTTTATATTTTTTATGTGTTTCTTTTTTAATAACAATTAACTGAATTAATTCTTTGCTGAACCATATCGGATACTTTCGTACTTTATGATGAATTAGAGGAATTGTGTCGGAAATGATACTATTCAGTTGAGAGTAAAATAGTTCTACGCTATCGTTGAGATCACCTTCCTTGAGAACAGACCAATTTACTTTGTTAAGTGCATGATTAATGTCCTGGTAATTAGCATTAATGAAATTACGACTACAATTTTTAATTAGAGGGTCACACTCTATTGTAATAGGTACAAGTATTGTAAGTGGAGGGTGGTGACTATCAATTGGGTCAAAGGATTCGGCTGACTCATAGACTTTTATACCCTCATCAGTAGAAAAAATTAAATCAAGTGTCCGATTACTACAATTCAGCACATTGTTACATTGAAATAGACCTAAATAGTTCGACATGTCTAAGATTTCTCTCTCACACGCCGTTAATGGTAAGTAATCCAAATCATTAAATTTACAATTAGGTAGGTTATAATCACCGCAAATTATAATATTGTGATTAGGGTGGTTAGATTTGAGTAGCTCGACATCTTCACAGTGATTTTTATACATTATTATATTAGAATTTGGTGGAATATATACACATCCGATGATAGTTTTTTTGGATTTATCGTTTAACATTACAAAAATTTGCTCAACATCATTGTTTTTGTTTTTTAATAATTTCGATGAAATTTTTTTATTTACTGCTATCAGGACGCCTCCTCCTCTTGATTTGGAGCTGGTGTTCCGATTTCGGTCAACTCGGTAGATACTGTGGTTAGGTAGACCGAGCTCCGCTGAGTATATCGATGGTTGATGTAAATTTAAAATATTTATATAATGCAGAAGTATAAGTAACTAACTAACATCAATAGTCGATAATCTTTCTCTTGAATGGCAAATTTAAAAAGCTGTGAGTTTTGGCTTTTTCCATCTAAGGCAGATAAAATCAATCAAGAGATGCCTTCTTTCTGATGGAGCAAAGTCACTCGTAAATTCGTACTATTGCAATAGTGCATATGCCGGCCTACTTCATAAACAAATCAATAGAATCCGGTCAGTTTTTAATGAGAATGATTTTTGTTGAAGGGATCGCCTTCACTGGCTTCGATGCTCTGAAAGAATAGAGTTTAAGATCTGCTTAATGACCTTCAAAGCATTGCAAGGAATGGCGCCAGCCTATATATTGGAACTATGTGTCCGACAAAATTTAAGCAATAGACAGCTCACTCTAAGGTCAGCAGATCTAGATGTTAATAATCGTGAAATCGAATTTTCTAGGTCAAATCGAACCGTATACTATGATCGTTTTTTTTTCTTGTAACAAGCCCGTTCATCTGGAATACACTTCCCTCAGCTCTTACTAATCTCCAGAATTTGGCTGAATTTAAACGGGCTTTAAAAACAAAATTATTTTTAAAACAAAAAATCTAACGATTCATAAATCTTAACTTCTTTTCGATATTTTGTAATAAGCCATATTCTAAAACTTCAGGTAATTGTTTGGTAGCTTCCTTGTACCTTTTAAAATGTCTGCTCAGAAGATTCACATTTCTGAGGACAAACTGCCTCCTGTTTTATATTATGTTTTTAGTTTTAATATTCTTGTTTTGTTCTGTCCTGCTGTTATTGTTATTCTCAGTTTTATCATCACTTCGAATAAACAGTGTATT
Organism: Hesperophylax consimilis; assembly: GCF_061612785.1. Taxonomy (NCBI): domain Eukaryota; kingdom Metazoa; phylum Arthropoda; class Insecta; order Trichoptera; family Limnephilidae; genus Hesperophylax; species Hesperophylax consimilis. Next base: position 36,969,601 of record NC_142842.1, read on the forward strand.
TAGTGTTTAGATCTGTATTGAGTAAGGTAAGCTGTAATTTTAAGAACATGACCACTAATACTAAATTACAGTTTTTAAGTTTGTTATAGTTAAGCGCACTTGAAGTGAAATGATACTAAACTGCGTTATATAAATGCCATGTTATTACTATTAATATCACTGTACCGGACAGCAGATGGATGTACCTAATAATTATTAAATAATTAAGAAAATGAATATTCTGATATCACACATTTTACGATGAAGAATCCTTTGAGGCTTATCTCTCACGATGAATCATCTTGCTAAGAATTTAAGGCACCGTACACGTGTCATATCGCCAGTTCAAGGATGAATTACTCGCACGACAAACCGTGGGACCTCAGTATATGTTTAGATTTGAGAATAATTGCTCCACATTAACACGTGTAGAAATTGTTGAATTCGAACCCAATAAATACGCAAACAACTGGCCCAACCAGTCAGTTGTCCGACGACATTCGCAAGTTGTGTTTCTTTTCAAATCCTTACCCAAGGTACCCCCAGAGGAAACCGGCATTTAAAGTCACACACATTTAATGTCACTGGCGTAGGTGTCCAGTACAATCACATTGTTTCCCCTCAGGGGTAGGCAGAGAGGAAGGACCGCAAAAAAACCCGGTCTTGGCACACACTCCTTACCTCGTTCACATTCATACATCGTATCACACATTATATAATACTCTTCTATTATTCTGCCTCTTGACATCGTGCCATGTTTTATTTGGGCGTCCCCTTCTACCATTCAATTTTGCGTCATATATTCTCTTTACACTCCTTTCTTCGTTCATTCGCTCTATATGCCCAAACCATCTGAGCGTCCCTTTCTTAACCTAACATTCCATTTTCACCTTTTTTCATACGATCGTACATCATTTACCACACATATGCCTCAAGGATTTCAGGTTCCACAGCATTAAGTCTTCTTTCGTCCTTGCTCTGCCAGTTTCATGCCTCACTGCCATACATTAGGGTAGGTACCAGCACTCTATTGTAGACTGCTAGCTTCGCATCTATGGACAGTTTTTTTGCTAGCGCCAACCGCGTTCAGTCCTCTATTAATAAAGTTACCTGCATTTACCCTTCTTTCAATACCTCTGTCAGCCTTCCCATCTCTTGTAAAGATACTTTCTAAATACCCAAACGTCTCCACCTGCTCCAAGTAATAAACATTCAAAACTATATTGCACAATGATTTCGTACTTCACTTTTTACACACAATGAAATAAGACTTACTTTTACATTCATCCTAGACACGAGAGACTGTGGTTCTTCCATATAGTTAGTGTAAGTAGTAGTAAAATGGATAATTATTTAGATATTTCCAGCGCCACAACAAAAAATAAATCTACAATTACACACGCCCGCGTGCGACTATAAATCAAAATACTTGTTGTAAATTCTTATTTGATTTACTGCAAATTAATTTGATATTTCGCAACATCAATCGGAAAATATCCGGGTAAATTTAAAAATGTTGTGTTTTGAGTTAGTAACACAGTGAATTTACATAATATTATAATAATGTTTGGCCGTATTTTATAGCATAATTTTCAGTAGTACAAAAAAAACAGCCTCTCTAAAAACAAATCACTTCACAACCGTTAAACACATTAACTGTCACACATTGTATAAAGAATGTAAAAGTCTGGATTCGAGTTGGTACAGATTTACTGTATTTTTCAATTGGTTGTTACCGCGTGAATTTAACACGAATTCTATAAAGTGATGTTTTTTTAATAGAAGGTAAATATAAATAATAGAAATCAACTTTAAAGATTTATATAGCGCTGACAATGAATTCAAAATCTCATTTTTTGTTGTCATTCTGTTGGAATTATTAACTGAAATTTTTATTATATAAACGAGTTGAAAAGTGAGATGACAATTTTCTTGCTGATTCCCTAAATAAGGAATGTTTGAAAAATTCACATTCTCTACAATTTTCCGGCATTGGAGTAAATACACGTGTTTTTTCCACTTTCTTTATGTTTGAAATTAAAATATTCCAATTTATGAATATAAAAGTATATTTCAAGTACATATATCTAAATGGTAATCTTATCTAGTTTCTAAAAATGGTATTTATTTTAGGGAGATCTTTATAAAGAAGAAATATATAACACATTAAAAATAACTGCGAAATATTCCCAAATTCCATGAGAAATTTCAAGTTTATACAACAGATAAACAAGCCTATTTGGATGTGTAAGCAGTTTTTTTTTTTATAGTGAATACCTCACAAGAGTCCCAACTGCTCCCGTCTGGAGCCAGTGAGACTATGGCATCCCCAATTGGGGGATGTTGTGAGGCTGAAGGTAAGTGGGGAAGGGAAAGAGGAAGGTGGGGAAGTACCTGGCTATTCAGATCTAGTCACTAAACACGGCTAAAGCCATTTGGAGCAACGTTTCAATTCTGAATGGTGGTCTTACACTAGGGCGATACTGGTAGTATCTTCCACTCTGGAACGTGCCGCGAATATACTATATATTATTTTAATTAATTAATTGTGAAATAACACAAATTATTAATCAAATAAAATTTATTTGCGCACGCCGGGTTCGAACCCGCGACCTTCGGAATGGCAGTCCAATGCGTTACCACTGGACTATGCCGGCCATCAGCAGTGTACGTATCTTCCAATGACCTATATTATATATATACATACTGACATAAAATATACAATATTTTCATATTTACGGTTGTTTATCAAATGAATAAAAATTTTATCATGATTTTTGTAACTGTAAGTTTATGTTATGTAAGTAGATATTTTTGATTTTTCCAAAGAGCATACCGGTTGGGTGTTAAACTTAAGGCAATGTACCCCGGAGTGTAACATCCGAAATCGGGTAAAATCACACACTTTACGTAGATGGCGACAGGTTCCCGCGCCATCTGTCTGTTTTGAATTATACAAAAAATAAATTGTTTTATTTTATTTTTTGAAGTTCAGGCACAAATATTAAAATGTTTCCGTCACAATCTAAAGAATTTAATTTGTCACATTTTACAGTAAAACCAACCAGAAAAGGGTTCACAGTTGAACTTTAATGTATTTTCACAGGACTCGATTAAAGCAAAAGCCAAGATGTGTTCTACAAGAAAAATTTAATTAAATCACCCTTAATATTTCGAAGCAATCAAATTTTCAAACCAAAAATACATAATTTTGCATTACTCCTTTGCAAACGCGCGTGATTTAAGACATAATGTCTTTGAACTCATATTCTGCCTTTATCTATTTCAAAAGTCAAAGATTCAATAGACAACTCATTCTTCGAATAAAATACTAAATGTAATCTACAGAAAGTAAGTTCGTTTGGCTTTTGAAATTGTGTCTATTCAGCAGATTTCATCCCCAGTAGAGAGTGGCCTTCTGCCTTCACAGTCGAACAACTCCAGCATGTGATATTACCGGCAAAGTTCTACCTGATTAAGTTATTAAATTGTAACAGACTCCATGGAGGATTTACTGGTACAAGGGAATAAAGCCCCTCGCCGACAAAGGATCATGCTTTCAACGCAATCTACACTTCCCAACGAACTCACGTAAAATATTGCACAAACTACGACATTTTTAAACTTTTTTTTTTGAGTTTTCCATGTCATCTATGGGGGTGTTATATGGAGGATCATTTTGAGGAGCAAAAGGAGAGAACATGGGTCTTATAAAGATCGAAAACCGAGCTGTTGAATTCAATCATGAGTCGAAGAAACCTCCCGTTATCATATGATAAAGGTCAGCCGTATACAAATGTTGGCTGCGCGTTTGGCGTGTTTCTGGTTTATGCACCGGCGCCAAAGGAACCAATGACGATAAAATAGTTATACAGTTTTGAAAATACAATGTAAAACCATGGTGAACTTTTTTTTTCGTAGAATTATGGATTACTCGTACATTCTCAATATTTTTATAGAAGATCAAAAATTCATTTAACATTTACAATATTAAGGCAACATGTGACCTATGTAGCTGATATTACAATATAAAGGCAACATGTTGCCTATGTAGCTGATATTACTATATAAAGGAAACATGTTACCTATGTATCTGATAATACAATATACAGGCAATATGTAACCTATGTAGCTGATATTACAATTTAAATGCAACGTGTTAACCTACGTATTTGATATCACAATATAAAGGCAACGTGTTAACCTACGTATTTGATATTACAATATAAAGGCAACATGTCAACCTACGTAGCTGATATTACAATATAAAGGCAACATGTTACCTATGCAGCTGATATTATTTTTCAAAATATTTGAGAGCTTAAAAGCAGTAATAAAATATAGGATTAAAAGCTTGGAGAAACGAAAAGCTACGGCAGATATATTTTATTCCTTGAGATTTGTTCCGTTAACCCAGTTGAAACCGACATGATTTACGTTTTCGATTTGTCAACAGAAAATACTGAAAAAGGTTGTTGAACACAACGGCAAATACGGAAGTAGAACAAGTCAGTGAAATAAATCTCGAACTTATTATATTAAATTTGTCCGTTCTGTGAAATGGTTGAGCAATTAAACTGAACGCGGTTTAAATCAATAACGCGTAGCAAATTCCCACTTTGCTAATATAATGGCCCACGATCACCGAGAGAGAAACCATTTCGTCATTGAGTTTACAATTGAAGCTTCATCTATTTTAAGACATCGTAAAATTTTATTATTTTCCATTGTAAAAATTCTAACCGCAAACTGTTTCAATTGGAGCGCGTTTTGCTTTAATTTTGAAGCTTAAATTAAATCTGGTGTTATATGGAATGCTTCTCTTTCTCACAAATTAAATCTGGTGGTATATCAAATGCTTTTCTTTCTCATAAATTTAACCAAAAGAGAATATTTTAACTAATCAGGCCTCAGGCATATGCTGTTAAAAGGTCGGAGTATTTACGATTTGTAATGAAATTAAAATAAATTCAATATTTCTAAACATATCCGAAATCTAAAAACGGTTTTTGAAAGGTGAAGAAAAACGCTTTCAGAATGTATTATTAGAAATAAAGATTTTTTTTGGAAACTTAAAAAAAGGGTTCACTTTACTAAACCAAACTAAAATTAGTGATAACGAAAAAATATATAAAATCAAACTTATTTTGTTAGAGTAGTGTATTTCAAAAGTTAACGCAATCTTGTGATTTTGTCGTTTTGTATAAAAAATAATTAATACAAAAATCATGAATCACAAATGTGCACACTATAATTCTTCTATGGTTAACTTCTAGATATGAATATAAAATGTGTTGTTTTCTCTTCCTAACACTGTTTATTTCTCCCCATAACAGTAAAGCTTAAAGATTCTTGCTGCAGAGTCTCTATCTTCTATTTTCGTGTCACCTGTTCCTATACTTCATTTTACTTAACTTAACTTGACTCTATTTTTGTAATATTTATATTTTCTGTAATACCTGCATCAACTGTAAAGCGCCCCTGAGGTGATATCTCACAAAAGCGGCGCTATAAAAATTATCCAATAAATAATAATAATAATAAAATTTCAAAATTTGTCAGTCAACCTCAAAATTTTCCAAATTTTCTAACTAAGGGTATTACTTATATGTTACCCAAAAGCGAAAATATTAATAATCCTTCTCAGTACAGACCCATTACATGTTTACCGACAATATACAAAATTTTAACCTCTTGTTTAACAGATTTAATATATACTCATTTAGATGAAAAAAATATTTTATCTGAACAACAAAAAGGTTGTCGCAGAAAACATATGGGATGTAAAGAACAATTAGTTATCGATTCTGTAATTCTAAAACAGATTCAAACTCGAAAACGTAATTTACATACTTGCTATATAGACTACCAAAAGGCTTTCGATAGTGTCCCGCACTCGTGGCTGATCAAAATATTAAAAATATATAAAATTAACCCCATTATTATTAGCTTTTTGGAAAATATTATGTCCTTTTGGAATACCAATTTACTTATCAATTTAAAAGGTAAGAAAATAGTAATACCGGGCATTTCAATTAAAAGAGGGATTTTTCAAGGAGACTCATTGAGTCCTCTTTGGTTTTGCTTAGCATTGAATCCTCTATCTAAAATGTTAATTAAAAGCAAGTTTGGAATAAAAGTTAAGGGTAATACAAGGGAGAGTAGTACAATTTCGCATTTATTATTTATGGATGATATAAAATTATTTTCGAATTCTGAACAAAATTTAGAGAAAATGATCGAGGTAGTTAAAAACTTTTCAGATGATATCAAAATGACATTTGGTTTAGATAAATGTAGAACGATCCATATAGAGAAAGGCAAAATTGTAGATGGGGACGAGAGTATATTTAGAAATTTCCAAATTACTAGTATGAAAAGGGATGAGGTTTATAAGTATTTAGGATACCCACAATCAAATAGATTAGACCATAGTAGTATTAAAAATGATATTAGGATTAAATTTCAAACTAGGATAAGGAAAATTTTAAAATGCAATCTATCTGCTAAAAATTTAGTAAAAGCAATAAATACTTGGGCAATACCTCTATTAACGTACTCATTTGGCATAATTAAATGGTCTAATACAGATTTAGATAACTTAGAAAGATTAATTAGAACTACGCTAACAAAGTTTAATTGCCACCATCCAAATTCAGCTATAGAACGAGTTAATTTACCTAGAAATTTAGGAGGTAGAGGTATAGTCAAAATAACTTCTTTGAAACATAATCAGGTAGAAATGCTAAGAACTTTTTTCCATAGGAAAGCTCATAGCTCAGAAATGCACAAAATAATTTGCAAGGCAGATAGAAATATTACACCTTTAAATTTATACGATGAGAATGCCAACATTTTTATAAATCCCAACCAGGAATTATTAGATTCCTGGTCAAATAAAATTTTACACGCAAAACACTTCAATTATCTCAACCAAACGTATGTTGACAAAATTAAGTCAAACAAATGGTTGAGTATTGGAGAGTTGAGCGCAGAAATAGAAGGATTTATGCTTGCAATTCAGGATAGAGTCATTAATACTAAAAATTATAGAAAGCATATAATCAAAGATACAAATCAAATTGATGATTTGTGTAGAAAATGTTTGGCTTTTCCGGAAACTATAGAACATATTATATCGGGATGTTCTATATTAGCACCGTCCGAGTATACATTTAGGCACAATCAAGTTTTAAAAATAATTCACCAAAATTTGGTAATTAAACATAACTTGATTGACTGCCGTAATGTAGTACCATATTATGAATACGAACCAAATTCATTTTTAGAAAACGAATTTTATAAAATATATTATGATAAAACTATACTAACAGACCGAGCGATTAGTCATAATAGACCCGATATAGTTTTACATGACAAAATTAAAAAAATAACTTATATCATTGATGTTGCTATTCCAAATTCCTGTAATATTCAAAAATCTGTTAGTGACAAAATAAGAAAATACACAGATTTAGGAAATGAAATAAAAAGAATTTGGCATTCTCAGACTATAAAAATATTACCATTCGTTATTTCGGCTACTGGCATTATACCTAGCTCTCTAATTAAAAATTTAGGCGTATTAGATCTATCAAAAAATTTATATATAAAGATGCAAAAGTCGGTCATTTTGAATACATGTAGGATAACAAAAGATTTTTTAAATATTTATGTTGAGGGATCAGTAGGATTTATAGGCCCTGTTAGAAGTTCTACCGAGCCGAACCCTCTGATATGAAAATATCTGGAGACGGTGAATTTTTTTTCCCATTTGATATCTGGTGATTTGACGTGTTGTTGTTCTTGTATTGTTTTGTATTTATTTTACTTATATAATGCACTTACATAGTGTTGATTGACTAGCTGATCATTTGTGGAAAAGTGAGTGGAAGGGTTAAGTTTTTCCTTTGGGGAAGACTTAACCCGGACAACTAAATCGGAAGTTTAAAAAAAAAAAAAAGAAGACACAACGATTTCTGTTAGACCATATGAGTTGTTCCCAAAAGCGAACAAAATAGCTTGAAGGGTTGGATGATGATCTGGCTTGTAGATAGCACAGATCATCCAGGGAATATAATATTTCCCTATGAAAATATATTGTGGATTAATAAACTATCTCTGCAGGGAGAAAAATAACAAACCAGTCACCAAAATACAAATGAACAGAAAAACTCACCCAAGAATGGCATTCACAAATGGAGGTCTTCTATTTTTGTCATCAGCTTCGGTTTCAGGCAGCAATCAGCAATCACTTTGCATTTGCACTCGAAAAGGTTATAACCAGCTCACAAGAGAGAAAAATTATTAATGATAGAGATGAATCAGCACATTCATCGTAACACACAGTGTCGAATTTGTGACATTTTATTTTGTCAAAAAATATATATTTTAATTATTTTTATCTTAAATAGACCTCTTTTGACGAAATATCATGTCTAGGATGAATCTACTGAACAGATGTAACAGGTGACCGCAATTTGGTTATCATTCACCTGCAGAGAAAATACTATGCGAAATTGACAAGAGATGTCGCTTTTTGTCTATTCTATTTTTAAAAATTAATTAATTAATTATGTTTGTATATTAAAATAATTTTAAATTAAGTTTTAAATCTAATGCTTCTCCAAGGGTTAAGTACAGAACACGAGGAATCTAGACTATATTATTATTATTATGAAGGGACTGTGCCTGATGTGTATCTTTTGTCGTTATTGCTGTGAGGTTGAGCGCAGTGTTAAATATTGTTTTAGTATTTTAAGAACAATGAAAGCATTCGATTGTCACGAAACATGTTACATTTATTATATTTTATGTAGATTCACCATAGGGAGACGCTCAATAAACGGAACCACTAATTATACTCTAGGATCCACCCAGATCAAACCGAGCTTAGAATATAATCCCCTCTTTAATTTACGAAGTAGAGTTCGGTAAACATACCATTTTGGGTTAGTTGAGGCAAGGTTAGAATTGAAATAATTATCTATACATAGTTACAGTCGTTATTATCAACCAATCTGACAAACTGAGAGTTGAGAGGTTTAACAACGATGTTCTTAGATAAAATAGTAACAGCAAATTTCAACAATTAAACATACTATCATAAAATTGGCTCAAACAACAGCCACGGTGTTGCCAACGATCGTAAATTACAAGGAAGCCTTCTTGGGCCTCTCTTGTTTTTTGTTAAATATGACCATATGGCTGGTCTGAGTGTATTGGAGACTGACTTCTGCCACCAGTCTGTCATCATTGGTTTGATAGTAGCTTGACTAGAGAGTGAGTGGTATTAAGAATGGGTCCTACCTGTCCAGGGTCAGTTCTTCCAGCTGGTTGAGGTCGCAGGCGATGTACTCCAGAGCGGCGTCCGTGATGCGCGGGCACCAGCTGAGGTCCAGCGCACGCAGGCGGGGCAGATTCTCCGCTACCAGTTCCACGCCCTCGTCAGTCACCTTGCTGCATCCGGATAGCGACAGCACGGTCAGGTTTGGGAGGGAGTGAACTGAAACAAATAAACACTACTTTTTAATACAATACCAAATCGAATCCAACGATAAATATCGACACATAAAAAAATTTGTAATAATAATATCTAATTATACTCTTCGAGTCCTAGATGGACCGTATCCTTTTCTGATTTTTCTGTTTCAGATTTTCGTTTAGAAATCGCTAATATGGTCTTCAATAATTAAATATTACAATTTGAGGTTTTACTCAATATAGTTATTCCGAAAAATAAATAAAAAATAATAATATCGCTCATTTTAGACCCCTGACACAAATGTTACTGCTATATAATAAGAAAGTGTGCTTTGGTAGATATTTTCATCGATAGTTTAAACATTTTCAGAAAAAACTGTTATTGCGCAAGAATATGGGACCTTTTTTGGGCTAGTTATATTTTACGTCTCTCTTTGTGTCTCGTGTGTCTTGTGTCTCTTATGGCTCTTATTTCTCTTGTGTCTCTTTTGTCTCTTGTGCCTCTTGTGTTTTTAGTGTCTCTTGTTTCATTTGTGTCTATAGTGTATCTTGTGTTTTTTGTTTCTTGTGTCTCCTGTGTCTCTTTCTTTTCTTCGTTTCTTGTGTATCTTGTGTCTCTTGCTTCTCTTTGTGTTATTTTATTTGTGTTTTTAGGAATATTAGCTTTATATTTTTAGATATTATGCATCCTTTGACTGAAGTGTTTGAATGAATCTTTTTCCTGATTTTTTTTGTTGAATATTATCGTTTGAGAGTCGTTAATATTGCATTCTATGTTCAAATATTAAAATTTGAGGTTTTACTCATTAAGTTATCCTAAAAATTATAAAAATGTTAATCCTAAACTTGTAGGATGAATATGTTGCACATATTCATCCTACAAGTTAAAAAAATATAAATATATTTATCCAAGACAATATCCAGATTGAATTTAGTTCACGAAAAATCTTGCATAAATACAGATATCAACCAATAAAAAAATATGCGTTAAGGCGAAATAGGTAGACTTGACCTGAAATTTGGCATTTTTGAGGCCACTTTTAGACGTATGGACACTTTTCTAGAAAAAAACACAAATTGATTTCGAAAGATCGTTATTTTATCTTGTAAAGTAAGATGTAAAATTTTGAAAAATAATATTATTTTCATATCATAATAAAGTGTTACCGTTGGACGATGCGCAGATTTGTTGCATTTTCAAAGGTGAAGTTGTATTATACAACAAATATTTCAAATCATATAATAATACAGTATAAACAATCAATAAATTATCTATCATATGTATGTATAAGAATTTTGTTTTTATTTCAAATAAAATTACTAATAAATAAATCCGAGCACGCGTTTTGTGACGAAAATCCCTCAATTGGACTATTTATTTATGGTCTTACAAATTGGTATAGTTCAGATTTTTTTAGAAAAATAATTTACCAAGACATTATTGAAACATTAAAAATAATTTATGACCAAAAAATATATTCAGTATATAATAGTAATTAATTTCGATTCGCGTTTGTTGTTTGTTCATTGTTTATGATTATCCCGGCGCAAGCCGAAATTTTATCACTCTCCGCTGCGACAGGGCGGCGAGCGGATGTCTATTCCACGCCAGTCTACTTGATAACATTTTAAAGAAATTCCTCGCTTAAAAATGAGGAGGAAAATACCCTTGGAAAAAAGTTTTATTAGATAGCACAAATTACGACATCAAAAACGTACGTGGGAGATATATTTTCAGAAAAAACAAAGGTTAGTGATATTTAATTATCCGTGTACATTGTTCGTACTTATATGCTACAGGGTCGTTCGAAAGAATCAGTCAGAATAAGCACATATTTTTATAACATTTGGCGATAATTTTGTGTTGTTTAATTTCCAGGGAAAAGAATCAACTATGGACAGGAGTTTATGTCTGTTATCGTTTTTTCATGTATAAATGTTAAAACTTATGCCAAAGTACGTGAAACTGTTTGTGATTGGTAGTCAAAAAGTGACACGAACCAAATGAATTTCGATTCGTGATGTGCGATTCAAATCATTTTTTTGTTCATAATTTCTATTTTATTGTCCAATTCACTATTACATTGGTATAATTCAACATATTTAATGTTTTTGTGTTACTTTTTGTCAGTTTCATAATGTCATATTGTGAATTGAGCTTCTTGTTTTAGGAAAAAAAAGAAGGTTATTTTTGACATACAAACCTATGATTTTTACTCATGAATTTAATAACATTTCGAAAATTAGACGAGTCAGGTCGCTCCGTTAATCATGAAAACAAATACATGAAAGCGATACAATATTATGCAATCGCATAACTACATATGTAGGTAGGTACCGTAGAAAATAGTTGGAAATAAAACCTAGTTTTAATATATAAACTACTTCAGTTGTAAGGAATAAACCCTCTTTTCAATGTCATACATATCAAATCAAGTAATACTTTGAAGATAAGTATTAGAAATAAAACTTACCGGTAATACCTTTCGGACAAACGAATAAATAAGTAAAACTAAAGATTTTTACTCACCTTTGGAAAACTCGTGTAAAATATTTAAAAAAAAAACAAATTAAACAAATATTTGAAATTTTTTTAAATGTATATTTATATACCTACATATTTTATATCTACCATGTCAACAAACTGCATTTGTATTTATTTATGTTTACGCACTCCGACGTATAATTTACAAATATGTATGTAACTACTTATAAGGAAGAAAGCTACAACCAAGAATTAAACAACAATAATTGTTATTTCATCGGAACCATGCTGTAGTTTTCACTGCCGCGCGAGTGTACGGCTCGCAGCGGAATGAATTCGGTATTTCTGTCTCGGTCTAAAAAAACGTCCGATCGCGAGATCGTCTTCTAACGAAATTTGAATTCTCGTCCGCTGGTTAAATCGCCTTAAGAAAATGAAGAAGATGTTGGTAGTTCTTAGTCGAAGTATTTATACAGTTAAATATGACCGGATTAAATTATTCAAAAAGTAAACCATTTTTATTTATCTGAAAGAATCAATTTTTGTCAAATCTTATACTATTAATGAATTTCAACGGGCCTGAATTAAACTACATCATCTACATGTCGGTGTAAGTTATGAATATGGCTGAAGGGTGTGGGGTAGCCAATTATAGCAATATATCGATTCTAGATGGTTATTTTCGTACTCCGTAGGTTTTAATTAAAAATATGTGTTATATTCATGAATACAATTTAAACTTTTGAGACCGCAGAATTAACGATTCCCAGTTACAGCTTCTGTAATTGTTTAACAGCGAGCAATTACACGTTACTTTGCTTATATGTTTGTCCTTTTTAGGTTACAACTAAAAAAAAAATCGTGACTTCGTTAACTATCCCGCAGCGAAGTGGGGGAGTAGGTAGTACCCAAAATTACTATCCTACTTATATTAGCTTAAATACTTGACATATCGCTTTATTATTTTACGCATTTCTGCGCAAATAAATATGTTACCATCATTAATTGACTGAATAATTGGGATTTCTATAGGTATGATTTGAGATTTTCACGGCCAAAAGTATTACAGTGATTTGTTTCAGTTTCAATCAGGGCAGATATTTAATGAGGATTACACATCTGCCCTGAAGATGGACACTGCAATGATGTCCGAAACATTGGCTAAATAAGGAGGTAGCGCAACATGGCATAATACCCCAAAAACAAATCACTATAAAGGGATTTCAATAGTTTAAAAGCCCATAAGATAAAAAAATGCAGGGGTCGTCGGAAGACCCACTTGGTTACAGACGTTTTGTTTGGAATCTTGGCCTGTCAAGAGTTAAAGTATTGAAGGTTGGATAATAATCAAAGCCAACAACTAACGATTTTAATCAGAATTTACTTATAAACAGAAGTAGAGAATCTAATTTTGCTCTTCAGTTATAAATTGATTTACATATATAGAGATAAATTTGGTAACAGTATTTGTACATACACTACAATGCAGTCATTCCTGCTACGAGTAGTACACTCATCTCCTGACAGATTTTCACATAAAATAATTTAGGTAACACAAAACTTCCTAACATCCGAAAAAAATAAATTTCATATTTTACAGCGTTGAAATTGTATTGCCCTCATATGTTAAGTTTCCAATTTTTGTTTAAAATTATTGTATTTAAGTCTTCTACTGTACTGAATCAAATTACTCTTTAAAAGTGTATGCATGCGTGTTTCGGAGGATACATTTTAACACAGGTGTTGTGGAAGATATTTATATTGGCAAATATGTCTACTTAAACAAACTAAATGATTTATCAGAAATATTTATAAATTACAATGAACAAAAGTCTTCAAACAGACGTAGTGTACAGTGCACCGAGTTTAGTAAGGCCTTTGATCAAGTTCACAAAAAAATTTAATTGAAAAATTAAGAACCCTTGGAATATATATTATAATTGTAATTAATTGGAATATATGACCAGTCTGAAGATGGCCCTAACAGGCTGAAACCGGTCACGGTCAAATAAAAACAAGTGGAAAAAAGTTTAAAATTGTGTTCTTTATATATATTTATAATGGAATTCCACCACGAAATAACAGTTTCAAATATTAAAATATTAACCCTTGGAATAACGGGGAATATTTTGAGATGGTTTGAAAGTTATCTGCACAAAAGAAAAATATCAGTTATATAGCGAATGGCAGATTAGACGCCATGGATTTAACGAACCTTATTACTTTGCGTGAAGACAGACTGTTCTTTATAATGTTCCAAAGTCTGCTAGTAATTATTTAGAAAATTCGCCCATTCAGAGGCTACACAGACTAGGTAATAATTATAGTTCAATCGACGATTACCGCCACCACCAGTGACCAAACAATATATTAGAGTAATTGTAACTGATTTATTTTTTCTTGCATGCACACTTTATCTTTTTATAAATTTTTCTACGTTACATAAAATACCCAATCGGGCGTAATAAATGCTTGTAATCAACAAGTTAAGTTATGTTCTGTATAATACCCGATCTCTCAACAATAAATTTTTAGTATTTATTTTACTAACATCAACAATGTTATTAAATATTGTTCCGCTACTGCTTTCATAGTACCTATCTTATACTCTTATTATTATTCATTAAACATCTATTACTTGAATGTACAACTCTCAGTGATAACTAGTGTTGTACCTGCTTATATTGTCCGTACTCGGCCTATAATGCTATGTGATATACACTCATTATTGTACTCCTGATTAGCTTACCTTAAACATTGTATATATGTAAAAGCTTTTATGGCTTAAATACATAAATATATTTTTTTTTAAATTATGGAGGACATTTGTTTTAGCGTGATGGACAATATTTTCACAATATACCATAAATTAAAAAAAATATTAAACACGTAACGATACCTTCCGTAAAATACATATTAAGGCATGGTAACACTTTATGACAAAACAAAAAGCACTCAAAGTTAATAATCCTACCAAAAATGTCAACACATCATTAAAAGTATTTATTTCTAACAAGTTTATATCGTTTTTTTATCAGATTTAAGAAATGCGAAAAAGCTATAAGCCAAACCATTTACACGGAATACATTTTTTCTGGACGAAATAAGATGGTAATGTCTACAAATACTATTACCCTAATAAAAACTCATTGAATCATCAATCAAGCTAAAAAAACTCAATCTCTGACTGGAAAATCGGACCATTTATAAAACTTTTGGTAGATAAATGCGTTGTAAAAGCCCCAGCGGCGGAGCTCGGAAGCTCGCTTCATTTCCGGTGGACAACCAAACTGACCGGATATTGTTCGTGAACGGACTTGGCGCCAACCACTGCCCTCCGACGTGAATCCCCCTTGTCGGTCAAAGGACTGACTGTGCTGCTATTATACTGGTCTACTCAAATTAGTGACCCGTTTGATTTTGCGTCCGTATTTCGAAGGACGATCAATGGATTAACGTCAGAAAGCTATTACCTAGATTACAGAACGTAAATTTACAGTTTTGCAGAGGATTTTGTGTGTGGCCTAGATACTAGGTAGTTTGGAGCTTACGGCATCAATTCCAAAACGCAATTGCTCAATAAACAATTTTTACAAAGTAAAATTGCTGGAACATTTATATTCTAGTAAGTACAAGCATTAAATCAAGGCAATGGTGTGAACCCGTTTCGGTATAAAATATTTTCTTAAAAAATTACCGGTCGTTTTCTTACTTATTTTTTTTGGTTTTTGTTTTCAAGAACTGGAGTGGACATCTCTGCCAACTTTGCCAGATGCCGATCGGATAGGACCGACTTCGATTTCGTTGCTTGGGGACTTATGCATGGTTCGGGGTAATGTTTTGAGGTTATGAATTCTAATATACCTGACAACTTGGTGCAATTTTAAGGCGGAAATAAAATTATTGTATTTTATTTGTTTCACCTGATCGCGCGATGTTTTCTTCGGGCGTCCTCGACTTCTTCAACTATTCACTTCCAAGTCATACATTCTCCTTACACTTCTTTATTCTTTCATCACGTACGCCTCATTTTACCACAGATGATAACTTGATTCATATCTTTCTCAGGCCACCCTGATTTTTCCTACCATCCACTTCACATATTGTTAAAAAACTAAATTCTGTCAACTTAGATATGACTCTGTGTCTCATTCCACTTTTTACTATATATAAATATAATTACATTTATAGCTTTAATTTGGCTCCATGTCTCATTCCATTATCGAGATTCGAACCGCTCTCTAAACACTTCTGACACTAATAAGAACAAACTTTGACATTTTCATCGAAATTGGTCGTGGAGTTTTGAGTCTATAGGGAACAAACAAAGAAACATCATATTTAAAAATTGTTCGTATATTAACTGCTGTACAGTCATCCGATTTCAGAGAAATGTGAATGTGTCCCATCTCTGCGCCCGTACGTGATTGCCGCTAGAAGTTGTATATGTCCCATGTCCGCGCGCGTACGTGATTGCCTCTAGAAGTTGTATATGTCCCATGTCCGCGCGCGTACGTGATTGCCGCTAGAAGTTGTATATGTCCCATGTCCGCGCGCGTACGTCATTGCCGCTAGAAGTTGTATATGTCCCATGTCTGCGCGCGTACGTTATTGCCGCTAGATGTTGTGTATGTCCCATGTCCGCGCGGTTACGTGATTGCCGCTAGAAGTTGTATATGTCCCATGTCCACGCGCGTACGTCATTGCCGCTAAAAGTTGATAGAATGCATTATCACCGAGAACGAGTTTATCTGCCGGGTTACAACTGGATCGGATATAAGAAAGTGGATTAAATTTAATTCATTCATTCATTACCGAAAACAAAAGTGATATTCAAATATTTATTATTATTATTATTATTTAAAAACATGCTAACTTAAGCCCTTCAATAACTTTTCCTTAGTTAGTTTTTTTTTTAATTCTATGGGATGGTTTTCCTGAAATTTGAGAAAAGTACTCAACTTTGGACAAGAAAGTTATTTCTTTATTAAAATATGAAAGATAAAAAAGTATTTGAGCTTTAACTTTTGGAGCCTAAAAGCGAGTGGCCGTCTCGTCCTTATTTATGATGACTGTCGTGAAGAAAAGCCTGCCTTTATTTACGGGAAGGGATTTGGCTGAGGAGGTCCTTTACGGTAAATATGAATAGGGGAGACATAAATGTCGATTTAGTCGAAAAATAAACTACCTTATTTCGTTATGTGACAAAATCTCAACGAAAAATACTGAGAGAAATTTTTTTACGGCCAATTTTTTTTTTAAATAATGAATGTTTTTGAAATCAGTTGAACGTAAGTCTTTTGTGGATGGAGTCAGTTGAAAGTAAATCTATTGTGGATGGAGTCAGTTGAATGATGCCACTGTTGAAAGGTTTATTTTATTTTATCGCATTTGGTTCAAACATCAGAAATCGGTTCGATATCAAAAGTCAGCTTAAACGCAGGTACCGTCTAAAGGAGTACCGTAAAAGGGGGTGACGTTGATCAATTTCAAACTAAATAATTACCTCACATGCTTTAGTATGGAAATACATGTATAAATATAAAATTAGATATATGTTAGGGGAATCCAAAAAAGTGTGATCAAGTCTCCTTTCGGAGTGGGGCAACTTTGATGTACCAATCTTTGTAAGCTTATTAAAACGCCAGATACTCCCTCACCTTCATTTTCCCTATCTCCTTCCCTTCCCCACTACCTTAAGCCTCACAAAATACCCCGATTGGGGATGCCAAGGTCTCACTGTCTCCAAACGGTTGGGAGCAGTTGGGATTATTGTGCGGTATTCACATAAAAAATAAGAAACCAACTAATCTGATACTTATTTTCGATGCAATGAAAAAATCATGCAAAATAAGAGAGTTATTTCTCAAGTGGTAACGAGATTTCAGCGATGATCAAATTCGCACCCCAATTCAAAAAATGCCTTTTATTACGGAAGCTAAAATCAATGGCAGAATGAGAAGCAAGTAATGCCAGCAATTGAAAAACGAAAACCGCCAATTTTTAATTGTTGTAGGCAATGAGGAAAAAAAAAATCTTATAAAAGTGTATTTTCAAATATATTATGTACCAACGTTAAGAAAGGGTTAATACTTAACTGGTTTACATGGGTCAAAATAGACCTGGACAAACATATGACCGACTGTAATACAAGAGTCATTCGTTATTCATACACCCCTTGCCCAGTATTCCCCAGTCGCACGTAGTGCCACCGAACCCTGCAATGTAGGTGTACGCGCTCTTGGGTCAGATTTGACCAATGTATACCTTAAGGCCGGGTTATTTCACAGAATTTGAACAATTCGTCAAATTTCAAAGTTGATTTTCAAGTTCTGTGAAGGTTCTATTAAAGTTATATTGTGATTTCAGTTTTGTGAAGAAACTGGCCAATGATTACATAATAATAGAATTGAATAAAAACTTCACAGAACTTGAAAATCAACTTTGAAATTTGATAAATTATTCAAATTCTGTGGAACATCCTTTTCTCAGTGTACCTTTTTTCCCTCAAAAAAGGGACAATAAAACAAACATTATGTGCACCAAATGTTAAATAGTATTTTTTAAGTTCACTGAAAATGTTTGTATCTTCCAATTTTTTAAAAGTTTGAGTTCATATTCAAAGAACTAACTAACTAACCATCACGCTGTTTCCCGCAGGGGTAGGCAGAGAGGACGGAACGCCAAACAACTCAGTCTTGACACACACTCCTTGCCTTATTCACATTCACACATCGTATCATAAATACTTTCATATTATTCTTTCAATTTCAGTGCCGGCAACCCGGGCGTTTATTTATTATTAGTTATGTACATACATGATTTTTCTCCTTACCCTCCTCACTAGACAAAGTCTGTTCTGAGGCTGGTAACTAACAATTTCTAATTACATAAAAACAAATAAGTGGTAAAGAAAAAAAAAAGAAATATCTATATTATAGTAAAAATAATAATAAGAAAATAAGAGGAAAATCAGAATTTAAAAACAGAGTACAAAAAAGAAAATATATAATTTTAGATATTAAGAATATTACTTATCTCTCTTCTTTCTTTGACATTCAACCAGTTTAAAAATCTTTTGAATACCCAATTCAAATTATTAGATGCGACGTAGGTCTTTGTTTGGGCTACAAACTTATTGAATATATGTGGTGCCAAGTAAGATTCATGTTTTTTTGCAAAATTCGATTTGATATATGGTACTTGTAGTTGATTGTGTGTGTTTGCTCTTGTGTTTTGCGAGTGAGTTATGAAGTGTGGTGATATTTTTATGCAGTTTTTGTAGATGATCTTCTTTATGAATAGTTTATTTATGTCTAATAGGTTATTGTTGATCATTAGCTGTTCTGTCGGATGTAGATAAGGCTTTCTAAACATAATTCTGATTATTGTTTTATGATTAATTTTAAGTGATTTGAGATGAGTCTCTGCTGCTGCTCCCCATACTGAAATACCATACATAAGAATACTTTGACAGAGTGCAAAATATATATTTTTTAGCTGAGGTAGTGACATAATGTTTCGAATGTTTTGAAGATGTAAGAGAGTTTCCGTATTTTTTTTGTAATTAGGTTGATTTGGAGATCCCATTTTAAGTTATTGTCAAGAGTTAAACCGAGATATTTAATATTTTGCGCATAATCAATTTTGTCACAAACACAGCGTGAGTTAGTTAATGAGGTAACTGTGCAGGGGTGAAGATGAAGTTGTGGGCGACTATCTGGCTGACCAGCTAATGTTTTACTGAAAGTTAAGTATTTAGTTTTAGAAATATTTAGTGTCAGTAGATTATTTATTAGCCATCTATTTACTTCAGTCATCCCTGTTTCCGTGTGTTTGAAGACGTTTTCCTATGATTGGGCTTTGAATAAAATCACAGTGTCATCTGCATAACTGATTACTTTGTACTCTATGTTCCCTAGGCTTATCTCAGTTAGACTGTTAATGTAGATGAGAAACTTCTGACTCTTGACATGGCCCGACTGAAGTGTTTGCTTCACTTGATCGTGCCATGTTTTCTTCGGGCGTCCTCGACTTCTTAAACCCTTCACATTTGCATCATATATTCTCCATTCACAAACCACGAAAAGAGACAATTATTATTTGTTCTCTACTTCTATTCACTGAGAAAAAATAATTCAGTTCATATTTCGAGAATTATTAATTTTAGTTTATAAGAGAAGTTATTTTGTGTTTAAACGATTTAATTATAGAAATAACAGATTGCTAAGTTCATATCAATTAGTGTGAATAACCATATTATTGGATAATTTCATCACTTGGTGATAAAAATAATATAACAATAAATTTAAATATAAATAAGAAAATATTACTCAAAAAATGTTTGCACTAAATAATTGCATTCGGGTCCAATTAGACCTATGTATACCGTGAATGAAGTCGAAAATATGTCCACAAGTTAAATGTTTAAATGATTCTGCTTATGCACCACTTCGTACAAACACTGTTAAGTAAGAAAACATTAGTTAAAACCAGTAAAATCTAATCTGTTGTAGTTAGACGACTCGTGTCTCTATGTCTCTGTCGTGTCTCCGACAAATAATATGATTTTATAATAATAATTGCCTATCAAGGATGATTTTGATTGTCCCGTCTGTCAAAACGCAGTGAATGAATCTACGTTATGAATGATTTTTTTACGATCAACTGTCGCACGTTCGCTGCGAATCAAGACTTAATGTCGAAATGTATTACACTATTTATCGCCTTTGTAATGCGACGAAAGATGTTTTAATGTTCGACAAGGGCAAATCGAGTGTTCTAGGTGAGATTTTATAAGATTAAATAAATTAAAAAAAAATCAATGAGCATTTATTATTATAAAATACTGTTATTCATTGAATTATTTGGCGGTTAAAAATAAGCCAACATAGCACAGTAGCCTAATGCACCTGAACGGCATTCAGAAGGGTGCGGGTTCAATTTCCGTCAGCGGCATTTATTTTTTCTCAGAAGATGATTTCAATATATATTTGTGTTTTAGAATAATAATTATTTGTTATAAATAAATATCTCCATTCTCAACTCACTGAGTACGTGCGGATACAATATAACAAAACTATGTTGATAATGTCCCTAATATTTATTTATATGTCTTACGAACTAACTATTACATAAAAAATGTAATTCTTCGACAGAATCAGAAATAAATTAAATTAAACGAGAGTTAGCGGATAGCGGACCTGATACGGGGACGAGTCTTATTAGCTGGTATAGTTCATCACTTTAATTTGGTTTACTTCTTGTTTGATCCTTTAATTTTTTTGATGAATTTAAAGAAAAGTAATATATCCAATTCATATACGATTTTATTAATATACGAAATTGATTATCCGTTCAAGAAATAATTTGAATATTTGATCGATTTCAGTCAAATTTTTACTTTTCTTCGGTTTTATCTTTAACTTCAGATTCTATAGGTTTATCTCTTCAGTGATATCATTAAAATGATGGAAAATGCCCGTCGACCAAAAATCATTTTAATAAGGATGAAGTAGTGTTGGGTGGTTGTACGATACGGCGGATCCTCCGGCGAACTGGTGAGAGACGGCAGGAGACCTGCAGAAGTGAAAGGGTTTCCCAAAAGTGGGCTGTAGCACCGATAATATAGAGGTTTGTTCAAAATAATTTTTTTTCGAAAAGTATTTATTTATTCATCGATATCCATTTCTCCCCTTTAAAGTAATCCTCCTCAGATATAATGCACTTATGCCAGCGCTTCTTCCAATCTTCGAAGCACTTCTGGAATGCGCTTGTCGGTATGGACATCAGCTCTTTCTTCGATTCTGACTTTATCTCATCAATTGTGGCAAAACGCTTTCCTTTCATTGGTATCTTCAGTTTCGGGAATAGGAAAAAGTTGTAGGGAGCCAAATCTGGTAAATACGGTGGTTGAGGCATGATTACGGTGTTGTTTTTCGCCAAATAATCACGAACAAGCATTGTTGTGTGAGCTGGTGCATTATCGTGATGCAAAATCCATGATTTGTTTTTCCACATTACGATCGTTTGAGCCGTATTTATTAACGCAAACGTTCCATTACTTCCTTGTAGTGTTCCTTATTAACTGTAAGACCTGTTGGCAAGAACTCATGATGCACCACGTCATTGTAATTGAAGAAAACAGTGAGCAAAACCTTCACATTTGATCGAACTTGGCGTGAGTTTTTCGGTCTTGGCTCTTCTGGCCACTTCCATTGGGATGATTGGGCCCTTTTTTTACAAAAACACTTTTTTGAGAAAATGTAGACTTGCCGAATGCCACAGTCAACATTTTAAGTGTGTTGGAGCAGTTTATTCCATTTTTAACGCAACATTTAATACATATTCTTTGATTCATTTTTTTCACAAGTAAAAAATCGAAGAATACACAAAAACGTGACTAACCTTTTCAGTTGTCAAAAACAAACCACTAATCCAAAATGGCTGGTAATGCTAACATATGATAAACATATGTGTACCAACATAACCAAAAAAAATATCGAAAATCGAATGTACACAGCCCGCGAAAATTAAAAATTCACCTTTTCTTCTGAACAAACTACAGGTTGTCCAGGTGTAAAGTGCACTAACTTTGTGGGGTGATTCCAGATGATTTTAGCAATAGAGAAACTAAATAATTTTTTCGAAATGCCAAGATTTTAAGGTAGTTTTTAGGTAAAAAAAGTAAATTTGCTTAATATTGAAAAATAATTATTCGTATGCGGAAAAATATTTCAGTAATGAATAAAATTTCGAAAAAAGTTATTTTTTTTTTACTTCTACCATCATGTACAATCACCTCACGAAGTTAGTGCATTTTACCCCCGTACGCCCTCTATATATGTATATTTTTTTATGTGAACACCGCACTGCTCCCAACCGTCTGGAGCCATTGAGACAAAGGCATCCCCAATTGGGGTATGTTGTGAGGCTGAAGGTACTGGGGAGAGGAAGGAGATGGAGAAGAGGAAGAGGAATGTGGGAGAGTACTTGGCTATTCAGATCTGGTCACCAAACACGGATAGAGCCATTTCAAGCAAATTTTCAATTTTCAATGATGTTCTTATACCAGGGCGATACTGAGAGTATTTTCCACTCTGAAAAGAATGGTAAAAAGCTCGGAAAACTTATTTATTTGAGATGAAGAATATCTATAAAAAGGTCTGCTTAAACAGTGCAATCCTAATTTTGGTAAACATATTTTTCTTATAGTTTTTCTTTGGTTGAGTGTAACACATTTAGTGAGTTATTTTCACATCTACACATGGAATCCAATAAATAAATCAGACGAAAAACTCCACATTCTTTATTTCTATTTTTCATGCTCACATTCCTTGGGCGACCATTTAGTGAACAAGATTCCAATTTATTGTGTCATTTGGGATTCAATAAAACACTCCCTCTTTTGGCAGGAAATAAATTTAACATTTCATTAGATTTTCAACCGATAGACGTTTATAAAAAGCTCTTTGCCAAGTGTTTTTGTGGACTCCTTTCAAATTCTTCTTCTGTTAACGCCTTCCCTCTGGAACGGATTACAGCTTCAAAACTCGGATGACGAAACTTGGAAAGATATTCAAAATTAAAGTCCATCTTGAAATTCACATAGAAGTTTGAAGACGGGACATCCCCAGGGTTTCCAAAGAAATTATAATGGTAAAAAATTGGATAATTTATACAACGCCACCGTTTTGGTAAAAAATCACCCCAAGGGTGGTATTCAAAAAATTTATACTTTCGATTTTCCTAGTCATTGTATGTACCTACCTCATTACTGCGTTCTGTTTGAGTTTTAACCTTTTTTAACATAACCTTTTTCCTATTTCCTAAGATGAGAAAATGAGGAAATCATAAAAAATATGATTTAACCACAACACGATAATCGACGGTCCGCATCGAAACAGGAATCACTAAAGGGGAGGACTGTCAATATACTTATTAATTATAATATTTATCTTTAACGGCCATTAATATAAATAATAAATTAACAAAAATAAAACTATGCTATCAAAAACATTAGAAGCACCGATTGAATATTTTTACGGTCCTTAAGAACAATGTCGGATGTGCAAATTTTTCGTATTGTAGTGGAGCTATTTAAAGTTTCATTTCTGCAGTTGTACTGTTTTTGAGATCAAAATATAAAGTGTTGTTTGATATACATACATACATATGTAAAAACACTACTCAAGTACATTTTTAACCAGAAATTTCAACAAACACTAACTAACAATAATAATAAAAATAAGATTTTATTCCAGATTGTATGCAGGGGTAGTGCATTGCAATTTATTCCATATTTTAAAATAACAGATAAATAATAATAATACACAGACAGACAATGCGGAATACAAGTGAAAATATGTGCAAGCAGCCGTTTATGGACGATATTTGAACATTTCCCGTCTCCACAGGGCCATAAGGGGGGACTCCATTTAGGCAACCATGGCAGTGATGATAGTGTTATTTGATTGGCGTTATCTACGCCATAAGCTTCCGATGTGGTGGCGGAGAAGCGCTATGAAACAATACACTCGTCCCTCCAGGAACATTAATTGACTGGTTAGACAATCGTACAAACAAAACATAAAAAACTCCTTTGAAAATCACAAGATTTGGACAAAGACACCACAAATACCAGACAATTCAACAATCTGATATTTAACACGAAAAATGAGGGAAACAAAAGACATTTTACCAACAATATTAAGATACGGATTAAAGAACAAAAATGGCTATATTACAAAATAAATTTACCTTAAAAGATTAAAAAATATACCTAAATAGTGATAGTACACAAATGATACACAACCAACCACCATCAATTCTATACATGTCGCTTAGTTTTTATAAGTGCCTTATTTATTTTATATTTATTAAGTCTCTTTGGTTTTATTTTACATCTTTTATTTTATTTAAGTTTGTAACATAATTTCAATACAGTACATTTTTATTTATATACTATATAATTTGTGACACACAATTTTGGGGGCCTCCCAGTGACCAAACTTTAATAAAAAAAAAAGTGGGTGTGTCAAGCCTACGCAAGACAGAAGTGAAACTTCTTTTGTTAAACCGTATGAACCACAATCAATTACGTATTTCACTCTATTACACTCACGACGCAGTATACTAACCAAGCAGCTGATGCTTGGCGTGGCGCAGTTCGCTGGTGTCTGAGAGAGAGGAAAGAAGAGAAGAGAGAGAACGTTCGTGAGCGGCTCCCCCACCTCAACAAGCGCATATGGTGAGAGAGGGACAGTGAACGGTGAGCGGTGGTGGGGGTACCCGCATTTTCGTGTCGATCCTGACTCGGTTTTACTCCGTCCATCGAAAATCCATTACGCGCCTAAAGAAGTTTCACTTCAAAAATCTATGTATATATATATATACTTTGCATTAACCCCGAATTATTTAATAAGAGAAATATATTATCAAAAACAGTAAAATTTCAAAACACGAAACTTTAAGCCGACATTGTTCTGTCGATTTCCATTTATTTTGCTGTGAAGGGAATCGAACAAATAAAAGCTAAGGAGAACGTCTTCTCTATTTTGTCTTCCATCTGCATATTTTATATTATTCAACGGCAGTTCATTTTGTCGCAAGAAATGCGATATGTGATCGAATAGTCTTGAAAATACTCCCTCAAATTTCAAATTGAGAAATTTGGTCTCTCGGTACAAATTCAAAATAAAATGGAATAGTGATATCCGATATCGCGCAGTGTAAGAGAAACAAAGTACGCAGTATTGTTATTGTTACAGTATCGACTTAACAGTCAAAAGGTACTATTCAAATCTACATGGAATACATTCGAAGGTGTATATTATATATTCAGTCATTCTGGCCCAGTCCAATTATTTGTGCCGTCCTCAAAAAGTTTTTAATTAAAAACAAATCTCTGTGTAACTTAAGCCGTGAAATTTATTTATTCTTCAATTAGTTTTGTATCTCAGCGAGAAGAGGTAGACTGCATAAAAGAGATTTATAAATACCTAATGACATTAACGAGAGAATTAGCTAGGGTCAAGTTCTGCCCACGGAGCTCAGAGAATTTAGAGACGTAGTAAAATTAAATAGCTGAAACTTTAAAATACTTTAAGCTCTGTTAGAAAGAATAGTACGGTTTTCATTATGAAGTGTCTTGACTACTTTAGATTTCTTCACTTGTGAATAATGTAACTAGAGGTAGAACTTTTAGATATTGCGTTTATTCCCCGGTAAGTCCCACTCGTAACTTTGTCTCCACCATTTAATTTTTTTTAAATATAATTCCTACTCCTCGTTTATAGTTTGTCCGTATATGCATAACTGTACTGCGAAAAAATCTACATGAAAACTTTATAATCACTCAAAACTGAAATACCAATCATGGTTAGTATATGTAATGATAAAAAGTTATATTTACATAATATAATGAACACAAACCAGATGTATCGGATAAAATCGAATCGTTTTTTTTATAAAACTTCTCATATCCGAAATGAGTTGCAGTCTTTTATTTTCCTCCTTCATTTAATGCGAGTTAATTCAACTTCCATTCCTTCAGCTTCTTCCTCGACCCCCCTCACGACGTCGTCAGATAAATAGCGAAAGTTCATGTGACCTTAAACATTACAGCCTTTACAATGTCTTGTTATTGTGATACAAAAAAGAATGGACGTTTTAAATCTTACCCACTTATGCGACAAATAAGTAGAGCAGGAGGTATTAATGTGTCCATGGAAGAGTGCGTGAATGCGTTTAGCGTTCCATTTTCAACTTCAATGAGATGCATGGAATAGGTTGGTGTTGCCAGGAGCTAGTAGCCAGCAGACAGTTGCTACTGTGAAACATTAAATTTGACAAATAGGCGAAGCGCGCACTACTCTGGTGGAGTGCCAAGATGGCTGCCAACCTGTCAATTATTGAGGAAACAGGAGGATATCAAGTAGCCGCCGTACGTACCATCGTCTAGTGGGTGTGCAATGCGTTTAAATTACTGCCGATGACATAAGTTAAGTAGACTGCGAAATGTAGCGGCAGTTAAAAAGACAGAAGTAGACACTAGAAAAAGAATGGTGTGGGATCTCGCCAGGGGATCGCCGAGGGATGACCCTCGAGAAACAACTGCTTTAGAAGGAACTAAAACTTTAGTGTATGAGAGTGGGATTATTCTTGAAAGATTGGGATTTAGAAAATAAACCGAAATCCTCAAAAACAAATAGAAACAAATATAAACACGTAAATTAAATACATGCTTACACATTTGGAGTATAAACATGGCGGATATTGATACTAAATGGACACCATACGTAGACAGGTGGACAATCACGAGAAGAGCCTAGAATATAAACCTGAATAGAACACGAAATAGAAATGCTAACAAGTGGATAAAAAGCATGCCAAAGGTAACCGACTTTACCAAAGGCAATTATATCTTCCAAATCGTGGGATTTGGCTGTCTATGGTACAACGAATGCAAAATCATGGGAATCCTAATACATCGATTCATATGTCGTACAAAGATGAGTGTACGAAATTTTGAGTAAGTTAAAACATTTAGGGGAGGCCTATGCATAAAGCCTAGCTCAGCTTAGAAGGCTTATGAATGGAAAGAAAAATATTCATTTCGGCAAAAATTCGCACCTAAGCTACTGAGATATCCTCATACTATTTTTTTTGACCAATATTGATTCTAACACGAAACACGCCTTGGTATTTGTTATTCATTACATTTGAAACTTTATTTTACTGTTCTTTTACAAATAGTAGTCTCTGATACTAGTAGCTTACTGAGAAAGACATGCCCCTGGTTCCTACAATAAATACTTGAATTCAGCACAAGAGATTAACTGCCCCATAAATCCTTTGACATCGTTAAAACTGGCTAGCCTAATCGTATTGTGTATTTACTACTTGGCCCGCCAATAATGAATGAGAAAAAATACAATTTTACTCAAGTAAAATTTATTGATATCACAATTATTTTTTTATGAATAAATACTAGCTCGATTGAAAATATAAAATAAATATGGTGGCGTCTTGTCTTATTTTTTTTCTGATGAAATCTTTTATAGATCTCCTCATGATTAATGAAAAGTTGGAAGCCAATTAAAGTTGTATTGACCTACAAATTCAGAAGACGCCAGCACTCGCCGTTCTAGAGTTTTTACTGATTCGGATAATAGAGTCTGTGGCATTTAAGTAAAGCGATACAAGTAGGTCTCGAAATATCCGAAAATGAGATAAGAAGAAAACAAAAGCGAAATTCACAAGTCTGTTCTAAGATATCGTCTTTTAAAAAGTCCGTTCTAAGATATCGTCTTTTAAACAGTCTGTTCTATAATATCGCCTTTCAAAAAGTCTGTTCTATGATATAGTCTTTCAAAATGTCCGTTCTATGATATCTTCTTTTAAAATGACCGTTCAATGATATCGTATTTTAAAAAGTGTGTTCTATGATATCGTCTTTTAAAAGGTCTGTTCTATGATATCGACAATTATTCTTGACATGTACCATCTATGTACAGCGCCTTTGGGGTGATTTTGCTCAAAAACGGCGTTATACAAATCATCCAAATATTATTATTATTATTATGTGGTTGATTTCTCCGAACTACAACTTACTGCTGTCAATGTTGCAAAGAGTGCTCTTTGTTTCCCGTTAATTGTTTATCCCTTTGTTTATCGTTATTATCTTTAAGAATAGCCTCTTTAATTTTATTATTTTCATTTAGTTGAACGTTTCAGAAGTAAATTTGTATTCAGATTCTTGTGCATGAGAGCACAAAATTTCTTTCGTTCAGCAAAGAAATCAGAACTTGGTACATCACAAATTTCTTGTCTCAGGGAAGCGATTCTCGACGAAGTCCTTCAACAACGAGTGGTTCGACCCACTTTTAACGTTTGGCGTATGTAAGTATGTGCCTTCGAAGAAACACAAGAATAAGATCTTCGACCAATGTATGTACTTTCGACAACGATTGCGAACGGCCTGGATTGGAGAATCGATACCCAGGTCATACCCATATGGAGTGTGACATAGCTAATTTCAATTTAATAAAATCTAATTTTCTTTTGATTTAGTATACACAACCATTCCACCCATATCAGCAAACAAATATTACCCATTGTAGTGATTTGAATGAATACAAAAGTTGAAAAAAAATTAGTGCATAGGTGTAATTACACTTGACCTAGTCTGGATCCAAGACCTAGCGTAGTAATGCGAAAAGAGAACAAGTATTGTCAATTATTTAATTTTCCTATGAGAATTTCCTGTTTTTGATTATTAAATTATGTTAAGAATTAACCCGTAAAAAACAAAGTTTGTTGACTATATATAATGCATCTAAGTATTTTAAAATATTTTTTTTAAACTTAAAATACATACATACAGATTATTATACACATATTATTTTGGTCTGACTGCGGATTGAACTTTCCTACTCAGGAATTGGACAACTCTACTAACCTCGCTAAATGCCGTTCGGATAGGACCGACATTTATTTCGTAAATTAACTGCTTTAATGTCATCCGATTTCAGAAAAATGTGTATATGTACGCAAGTCTTGATGGGGTCATAATTTTTTTTACACTTGGCATAATATAATAATTTAGTGAGTACCTACCTACCGAACTTTCAGAAGTATCGTATACTGCACCCATAACTTAAGGCTCCGTAGTAAGCGTTCAAATATGGTGTGAAAGAGAGAAATGATAACTCATATAAAAAAAACGAAAATAATTTAGCGAAAATTGTGAAAATATTTAATAAAATACGAATCGATTTAAAAACAATAATCTATCGAAAAATTCCTAAGTTCCATTTAAAGATACACTGTGATTTTTTTTCATACTTATAACATATTAAATAACAGAACGATGTGATTTTAATAATTTTCGGAACTTACGAATGTATAGATATTATTTTAAAAAATAACATGTTTTTTTTATTTACTTAAAAACATAAAGTGTTTCAGAGAAATATGTTATCAGTCGGTATAAACTCGGAATGCGGAAGTTTAACGACGTAATCGCTTTGCGCATATTCCCCCATCCGCAAACTTATAACTTTAACCTACTCTAGCTGATTTTAAAAATCTACTACTATACAGAACGTGGAATACATCACCAGATATGGCAGTTACCAGGGTCGTACCGACACCAATTTTGTACCCTATTTCAATCGATACAATCGCAAATAGTTAATATAAGAATAAATTAGATATGACCTGCCTACAACATAAGTCAAAATTATTAATACTATCATTAGAATAATAACGTTAATGACAGTCATTTACGAACATTTCCACACGAGTCAATAGTTATTGATTGAAATCATTACAACCTACTATAGGTTGGAATAGTAATTACTTGAACCCAGTCAACGTTTGACTGTCGATTTCAGACTGAGATTTGCGAATATCATCTTTATTAACAATTGTATTAACCTCTCAAGCCTCTGGCATATTGACCGTTATATTTATTAAAAATGCCGTCAAAAAGTCAAATAATTTCTGTGTATTTCCGTTTGGCAATAATATCCAAATAAATGTGAAATTTCTGAAAGTTTCCGAAAAAAGTCAAACTGTTTTGGGAAAGTGATGCTATACGCTTTAAAATCTTATCATTAGAAATATAAACATGCTATATTGAAATATAAAAAAAATTCTATCTAAACATAAAAAAAAGTTTTAAAAATGATTCAACTTACGTTTTTTCTTCTCAACACTAAAATTTCCAATGGTGTAAAAAATACATATTTTTAAGACAAATTTATGATAAACAATATTGCAACCTCACTGATTTGTCATGTTATGTAAAAATTATTAGTAAAAATTTCACAAATTCTTCGCTAATTGCGGTCGGAACCTTTAGTTTCATATTATAGGCATACATTTGAAATCTTCTAGATTTTGATATAAAGCGTGGTGTGTTCTCTTTCTAGCCCCGTTTAGATCATATGTCTAACCATGACAGTAAGGGAGACGCAACGATTTATTTGGGGACATTGATTATCTACACTATCAGTGTTCTCAAGACGCACACAAGTCTATGCACGAGTTTATATCATTTCTTAATTATGTTTTAGGGTATTTTCGCTAAAGTTTGTACATTGCGTTTTTGACATGTCAAACCATTGTTGATGTATTTATGATAGAACATTGGAAATTTGTATATTCTTAATAGGCAAATTTATTAATTCACCTTATTTAGTCAGTTTCAGCTAGTAATTACACAAAGTTTGATTTCATAATTAATTTTAGGTGTTTAAGATAGCTTACATCATATATTTTGTTGAAAAATACGGCTTTCACGTAGATTTGGAGAAATAATGAAAACATTTCTGATATAGAATCTGTTACTTCCATTCCGAAACAATGTTGGTGAAAACTTATAAATGGAACATACTCGTAAAAGTAACGAAATGAAATACTTTAAACATTAAAAATGCCCCAATAGATTCCCTTTAAAATGATAAAATAATCTATTACGGTTTCCACTCTGATTACAAGTTCTGCACCACAGATTTACAGAATACATCACAATATCTTAATAAATAAGGAGCAAAAAGGTTCATATGTTTTTTAAATTTGTGATTTTCGTAGTTTTTACGAACGTGTAGGGTCATGCAGATTACATCATCAAACTTACTAATTTTGATTGCAAGTTTGTTCGTGATTGTAATTCTGGTTCTGAACTCAGATTTGCTTTGAATTTAAGCGTCATTTTCAAAATTAGAACTGATTGTGCCAAAAATTCAGGATAATCCGTAATTATTTACGGGTCAGTCATCAAACATACTAATTTCGTTTGTGGGTCTGTCTGTGATTGTAATTTTGGTTGTTTAATATTTAACAAGAATTCATTTTGAATTAAATCGTCTATTTCAAAATTAGAATTGATTGTCTCAAGAATCCAGACAAACGATAAGGTACCTGCTTATAATATAATATCTCCATACAGCGTGTCCAAAAAAGGCATATACCTTGAGGGAAGTTCTTTTTCCTCATGGCCTCCTGTGTGGAGTTAATGTAATAAAAGGAAACCCCAAAATTAATCACCATAATACTTTTGGCCGTGCAAATCTCAAATCTTATCCATGTATCGGTTTTGTTTAAATTTCTTAGCGACTTGTGAAGTCAGATTTCGTGATTCAAAGTGTCAATCCTTCAATTATAATATCACAGGTCTCAGCTAGTACATATATAAAATACAATACGTTGCAAGATGATGCGCTCTGGTTGCACATTCTATATGCACACTGTTAGATCCGACCCTGCAGTATGTAGATAAAATAAGGATGGTGAGATTGGGATGGTCCGGTCAGCGCAAATAGAGCCGGGAGGTAGGTACCGGTACCTACTGGGTACTGGGTATCTAGGTCGGCGCCGTCATAGATATATAACACCCATAGTGGACTAGATCGCCAATCACCCTACCTCCCGTACAGCAGCGCCCGTAGTGATTTGAAGAGCCGATCCGCCATCTTGAAAAGGTCAGCCGTGATTTGCCTGCTTGTGTACAATGGAGAATTGATTGCAAGTTTATCAAGTTTAATTAAATATTTTGTATCGTTTGAGCGGTTTGAGCCATGGTTGTGGCGTGTGCAGCATGGGGTTGCACCAACAGACGCGACAAGAAGAGAAAACTGTCATTTCACAGGTAAGTTTTTGTAATAATAGCTGATAAGTGTTCATTCACCCTGTTTCACTTCATGGCTCTCATAGCCTACTTATAATACAGACAGTGTTTTGTCAATGCAACCCTAGGCCCAATAATTTGTAAGAAATTGTAATTGTAGGCTACTGATTAATAGAATCCTAACCTAGAGCCTAGACCTAATATGTGCTCATGTCTTTTCAGATTTCCTCTACGAGACAAATCGCTGACAAGTCAGTGGATCGTTGCTATCAAGAGAGAGTTTTTTGTACCATCAAAGAGCAGTGTGTTATGTGGGGATCATTTCGAAGCTAGTTGCTTCTATCCGTCTGTAACGGGGTACACACAATTGAGGGAAGATGCTGTACCATCAATTTTCAATTTCCCGGACCATCTTCAGAAGGTTAGTGTCTATAGGCCTAGTCTCTTAGAATTGTAAATCCCTTAGACCCCACCTAGCCTAGACCTATAGCTTTGCATACCCTGTGTCATAGACTCACCCACCTACTGCATGCAACAAACTTAAACATATAAAATAGACTAGAATATAATAGAATAGGATCTAGGTAGGGCCTGATTTTGCCAAATTTTAATTCCAACTTATTTTATAGAAAGTGGTAAAACCTCGTTGTTTACGCAAACCCCTTCAACCACTCGAGTGCCCTTCTTCTGGCTCTTCGACGCAAAAGGAAGTGCCAGTGGCTGCTCCAGTGCTAGAAGATCACAATTACTATGAAAGCAGCCCAAAGAAAAAGCGGAAGATTGAGCATCTAGAAGCACAAAACGCAGAGTTGCGGAGGAAATTTAATGCATCGTTGAGCCGAGAACGCCGGCGCAACGGCAGAATTTCTCGATTGCAAGATGTCATTGCCGATTTGAAAAAGAAATCCTTGGTGGAAGGCCAATGTCAAGATATTCTAGATGAATATTTCAGTGGCGTGCCACTAACACTGAACAAAATGCTTATAAAAAGTGGTGTTAAAAATCCTAAGCGAATTGAGTATCCAGCTATGCTTAAGCAATTTGCTTTAACGCTGCATTTTTACTCGCCAAGAGCGTATCAGTACTTGCGTCAAACATTTTGCTTGCCAGCCGAGTCGACTCTGAGGAACTGGAGCCTCAGTACGGAAGTAAAACCGGGTATGTGTACTAATTACCAAATTGCTCCAACAATTTTATATTCAATTTTATTTATATTCAATGCACTAATTGTTTTTAATTTGTTCCGTAGGGTTCTTAGACAGCGCTCTGAGGACATTAAAAGAAATAAATGATAGTGCTAAAGGCACTGAACAGTTCTGCTCACTTATGCTCGATGAGATGGCCATCAGAAAAAACACACACTGGGATGGCAAAGAGTACCATGGATTTGTTGACCTTGGCCAGGGGTACGGAGATCAGAACTCCTTACCGATTGCCAAAAATGCACTGTTTTTTATGGCCACAAGCCTCAACGGGTCTTGGAAAGTGCCTCTGGGATACTTTTTGGTGTCATCCCTGACCGGAGAGATCTTAAAAAACCTTGTGCTCGAAGCTTTACGACACATAGATTCTACCGGCATTTCTTGTAAAGCTGTGGTTTGCGATGGTCTTGCAGCTAACAAGTCCATGGCAAGGTCACTGGGTGTGGACCTGGATATCATATCAACCGAGCCGTATTTCTCTCACCCCTGTGATCCGGGACGGAAGGTTTACATGATGCTGGATGTTTGCCACATGATTAAGCTTGTAAGAAATCTTCTCGCTGAACATGGGGATTTAAAGAATGGAATTACAGGACAGGTGGGTTTTAACTGACATTTTTGGCAGAAATTCTGTCTGTCGATCAATACTCTTTTTTTCTGACAGTATATGTTTTGTAAATTTCAGACTATATCTTGGCGTGACATCGAACAGCTGCACTTCTTGCAGACGAAGCAGGGGCTGAGGGCCGCCAACAAGCTACGCCACGCGCACATTCATTTTCAACAACAAAAAATGAAAGTCAAATTGGCAACGCAAGTATTCAGTTCGTCTGTTGCGAAGGCCATGCTCTTCGCCAAACAAACTAATCAGCCTGGATTCGCCGATTGCGGAGGAACTATTGAGTTCATTCAAACTATTGACAGGTTTGTTTTTTTCTACTCAAAAAGCAACTTAATACTGTATTTTAGTAACTGCTATTAAAATAGAATATTGTCTAATTTTGTTTCTTTATCGGCAGGATGTTTGATTATTTAAACAGTCGCCACATGAGATGTAGAGGTTACAAGGCCCCCATCAGAAAATGGAACCTCCATATGTACAGGTCGTTTTTCAAGAAGACAATGGCAATGCTGCAAAGCCTTACATTGAAGGATGGAACTCCAGTGTACCATTCTCGACGCAAGACATGCGTCATAGGTCTATGCCTTGCCATGAAAACAGTCTTGGCCTTGTCTGAGGAGCTGCTCACTGGTGATAGCCCTAAAATGGCGTAAGCATTCTTTATGTATGTGTGCTACTATTTGTGCCTACAGTTTACAACCAGTGAATTTAATCGCTTATAAATCTTTTTTCAGCTTTCTTCTTACTTACAAACTGAGCCAAGATCATTTGGAGCTGTTTTTTGCCTGTATTCGAAGTCGTGGCGGCTTCAACAACAATCCTTCAGCTTACCAGCTACGGTCTGCGGTGCGGCAGATTTTAGTTGCCAAATTTAAGACGGCTTTTCAAGGAAGCGGTAATTGCATACCCCAGGATGAGACAAACTTAATTTGTAATGATTTCCTGCCGAGAAATACAGAAGACGACCATGCTGACAGCGAAGTTCCACAAACTCCTGAAGAAGATGTGGTGCCGGACATTCCGTCCCTCTCGTTGTTCGTGGAGAACGTGTCGACTTACATCGCAGGCTACGTGGTGCGAAAGCTGATTTCTGAGAAGAAAGTAACGTGCAGCAAGTGCATTTCCAGCTTGGAAGATAAGCCTACCACTGCTTCACAATACTTTGTGTACCGGAGCTACAGGCTTATACATTTACAAGACAATGGCGGTCTTATCCATCCCTCCAAAAGTGTAAGTCACGTGTGCTCCCTCACTGAAGCAGCATTCCGCTTGCTGGAAAAGCAAGGTAAAATAACTAACAAGGGCACCAGCCAGATTATTGAGAATATAGTTTTTAAGAAAATAGTTGGAACGCCAGTTTTCAACGATTTAGTGGATCATGCGTTCGATCAAGAAGCTGGTACCTTGACCCACTATCAAATTTTGATCAAATTAATTCTCCGTAGATATTTAAAAATAAGATTTCATCACCATGGACAAAAATTGAACGAAAAAATGAAGCTAAACATTAGGCATAACCTAACGAAGACAATATTATTCAAAGGGCAGTAAGTTGTGTCAGCTCGAAGCGTGCGCGAAGTTGACGTGAACGATTTTGAAGACGTCGTTGCATGACTCTCACAAGAAATGTTCAACAACGTATCGGTGCTTTGAAAAATGAGTGTACATATTCTTGTTTCTAATAAAAACCCAGGATCCTATCCTGTTAATATAATATGTCATTTTTTCTCTTTTCCCAATTCCCAATCAAACTTTTGTCAAATCCAGTCTTTTTTCTTTCACAATAACTTATTTTAATATTATATTTGGCAAAGGTTGAGTCCTAAAATGATGGTGCGGTATGTATTAAAACCATAATTAGAAAAGCCTTTTGTCACACATTCCGTGAGTCGGTTAATAATCCATTTATTTATTTACTAATCATTTACTCAATATTTAATTAGAAATATAGTATACTTTTCATAAAAAGATGTTTAAACAAATATTTATTTATTATTATTGTAGAAAGCAATCACTTTGTGGTTTGACATATTTAATAAAATAAAATACTTTTTTGTTTTAAAACCACGATATTTATTAATTTAAGAACCGACCGGTTTCGCTTTACTTAAGCATCATCAGGGTACAAATTAAGTATTAATTTGTACCCTGATGATGCTTAAGTAAAGCGAAACCGGTCGGTTCTTAAATTAATAAATATTAATTTGTACCCTGATGATGCTTAAGTAAAGCGAAACCGGTCGGTTCTTAAATTAATAAATATCGTGGTTTTAAAACAAAAAAGTATTTTATTTTATTAAATATTTATTTATTTATATATATACGCCTAGAAAGGCTTTTACATAGAAGTGATACATGATGAAGTGTACATAGGAGAATATGTATTATACAGGAGATATTGACAGTAAATAGATATAATCCATTTTAAAGAAGGTACAAAATACACACTTGTAAAATTGTGATTACAAGTATAATATGAAAATATTAAAAATATATGAAGCAATATTAGTAAAACGTAAGAGTAACATAAAGTAAAAAAGAAATTACAACAACACTACATATAAGACAAAACATTAAAACTAATTTACCAACGCTACTCTAATTTGTAGGATTCAACAAAGTATTGGTGTAGATTATGCTTAATTCTATATATGGAGTCAATAAATAAATCAATAGCGCCCCAAATTTGTGCTGAACTCTTTCTATATTATTGGAGTGAACTTTATATAAAGGGGACCAAATAGGTGAATTATACTCCAATTGACTTCTGACTAATGAAATATAGAGGGTTCTCATACAATCTATGGACTTAAAATTAAGTTAATATTAGTTTAAGTTCTGCAAAGGAAGCCAAGCATCTTTAAAGCCTTATTAGATATATAGTTGATGTGTTCAATGAATGACAAGTTTTCATCGAATATTACACCCAAGTCACGAATATGTGATACTGGTATTAATTTAATATTATTTAATGTATATTCATGTAGTATATTATAACTGATAATATACTACATGAATATAGTAATAATAATATAATGTAGTATATTATAACTGATAATATACTACATAAAAATATGTTCTTAATGTACGATAGAATGCATGTATTTTGAATTCCCGCCGTAATCTGACTCTTTCAAGATGGCTTCAAATTCCTACGGCAATGGCCGCCAGGTTGGCGATCTAGTCCACTATGGGTGTTATATATCATTGGGCGCCGTAACGGGCGAGCTCGGTGTTGCCAACAAACTGTCTGTTGCTACTTTCGCCGCGAAATGGATCAGGAAGTGCGGGACTCTTTTTGCTTTTTTGTAGGGAATTCCGTGTCAGTGGGCCGCGCGACGAATGGCAACACTGGCTGGTGGTCGGGATTGAATGGAAGAAGCGGGTTAATCAATCAACCATCAACGTTCACATGTCGGCCACGAGAGTAGGTGCGTAGGTACTTAATTGAATTTGACGTTTTTACTTTTCCTAAGATAATCTAATCAAAGCCAGTTAGAGGACAGGTATTTATGAGAATCAAAAAGGTCGTTTTCTAACGATATCGATTGATTTATTGCAGCATCTATCTGGGCAATTCAGAGCGTAACGCGATCATGACGACTTTCTGTAAGATGTAACCAATGACATTACAATACAACAGACTCGGTATTGTCTCGGAAAAATGTGGCAAGTAAGAGACACTCTTATGTTACCAGTAAATTCTTCATTCAATCGTTGTTTATGTATGACAAACATTCAAAGAACATGTATGAACAAAATAGACATAACAACGTTTACGTACTTAAAAGTTGCGTTGAATACCTACTACATTCCACATCACGGGTGTGACTGAGATGATAAGATACGCTTACTCGCTTGCACTGAGACGAATACGGAATGTTGTATGAGTCGATCTACTGCCACTAGACTGTACTTCTTATACTTATGTGTTGCTTATACTTACGTTCGTTATCTCACTTTCTCTAGTGGCGCTGAAAATCGTCAGGAAACAGTCGAAATAATAATTAATACAATTATTGTATTTTTTATAATCTTTATTAAATAGAATAGTCCGCGTCTGTCTGTGCGCTTAGTTCTTCTAAACTCCGCAACGAATTTTGATAGGGTTTTAACTATTATTTATAGAATTTCTTGAGGAAGGTATTAAATTATATTTATAGAAATTAGTGTCAATGTTTTGTAATCAAGTCGTAAAAAATTTTTTTGGGCGCTCTAATTGCTAACGGTGGCTAAACCTTATAAGATACATCAAATTAATGTACTACGGAATCGTATATCTTAAAAAGGCATACGGAAAAGTTCACGATGGTATGCCGGGTACATGTTAGTTAGTGAAAAATAATTGCCTTTCTACTTTTGAGACCTCTACAACATGTCATTAGTTTCTAATGTTATTAGTTGTAACACAAAAGTCCCAGCTGCCCAGCGCCAGAGGAATTATAGCATACTCATTTGGTGAGTTTTGTGAAACTTTTTGTTAACAAATGACGCTTTTTTGAAAGGCAAGATTATTTATCTATTTGTTTCAATTAAATTACAAAAAATGCCAATTTTGCTTCTAAAATCAAATAAATTTTAATTCTTTAAAAGCCTTTATGTCATAATTTAAAAGACAAATAAATAAAGTACCACATATCAGTACTAGAAATTTGCTATACCTTTGAATTAAAAATATATTATTCAGTTTATTTGGGAATTTTGGCCTCAAATCGAAATTATTTTTTTGTATAAAAAATGCCGTGCAGCCGTTCTTCTTTACAATTTTATCAATAGCAGCTTTCGAAAGAGTACAAAAAGACTGAAAAATCGCTTTATTATTTAGCTCAAATAAAAAAGGCATACAAATACAACAAACAATAACTTCAAATGTAATCAAATCACTACTTGGTTCGTTGAATTCCGAAATAAAAACGGACAAATTAATGTAAACATCTCCAATTACTCCGAATAACGCAAACTAATATCGCAATATGAGTTTGCAATATCTGAGAGAGCCCATCTCGAGAGATCACACTGTATTACACTGCGTGTTTGATAAATGGACCCGGTGCCGTTGGGTGGAAAATCCGATCTTATCCGATAGAAATCACATAATCTGATCATAAAAACGCTCTCTGTTGAGAGATCAAATACAATTTGGTACATCAACGGAGGAAGAGACGGAGTGTTATAGAAATGAACAGGATGCAGCGAAATAAATTGTAGTATTATCGAAAACAAAAAAAATAAACATCTAACAGTGGTTGATCCATAAGGTCATTTCTTCTGAAAGTACTCACACATAAGAAAAATAGTTTAAAACACATATTTCAGCCGTAGGTTCATGGAGAAAACTTACTGATATATAATACTATTAATTTATTGAAAATCTGGTCAAATTATTCGTTTACCTGTTAAAAACGGTGTATCAGTTAAAATAGAATGTGTTATAAGGATTTCGGAACACGTGTTCATTCAAATATTGATACTGTCGCATTCCGTCATGATATTTTTTAGGAAAAGCACACGTGTTCTTGATGTCTGAATGACTAATATTTTATCAGGCAGTTGGCATGCTTTCACTTTTTTAACAGGATCGTTTTTTTCCGTGTACCATGCTCTTTAAACTATTTCGCAAATTGGGCACCTTTTCCTTCTAACTTAGATGAGATTATTTAAAAATTTTCACCACCTTCGACGTCTGCAAATATCGGTAAATGACAGTTTCAACAAAACTAAACGACGCAAACCACACTCAATTTTATAATTAAATTCCATCCCTGAGACGATTAACGCTTGCAAAACTTGCTTACAATCTACATAAATAAACATATTTGCCCTGATGAAGGACATTTTAAGGCTGTCCGAAAACTGGCTAAAGAAGAACGAGGCGCAACAAGGCATAATAACCCAAAAATAGTCATGGTATTCAATTAGGTATTTCACAAAGGGTTTTAAAAGATGAGCAGATTACTTAATAATGATTGTGGAAATTAATATTACTTATAACGAAGATTTAAGCTTTATAAAGCGAGCCTGGGGAGAACCGTCACACTGAAAGTAACGCAATGTGGAATGAAAATAATGGTACTGCAAATTTTAGAAATTTACACAAGTGTACGAAAAACCAGTTTCTGCCCAAAATTATCTGCAAAATGAAAATTAGGATGGGTAAGATAAAAAACTTTGGGTAATTAGGTTTTCCAGAACCGATAGTAATGAATGAACGATTTCTCTAATGTATTTTAGAGATTCATCACTGGGCCTGTTATCGATTATACTGAGATGTAAGTACGTTCACAGTATCTTCAATATCCCACATCTTACAATTATTGTTCGTTGATTTTCTAGTTTACTCAACACGATAAAATAAAAGTTCAACGGATAAAAATATTGCTGGGGCTTGATATCACCGTAATTACATTACTATTATATTTAATCTTCTTTTGGGATTCACGATCTTACCTTGTTTATTGAAGCTCATTTTTTTGTTTTATTAGTTTCAATGGCAAAGCTTGTACATGATGTAGGTATAAAGTATAATATAAGCACAAGTTCATTTTTTCACAGTCCTCCTCACGAGGGTTTCCTGTTCTGAGGCGGCCTGTAGTTTTTTAAATGTACAAATTTTAATTAAAACTATGTTTTACATAATAATAGCTTTCATAGCTACGTAGGTACATTTATTGTTTGGATCTAGGTATATGTACGAGTATGGTGTCCTCCAACACTTGGCCACATATGTGCTTTTAGTTTATTTAAATTTATCAGCATTTTGGTGTAAGACCACTATTTAGAATTGAAACGTTGCTTGGAATGGCTTTAGCCGTTTTTGGTGACCAGATCGGAATAGCCAGGTACTTCTCCACTTCCTCTTCCACATTCTCCTCCCCCTCTTCACTACCTTCAGTCTCACAACCAGGGTTGCCAATTCTTAGAGAATTCCCCATTTTGCGGGATTTGATTTTTCAAGGATTGGTTATTTTACGTGGATAATTATTTTGTGGGGAAAATGCGATTGTTCTAGAGATTTCTTGATTATCCAACCAAATCGAAAAAAAATCACAATAATTGTGAGAATCGTTTCATCGTTTTGTTTTCTTTAGCAGCAGTTTTAAAATACATTTCTGTTTTTAAATTCGAAAGAGAAAATCCGAAAATGACTAGATAATAAAAAATTAATGCTAATTTCAATAGAGTTTTGTTTCATTTTGAAGGAAGAATTACATATGGAACTTTTGGGAAATTGTTATAGAATTTAAAGAGCCTATTATGGGTATTTTAGAATGTATGCATTGGCAACCCTGCTCACAACATAAACCAATTAGGAATGCCATTTAGACGGTTGGGAGCAGTTGAGACTCTTGTGCGATATTCACTTAAAAAATGAGAAAACAATTATAGTAATATATGATTTAAGATTTTCACGGCCAAAAGTATTTTTGTTATTTGTTTTTGGGGTATTATGCCGTGTTGCGCTAACTCCTTCTTTAGCCAACGTTTCGGACAGCATTGCAGTGTCCATCATCAGGGCAGATGTCTTATTTGAGGTTGTGTTAAAATGTGAGCTTAAGTATGAGGTTGTGATACCGTGTTGCCAGCTCCAACCCTCTGAGCTAACATTAACGTATCATTTTTTTATTTAAAGTGGTTTTCTTCGTTTAGCTCTGGTGTATCCGTCAATTACCGGATACCAAGAACTATTAAGCTTAGCTCCATCGTCTCTATTAATGTTTACGGGATTTTTATGAATTTCAATGGCCTCCGTAATCAGCCGTGCTCTATAAGTTTTCGGTCTCCCCAGGATTTCAGGAAAAAATCCAAAGTAATGCCCGGTGTCAATCAAATGCTCGGCAATTGCCGATTTGTCAGGGTGGCCGAGTTTACAAGCTCTGAAGTGTTCCGAAATTCTTTTGGAGATAGTCCGCTCTGTCTGGCCTACATAGACCTTGTCACATCCGGAACAGCTGAGTTTATACACTCCATCTGTTTCCAGAGGAAACTTAGTCTTTGCAGACCTCAGTAAGTCCTGTATCTTTGTTGTTGTTCCGAAGACAGTCTTGATATTTTCCTTTCTCAAAAGCTTGGCAATTTTGTCTGTCACATTGTGCACATAAGGCAGGAAGGCACAGCCTTTCGACTCTTGTTCAACTCTGTCTTCGTTTGGTGCAGATTTGGCTCTTATGATTTGCCTTGTCTGACTTGCTGGGTAGCCGTTACGCTCCAGTGCATCGGTCAGCTTCGTAAGTTCCGCTCCGATTTTATGTTCTTCGCATATTCTGGTCGCTCGGGTCACCAATGTATGGATAAGTCCTCTCTTCTGCGCTGGGTGGTGGTGCGAATCAGCGTGTAAGTACCGATTTGTATGGGTTGGTTTCCTATATACAGTATGCCCTAGGCTACCATCGTGTTTCCGCATCACCTCCACATCTAGAAAGGGCAGGATTTTATCTTCGTTTTCCAGTTCCATTGTGAATTTAATTTTGCTGTGGAGAGAATTAAGATGGTCCAGGAATTCGTTTAGTTTCTCCGTTCCATGAGGCCAAATGGCGAAGACATCGTCGACGTAGCGCCACCATACTTTAGGGACAGCCGAAGCTGTGTCGAGTGCCACTTCTTCAAACTTCTCCATAAAAAAGTTGGCAAGTACTGGCGATAACGGACTGCCCATCGCAACTCCCTCCAATTGCTCAAATAGTTCACCCTGAAATGCAAAGTATCCCGTTTTGAGGCAGTGTTCAAAAAGTTTGCAAATGTCTTCCTCATATATCTCCCTGAGCATTGTCATGGAGTCTTCTAGAGGCACATTTGTGAAAAGTGACACGACGTCAAAGCTGACCAAAATATCTCCTTCCTCAGTCTTAACTTTCTTGAGCTTACTTATCAGATCTGTTGAATCCTTAATCCACGATTCAGTTTTACCAGTTTGCATCTGCAGTAATCTTGAGAGGTATTGGGAAAGTTTGTATGTAGGAGCGCCAATAGCGCTGACAATCGGTCTCATTGGGATTTCCTTTTTATGTATTTTTGGGAGACCATACAGGGCAGGAGTTCTAGAGGCTTTTACAAAAAGCTTAGACCAATCCTCTTTCCTGATGCTAGAAGCTTTCACTAGTTCCCTTGTCTTTATGTCAATCTTGTTGGTGGGGTTGTTTTTAATCTTCTTATAGGTGCCTGAATCGCACAAGAGGTCTTCCATCTTCTTTGTGTAGTCTGCCGTATTAATCACGACAGTGGCATTTCCTTTATCGGCTGGCAGAACCAAGATTTCCTCATTGGCGCGTAATTCTTTTAGGGCCATAAACTCTCCTTTCGTGATATTGGGGCGGGGTATTTCAGCCCTTTTCAAAATATGGCAAGTCTCTTGCCGGATGTCCTCTGCTTGCACCTCTGACATTTTGTGTACTTTCATCATTGTATGTAGTGCAGTCTCTACACCACATACGATGGATTCCACAGGTATCTTTTTGGGGGCCACTGCAAAATTCATCCCCTTTGCCAGTACAGAAGTTGCGTCTGGGCTCAACGCAAGGGTCGAAATGTTGATGACAACTTTATTTTGATCGAGTTGTTTTCGATCACCTTTTTTGTCTCGGTTGAGCCTTTCAAACTTTTGTTTCTGTCTCGCATCTGTTGACTGCTTGGATCTTACTGCTTGTTGGTAAGTCATGTTGTCA
The DNA here is from genome assembly GCF_061612785.1 of Hesperophylax consimilis. Taxonomy (NCBI): domain Eukaryota; kingdom Metazoa; phylum Arthropoda; class Insecta; order Trichoptera; family Limnephilidae; genus Hesperophylax; species Hesperophylax consimilis. Next base: position 37,013,666 of record NC_142842.1, read on the forward strand.
ACTTTTCTCCAGTCTTCTTCGGTAAGGGTTGCACTTAGGTGCAGATGTAGAGCGAAAAGGTCCCGAGATACTCCATCCAGCTCGCCTCGCACATTGTGGATCCTCTCCCTTAATAGTGCAGCCTCCGCTCTTTGGAATACTCTATCTGCTTTCCGGGATGTGATGTGTCTTTTTATTTGGATGTGTACTGGTACAATCGATTCTTCTTTACACCTCTTGAGAAAAGCAAGGCTGCCCAAAAAATGGTTTCTTTTCTTTCTCAGATTCTCCAATCGTCGTACCAGTGTGTGAACTTCCTCCCCATAGAGGTTCGTCAAATATGATTTAAGATTTTCACGGCCAAAAGTATTTTTGTTATTTGTTTTTGGGGTATTATGCCGTGTTGCGCTAACTCCTTCTTTAGCCAACGTTTCGGACAGCATTGCAGTGTCCATCATCAGGGCAGATGTCTTATTTGAGGTTGTGTTAAAATGTGAGCTTAAGTATGAGGTTGTGATACCGTGTTGCCAGCTCCAACCCTCTGAGCTAACATTAACGTATCATTTTTTTATTTAAAGTGGTTTTCTTCGTTTAGCTCTGGTGTATCCGTCAATTACCGGATACCAAGAACTATTAAGCTTAGCTCCATCGTCTCTATTAATGTTTACGGGATTTTTATGAATTTCAATGGCCTCCGTAATCAGCCGTGCTCTATAAGTTTTCGGTCTCCCCAGGATTTCAGGAACAAATCCAAAGTAATGCCCGGTGTCAATCAAAGAAGTGGAAGATATCAAGGCAGACCTGGAATCGCAGGGATTCCCAGCAGTGAAGGTGGTCAAGATGACCGCCTCAATAGAATATCCCATATACTTAGCGCACTTCAATAAGGAAGTCAACATGGGACAGCTGCGCGCGGCCGTCAAGTACCTGTGCCACTGCCGAATTCGACTCCAGAAGCACAGGAGCAACCACCTTCAGCACGGCACTCAGTGCTACAGATGTCAAGACTTCGGGCATGGGTCCCGAAACTGCTCGCACACAGCAAGGTGCGTAAAATGCTTACTGGAGCATGCTTCGGCAGAATGCCCCAAGAAGACGAGAGATGAGCCCGCCGCATGCTGCAACTGCTCAGGCCCGCATCCCGCCAATTACCGAGGCTGCCCCAAGCGGGTAGCGTACGTCGCCTCAATACAGCAGCGACCTGCCAGAAGGGCCCAACGCCCGCCGGCAGAACAGAACCCGAGCAGGCCACCTCCTCAGCCGAGGACGGATGGACGCACATGGGCCAACGTAGCCGGAGGCACCGCCCCCGCCCAAGAGCAGCGCGAGACCGCGCCGCCCCCACAGCCACGCCCACAGCCCCGCTCACAGCAGGAGCCCGTGCGCGCGCCCACAGAGGACAACCTGGATTTGATGGCCCTGCTCCAAGGCCTCCTGAGGATGCGATCACAGCTCGCCCGCTGCGCAACAAGAGCAGACAAGCTCGTCATCCTGATTGAGCTCCTAGACACCCTCGATGCCTAATACCGAGACGGTGAAAGTCCTCGTATGGAACGCATTTAGCGTGCGCAACAAGACAGACGAACTGCTCGCTTTGGCAAACGAATTACACACCGACATTATTCTCCTATCAGAATCTCACCTGAATCCAAGTGTACCGCTGAGAGTGCAAGGTTTCGAGATTTATCGTGACGATCGACAAGGAAGATCAGGCGGAGGAACCGCAATATTCGTTCGACAATCTATGACGTCCACAAGAATACCTACTCCGAAGTTGAAGCACGCTGAAGCCACGATTATCGAAGTCACCATAGAGGGTAGAGCGCATACCATCATCTCCGTATACTGCACCCATAGTAACCTAGTGAGAGAAGATCTCAATAAATTGCTCAATCTGGGACCAATTGTTGTGATGGGAGGCGATTTGAACGCCAAACACAACTACTGGAATAACTACAGAGGTAATGCGAACGGAAATACGCTCTTTACACACATGCAGACAAATACCTATTCGATAATGGCGCCCGACAGACCTACGTACTACTCGCGACTATCTAGATATCCGAGTACATTGGATATAGTACTCGAGAAAAATGTTAAGACAATATCTCCACTGCGCACATTAGACGAACTGTCTTCGGACCACCTGCCCGTGAGCTTTACTATAGGCGGCACAACTTCAAGGACCCCCAGAAAACAGCGCAATTATAAGGATGCAGACTGGGAAGGATTTAAAAAGGAAGTCAACGAACGAATTCATCTCACTTCGGGAACTCTGCGCTCGCCACAAGAAATCGACGAAGCTACAAGCACTCTCACAGAGATTCTTCAAACAGCACAAGACACACACATTCCTCTCAAAGAAATACATTCATACACGATCAAGCTTCCCGAACACGTTTTATCGCTCATCAAGGACAAAAATCGCCTGCGACGCATGTACCACCGCACGCGTGACGAATACTTCAAGACAGCGTACAACTGCCTGCAGAGGGAAATCAAGACCGAAATCGCAGAACTCAAGCGCGAACTTTGGGACAAAAAAGTTGCGTCGCTCACGCCGAAGGATAATTCCCTATGGAAAATGGCGAGCGCGCTGAGACATAAAGATTACACAATTCCCCCGCTACAGAAATTGAACGGCCCCGGGACGGCGCTTTCGCTACAAGAAAAAGCTGAAACACTCGCCGACGGGTTCGAGAGAGCTTACGCCGCTACAGACGGCCTTTCCGACCCGGCTACGGACCGGATCGTAGCTGACTCTCTACGAGATTTGAACGAAGCGGAGCAGACAAACGCTGAAGATATTCATTTCACAACGCCGAGCGAGATTGCGGTCACAATCAAGCGACTCAGAACGAACAAGGCGCCGGGAAGCGATCAAATACACAACATTCTACTCAAACATCTTCCTCAAAAAGCCATCATCTACACAACAAAATTGTTCAATGCCTGCCTCATGACCGGGCATTTCCCCCAGATTTGGAAATCGGCGACCGTGCTGCCTTTCGCAAAGCCGAATAAAGATAGAACGCAACCGACAAGTTACCGGCCGATTAGCCTATTATCCACGCTGAGCAAGGTATTTGAACAAATTATACTCAACAGGCTTGTACCACACCACGACGACAACAAGACTTTGCCAGATGAGCAGTTCGGCTTCAGAAAGAGGCACTCCACGACCCATCAACTCACCAGAGTAGCGGAATTTATCGCAAGAAAATTTAACGAACATCGCTTCACCGCCGCTGCGCTCATCGACCTAGAGAAGGCATTCGACACCGTATGGATTGACGGGCTCGTGCATAAGCTGCACCGCACTAACACGCCCATATACCTAACGAGACTGATACAGGAATACCTAAAGAATAGATCGTTCAGAGTGTTCATAAGGAACGTGCTATCTTCAATGCGTGAGATTCCAAAAGGCGTGCCGCAAGGAAGTTTACTGGGACCATTTCTCTTCATTCTATTCACCTACGACATCCCCCGAGACGAGAGATGCAATCTGTCTATCTACGCAGATGACGTCAAACTATACGTTTCTTCGCTGAAAGCGAACATGGCCGCGATTTACCTACAGAGAGCGCTCGACGCGCTCGTAGAGTATTACAAGAAATGGCGCCTGAAACTGAACGAGGCGAAAACCGAAGCCATCATGTTTACGAGAAAACGTATAAACAGAAAACCTGACTTCAACATCGAAATGGGAGGACACAGCATTGAATGGAAAGATGAAGTTACATACCTCGGCCTGACCATGGACTCCCGCCTCAACTGGAAATCTCACCAAGCGAAAATGCACGCGCGCACGCGACAAGCGATCGGCATGATGAAGCCAATTTTCAATAGACGGAGTCCGCTACTTCCCAAAACCAAACTCCTCATCTACTACTCGCTCATTCGTCCGGTACTCTCTTATGCGATTCCCGTATGGAGCAGCATCTCACACACAGACCACAAGAATCTACAGACACTTCAAAATCTCTGCATTAAAATCACATACAACACGAGACTCAGAACAAACTTGAAGAGATTACACGAACGAGAACAAATTCCAACTCTATACGAATTCACACACAGACTGACTGAACGCTTTTACAAATCACTCACACTTAGTAAAAATCAACTAATACGAGACATAGGACAATACAATGCTCCGAGCGACCTGACATTCAGATACACACATAGACTACCAAAACACATCCTCATGGACCATGACCACATATGGCACATACCAGAACTAGACGCGGACGAATAGCGAGCAGTAGGTATTTCCTAAACTCCCGACCTTCTTCCCAAATATATAATGTTTATATATCTATTTATATATTTATATAATATTTTATAATTTGTATGTATATGTATGTTTATTTTCTATCTTCCCATAAGTATATATTAACATAAAAACAGACACACACACACACATCTCAAAAATGCAGGACATCATATACCGATGTTACTGAAGGCCGCAAACGTTTCAAGTTGACGTTCGGCCGCTCCTTCCTGGGTAAGGTTTTCTGCGATTTTCCTTACTCCCAACGGCAAATGCGGAAGGACTCCAACAAAAGGGCGCAGCCAAAATTTCCCTCCCATTCCCAACACAACACAAACAGACACGTATGTAGTATATGGCCGCTGTAGGTCGCCGCTGGTGCTGATGCTGGATGATGATACATGCAATTTTAGTAGGGTTTTTAGGTAACAAATTTTTTCCCTACCGAGAAAATACAAGGCCTCTAAGTCTATAAAAGCCAGGTAATATTTAAATAAACCCATATGAGGTAAAAATTGTGAGGCGCATATGACGCCGTTCTATTTGTATAAAGAACATTAACTTTAAATTCAGTAAATTTAAATGATTCACCACTTCATGGAATATAAGAATCTAGAAAATGAAAAAAAAAAAAAAAAACAACCTCAAATAAGACATCTGCCCTGATGATGGACACTGCAATGCTGTCCGAAACGTTGGCTAAAGAAGGAGTTAGCGCAACACGGCATAATACCCCAAAAACAAATAACAATTATAGTAATGCTTTTTTCATTTTTGAGTTAACAATTGTCATAGTTTCATTATGCTCTACAGACTGGGCGAAAACGATGAGTTTTTGATTTAAAAAATTTGATCGCTTATAAATATATTACATTTGTTTATTAAAAACTGCATGAAGACCATATCGTGGCCTTTGGAATAATTGTTTTTGAGCCAATTTTTATTTCGTATTTTTTTATTAATTCCCCAAATTAGGCGAATGCCCGTATTATGGTGGTAACATAAATAAGAAAATATAAAAACTTATAAAATAAAATAAAATATTTTTTTTATGTAAATCGAAACAGGCGACTGGTGTTAAACGGGAATTTAAACCTTATCACCATCTACATAATGAGTGTTATTGTTAGCGGGCCAATTCTAGTCAAATTTCAACTAGTAGTTATTTTAATTTTTTTAAATTTTTTTATTATTATTATTTTTTTTTTTTTATTTATTGTCAATTTTTTTGATACATACAGGTATATATATAATTATACAAAATATAAAGAGTAACAAAAAAATCCCACAAAGGCGAAGCCTGTGCGTGGGCATTATAAGGTGAAATCAAAATAGTGGTGGTTATATTATCTATGGTTTAAATGAACAAAGAGATATGAATAAAGAATAAAAAATAAATCATATAGTACATTTGGTTATTTTAATAAAAAACAGTTTAAAAGAAGTTAACCTTTTTTTTAAATTTAGATGGTAACATATTATCATATATAGGTGTCATATTCGTATAACTTATAGAAAAAATTCTCTCACTTCCAGATACTTTTTTACCCAGCTTTTGACATTTATTTTATACGAGTTTAGGTTTTGGCACATCTTGATGGAACTCGGCAAGGAATTAAACAATTTTGGGCCAATATAGTTAATGTTTCTTTGGGCTAGTCTAGTTTTGCAGTGAGGCACTGTGTACATGCATATGTTGTGTCTCTGGCTAGAACGATTTGGATTTTTACAGAAATTATAAGGACGAGTGTATATAAATTTAAAACATTGGACACAGTAGATCTGCCTTAGTTCCATAATGTCAGTTTCCTTAAACAATTTATCGGTGGTATTTGTCTTGGTCTTCTGGTGCATTATCTTAATGATAGACTTCTGAATAATTTCTAGAGGTTTTACATGGTTATTGAATGTTCCTCCCCAGGCGATTATTCCGTAGGAAATGGATGAAAGTACCAATGCATCATAAACGAGCCTCATAGTTCTTATGTTAACGATATTGCTCATGCGTTTGAATATGTAAATTAGGGGCCTCAGTTTATTGACAGTTTTTTCTATGTGATAAGTCTATTTGAGTTGACAGTCAATAGTTACACCTAGGTATTTGATATAATTTCCTAATTTTACATCTTCGCAGTTTGAGCATGTCTCAGGGTTACAATTAACATTATGGAACTTCAGGTTAGGATTATTTTTAGGGGATGCCTTTTGGGAATTATAGGAGGGAATAAAAACGGTTTTCTCATAATTTAGACTAAGAAGATTTCTATCTAGCCAATCTTTGACTATTGCAATGCATTTGTTGGCTTTACTTATTGTATCTTCCCATGTTTTACCTTGTACTGTTATTGCAGTATCATCGGCAAAAGAGAGAATTTTACCCGGTATTACTATGTTGAATAGGTCATTGATGTAGATTAGAAAGAGTAGTGGCCCTAAGACAGTTCCTTGTGGAACACCATGTTTTACTAGATCGTAAGCGCTTAAGGTTGATCCTATTTTTGTGGATTGTTGGCGATTTAATATGTAGCTTTTTAATAGCATGAGACTTTTGTTTTTGATACCAACGTTAGATATTTTCTTTAATAGAATTTTATGGTTGACCGTGTCAAACGCTTTCTTTAGGTCTAGGAAAATCGTCTTAGTGATAGAGTCTAGGTTAGAGTATTGTTTTTGGTTAAACTTAAGATAGCGTCGTTGGGGGAAAGGTTTGTTCTAAAGCCATATTGATTAGCTGAGAGGATTGAATTAAATTCTAGAAAATTCATAATTTGTTGTTTTAAACACTTGATCTTGGATAGTTGCGAAGTAAGAGTGATAGGTCTATAGTTATCTGTTTTGCATTGGGATCCGGATTTATGTATTGGAATGATGTGAGAGAGTTTAAAATTGTCGGGGTATATGCTATGTCTGATGCAACTGTTAAAGTTGTGATGTAATGGGATGATTATGTGTTTTTTAATTGATTTGATTGTGGTATTGCTTAAGTTATCCGGGCCATTTGCAGACTTCTCTTTAAGGTTATCAATTTGTTTTAAGATTTCAGGTTTTTTTATTTCTCTGAATGTAAAAAGGTCAGAGGTAGTGTTTTTAGTCTCTGAACGGCCGGGAAGAGTTTGATTTGAGTGAATACTAAGATTGGGATTATTATCCATAAGGGTTGAGGCGATGTTTGTAAAGAAGTGATTGAAATTGTTAGCAATGCTCTCGGCGTCTTCGATGGTTTCGTTATTGCCAGTAATGATTTTTTGAGGAATTTTGTGGACCTTTTGATTTCTATTTGTAATTTCATTAATGACTTTCCATGTTTTTTTTTAATCGGTGTGCGCATTGTGTAGTTGTGAAGAGTAGTATTGTTGTTTTTGTTTAAAACAGTAAACAAAAAAACAGTAAAATTTAAACACTAGCATCTAAAAAGTATGTATCTAATTATTTCTTATTTGATAAATCTATATCAAAATTTCGCATGAAATTATAATGTTTGTAATTATTTGCTTAAATACACACCGAAACACTAACTTAATTAAATATAAGCCATAAATTTGTCACTTAACATTTTTAAAAGAAAGATTTAAAATAAATTCCAATAAATTTTGTAAAGATTTCAAATAAGGAATTATTCAATATTTACAAAAAAATATCACCATCTCAATGATAATACTTTTATTAAGGCGATGCACTACGTCGTGTAATATTTTAAATCGAGCCGCTATCAATAACACCCCTTACGTAGATGGCGATAAGGTTTAAATTCCCGCTTAACACCATCCGCCTGTTTTGATTTATGCAAGAAAAAACATGGCCAAAAAGTGCCTTTTATTTTATTTTGTGGATTTTCAGGCATAAACATTTAATTTTTTTCCGATCATTTTATAAATAACTTAATTTTCCACATTATACAATAAAATCATAACCGAAAATGGGTTTGTAAGTAGGAGATTTTGAACTTTAAAGCAGTTTTCATAGGCTTTATACATTATTTTTTTCTGGGCTTATAAAAAGACTTATCTAAAGAATACTCAATTATTTCAAAGGCCAAGATGTATTCTACTCGCAGTATCTAATTAAAGCATCTGAAATATTTCCAGGCGACCAAATTTTCAAACCAAAAACACATGATTTTGCATTTCTACGTATGGCATCGCCTTAAACCTTATTGAGTCAGGTACCATAATTATAATGTTATATGTTTTTATTTGGGATTTGATGTTATGCTATTATCCATGTATTATGTTACACTTACATACATACATTGTCAATCAATAATAAACAAATGAATAATTTTGATTATTCAGATTTGATGCTCGTAGAAAGACCACGATCATGCAAAGTATGGCGGGATAAAAATATAGTATACAACACGTTCACCATCTTAATCCGGAACCGGAACGAAACAAATTTTCCACACAGCCACACAAGATGATGCAGTGTACTGGAGTATTTAAATTTTAAGCTGTTTGTAGCCATTGACATAAATAAAAAGACGCATTATGTTCAAACTAAACGAAAAAAAAATTGCACGTTCCAGTTTCTAGATGCAAAGCAAAATAACGATACGCATAAGAAAAGAAACGCCAGTCCGCCTAGTATGCAACGGAACTCATTAGAAAGGTATAGCCAATTAAATAATATCACTGACGAGGAAACATGTGACAAATAAGTCTAAATAATTGTATTTAGTAAAATAATATTTGGTTTTGAGCCCATACGAATAGAAAGAAATTTGGCCAGACTTGGTTTATGCTCGAGAATGATTTGTCCACCTCTCAAAAGCACTGGAAGGCATTTTCTTTTCAAAAAAGCCTAGTGCGACATGTCCGTATCAGCTGGTGACAGCTAGTCTCGCCAATGAACTTATGTGCGATACTAGATTAATTAAATCTCAAGTATGTCCACTGGACCTAGTTCAGTGCAATCGTGAGCGCTGTATCAGTTGTATCAGAGACCATGGTCGGGGAGATTGCGAGACACCCACATCTTCCAGAGGAAACGGGGCAACTTGACCCAGGCACCGCGGTTGTTAGGGATTTGTACTTATGTTATGTTTTGTGTATGTAAAATGAATATCCATTTTATGATTTGTATATGTAAAATGAATATCTATGTTTGTTTAAGTAGCTTCAGAGTTGAAGGAGGGAGAGTGTAGTATTTGGTGATTTAAAAGGTTCGGGTAGGTTCGGGTTCTACCGAACATAACCGAACGCTACCAACCGCCTCCTGTTACATTGTCGGGTCGCGAAGAGAGCCCACTCTTTCGCTAGACGGCCTTTGGGCAACTTGTTACTTGTATTGTCAGTTTATTATATTCCGAATTAAACAGCGTCCGTGTATAAGAATCTACGACTTTTCAATATACCACCAGATCCTTTCCTCTTTAGAATACTGGTGATTAAGGGCCCAGTATTCTATCCTATATCCTATACAATAACGATACGTTACAGTAACCAATCTTCTGTTTAAATTCATCTTAGTTCGTAGTACGATATGTGAAGCAGCGTTGCAAAGCAAACGAGATAAGAATGATATCGATAACATTGTATATACAGAAAGATTGAAGATTTACGTATACAAAGTGTGGCTACTCCATAGACGAGATAAAGGCATAAATTTTCGTTATATTAGTGAAATAAATTTAATTCCATGTTCCCACAGTGAGTCAAAAGGCTCCCTGATTTTTTCTGGCTAATCGCAGTGCTCAGCAGAGAAAAGTTCTCGCAACATCGCCGGACTGAAACTTCCGTGCGAACTCGTATCAGATTCCGTACTAAACCATAAAATTCCCCGCTACACAACGCCGCCCAACCGGGAGGTAAAATAGCTCCCTGGTTGGGCTAGAAAGAGGAGTTCTTCAATGGTGTCACACAGAAATATACAAAAAAAATCGCAGTGTTAGCTTCGCGCTAAAGACAACTTATTATGTGAATACCGCACAATAATAGTCCCATTTTTTTTTTTTTTTTTTACAGTGAATACCTCACAAGAGTCCCAACTGCTCCCGTCTGGAGCCAGTGAGACTATGGCATCCCCAATTGGGGGATGTTGTGAGGCTGAAGGTAAGTGGGGAAGGGAAAGAGGAAGGTGGGGAAGTACCTGGCTATTCAGATCTAGTCACTAAACACGGCTAAAGCCATTTGGAGCAACGTTTCAATTCTGAATGGTGGTCTTACACCAGGGCGATACTGGTAGTATCTTCCACTCTGGAACGTGCCGCAAATATACTATATATTATTTTAATTAATTAATTGTGAAATATAACACAAATTAATCAAATAAAATTTATTTGCGCACGCCGGGTTCGAACCCGCGACCTTCGGAATGGCAGTCCAATGCGTTACCACTGGACTATACAGGCCGTCTAATATAATTGCCTGTAGTCATCCTCCATTGGGGTATGTTGTGAGGTTGAACGTAGTGGAGAGGGAAAAGAAATGGGGAAGAGGAAGGTGGCCTAGTGTCTGGCCATTCAGAACTAGTCACCAAACACGGCGAAAGCCGTTTCAAGCAACGTTTCAATTCTTAAAGGTGATCTTACATCAGGGCGATACTGATTGTATCTTCCACAACTAGAAAGGCTACAATATCAATCACTTTTCTTTTTTAATTTATCGCTATGCTTGTGTACTAGTTCGACAAATAAAATTAACACAAAATAATCCGAACAGACTTGATAAATATCATTATCACTGAGCGGTGAATTAATGGTCGAATTATGCGATGAGTGTAAATCAATATCTTACCCTACCTTACACTACTAGTTGATGAATGAAAGAACATTAGACCCCGAATAAAAAGTACTTTAATACCTAGCTTGTTAACCCTTTCAGCACCGAACTTTTATTACCATATATAGATCTTATTGTAAGCTTGATAACAACACGAATAATTAAATGAATGTTTTTGGTGCATAATTTTTTCTTTACTTAATAATTTAGATTTCTTTCTTATTTGATTTTTATTATTTTTAGACTTCAACGGGTTATTTTTCATAAGTAAGGAAAAACCTATGACACGAAAAATTCATTAAAAATATTAATTTACAGTGTAACATGCATAAAAATTAAGATAAAAAAATTGATTCTAGTCAGGGAATCTATCATTCCATTTTCGGTATTTGTCGCTGGAATAAATATTACTAGCAGAAAAAAAGACGACTCGAGGAATATCCCTCACAAACGACATGCCAAAGATGGGGCTATATGTTTCACAAAATCAAATGTTCTTGAGGATGAACACTGTAACTGAAAGGGTTACTTATAATCGATAAATTTTATGTATCATTAAATTATGTTCGGTCAAAGTTAGGCATCTAGATAAAGTAAGGATTGTTTGTATAATAAAATGGAAGCAGCAGATTTTCGAACATGAAACGGAACGTACAAACAAATGAGGAAAGAAATTGAAACAAAGACAGCAATCTCCACTTCTTTTCATTTTGAGTAAAATGCAATAAATGTTTTTTTTTTGTATTTTTCCAATACCTTATGTAAATATCATATTTCTGGGTCTCTGATTGGCTCAAACAAAAACTGCTGTTTTTGTTCCGTAACCTGAAGGAAATCGCCATCTTTGTTGTGGAACTAAATATTAAAATTCAAAAATGTATGGAATATTGTCGTTTATGCTCCGAAACCTTTGGAGCAGTCGATAGTATTTTTGATTCTCTATCCATCGCCATATCTAACTCATTTTACACCAATGGTGGAGATTGCTGTCTTTGTTTCAACACGCCTCAAATTAACTGACTGTTAAGTTAAAACATCTCGGTCAACTATATTTTGAAAATATCTCCCGAGTAAAAATAAATTCCGCCGACGGTGAAATTGAACCCGCACCTTCTGATATCCGGTCAGACGCTCGTGAACCACTGAGCCACGTCGGCGTATTTCCAACACACCAAATAATTTAATATGTACTAGTACTTCAATCAACAATTACTGCTTACTATATTTTTTCACCTCAATGTTTATTTTTACACGGGAAATACAGGGTTTTCCAATAAGAGGTGTTATTTTGATATTCAATCGTAAAAAAATCAATGGTTTCATTGCTTGTGTGGTACGTAACGCCTTCTTGTTGAAAGTAAACGTTGTTCAGATCAATACCATTAATTCCGGCTATAAAAAATCATTAATCATCTCTCGATAGCGCAATCCATTCACCGTAACTGTTGCTCCAGCCTCATTTTCGAAAAAGTAAGGTCCAATGACACCACCGGACCATAAACCGCACCAAACAGTCACACGTTGAAGAAATAGAGGCTTTTCAACAAAAATCTTGGGTTTTCCGAGCCCCAGATGCGACAATTTTGCTTGTTGACGAAGCCACCGAGGTGGAAATGGGCCTCATCACTCAAGATGATTTGCATTTGATTCAATCAAGTGAATTATAATAATTTCAACGCGTTGTTGAAGCGTGTATCGTGTACCATTTTTATTAATGGCGTAGTTTCTACTTGTCAAATGTCAAAAAATGACGGCTTCAAAAGTAACATCTACCGAAATAGCGGGCTATTCAAAATAACACCTCTTATTGGTAAACCCTGTATTTTCAATTTGTATTGATATTGTAGGCGACAAATTATTGCTTATAATAATTTATTATCCTTTGTTATATGCATAGAACATTGTCTTATAAACATTAGTTTATATATTTTAAAATATATATTTTTTAATAAACCCAACGCTTGCAGCTTCTCACAACAAATCTAAAAACTTATTTGCGTCGCTTCTGTTGTGAATATGAAAAATAACCAAGTCTATATATCGACAATTTGTGTACAGTGTTGATCAGACATTTTTTTTAAACCACTAAGTGTTTAACTCATTTTTGACTATATTATCACTTACTTCCCATTGCATTTCCAGCGTCGATATATATATATATATATATATGATTTTTTGTTGTTTGACCCCTACAGACTAAAGGATTACTAACTAACTAACTAACTATCTAACCATCACGCCGTTTCCCCGCAGGGTTAGAAAGAGAGGACGGACTGCCAAACAACTCGGTCTTGGCACACACTCCTTGCCTCATTCACATTCATACATACTCTTCTATTGTTCTGACTCTTGACATGGCCCGACTCAAGTATCTGATTCACTTGGTCGTGCCATGTCTTTCTCGGGCGTCCCCGACTTCTGCTACAATTCTCATTTGCATCGTTTATTCTCCTTACACTACTATCTTCGCTCATTCGCTCTACATGCATAAACCATCTAAGCGTCCCTTTCTTGATCTTACTCATTACGCTTACATCAGCCTTGCACTCTTTGCGGATCTCTACATTCCACACACGATCATACATGGTTTTACCACACATACGCCTCAGAGATCTCATATCAACAGCATTCAATCTACTTTCATCCTTTCTTTGCCAGTTCCATGCTCCACTTCCAACAATCAAGGTAGGTACCAGCACTCCATTGTGGACTGCTAACTTCGCTTCTCTGGACAATTTTTTGTTAGTTTTGTTGTGTTTAAAGGATTACTGGATCTAAAAATTTCAAATATTGTTCTTATTAGTGCCAGGTGTGTTTAGAGAGTATTTTGAATAGTATAATAAGTGGGGGACGCCCAAGGAAGATTGAAGGTATTACGTAGTGTAATCGAATTAAATTCGATGTAATGTTTTTTTAAAGGTAAAAATGTGGTATCCAGATTTAATTCTATATCCCTGCACTTGATTGAGTATGCAATTATTTCCACTCAAAACTTTACTCCATGCAACGCCGGGTTATGAATGGTTTATGAATGTGTTATAAATCAGCTAGTCTATTGTAAAAATAGTTTGCATATCTGCACAGATTGGCCCGATATATAAATAACAATATTGGTAAAATTGTCTAAGTTTAATCGTGTGTTGATTTTCTGCTCAGTATTATTTTTCTCTGAACTAAGTAATACAAATTTACTCAGTAGGTACCTCCTATTTTTCTCCGAATTTACTCTGAGGTCGTCCGAAGCCAAAACACGATAAAATAAAGTCCGGTCAGTCGGACATTCCCCGCTTGTTTATGTTCGGAGTTTGGGTAAAGTTCCAAATGAAAGTACCTACGCGGGTAGCTGGTACCTACCGGGCTAGTAACTGCTAGTTCCCCGGTAGCTTCGGGGCACACGGTACACACGGTATAGTGGAGGGGAGCTTTGTGCCGGCGGTGTCAATGACCGGGCGAGCCGGAAAATCCGCAGTGAAGTTTGCCGAGACTTTCTGGCGTTGGGATGTTTGTAGCGGATTCTTTTTTTGAATGTGTCGTTCTATTTATTTAAAGAGTCAGTCGTAAATCATTTTAAAGTTGGGTACCTACCTATTTAATGTTAGGGATACCATTTTTAAAATTTATTTATCTGAGGTGAACGTAGGTACTTTTAAATACACAGAATGAATATTTTTTTTTTATAAAATAGACTACAAAACCATAATTATAAACGGTGGTCAACATACTAATTTGATTCAAATTAACTAAAATTTTGAATAAGGCCCATTGAAAAATCTATTTAAATGAATGAATGAATGCAAATCTTGGAAACGGAAATTAACCAACTTTCCGACATTCAATCGAGCCGAAACTCGGCAGACTCGTTGTCAATGACAATGTATTCTATCAACTTTTGGTGGCAATTACGTACACACACTAATATATACGCATTTATCAGAAATAGGATGACATTACAAAAGTTAATAAACGAAATAAATGTCGGTCTCACGCGATGGAATTTGGCGAGGTTGGAACAGTTGACACCAGTCCCTGGGAAGGACGGTACAATCCTCAGACTAACCAAAAAAGTAAACAGGCGTATTATAGTAAAAAACGTTTTTCTTTTGCGGTTCAATTTTTTTGTAAATTATTTCGGTGTCATTAAAAATATTGGCTGCTTCTGCATATTGGTTCCATAAGCTGTTTTTTATAAGTTACACACAGTATTCTAGACACTACATCTTCTTTAATGATTCTTTGTGAAGGATTCATTTAAGGAAATTCTGAGAAGAGATATGATATAAGTAATTGGTAGGAAAGTGGAGATCATTGTGTCCAGGAGGATTCAGTTAAATACAATTGAATTGAATTCAATTCATTATTTTAATAACATTACGAAATCGTTCATTTTAAATACATTTGTTAAGAATAATTATTACATACATACATGTTTTGGGTATATCAATTATGCTGGTAGCCTTTTAACGGCAGCTTCAATGATGTTAAATTTCAAAATATCCGAATTGATTCAGTTCAAGTTAGTCCTGCAGGCTGGGACATAGACCAGTCCATGTGGTCGGTGATGGAGATAAACATCCAGAATATAGAAATAAATGCTCTCCATGATAATCGAGTTTTAGAACCATCTACTAATCACTCTGAAGAAATGTGTAGCATATGTACAAGTAATGAATCCATCCCCCCACTGCTGTTCAAGGCGATGTAACGGGTCGATGTAAACCTGCTGTTGAGTGGTATAAGCGAGTTTATAAAAGAATTGGTATTGAAATTATTGTTGCAGTGAAAGATATTTCTAGTTCGCGTCACTCTATTAGGAACATGAAACGAAATCAGTTGCAACAATGAAGGGCTGCTTCAATGAGGGAATTAATTTATAGTTTATACACATTTCTAAAATTGCACATATGTGCAAGATTTAAAAATACAAAATTTTTTGGCTATTTTAATGTGAGTACCGCACAAGAATTCTAACTGACCGGAGCCAGCAGGATTATTATATTGTGTAGGAGACTGAAGGGAGATGGAAGGGAAATGATATGGGAAAGGCGAAGCTTATGAAGTACCCAATCTTGTTGCTAACCACCATCGAAACTTTTATTTATTTATTTGTAATGGTCTCAAAACGGTAAATCGCCATATTGATCTTTAAAGATAATTTATAAGCACTATAAAAATGCAAATAACCACTCTTTATTGAAATTAATATCAACTCAAAGGCGAATGGGCAAAGCTGGAAAATAACTTTCATTATAATAAAATTACCTTCCTTTAAAAATATGCTACCTTTTGAAATTAAGAATTCCTTTCTCACTATCAGTATTCATGGCGAATTCTAGCAGACTTACTTCGCAATTTTGCATCCCAATGTAGGTCAGTTATTTCTAAGAAAAAATACAGGACTAATAAAGGCAATAAATATTTAGCTCCACGAATGATTAATATCTCTGTACTTAAAAAAATATTATTGGAAGTTTAATTTAAATTTTAGAAGTGACCCCACTTCACCCCAGCTTATTTCAGTACGATATTTTTAATCGTTTCTTTTGAAGAGTTGATTTTTTAAGCTTTATGAAATAATTCTAAAGCAAGTTAAAAGTTACGTTGACCTTTAAATTGCAGACAAAAATTTGTGCAAATTTCATCGCGTCACATTTATTCTTTCGAGTATTTTAACTGCTGCAAACTGATTTCTGCTTAATTCGATGTGATTTATATGTGTGTTTTTTAAACAAATCTTCAATTTTAAAGGTTGATGAAAATAAGATTAAAATTACTGTATGCATCTAATTTCTAAAAACTCTGTGTTTAACCCTGTTTGAAACGCCTGCGACTAAAATACACTACCTATTTCGCATTAAATTACCTAAATAAACCTTGACTTCAAATCTTGTTTCTTTAATAAAAATTGTAATATTTTAGGTGAGGAAATGCGCTTTCAAAAGGTGTTCGATTAGCTCACTGAGCCGGCACAAAGGGGGCGGGGTCTGTAGACTCTAGGGAAGAGAGGAGAGAAAACAGGCGCGAATATGTCTTTGCTTTATTCTGCTTTTCTATGGAATTGAATGCACAGTGCACACGGTGTATTATCTATGGATATGGATATGTTGGGCAGGTAGTTCTTACCCTAAGATTAGAGGAAGCGGGCGCATTTTATTGATTGAGTTAAAGATATTTCAGGAAGGGGAGAACTAATGTTGTGTATTTCAACGATATTACATTGTGTTTTATACATTGTGTTAATATTTTTGAGAAAATATTAGATACAATTACGTTCCAACCGAAGCGCGATCGTACAATATATATATAATTGCGTAACAACCAAAAATCAAACACAACCGCTACGAGAAACGATAAAATAAACAGTAATAATTAAAATCTGCTGAAATGAGAACAGTGTCTGGGTAAAGTAGACGGCCTTTTTTGGTCCAGGGGAAAGGCTTTCGACTAGCAATCCGGAGGTAATGGGTTCAAATCCCGGTGTGTGAAAGTAAATTTTATTTTATGAATTTAAGTTATTTCACGATTTATTATTATTAACATACTCTCAGTATCGCCCTGGTGTAAGACCACCATTCAGAATTGAAAAGTTGCGTGAAATGGATTTGACCGTGTTTGGTGACCAGATCTGAATAACCAGGTACTTCTCCACCTTCCTCTTCCCCATTTGTTTTCCCTCCCAACCACCTTCAGCCTTACAACATACCAAAATAGGGGATGCCATAGACATAGTGGCTCGAGACGGTTGGTAGCAGTTGGGACTCTTGTGCGGTAAAAAAGGTAAATATACTAAAAAACAGAAATAATAATTAGATGCTGTAATTCTTGGACTTATAAGATTTTATTGAAGTGAAACTTCTTTAGGCGCGTAATGAATTTTCTGGGACGGAGTAAAACCGAGTCAGGATCGACACGAAAATGCGGGTACCCCCACCACCGCTCACCGTTCACTGTCCCTCTCTCACCATATGCGCTTGTTGAGGTGGGGGAGCCGCTCACGAACGTTCTCTCCCGACACGGGACAACAATCGATGCAGTTTTTGCACGATTCATTAAGGATTTAAGTGCTCATGTATATATCTCGCACTTTAGTTACCATAACCCAATTATCACGACATTAGGAAATGATATTCATGAAATTGACAATGAAAATGGCACATGATTGGTAAATTGTCATTGTAATTTCTTTGTAATTTTTAATTGTAATATTGTTATTTATGTAATATTGTATACTTGTGAATAAATTGAAAATTTTTGGAACTATACATTAATCGAACGTCATTCATCTATAAGAAAATATTAGAAAAAGCAAATCCATGCTTCGTCGTTGAATTATTTAACCTCTAATTTTCAAACTAACCTAAGAGAGAAAATAGAGATGATGAAATGAAAATAGAGAGAGAGGAATACTAGAAGTTTCACTTCTGTCTTGCGTAGGCTTGACACACCCACTTTTTTTTACCTACTTATACCTAGTAACTACCCGCCTTTGATCTAGTTTTAACAGTCTTTTTTCTTATCGAACAATTGAAATAATTTACTAATTAATATGGCGCGTTAACATTTTATTTGCTGCCAGTTTAACGAATATTTCAAAGCTAGTTAACTCACATTGTAAATGTTAACAAATGTTCCTGCATTCCTCCACCAAATTACCCATTTACCTTTCCCTGTCTGACAGTACCTACATTCAGTGACATTGCAACAATTTATTTACACTTTACGGGTCGTTAAGAAAACCGGTGAAGTCACCATATCCCTTCGCCGCGTTTAATTTCAGTTCATTATGGAAGCAACTGCAATGATAACCAGCAGTATCTCTCGAAGCCATAATATCGACTCAAAAGACCAAGGGTAAGACTGAATGTGGTGATGATCTGGCTTGTAAGTCACACAGACCATCAGGGAATAATTAATTCCCTACGAAAAAATGGGTTGATTATTAAATTCACTCTGCAGGAAAAGTAAAAAATTATAATTCAGCCACCAAATACATTAAAACAGAAGACTCAACGAAAATATCACTCGCATTGAGTTAAGCTGCGATTCCTTAATCTTCAAATTTGGCAGCGGACGGCAATCGGCACAATAATACTTGCATTCGCACTATGAAATTATAATCTATCACAACCAGCTCTCAAAAGAGTAGAATTTAGAATAAAAAAGAGTTAACACATTGTAATTCTAAAGAACTGTCACTTTATTGTGACAAAAATATTTTAATCCTTTAGTTTTAAATCGACCAAACAGGAATAGTGGTGCCCTCTTTTGTCAAACGATATAATTCGGATGAATCCAGCTGATTAATGCAAAGATGACTGTAATTCATTATCACTTACCGGCAGATCAAAATCTATACAAAACTGACCAGAGATGTCTATTCTGTCCAGTATTTTAAATTTTAAATTTTAAAATTTTATTTCAAACTAATTTTAAGTCTACTGCTTCTCCAGAATCCATTTCCAACTCTTACTGTTAACAACAGCTACCTCCAAAGGTTGTGTCACATATTGATTACAGTCCACAATAAAACCACAAACTGACTCGCATACCATATTTTCTACTCCAGATCATAACATTTTAAACAAAAAAATACCAAAATTTTATTTCGTCAAAGCTCAACGTTTGAGAGTTTTAAACGTTTTGATATAAGGATGTTCAGCTTCGTAAAAACCTATAAGTTTCCGCTCACTGAAATATTAGCGTGTTCGCCATAATTTTATTTTCCTCAGAGCTTCCTGTGTGGTAGGTACTGTAAAAAAAATTGTTCAAAATTAATAAAAACTTGAAAAGTTTACAGAAAATTTTCAAATCATTACCTCTTCTCTATCCCCAATTATTAAAGTTGTTTAACTCACAAGTTGGTAAAAACCGCAAGGGTTTACTAACCAAGGGGTGCGAGGTTTACTCCCGCGGCGGGCCACGTGTCGAGGCGATACTACTGGTGAGGACGGGTGGGGGGGATTCCACGTGGCCAGGGGGCGGTGGGAAGGTGAGGGGGCGATCAATAGAGGGTGAGAAGCACCCCTGTTACATAACGGAGGAATCACACGACAGGGGTAGTTTAAGTTACAAGTTGCACGCACCGCCCTACTGAATGTGTATGGTAATTTGAGATTTGGAAGTTTTCAGTTTTTGAATATCGGGGTAAGTAGATTTTTCAAATAATAAAATCGGACGAACGATTGAACCTTTCTATCCAGGAACTGGAGTCGACAACTCTTCCCACCTTGAATTAATTTTTTTTGAAAACATAATTATTTATTTAAATATAATATAAAATATCTAGTTTTAAGGAAGACGTAATAAGACAAAGGGCTAATATATTACAATAAAAATACATCGACAATACTTGACTATGGTAGAGTACCCAATATCTGGCACCTAAAAGAAAAAGAAAAATTGATTTTTCAACTTAAGTGGTGATTAAAATTGATCAATTAAAAACTATAGATTTTTGAAGGCTAATGAAATAACAAAATAGAGTAAATGAATTAAATTTTATCGTAAGTAAAAAAAAATAAATTGTTTATTACACTAATAACCTCACGGAGAAAACTAACTGATACAGTATTACTAATTTATTAAAAATTATTCTTATTCCTGTTGAAAATGGGACTGCAGGGCTTTAACGAATTTCCCCCTGGGGTAAAAATAATCTCGTCGAATTTAATGTTTCAAAGACCCAATCCTGTCTGATTACGTCTAAAAGGGATCCAAATGATAATCTAGTCTCCTTCAACGGAAGCAATCTTCCGAACAGGCCTTCCATTGATATGCTTGGTATAACTGTAAGTGACCAGCTCAGGTACGGGGGCTCCATCGAAGCCAGAGTAAAGTTGGCCTCTCAGAAACTGGGCGTACTGTACAGGGCCCGCAGATACTTTAATAGTACACAACTGCTGACCCTGTACAAATCGCAAGTGCGCCCTACTGTCGAATTTGGCAGCTATCTCTGGTCCGGAGCCCCTAAATACCTGAAAAAAACCCTTGACTCTGTGCAAAAACGGGCGGTCCGTTTGATAGATTCCCCAATCTTAACAGACGGACTGCAATCTTTAGAGCACAGGCGTCAGGTAGGTATGCTGTCCTTGTTCTATCGGTATAACAATGGAAGATGCTCTGAGGAACTAGCGTCATTGATCCCTTCGGCACCGGTGCGTAGTCGGGATACACGCCAAACGCGTGCCCAACATTTGTACACAGTTGACACTTGTCACATGAGAACGGGTCGCTTCTACGATTCGTTCTTAAGTTCAACAGCTCGGCTGTGGAATGAACTGCCGGCCTCTGTGTTTCCTCCCTCCTACAACATGGGACTCTTCAAGACCCATGTTCACTCCTTCCTCTCCACAAAAAGACCCTCCACACAGCATCCCCAAAGATGACATAGGCCCTGAGGGAAATTATTTTCTTCAGGGCCTCCTGTGCGGAGTAAATATAAAAACGAATGATTTGACAGATTTCCTAACAAACTATTAGTATAACACGAATGTGTTATGAGCATGTCGGAATACGTGTTCATAAACATTCTAATATTTTCACATTTCGTTACTTTATTTATGGGTTATCGAATAAATCATCACAATGATAATTCATCACATCTTTAAAAATTATATAAAGTCATGGAAAGTGATGAAACAAAAACTTTATTAACTGGATTAAGTAGGTTAGGTTAGGTTAGGTTAAAATTATTTTTTTTCATCTTTCTAATGACTTTATATCAATTTTTAAAAGTGTGTTGAATTGTCACTGTGTTGAGTTATGATGGAACCATATTTATGATAAGCGCAGCTGCATGAATACATGTTCCGATGTATTTTGAATGTACTACTATTTTGTTAGGAAGTTGCCTGCCGTCACGTTTTTAACAGGATTTTAATAAATCAGCCATACTTATTTTTAACGTGTAGCAAAGCCAAATTCACCGGATTCGGAGAGTATTTGATAAAAAAAACACAAGCGCTGTTTGACAAAATTTGAAATAATTTAAGAAATTAACACAGTGACTGAAAGATATTGCGATATAGACGCTCATTAAGACATTTTTATTGATGTCTTTCCAGTTATTGGGTCTATCAAAATCTTCAAAGGAGGAGTCTGCCTCTATAGTCGAGCTGACGTCAACTGTGTACGACTATTGAGTCTGGAAAACTCCAGATTCGACGTAATGTGGGTGCGCGTCAATCTTGCCAGTACGGCAAACATTTGAGAGATACTATTGATGATCTCTTGCCCCGCTACCCTTCGGCCGAGTTTATTGTTCTGGGGGACTTCAATGTTCATAACGAACCATGGTTGAAGTTCTCTGGCCCAACGGACTCGGCTGGCCGACAGGCGGAATCCTTTGCCATTTGCTACGGATTAGAGCAACTGGTTCAGGAGCCTACAAGGGTTCCTGATGTCCAAACTCACCGTTCCAATCTGTTAGACCTATTCTTAACTACTGTGCCACACGGTTATAAGATTGACGTCACAGCGCCTCTGGGATCATCTGACCACTGCCTAGTGACGACATCAATCCCCGTTAGCCTCAGACCAACCAATGAGAGGCTGAGGAGAAAAGTGTGGCACTATAGGTCAGCAGATTGGTTCGGTATGCGGGCCTATTTCAACGCTTTTCCGTGGTCAGCTGTTTGTTTTCGGACTTCGGACCCTTCAAGATGTGCCCAGGAGATTGGTGAAGTCATCAAATCGGCGATGGATGGCTTCATACAATCGACTACTAAAGAAACTGGTGTGGGCTCAAAGCCGTGGTTCAGTCGACAATGTTCCGAAGCAGTTCGAAGAAAAAACGCGGTTTACCGAGCCTACAACACATCTCGAACGCCCGAAAGCAGATCAGCATACAAAAAATCGGCAAAGGAATGCAAGAGAATCATTAATAGGTCAAAATTCGAAGACGACCTGCAGATCAGCAAAAAGCTGGCTGCCTGCCCGCATGGCAGCAGAGCATTCTGGTCGCTTGCGGGCTCAATAGGTCGGAATTTTTGCAAACCCAGTTTGCCACCTCTTACCAGACCTGACGGCTCACTAGCAAACACCGCCACCGAAAAAGCTAACTTATTGGGGAAAATGTTTGCGGAAAACTCGACCCTCGATGACGGAGGTGCTGTTCCGCCGTCGGTTCCTCACTGCGGCTTCTATATGAAAAAGCTGAGGATCCGGCATCGGGATGTACTCCACGTTATACGGGGGCTCGATGTTAACAAAGCTAGTGGACCTGATGGAATACCTGCCCTGGTATTGCAGAGGTGTGCTGCGGAAATAGTTCCAGTTTTGACAAAGCTCTTCAAAATGTCCCTGAAGTGTGGCACTGTGCCCTCTGGTTGGAAAAAAGCGGTCATTCACCCTATTCCCAAGAAAGGTGACCGCTCCAACCCGGCCAACTACCGCCCCACAGCGATCACATCAGTTCTGTCCAAAGTGATGGAACGTGTGATCAACGAAAAACTGCTCACATACCTCGAGAAGAACAAAATTATCAACGACCGTCAATACGGATTCCGGCGGAACCGCTCGTGCGGTGATCTTCTCGCGTATGTGTCGCATGTTTGGGGGCGGTGCCTGGAACGTCACGGTGAGACCCAAACGGTCGCACTAGACATATCCAAGGCCTTTGACCGGGTCTGGCACCGAGGACTTGTCAACAAATTGCCTTCTTACGGACTTCCCGCATCCCTGTGTACGTGGATTGCTGATTTTTTAAGGGATAGGTCGATTCAGGCAGTTGCTGACGGTTTCACCTCTTCTTCACACTCTATAAATGCTGGCGTACCACAGGGATCGGTTATGTCTCCGACTTTGTTTTTGTTGCACATCAATGACCTTTTGACATGTGCACCGATTCATTGTTACGCGGATGACAGTACAGTTCATGATGGCTTTTTGTTTGACAAGCCCCCAAAGGGCACACAAACTCCAACGGCTCGGAGGGCTTTGAAGCAGAGAATGGACGGTTATCTCGAGAGTATTTCCTCCTGGGGTAAAAATAATCTCGTCGAATTTAATGTTTCAAAGACCCAATCCTGTCTGATTACGTCTAAAAGGGATCTAAATGATAATCTAGTCTCCTTCAACGGAAGCAATCTTCCGAACAGGCCTTCCATTGATATGCTTGGAGTAACTATAAGTGACCAGCTCAGGTATGGGGGCTCCATCGAAGCCAGAGTAAAGCTGGTCTCTCAGAAGCTGGGCGTACTGTACAGGGCCCGCAGATACTTTAATAATACACAACTGCTGACCCTGTACAAATCGCAAGTGCGCCCTACTGTCGAATTTGGCAGCCATCTCTGGTCCGGAGCCCCTAAATACCTGAAAAAAACCCTTGACTCTGTGCAAAAACGGGCGGTCCGTTTGATAGATTCCCCAATCTTAACAAACGGACTGCAATCTTTAGATCACAGGCGTCAGGTAGGTATGCTGTCCTTGTTCTATCGGTATTACAATGGAAGATGCTCTGAGAAACAAGCGTCATTGATCCCTTCGGCACCGGTGCGTAGTCGTGATACACGCCAAACGCGTGCCCAACATTTGTACACGGTTGACATTTGTCACATGAGAACGGGTCGCTTCTACGATTCGTTCTTAAGTTCAACAGCTCGGCTGTGGAACGAACTGCCGGCCTCTGTGTTTCCTCCCTCCTACAACATGGGACTCTTCAAGACCCATGTTCACTCCTTCCTCTCCACAAAAAGACCCTCCACACAGCATCCCCAAAGATGACATACGCCCTGAGGGAAATTATTTTCCTCAGGGCCTCCTGTGTGGAGTTAATATAAAAAAATATATATATATCACCTTATTTCTAAATAATAAGTCGGAATGGAATTTATGAAAGATTATTAGTATTGGCGTCGCAGAAACCACCCACCACAAGAGTTTACCGTGAAGATGTCTCTGTGGAAGGCGTGGGCGGGGATATCACCCCGTTATAATAGCGACGGCGGCCGTGGCGATGCCGATAGTGGTGTGAGAAAGACGTGGAATACATAATGAGATTAGCGCCATTGTTTACTTTACCTCAAAAACGTGATATTTTTCATAATTCATGAAAAGGAGGTTTAGTGGAAAGGGTGAACAGGTCAATAACCTCGCGATTAGTTATTAGAAAACCTTGAGAATAATATCTATCCCTACAAACTTATGTGTACATACTGGTATTAAAATTTAATATAAATATGCGGAGGCCATGGCTTTTAATCCCGGCGTGTACCGGCGTTGCTCGGGGACGGAATGGTTTGAGGTTAAGTTTCGAGGTTGTGAATTCAAGTGTGTACCAAACAACTGGGTGAATTTCAAAGGTGGAAATAAAATTATCGGATTGTAGCAAATATTTGTTTCACTTGATTGTGCCATGTCTTCTTCGGGCGTTCTCGACTTCTTCAACTATTCGCTTCCAAATCATATGTTCTCCTTTCACCCATTTCTTCGTTAATAACTTGCGTCTCACTTTACCACAAATAATTATTTGATTCATACCTTCCTCGGGTATCCTCGATTTTTTATACCATTCCCTTCATGTAATAATCATCAATGATCCCCATTGTTAGTGTTAAAAAACCACATTATGTCGTTTTTAATTCGACTCCATTTCTCAATCTAGTGCAGAGTTAATGCGTTAAGTCTTTCTCGAGCGTCATCGATTTTTTTAAGAGTTATCGACATATTCAAAACACTCCTAGCACTAATAAGAAGAATCATTGAAATTTTCAGTGAAATCGGATGACTGGTATAGTAACGCGTACGGGACAAACAAATAAACATTCATTTTTATAAACTTGATTTGAGGCACGTTCCACGGTGGTACGTAGTGGTAGTGAAGGACCACAATTCAGAATCAAAACATTGTATGAATTGACTTAAGCCGTATTTGGTGGCCAGATCTGAATAGTCAGGTACTTCTTCAACTTCGATCCCTTCAACCCATCTCAACAACATACCCCAGTTGGCGATGTCATAGTCTCATTGGCTCCAGACGGTTGGGAGCAGTTGGGATAATTTGTGTACGGTATTCACATTAAAAAAAAATAAAAAACAACAAAATTGAGAGAATCTTCCACTCTGGAACGTGCCGCAAATAAACTGTACCTCTATTATTTTTGGTGAATTAATTTTAAAACAACACAAATTAATAAAATAACATTTTCTTCTAATAATTGTAAATTCCCTTTGTGCCATCACTGTAATACTTTGAACCCGTGACCTCCGAATTGCTAGAGGACAGTCAGAAAGAATTAAACGTTGCATGAAATGGCTTTATCTACGCTCAGTAACCATCTGAATAGCCGGGTGCTTCCCTATCTCTTTTCACTCTTCTACCAAACAGATAGAACCCAGTTCGCAGCACAATTATATTTATGTATTTTAATAAAATTAAAATAAACATCTTATTTCAGATGTATTGATTTATACTCAATCTCTTGATTGAAGGTTTCAGGTATCCTGACCTGACCAAGAAAGAGTAAGCTAAGTAAAATATTCACAGAGCTTTTCATCATTATTCATTATTTGTCCTTGGCTGCAACCCTCTATCTCTCCATGGCCTACTTCTATTAATTTAGTCAGACAAGGATTAAAAGGTTACGATAATTAAGACATCATTATCGAACGTCAATCTATTAAAATTGGTAGATTGAATTCCCAAAATCAGGCAAATTAATTTTCGTAATTCTAAATTTTAAAAATATTTTAATGATTCTGGAAGCTTTTACAAATCAAACTATTAAGAAGAACTGTTGTGCAGCCTTTTTCATACAAAACTCAAATTAGAATTTGAGGCCAAAAAACTTAACCGAACAGAATTCTGTTAAAAAAAAGTGATATGAAATTGCAACGGCTAAATTTATTATAAATTTACTTTGGGTTATTATTATGCCGTGTGGTATTATAATGTGCTACTTTATTTACAATATTTCCTTTTATATTTCATTATAGTGACATAGTTGATTGGGCAAAATTACTATTTACTAATTTAAAATTGGTAAGGTTGCCTCTAAAATCATGAAAAAATTATTTATATTTAATCATTTATTTTTCAAAACACATATAAATAATAAAGCACACACCAATACTAGATATTTGTTTCACCTTAAGATTAAAAAAATAATTTTTCAATTTGGTCTAGTTTCTTGGCCTCAATTCCAAATTTAAATTTTATGTGAAAAGAACGGCGCGGCCTCTTAAACCAAAACCTCCTAGAACACAAGGCCGGGAGACACTGAATCAAATCAGCCTCCTAACTTATATGAGATCCTCCAATTTAAAAAAAAAAACATTAACTCAAACTTTTTTAAAAACAGATGTTTTAAAAAATAAAAATTAATTGAAAAAAAAAATTAAATGAAATTTTTTGTAAAATCCCATAAAAGTTTGAATGTGATCTCCTGTGATCCTCCTTGTGATCTATGAGGTTTTGCTTAAACTAACTAGCTGGCTATGAATTCGTGGCTTGATGATGTATAGAAGCTTTTGACCGGTCGGTGGCCGAGTTGACATCGCGCTTGGGTCCCACTCGGGCGTAGTGTGTTCAATTCCTCGGCTGGCAAAGTCCTCCATCACAACACAAGCAACATTTTCAGCTTACTGTGGTGGTAGTAGGAGATTTTCAAATATTGTCAGGTTATTCATAACCCTGGAATGTTTGTCATATATATATGACAAACATTCATATATATATATATATATATATACATATATAAATATCTTGTAGATAATTATTATTTTAGATAAAACTTTAGGACTTGAAAAATTCAAAGTTTTCTGCTTTTAGGTTTTAATATTACTTAACTACTTACGTCAACATTTCGAATTTTTCAAATATCTTTCAACCCCACTTTAATTTCGGTCCATTTTTCTCTCAGAACATTGAACTTTCTATAACTAAAGTTTCCAAACGCGTAGCATATTGAATGCCGAGCAGCGCCACGAGTAAAGAAATGTGTAATAATTATAAAAGATTTATTACTGAAAATTCATTTTACATTTGGCGAAAAACATTTTCTCGCAATTACAAAATTTGCCATTTCATAAATTCAAATTTTTAGTAAATAATATAAAATATTTAAGTAGTTCATGGAAAATTCATTAATTTTAATTTTAATAATATTTCTTAGAATTTCGATCAACGTAAGGCATCCTTTGTTGTTCTTTATAAATTAAAAAATAATAATTCTTAGGAAATAATATAAAAATGGCTGATGAAATAAAAACAAAAATCCATTTATTATTTCACGAAAAAATGTCGACTTAGGACGGGTTGTTTCGGAGAATTTGATCAATTCATCAAATTTCAACGTTCGTGTTCGGTTTCTGTGGAAGTCCTATTCAAGTTCTGTTATTACATCATTATGGGCTAGTTGCTTGACAGAACTGAAATAAAAACAGTTCTTGAAAAAATCTTTTACAGAACTTGACTAGGGAATTGATAGAGTCATTCACATCATATGCCACAAAACACAGTGTGTATTTTCAAATTTGATGTTACACTCAAAATTTAATAAAATTGATGCACCTATCTATAGATACATCCCTCAATTAACTTCGTAAATTTGTAACACTTCATACATGGATAATATGGTTTAAAATCGAATGCCAAAACCTATTGTCAGATTCCATATAGATTCCATGTAATGTATGGTAATAAGGATGAGTATTTAAGCGATAGATGGCGCTAGTCATAAAGCTTACTCCAGAGTCCGTCAGATGTCACTAGAGTGTAACAAGTACTTGTGAGATGATATTGACAGGGATCAAGCTTCTCGAACCAGAGAATTACCAATCCTCGGGTAATGAACAGTGTAGCTAAATCCAGTCCTATTAATTGTAACGTAAATAAATACAATTATAATAAAGAACCTTTTACTTTTTACAAAGAATTCACAACACCGAAATCTGCATAGTAACGGAGATATAACAATATATAAAGAAAAAGTAGCTCACACACAAACAAAACAGGATTTAGTCAAAGTGAAGGTACGTCCATTCCAAAAAATACTAATAAATACGGGCAACGAACATTCACTTATCTTGAACCTTCTATATTTGATAAGATGCCAATGCCAAAATCAACCTGCACAATTGAACTAAAAAAATGTTATTGGATCAAGATTTTCTACATTGGTATTGTTCATGAATACATTAGTATTGATGTATGCATGTGATTGTAATAATATGCCTATGAGAGAAAATATCAATGAGTATTTTGTCTATCTGTGTGTATTAATGTCTTTGAGTTGTCACTTGGAATATCATTATTCTATATTCTCGTTGTATATGTGATTAATAATGTGAATATATCATGCTGACAAACTGCTTTGGCAGTTTAGCGGGTGCATATAATGAAGAATAAATAATAAAATAAAATAAAAATAAACTTCATACAGTGAATTCTACCTATTTAACACAGCACCTCAAATTTTCAAACATATAATCGATAAATTACATTCACACAGTACATAGACTAGATCTACACAGACTAGATCTATCCCATCCTATATTCACTAAGCCTTTTGTTCGTTGAGTAATTATATATATTTACTATATATTATAAAATATTATAACTGTCGGTTTTCCAAAATATCATAAAATTTCAAAAATATATACTTCGCAAAACTCTTTACTTTCACCAGTGATGACTTGTGTGAAAATTCAGTTTGTAACTGCCGTAACACAAGTTAAGTATTTTTAAGGTAATCAAATAAAACTGCCTTACTTTTACGACAGCATTAAAAAACATGGGAATCGTTGAATAATTCACCGACTCAGGCGTCGTTCGCTAGGAAACTCTATCCATTTACCCTATTTACGTAAAACCCTCCCTAAACGTTCCCTCATCAGTTACTCTAATCACGAGGAGACATCGCGCAGAAACTGATGTCAGTAGTGAAATTCTCAAGGCTGAATGGAGTACAGGCGTGGTTGCGGATTTTTAAGTTATAGTAATCAAGTCAGTGCCATCGAGCAACGACAGTCTTCAAATGGTGGCGATAGTTGTTGTTTAATGTTGATACACGTGGTTTCTGTTGATGTGTGTGTTGTTTGTCAGCACATTTTTCATACATAACCCAAATATTGATTTGAGGCCAAAAATAAATAATTATTTTTCCATCAAAAGATGCGTGTTACTTTCCTATTTGTGTTTTACAATTATATTATAAATATAGGTAATTAAAGTTATTTTTTCATGATATTAGGGCAACTTTGGTAATTATTTGTAAATTAATGATAATAATTTTAAACATATATTTTCTCAATTTACTATATATGAAGAAATATAAAAATAGTAAAGAAATGTGAAAAAAACATGTTGATCAGCGTAAATTTGAATTACAAACAAACGATTTACGCTGTAACACAAATTTTTCGTACGTAAATTAAAAATTATTTCCAAAAAACGCTTTTTTATGATGTTTTATTTTTAGATTTATTTTTAATCATATTAACACGGTTAAGTAAGATTTTTTATAATTAGTATAAATTCACAAAAAAATCCAAAGTTGCCTCTAAAATCAAGCAACATTGAATTTATATCAAAATTTAAAACAAGAAAAAATAAAATAGCACATATCTATCCGTACTTGATATTTGCTCTATCATTTGTTTAAAGAAATAATTTTGGTTCTGAATTTTGTCCTCAAATCCAAATTTAATTTTTACAAGAAAAAGCCCGCCCAGCCGTTTTCCTCAAATAAACAGAGGGCTTAGACTATTTTAAACAGTGGATTTTACTTAGCGACAGCACTGACTTCGTAACTTGATCGTCGTGCGCCCAAGTCTGTACTCTATTTAGCCCTGTTAAGTTATAAAGGCCTTAAAGCTTCCGAAGAGGTGCCAAAAGAGGGAGGAATTAGGGTCGACGCACAACAAACAGGAACTTTAATTGACTAATTAAAGGAAAAGTGACAAAGGCCTTCAACTCCTGTGAGAATGACGACTTAATAATGTTATAAGTTTTAAAGGATAATACTGTTGAAATTGTGAATAGAAACCTAAGGATACCTAAATGTGTGAAGAAACCATTTATTACCGTATTACGAATGAGAATTAAGAAAGTTTAGTAATTCACTACCCACGTATAAATATATTTAGGCAAATATGGAAAGGATGTTTACAGTAGTCTCAGGAGAGGATGTACGTCCTCGTTCTAGTCTAGTATCTTCTGTATTTTTCAAGTCGTTTATTGAGAAAGAGGCAGCCCACCAGTGACGTATGTACGACCTCCCTCCGGTTTAGGGTTTGAACACTAAGATTGAATATTAATTTTTTTTTTTTTTCGGAATAACTTTATTGAGTAAAACCTCAAATTGTAATATTTAAATATTGAAGACAATATTAGTGATTTTTAAACGAAAATCTGAAACAGAAAAATCAGAAAAGGAAACGGTCACATCTGGGACTCGAACCCAGGACCCTTGTCTTTCCGGGACAATGCTCTACCAACTGCGCTAATGGGACCCTATCCTACTCGGTCACTTTTAACTGTATCATACTTCGAATAAGAACTACCAACATTGTCTTCATTTTTTCACCGCACATTTTTATTGGCAACTATCTTTATGTATGATCGCAAGATTCAACCCGAACTAAATGCAATCCAGACAGCGTCTTTTTAGATAAACCTATCTTATTTTTATTTTATTTTTAATGTGCGACATCTGTTGACTTTTCTTCAAGTCTAGAATGAATATTATTATTTTTTTTTTTTTTTTCGGAATAACTTTATTGAGTAAAACCTCAAATTGTAATATTTAAATATTGAAGACAATATTAGTGATTTTTAAACGAAAATCTGAAACAGAAAAATCAGAAAAGGAAACGGTCACATCTGGGACTCGAACCCAGGACCCTTGTCTTTCCGGGACAATGCTCTACCAACTGCGCTAATGGGACCCTATCCTACTCGGTCACTTTTAACTGTATCATACTTCGAATAAGAACTACCAACATTGTCTTCATTTTTTCACCGCACATTTTTATTGGCAACTATCTTTATGTATGATCGCAAGATTCAACCCGAACTAAATGCAATCCAGACAGCGTCTTTTTAGATAAACCTATCTTATTTTTATTTTATTTTTAATGTGCGACATCTGTTGACTTTTCTTCAAGTCTAGAATGAATATTATTTTTTTTTTTTTTTTCGGAATAACTTTATTGAGTAAAACCTCAAATTGTAATATTTAAATATTGAAGACAATATTAGTGATTTTTAAACGAAAATCTGAAACAGAAAAATCAGAAAAGGACAAAATCAACAGATGTCGCACATTAAAAATAAAAAAATAAGATAGGTTTATCTAAAAAGACGCTGTCTGGATTGCATTTAGTTCGGGTTGAATCTTGCGATCATACATAAAGATAGTTGCCAATAAAAATGTGCGGTGAAAAAATGAAGACAATGTTGGTAGTTCTTATTCGAAGTATGATACAGTTAAAAGTGACCGAGTAGGATAGGGTCCCATTAGCGCAGTTGGTAGAGCATTGTCCCGGAAAGACAAGGGTCCTGGGTTCGAGTCCCAGATGTGACCGTTTCCTTTTCTGATTTTTCTGTTTCAGATTTTCGTTTAAAAATCACTAATATTGTCTTCAATATTTAAATATTACAATTTGAGGTTTTACTCAATAAAGTTATTCCGAAAAAAAAAAAATTAATATTCATTCTAGACTTGAAGAAAAGTCAACAGATGTCGCACATTAAAAATAAAAAAAAAATAAGATAGGTTTATCTAAAAAGACGATGTCTGGATTGCATTTAGTTCGGGTTGAATCTTGCGATCATACATAAAGATAGTTGCCAATAAAAATGTGCGGTGAAAAAATGAAGACAATGTTGGTAGTTCTTATTCGAAGAATGATACAGTTAAAAGTGACCGAGTAGGATAGGGTCCCATTAGCGCAGTTGGTAGAGCATTGTCCCGGAAAGACAAGGGTCCTGGGTTCGAGTACCAGATGTGACCGTTTCCTTTTCTGATTTTTCTGTTTCAGATTTTCGTTTAAAAATCACTAATATTGTCTTCAATATTTTACTAAGATTGAACTTTATTTTCATATTTTTATTTTAAAAGTTTTAAAAAAATTACAATTTTGGTGACTTTCTCAACTACCATATTAGGCTCATGCCCGTATTATCGTAGTCTTACCTACATGATTTATGTAAGAATAAAATTTATAAAGCATAACGGAAAAATGCATATTATTATAGAAACCATATTAGAAATAGGAATAAAGATAAAACTAAATAAATGATAGAGTATAAATCTTTTTTTTAAAGCAATGTTAAGAATTGATATACTCTTTAAGGCGATGCACTACGTCCTGTTATATTTTTAATTGATCCGCTATCAATAACAACCCTTACGCAGACGGCGATAAGGTTTAAATTCCCGCTTAACACAATCAGCCTGTTTTAATTTATGCAAGAAAAAACATGGCCAAAAAGTGCCTTTTATTTCATTTTGTGGATGTTCAGGCATAAATATTTTTTTTTTCGATCATTTTATAAATAACTTAATTTTCCACATTATACAATAAAATCATAACCGAAAACGGGTTTGTAAGTAGGAGATTTTGAACTTTAAAGCAGTTTTCATAGGCCTTATAAATTATTTTTTTCTGGGCTTATAAAAAGACTTATCTAAAAAATATTCGATTATTTCAAAGACCAAGATGTATTCTACTCGCAGTATTTAATTAAAGCATCTGAAACATTTTTAGGCGACCAAATTTTCAAACCAAAAACACATGAATTTTCATTACTACGTATGGCATCGCCTTAAAGAAGGGTCGCCCCCTTTCAAATAGTCAATGTTGAACATGGATAGTCAAAAGGAACATGGAATTAATTGACTTCATATCGATGTTTAAAGTGGAGGTTAGTTCGAAGTGGATGGAAGAAGATGTCGGGACGCCTAGGAAGCCATGGCACGATAAGTGAATTAAATGAAAAAAAAATTCTTGGTACAACAGAAGAGAAATTATTTATATTTTGGTTCTAAAAATAAGTCAACTCAGGCTTAAGATTAAAGTGGTATATATTTGGGGTATTATGCCGTGTTGCGCTACCTTCTTTAGCCAACGTTTCAGATAGCATTAGAGTGTCCATTATCAGAGTGGAATGCTGTCCGAAAGACACTAAGATGTTGCCGAAACGTTGGCTAAAGTTGGACGTTTTGCAAGTAAACCATTACAATTTTAAATAATATTATTACATAACATTATTCTGAAAAATACTAACTTCGGTTGTTTGCCTGTAACTCCGGTTCAATGAATTTTAAAACTAGGATTTGATTTGAATAAGTGTCATTTTCAAAATTGAAACTGTTTTTTTGAACAAACTCAAGCAAGCTATTAGTTCAAAAACTGCGCGAATTCAGACTATCAGTGATTTTTTACGTTTCTGCGCTACACGGAGACAAATAAACCTGTTAAAAAAGGGACAGTATGCCAACTTCCTGATTGTCATTGAGAATACATTTCATGACGGAATACGATTATATCTCGTATATCCATATACATAGTTAATATAAATATCAATATGTGTATGAACGTGTTCCGCCGTCGTCATAAAACATTTGCTTTTGGCTGTTACTTTGTTAGGAACTCTTACAATTCTTTCGTTATTGGCCTGCAGTCCCATTTTTAGTAGGAAAAATAATAATTTGACCAGATTTTTAATAAATTAACAGTATTTCGTATCAGTAAATTTTATCCGTAAGCTGAACAAAGCAAAAAAGTAACACGGGAGTAAATAATAGTCAATATAACATATTTATTGACTCTGTTCGCTTTCAACCCCCAGTAGAGTTTAGAAATTTCAATCGAAGATAACAGGATGGAATCGCAAGAGATGATTTATTCATTTATATATTGCATTATTCAGTTTACCCTGAGTCCACGTTATCTTCTCTCGTAGATACGTTTCTTGTAGAATACACCCTGGACCTTACCGAATGCAACGTTGCACGTTGAAAATCTCCAGAGAAGTATGAATATTGCACACGGAACAGAGTTAAAGACGTTGATCTGAATGCACAGGAGACGACATTGCATTGTGAATTCTCCTGAAAGAAAGCTACTGAACTGCACAATGCACATGTCTGTATATTTTTCACAAAGAAACAAACGCGAGCTTGTGTTAATACAATGAATACACGGCAGGGGTGTCATCCAATCTCCGAAACAACAGGTTTTCAACATCATGTATGAAAATCATTTTTCAAACCATGCAACTAATGATTTATTTATAAATCTACTAGCTGACATGTACCCGGCGTTACTCGGAGACATCTCGGTGACTTAAAAATGGTTTGGGAAAAGTTGTAAGGTTGTGAATTCTAGAGTACCCACCTGACAACTGGGTGCATTTTTAAGATGGATAAAACATAACCAGTCACTCTCAAATCGCCTGCGTGTTTCAGCTTCCCATAGACATGTCAGTTTTCAAGAAATTTACCGTTTTTCCAGGGATTAAGAGCTGCCAGATTACATCAACAACGAATGGTCTACAGTTGATAATTCTTTCAATAAAAGGTGACCCCAAAATGTTCCTTTGAGTATTCAGTTTTCGCTGATAGTAATAATAAATAATGATGGCATCATCATCACTTGATTCTGCAGACATTTTCAACGCAATACGATGGTGACAGATGACAGCTAAAGTGTTCTTCATTTTATGGTTAAGCATGCTTAGATAATTTGTTGAAATCGTAAACTTGATTTGCGTCGTGAGAGAAGCTTGACAACCAGTTTGCAACCGGCAGTTGCCAACCAGTTTCAGTTGCTCCGTGTGCGGATGGACTAACACTTTCTTTTCAAATAAAGAATTTGTGCAAAGAAAAAATGATTATCCCAATAACAATATTTTTTTTAAATTTCTTCAAGCAGGCAGATACAATAATATAGAAAAATAGGAGAGTTCAAATAAACACACTTTTGAAAAAAATCAGTCGGTGCAAATCAAAGTTTTTTTTTACCATATTTTAAAATGTGTTTACAAGTGTAAAAAAAGAGTATTGAAACTCACTACCCAGGAACTGGAGTCAACAACTATACCAACCTCGTCAAGTACCAATCGGGAAAGACCGAAATTTGTTTCGTATATTAACTCCTGTAATGTCCGCGTATGTGCACGTGATTGCCAGAAATTTGTAGAATGCATTATCATCAACAACGAGTCTATCTGTCGAGGTTCAGCTCAATCGTATATTGGGAAGTGGGTTAATTTCCGCTTCCAAGATTTGAATTCATTCATTACGTACAACATAAATGAAATTCAAATGGATGTATTTAAAAAGAATCTTTACTGACCCATCACTTATCTTATTATGTTATGTACCAAAAGCTTATTATACTCATTCGTCCAAATTCATGTAACAACGTATACATATAAAATCCTTCAAGGAGTGAATAAATAAACGACATCTTGAAACGGAAAAGAAACATACAAACAAATTTACGGAAAGACGAAACATAAAAAGGTCGAGTAAACAAGACTTTACTACGTATATTACATCGGGTTAAGGCGATGCCATACGTAGTACTGCAAAATCATGTGTTTTTGGTTTGAAAATTTGGTCGCCTAGAAATAATCGAGTATTTTTTAGATAAGTCTTTTTATAAGCCCAGAAAAAAAATAATCTATAAGGCCTATGAAAACTGATTTAAAGTTCAAAATCTCCTACTTACGAACCCATTTTCGGTTATGATTTTATTGTATAATGTGGCAAATTAAGTTATTTATAAAATGATCGAAAAAAAAAAAATATTTATGCCTGAACATCCACAAAATAAAATAAAAGGCACTTTTTGACCATGTTTTTTTCTTGCATAAATCTTCTTCTTTCGTATGGTGGGGGGTCAGAGGGGGACATCTAGATCTGCGAGCCATTTTAGGGCCTCAGGCGTCGCCATGTGAACCTCATCAATCCCGCCGGGGAATGAATGGAGCGGGCATTCGTTGACCACATGTTCGGTAGTCTGCACCGCACCACATTCACACATCACCGACTCTTTAAGGCCCCATCTGTGCATCATGTGGGCACAGCGGCTATGGGAGCACCTTAACCTATTGATGGCGGACCAGGTTTTGCGAGGCAGTGAGAACCCAGGCTGTCTCTCGGTGGGGTCCTGTATGAGATGGGAATTTCCCACGTTGGCCGTTTGCCACTCAAGTTTCCACCTATCTTCTGGGGTGAGAGGTAGTCGGAGGAGCCTCTCTCCTTCCGCCCAGAAGGGCTTTCGGGACAAGCGGCATGCCGGGTGGGAGACGACATCTTCGTGTAGAGGTATTGCGCTTTTTTGCAGCGCCTTCTTGTATTCCCTCATTGGAGGGGACCCACCCTTTCCCGACGGCTGTGTGAGGAAACTGATTGATTAACTTCCTTAGCCGCACACGTCAGGACTCTAATTTTTTTTTTGTAAAAAGAAGCTACATTTATTTTAAAACGATTCTAGACCCTCCAATGTCCCTGCATGCATGATTGTTAGTACGAAATAATGTATGCATACTTACATTAATAGTTACACAAAATGAGAACACATATGAAATGTGTTCGCCTGGTGGTTTGGCATCTAAAATTAAATAATAAATAAGGAGCACTAATTTTATAAGTGGAAGTATGATTGAAACATAAAAATATACAAGCCGCGTATCGAGGGCAGTTTACCCCACTATCACGGGGCGGTCCCGGCAAGAATGAGCGTGGCAAGCGGCCTGGCCACAACGATCCCAAGCACCCGCGTCCCTTAGCCTGTTTTCCGAGAGTACCCTCGAAGAAATGTAAATGGGGGGAGGGGGGGAGATACTCCCAAAGACCCTAGGGAATGAAGTGAGCCTCAGGTCACCGGAGGCAGGACGGAAGGGGACCGGGCTCGCGCAAACATTCCCCAGGCCCGCTCATGATGCCGGGGGAGGCACCCGTGGTTCGTGGGACAGCCGCCCCGGATTAATGTCACCTTACTGGATGCAGGAACAGGGTCTATCCGCCCCCGTGGTGGGGAAATGAACAATACAGTACGATAGAGTTCAGTTCGACAACCTATTCAGAAACCAATTTGTTAGTAACAAATAAAAAGGCAAATAACAAACGTAGAAAATAAGTTGTGATCAACAACAAATTGACCGTTCATAATAGAAAAAAAAGAAGGGAAAAAAAGATTAACATAGTATTAAAGAGCTAAAACACAAAAAGAAACAGTATTATCATTATCAACGCGTTCCTAATAAATAAGGCCCAAATTCAAAAGTAAAAGGAAGAATGTGAATAAAAAAAACCGTGTAAAGAATTGGCAAAAACGGTGTAAAAAGCCAGTATACACAATAAATGAATAAGAAATAATAAACCAAACAAATAAAATAATAAATGCATTGCGATCATGCCATAAGACAAAGAAAGTAAAACCAATGAGTATATAAAAATAAAAATAAAACATAAAGCAATCGCGCATAAACAATATTAAATTTGTTATAAGAGGAGTAACCATGGAGTGACAGGAACAATACGCTTGGCGCCTGAAACAAAGATGATTTTAATCTAAATCAGCAACTCTAAGCACAGGCCATCTCTCTACTCAGGACTTTACAAACTTTTTGAAGCATTCAAAATTTTCTCTGTTCAACACGAGATCGGCATTCCATGCCGGTCTTGTAATCCCTCTCAAGCCATCCAACATTTCCTCTCAGGCATCCTTCATCAACTCGCAGTGCCACAGAATGTGCTCGGCTGTCTGGTTAGTGTCACCACATGAACAGTTCGGATGAGGAGACAAGGCGAGACTATGTAGCCGCCCCCTGAGCTCCCCATGACCGGACACCAATTGCGTCATATAGTGATCCAGTTTTATGTGCGCCCCTTCCATTCTGCTTTTAACTGAAGCGAAGAAAGAGAAAGTCAATCTACCCTTCGTCGACCTATCCCATCGCTCTTGCCATACACTCAGCGTTCTATCTCGCATGGCTTTCAATAAGCCAGGAAGGGACACCGCTCCACCGGGTGTCAGTTCGACTCCCAGGTGGACAGCGGCCTTACCTCTTGTCAATGCCCTTTTTGTCAAAACTTCCCTTATTTCCAAGTCAATTGGCAGTGTACCAGCCAGAACCGGTAATGCATCACTAGCCACAGTCCTATATGCGCCCGAAAGAGCCAACAGGGGAGTCCGTTGGCCCCGCTTGAGGGCCAAGTGGATCAATGCATTATCCAGCCGGTGCTCCCACACAGAAGCTGCATACGAGACATGCGTCACGTAAACACCCCTATATATGAGGCGAAGTGCCGGAGTCCGCAATCCCCACTCAGCCGTTGAGAGCCTTCTCAATTTCAAGAATAGGGCCTGGGCCCTGCTAGAAACGCTCTTGACGTGCGCTAGAAACGAAGAAGATCTATCTAAAGTGACGCCTAAATACCTGGTGCTTTTAACGAAACGAATAGTGGAGCCTCCCATTCTGATGGTAGGGTTTCTGGCACGACTGAGCATACCCTTCATCAAGAGTCCCACGGTCTTATGGGGAGCGAAGTTCAGCCTGTTTCTCTTACCCCATTCAAGAATTTAACGCAGACCCTCTTCTGCTTTACTCTCCACTTCCTTTCTGCTGTCCCCTGAGACCAAAAGAAACTTATCATCTCCGTAGTCGACCGATATGCATCCTTGAGGCAAGGGTAACCTAGAGGAGTCGTCAAAAAGGATGTTCCACAGGTCAGGCCCGAGGACTGACCCTTGTGGACAGCCCATGTTAACGTCGCGTATGATGAAAAAATCACCATACATCACAATAACCTTTCTGTTACGTAAATAATCACTAATAATATTGAACAGTAAAGGCGGGCAATTACAACTTTTCAACTTAGTTAAAATCATCGACCACCACGCATGATCGAAGGCACCCGAGATGTCCAAAAATATTCCAATTACATACTTCTTGGTACAAACCCTCACCCATTCAAGCGCATACTTAATCGCGTGCTCAGTGGACTTACCGGGGAGGAACCCAAATTGGCGGTCGCTGGGTGGAGACAGGGTGAGACGGAGCCTATGTTTGATGATTTTTTCCAGTATTTTACCTAAGATTGGAAGTAAAGTGATGGGT
Organism: Hesperophylax consimilis; assembly: GCF_061612785.1. Taxonomy (NCBI): domain Eukaryota; kingdom Metazoa; phylum Arthropoda; class Insecta; order Trichoptera; family Limnephilidae; genus Hesperophylax; species Hesperophylax consimilis. The sequence goes on from NC_142842.1 coordinate 37,053,714, forward strand.
CTGTAGGCTCCGATATCTGTTCTCGGCTTGTTGTTCCCCTTTGGTATAATCCGGAGCACGCCTTTCTTCCATTCTGTAGGGAATACTCCTCTACGCAAGCACGTTTCCAACACTTGATAAAGCTCCTCTTTAGCGTGGATCCAAACATTCTTCGCTATTATGCCGTTCAATCTGTCAAATCCCGGTGCCTTCTTCGGACCCAAACCCTTAATTATGATTTCAACCTCTGCTCGACTTAATGGTGATACGCCGTCCCCCTGGGCGAGGTCTCTAGGTGGAAGCCGTGACAGGTTTCTTACCTGTTGATGGTGAACACTTTCCCCATTAACTGAGTCTAGAGGAACTAACTTGCCCAGAAGTGTCTCAAGAGTGGAGACTATGTCAATACTCTCTGCGTTCCCTTCGTTATTACCGAGCACAACGCTCGATAAGTATCGTTCTGATCCTTTTCCCGAGTTTTCAAGAGCGCTGTGGATTTCCCACGGGTTGGCGTTACCCACTTCATCTACCCAACTATGCCATGCAGCTCGTTTTGCTGAGAGGACAGCCGAACGATAGGCGCCACGGGAAGCCCTAAAACGGGCCTGAAGTGCAGCCGCTTCTTCAGGCGAGCATATACTCCGCCTAACCACAACCAGGCCCCTATAGGCTCTTTTGTAGGCCCCTTTCAGCAAAGTCAGCTCTTGTGTCCACCACGGCGTCCTAATTAACTTCTTTGGGTTTGATCTGCCCAAAGAAGTTTCAGCGGCTTGTATTCCCTCAGTGTTGCAATTTCTCGCCTGATGTTTGGCGGGGTTATGTTTGCAAGTACGAGGAGCCAAGGGAGAGGAGTAGATTTTAAAGTCCCGCTGATGGTTCGCATTGTGGCATTAAGCTGAACGTCTACCATGGAAGTGTGGGCGCTTCTAGCCCATACTGGAGCACAGTATTCAGCCGTTGAGAAAAGCAGGGCAATGAATGCTGTTCTGAGCGTGTTGGCGTCGCATCCCCAGCTAGTTCCAGCAAGCTTATTAACTAAGTTAAGCATTGTCCTGGTTTTTTTACCCACTGTTTCCATGTGTTGCCGGTAGTTCAAGCTCCTGTCCAAAGTAACTCCGAGATAGCGGGGGTGGGGGTCATGGTAAATATTTTTTCCATCAAACTGAACACAGAGTTTGGCATCCGCTTGTGAATTGCTAAGATGAAAAGCTGTCGCAACTGTTTTCGACCCATTTGGCTTTAGTCGCCAATTGAGGAAATAAATCAAAACAGGCGGATGGTGTTAAGCGGGAATTTAAACCTTATCGCCATCTACGTAAGGGTTGTTATTGATAGCGGCTCAATTTAAAATACTGCACAACGTAGTGCATCGCCTTAATATAATTATTTTGTGAAATGAAACAAATGACTCAAATAAAATTTACTTGCGCGTGCCTGGTTTTGAACCCGCGACCTCCAGCCTGCTAATTGAGAGCTTTAACACTCAACCACAGAGGCCGTTAAAATCTTGCTGATAAATTGAATTCTTAGTTATTTTACAACATATTTTATAACATTTAAACTAACCCAAAAAAAACTTTTTTGTTTTTAATATTGTTTGACGTGAAATTGATAAAACAACAAAATTCGGATTTTATTTTAAGCTCTGAAAACAGAATACCAAGAATCATTTTTTCCCTTTACTTACCTATTATAAATAATGAATGAGAATTCAACGTTTCTTTTTCCAGATAACGTCTATTCCGTTATGACATTACTCTGAAAGCAATCATTTGCTTATTAATATCAATTCAAAGCGTATTTTCCAAGTAAAGCTAATATTGTATTATCCAGTGGTACGGAATACACAAGGTCGACCTCGGCAGAAATATTAAGACTTGTACCAACAATATTCTAGGTGAAAAAGATATTGTTTTGTTCCCACGACAGTTGATCCCCGGGACAGTTGATACCCTGCCATTGGATCCCTCGGATACTTGACCCCCAAGTGATTATTTCTGTTGTTGCTGCTGTTTTTTTTCCTAAGTAAAGTATGCAGAAAGGATAGAAATATAACAAAAGTTGGTATACTAATATCTGCAGGCGGGAACACGGCATTATTGTTGATGATCTCACTTAAGATGCCCCCATGCCTCCAGGTATATCGACATACGTATAAACTTTCGAGAGGAAGTATAAAACAATCCTTAGGGGGATCAAGTGCCTGAGGGGTCAACTGCTAGAGGGACCAAATGTCCCGCGGATCAACTTTCCGGGATATCAACTATCGGGGGATCAACTGTTAGGGGATCAACTTTCAGGGGATCAACTTTCGGGGGATCAACTGTCAAAAGAAGAACTATGAGGGGATCAACTGTCCGGGAGATATAAAAATTCCAGGGGAACATCTATCAGGGGATCAATTATGAATGTGATCCTGGGAATCAACTGTTAGGTGATCAACTGTCAGGGGATCAACTGTCAATGTATTAACTGCGGGATTAAGAGTCGGGTCAACGAAAATATTTTAACATTTTTAATAACTAGGATTTGAACCTGACACTTTCGGATTGCTAGTCGAGTGTATCAACCCACGTTACACGGAGGTCGTCAAAAAACACTCATATATCTGCAAAAGTATTACCAACTGCTTGCAATATGTCCTGATATTGTTGTTGAAATCAAAAAGAATTTTCGACCGAGTAGTCTAGTTGGTAAGTTTATGGAAGCCAATTAGGCTGAATAAATAAGGGCTGTCTATATTTCCATGGAAGATGTTTAAAAGTGGTGTAAAAGGTTTTTTTTTCACATTTATCTAAAATTTTCACAAATATTCCTGCTGTAAATTTGCCTGTCCAACCCTTACTGATGAAAACGGCATAACGGAAGGTGCATATTTTGAATTACATTTTGCTTTTAGCGTTACAGGACACTTTGTGTGTAATTTAATCGCTTGTTTTTTTAGTGAGTTGGTTGGAAGAACGTGCTACCTGACTATAAACCCACCAGTGTTATATACTTCTATTTAAACAAAATGTACATATATATAAATATAATTAAAAAATATAAATGTTGGTTTGTTAAAAATCTCAAATTTCCTGAAGTTCTTAGAGTGTGTTTTTATATACTTATATTTTATAGATGTCACCTATGCCAGGTGAAAACATGTATTTTTTTGCAGTGTGATGTGTTGGACTTTAAAGAAACACGCGCTATTGTTTCTCTATCTGCACAGACAACTGAGCCACAGTTACGCATAGCATGGTACTGCTAGTTATATACATAAAATTTAATGTTCTTTGTTTGTCATTCATCCGATTCCTCAGGGGAGTTAAGATAGTGCTTTTTATTGGAAAGAATAAGTCGGGAAAACACGAAAAAGACTTAAAGCATTATCTATGCACTGGAATGAGATGGTAATATTTTAACATTTTATTTTAATAAGTAGGCTCCGAATGAGAATTATACTGTTCATATATTGACATATCTATGGTTAAATAAAAGAACACATTGTAACATACAAAAAGCCCAAAGATACAGATCTAGTGAGTGCTTTATTTATGGTTCGTCTTGTCAAGAAAAACAGATTTCGTGATTATTCAAGAGTCTGCACTTTTTTCATTTCTTAAGAAAAAACATATGTAAATATATCCAGTGATATTTCATTTGTCTGCGCTAATGTTATATATAAATACCCTAGTTGACTTGCAAACAAATTTGCAGTTTTTGCCTATCCTGGTAGATAGTCCTATGATAGGATCAACTCAACACATTGCGAATTCAACACAACTATAAAAAGCGATTAAAAGCTATAAAAAACTAACCTTTAAACCTAACTTAAGTAACCTAGTTTATGTTTCATCACTTTTCATGGCTTTATGTCCCTTTTAAAGGCGTGTTGCATCGTAGGTGACAGTTGACAGTTGCTTTGTTTACTTTACCAGTTATACTCCGCCATTTCACCTTCCAACATGTTATCAGAACTCACCCGCGAAGGTATGCGTTTGTTTGCAAAGCATTAAGTCGATATTCCTCGCTGTTATTACCGTCGGCAGCTTTACTCGGGTAAACGGAAAGCTTTCCCGTAAATTCACAGGCAGAACAGAACTTTCCACAAAATGGAATTACTCGTCAAACTTTTGTTACGAAAGCTGTATCGACCGAAATGTTAGCAGCAACTTGGAACAAAGTTGGACTTAAGCTCATGTGTCATATTATATGAGGGTTAGGATCGTATAAATTGAGTCTGGTCTGGTATTATTACTGTTCCAGGCCATTTGGAAAGATTTTTTATCTTTAATACATATTATACTATTTTAAAATTTAAAAAAATGGTTTTGATTGAGGATTATACTTTCCTTCCCGGGACTGGAGTCAACCGCGCCAACAACTTTGCCAAATTTCGATCCGGTAAGACCGAAATTTATTTTGTATACTGCTGTAATATCATCCGATTTCAGAGAAATGCGTACACGGAGAAAAACGATTCTGGTAAAGTTAAAATATTAGTCATTCAGAATATATCGAGAACACTTGTTCTTTTACGAACAGATATCATGACGGCATGCTACATGTTAGGATGTCAGTATCTATATCATTATTCGTATTTTGGAGTATTTTTGGCTGAATGATTCTGTGGTTCTCCAATCTGCAGAACCCAAGGTTGCGTGATTACTCTCGGTGTATAAAATCATTTTAAATTTAGTTTTTATTTTAACAAACTCACGTTACAATAATTTTCTGAACAGAACAGATCGCGTACTGTGACAAATCAATTTATATATTAGTATAATTTAGATTTAGTATTGAAACTTGACAAACCCAATATAAAATCGAGGCTCATAATTATTAGATGTTCTTAATTAAATTCACGTCCCTAGTCCCCACCCAATCAACCCGAATTGGTGAGACGGCAGAATACACGACTGAAGAGTTAAGTATAAAAACAGCAATATATTTAAGTATGATTCTGAGCTAGATGCCGGAGGAGATGTTAACGAGATTTATCACACTAAGTTAGAGGGGATTTAGGGCTAAAAAAGCGGCTGAGACCACTGGAGAGAGAATGAAATATTTGCCGCGCGAGTTTACAGTGATACCAGTCTCACATAAATGTAGGTAAAAGTAACGTTGTTATTATTTTAGAGAGATGTAAACTCCCTATAATTTACCCTACAGTATGAACACGTATTCCGCCGTCTACATAAAACATTTACATTTGACTGTTTATTTTTTACGAACTCTTTCAATTCATTCGTTATAGGCCGGCAGTCCTATTTTTAACAGGGAAACCAATAAAATTACAAGATTTTTAATAAATTAACAGTATTTCATATCAGTATCATAATACGGACATGTGTCTAGTGTGGTAGTCGAAAAGCATGTAAAAACTGTATACAAATGTATTTTACGAATTAAAACGAAAGAAAAAATTATTGATTGATTACTACCAAAAGTTGATAAAATGAATTGTCATCAACAAAGAGTCTGTCGAGTTTCAGGTCGATCGGATTTCGGGTAGTGAGTTAATTTCCATTCATTACCGAAAACAAAAGTGAATTTTAAATAGCTGATAGTTTTTAGAAAAACAAAGAGGTTCCATGATAACTCAACACAATGACAATTCAACACACTTTTAAAAAGTGATATGAAGTCATTAGAAACGATGACATTTTTTTTTCTAACCTGACCTAACCTAACCTACTTAACCAAGTTAATAAAGTTTTTGTTTCATCACTTTCCATGACTTAATAAAACTTTTTAAAGATGTGATGAATTATCATTGTGATGATGTATCCGGTCACCATTCAAAATTGGAACCGATTTTATTATAATATCTATTTTAGATATTATATTAAGATGCAAGAAAAAGGCGCAGAAAAAATGGCTCCACTTTTTACCTCTAATTTGTCAAATTTGACCTCCAACACTGCCAACGCCGAATGACATGAAACTACCGAATACGGTTTCCGCGCACTGCTACTGGCATGATAATATTGGAACACGTTTCGACGAGAAAAGTACGAAATAACGTCTCTATGACTATCCCGTGATTTATAAAAATGTTTTCGTCTGTGAATAAGCCATCAAGTTGTTATCATAACCAAAATAATGAAAATCAATTTAATATATTTTTAAGGAAAATTGCGCCAACTTTCAATTAAAATACATATGCAGATATGGTGTTTTATTTATTAAGCATGTTAACCCAATGACAATTCAACACACCTTTAAAAAGTGATAAAAAGTTATCAATAAACCTAACCCATTTAACTTAGATTTAATTTTATCACTTTTCATGACTTGTCTTTAAAGGTGTTGAATTGTCATTACTTTTTGAAGGTGTTGATTTGTCATTTTGATAAGATATCCGAGGACCATTTTAAATAATAAAATCCATTTAAAATTCAAATGAGTTTTCCTTCAAAATTAGTCCACAAAAAGGAAGCAAAAATTTTGTTAAGCTTCTAACAAAGCTGGGCTTAGTGTTCATAACAAAAAAAAAATTATCTGAAAGATTCTTAATTTCAGATAATTAGACGCTGATGAGTTGAAACTTCATAATGACACGAAATAATTGAGCCAAAATGCGTTGGTGAGAGCGAAAACACACTTATAATTCCATTTTAAGAGCTTTTATGGCAACATAATGACCGACGCTTCCAAGTTTTTCAGCTAAATAAAGTATTCTTTCAGTTAAATTACCTTAAATTATGAATGCCTCAACTTAATATCGTCAATTAAGTTTCCGGATAGATAACCAAAGCTCCACAAGGTAATGTAAAAATCTAATTAATGTTGAAGAGAAAGATAGTACAAAAATCTAAACGAAACGTGAAACAGAAGAAGACACAGAATAATAAAAAGGTAACGGTCTCAACTGGGAATCGAACCCAGGATCTGTCTTACCGGGACAATGCCTCCAACCAAATCTAAAAACTGTTGAAATATGAGATCGACAAAAATGATGTTAAATAATTTGGTCTCAATGGCCAGGTTGTAAATTTATTAAAAATCATTATTCGTATTCCTGTTAAAAACGGAACTGCTGGCCCTTACCGAATAAAATAATAAGTTTCATGTTAAGCTTTTAGTAAATACGGAATATATAAACGGATCACGTGGCAAACAGGGCGAATACAAGTACATGAACACGTGTTTCAATATATTGTGAAAGTACTATAATTTGATTAGGAAGCGGCTTGCTGTCGCGTTTTTAACAGGAATACTTATTTTTCTACGTTTAGGCATTGTACCGGTGAGACAGAAATCCTGGGTTCGATTCCAAGTTGAGACCGTTACCTTTTTATTTTTTGTGTCTTGGCCTATTTCATGATTTGTTTAGATTTATTAGTATTATATTCTTCATCAATGATATATCACAATGATGGGTCTAAACCTTCAAACGTTATAAAAATAAAATTATACAATTATTATTTTATTGGAAAACTATTTTTTTCCATTCGTTTGCATATTTGCGTAAATTAAATTATAACCCACACCATAATTAATTGACTTTTCCGCTGAAAACAACAACTAGTTAAAAGTATAACATGTGATTACAATTGGCATGATGTTATTTAATTTAGTTCTGTGAACAGTAGAACACCTCGGGTTAAAAAAGTATATTTCAATTTTTCTCTTATCGAGCTGAAATTTTCTTTGAAATCATACGATTTGTAAATAGATAGTACTTAATTATAAACAATGGATTTAATAAAACTTTTTATTTCAGATAAGGTATTACAGATTATAAAATTTGTTCTAAATGGGACAGGTCCAGGTAGGAATTATAATATTAAAAAATGCAGATAAGAGTGTCTAAATAATCACGACGATTTCACATATTTGAAGAAAAAATCTTTACTGGAACATTCTCAAAATTAGACACCTAGCCAAAGCTAGCTCTATCTTGTCAAAGTCATGATAATAATAACAACACAGCATTTATATAGCGCAGTTTAGTGTAATTTCACTTCAGGTCTGCTTTACTATAACAAACTTAAAAATAGTAATTTTGTATTAGTGGTAATGTTCTTAAAATTATTCCTACAGTGCGCCTTACCTAATACGGAGATCTAATTTTATTTTATTATTATTTTTTTTTATTTATTTAACGGCAATTTAAAGTAAAGTAAAAAAGATGCAATATTAAGTAAAATAAAGATATAAAGTGATGTAGTTTGTTCTAAGTCCTCCTCACTAGGTATTCCTGTTCCGAGGCGGACTGTAGTTTCTTGTATTTGTGTTGATCATGATTTCCTCATCTTCTAATTTGTTGGTTCCCACAAAATATAAAATGAATTAGGCAAAAAGTATTTAATTAAGAAGATATTAGCGATTTCTAAACGAAAATCTGAAACAGAAAAATCAGAAAAGGATACGGTCACATCTAGGACTCGAACTGTCTTTCACTTGTCTTTCCGGACACCGCTCTACCAACTGAGCTAATGGGACCCTATCCCCCTCGGTCACTTTTAACTGTATCATACTTCGAATAAGAACTACCAACATTGTCTTCATTTTTTCACCGCACATTTTTATTGGCAACTATCTTTATGTATGATCGCAAGATTCAACCCGAACTAAATGCAATCTAGACAGCGTCTTTTTAGATAAACCTATCTTATTTATTTTTTTTTTAATATGCGACATCTATTGACTTTTCTATCAATAAAAACAATATTACTTAAATAAAAAAGTGGATGCAGTAGATTTTCGAAACACAAAAAAATTTACAGACAGATGAAATTGAAAACGGTAGAGATAGAACAGGACAATAAAATAATGTAAGTTATTAATGGGTATGTTCCGCAAATTTAGATCACTAGAACGAATTCTTTAGATTGTCTAACTAACTAAATGTATAATGATGTATTCTAAATATTACATCAATGTCTCTCGGCCTATTAGCGGCCAATTATTAGGCAGAAAACAACAGAAAGATTTATTTCAAGTTCAGTGACCCACGGAGTAAAGTGTCTCTAGGACTGTCCACTTCTTGGCGCGCGGGACCCATCAACTGGACCAATTTATGATTCTGCATCGTTCTACAGACTCGAGCTAGCCAACAATGAAAAAATAGACTCATACGTGTATACATTTATATTATGCATTACCCGGGCTCAGTGTTTTTCGAACTCAAATGTAGACAGTAATTTTTCGCTTATTTTGAATGTCAGATGTGCAAAATTTCATCACGAAGTATCAACATTCTGCTGAGGGGTGGGAAAATGGGATGGAAGAGATTTCCAGAAACCTCATGGAGACAGTGAACTTCCTCTTATTTTAAAGGTAAATTTGGCCAAATTACGTCAATCTTGGAATAAAACATTAGATTTACTCTGAAAACTTTATAGATGTATTGAGATTGTTGACGCAACTGTATGCATCTCCCTCTAATAGTCTAATATATGTTCCTACATCCCCCAACGTGGAGTATCTACATCAGTGACATTTACAAAAATTTATTATGCATCACCAGTCTGTTAAGAAAACTGATACAGCGAACATGTGCATTCAGTGCGTTTAATTCATATCTATTACGGAATCTTGTGCAGTTTCATGATATTGATCGAAAATATCTCAAGGATAAGTCAGAATTCTTTCCAATTCTGACTGTTAACCACAGCTAGCCAAATAGTTGGGTCAAAATATTGATAACAGTCCATAATAAAACCCCAAATTGATATAATACAATCATACAATATTGCGACTACTAGTTTTTTTTTAAACAGTCGCTCAGTTTGATTACCAAAAGAGCCCGTAAGAATCCTAAATACATAAATGATTTCATCACGTTTCTTTACATATGCGATAGAACCTATTTTTTTTTCGTTGAATAGGGTGGTGTACGTATGAAGTTATCAATTTAATATATATTTGTGTGTTGAATAGCTGAATTCTGCTGAACGTCGTGATGTTCAAATTATGTATTTAGTTAACTAACAAGAGATGTCCTACTCGTCACGTGTTAGCTGACTGTTGGTTGTTGATTCTGGGCCAATGATTGTACGCAGCTGACGTGATTCATTTAAGTGGTTATTGCATTCTTTGAAGTGACCATTTACACTTATTAGATGTGAAGTCAAGTCACTTTCAATCAATCACTCATTTCATCGTAGTGTGTTTCTATGTTGACGATCTTTCTAAGACATTGAAATAATGTTTATGTGGATCGATTACTAATGGCATATAAATTATACTTATATTATATTTTTAGATGTGCAACGCTGAGAGGAGCAGACAATGAATGGTAATTTAATAACACTTACAGATTCTCATTTGAACTCCCGCGCTATTTCAGCGCATCCATGATTCTTGCTGATGCATGCCTAACCAAAGAAATAACCGAGTAATCACAATTTTTTTTGTAGTTATGAACAATAGTAAAAAATGGAAAGTTTTCTAGCTGTTAAATGGATATTAAAAACTTCAGTGAAAATTACTCAGAGACCTGAAAATAGTGAATAATTCGAAATTTTTTAAAGAAAATACTGCTCTATTTTATTACTCCTTATCTCGTTCGAATTGGGACATAAATAGAAAATTAAAATAAACCGATTTGGGAGGCGGGTGTATGGGATTAACCATTTATTGGATAACCAACACCTTTGCAATAGCACCTTTCGTGACGCATCAATTAATCACCTTTGGTGACACACAACACCTTTGGTGACGTATAAATGGTGCCCGGGTTCATGGTGAGATGTTTGTCTTGGGTATCTATTTCAGAGTCTCTACCACGAATTACTCGCTATGCGCCATCTACGAACGAAAATGTCCACGACTTTTGTCATAAGTTCTATATTTATACATTCTTGAGTGTCGCGCGGTTGAAGAGATGACTGTGTTGGCAACCCTGTGAATATTGTCTATGTTTCTGATGTGTTTGAGGTTTCTATGGAGTTCATTTTAAATGTCAAAAACAAACCGTTGCCGCGTCGTTCTGTCAACGTTTTTATTTGCTACCGCACTTTTTCTGAAATGAATGGCGGTGGTTGATACATATCGAAATGCCAGAAAAATGGTTTAAACAACTTTGCAGAACTAAACGAATCTTATACCAACTTCGAAAAGCGCGCGGGAAACGATCTTTTTTTATTTGTATAAGGCAATTCACCAGGATGCAATGAGATTTTGACAGTTTTGCCGATCTCTACTGCTTCGACCCACTCGTTGTTTAAGTCGAATGAATTTTGACGTATGGCGTGTAGTATGTACTTTCGGTGAGACTCAAGAATAAAAAACTCTACCAGTGTATGTACTTTTGGCGGAAATTGCGAGCGATCGAGACTGGGGAATAGATACCCAGGTATTGGTGGCGGATACATCTGCCAATCGACTGATAGTCGGGCCAGATCGAGAAAGGCCGGATGAGGGCGACCCTTTGAAATGTTTCAAACTCAGATAGACTCTCTCGACGCAACGCCTTGTACTCCGATGACCCGTAACTCCTGGAAACACTGACCTCCAGATTCCTAGCCGCCCGTTATACCTACCCTTTTTGTTTCCAGAACTTTCTCATGCCCTTGAATTGCGCTATTAAATTACTCAACATTATTATTATTATTCTCTCTTTCTTTTCTTTAAATAGACCCTTTATTCAGCAACCCAAGGATGGAATAGGTTCTGATGGAAATTTTTATAACTCCCAGCCTCCTGTGTGCAGTTAATGTAAAAAAGTAATCGAGTTCAGAACAGCAAAAGTGTCTGAAAAATACATTTAAATATAAGTGGATCAGGCTGTAGGAGTGTGTGAATATGGGTCAAAGGTCTTGGATGATGCTCGTTGAGTGTCGAGTAATGTGAATTTCAATATTCAATCTCCCGGCGCCGAGGAGAACGTTTATCTTTAATCTCCGGAGACAGCCTGGCGCTGATTGGACCAGACTCTACAGGAGGTTTTGATAATTCTCATATATATTCACTCAAGTAGACAAGCCTTCATCATATTAAAAGATAAATGATTCCAATTATATAACGTCAAAAATATTTTCAAGCGAATCTTAAACGGTGTTTTTCCTTTGAATTCCGTTTTAAGTAGGTTTGAATTTAAACACGCAATGTTATTTGTGTTTTGGATCTATAAACTTTGTAAACATTAATAAATAAAATACGAGTTTTTTAAGCCCCCGCATTCTGAATTTCCACCGATTCTCTTGAACACTTTAAGTTTTTAAGTTCCTTAAAAAAAATTTTTTTTTAAGGCAATATTTATACTTTCGTAGAGCCGAAATTCTATGAAATTCTTAAATTATTAAAAAACGCATTTTGTTCTGATATTAACATGTTGTAGGTATGAAAAATTCACAGTTGTATCTTATGCTATTGTTGAAAGATTTTTGATCTATTTTAAACGAGTGTCTTATTGTTTTGAGTGTCTCGAGTTATTTTTGTTTTTTTAAATATTGTTCATAAATATATTAACTTGTATTGTAATGGTCTGTTAACTCTCAGGTATAAGATTTATTTACGACTTTTATTTTCAAGATTGGTATTGACTTACATATTCTAATCACCTTCAACATACCAACTAGAAATACTCGAAAAAATTTTTTTTTGATTACAACAAAAATATCAGGAACGAGTCATTTAAACGCTCGCTTTCACCTAGATTGCATGCAGTTGGAAATACTTCCGCAGACATAGTAGACATGTTCAACTGCAAGGAATATAGTTACAAGAAGGCAATAATAATGTACCTCAATAATAATAATCATTAATGTTAGCATTACACTATTCTACTGCATGCGTTATTTTTGATTTTAATAGGAAATTTCACTTCATGATTATCATCATCATCAGTTCCACTATGTAAATTATTATGTACATCACATGTTTGTAAAATCCCGTTTGGGCGTAAAATACAAATAAAATTAAAAATAAATCTGAATGAAAAACTGATCGTGCAAGGCATTATTTTATTAAGTAGACAAAATGTGAAATAGCACTTGTTTGGGAAGAGTATAGATAAAAGACAACAAAATGTGAAACAGCACTTGTTTGGGAAGAATATAGATAGAAGACAACAAAATGTGAAACAGCACTTGTTTGGGAAGAGTAAAGATAGAAGACAACAAAATGTGAAACAGCACTTTTTTGGGAAGAGTAGGTATAGATAGAAAACAACAAAATGTGAAACGGCACTTGTTCGGGAAGAGTTTAGATAGAAGACAAAGAAATGTGAAACAGCACTTGTTCGGAAAGAGCATAGATAGAAGACAAATAAATGTGAAACAGCACTTTTTTGGGAAGAGTATAGATAGAAAACAACAAAATGTGAAACAGCACTTGTTCGGGAAGAGTATAGATGGAAGACGAAGAAATGTGAAACAGCACTTGTTTGGGAAGAGTATAGATGGAAGACAACAAAATGAGGGTTTTTTATGTTGAGATTGTCGTAAACTTTTACCCTCTTCAAAAAGATAACAATACAAACATATATCTATACTTGCTATGGCCTTCGTTTCAAAGTTCTTCAACATTGTCTATTGGGTTTAATTTACATAAATTATATACATAGTTTAAAGTTAAACGTAACGTACGTTATATCTACGCGTTTGGAGATGTTGTTAATTTTCTTTTTTTGTAAAATTTTATTTTTGCTAGTTTCGTTTTAAAATATTAAGGCGAATTATTTTTTTTTTACGTCCGTACGCACGCAATATGAATATTAATAAATAGTTTTGTCCGTATACAAACAAAATTCTTTCAAGAAAGGCATGCCAATACAATACTGAATTCAATCACCGGACATATTGCGTATGTACGGGCGCATACCATTAATTCCAAAAGTGTATTTTAATAAAATAATTACACTAAAGCACTCTTCAAAGATTATAACGAACGTTATGTTCAACCTTTCTGGCCACAAGTGAACTACGTTTTCTTTATCTTTTACCGGTTACCGGAGCGGCACTAGAAATCTGATGGAACTTTCAATAATAATTTATTATTGAAAAGCACTTTACTTTGCGCTACTCGAATCCAGAGATCTGAGAACTGAGATAGGAGAAAACCCTTTCTTAGAATTCTCGATGATGACAATGAAAATAATTACAAAGTTTCTAAGGAATTTGGTAAATGTGAGTTCGCTCTGCGCGATAAGGCTTCTTCCATTGAAGGTTTTATAAGCCGCTTAGTGATAAATAACTCATGGACTTTTCAGGAGGACTTGCTTATTCCCAAAATACTTATTATTTATTGAATTACGATCCTTTTAGCAAGTTTTTGTAACCGACATCACCTTAGTTTTGTTCCCAGTTATATCGTATTCTTAAAAACTTATATTCAACAAACTGAAAGAAAATGTATTTTTGATGATCTGGTCGTGCCGTTGACCAATGCCAGAAGTTAATTCTTGTCACATTTGGTGGTTGTCCCCTTGTGACAAATTGAAATTCAATTATTTTACAAAAATATTTAGTGTATCTGTTTAACCCCTCAGGCCTCTGGCATATTGACCGTTAAATTTCGTAAATTTGCTGTCAGAAAATCAGAGAATTTGTGTGTATTTCCGCTTCTCAATAAAATCCAAATAAATGTGATATTTCTAAACATACCCGAAAACTAAAACTGTTTTTGGAAGGGGGTGATATATGTTTTAAAATCATATTATTAGAAATAAAAATAATTTAAATTCACAACGTTCAATAATAGTTATTCAAATTATTATCAGAACTTTTGATTTCATAAAGGTGTACATTTTAATTCTTCTGTGGTTAGATTAAAACAAAAAGCGTGGTGTTTTCTCTTTCTAACAGTTCTTGTTCGTTGTTCTTGTATTGTTTTGTATTTATTTTACTCATATAATGCACTTGCATAATGTTGATTGACTAGATGATCATTTGTGGAAAAGTATGTGGAAGGGTTTAGTTTTTCCAATGGGGAAGATTTAACCCGGACATAAAATCGGAAAAAAAAAGATTGATAGTGATGATTAGTATTAAGTATTTCTACTTATGAGCCATGTTTTCAGCGTATATCTGAATGTATTTGGCAATACGTTGAACATTTTGGGCACGTTATATTCTAGGGTTCGCTGTCATATTTTGGAACAAGCATGCCTTCATTCTTTGTGAACCTAATGTTGTGTTCATGTTCCAATTTATTTTTTATATTCCAAGTCAGATTTATGCTGAATAAATATTTTTTCCCATAGTAAGGCCTGTACAGGCAAGATATTAAAGTTTCGATACAAACTTGTAAAAATAATCTCGACGAATTTAATGTTTCAAAGACCCAATCCTGTCTGATTACGTCTAAAAGGGATCCAAATGATAATCTAGTGTCCTTCAACGGAAGCAATCTTCCGAACAGGCCTTCCATTGATATGCTTGGTGTAACTATAAGTGACCAGCTCAGGTACGGGGGCTCCATCAAAGCCAGAGTAAAGTTGGCCTCTCAGAAGCTGGGTGTACTGTACAGGGCCCGCAGATACTTTAATAGTACACAACTGCTGATCCTGTACAAATCGCAAGTGCGCCCTACTGTCGAATTTGGCAGCCATCTCTGGTCCGGAGCCCCTAAATACCTGAAAAAAACCCTTGACTCTGCAAAAAACGGGCGGTCCGTTTGATAGATTCCCCAATCTTAACAAACGGACTGTAATCTTTAGAGCACAGGCGACAGGTAGGTATGCTGTCCTTGTTCTATCGGTATTACAATGGAAGATGCTCTGATGAACTAGCGTCAATGATCCCTTCGGCACCGGTGCGTAGTCGGGATACACGCCAAACGCGCGCTTAACATTTGTACACGGTTGACATTTGTCACATGAGAACGGGTCGCTTCTACGATTCGTTCTTAAATTCAACAGCTCGGCTGTGGAACGAGCTGCCGGCCTCTGTGTTTCCTCCCTCCTACAACATGGGACTCTTCAAGACCCATGTTCACTCCTTCCTCTGCAAAAAAAGACCCTCTACACAGCATCCCCAAAGATGACATAGGCCCTGAGGGAAATTATTTTCTTCAGGGCTTCCTGTGTGGAGTTAATAATAACAATGAAATGTTACGTCTCTGTGAAAAAATATTTTTAGAAACTAGTAATTTAACCATAAAGTTTTGTACTGATTGTAGGTAATTTAAGTATATTTTACAAGAATGTCCCCAAGTGGTTATTTCATGTCGTAGAATTGATTCTGCGAGTGACAGATTTAGATTTTAAAAATATTTACAGGAACGAAACCTTTCAGTTTATATAATCTACCCACAATCGATCTCAGTCTTTTGCAAATATTGTTTATTTTAATGTCCCATTGATAACATATTTCTCTTGAATATTTAAGTTCCCTTAGAATATATGGTATTCTTTAGATAATATCTATACATTTGTTAAAACTGTTATACATATCGCTAGTTAGAAGCATAATTGAATACAACTCAGTAGTTTGGTCTCCCTCTTAGAAAATTCACATTAATAACATTAAGCGAATAAAAAAATAATTTCTACGTTTTGTAAATTTTAAATTAAATATCCCACTAGAAGACTTAGAATATCAAATCTTATCAAATATTCTAATAATACACACATTGGAAGACAGGCGTAAAATAAACAACTTAACTTTTTTATTCATGATTCTAAACTCTAAACTCGACTGTTGCGAACTTCTGCAACTCATAAACTTACGAATACCTACAATAACAACACGACAAAATACACTATTCCACTGTAACACACATAAGCGCAATTACATTGCGAACGGTTTCACACTATGGGAAACCAATACTTAGGTGATGTTGATATATTTAATATTAGCTTTTCGAATTTTGTGGATCACGTAAAAGACTTATTTCAACAGTATTCCTAAATGGAAGTTGTATATTTGTAAACCAGTTAAATCGCTGTATTTTTTAATTTATGTTCTTGTTCTTTTTAATTTTATTTCTTGCATATATTATTTTTTAATGTAATTTTATTTTTATTATTTCTTTCTCATGTTTCAAAATTGTCTGTCATCAAAATTGTACCTACATGTAAAAATAAAATAAAATAAATTTGTAAAGCCGAAACGGTAATTATATGGAATTCGGTCGATATTTTTAATTATTATTATTTTTTATATATATATTTTTTTTGTAAGAAACAAAGAGCTTTTATATAATATACAATGATAGATATAAATATACAAGTTAACTGAAGTCAATCCACAGATATGCTGTAGGTATGAAATAATTCATTGTGTATCTAAAGCCAATTTATAAATTTGTCTAGAGATTTTTGTTGTGTTGTAAACAAGTCGTTTTTTATTAAATATTTTTATAATTTTCGCTTAATTATAATTTTTTTTAATATTAGAGCGCTCCTTCTAACATTCCTATTTAGATATCTCCCTTTCAAACAATCTTTGAACGCTTACTATGCAGCCTTTACAAAACGATAATGTATATACTCCTAATTATACTTTGCTGGACAAGTTTATATATTTTCTGCGATCACTGATAGAAATACATTTCTCTATTAAGGTTTCCATGTATACATGTCGGCAATGTAATCTAACCTATTGTACACGAAAGGGCCAAATAAAATGTGATTGATCCTGAAATAAGATGAGTAATTGCCGAATGAGTGGAATTGATTGAAAAAATTCATTAATCGTCGTTGATCGAGTCCTTCTGTCCAAATAATAAAACCAAGGAGAATTACATTCGGCACCGAGGAAAATAATTTCATATAGGGCCGATGTTATTTTTGGAGATGCTGTCTGGAAGGTCTTTTTGGGGAGAGGAAGGAATGAACATGGGTCTTGAAGAGACCCATGTTGTAGGAGGGTTATAACACAGAGGCCGCACGGAGAAAATTAAGTAATGCTTATTTATCCACGTGCATTTAATCATGACGAAATGCGAAAATATTCGGATTTTCATGAACACGTGCTTCGACATCGTGATAATATATTCGCAATTTTTTAAAAGTTTATCAGGAAACCTGTTAATTCATTCGTTAAGGGTTGCAATAACGTTTTAAATAGGTTTCACAATAATTTGAAGAGATTCTTAATAAATTAGCAATTCTTTTTTTCCGTGAGGTAAATCGTTCAACAGTCGAGTTGTTAAAAAACGACCCGTTCTCTGTGACAAATGTCAACCGTGAACAAATGTTGGGCACGAGTGTGGCATGTTTCCCAACTCTGTACTGGTGCCGTAAGGATCATAAATTATGATGACGCTAGTTCCTCTGAGCATCTTCCAATGAAATACCAGCAGAATAAGGACAGCATTATGCCTGTGCTCTAAAGATAGTAATGCGTTTTTTGAAAGCGGAATCCATCAAACGGACCGCCCGTTTCTGCAAATAAATTTAATTTAATGTTGAAGTGTTTAATTCGTAGAACTCCATTTATTATTTTTCATTTAAAGTGAATCAAATTTAAAAATGTTACTATTACGTTTTTTATTGTTGAAACAGCTCTTTAAAACTGTGGTTATATCACACTGAGACGACTCATTTTATGATGTTTAATTATTAATACATTATTTAATCCTGTTACATCGCATAAATAAAAATATGGCAGGGGTACATAAAATCATACAAATAAGTCGTGAGCAGAGGAAGTGTAAAGCAAGTAAGCAAGTGACCAAAGAAAACTTTAAGTAACCAGCAGGACTCCAAAAGAAACAAACATCATCACCAAGTAAAAGGCTTCCTTTCCTCTCTCCTCGTATTCCTTGTGATAATTACAAGATCGATTGATATTTTCAATTCATTTAAATACAGTCTATTTTAAATACCAATCAGGGAGTGGTTTATTTATTTAATCGGGTATCAAACGGTACCCATGTTCCGATAACTTTAATATTAAAGCGCAAATTTTCCATTTGAATAGTTGAAGACTGTATGCCACAAATTAATGTGCCAATTTAGTTTCCTTGTTAAAATTTGACACATGTTTGTCAATTGTTTTATTAGACTAGAGTTGTTTCAAAGATTTAATTATGAAGTAGACGCTATTGGATTTCAGATTTTAGAAACAAATATTAGCGAAGTGATTTGATTACTGAAATATGAGACTAACTTAGATGAAATTAGTGATGAAGAATTGTATTACAAAAGGCAGTCTTTTGAACAATGAAACTGAGCGAGCGCTAAGTTCGAATTTGGCTCAAACTCAAACTTATCTACAAGCATATTTAAGTATGCTATGAGAACTTTAGCCACCTTTTTCATTGATTTTTCCACTACTTAATCATGACTTTATTTACTATGCCGCATGAAAAAAAACAAAACAAAATGAAAATAACAAATTTGACAATAAATATTTTTTGATGTGCTGCGTAAAAATTTATTTATAAAAATATTTTTACCTACCTATTTTGTTTTTATTTATTTTTTCTTGAAACTTATTGACAATCGTATATATTTATTTATTTATTTGAGGAACATAAACAGTCTTCGTAATACAATATACATAAGAGGATAACAAAAAAACAGACCAATTATTAATGTTCACAGATAGATATTCAGAAACATAAAACTAACCTGTAAACTAGAATATTTAATAAAAATAGAAAAAAAACAGAATAAAGCAGCAAATAAGAAAAATAATAATACGAATGTAAATTCAACAAATGATAAACCTATAATATGCCTACAATAAACAGCAATAAAATAAAATAAATGCGATTATAACTATACTTAAATAGACTTGGGTTGGAACGGGAAAGGGGAGGAGAGGGATAAGGAAAAGTTGCCACGCAAGTAATATTAAAATATTAGGTACAATCAATTTAACAGTCGTGAATATGAGTTAGAATGTGATACAATGAAATTCTGTAGTGATAGTAACTAGCAGTGAATATGTCAGCACGAGTGTCTATATTTGCAAATTTATGATTATAGTAGTTACATGTCCTTTGCATAGATTCTGTAATCTGCATATATCTCAGGTAATATATACAGTTCTGCTCGATTAAAACTGAAATAAAATAAAACATTATAAGAGAAGATGATAATATTGACGGTGACAGAATTATTCTAAAACCGTCATTTTGGCATTGGCATTGAGAAGAATTCCGTGACAGGTGTACAAATTACGTCACGATACGCTGCTCGTGTTCTGACAACGAATCTTTCACATATTTACTTTCTTATGATTAATGTTCGGTATTTATGGAAATATATTTGTCTTGACGTCACCAACCTATTTTAGTAGCGTCGTAATTTAACAGGTAATGAACGCAAATATATTTACGTTTCTGGAGTTCTGAATCATATTTCTATTGAAATAATGAATTTTCTTTTAATTGTGAAAGGATGCTGTTTGATGCCCAAACTGAGATCAAATAGAGTGTAAACGTAAAACAGAAGATCATTCCATCGGGTTAAAATCATTGGGAACACGAGGAGAGATGAAGGAAGCCTTACCTTATGATAATGTTGGTTTCTTTTGACGCTGTTTGTTTCTTAAAAAATCCATCGCTTGGATCATTTAGTTAGTAGGTGTACACCTCATACGATATACAGGGTTTTCCAATAAGAGGTGTTATTTTGATATTCAATCGTAAAAGATCAATGGTTTTGTTGCTTGTGTGGCAAGTAGCGCCGTCTTGTTGAAAGTAAACGTTGCTCAGATCAATACCATCCAATTCCGGCCATAAAAAATCATTAATCATCTCTCGATAGCGCAATCCATTCACCGTAATGTTGCTCCAGCCTCATTTTCATAAAAAGTAAGGTCCAATGACTCCGCCGGACCATAAACCGCATCAAACAGTCACAAAATGAGAATAGAGAGGCTGTTCAACAATAACTCTTGGATTTTCTGAGCCCCGGATGCGTCAATTTTGCTTAATGACTTTCATTTTCGGGTTCTGGGAAAGTCTTATTGGACTTCTGTTATTATATCATTATAGGCTATTTGCTCGACAGAACTGAAATAATAACAGAACTTGAAAAAATCTTTCACAGAACTTGAAAATTAACTTTTAAATTTGATGAATTGTTCAAATTCTCCGAAATAACCCGCCTTGGATGAATCAATGGATGCACTATTAACTATAAGTAAACCACTCACTAGATCGATAACTTCGGGCTTTTTGTATGTAACAAATTGGTTCTAAAAAATCATAGATATGCCAATATATAGACAGTGAAATTATCATTCGGGGCCTACTTATTATACTATACACCAATGAAAAACTCTGAAAGTTTACTCCATAGACTTTCAGAGTATTTTATTGGTGGATATAGTTATGAGTTTAACTTAGTTATGTTATGTAAATGATGAATTTTTGGAGTAGGTGGATGAGTTTGCGTATTTGGGAAGAATAGTTACTAGAGAAAGTCTGACGGGGTAAATGCAGGAATCTCGAAAGCAGCGAAGCTAGCAGTCCACAATGGAGTACTGGTACCTACCCTGATGTGTGGCAGTGAGGCATGGAACTGGCAGACGAATGATGAATTTAGATTGAATGCTGTAGAAATGAGATCCCCGAGGCGCATGTGTGGTAAAACCGTATATGATCGTGTGAGAAATGTGGAGATTCGCAAATAATGCAATTCTGATATAAGCGCAACGAGTAAGATTAAGAAAGGAACACTTAGATTGGGCATGTAGAGCGAATGAGACGAGACGATGTATGAATGTGATTGAAGTAAGGAGTGTGTGCCAAGACCAAGTTGTTTGACGGTCCATCACCTGTACCTTCCCAAGCTGGGAAAAGGTGCACAGTGGCGGATTCAGATTGTACTTATCATTAAGTAATAAAAAATATTAAAACTATCACTTCGATGAATGTCTTTTTCAGAAATTTAAAAAATTTAAACATACGATCATTACAGTAAATTAATATGCAACTAAAGTTGAACAAATTAATGAGATGGAGCTCATCGTTCAAGCATTTTTAGAGAAGATCATTTTTAAAATACTATGAAAGTCTGGGAAACTATTTTCTTTCTTTCAATTATAAGGTCTTCAGTAATTCATAAATATAATTGAATTGCCACCCAACTTAGGCATCATCTGAAAAAGCATTTATATCTTACGCTGAGAACAGCACTCGTTTATTTTAATTCTGCTGGAGCTTGCAAAATAACAAAATTGAATTTCTCGGTAAGCGAAATACGTAAATATTTAATTATTTTTAGAATACTACCCGTTATTAATAATTTAATCGATTGAGGGTCATCAAAATCTTGTATTTTTAAATATCACGTTATTTTCTTCCAGTCTCTCCAAATCCAATCTCCCCACTCTTCCCCGATCACATTTCACCCCGCCGCACAGTGGGCTGAAAATCGCCTTTCATGGACATAGAGACTTAAATTTTCAAGTGTATTTCTTTGGCTAAAAATGGATTCTGCTGCTCATTAATATGCTATAAAATTTTGTATGAAGCAATTGCGTGTACAAATGAAGGAGTCATCATTTTTTTAAGAAAAAATTGTATGGAACTGACATTAAAAATGAGGCTATCTCTGGAATCATAAGGTTGACCATTATATCCTTACACACAAATATACTACTATTTATTTGTATTTTTTGACATACTTCGTATTGTGGCGAAACTTGTGATTTTTTTTTTAAAAACCTCAAAGTAAAAAAAAAAATCTTTTTTATGTTGAAGATTCATTTTAATGCTTAAATGCTTTACATATGAGTATGCTTTGTCTAGTTTACAATATTTTATTTAAACTGTAAGCTTAAAAGCATTTAAGCATTAAAATGAATCATCAACATTAAAAAGGGTTTTTTTCAACTTTGAGGATTTAAAAAAAAAAATCGCACCTTGCGCCACAATATGAAGTATGTCAAAAAATTCAAATAAATAGTAGTATTATCTTTGTGTTAGGATAGAACGGCTAACCTTATGATTCCAGAGATAGCCTCATTTTTAATGTCAGCGCCATACAAATTTTTCTTAAAAAAATTATAACTCCTTCATTTGTACACGCAATTGCTTCGTACGACATTTTATAGCATATTAATGATCAGCAGAATCTATTTCTAGCCAAAAAATACCCTTGAAAATTCAAGTCTCTATGTCTATGAAAGGCGATTTTCAGCCCACTGTGCGTCGCGCCATGTGCTTACAAGCCTACATAATGTATCAATACTCAGAATTATTAATTTTGAAGTATGATTTAAAAATAACAACGCTATATTTAGGTACTGTACCTATTATTAATAATTTATTCTAGAATTGGTTGTCATAAAAATATCTTATTTATAGTATCATGTTCTCTTCTTCCGTTCTTTTTCTATTCATTACCCCCCTCCCCCTGTACACGTTTTGATCCACTAATATGCAGTATTATTTTGAAATAATATTGTCAAATAAGCAAGTTATATAATGTTTGCGATTTTCACGGCCATTATATTGATTTATGCCGTGTTTCGGCCAGCGTTGGTGTCCATGATCAGGGTAGATGTGCATTGTGCAATATTACATAAAATTACACATCTGCCCTGATTGCATATTGAGGAGCATTTTTGTACGTTAGAGGCCCAGAGGAAAATAATTATCGTCAGGGCCTTTGTCATCTTTGGGGATGCTGAGTAGAGGGTCTTTTCAGGAAAGGAAGGTGAGGAAGTTTTGAGAAGGAAAAAGGTACGAGGGTTGAGTAGAAATCTGTGGGTCAGTGTTTCCAGGAGTAACGGATAATAAATGCCGATTGAAGTCCCGAAAGCCCTTCTGGGCGGAAGGAGAGAGGCTCCTCCGATTACCCCTCACCCCAGAAGATAGGTGAAAACTTGAGTGGCAAACGGCCAACGTGGGATATGCCCATCTCATACAGGACCCCACCGAGAGACAGGCTGGGTTCTCATTGCCTCGCAAAACCTGGTCCGCCATCAATAGGTTAAGGTGCTCCCATAGCCGCTGTGCCCACATGATGCACAGATTGGGCCTTAAAGAGTCGGAGATGTGTGTATGTGGTGCGGTGCAGACTACCAAACGTGTGGTCAAGGAATGCCCGCTTCATTCATTCCCCGGCGGGATTGATGAGGTTCACATGGCGACGCTTGAGGCCCTAGACTGGCTAGCAGACCTAGATGTCCCCCTCTGACCCCCCACCATACGAAAGAAGAAGACGAATAATAATACTTGGATAATTAATAACAAAATCACCCCAAGGGCGCTATGAAACCATCCCTTCCACTGCGGTGAAAGGCGATATTCACAGAATCCTGATGGAGAGGTCATAAGGTCTCCTTCAACGAGTCTCTCCCGATCCGGCCAGCCACGCAGTTGGTGAGCAGACGCACCTATCGTCAAGAAAGCATATTGCACTTGAACCAAATCTCTTCGAATATCGATATATTTTGCGTCACTTAGAAGCAATTCTAAAGGGAAATCCTATTGATTCTTGAAAGAGTCTCCTCCTCGATCTTTCACTGCTGCCTGATTTTTTAAAAATTTTTCCTTTTAAATATAAATCTCTTTTTATACCAAGTGTCATACGTAAATTCTTGCCTGTTCAAATTTTAGTTTGTAATACCTAACGAAATTAAAACCATGTAATTATTACAGTTTGGGATTATTGAGTACTTATCGGCTTACGAAACTAACCACACTCGTTGGATTATCCATAAAGAGAAGCGAGGGGTGCACAAACTGCACAACCCCTATGGCGATAGCTAGAATATGTCTCATCGGTACTCACTCCTTAAATATGATTCATGATGACTCACTGATGCGATGCACCCTCTGATTGCTTATAAACTTTGACGACACCGATCAATACTCAGCGACGATTGATGATTATTTATCGATAACGTATTCCATACTCGAATACGATCGTTATAATATATTACACTAAAAACTTATCTTTTTAAGCTGTCATACCCTTAAATTAAATATACCATTCCTGAGAGAAAGTCTAGTTATTCCCAATTTTCCAATTACGTCCTAAATCCTGTATCTAAATTTCGCTAATAAACAATTAGTTAATGTTAATTAAGTGTTAATCTCAACTGACTTATCGGGTCAGTATTGTACTGTATATTATCTCCATATATAGTTAGTACTAACACAGATCATTGTAGAAATGAATTATATATTTGTACAGCGCCCTTGAGGTGATTTTGCACAAAAAAGGCGCTTTATTCAAATAATCCAAGTATTATTATTTTTTATTATTACATATGCAAATACAAACAAATATACTATTATACTAGCGTAGACCAGTGAAAAATCACGAAATCTGACTTTACTTGTCAAGATTACACGGAGAAAATTAACTGATATAAAAGTTTACTAATCTCTTCAAATTATACGTAATCTGGTTCAAAACGGGATTTCAGGCCTTTAACAAATGAATTGATTCCTAGTAAACATTAATAAAGAACGAATGTTTTATCGCGATCGAAAATTCAAATATTTTCGTATTTCGTCATTGTATATTATCAGGATTAGGGGGAGGAAAAGGGGGTGGGATGGTTTTCTATAGTCTCTAAATCTTTAGTAGACAGTCAGTTTTCTATCATGATTTAAGATTTTCACGGCTAAAAGTATTTTTTAATATTTGTTTTTGGGGTGTTATGCCGTGTTGCGCTAACTCTTTCTTTAGACAACGTTTCGGACAACGTTACAGTGTCCATTATCAGGACAGATGTGTGTCTATCCACAGATTTTCTTGTTTTGAAGGTCAAGTGTGCAAAATTTCATCAATCTCGGAATAAAACTGTAGATTTGTATAAAAAATAAATCCACGCCGTCCGCCCGATGTCTGCTCGCCACAACACCCTGGACAAGACAAGATGGATAGGTAAATATATATGGTGTAGTTGACAATTTACGGTTTGCTTACCTATATTAACGACCCCGTGATTGGTGAGCTCCCAGCAGGAGTGCAAGCGCAGCACGCTGAGGCTGGCGCTCTGCTTGGGCGAGAAGTAACCCAGCGCAGTATCCGTCACGTGGTACGCCTGCAGGGAGAACTCGTACAGCGACGGGAGCAGCTGGGCCACGGCACCAACCTAACCAATAAACAAACAAACATAAATTGCTATAATTGCATAGTACTTGGCAATTTATAAGTCAATCTATGACACTTTGATGGTGGACCAAATTAATTAATAATATTGTCGTTGTATATTTTTGAGGGTTCAATGCCAAATGACCTTGATGAGCAGCCGCCTCCAATGGTGGTAATGCCCTACGGATTGGGTGAATTATGGTTTAGGATAGGTTCCTGCCTTTCCCGAACATTGTATTATGTAAGGTGATCGATACTAGAACTGCTTAAGGGTATATATAATAGAGAAGACATATAATAGCAAACGAGTTTATGTAAATAACGCGAAAAACAATTAAAATTATCTACATGGCTGCTTACAACCGCCAGGAGACAGTGAGACTATGGTATCTCCAATGTATGTTGTGAGGCTGAAGGTAGTGGGGTGGGAAAGGAGATAGGAAGTGAAAGGGGAAGGTTGCCCAAAAATGCCCACAGCCATTTCAAGCAATGTTTCAATTCTGAATGGTGGTCTTACACCAGGACGATACTGAGAGTATCTTGCACTCTGCACGTGTCTGAAATATACAATATATATTTTTTAAATGAGTAAGTTGTGAAATAACACAAATTAATCAAATAAAAATTAGTTGCGCACGCCGGGATTTGATCCTGCGACCTCCGACTTGCTAGTCAAGGTCTTACCCCTCGACCACGGAAGGCGTCAAATATGTATGTATTTTTTGCGCTTCTCTGCACAAGTATTGTATTGTAATTGAATGATGTACGTTTTAATTTTTAATAATTAGGAACAAATTATTTATCGATTCACGTTAACGTTGAGTATTTCCTTTTTTATGTAAAAATCCTAACAAAAAAGGTAGAAGAATTAGAAAAGCATCCCATGGGTTTTAAAAGTAAAAACTGATTTTAGGTTGCAAGTTTATCTTAAGGTATAATAGGCACCCAAACACATATCTCACTATACAAGTATGTTATTATTACCAGCTCTGTATTGTTTTTTTAAGTGTGTTATGTTTATGTAATGCTTATGTTATGTTTATGTTATCTTTATGTTGTATTTTATTCTTTATATTTATATGATCCCATTTGCTGTATTTGTTTATAATTTTCTCTATTTCATAGTTCTGTTAAAAAAAATTTGGAAAAATCTGATTTGTAAAATAACGAAAAACGCCCACTAGTATTATACACAGGTTCCTATTTGTATAATTTTATAATTATCTACTGTTACCAGCTATGTACCGCTTATGTTAAGTATGTTGTGTTATGTTTATGTTACGTTATGTTATGTTTATATTCCATAATCATCTGTATATTTATATCCTGCCATTTGCTGTATTTGTTTATAAGTTTCTCTATTTCATAGTTCTGTTAAAAAAAGCTACTAATTTTGGAAAAATCTGTTTTGTGAAATAACGAAAAACGCCCACTAGTATTGTACACAGGTTTCTATTTGTATAATTTTATAATTATCTCCTTTTACCAGCTCTGTACCGTTTCCATAATCATCTGTATATTTATATCCTGCCATTTGCTGTATTTGTTTATAAGTTTCTCTATTTCATAGTTCTGTTAAAAAAAGCTACTAATTTTGGAAAAATCTGTTTTGTGAAATAACGAAAAACGCCCACTAGTATTGTACACAGGTTTCTATTTGTATAATTTTATAATTATCTCCTTTTACCAGCTCTGTACCGTTTATGTTATGTTTGTATTCCATAATTATTTGTTTATTTATATCTTGCCATTTGCTGTATTTGTTTATAAGAAAAAAATGTTAATTTTGTATGGTCAAGATCACCTTTAATGAGTGAAAGCAAAAGTAAATAATAATAAATAAATATTAAAAAAAATATAAAGCCATTACATTATATATACAGTGAAGTAAACATGTTTATAAACACGGGGAGATTTTTAATATGCTTTAGTTTTTATAATATTACTTATGGCACCAGTATGGCATTG
Source organism: Hesperophylax consimilis (assembly GCF_061612785.1). Lineage (NCBI taxonomy): Eukaryota > Metazoa > Arthropoda > Insecta > Trichoptera > Limnephilidae > Hesperophylax > Hesperophylax consimilis. Next base: position 37,081,558 of record NC_142842.1, read on the forward strand.
GGGTTACCTTACACGCTGAAAGAAGCTAATTATTATGAAGCGTATCTTTTATTTAAAGGGCGGAGACGGTTTACATATAGTTGAGCATTGGGCGTAGGGCCATTGTGGTATCTCCCATTAAACCTCATTCCTTTAACAGTCACCCTGTCCTTTCTATAAAATTCACCATTGTTGTCATTGTATATGTGGCTATGTCTTCTGGTTCCACGTGTCTTCTCAGGTCTCATATTTCCTCTCCAATTATGAAACGTAATATTTGCATATAAAATATTTACCATACAATTTAGTAAATTTTATTTAGCACATTTCTGTGTTTTTGAAAAATCATCAACAGGCTGAAGAACCATCCTACAACAATATGCTTTGAAAACCATCCCATCTAAATTTTACGAAAACACATAAAAACATCAATAAAATTTTGTGCAAAATTTAAAGATCGAGCAAAAGTGGTTTAAGTATAGTGCTTCTGAATAAGGACGGGTTGTTTAACAGAATTTTAACAATCCATCAATTTTCGAATGTATTCAAAAATAAACAACCGTCCAAAGTTTTTTTTAAATGTGTTCGGTTTGGAGTGATCAATTATAATGGAAATTTTTACCCCGCGCAAAAGTATCTTTATATTAAGCAGACATTTTGTCTAACTTTCTTCTTTTCTTTTCTGTAGCGCTATCCCAAATCCGCTATTTGTAACATTTCTCCGGCTAAACCTTTTATAATATCCCCTCGTGTATTGGGGCTCATGTTGCGTTGAAGGTTGTCAATCTACCCTTCCATTAGAATTGGATCCTTAAATTCACCCTTCAGGTTCTAGTCAGGTATTGTGTGTATTGGTAGAACTACAAACTTACTCAATTACAAGGAACTTTTGAGATGCCACAATGCCAATTAATAATTCATGGTGAAATGGAAACTTGCTTTTCAGATTTCTCTGTTATAATTCAACAAGATATTTTCCACTTACAAAGTTTTTACTCTTCGTTTGTGCTCTGCGCAGTATAATATTTTAATTTCTTCATATGAAGCGGTTACTTTGTGATGTGACATTATAATTTAAAATTAAACAGTAACTTTGTAAACATCACTTATACTTATCTATAAGTGATGTTTACAAAGTTACTGTTTAATTTTAAATTATAATATTTTAAGATCAATGTATTTTTCTTGCAATCGAATCTGTATTTTTCCCTGTTTACATGGAGATCATCAACTTTTTTTGTTGAATTACATTGATCTGCGAAAAGTTTTGGATTTTACGCACTTGTGATTGTATTTTTCGGTTGCTCCTGATTGACTTGTACTTTGATTGACCGTACTGGTTACATATTTCGATTATAAATTATTAATTATTCTTGTAGGCAATCATCAGAAATGAAAAAACGTTCCTGAAATTCAGTTCAGTAACGAACCTGTGACCTTTGAAACAAATAGCGACGGTTTCTGAAATAATGGAAAATAATTATAACACTTTTTTTGTAAAGCTTTTCCAACGCAATGAAACTTAACCCCAAAGTTATGTCGTAAAACAAAACATGTTAAAATAACAAGGCATTTTTTCTCGTAAAACAACAGTTATTTTTTTCGTAGAAACGAATAAAAAACGTACATACGATGATACGGAACATTCATTATTTGTCTAAAACGCGTCTTGAACGCGTTCGGAATATTAAATAAAATATTTCAGGCCACGTTACAACATTCTGTGTTAGGCAGGTTTCCCTAAAGTTTGTTTAGGGTTTAAATTTTCTACTTTTTTACAGCAAATAATTCAGCATCTCGGCATTGGAGCCACCAGTTTTGTTTTGCTTCTAGTTTTTTACCTTTCTTACAAGAAATAACGGCAGAATTCGTGGAAAGAATACTTGAATATTTGTTACAAAAGAAAATATTAAATCAAACGACGGTTGGTGTTGGAAGCATTAAATTGATGTACGTAATAATACATAGATGGCGTTAATTTGATTAGTTTATTAAAATAGACTTATTGCAAGTTATGATTTAAAATATAAAGATGAATTATTACGTACAAACGCAATATGAAGAAGAATAAATAGTTTTGTGCGTATAAAAAAAACTCAATTGTTTCAAGAAAGGCATACAAATACAATATTGGGTGACCAGATAACTTCTCAAAATGACAATTCATCACACCTTTAAAAGGTGATGTAAAGTCATGAAAAAGGAGGAAACATAAACTAGATTAAATAGTTTCATTCAGTTAGGTTATGTGTTTTTTTTATTTCACCTTCAATGACATTATATTACTTTTTAAAGGTTTGTTGAATTGTCATTGTGTTTTTTTTAGGTTTGTCAACAGTGATTCATACCAAAGCTCTCGCAAATACAATTACACAACATCGATATAAACAATTACATACATACACACATGCACATACATACTCGCATATGCATTAAATTCATACGTACACTTACATTTACATTACGTAACAGTAATAAGTTTTTAGAACAACACGATAGAGAGCTTTAAGCCTTGTTAACAGATGATTTGAAGGTGGCCAATGATGACATTGTTAAATCAATGTAATGACTTTTGTAAGTATCGTTAAAATTACGGCAAATTCTCGGTAAAGCTGAGTCATACCCAGCTTAGTTTGATATTTTTTTAGTATTTAACTGAATATAATTAATAATAATGTTAAGTTATCATGGAAATATTGGATTGAATCACCGATACAACTTTGTATTTTTATGGCTTTCTTGAAGGAAGTATGTTTTTATACGGACAAAACTATTAATTAATATTCATGTTGCGAATGTACGGGCGCAAATAAAAAATAAGTTTTGATATTTTAAAGCAAACGTTGTAATCGACGAACGCGTAGATTACAACGTACATCACATTTACCTTTAAATTCTCACTCTGAGAATTTTAAAACGCGAAAAGAGTTTTCTTTGCATTTTAGGTGAAAAATATTTTCCTATATTGTAGACTTATTACTCATAGAAATTCACGAGGAAAGCTTTTAGATAATATAAGAGGCAAAACATTCTGACTTTTGGCATCGGTTTATTATTTTTTCAGATATCTGAATCCTGCGTACAAGTATTCGCCCACCATAGGCGAATATACAAATTTATCTTGGATGTTAAAAATATATTCTGACATTATTACTTAAATTTTATATTTTTACCTGAAGCTTTTATCTGTTAATAAAATATGGCCTAGATTTTTATGAACGAACCAAATTTATATTTTTAATTTTTATTTTAGCCGATGCGGAAACGACGAGAAAATGCGTCACTTTCATTTTATAAAAAAATGTCAAAAGCATCAAAATGGCACATCATTATTTAGTGTAACTTTCTAATATTTTATAATTTTACTGAAATAAACTGTAGTTAAATAGAAGATTATTAACGAGTTAAATTACGCTTCGGCTGGCGTCTTTACTTAAGCCCAATACCTAATTTCTTCCGATTTATAAAAAGTTTCCCTTTAACTCTTTAATTTAAAAAAAAGTTATTTTTGAAGATAATATCTATACATTTATTATGCCGAGACGTTAATTATATGAAATTCCCTCGATAGAAAAAAATCGCAAAAATAAGCTCCGAAAATTATTATATTTTATTTTTTATTTTTTTTTTTTCAGTGATATTTATTTATTTTTTATAATATTGATTACATTTTATGATTTTGACTGTCCAACTAGGAAGGATTCCCGTTTCAGGACAGTCAATTTAAAACACTGTTTTGTTTTGTTATTTAATATGTTATAGGCACGATAAAATTCACAGTGTATCATTAAATTAAACTAAATATTTTCGCTTAATTATTATCGTTTTTTTCTCTTTAACACTCTTATTTACATATCTCCCTTCCAGACCATTTTTGAATGCTTACTACGGGGCCTTAATTCTGTTGCATGGTGGTACTGAAGTGCGTGCGCCAACTAAGTGCGTCCACTGTGTGGCGTTTTTGAACCTGAACATTTGCTAGAGTGGCTATTTTTGCACTTCAACGAGCACGACGGCCATATTTTATTTGCGAAGTATTTGTGTTCTCTGGCTCATGATTGGTGCATTTCGAGAGTGGCGCTTTTGAACCTCACCAAAAGTGGAAAATAGGCGATTTTGCATTTAACCACTGTTTTAAAAGTAGTTTTTGATTAACTTAGAGACGTATTTGCTTTAGTTTGAAGATTGTGTGGTGTAGAGTTATATAAAGATACTAATCAATCATTAAGTAAAAATGAAGAAAATGTGAATAGTGGCTGTTTTACTTACATATCGCTTAAATAGAGTGCGACCTTAAGAATAATATTTCACTGATTTGTACATCGCATTTCTCGTGACAAATCACCTTACAATTCTTTCCTAGAAATCACATACCTCTATCAAGTACTACATTGGTACATTTATTATTTCCCAATGTTTGAAAAATTATATCAATTGAAAATTTAAGTAAATGATTTACCTTTTTATAATTATATAATTAAGGTGCTAGCCATAAATCTTACTTGCGAATCACTAATTATAGATTTTAGTAATAAATCTTAGCTGCAAGTCCCTAGTTATAAATCTTAGTAATTCATTTTAGCTGTAAGTTAATCAGTTACAAGATAAGTCTTGAAGTGATTTTCCATTCAATAATTATAAAAATGTGTAAAAGATAAAATTATGAATTAAATCATGTTTCTTTACCACATCACAACTACGGAAAACACCATTTATTTTTTAGGCAAATTCATACGTCACTATAATTGATATGTCGGGATGTTGTCTCATCCAGGCCGTCGCCCAGTGGCGGAGCGGTCCCCTACACCATTGATAGAGAATATCCCTCAGGCCACCGTGGTAAAAGTGCTAAATACTTTAAATATTTTATTTCATATCCTGCATTCTATTTTATATCCCGTATTCAACTTTTTTAGAAATTATAATATTTAATATTCAGCCGGATATCATATCTGTTACCAAGTAAAATTAAAAAAGGTCTATATTATAGCCTCGTACATTCACATATAAACTACTTGATTGAAATCTGGGGAAATACATGTGAAACATATTTAAATGAACTACAGGTAACACAAAACAAAGTAATCAAAAAGCTATTTCATTTCAAACCTAGAACATCAACAAAAAAATTATAAATGGCAACAAAACTATTAAAATTTTATGAATATAATACGTGTCTCCTTATTTAAAAAATAAAGAATAAACTCATAATACAAATACAGAACTCATTAAAACGTCCCAAGTACACACACACTTTACACGGCAACACGATAAAATACATTTAAACACCATACATACTCATTATGGCAAGCAATCCATTGGTTACGAGGGAAGCAACATATATAATTGCCTCCCAGACGAAATTAAAAATGAAAAAAGTATAGGTACATTTAAAAAAAAATTGTTCAGTTTTATGCTCAATCAACAAAACAATGAAAGTGAATAATATCGTTGTGTAATATATTTATGTGTAATGTATTCGTTATTTCTAGTTAAATAAGTGAAAAATGTAATTTTCTTTTATCTAGAATAAAAATATTAAAACAAAATGTGTTAATGTAGTTTTCAGGTTAAAAAGTTGAATTGTTTGTTTTGGAAAATAAACATTAAAATTCCGAAAAAAGTTATTTATACTCACTGTATATGTTATTCTGTCCCACCTCGAAGTACTAAAGTTATACATTTTATGTTTGTCATAAAATATCTGTTTGTGATAATATTGTTGCATTCCTTTATCTAAACATCGTTTTATTATAATTTCGTAGAAGTACTGTTAAAATTATTGCGGTAATGGCAGACTAATGCTGAATGTATTTGCAAAATCTTGAGTCAAGTTAAAATTAATGCCTTGCAAGTCTAATTATGTTTAGCTCTCAATTACATTATATGAGCATGGCTAATTTCAATACCATCTCAAGGGCAACTAACCGACTATATAAAGCGTATGACTCAATTACTGTCATAGGTAATTTCAATTCTTGGAAGCATTTCAGTAAAATGTCACATTCGATATAATGATAATGTTGGTACGGTGCAGATACCAGTAGCGTGGAGTGATTCGTTTCCAAATTTTCTAGAGCAAAATATTAGTTTCTTAGAATATTTAAATACTGGTTTTTCATACAAATTGAACAAAAAAACGTCACGCTCATACTGCGAAACTTTGACAATACATGAAAACTTAATGAAATAGTTATGATATATTTTTTGTGTCTCGTATAAAGCCACCTTTATAATTACGTATTATTTTTTTGAACTTGGTCAGCTGTTCTATTTAAGATTTGAAATATGAGGGTGGCCATTTTGTTAGCCGAACACGTGCATTACTCGCAAAAGTAAAGCTACGGTGAGACTAAACAATTTTTATTACATTTTTTTTGTTATTAGAATTGCTTTGTTTAAAAAATTTGATTAGGATTTTTCTTAGATTATCTTGAATTACAACCCCTGAAGTTTCGCGGTGTAAAAAACACTTTTTATATTATTTTTTTTATATTCATAGTAAAATGGAAAACTATCCGGCTTCGCCCGTGATTTTGATTGTTGACTGATTAATTATATGAATTTTAGTGAATAAAAACAAATCGTAATAAAAAATGTGCTAATTTTACTACCAACAGTTTGTTAATTTTTAGAAGGATATTCAAACATATTTAACTAGTGCCGGTCAACGCTAGTGCAAGTCAAAGCTAGTGCCGATCAAAGCTAGTGCCGGTCAACGCTTGTGGCGGTCAACTCTATTGCCGGTCAACGCTAGTGCCGATCAACGCTAGTGCCGATCAACGCTAGTGCCGATCAACGCTAGTGCCGGTCAACGCTAGTGCCGATCAACGGTAGTGCCGGTCAACACTTGTGACGGTCAACGCTAGTGCTAGTCAACGCTAGTTTCGATCAACGCTAGTGCCGGTCAACGCTCGTGCCGGACAACGCTAGTGCCAGTCAACGCTAGTGCCGGTCAACGCTAGTTCCGATCAACGCTAGTGCGCGTCAACGCTAGTGCCAATCAACGCTAGTGCCGGTCAACGCTAGTGCCGATCAACGCTAGTGCCAGTCAACGCTAGTGCTAGTCAAAGCAAGTGCCGATCAACGATTGGGCTGGTCAACGCTTGTGCCGGTCAACGCACTAGCGTTCAACGATTCGATTAGCGTTTCGATCAACGCTAGTGCGCGTCAACGCTAGTTCCAATCAACGCTAGTGCCGGTCAACGTAAGTGCCGATCAACGCTAGTGCCAGTCAACGCTAGTGCTAGTCAAAGCAAGTGCCGGTCAACGCTAGTGCCGGTCAAAGCTAGTGCCGATCAACGCGAGTGCCGGTCAACACTAGTGCCGATCAACGCTAGTGCCTTTTTTGTTGTTTGTTTTTAGGGTGTTATGCCGTGTTGCGCTAACTCCTTCTTTAGCCGACGTTTCGGACAGCGTTGCAGTGTCCATCATCAGGGCAGATCCCATGATGGACACTGCAACGCTGTCCGAAATGTCGGCTAAAGAAGGAGTTAGCGCAACACGGCATAACACCCCAAAAACAAACAACAAAAATGCTTTTGGCTGTGAGAATCTAAAAACTTAACGGTAGTGCCGGTCAACACTTGTGCTAGTAAACGCTAGTGCCGATCAACCCTCGTGCCAGTCAAAGCTAGTGCCGGTCAACGCTTGTGGCGGTCAACTCTATTGCCGGTCAACGCTAGTGCCGATCAACGCTAGTGCCGATCAACGCTAGTGCCGATCAACGCTAGTGCCGGTCAACGCTAGTGCCGATAAACGGTAGTGCCGGTCAACACTTGTGCCGGTCAACGCTAGTGCTAGTCAACGCTAGTTCCGATCAACTCTAGTGCCGGTCAACGCTCGTGCCGGTCAACGCTAGTGCCAGTCAACGCTAGTGCCGGTCAACGCTAGTGCCGATCAACCCTAGTGCCGATCAACGCTAGTGCCGGTCAACGCTAGTGCCGATAAACGGTAGTGCCGGTCAACACTTGTGCCGGTCAACGCTAGTGCTAGTCAACGCTAGTTCCGATCAACTCTAGTGCCGGTCAACGCTCGTGCCGGTCAACGCTAGTGCCAGTCAACGCTAGTGCCGGTCAACGCTAGTGCCGATCAACCCTAGTGCCGATCAACGCTAGTGACGGTCAACGCTAGTGCCGGACAATGCTAGTGCAAATAAACGCTAGTGCCGGTCAACGCTAGTTCTGATCAACACTTGTGCCGGTCAACGCTTGTGCTAGTCAACGCTAGTGCCGATCAACCCTTGTGCCGATAAACGCTAGTGCCGGTCAACGCTAGTGCCGGTCAACGCTAGTGCCAATCAACGCTAGTGCCGGTCAACGCTCGTGCCGGTCAACGCTAGTGCCGGTCAACGCTAGTGCCGGTCAACGCTTGTGCTAGTCAACGCTAGTGCCGATCAACGCTAGTGCCGGTCAACGCTTGTGCTAGTCAACGCTAGTGCCGATCAAAGCTAGTGGTGGCAACACTTGTGCCGGTCAACGCTAGTGCTAGACAACGCTTGTGCCGGTCAACGCTTGTGCCGGTCAACGCTAGTGCCGATCAACGCTAGTGCCGGTCAACGCTAGTGCCGGTCAATACTAGTGCCAGTCATCGCTAGTGCCGGTCAACCCTTGTGCTAGTCAACGCTAGTGCCGATCAACGCTAGTGCCGGTCAACGCTAGTGCCGGTCAACGCTAGTGCCAATCAACGCTCGTGCCGGTCAACGCTCGTGCCGGTCAACGCTAGTGCCAGTCAACGCTAGTGCCGATCAACGCTAGTGACGGTCAACGCTAGTGCTGGTCAACGCTAGTGTCGGTTAAGGCTAGTGCCGGTTAAGGTTAGTGCTGGTTAACGCTAGTGCCGGTTAAGCTAAGGGTATACTATATTTTTATAAACTCACCGACCCAAACATAGCGTGCAAATTTCTTATCGACACCATACAAAACCATTTGAAAATTTCCACATCCAACACTAACGACAAACAAAATAGTCACAAAATTAAACTTTAGCCTTGGATAACAAATGGCATCCTACACTGTATTCATAAGCGTAATAAACTTTACAAATTTTGTAAAAACAACCTCAATAATCACGAATCTCTCCTATTTTACATACGATACAGAAATGCTTGTAAAAAAATAATCTGCAGAGCTAGAGGCGAATATTATAGGAAACAGATCAAGGAAGCTGCCAATGACAATAAACAAATCTGGAATATTGTCAAAGAGATCTGCTATACCAACAAAACTACCGCACCTATAAATAAAATAACCATTGCAGACAAAACACTAGATACAACAAATCATACAAAAAAAATCGCAAATCATTTCAATAAATTCTTCTCCACAGTCGGATCAGACTTAGCAAATAGTATTTTAGATAAAAACGGAAAGACAGAATATAACCTTGCAAATAATATATCGATTGAAAATCTTTGTTATGATCCATTTAATCTCACTCCTACTACAGAACAAGAAATCACTGATATCATTTCATCACTCAAAAACACATATTCAACTGGAATCGACAATATATCCACTAAATTGATCAAACACCTCAAACCAATCATCACTTAGCCCCTTGAACATGTAATAAATCTAAGCTTTCAAACTGGCGTCTTCCCAAATTCATTAAAACACTCAACAATTATTCCTATCTATAAATCAGGGGACAGATCATCAGTGAATAACTATAGACCAATATCCTTGCTGAGTCCGATATCAAAAATACGGTAAAACGAAGGCTATACCAATTTCTTGAAGACAATAACATTCTTTCAGGAAATCAATATGGCTTCTGCAAAGGTCGTAGTGCCGCAGATGCAATTGCAAATTTTACAAAAGTAGTCTCTGATAACCTTGATAAAGACCGCTAGCCCCTTGCTGTTTTCTTGGATCTAGCCAAAGCCTTTGATACTGTCTCTCACCGCATACTTTTGAAGATACTCCTTCAGTAGGAATAAAAGGTACTCCCTTTAAATTGTTTGAGAACTATTTAACAAATAGATCGCAATCGTCTTTTATAAATTCTGCTAAAGAATATAGAAGTACAAGTTTACCAATCACGTACGGTGTGCCTCAAGGCAGTGTATTAGGCCCATTTCTCTTTCTTATATATATATAAACACTTTATGTTACTTGGCAATTGATGGAACTATAATTTCTTTTGCTGATGATGCGATAATCATCTTTAAATCTGATAATTGGAACTCAACTATGAAAAAAGCAAATAAGGGCCTAAATAAAGTGAAACATTGGTTAGACGACAACCTTCTGACTCTTAATATTGACAAAACAAAATACTCACTTTTCTCCATACGCAAAGTCACTACTCCTCAAAACTGTCCTAATATTATCATTCACTCATGCCCACAAAACCATATTACCCCTACGCCTCTCCTCAATAATTGCTCATGCACCAACCTAAAAAAATCCGACCAAATATAATATCTAGGGGTTTTTATAGATGATCAACTACGTTGGGAGAATCATGTCAATTTCACAACAAAAAGACTCCGCAAATTGTGCTATATATATATATTTCTCACTCTCAGATCAATCCTGAACCTTCAAACAATGAGATGTATATATTTTGCAATTTTCCAATCAATAGCTACATACAGTATCGTGGGATGAGGAGGCTGTGCAGCTTCAATTATTAATCCCATGATCTTAATTCAAAAACTGCTACTAAGGATTACATTAAAATGTCACCCATCTTACCCTTCAGACCCACTTTAAAAAAAAATCGCAATCCTAGACATTAGACAATTATACGTTAAGACAATTCTTAAACACATAAGGAAAAATGATTTAACACTCAAAACTAAACACAATATTTGCACCCGCTACTCATCACACCAAAAATGTAAAATTCTTCCAACAAAAACAGCCTTCGCCCAGCGACAGTTCTCTTATATCGCTCCTAAAATTTTCAACTTACTGAGTATTGATATTAATACATCGAAAACTGATGATCTTTATGCCATTAGTGTACAGAACTGGTTATTTGCTCAAGGAAGGAAATATTATAAAGAATGCCTTACAACTTAATAGTGTTCTTATTTTTCGAGTAAAAATTTTATCTCTGAATTAACTTTCAACAAAAACTTTATATTACGCTGATGCGATTATTTTTATTTTTATTTCTATTATCCCTAGCACTATCTTTTATTTTTATTTGTATCCTACCTTATTTTTATTTATCTTTATGTTTACAAGATTCACCTACTCCAATTCCTTTCCTGTATGTGATCATGTACATAATATTATATATTCAGTATTTGTTATTTATGAAGGGAAAGAACTTTTTTAAAGAATACCTGACATCATTAAATAAGTTCATTTGCTTTATTATTCTTTTTTTTTTCATTTCAATTCTGTTTAAATTTTTTTTTTAATAATTATTTAATTTATCTTTATTTTCATCGTTTTCTTATTTTCAGTTAAACCTATTTAACCTATACCTATTTTACAACTGAATGAATCATGTATTACATTTACATAATTATACATAAATTTCGACTACCATAATACGGACATGTGTCTAGTGTTGTAGTCGAAAAGCATGTAAAAAACCTGTATCCAAATATATTTTTATAAATAAGGAAAAAAAAAAAAAAGGTTTCCGTTTACACAATACTAAGAGATTTCCATTTAAGAAAATACTGAAGGTTCTCCGTCTAAATATTGTTGGAATACTGATTTTCCAAAGATAAGAATTGAAGGCATTGGTTTGCCCAACGAATTTTTGCCTGCGGCGCCTTTCTCGCATCTTTTTGGATGTATTAATTCATATTCCACTCTTTTTACCTACACCAGATAGTTAACCAGATTGGTAACCATTTAAAAAATGGTCTGCGAGTTGTAAAAGATGTACATTCCTTCCACTGAGCTTTTATATAATTGAGGAATTAAGACTTATGTACAGAATTCGCCATTTTATAAGTATTTTTTATATGTCTGTAGGTAATTTGCTACACATTCATTAAATATATATGACGTTTAATTTCATCCAGCTTTATTAAGTATTTTGACCTAAATCCACAATTAACATTTAAATGAAAACAGCTGCGGAAACTTTCCTCTAAGGTCCCCTCAAGACCCTTTGATTGGTTTGCTGACTGCCTTTACTCTTAGATCCGCTCCTTTACATATTATCTTTTTCAGATCTGATCATTTGACATAGCTGAAGCCAGTTTAGACCACGTTTCACTTCTAAAATTTTTCATTATTACTTTACTAAAAGTTTCTTTAACTCTGGAAAATTGCCGAAATCAATAAAACGTTCCCGGCACACCTCTGAAAGGTACCTGGTCGGAAATATGAAATTTTGGCAATGCTTTACGCCCATTCAAATATGCTAATAAAAGCTCTGGGCTCTCAACGACTTTCATGAATGCTCGTAACTTACGCAACAAATAGTTTTAGAAAATGGTTACTGTGTTGTCATTTTCAGATTTATTTAGGGTATTAAATATTATTTTTCTCCAATTCAAGGAGGTTAATGCGATACTGTATTTTATTTGTTTTTTTTTATATTCCAATTCTTTTCATCAGGGTAATTCAATAATGAAAAACTATTTGAAGTTATTTATTTGCTCCTTCGTTTTTATGCAGATTGTTCATACGATAGTGAGAAATATTACGGCTTCCGTGGTCGAAAGTTAAGGCTTTCGACTAGGAATCCGAAGGTCGCGGGTTCAAATCCCGGTGTGGGAAGAAAATTTTATTTGATGAATTTGTGTTATTTCACGATTTATTAATTCGAAATACTACAGGGTTTTCTAATAAGGGTTTAGCAAATCATCTTGAGTGATGAGGCCCATTTCCACCTCGGTGGCTTCGTCAACAAGCAAAATTGTCACATCTGGGGCTCGGAAAACCCAAAAGTTATTGTTGAAAAGCCTCTTTATTCTCAACGTGTGACTGTTTGGTGCGGTTCATGGTCCGGCGGAGTCATTAAACCTTACTCTTTCGAAAATGAGGCTGAAGCAACAGTTACGGTGAATGGATTGCGCTATCGAGAGATGATTAATGATTTTTTATGGCCGGAATTGGATGGTATTAATCAATGATGGTAACAAGACGGCGCTACGTGCCACACAAGCAACGAAACCATTGATCTTTTACGATTGAATATCAAAATAACACCTTTTATTGGAAAACCCTTTATATACTAAACGTACGGCACCTTCCAGAGTGGACGATATTCTAGTATCGCCCTGGGTATCGATTCTTCAATCCAGGCCTCTCGCAATCGCCGTCAAAAGTACATAAATTGTTCGACATTCTTATTATTGAGTCTCTTTGAAGGTATATACTTACATACGCCAAACGTCAAAAGTCATTCCACTCGAACAAAGAGTGGGTCGAACCACTTGTTCGGGTGTAATGACTTCGTCGAGAATCGAGGCCCTGGTTTAAGACCACCATTCCGAATTGAAACGTTGCTTGAATTGGCTTTGACCAGATCTGGATAGCCAAGTACTCTCCCTACTTGCTCTTCCCTATCTCATTCTCCTCTCCACTACCTTCAGCCCCACATCGTACCCCAATCGGGGATGCCATAGTCTCACTGGCTCCAGAAGGTTGGAAGCAGTTGGGATTCTTGTGCGGTATTAAAATTTACTCTAGGACATACTAGAAACGTTAAAATGTGTGACATAAATCCTAAATTCAATGCAGAGATTGTAAGTTGGTTCATAATATTGATTTGTCGACCTGAAAATAGCATTATTTTACTTGATTAAAAATACATTATTACTAACCCTTTCACACGTACCTACTCAATTTAGTGCACTGGGAAAACTGCGAATGCACGCGATGGGAACAATGCACATTTACATCAGCCTTGATGACATGCATTTTAAATGGCAATATCGATTTTTTGATGAGCCTCCATTGGGAGCTTTTACTGTCCACTGGAAGGCCGACTATAACAGCACCATTAATGTTTTACTATTATTATAATCCCACAAACCCAAAAGTGGTACACTTATCAGTTAAATACAGTAAACATTGTCAGCATTACTATTATGTGAAAAATATAATTTATTGTGAATGATGAATACTGATGAGTTTGTGTATTTGGGAAGTATGTTCTAGAGAGATGGGAAGGCTGATAGAGATATTGAAATAAGATTAAATGCAGGTAACTCCATTAATAGAGGACTGAAGGCAGTTGAGGCTAATGGAAAAATGTCCGAAGAAGCGAAACTAGCAGTCCACAATGGAGTGCTGGTACCTACCCTTATGTATGACAGCGAGGCATGGATCTGGCCGATGAAGGACGAAAGCAGACTGAATGCTGAATATAAATGAGATTCCTGAGGAGTATGTGTGTAATAACCATGTTTGATCGTACGAGAATTGTGGTGATTTCCAAATGAGTAAGATTACGAAAGGGGTGCTTAGATATTTGGGCATGTAGAGCAAATGAACGAAGAAAGGAGAGTATATGACGCGAATGTGAATGATACAAGTAGTCGGGGACGCGCGAAGAAGACATGGGACGATCAAGTGAACTAAATACTTGGGTCGGGCCATGTCAAGAGTCGAATATGTATGAATGTGAATGAGACCGAGTTGTTTAGCGGTCCGTCCTCTCTGCCTACTCCTGCATGGAAATGGCATGATGTTTAGTTAGTTAAATAGTTATGTACCTAATCCTACCAGCTGCGCCAATTGTTATATCTGTCTTACTTTTTTTCTTAGATTTAAGGGTTGGGAACTCTTTGTTAAAAATTAACAGGTTCTACTTATAATTGTGTTTTTTACGTTACAATAAATAGGTCTGGACAGCTACACTGTTCGTTACCCGGGGGTAGGTAATTATCTGGTTCGAGAAGCTTGTTCCCTGTCACTATAACCTCAAAAGCATCTGTTACACTCTAGCGACATCTGACGAACTCTGGAGTAAGCTTTATGACTAGCGCCATCTATAGCTTAAATACTCAACTTATTAATTGATGACTTGTCGAGCTATTATTATCTGCAATTTATTATTATTGGAGAGACCACAAGTATTACGTATTTTTTAGATAAACTTATGAATTCGTGGCTTTATAAATTACTGTTGGCAGGCTTGTTGTTCGCGTGAATATTATATTCAATCTACAATACAAGTGGGTTCCGAAAAATACGATCATTTTCACTAAATAACATCTGTCACTGTCACCAACGTGACGTGTTTTCACTCACCATGTAAGTCATCATGCTTTCATTTAATTTTGTCGAGCCTATTTAGAGACCATTACATATGTTTTTACCATTAGAAAGATCACTTTGAAAGCTTGTAACTTTTTGTAGGTGTCTAAGAACTAAACTGTCCTGTAGTTATTAACTATTTAAATATAACATTATAGTGGAATTGCTTCGCTATTACTAATGACTTTCTCGGGCGTTTCTGACTTCTTCTTCCATTCACCACTATATACCACAATGTTAATTTAAACTACTTATCTCATTTGGGTGCGGAGATATTGCGTTAAGTATTCCCCGGACGTACCCGACTTCTTCTACAGTTCTAACTACTGTCTAAACACTCCTGATATAAGAAGAAGAAACTTTGAAATTTTCAGCGAAATTGGTGGAGTTGGCGAGGGGTAAAGCACTCGACTAGCAAGCCAGAGGCCTCGGGTTCTAATCCCGGCGGGCGCAAATAAATTTTATTTGAATAATTTGTGTTATTTCACAATTGATTCATTGAAAATAATATATTATGTACTGATGACGTCTTCTAGAGTGAAAGATACTACCATTTAGAATTTAAACGTTGCTTGAAATTATCGTTGCTTTAGCCGTGTTTGGTAATCAGATATGAATAGCCAGGCACTCTCTCACCTTCCTATACCCCATCAACTTCACATCCCCACTACCTTCAGCCTCACAATATACCCCAATTGGAGATGTCTAGTCTCACTGGGTCCAAATTTGGGTCTCTTGTGCGGTAGACGCATAATTTTTACGGGTCGGCTGCAATAACAATGATTTCAAGTTCATTATTTAATACATGCTATTAAAAAAGCAAACATTACAGGTTCATCTAGTCCAGGTTGTAAAGTAGTGTACAATTCTGTAAATAAAGCCACAGTGGTTTCAGTTTAACAGTATATTTTATATTTATTATCATTGAGACGATAAAACGATAAAATTATTTTATGAGCTTAATCAAAGGGCTTATGGCTCGGGAAATCCATGGGGTTATTAACTTTAGCAGACCTTTCTGCCCTTAAAAGTTCACAGACCGAACTACGCCAGACAGAAATATAGATATAATAGTTTTTTTATCATTACAATTTTCAAAATTAAATTTGTAATATCGTAATTTTTATAAATTTCGACGTTTTAAAAGCATTTTTTATTTTGTTTAATTTTGCGCTTTGTTTCGTCCTTACATTCTTGGAAGGTTTTGAAGACAAACATCTAAACTCAATCTACTTTTCCATTATGCAAAGCAGGCTATTTTTCTAAAATATGAAACTGCTAAAGAGACCCAAGTCCTGTGAGGCTGAAGGTGGTGGGGAGGAGAACGTAATCGAAAGGGGAAGATAGGGAAGTACCTGGCTATTCAGATCTGGTCACCAAACACGGTTAAAGCCATTTCAAGCAACGTTTCAATTCTGAATTGTTGTCTTTCACCACAGCGACACTCAGAGAAACTTCCACTCTGGAAAGTACCGCAAATATACTGTATATTATTTTTAATGAGTGAAATGTGAAATAACAGAAATTCATTATTTAAATATTGTCAATTCCCAAATAGATTCATTCTTGCTGAAAACATGGCTCACAAGTAAAAATACTTTGTACTAATAATCACTATCAATCAATAGTTATTATTTATTATCGTGTAGATTTTGTAGTAGAATTATTATTTTTATTTTTATTTGGTACATTATTTTGTTACAATTTATGTTTTCCAGTAATGTAGGCCTCACTGGGTGGCTTGCCCGTGCTGAGGCCTTCATTTTATAACATGAAAATCTAATCTACATATTACATTTAAAGAGAAGATAATAAATTTGAAAAGAAAATAACAAATTTAAAATTAAAAATACGAAATACATAATAATACATTTAAAATTAAAAAATAATATAATGAAAATAATCTTGTGTGTTTGTGAGTGATGTGTGTTTATGTTGGTTTTGTGTGTTACGTGTAGGTTTTATTTTTAATTTTATGCTATGACATTTTGGTAATATTGTCTTTTTTGTTCTTTAATCCATTTTGTAATTTTGTGTGTGAATTTATTTTTATTTTCCTCAATTTTAATTTGAAATTTTACATTAATTTAGTAGTTAACTTTGTTCTTATTAGTGCTAGGACTATTTAGAGAGTGATATGAATGGTCCCCGATTTCTTCTGAAATCGGGGACGCCCGAGGAATATTTCATGCAATATTTTTGCACTGCAATGAGATACAGAGTCAAATTAAAGTCAATGTAGTTTTAAAACAGTAATATTGTGGTACACAGTGGTAAATTTTTTTGTAAAGTTTTTTTTATTATTATTAGTTATGTTTGTACATAACTTAACTCTCTTAGCAACAATCTTTTGCATTTGTTCAGGGTTTTAGATATTTTGAATTTAAATCAACTAAGAAGGGAAAACCCAAAAGTATATTCATAATAAATTCAGAAATCACCAACCTTTCGCTATTTGGGGATCAGGAGAGAGGCACGAAATGAAAGAAGGTGTTGAAGGTCACATGTGTTTTATTGATGAGTCAGGTAGCCGTGACGAGAGTTGACGCTAGACAGAAGAATACACCGGATGCTGGCTGTGATGGCAGGTCAAGCGCGGGTCAGTGAGTCGACGCCGGGCGCTGGTGACCGGGACTCGATGGAGGTCAGGCACTGGCGAAGAACGTAGGTCTTCAGGCACTCCAGTGCTGACGAGACGGCCGAAGGTGCGGCGAACCTTGTAGGCGGTTGAACGGGAACGGCGTGACCAGTGAGGATGCAGCATGTCTTCTTGGTGGTCATGGTAGCGTGGAAGAAGCGCTGGTCGGAGACACTGGAACCAGGGCGCTTGTAGTCCGAGCAGCGCTTGCCAGGAACGGCGATCTGGACAAGGCGCTAAGAAGATGTCCCGATAGAGTCCATGGTGGTACGGGCGAAGCCGGGTATACGTCCTTCGCGCTAGTAAGAAGAGCGCGGTTGATCACTCATTGAGCCTCGTAGACTGACGGCTGGTAGATAACAGACAGACTGACTGACTCGCTGCGTCGGGCTTATTTATACTACACGGCCGACGGTAGCAGTAGGTAGATGGATGGCAACTAAATTCTAGGCACTCGCACAGACTGTGTGTTTCGGGAACCTTCGATAGCGCGGCGATTATGCATAGGCCGTAGACTCGAACCTTCTGACGAGTTCTCGTAATGTCCCAGACTGATTGCACGATAGTATTATCGCGAGTAGATACTTGAAACAGGTAGGTTGCTTTGTTTTGATTTCGGATGCAAATATGTACCTAAGTAGCAATTAGCAAGTACGTACCGAAGTAGGTCGAGCGGTTTATTATTAATTATTTAATCTGGATTATTCTCGACGCCACAGACACCCCCTTCCCAGCAGCTTTGCTGAGGGCTGCGATAGAAGAAATAGCTCGGAGACGAACGTCTTTTAAATTGTGACACTTCATAAAATAATTTTTTTTTTGCAAAACACATGTTCACAACACAGGTGGCACTATTATCCGCGCTTGTGCGGAGATGGTCTGGTGCATGCTGCTCCGTGGTGCCTTAACTGATCACCCATTTTAAGACGGGGTTACCGGTGAGTCGGGGTAACACAATCACGTCGGGCTGCAGAAATACGTCAGGCTGCAGATCACGTCGGGCTGCAGGGCTGCAGAATCACGTCGGGCTGTTCAGATCACGTCGGGCTATTCAGATCACGTCGGGCTGTTCAGATCACGTCGGGGTCACCACTTTAGTGATCAGGGGTGAAGGCACGAAATGAAAGAAGGTGTGGTGAAGGTCACATGTGTTTATTGGTGAGTCTGGGTAACACTATCACGTCGGGGTCACCACTTTGGTGATCAGGAGAGAGGCACGAAATGAAAGAAGGTGTTGAAGGTGTTATACCTTTAAAGGTTTTTATTATCCAAAGTATTTTAATTATTTTACCAACAAATTTATACCTTTAAAGGTTTTTACTATCCAAAGTATTTTAAATTATTTTACCATCAAATTTTATGGTTTAAAAGGATTTTATTATCCAAAGTATTCTAATTATTTTAGCATGAAATTTTATGTTTCTAAAGGTTCTTATTATCCAATGTATTTTTATTATTATACCATCAAATGCTATTGTTTTAAATGTTCTAATTATCCAAAGTATTTGAATTATTTTAACATCAATTTTTATTGCTCTATAAGTTTTTATTACCCAAATTATTCAACTTATTTTTCCATCAAATTATATTGTACCAAAGGTTTGTATTATCCAAAGTATTTGAATAATTTTACTGTCAAACTTTATTGTTTTAAAGGTTTTTATTATTCAAAGTACTTAAATTATTTTCCTTTAAAATTTTATGCTTTTCAAGGTTTTTATTATCCAAAATTTTTTCATTATTTACCATCAAATTTTATGTTTTTAAAGGTTTCTATTATCCAAAGTACTGTTATTATTTTACCATCAAATTTTACTGTTGTAAATATTTTCTATTATCCAAAGTTTTTGAATTTTTCTACCATCAAACTTTAAGGTTTAAAGGGATTCTATTTTACTATCCACAGTATTCTAATTATTTTACCATGAAATTTTATGTTTTTAAAGGTTTTCATTATCCAATGTTTTTTTTATTATTATACCATCAAATGCTATTGCTTAAAATGTTTTAATTATCCTAAGTATTTGAATCATTTTACCATCATTATTACCATATTATTTTATTGTTCTAAAAGTTTTTATTATCCAAATTATTCAACTTATTTTTCCATCAAATTATATTGTACCAAAGGTTTTTATTATCCAAAGTATTTGAATAATTTTACCGTCAAATTTCGTTGTTTTAAAGGTTTTTATTATTCAAAGTACTTAAATTATTTCCCTTTAAAATTTTTATGCTTTTCAAGGTTTTTATTATCCAAAGTACTTTCATTATTTTACCATCCAATTTTATGTTTTTTAAAGGTTTCTATTATCCAAAATACTGCTATTATTTTACCATCAAATATAACTGTTTTAAATATTTTTTATTATCCAAACTCTTTGAATTATTTTACTATCAAATCTTATGGTTTAAAAGGATTTTATTTTATTATCCAAAGTATTCTAATTATTTTACCATGAAATTTTATGTTTTTAAAAGTTTTTATTATCCAAAGTATTTGAATAATTTTACTCTCAATTTCGACTCCTATATTACTCATTATTTACCACCACTATCAAAATGTGTGAACTTTGTATTAATCAACTTATGTATCTTTGCAACCGCAACATGATCACTCAACTTAATATTGATACAGAAACATTTAACAACTCAGAACACACTTTTGACAAAGCGACAGAATGTAATTCTTTGTTCACAGAAAAACACAACTTAAACATAATTTCCCAAAACATTAGAAGTATTCGAAAGAACTTCGATAATTTCTCGATCCTCTTAAACGAAATAAACATAAGCTTCGACATTATTATCTTGACTGAATGCTGGTTAGATGATTCGTATACAAACCTAAACTTAAAAGACTATACAACTCTCCATTCCACTAAACATCTAAATCAAAACGACGGTATAGTAATCTTTGCCAAAGATTCACTAAACCCATCAATAACAGAAATCAACCTAACCGAAGCAAACTGTATTCAAATCTCCCTCGGAACAGACATCTCCATATTTGCCGTCTACAGACCCCCATGCTATAACAATCTCTCACCTTTTTTCAACTCCTTAAATAAACTTCTCGAAAAAAATAAAAAAACACAACAATTAATTATTGCAGGGGATATGAATATTAACTTACTAAACGGGCAACCAATAACCACAGAATACTTAAGTCTACTTACTCACTATGGATTAAATTCGACAATCAACTCACCAACAAGAATTACGTCAAACTCTGAATCCTGTATTGACCATATATTTGTTAAAACTAGGAAAAAAACATCTTCATCTATTATTCGATCAACGGTCACAGATCATTTCACTACTACACTAAGCATACATCATAACAAGAAACAAAAAGATGAAAAAAACAACTCCGTACAAGACAAAATTAATTTTAAGTGCCTAATAGAGGACATACATAAGGAATCTTGGTCAAATGTAATAAATGAACCCGACCCAAACAACGCGCTGAACACATTTATGAACACAGTTGGAACCTACATTGCTAAACATACAACAAAAATTACCCCGAAAAACTACTCACATAAAGAAAAAAAAATAACACCCTGGATCACGAAAGGATTAGTAAACAGCATACATAAAAGAGACACAATGCACATGCAAGTGCGCAAAAACCCATATGATGACAAACTAAAAAATAATTACCTGCTATATAGAAACCTTTGTAATAAATTAATCAAACAAGCCAAATACAAGTACTACAAAAAAGAAATAAAATCCGCCAAAAATGATCCCAAAAAAATCTGGAAAATCGTCAAAGATATTACTTTCTCCAATCCGAAAAAAGACTCGAAGATCAAAGTACTGTTAATAAATGGAAACAAAACCCTTACAAAAAATTAACCTGGTAAAATAGCTAATTTTATTAACTCCCAATTTGCAAAAGTCGGATCTAACTTGGCTGAAAAAATTCTTCTAAAAAACGGCACAACAGAAGACTCTTTAACCAAACTATCCTCTACCATACAACCAAATCATTCGTTTTATGCTCACAAAATAAGTACAAAGGAAATCTCGGATTTAATTATTTCTCTCAAACCAAATTGCGCTGTGGGCCCAGATAACCTCTCCAATCATATACTGATTAGTCTCCGAGAACATATACTTATACCACTTCAACATATTTTCAACCAAAGTCTCAGCCTCGGCATTGTCCCCGATCACCTAAAAATAGGTTGTATTACTCCAATACATAAATCGGGAGACAAAACGCTGATCTTAAATTACAGACCAATCACTCTGCTAAATTCGCTATCGAAACTACTAGAAAAAACTATGAAAAAAAGACTGCTCGCATACCTTGATAAACACAAACTGATCTCCACCCGTCAATTCGGGTTTCGAGCGAAAATGGGAACAGAAGACGCCTTATCGGAACTAACCACCTACATAGTGAAAAACCTAGATGGCGGTTCAAAGGTGTTAGGAGTGTTCTTAGACCTAGCAAAAGACATTCGACACCATCTCACACAAATTACTCCAACAAAAACTCAAAAACATTGGCATAACAGGTCCACAACTAAAATGGTTCATTAGCTACATTGAAAATAGACAACAAATTGTAAAAATAAATAATCAAGAAAGTGACAAAGTAGGCAACAGGTATGGAGTACCCCAAGGCAGCGTCTTGGGTCCCATACTGTTTCTCATCTACATTAACAGTCTAACTGAGATAAGCCTAGGGAACATAGAGTACAAAGTAATCAGTTATGCAGATGACACTGTAATTTTATTCAAAGCCCAATCATGGGAAAACGTCTTCAAACACACGGAAACAGGGATGACTGAAGTAAATAGATGGCTAATAAATAATCTACTGACACTAAATATTTCTAAAACTAAATACTTAACTTTCAGTAAAACATTAGCTGGTCAGCCAGATAGTCGCCCACAACTTCATCTTCACCCCTGCACAGTTACCTCATTAACTAACTCACGCTGTGTTTGTGACAAAATTGATTATGCGCAAAATATTAAATATCTCGGTTTAACTGTTGACAATAACTTAAAATGGGATCTCCAAATCAACCTAATTACAAAAAAAATACGGAAACTCTCTTACGTCTTCAAAACAATTCGAAACATTATGTCACTACCTCAGCTAAAAAATATATATTTTGCACTCTGTCAAAGTATTCTTATGTATGGTATTTCAGTATGGGGAGCAGCAGCAGAGACTCATCTCAAATCACTTAAAATCAATCATAAAACAATAATCAGAATTATGTTTAGAAAGCCTTATCAACATCCGACAGAACAGCTAATGATCAACAATAACCTATTAGACATAAATAAACTATTCATAAAGAAGATCATCTACAAAAACTGCATAAAAATATCACCACACTTCATAACTCACTCGCAAAACACAAGAGCAAACACACACAATCAATTACAAGTACCATATATCAAATCAAATTTTGCAAAAAAACATGAATCTTACTTGGCACCACATATATTCAATAAGTTTGTAGCCCAAACAAAGACCTACGTCGCATCTAATAATTTGAATTGGGTATTCAAAAGATTTTTAAACTGGTTGAATGTCAAAGAAAGAAGAGAGATAAGTAATATTCTTAATATCTAAAATTATATATTTTCTTTTTTCTACTCTGTTTTTAAATTCTGATTTTCCTCTTATTTTATTATTATTATTTTTACTATAATATATATATTTCCTTTTTTTTACCACTTATTTGTTTTTATGTAATTAGAAATTGTTAGTTACCAGCCTCAGAACAGACTTTGTCTAGTGAGGAGGGTAAGGAGAAAAATCATGTATGTACATAACTAATAATAAATAAACGCCCGGGTTGCCGGCACTGAAATTGAATTGAAGGTCACATGTGTTTTATTGATGAGTCAGGTAGCCGTGACGAGAGTTGACGCTAGACAGAAGAATACACCGGATGCTGGCTGTGATGGCAGGTCAAGCGCGGGTCAGTGAGTCGACGCCGGGCGCTGGTGACCGGGACTCGATGGAGGTCAGGCACTGGCGAAGAACGTAGGTCTTCAGGCACTCCAGTGCTGACGAGACGGCCGAAGGTGTGGCGGACCTCGTAGGCGGTTGAACGGGAACGGCGTGACCAGTGAGGATGCAGCGTGTCTTCTTGGTGGTCATGGTAGCGTGGAAGAAGCGCTGGTCGGAGACACTGGAACCAGGGCGCTTGTAGTCCGAGCAGCGCTTGCCAGGAACGGCGATCTGGACAAGGCGCTAAGAAGATGTCCCGATAGAGTCCATGGTGGTACGGGCGAAGCCGGGTATACGTCCTTCGCGCTAGTAAGAAGAGCGCGGTTGATCACTCATTGAGCCTCGTAGACTGACGGCTGGTAGATAACAGACAGACTGACTGACTCGCTGCGTCGGGCTTATTTATACTACACGGCCGACGGTAGCAGTAGGTAGATGGATGGCAACTAAATTCTAGGCACTCGCACAGACTGTGTGTTTCGGGAACCTTCGATAGCGCGGCGATTATGCATAGGCCGTAGACTCGAACCTTCTGACGAGTTCTCGTAATGTCCCAGACTGATTGCACGATAGTATTGTCGCGAGTAGATACTTGAAACAGGTAGGTTGCTTTGTTTTGATTTCGGCTGCAAATATGTACCTAAGTAGCAATTAGCAAGTACGTACCTAAGTAGGTCGAGCGGTTTATTATTAATTATTTAATCTGGATTATTCTCGACGCCACAAATGCATTACAAATGCATTACAAATCATCTTCATGAAACACAATGTAACCTATCTTTGATAATCTAAAAAACAGATGGTTATTTATAAAATCATTGTTTGCCACCCCAGACAGCTCCATATTAATCATATACCATAGTTAAAAGAAAATTTGTACCAGTCTGAAGATGACCGTGACAGGCCGAAACCGGCACCGGTCATAAATGAAAAAAACAACCCGTAAAATAAAAGTTTTTATACTATAATACCTCTGTTTATTTACATTTTTTTTTGTTTAATTGAGGATTGCACCTTCTTCACCAGAGACTGGAGTAAACTGCGCTAACCTCCGACGATGTAGGACGGTGTGCATTCATTCATTCACTCAATACTTAACATTATAGTCATCTCTATCAATCATAAAGTCATCACTATCAACCATATAGTCATCACTATCAATCATATTGTCATCACTATTAATCATATAGTCATTAATATCAATCATATAGTTTTCACTATTTACCATATAGTCATTACTATCAATCATATAGTCATCACCATTAATCATGTAGTCATCACTATCAATAAATAATTGTTATTCATTGGCATGTAGATTTAGTGTTATTTTAGATTATGAGGGACAGTAATAATAATAGTGACAATATTGTCCGGGGGTAAAGTGCGCTAACTTAGAAAAGGAAATCTTCAAGTTTTTAGAAATAAAAAACTTTGTTAACTTTTTTACATCTAAAATTCTAATGTTTTAAGGAGTTTTTGGGTAAAAAAAAGATGAATTGTATGTATGGAAAAATAAATATTTTTGTATGGTGAAATGAACATTGGAATTTCGAAAAAAGTTATTTTTATTTTCTACTTCTACCGTCATGCAGAATCGCCTCCCAAAGTTAGCGCACTTTACCCCCGGACATCCTGTATTTATAATTAGTTATAATATTATATATACATATTTACATTGTAACTGAACATGTACATCTTCTTGACAAACTACTTAATTGTAGTTAAACGGGATAGTACTATAACAATTTAAAAAAAGGGAAATTGAAATAGATGTATTTTTGAAAAGTGGATGAAACTTTAATTGTCATTATAATGACATTAAGTGTGAACTGAACGTTTTATGTGGTCTTCCTAAACGACAGAAGACGAAGAAAAACATGTAAAATGACAAGAAAACGAAGTGTTAATGCCATATTTCACTGTTTACATCGTTATAAATAGGTCGTAAACAGAAGTTTTAAACATATTCTATCATTAGGTGGCAGGAGAGAAGAGGCTGAAGAGGTGTAATGATACACCAAGAGTACAAGGCAATACACTAAAGTATAACCCGTTAAAACCGGCGTACTTCAAAGAACAGTAAATAAAGTCGTAAATTGTGTCGTTTTAAATGTATTACGTAAAATTTAATGAGGTATTTTTTAACGTGGTAAGTGAAAACGTAATTCGGTGAATTTTATATCGAGCGCTTTTATAAGTTTTATCAACAAACACGGAACTTGGTTTCAACCAGTAAGGTTAAATTGAATAGTGTGATAATTTTCGTATGCCGGCGGTAACTGACTGTGAACTCGTCTATTGTTTGAATTATCCAGCCAGGGAAGGGTTTACTACGGGAGGTCTCGTACAGACGCTCGATAAAGCCGATATTGACGAAATCATCATATATCAAAAAAATTACATTTTTAAGATGTCATACCCTTAAATTAAATATACTATTCCTGAGAGAAAGTCCAGTTTTATTCAATTTTCCAATTATTTCCTAAATCCTGTATCTAAATTTCGCTAATAAACAATTGAATAGTGTTAATTAAGTGTTAATCTCAAGTGACCTACCAGGTAAGTATTGTACTGTACATTATATCCATAAATAGTAAGTAATAACATAGATCACTGTAGAAATGTATTATAAATTTGTACAGCGCCCTTGAGGTGATTTTACACAAAAGCGGCGCTATACAAGTCATCCAATTATTATTATATGGTTAGTCAGCGATATTAGCCAGCACGGTAAGAATATGATTCCGTGAGTTGGTACTTGGTAGATAAAATCCGCTGCTTCCGATAGGTACCCCCTGATCGCTTCAGAAGGTACCGACTCCAGTTTTAGGAAAACTACCCTCATTCACGCGCATGAATGAAAAACTCTCGATTAGAAACAAAATTTTCATCAGTCGTCAGTATGACTTTAACGTACCATGTTAACGTAACCGCCATACACAACTATTTAACATATTAAACACCAAAAGAAATACTGCAGCAAACCCACCAATTTCACGTGTTCTCCAAAGATTAATTAGGACGGGTTGTTTAGGAGAATTTGAACAATTCACCAAATTTCAGCGTTCATTTTCAAGTTCTATGAGAGATTTTTTCAAGTTCTGGTTTTATTTCAGTTTTGTCAAACAATTAGCCTATAATGATATAATAACAGAACTTGAATTGGACTTTCACAGAACCCAAAAATGAACGTTGAAATTTGATGAAATGTTCGAATTCTCCGAAACAACCCGTCCTTAATCTTTGTCCTTAAGGTTCCGTAGTAAGCGTTCAAAAATAAGAAGAGTATAGTTTGAAAGGGGAATATGTAAAAACTGATGTTAGAGGGAGCGCACTTATATTAAATAAAACGTCAATGAAGAAAATTGTGAAAATATTTAATAAAACACGACTGATATTCTCGACAAATGCTTAAGTTGCATTTATAGAACCACTGTGAGTTTTGTTCACATGTTAAATAACATATCAAAACGAGTTTTTATTAATTTTCGGAGCACACTTTGTGATTTTTTTCTATCTACGAAATTTGATATACATGACAAATGTATAGATATTATCTAAAAAAGCAAAATAAACTTAAAAACTTAAAGGGTCCAAAAGAAATAAGTAATAAATCGCACCCATTGCTCTCCACTAACTAAATAACACAATTCAGACACAAGAACACAAACACATTTTTTATATTATGTCGTTTAACTTTATCTGTACCTCAATTCAAATCATGTACTAACCCCGCCTTGTAACATGTGTACAGAATGTTCAAAATTGTAAAGGGTAGTGTAGACAGCCTTGATTTAATTAACCTCATTGAATTTCATATACCTATAAGAGCTACTCGTTATAAAACCCTGTTTAATTGTAACAATTTCGGGACTGAGAATTTCAAACACTCGCTTGTACCTAGATTACATGAAGTTAGTAATAGGTACGCAGATATAGTGGATCTATTTAACTGCACAAAAGCTGGGTACAAAAAAGCTTTACTGTCATATATTCTAAATCATTATTAATTAAACCTAAGTCTACTGATACTTGTTTATAATATTTTATTTGTACTTGTATCTCTTTCTAGAACTTGTAATCAAATGCCATAGTTAATTGTTATTTTGGTTTAAATTATTACGAGTGTTTGATTATGCTTGTTTTCGGTGACGTGTAATTATTGTGTATGGTATATTTATACCGTTTATTTTCAAAAATTAAAATTAAAATATAATCACTCACCAGATATTTCATAGAGACGTTTCGATGGTACCGATCCTTGTCACAATTTATAAAACTCTTTTTAACTGTTTAGCAAGCATTTCAATTATGTACAAAAATAAATAAATTATACAAAATTTATTATTTTTGACCTCAGTATCAACTGCAAATAAACAAAACACATTGAACCCCAAAATGTATTAAAAATGTACCCTTTAAAATTGGCAGTAAAGCTCGATTCACAAGGGGGTTAAATATTCGGCGCCGAGGTACAGTGTGGTAGTTGGCACCCGGCCATTCATTCTTAACTAGTCGCGTTTTACAAGTAGCACGGTAGCATTATTTGTCAGTGCAACGTTTACCCATTGAACGTTCGCGACGATTACGTTATTTAACAAGAAATATCAATATTGATTATTTCAAGACAAAAATTTTCCTTCAAACTTTATATATAATTTTTATCAAACATTTAATTTTAATATCGATAGCTGAAGTTATTCGCATATTCTATGTACCTATAGCTATTATCAGCCTTCACAAGTTTTAGTAGTTATTATTACACTCGTGTTAGCAGTATTCAATTATACATTTTCAACAAAATAATGTTCTCCACTTAAAACTAAAAAAAACAAATCGCAGGTCGAACTTCCGGTCACAAATATGGGCAGTATACTATCTTGACACAAGTAGAGAGACTTCCACTAACTCCAATTTCAATCCTTAAGTTTGTCTTATCACTACGCTTAAAAAGGACAAAGCCAATACATAAAATAGTTTACTGTACAAAGGAATACAATATTATACCTAAGTATATGTCGGAAATCACAAAGTCTTCACCAATAGTTAGATTCAAGCTAGATTGTAGGAGCAATATTAATAAAAAGAAAATGCATTTGTATGTAATTTATAATAAATTAGACATTTGTAAACATAGATTAACAAACGGCTGAAATAAAATTAATAAATAAATAACAACTCTTCCGTGGGTAATATTTACAAATATCTCTAGCGTGATACTCAGATTCTATGCAAAATTGAGAGTGTGACAATATTATTATTGCATTGCGTCAAAAAAACCTTCTTAGAGAATGGAGGTTAACTCAGATAAACCGTGGCATGGGTTTTTCATGCGAGACGGAGTACTTCTCCTGTGAAGTGCGTCATCATTCATTTGACATGAGGACTTTAGAACATCCAGCGTTAATGTGTTGTCGTTATGATTTAAACGTGCCTAATTCGAAGTAAATTATTTTAATCCGTCTTTGTTAAGACGCTGCGAAATGTGGTATTCTGTTGAATTCTTAAGTATATGTTCGTTAAGAGGATTCAAATTAAGTTTTAAATGAAGAACTCCAGTGAAAAAAGCGGTACGTTTTTTATCAGGTGCGATCACGACAATATAATCTGACTCGTCGACAACCAGTCTACGTAATTGATGTATCTATGGTCTACAATGTCTGTTTCTTTCGTAGCAATGGAGGTTTTTAAACACCGGTACATTTTTTATTAGGTGTGGTCATGGATGTATTTTTGCATTTTGGTTCAATACAATAACATTAGAGACGAGATGCTAACATTTAACCTAGTGTTCTTCAATGTTAAAAGCTGGTAATCTTAACAATAAAAACGTCTCGACTCACATGCAAAATACGGCGCCGGTTGAAACAAAACGTAGGATTTTTTCAGATTAGTGACTTGTCCGTTGATTTAGTGCGATTTTGAGAGACACTAAAAATTAAATCTTTGAAAATTATTTTAACTAGGTACTAAACTAACTACAAAAAATTTAAAAAAAAACTGTTATTTGTTAAAAGCTCAATATTGGTAAATTTCAAAATTGACTGTGGTTAGTTATTATGATAACATGGGAAAAATTTAAGTATACAGTACAATATATAATACTAAGTTTGGTGATCGCGCTTTCGGTGTATCTGGGCCGAAGGCTTGGAATAAACTCCCTCCGGAAGTAAGATCCATAACAAGTCCAACAGAATTCAGGTCTAAACTAAAAACTTACCTTTTTAAGCTGTCGTACCCTTAGATTAAATATACCATTCCTGAGAGAAAGTCCAGTTATATTCAATTTTTCAATTAAGTCCTAAATCCTGTATCTAAATTTCGCCAACAAACAATTAGATAATGTTAATTAAGTGTTAATCTCAAGTGACCTACCAGGTAAGTATTGTACTGTATATTTTCTCCATAAATAGTTAAGAAATAACATAGACCACTGTAGAAATGTATTATAAGTTTGTACAGCGCCCTTGAGGTGAATTTGTACAAAAACGGCGCTATACAAGTCATCCAATTATTATTATTACAAAAAATATGTTATTTTCTTTAATATTTACTTGACTTGGCTTCGCTTAAGATATGAATTGATAAATATTACGTCTTGTTTTATTTTTGACTAACTATTATGAGACCACTGGGAGTATTTGGAAGCTGGTCCGAGATTCCATCAAATATGCTGACTGTCAGGTGCATGGTCCCGGTGGTTCCTGGGTTTTTTATGATGGTTGCTAATAGTGTCGACAAACAAGGGGGCAACTGTTTGGTGACTGACCCTTAAGGTAACACAATACGGATTTGCCCCGACGCTCACATTTTAATTATTTCGGATGTACGAATTACTAAAATCTTTAATGTGTGTAGAGAGATTTCGAGGTATGCAAGTTATTTATATTTGAGATTAATAAAAATAGGATAGAAAGGCTTTTCAACAATAACTCTTGGGTTTTCCGAGCCCCAGATGCGACTATTTTGCTTGTTAACGAAGCCTCCGAGGTGGAAATGGGCCTCATCACTCAAGATGATTTGCATTTGATTCACTCAAGTGAATTTTAATAATTTTAATGCGTTGTTGAAGCGTGTATCGTTCCATTTTTATTAATGGCGTAGTTTCTACTTGTCAAATGTCAAATGTAAAAAAATGACAGCTTCAAAAGTAACATCTATCGAAATAGCGGGCTATTCAAAATAGAACCTCTTATTGGAAAACCCTGTATAATACCATTATTTTAACGGTGCTGTTATTGATGGTCTCCCATACAGCAAAGGCTTATTCATAGTCATTAAGAATTTCAATTTCAAATTTAGGTCATTGAGGATGTTGAGAATTGTATAAATATGCATTATTTCACGTAGTATGCAGACGTATTTCACAAATATGCAGAGTTCCATGTTAAGGATTGGATTAGTTTTCTAACTAACTAACTAACCACCGCAGGGGTAGGCAGAGAGGACCGCCAAATCTACGTGGCTCACTAACATTCATACATACTTTTCTATTATATGACTCTTGACATGTCCCAACTTAAGTATCTGATTCACCAGATGGTGCCGTATCTTCCTCGGGCATCCCCAACTTCTTCTATCATTCACATTTGCTTCATATATTCTCCTTACACTTTTTCTCTATTCATTAGCTCTACAAGCCCAAACCATCTGAGCATTCCTTTCTTAATATTACTCATAATGCTTACATTAGCAGCTTTGCATTCTTTTCGAATCTTTACTTTTCTCACACGGTCATATATGGTTTTACCACACTTACACCTCGGGGATCTCATTTTCACATCATTCAGTCTACTTTCATCCTTCCCCAGATAGTTACATACCTCACTGCCATACATCAGGGTAGGTACGAGCACTCCACTGTGGACTGCTAGCTTCGTTTCTTTTGATATTTTTTGCTAGCGCCAACCGCTTCAGTTCTCCATGGAATAACCTGCATTTACTATTCTTTCAATATCTCTATCAGCCTTCCCATCTCTTGTAAACATATTTCCGAAATCCACTAACTCATCCACCTGCTCCAAGTGTTCATCATTCACAACTACATTGCACAAAGTTTTCGTACTCTCTTTTTCAAACCCCATGGCTATAGACTTGCCTACGTTCATCGTTAACTCATCCTTCGTACATACTTCGTTCATCCTTAATACGAGAGACTGTAGACCTTTCACACTGTTAGCAATCAGCACCACATCATCAGCATTACAACAAGCAACATACTTTCAGATTACTCAAATTCGCGCCCAATCCCATCTCTTCCCAATTCTCGCATACAATTATCCATATATAGATTGAATAACCACGTTAACATTACGCAGCCTTGCTTAACACCACAAGTTTTTTAACAGGCATAAACAACATCACTATTTCTGTTGACATTTAATTTTCATAGTATGAATATATGAGGTGTAGTAGCTCTAATCAAGCTCTACGTTATAAAGTGAGAGCAGGACAATAAACTCACCGCTTCGTCGGCTACGTTGATGCAGTCCGTGAGTGTGAGCGAGACGATACGAGGAGTCAGGCACGCCCACAGGCCTGCCTCAGTGACTTCGTTGCAGCCGGCTAGCTCCAGCTCGAACAAAGCCTGAAAAAAGACAAATATTATTATTGATTGAGTTGGCCCATTCTGCATCTAAAGCTATACCAGTTGTTGGGCTTGATAGAAGACTGAAATTTTTACAATGTGAATATTCAGCATTCCTAATAAACACAGTTAAACACATTAAATACAGACTATAGAAGCTCAGGTTTGATTTTTTACTACTAAAAATGTCTTTATCTGTGCTCCGAAAGAGCTGGCAGCGCATTTCAGCAGACTGACGCTTGAAATTCCCGTCTTAAAAAGTGAGGTTATTTCGGACACATTGTTTTTTTATTTGACTGTTTCCGCGTAAATTTAATAAGAATTCTATCTAAGTGATGTTTTACAGTAACATAAATAACTTGTATGTAAATATAAAAATTAACTATTTTTTCCCATATTATTGGCATCTTTGTTTTTTTAATGTTTATAAAGATCTAAAGAATTGGATAGTAACCTAGATAGTGTCCCGGATAAATAATCATTATTATTTGCCAGATAATATTGTTAATTCTGAAGTTAAAGTGTGAGATCGACAAAAATTACGTATACTAATTGGGTCCCAATGGTCGAGTGGTTTGAGGCGTTAAGCCCTGTAAGAAAAAGATCTTGGATTCGATTTCCAGTTAAGACCGTTTTCGTTTTATTTTTTTGTGTCTTGTTCGGTCTTGTTTTCAATGATACAATATTATTATTTCATTTGGTATTTGGTTGAGTTTCACTATCGTTCATATTGGTAATTATTATGTACATTCGGGATTTCGGCTTTTGGCTGTAAATTTCCGGTTCGTGACCGAAAGCCGGTGTACAAACATACATAACTATGTATTGAATTATGTATTACGCAGGTATGTTACTAAGCGATGTTTACATGACACACACAGCGTTTTCATGGGCAACGTAATAAAATTTTGATCTAGAGGGTAACATATTACACTACATAGCAAAGTTGTGTTGTCTCTATGTTGTCATATAAATACGGATATTGTAAACAGATGGGCGACAGGGATAGAATAAAGTTAAAGTACTCGTAAGTATCAAATTTGCCTTGATTAATGAACGGTTGTTGCGAAACCGGACGGCGTTTAAAATTATAATCGTTTAAGCTATTTAATATTCGAATTATCGAAGACAATATTAATTTACTTAAACCACTATAAACAATATCAACAAGAAACAGAAACATCGGGAAAAATTACGGTCGCATCTGGGACTTGAAACTAGGATCTTCGACCTACAACATATTTAACTATACACGGTGTCCGGAAACTCGTAGTACAAGCGGGAAACTGGAGAATCTACACCACATGGGGAACCCAAAAAAACATAAAGTTTTTTGATTTGAGCATTTTCAAAAAAAAAAAAAAAACCAAAAAAAAATATTTTTCGGCTATTTTAGGGTTAAAGTTTTTTCTGGTGTTTAGGGTTGAATAACAGATGTTTTAACCCTGCAGAGCATAAATATTTTATGATTACACCGGGTTAAATGAAGGGTGATTTCAAAATAATGCTTCAAATCCGAGTTTCTTCATTTGTTTTACTTTCAAATAGTTTTAATTAGTTGGGTACTTTGATCTTCAGTAATAATTTATAAGAATTTGATTAAAAAAAAAAAAAAAAAAAAAAAAAAATCAACTTCAAACACGATTTACTCGATAACGAAAGCTCAAATAAAAAAAATATATACTACAAAATCGACTCCAAATGTGATGTAGATTCAACAGTTTCCCGCTTGTACTACGAGTTTCCGGACACCCTGTATAATATACCTTCGGATAATAACTACCAACATTATCTTCATTTTCTAATGGCATATTTTAATTGGCTGCTATCTTTATGTACCGCAATATGCATGGGTTCAAATTTTTGTACGAGAATCACTAATATTGTCTTCAATAATTAAATATTACAATTTGAGGTTTTGAGTTGAAGTTATTCCAAATTATATTTTTTTATTTAACTATTTTTATTAGTTACCTACCTAGAAAGAACAACCTAAAAATCATTACGACGTATAATTCAAGGTTTCTTTTTTTAAAAAGAATATAATATAATGTATAGTATATATTATGAATATAATATTATGTTCGCATTAAGTTTTTCTTAAGACAGCAAACCGATAATGCCAGATTCTTCGGTTACATTTTTTGGAGTACGTAAGTGTGTACAAGCATGACCTGACCTTTAAATTTGTGAACACATGAACAAATGAATATCACTTACTTTGACTGAAGTAGGTTATTCCATGTTTATACATGCTAGTATTTCTAGTGGCTACCAGGGAACATGAACTGCCCTACTTTAGTGAATCAATAACAGTTGTAAGCATTCGCATGTCAATACCATTTATTATATTCTGTTGTCAAACTTAACCTTTCATTTATTGTAGGTAAAACATAACATTAAAAAAGCTTTCTGAAGCAAAGATCAATCCATTATACCAATTATGTGAATATAGATCAACTACAAACAGAACTTTGTTTATTTGCCTCGGCGAAAACTCTTACGAATTTTGCGTAACATTGTCCTTCTGAGTAGGTATTTCATCGTCCTCACTATAAATAACCATTATAAAAAATAAATAAATAATTATCGGTATGTAGAATATTTGGCCTAACTTAAACGATATATTTATTTAATTATTTACTATAATTAATGTACGGTACGTAGCATAATAAACTGAGTATGAACAATTAAACATGTATATACAGGGTTTTCCAATAAGAGGTGTTATTTTGATATTCAATCGTAAAGATCAATGGTTTCGTCGCTTGTGGCACGTAGCGCAAGTCTTGTTGAAAGTAAACGTTGTCCAGATCAATACCATCCAATTCCGGCCCATATATGCCCATATATAAATATATATATGGGCATATATATGGGCTATATAATAAATGCCCAATGCAAGTGTTGATAACCATTTATAGAAAAAATAAACATGAAAATAGGCAAGAATTTTTTTAATATTTTTATATTAACTCCACACAGGAGGCCCTGAAGAAAATAATTTCCCTCAGGGCCTATGTCATCTTTGGGGATGCTGTGTGGAGGGTCTTTTTGTGGAGAGGAAGGAGTGAACATGGGTCTTGAAGAGTCCCATGTTGTAGGAGGGAGGAAACACAGAGGCCGGCAGCTCGTTCCACAGCCGAGCTGTTGAACTTAAGAACGAATCGTAGAAGCGACCCGTTCTCATGTGACAAATGTCAACCGTGTACAACTGTTGGGAGCGCGTTTGGCGTGTATCCCGACTACGCACCGGTGCCGAAGGGATCAATGACGCTAGTTCCTCAGAGCATCTTCCATTGTAATACCGATAGAACAAGGACAGCATACCTACCTGACGCCTGTGCTCTAAAGATTGCAGTCCGTTTGTTAAGATTGCTCTGGCTTCGATGGAGCCCCCGTACCTGAGCTGGTCACTTATAGATACACCAAGCATATCAATGGAAGGCCTGTTCGGAAGATTGCTTCCGTTGAAGGAGACTTAACTTAACTTAATCAAATGCGTTAAACATTTAATTTTTGAAGTGAAACTTCTTTACGCGCGTCATGCAATTTCGAGGACCGGAGTAAAACCGACTCATGACCGAAACGAAAATGCGGGTACCCCCACCACCGATTAAAGTTCATTTGATCTAGTCAAAGTTTTGAAGTAACATATAAATGCTTCTTAGCTCATCCCGACAACTGGCGTTGGTGGTGTAATGGTCAGCATAGTTGCCTTCCAAGCAGTTGATCCGAGTTCGATTCTCGGCCATCGCACATTATTTTTTTGTTTTTAACGCCTTTTTCATTCAATATCTTATTTTTTAGTAGGTCAGAACATTTTTTAAAAGAAAATAATATTGCAAAATAATAAAAACACTTATCTCACTGTGATAAAACATTACTCCGCTAGAGCGCGCTTTGCGTTATTGTGTTGGATTAAAATTATTATCTAATCCGTATATTATGATAATTGTATTACATTTATTTAATTAATTTATTTATTTTGATAATATGTAATAATTTACAGAAAAAAAAATTAAAACTATCTCCCTCTGATAAAATATCCGTTCGCTAGAGCGCACTACGCGATCTTGTGTGGGATTCTATTTCTGTACATTGTACATTATTTTTAAAAATATATTATATTTTGGGTGTGATGTAGGTAACATTATAAAACATAACAAGCTCTCATATTTTCAGAACCTACATAATATAATCAATTTATGCGGCTTTGCTTACAGTTGGTGCTCAGCGTGGTTGGCTTTCAATCAGTTAAGCGAGGTTCGATTCTCGGCTGTGGCATTTTTGAAGTGAAACCTTGTTGAGGTGGGGGAGCCGCTCACGAACGTTCTCTCTCTTCTCTTCTTTCCTCTCTCTCAGACACCAGCGAACTGCGCCACGCCAAGCATCAGCTGAAACTAGAAGTTTCACTTCTGTCTTGCGTAGGCTTGACACACCCACTTTTTTTTACGTTGTATCCAAGAAATTAAAAAAGTTCAAATATTTAAAAACATTTTTGTATGGACGAGACAAAAATTGAAGTGACAGTTTTATTGCAAACTCCCTATATAAAATGACTGTGTTTTTTGAATTTCGATAAATATATAGAACATTCAAAATACCTTGAAAATTCGTTGAGAAATTATTATTATTTCCAGTTCATACAACAGATAAACTACCCCCTGTGACTGGATAAGCAATGTATAATATATCTTATGTATTTTTCGATAAACTATTTTATGTCATGTTTATTATTTGTTTTTGGGGTGTTATGCCGTGTTGCGCTAACTCCTTCTTTAACCAACGTTTCGGACAACGTTACAGTGTCCATCATCAGGGCAGATGTGTAATTGATAGTGGTGAAAAGTGTGTTTAAGTACGTCTGTGCGATACCGTGTTGCCAGCTCCATTTCTCTACGAGCTGGTTTTACAGTACACACTTTTCACCACTATCAATTACACATCTGCCCTGATGATGGACACTGTAACGTTGTCCGAGACGTTGGCTAAAGAAGGAGTTAGCCCAACACGGCATAACACCCCAAAAACAAATAGCAAAAATACTTTTGGCCGTGAACAGTTTTTTTCAAAGCATTTTTTTATTTAGCAAACCTCTATTACGCCAGATTGGATATTTTCAGAATACAGCTAAATTAATACAGCGATAAAAAGAGCGCATAAAAAATGAATAAAGAAAGTTTGTTAGTGAGTTAAAGAATGTTTGTTAACATAATTATAAAAATTAACATGAACAGTTTGTTGCAGGTTTGGAACTAAAAAACCCTTATCAACCTAATGTGGTATTTTACAGAAGATAGAAATAATA
The DNA here is from genome assembly GCF_061612785.1 of Hesperophylax consimilis. Taxonomy (NCBI): domain Eukaryota; kingdom Metazoa; phylum Arthropoda; class Insecta; order Trichoptera; family Limnephilidae; genus Hesperophylax; species Hesperophylax consimilis. Next base: position 37,119,250 of record NC_142842.1, read on the forward strand.
CGCACATGGAAAAATGTATAGATCTGTTACAAATATTACATTCAAATATTCTAATAGGTTAAACTTTAGTTTGATTGAACTACTATGTTTATTACCCAGTCTGTGTAGCCCTTAATTGGCGAATTATCGAAATATTTATTAGCAGAAGTGGGAACATTATACTGAGCAGCTGTATATAGTACACACCCACTATTCATTGGGTGGTGTACCAAAAAGTATACCCGGACTAAATAAATAAATCGTAAATCCAAATGAATCGTGCTTTTGACAGGTTACCGAGAGGATGGTGAAACACAACCTGATTTTTCCTTTTTCACCTGACAACTTCCGTTCCATGAGGAGTTCAAAAGCTGTCAAAAATATTTATCTATCAAAACATATTGCTACGGGTACATTTGCGAAGCGAAGTGCGAACCGCCGCTTGCGGTTGCTTAATAAGACGTGGGTAGCATAACACAATATGTAGGTGAAACACTGAAGAGCTATAGTTCCAGCTCGTCAGCGCAACGTCGTCGGTCGATTGACCATACGCTTTGCACTATTTCCCGCCTAAATACGTCGTTCGTGCATGAAGACACAAACACAACATCATTGTCTTCACTAAACGTTTCTGCCATTGGTTAATCGATCCAAACACATTATTGTTAAATCAAGCCTATGAGCACATTTTCTTTACATAATTAATTTCATGGTCGCAATAAAATGGCCGGTTTTTTTCTTTTAATCATAAGGACATACCTGGGTTACACGTTGCGGCAGTTTTGTAATGTGTGGCGAAAAACATCTTTGGTTAAAGTTTTTCTTCACTTGATCGTGCGATGTCTACATTGGGCGTCTTCAACATCTTCAACCCTTCACTTCCAAGTCATACATTCTTCTTACACCTCTTTCTTCGTTCATAATTTACGTCCATTTTACCATAAATAATTATTTGATTCATGTCTTCTTCGGGGGTCCGAAATTTTTCTACCATTTGCTTCATGAAATCCACATTACTACTGTTAAACTGTTATATTATATTATATCGACTTCCACGACACTCCGTGTCTCATTCCAGTGCAAAAATAATGCGTTAAGTCTTTCTCGAGCGTCCCCGACATTCTACTATTCTAAAAACTCCTGTCACTATTAAGAACAAACTTTGAAATATTCAGCGAAATCAGATGAATGGTGTAGGAACGCGTACGGGACAAACAAATAAACATTCATTTTTATATACAGTTGGGTTACTACTAAAAGTGGGTTACTAACAAAAATGCGTGTTGGAGTAAACTCAATTTTGAAGGTTGATCTTTATTGTGAAGGCAAAGTTTTGGGAGGTTACAAGGTTAATGTTAATTTGAAAAAATCATTACAACGTTTTTTCTTTAAAAAACTACTTATATTCGTGCTTTTACAGATTTTTTTTCTTGTCTTTTAATTATAAAAAATGAATTTATAAAAAAATCTATAGCTTTTAAATCTACAAGGCGATGCAATACGTAGTAATGCAAAATTATGTGTTTTTGGTTTGAAAAATTTGTCGCCTAGAAATGTTTCAGATGCTTTTTAAATACTGCGAGTAGAATACATTCTGGCCTTTGATATAATCGAGTATTTTTTTAGATTTCTCTTTTTTAAGCCCAGAAAAAAATAATGTATAAGGCCTATGAAAACTGCTTTAAAGTTCAAAATCGCCTATTTACGAACCCTTTTTCGGTTATGGTTTTATTGTATAATGTTGCGAATTAAGTTATTTATAAAATGGACGAAAAAAAAATTTATATTTAGCCTGAACATCCACAAAATAAAATAAAAGGCACTTTTGGACATGTTTTTTCTTACATAAATCAAAACAGATTGATGGTGTTAAGCGGGAATTTAAGCCTTATCGCCATCTACGTAAGGTGTGTTATTGATAGCGGCTGGATTCAAAATATTAGGTACACGACGTACTGCATCGCCTTAATGACATTATAGGGGACCCAAACTTATTCCAGCCATAGATTTCAATACGTAAACATTAAAAACATAACTAACTCAAAAAATAAAAAAATGTAGTTACCAACTAAACAAAGTTATGTACAAGAAAAAAATTACATATCCTACACAGTTACTTTATAAGGAATGTAATATCATGAATTTAAAACAATTATTTATCCTACAAACGCTATGCAGATTTTTTAACAATTTTAGTTCTGCAAAAAGAACGCAACAAATTCGTACTACATGAATTGGCTCTGGTCTGAACTTTATGGCAATTCACCCTTAATCCTCATTTGGGCAGAGACATTATTTGTACCAGGCTCCACTTCTATTTAATAGCCTTCCAGATCTCATTAAATCGTCAAATTCCTTGTGTAAATTTAAAAAGAATGTTAAATTATTTCTGCCATCCGAGGATTTCCAACATATTCTTTCATCTTTGTCCTTTTAAATTGTGGCATAATATTTTGAAACAGTTAATTTTTTCATCCTTTTATTTTTAATGTAAATTTTTTTTCTCTCTTTCTTTCTTTTCTGTTTTTAAAAAAATAATAGTTTGTTACATTTTTATTGCAATTAAATATCATGGTCACCCTACATGTTTACAGCATTATATTGTAATGAATAGGCTGATAGGTACCATGTAGGTATCCAATTCGCAGAAACGTCAATGTAACAATATTGTTATCTTTATATTTGAATTATTTTATTTTTTTTAATATTTGTACTATTTTAAATCTCTTATAATCTTTGTACTATTTTTTTTTAAATTTGGAAAATTATTAACCTCAACACAGGCTTGTCCTAGTGAGGTTAAAAATTATAACTTTAAAAAAAGATACAATGTAAAGAAACGATAAATAAATAAATAAAAATAAACTATTGGCAGTGAACCCACGATATATAGATATTACAGGAAAAAAATTATACTACAGCGTATCGCAGTTACTTAACAAACTAATTATTTTGGTGTTCAAAGCGACGCATTCAAAGACAGATGTTGCATTTGAAAAACGAAAAATTTTGGAAATTTTTAATCTTTTTAAAAATAATTTTATAAGTATTCGAACAAAAATAAGCTTTTATTCTAATATTTACTATTTATTTCTAATATAATATATAATTTGTAATAATGTATCTGGTAAATTATCATGCACGGTTGATTACCGAATAAATTATCACAAGAAGCGGCGGATCCTTGATGTAACCCGTAAATGAATATAATTACGTAAATGAGTGCTACTGATTTGCTTTATATTCAAATTAGCAATTTAAGCAAACAATTTCTCATCAACATCTTTTAATGAATAATTCATCTTTAAAACGAAGCCTCGTTATATATAACAGCTTCTACTGAATTATAATTAGCGCAATTTCATCGTACTTAATAAATATTATGTACTTAGCTTATTAATATACTACCGGGTACTGGATTTTACGTTGTTTTCGCAGAAATAAGTCTCACCGTATAATATTTCATTAAATTATTATCTCTAAATAGTATTAAACAAAGTCACATCTGCGTCTGTCTGTTTGTACGCTTAGTTCTTCTAAACTATTCAACGGAGTTTGATAGGGTTTTCAGTGTTTTCACTATCATTTAGAAGATATTATATTTATTTAAAATAGAGAAAAGTCAAGCAACGCTGGGTATATGTGAGCTAGTACTTAATAAATTTGTATTTAGGTTATTAATAAACTACCGGGTAGTGCATTTACTTTGTTTTCGCATAAATAAGTCTTACAATATCATTTTTCATTAAACGGTTATAAATTAAAATGACTTTATTGTACATAAACAAAGAAAAAGTTTATTTATTTTTCGGAATAACTTTATTGAGTAAAACCTCAAATTGTAATATTTAATTATTGAAGACAATATTAGCGATTTCTTAACGAAAATCTGAAACAGAAAAATAAGAAAAGGATACGGTCACATCTAGGACTCGAACCCAGGACCCTTGTCTTTCCGGGAAACCGGTGTCACGGTGATAACAAATAATATTTGTTATCCTTTATGCTATGCATAAAACCTTGTCTTATAAACATTAGTTTATCATTAAAAAATAATAATATTTGACAAGTCAAAAATATTTCACCAATAAATGAAGATATCATATGTCTCGACGCCATATAGTGAGAAATTTACTACACTAACAAACCCTTTCCTACAAAATTAAAGTTGGAAGTTTACAGTTGGAAAAAATATAATAAGCAGTAATTGTTGATTGAGGTATTAGTACATATTGAATCATTTGGCGGGTTGGAAATAAGTCGACATAGTTCAGTGGATACAGAGCACCTGACCGGACATCAGAAGGCACGGGTTCATTTCCCGTTGGCAGCATTTATTTTTACTCGGGAGATATTTTCAATTTGTATTAATATTTCGGGCGACTAATTATTGCTTATAATTATTTAAAAATAAATTGTTGTACAAAGGGTTTAGCCTGTATAGTATTTCATATTACTAACAGGTAGGTAAATAACGAAAATTCAACTTATAGTAGAAAACATAAAACTGTATTCGTCAGAACTGTGGGTAAGTTACACTTCATCCCAACGGCATAAGCTAAAAGTCGCATACAATAATGGTTATAGCCAAAAATAAAGAAGAAAAATGAGCATTGCTAATTTATTAAAAAACTCTTCAAATTTTCCATGATCCGGCTAAAAACTGGATTGCAGGCCCTTAACGAATAAATGGATAGGTTTTAAAATAATTTAAAAAAAATAAATGTATTATTACTCCTGACCGATGACGATGACACCAGGTGTAAGTGGCATTGACTGCGGTGGAGTTGTCGAGGCGATTAAGTCGGTGGCTCGATACCGCGTTGGTGGAAAGCGTAAACATCGAAAATGGTCCATCGATTTCATGTTTTGGTTCTAATTTTAATTTTTGATTATCCAGTGACTTTTGGGTTACTAGCCTGCTAATATTACAAAAAAATGGCTTATTGATGTTGTTGTAGCTGAAAAAGATTCTTTGTTTTTTTTTTTTCGAAAATCGATTTTTTGTATGAAGATTTTCAGGAAATACGTGCGGCGCGTGACGAAACTGAAATTTACTGAAAATCTTCATACAAAAAACCGATTTTTCGAAAAAAAAAATAGTTTTCAGTTACAACAACATCAGAAACGCCATTTTTATAATATTGGCACTCTAGTACACCTAAAAGTCACGAGCCGCAACTGATTATTAAAACGATGTCGGAACACTTATTAATTAAAAACCTAACATTTTCGCAATTCGTCATTATATGTCTAAACAAACACAGGTGCATGAACACCGTCCTGATATATTAGGAATTTACTAAAAGTTTATCAGGAAACGTCCTGCAATCGAATTTCTAACCGAATTACCAATGATTTGAAGAGATTCTTAATAAATTAGCTATACCGAACTTTATAAACAAAAGTTATGTGTCTCGTGCCACATATTTCGAATTCCTCTCATAAAATAATAAGTAGAAGATTAAGCACCGCAATTTGGAACATCTTCAAACGATTTCATCACAGACCGAGTGACGGACGTCGCCTCGTTATTTATTTCAGGAAGTTTGCGTTTATTTCCACTTCGCTGTGTCTATGTCTAGTGGGAAAGTAAAAAGACGCTGGAGTCGGCCGAGCGTCGCGACGCCGCATGACGACGCGCGAAGCCCTCCGATGCGGTTTCTTTAATTAGCACCGGCGTCTAGGATTGGAGACGTGGTCTTCCTGACCCACGTGCATTCCTGTGACCACACAAGTAGTAGCTATTTTATTTACGTCAAAGAAGTAGAAATAAGGTGTCGATAAATACTATAATATTATACACATATGCGCAGTGAAAAATACAATGACAAAAGAGGAATATAAACATAAACGGAATGTAAACAAAATATTAACAAATTAGCTGTCTATAAACGAAGGGAAATCAAATCAATGTTGGGTTAAACTAAAAAGTAAAAAGAAAACATAAAAACTCCCACGGTAAATACAAGTTTTGGACATATACACTATCAATACCATGCTATAAAAGCATTCAACATTCTAACACTTAAAAATAAAATTGAGGAAAACAAAAATTAATTCAGACATAATTTACAAAATGGATTAAAAAACAAAAACGACATTTTTACCAAAATATCATAACATAAAATAATAAAACCTGCACATAACACACAAAACCAATATAAAACACACATTACTCACAAACACACAACATATAATATAAATAAACCGATTTTTTACTTCGTTTCATTTAAATGTAATATAACTTTAATTTAAAATCTATATTTTTAATTTAAATTTATCTTTATCTATTTTTTTTTTCACTAAGATTTTATATATTTTCCTTAAATGTATTATGAATATTGTTTTGTAGTTTAAAATGGAGGCCTCAGCACGGGTAAGCCACCCAGTGAGGACAAAATTACTAAATTGTACTAAGAAATGTAAGATATTGCACCTAAATAAAATAAAATAAAAATTTAAAAAAACTACCTGCGCCAAGGTGACAACTTAGCGGTTCTTTTGGCCGGTGTTGATTTGATTTTTATACAAATCTACAGTTTAATTCCAATGTTGATGAAATTTTGCACACTTGATTTTCAAAACAAGACGAAGGTCTAAGTGTGATTAAAACAAACTATGAGACTAAAGCAGGGGACTTCGCTAGTTTATTTTTATTTTTTATAATGCACCAGTTTATCATTTTCACGTGTGATGGCCATCTCACATGTTGATTGGAAAATACTGAAATAACTTTAAAAAAATTATTTACGTAAAAAATTCCACTCAGGGAAACGTGTCCGCGAAATCAACATTACATTTTATACTTAATGCGCAATTTCTTTATCTCGTCACAACAAGCGCTCAGAAAATTCCGAATAGTCTTGATAACCTTTGCAAAGCGTCATTTCAATATTACTATAACCGCGGTTTAAACATCTACATGTTTGTGATAAATAAAAAAGTGGGTGTGTCAAGCCTACGCAAGACAGAAGTGAAACTTCTAGTATTCCTCTCTCTCTATTTTCATTTCATCATCTCTATTTTCTCTCTTAGGTTAGTTTGAAAATTAGAGGTTAAATAATTCAACGACGAAGCATGGATTTGCTTTTTCTAATATTTTCTTATAGATGAATGACGTTCGATTAATGTATAGTTCCAAAAATTTTCAATTTATTCACAAGTATACAATATTACAATTAAAAATTACAAAGAAATTACAATGACAATTTACCAATCATGTGCCATTTTCATTGTCAATTTCATGAATATCATTTCCTAATGTCGTGATAATTGGGTTATGGTAACTAAAGTGCGAGATATATACATGAGCACTTAAATCCTTAATGAATCGTGCAAAAACTGCATCGATTGTTGTCCCGTGTCGGGAGAGAACGTTCGTGAGCGGCTCCCCCACCTCAACAAGCGCATATGGTGAGAGAGGGACAGTGAACGGTGAGCGGTGGTGGGGGTACCCGCATTTTCGTGTCGATCCTGACTCGGTTTTACTCCGTCCCAGAAAATTCATTACGCGCCTAAAGAAGTTTCACTTCAATAATGATTTTCTTTCAAAATCAAATTAAAGAAAAGTACGAGATCTAAGTCAAAATAATTATTGCATTAAGAATTGGGATTTAGCCTTTAATTTTTTCAAATTTATTCATTGTTAACCAGTAAATTTTATCTTATTCCATACCCAAAAAAAATCCGCAAACTAAACCCCCAATATATGTGGATGCCATAGAATACGCTCACATACATGTACAAAACGCCCAGAAATATATTTCTGTTAGTTTTACTACGCTACCAATATCAAAAATATTGTGCAATACCTCCCGGGGATTGATTATTGAACCCTCAAAATAATTTCGCGTCTTTAATTGGTTTCCTTTTTGCGAATTACAGATACAAATCCGAATCCTTCTTTCAAATAAACCACCCGATGAACGAATGTTTTCAAAGGGTATTATCGTGGTTTATTTTTAGGTCATTGCGCTGTTTTGAGCTTCCTCCTTATTTAGCCAACATAAGGATAGGTAATAAAGCTGTCTGAAACCTTGGATATAGATTGATAACACATAAATAAATCACGATAATAATTTTAGCGTTGAAATTAAAATTCACCATAGTTGTTTTTTTCCATATTCTCAAAAATCTTTTAACATTTTACGGTATTTATACCCCATAGTGCGACAAAATTGTTTCACTTCGTCTAGTCATGTACTGGCAATAATCACATCGTTTACACTAATTATTCCTAACGCTTTTTACGTAAGCTGCCAATACATTTTCGAAAAGCCAACAACAATACATGACACTTGAACACCATCACTAACAGTGCCAAATGAAAAATGATTGGACAAACACAAGTAGCTTACAGGACCTAATGGCAGAAAGCCGACAGTATCTAATGATCGATAGGTTCAAACAGATTTAGGGGCAACTTGTGTACCTTTGCGTTTGAACTCGTGTAACATTGGAGAGCATAAACCTAGACTGTTGAAATATATGCGAATTCCCTTTTTGTAACCCGGTAAAACTAGCGTATCAAAATACATTACTAGGGTTGATATCCCTCGTCGATTTTTTGGGCAAAAGTCCCCATTATTTAATTACTTTTTGATCATATGGAAAGTGAACCATTCAATAATAATTACTCTAGAGTTGTTTTTTGTTTAAGTATTGCTTACTTGCAATAAGTTTTCATGGTAAATTGCTTCAAATGAATCCTGGTTAGCCCCAAACAATGTAGTTTTTTTAACCAAAGGCGATCTTACGCAGATGTGGCGGATCTATTTAACTTCACGGAAGTTAGGTACAAGAAGGCTATACTATCATATTTTTTCAATTAACATTAATTTATCTGTATTATTAATCCGAGTATTTTGTAAGAGTATGCAAATTTACATAATTTTTTTTCGTAATTTTTTATTACTCCATAAGCTTATGAGAGGAGGATTCTTTAATGGTATATTTTATTTAGTTATAAAAATGTTCATTTTACATCTAGTTTATACCTATTTAAAACTACTTAAAAAATATTCTATTACCTACGTGTTAATATTTGGACTTCACAACATTGAGTCATAACGCACAAAAAGCTGCAAGACTTTTAGCTTCCTTGACATTTACGGGGAGTTCACTGTACATTTTAAAACCTTTATAATAAATATTGTTTTGTGTTGTCAATAAATTTGTCTTAGGAAGCTTAAAATCGTTGCAGCTTCTCGTAGGTTAGCTATTTGTCATTATTTATTATTTAAAAACATAAAACCATGCTTAAAAATGCTTGTGTGTAAACAATATTTGAATACTTGTTGAATACTTACACACTTGTATATTATATTTTGTATGTACTTGAATTTCCTTCTTTTACATCCTTTAGAGAGAGCAATCTTTATACTTTCTGTCGACATTTTACAACCAAATGCCACACTTAAATGTTATTATTTCTAGTATTAAAATGTTTAATTATTGAAGACAATATTAGCGATTCTCAAACGAAAATCTGAAACAGAAAAATCAGAAAATGATTCGGTCACATCTAGGACTCGAATCCAGAACCCTTGCCTGTGATTTATCGCCTTTGATAATATCGTTTTTAACAGGAATACGAATAATTCGACAAGATTTTTAATAAATTAGCTTTATTTTATATCAGTATATCAAAAATATCCCTCGTGGCCTCTTATAATAACGATTGTACCAAAGATAATATATCGTATTCTATAATCTTTGGATTGTGTCTATGAAATATTACAAGTTTCCAAATAATTTAACAGTTAGACAAGCATTGTTTCTCAATAAACCTCACAGCTTACACTTCAGGGGAAATCGCAAATTCACCATTAGTGCCCTATCACCGCCATCATCCATCACCATTAAATGACTCGCTGCATTAGACAGCTATTGTGCCTCCCGCGGGACTGGGGGGGGGGGGGGTGGGTAGGTGATAGCGCCACTTCTGCGCCACTCCTCCAACCAAGTGCCAAGTGGAATATCGATCTAATTGACGACTCGTTAAGTGGACAAGTTGAACCTACAGATTTAAATATCGCCCTCGATGGGGGATCGGATGATAAATTATTATATTATTTTTGGTGTGATCGAATTACGTGAATATATTTTCTTGTTAAATCAATGTTACAGTGTAATGTGTGGTATGTTCAAGCGGTAGATTGTCATGCTCTATAAGGGTTTTAAGTAGTAATACCCGAATTATTAATTCCTGTTCCGATAAGATCGAAAGATAAGCAGTTTTCCTGTGATTTATCTTTTTTTGCTTTGTAGTATTATGAATGTTACTTTATTTACAATATTATGTACAATAACAACAAGAAAGTAAAAAGCAAAAAGCAAAGAGTGACAAGTGAAAAGAAAAAAGTAAAAAGTAAAAAGTAAAAAGTAAAAAGTAAAAAGTAAAAAGTAAAAAGTAAAAAGTAAAAAGTAAAAAGTAAAAAGTAAAAAGTAAAAAGTAAAAAGTAAAAAGTAAAAAGTAAAAAGTAAAAAGTAAAAAGTAAAAAGTAAAAAGTAAAAAGTAAAAAGTAAAAAGTAAAAAGTAAAAAGTAAAAAGTAAAAATTAAAAAGTAAAAAGTAAAAAGTAAAAAGTAAAAAGTAAAAAGTAAAAAGTAAAAAGTAAAAAGTAAAAAGTAAAAAGTAAAAAGTAAAAAATAAAAGTAAAAAGTAAAAAGTAAAAAGTAAAAAGTAAAAAGTAAAAAGTAAAAAGTAAAAAGTAAAAAGTAAAAATTAAAAAGTAAAAATTAAAAAGTAAAAAGTAAAAAGTAAAAAGTAAAAAGTAAAAAGTAAAAAGTAAAAAGTAAAAAGTAAAAAGTAAAAAGTAAAAAGTAAAAAGTAAAAAGTAAAAAGTAAAAAGTAAAAAGTAAAAAGTAAAAAGCAAAAAGTAAAAATTAAAAAGTATAAAATTAAAAAGTAAAAAGTAAAGAGTAAAAAGTAAAAAGTAAAAAGTAAAGAGTAAAAAGTAAAAAGTAAAAGGAAAAAAAGTAAAAAGTAAAAAGGGGAAAATAAAAAACAAAAAGTAAAAAAATAAAAGTTAATGTAAAAATTCACAACTGCAAAGGGGAAAGGATTGTGTCTACGGGTTTTCTCACAAAATACTAGGACTTTTAATGTGATCAATTGACAATTCTACATTTCTGTCTCCTGCTCAGGTTTATTTGCGGACTATGAAAAGTTGGTATAAAAATGATGGTAGCCACTTATGGTTTTATATGAATCACACTTCGTTCCCATTAACAGTTTTATGTCTTCTCTATTATATACCGTCAAGTACGAAATGCAGAGTGGTTGAGTCAAAACAGGACGTCGCTATGCTCAGTCATTTAGTAAAAAAATGCTGATTTCTGAATGGGTACTAAAATATTCCCTAGTATATTTTCCAAGAACGAAAGCTTTCAGAAAAATTTACTTATAATATCCACGTAACACTCATGTATGCCAAATAACTGGAGACGGTTAAACGAAATTCGAGACGTGACAGTTTGACAGGATAAATATTTATTAAGTATTGAAGAAGGTTTTAGAAACATGTTTTTTTGTTTTATTCTTGACAGACAAAATAAATACACTAGCAAAAAATTATATGACCTTGTTCGCTTTGAAAGTGAACCGGTTGGTCAGATATATTTTTAAAATATACATAGCCTTGTAGAAGTAGATTGCATTTTATAAATTAATTACAAGTACATCAGAAACGCATTGTCTATTGTTATTAATTATTTTTAATCAGAGCCCGTCTCTTTTCAAATGCCGCCCATCCTCATGGCTAATCAAATCATATTGCACCACCGATTGATGCAGTTACAAAATAAGCAACAACTCTCGAATCAGCAAAGGACTGAACCCTCAACGCCTGGGTGGGAACCCGTTGCTTTGTACCCCTTGGCCACTGATTACTAACTCGAATCTATTCTTCGTTCCAGTGGAATTTCTAATTGGAACGGTTTGGCGTATGTAAGTGTGTACTTTTGACGAAACTCAAGAATAAAAATGTCGACCAAAGTATGTACTTTCAACGGCGATTGCGAGCGGCCTGGATTGGAGAATCGATACCCGAATCTGATGCCTTTAAATATGTGAATACTCCTTGACACAAAAACAGCAACTCCTTCTGATAGTATATTTATCTATCTTACTGGATCATTGGATCACAGAAGACAGTTTGTTTTCATCGTTTGTTATAAAGGGATAAAGGGATGCTAAAATTACTAACCACGATTGAAAGGCTAAGGCTAGGATAAGGCCGTATTTGGAAGGGCGATCGATTGATGAAATTCAGAAAGCAATTAACTAAATAACACAACTTAAATTTTCAATTCTGCGGAAAACTTTGTTTATTGCTTTAATTACGGACAATTTTGGCGCCTAAGACAGAGAGCTCCCATTGGAAAACGCGCACAATATATTAGGTCACACTATGTATAAGGTCACACTATGTATAAGGTCACACTATGTATAAGGTCACACTATGTATAAGGTCACACTATGTATAAGGTCACACTATGTATAAGGTCACACTATGTATAAGGTCCCACTATGTATAACTTCACAGTTTTTAAGATTTTCGTCGAAAGGGTTAAATTTGTCTGTGGAGTTGGGTTGGAAGACAGATAAATTAGAAATTCAGACAAACAGTTGTGTTCCATTTGGAGTTCTCAGTGTTCTCACTCAGAAGCATCAATTGCAGGAGGATTATTGACGTCTTTTCTAAGACTATTTATTGTTGTTGCGTCTGGTCCCGATAAAAACATGGGCCTCTAAACCGATATTACTGTGCATAGATAAAAACATGGGCCTCTAAACCGATATTACTGTGCATAGATAAAAACATGGGCCTCTAAACCGATATTACTGTGCATAGATAAAAATTCAATCAATTCAGAATAGAAATCAAAGAAAATAAATGTTGGAGTTTAGCAGCTCAGTGGAAGGTCATCCTCCGACTTGAAGACCAAAATCCTGATGATGATCTAGGTTTTGGCTAACCTCTCTGAAGGTAAAGAAAAATCTGTACAAACCTAATTTAAAATTATTAAATTATATTAAGAAAAAAACAAATTTGATATATATTTTTTTAAATATAATTTATCTATTTTTATTAACAGATGTATTTAAATTACAAATATTTTTTTGGTTTGACTGAGGATATAACCTTCTTCCCCAGGGACTAGGTTTTTTTTTTTTTTTTTATATTTACTCCACACAGGAGGCCCTGAAGAAAATAATTTCCCTCAGGGCCTATGTCATCTTTGGGGATGCTGTGTGGAGGGTCTTTTTGTGGAGAGGAAGGAGTGAACATGGGTCTTGAAGAGTCCCATGTTGTAGGAGGGAGGAAACACAGAGGCCGGCAGTTCGTTCCACAGCCGAGCTGTTGAACTTAAGAACGAATCGTAGAAGCGACCCGTTCTCATGTGACAAGTGTCAACTGTGTACAAATGTTGGGCGCGCGTTTGGCGTGTATCCCGACTACGCACCGGTGCCGAAGGGATCAATGACGCTAGTTCCTCAGAGCATCTTCCATTGTAATACCGATAGAACAAGGACAGCATACCTACCTGACGCCTGTGCTCTAAAGATTGCAGTCCGTTTGTTAAGATTGGGGAATCTATCAAACGGACCGCCCGTTTCTGCACAGAGTCAAGGGTTTTTTTCAGGTATTTAGGGGCTCCAGACCAGAGATGGCTGCCAAATTCGACCGTAGGGCGCACTTGCGATTTGTACAGGGTGAGCAGTTGTGTACTATTAAAGTATCTGCGGGCCCTGTACAGTACGCCCAGCTTCTGAGAGGCCAACTTTACTCTGGCTAACAACCGAACCAAATCCCGATTGGGTAGGACCAATATTTATTTCGTATATTAACTGCTGAAATGCGTATATGATAGAATGCATTGTCATCTAACGAATCTATATGCCGAGTTCCAGCTCTATCGGATGTCGAGAAGTGGGTTAATTTAAACTTCTAAGATTTGCATTGAATGAATAAACATTATTTCAAGTTCAAGATGGCTATCATTTATAACACAAAAAACTTACGACTTACATATTTTTACATCGCCCTCTAATACCTTATTAATCTTAGATCATAGATATTTCTATCTCACCGCGATCATGTCCGAAAATCCCTTGAAAATAAATTTTGTACGATACTAAGCATACGTCAGACATGATTGTTTTTACCTCCTTTGTCTTATAGCAAAGAGTGAGAATGGAGATAGCTTTGGGACAAAACTTGAAGTGACCCACACTAGGTACATACAGTAGCTTCTCATTTGGACGCTAGATGGCACTGGAACTCGCTATTACCGTACGAATATGCGAATATTAATTTTATAAATAAATTAATAATCGGGTAGTTTGTTATATCCTTTTCTTATATTAATACTATTGCAGCATATTTTGGGAGGTCACTGACCAAAAGACTTCTATAGACGAGCCGCCACTGATTCACAGTTTTTAATATGTTATAATTCACGAGGAACTTGCAGACAGTATGATATTGTTATGGTGCACGAAGAGTTACATTTGTCTTCATGAAGAACACGGCAGAAACGCTATTTTTCAAGATTAAGAAGCTTTTCCCCTTTCGTGCTCTAGGTAAGATTTAGTGTAACGCTTTCGGGGCACGCAATACAAAAATAAACTATTGTCATCATTACTATAAAACTTACTGGCCTAAGTTGTTGACCTCTTACAAAGCAAATACCTTTGTCCAATTAGTCGTCATAGACCTTGTTTTTACTATCGACCACAGTGTTACGATAAAAATAGAATATATGGACAAAGCCAAAAAATTTATTTTTAAAAGTAATATGTTATTCTTTGTGCTATGCATGAAAAAACCTTATCTCTTAAACATTAGTTTATCATTAAATAATTATATTGTTTTTTATTTGAGATCATCCTGACTTTAGGTAATATAAAATTATTTATTTATTTATTATTCATTCACGCCTGTAACGTATTCTATTACACGTAAATGAACCTTAAATCAAATCCACAATAAATACGACAATGAAGAACTCATTCAATTGGTTTTGAATAAATCACGGGAAAAAATTGAATGAAGGAAACAGCCTACCTTGAATTCCCCAGAATCCCGACAATAGGGCTGTCGACGGCCTTGCACTGTTCACGGGGTGAAATTTCCTCCGAAACGAGATAAACGAGATGTGATTTTGATATTTAGCACAAAACATGTGAATAATACAACGAGGACACTACGATTGCACCTTCTTGCTATACGACACGAATTTGACTGTTGACTTGCGACAATTTACAATGCAACATAAAATCTTCTTTATCTTCTTTAAGGAAGGAAATGGGTAGTCGGTATATGATGGGAAAAATGGTGGATATTATCCAAAACTATTTCAATACTAAACAACGCCTTATTGGGCTTTTACAATGGAATTGACACTTTATTACAGAATGTAAATATAAAAGTGATAGACGTATATATAGATTGTATTGTGTATAAAATAAAAGTACTAATTCTAAGATAACACCTGCACGCAGAAGAATAATTGATAAAAATATTGCTAATTTATTAAGAATCTCTTCAAATTAATCGTAATCCGTTTGAAAACGGGATTGCAGGCCCTTGACGAATGAATTTATAGGTTTCCTGAAGAACGTTTTAGTATAGTACCAATGTATTGTCACGATGTTGGAACATGTGTTCATTAAAACATTTTTGCATTTCGACACCATTCATTATCAAATCAAACGCAGGGGTATGAACGTGGTTTCGATATTATTACGAATTTACTAAAGTTAAAGTAAAGTCCAATAAGAAAAAACAACCAACCCTTAAATCGTTTAAAATCAAATTAACCTTAATATGTACCTAAGTTAAAAATATTACTTCTGTATTGTTTAGTATTCTCTTTTTAATCATTTTTCACACACACTATGGACTTTATTACTTATAATTAATTTCTAGCTTTTATAAATATTATAAATGGAACTTAACTGATTTAAATCATGTTCTATATATTATGTTCAATATTTTTTTTTTATAAAACTGTATGTTTTCTAAATGAACTGAAATAAAAAAAGTATAAAAAAGAAAGGACCTTTTTAAAAATAAAAAAAAAAAACAAAGAACAAAAAACTGTCACGGAATACCAAAATTTCATAAATTTTTTTTCAAAATGATGTCTAACATGCCTGATTTTCTTTAACCAGTGATTCCTGACATTATTTGTAGTAAAATGAAGATAAATGAAATTTTGAATCCGGTAACAATTTTTTTGTTTTTTTTTTTCAACAAAAACATTTAAAAAATCAATGGGAATTGGACAGTGTGAAAAGATTTTGGGTTGAGAATGGTTACTCGACTGAGTGACCCAAAAAAAGGCAGGTATGACCCATAGAATAAAGAATACTCGTTTAACACTAGAAGTGCCTTTAATACAAATTTGAATGGAAACTAAAGTTCAATTTGGCCCAACCGCGCAGCGTTCTGTCTCACTTTCACTCGCCTGAATTCGTAGATCTCCACCCCTTTCAAATATAGGCCTAAATCGGGCAAATATTTGGATCATGAAACACGCCCATAAGACGCTTCTTGTGTTATTCTTTATTTTATGTCCTTCCCCCTGTATATTTTAGACAGTCGAAAATTTTGTTCTGAATGCCAGGAGGAACTCTGAGAATGGTGGTATTACGTAAAAGGTTAATACAAAACTTGTAAAAGTAACTGAGACACTGAAGAGATAAACTGACATAATTGTGTTGTGGGTATGTCTTTATGCCCGAAGTAAGCTCAATTTTTCTTTACTTACGGTGAAATTCATAATAAATTTTCAACATACACATACAATTTATACACATACATTGCATGTAAGAAAAAAAATACTTAGATTAACAAGTTATCAAATATTACATTTATATAATTATATAAACCTATGTATATAAATTTCGACTACCATAATACGGGCGTGTGTCTAGTGTGGTAGTCGAAAAGCATGTAAAAACTGTACACATTAATATTTCATGAATAAAGAAAAAAAAAAAAAAAAAAAAAAAAAAACAACATTTTTGTTGAACAAAAAATCACTTTCATTTAGATTACTATGCCCCATTCGTGTCTGGGGCCTAGGAGTCAAAATGTTTTGTGTTGGCGACTAGACCTGTAGTTACAATAGGGTACCTACGGTAATCATTGGTGTGTAAACCATAAATCTTGACCACGGAGGCAGTCAGGCCACCTAAATTGACTACAAAATATTATGTCATCACATTACAATTTATGAGGTTGTGTGTACTTTACATGTACATATTTTTTTGTTTTGTCTGTTTTTTTTTTGTGTTGTATACGGAAACCCATGTATTTTATATTTCCAGTAGAGACAACATGTTGAACCTGACTGACCTGTAAGTGATCCAGAAGAGTCTCCAGCCCCCTGTCGCTAAGGCTTGAACAGCGCAGACTGAGCGAGTGCACGTGCGCCGCCGCCAGCGGGAAGCTGGTGGGCAGCTCCATGGCATCCTCGTCTGTGGCCCCCATCAGCGACAGCGCACGGAACCCCCGCCGGATCAACGACGCGTACAGACGCGCCCGCACAGTCGCGGGGGCTACCCTCAACTCCTTGCAACGCAGAACCGGGATCAAACCGCTCCACCAGCGCGGCCTGTACAGCACGTCGCGCCACTTCGAACACACCTGTGCCAGACTCCTGCGCTCACTCGGAGTGAAGTACAAAAACAATTTACAAAGAAACTTCTCGTCGAGGATCAAGAGTTCCCAAGGGAGATAGCCTGGGGGTGGTTGCGCGCGTGGCTTGCGGATTATTGTAGGGTTCGGGGGAGGACGTCTTGGGGGCTGGCGCGCCGGCTTGTCGGGGGCCCCCAGAGCGGCGGAGCCCCCGCAAAGCGCGCTGGTCACGCGCTCCATGACGCTGGCCCGCGCGCCCCCGGGCGAGTGGTGCTTGCCGCGCAGCCCGAGCCCGTTAATGCGCTTGGACAGCTCGGCCGAGGCTCGTTCCACCACGCCCTGCGCGGACATCGAGGACATTTTCACCTTGACCTTCTTTATTGTCGGGCGGTTGGGCGCTCGCCCTGCAGCGGCGCCTCACTTCCTGGGAAACTACCTTCGATCCGACTATCCGACCAAAGCCGACTGGCTTGGACACCCTGAAAGATCCCAGCTCATCTTCTTTCCACTATCACTAAAACCAAGTTCGATCAAAACACTGTTTTAAAATCAACCAACAATCAATGAAAATCACCAAATTGATTCGTTTTGAGCTGAATTGATCCAAAAGCGTGATTGTTATTCGTGTGTTGTTTATACATCAAATAACAAACCATCCCTTTTGTAGGAAAAATACCACTCGCCACTGTTATTTGTCAAGAACACATATATTTGAATTCAAAACACTGTATTGTCTTTTCCTCGATAACGGAAAACAGATTACTCGGTAATAAACACATTCTGATGTATGAAAATTAGTATGTTATTTTGGAAACACTTACATAACCTTAAAAAATACACCCCCAGAAATACTGCGTTACCCCCAGCAGTTATTATTTACTTAGTCAAGGGTAGAAGCATCACCTGATCACTCACAACTTCCCAAAAACACATGCACACACTACACAGACACTAGAATCTATACTAAACATTCGTGAAACATGATGAATTTATCGATGTTTGTAGTTTTTCACGAAAAACAACGTCATTTTCAGTGTGATGTGATTAAGGGTCGGGAAATGCGGAAACGCGCGCGGAGCACGGTAAACACGACTGCTCTCTCCGAATTTCGGAGACTGACTGTCTGTGCAGGTTATCGCTTTCAGGTTTGTGTTTTGCTTGGGCCACTGCGGAGGGTAGTAAATGGCTACTGGTTACAAGTCAACAGGAAATACAGCATGGTCTATTAGATATTTTGATGAAAATTTTTTGCATCGGAAAACTATCACGAATATTTTGCTAATAAATCTTTTTGTTTGCTGAATCTTAAGTGAATCCGTTTGAATTCCAACAAGATTCCGTGGAATAATTTATTCAGTCATCCGTTTTTTTTCAGTAAAATGGTATCAAAATATGATCATATTCATGAGATTAGCCGCGATTGGTAGAGAAATAAAAGCACAGCAAAGCAATGGTCTTGGTTCAAGCCCTAGATGTGACCGTATCCTTTTCTGATTTTTCGTTTAAGAATCGCAAAGATTTTTAATAAATAAAGAATACTAATTTTTCTCGGCGAAGAGATTATTTTTATGCAATAATCATAATAATTTTTTCGTTACATAAACAATTGTCATTTTCCTTTGAAATGCATATTTAATTAATTAGACAGTCTGATATTTCATAAAGTTCCAACGTTTTAACATTTGCACAGATTCGACGCTACGCGACGACGCGTTCTCTACAATGTTTGGGTGAGCTAGGAATGTCAATCTATTTGGAATGGTTTAATTGTTTTTTAAGACTGTTTAAAAAATAATTTGGCAAGATGACATAGAGCTTTACAAATTTAAATAATTTTATTTTGAGCATGATAATAGTAAGTTTTTTTTTTTAATATTTGCAGTTACAAAATATTAGAAAATGGCTGACGTCGCATTCTGTCGAGTTTAAAAGCGCTTGCGCCCTCCTGCGCGTGCGCAATCCCGCCCTACCCACATGGCGTAGTCGATAGGGCGGGAGTGGATTGCGGGGCGGGGGCGGGGAGGGGTGCGGGGGCGGCGCGGCCGTGACGCGTGGCGTGATACGCGCCGCGTGGCGGTGTGTGCGTGCTGCTGTTGTACCCGTTCATAAGTGAAGTGTGATTACGGCGGATCAGTGTGTGCAATATGCATTGCGCTGCAATATTTTTTGTTGTCTTTACAGATGTATTCTTTGATTTAGTCATTTCATTATTAATGAACTTTATAAATTATATCATATAAATATTGTAAATTTGTACAAAACCCTTGTTAGATGCCAATTAGAGTATAACTTTACGTTATGGTCTCCCTTTTACAATATTCATTCCGATAACATTGAAAAGATTCAACATAAGTTCCTGAAGTAAATAAACTATAAATTGCATATTCCTGTAGTAAAACATTGATTACCTATATCTACTTACTAGATAAATTGTCCCTATTAAAACTTTCAGAAAGAAGAATAAACACAGATTAAATAGTACTGCATAAAATACTTAATTACAAAATTGACTGTCCTGAGTTACTCCAATTAATCAGCATCCACATACCTAAAAGATCTTGCCGAAATTTACTACCTTTTTATATTTACAAAACCAGGACACTGTCTCATCAAAATTCCCCGATTCCAAGACTTCACAGTCTCGGAAATAAATACTCTTATCTGGGAGATATATTTCATCTTAAAAATAATCAATATAAATATTGTTTATTTCAATTCTTTTATATATCGAGACACAAATAGACATCTATAATTTCCGCAATATATATATTTTTATTTTTATTTTGAATATCTATTTATGTGAGACTTCTTATCATTTTTACTAATGTATCTTATTTTATTATATGCTTTTGTTGTAACATTTAATATTTTTCTTTTTTCGTTGTATTGTTTCCTTTATTGTTTTAATTTGGTAGAATTTATAATAACTGTGATACTCTACTATTAAACTTTGTAGTGTGTAAAAGCCCATTAGGGCGTGTAATAATAAATAAATAATAAATATGGACCCATCTTCATTATATTTCATATCTTTGTTCCACACGGAGAAAAAGTATTGCTAATTTAGAATGTATTCAAATTATTGGTAATCAGGTTAAAAAAGGTATTGCAAACCCTTAACAAATGTATATGAGTTTCATGATAAATTTTTAGTAAAGTAAGAATATATTATCACGATGTCAGAACACGTGTTCATAAAAAAATATTTCAATCAAATGCAGGTGCATGAACGCGCGTTCAGATATATTAGGAATTTACTAAAAGTTTTTCAGAAAACTACCTGCAATCCCGTTTTCAACAGATTACCAATAATTTAAAGAGATTCTTAATAAATTAGCAAAACCTTTGCTTAAACGGGATTTCCACATTTGACAAACCTAGATAAAAATATTTTTAAGCATTAACGCCCTTACCAATATAAATGTGCTATAATTTTACACAACTGATAAACAGCCATTTACCCTACATTAATGGTTGTTTATCAGTTGTGGAAAATTTAAAACACATTTATTAGTATTATAGAGATGAAGAAAATAATATTACAAATATAAATTGTATACCTGTCGTATATACATAAAAGAGTATTTATTATTTATTTCAAAGATTAAAATTCTGACATAAATACTGGTCCATATAGGAAAAAAGAAAAATATTTTAGAAGGGATTTATTCAAGTTTTCTATGGTCATAGCATTTAATATAAAACAATTCACCAAAATATGTAGGTAGGTACTTAGGTACCTAAGTATCTTCCAGAAAAATATATAGCTAGGTACTTAGGTTCCTAATTATTTTTAACCTAAATATGTAGGTATTTACTTAGGTACATAATTACTTTTCACTAAAATACGAATTAGTAGGTATTGAAAATTGATAAATTATTTATTAAAAAAGAATTATCGTTCAATGAATGCATGGAAATTTTCAAAATTTAAACTGAATTAAGACAAGCGATAAAGTAAGTACATGCCTAACTTATTTCAGAAAATTATTTTATTTTTATTTATTGATAATTTTATATTTCAGTTTTATTTTGTATTTCTTTTGTAAATAATGATATTTTTTTACAGATTTTCACAAATCACAATTTTTTTATTAAAACACAAATAACTTTGTTAACATCACTTTATTTCGATACAAAATCTCAACATGGTTCATGAAACATATATACTAAATAAAAAAATTAAACATAAATTCTTTAAACTTTATATTTATCCTATTTATAAAAATACAAACAAATAATGGCGTAGAATTCTATTTGTAGATAATGATACTTCCAAAATTATAAATAAAAACATCCCCTTCACTATTCAACCGGCGTTTAATACGAATAACAAATTAAAAAAATATATTCTTAACAATAAAGATATTGATAGTCAAACTAAAAAATCAGGTGTTTATAAACTCAACTGTAATGATTGTAATTCCTTTTATATAGGAAAAACTAATAGAAACTTTGAGATCAGAATTAAAGAACATCTTAGGGCTTTAAAGGGAAACTGTGAATCAGAATTTGCGGATCATTTATTAAATAACGACCATACTTTCGATATTAATTCAGGTTTTAAAATACTACATTCTGGTTACAAGGTATCTCAAATCAATAATTTTGAAATCTTAGAAATAAGATAACACGTGAATATGAAAGCAGATATATTTAATAAACAAATTTTTTTTATAAACCCCATTTTAAATATTTTCCCAATTACCCGGTCTTTCCCGTCTAATGACATTTTAATTCCTACTTTGAATTAACCCTTATCCCTCCCAGCTCCTTCTACCTCTTCTTTCTAGACCTAATTTTAATTATAACTTTAGTATACTTGTGCTCCTGATGAAGTGAACTTGGTTCATGGAACATGTTGAGATTTTGTATCGAAATAAAGTGATGTAAACAAAGTTATTTGTGTTTTAATAAAAAAATAAATAATGCCATCACAAAGTGAAAAGCAGTTAGAAGAAGTTTTCTTCGAAAAATTATTTTAAATCACAAATCCTACAATTATAACACTGCGTGATTTTTCACGGGTGTCCGCTAGCCCATTGTAAAATTCTAAATAATAACAAATCATCGCATTATTGAAAAATTCCACATTATTAATTTTTCTGCGTGATTTTTATGCGTGAGTAAATAATGTTGTATCAGCCCCGCTGATTGAAGATTCTCGCCAAGAAAATTAAATTTACTTATGTCTGCATTAAAACTTACGATCAATGAGGCACTTGCATGCATTTTTAAATGACTAATTTTACAAAGTTCAAAAATGACAATTGTTTTTTTAAAAACGTTTTCGTAAGGTTTTTTATAATAAATTTAAAAAAAAAGTTTAAAAAACACGTGCATACACGACAATTATTTGTGAAAGTCATCACTGATATTTTTATATAGCTACACCTGGTTGGTCTTTAAATTATGACAAACGACATATTTAAAAAAAGGATTTTTTTTCTGTACGTATTGGTTTTAAGAAGATGTAAGCTAATGTTCAATATGCGAGTCTTCAATTGTATTTATTGTTTTTTGGCACTTCACTGACAACTGGAAAATAACGGGTTATTACGTATGGACAAGAGAAAAACGCGCCGACCGAGCAACGAATTACGGGAAAGGAACAAAGCAACCGCAAGCGGCTTTTACGCGCCCTTTGCGGTTGCTTCGTTCCTTTCCCATAAGTCGTTCAATTCAGTTGGGCTGGCGTGTTTATAAGCAAAATTAGAAATCCTTTCTTAAGAAAAAAAATCATTTCGTGCAGGTTTGGCGTTTGATACGGCAGAGGGAGGTGTTAATTATAACACTATCAGATAAATTGATTATTGTATAAAATAATATTTTCAGATTATATATATACTTACATCGAGCATTTTAGCTTACATATTTTTTTCCCCAATTTGTGAACCTAAATAGTCTAAGTTCCTACCTACGTGGTCAAGAGTGGTCAGAGTCAGTCGTTGTTATTTACAATAAATTTGTATAAACAAAAAAGTTAATGTTTGTTTGTTCAAAATCTTAGATCTCATGACACAACGATGCATTTGAATACACGTGTGTTTTATACCTGTAATAGATAAAAACATGCTTTATTTGAAAAACCGCGCCATCTATTGGACAAACATGTTTTTTTTAAGTGCCATGTGTTGGAAGTAAAAGCAACACGCACCATTGTTTCTCTATCTGCACAGACAGACAGCAACGGGTGGCGGGTTACAGCTAGTTAATAAATAAATGCTGAACGTTTAAACCCAACTTCTTCACACACATCATTAAATGTTATATAATATTTACAGCTCATTAGGTGTAGGTATATTGATTATTTTGGAAAATTTGTCTTTCAATTTTTCAATAATGAATTACTCATTTTAGAAGTGTTCCAACTGAAACTAAGATAAATTGACATCTATCGGCTAACAGAAAAAGCTCCGATTAATAAAAGTTTGTTGTAATGTCGACAGATGGCAGCACTCGTATAGTATGGAGGAAATAATATTAGGTGAATAATCATTTTAGAATAATAAATTCGAAATTTTCAGAGACTGCCATCTCATAAAATGGACGAGATTTTTAGTATTTTATTTTTGATATAACCTAATCAGTAAAACCTCAAATTGTAAAATTTAATTATTGAAACAATTACTTAAACGTTCCACCATTCAGAATTGAAACGTTGCTCCAAATGGCTTTCGCCGTGTTTAGTGACTAGATCTGAATAGCCAGGTACTTCCCCACCTTCCTCTTTCCCTTCCCCACTTACCTTCAGCCTCACAACATCCCCCAATTGGGGATGCCATAGTCTCACTGGCTCCAGACGGGAGCAGTTGGGACTCTTGTGAGGTATTCACTATAAAAAAAAAAAAAAAAACGAAAATTTGAACCAGAAAAATCAAAAAAAGATCAGACGGTCACATCTAGAACATGAAACCCAAGACCCTTGAACTGCCGAGGCACCGCTCTACCAACTGAGCTAATGGGACCCTATCTCCTTCGGTCATATTTAACTGTATCATACTTTGAATTGGAACTACCAACATTATCTTCATTTTCTGACTGCTCATTTTTATTTTCTACTATGTAAGATCCTAACATTCAACTTGAACTAAATGCAATCTATATAGTGTCTTGGATAAATATATCCTATTTTTATTTTTAATAGGCGACATCTATTGACTTGTTCTGTAAGTGCCCTGGCAAGGCTATTGTACTGGGTTCAAGTTCTAGATGTGACCGTATCTCTTTCTGATTTTTTGTTTAAGGTTAAACGCAACGCTCGTTGTATTCTACGTGTTCACAGATGGCGTTAATTAATTAATTTTGTTTAAATACGCTTTTGCAAGGTATTGCTTTACAGTATTAAGACAAATTATTTGTTTGCGCCCTCATATACGCAATATGAATATGAATAAATAGTTTTGTCCATATAAAAACTCAATTCTATCGAGAAAGGCATACAAATACAATATTGGATTGAATCATCGGTAAAATATTGTATTTGTGTGCCTTTCTCGAAAGAATTAAGTCTTTAAACGAACAAAACTATTGATTCATATTCATATTGCGTATATACGGGCGCAAACAAATGATTTGTCTTAATATTGTAAAGCAATACCTTGCAAAAGCGTATTTAAACAAAATTAATTAATTAACGCCATTTGTAAACACGTAGAATACAACGAGCGTTGCGTTTAACCTTAAGAATCGCTAAGATTTTTAATAAATTAGCAATACTGATTTTTCTCGGGGAAAAAATTATTTTTATATAATAATAATAATATTTTTTCCGTTACATGAACAAGTGTCATTTTCATTTAAAATACATATTTGATTAATTAGAGAGTCTTCTGATTTATTTCATAAAGTTCTAACGTTTTAACATTCGCACAGATTCGACGCGCCGCGATATCTACAATGTTTGGGTAAGTAAGGAATGTCAATCTATTTTCAATGGTTTAATTGTTTTTAAGGACTTTTAAAAAATAATTTGGCAATATGACATAGAGCTTTACAAATTTAAATACCTTTATTTAAAGCCCGATAATAGTAAATTTTAATTTTTTTTTTTTTTTACTTTCTTGTTGTATTTGTGGCGTTTAAATGTGTTTTGAGTTAATCTGAATTGTAAAAAAGTGGCAGAAACTATTGTCAATACTGAGTTACTTTTCAATTACATATTTAATTTCTCATTTTTTAAAATTTAGGTGAGTTTACAGATTTTGTAAATAACATGATTTACATTCTACCCACAGCAGCGGTAAGTTCCAGCATTTTGTTAAGATTTGATTGTTTTGTTAATTTTTAGGTTTGATGTTTATTTTTATTCAATGTAATATGTCCTCCGTGGACTCCCCCGACGAGGAGGAAGTTGAACTCCATGAGTTTTCCAAGGAGAACGTTATTAAAATAGAGCAGGCAAGAGGGGAGGAGATAAACTCACAAAAGAGACGAGAACCTTCTCCCAAGTCCTATGTGCCCATGGATAGTATGAGAGCCTTCAAAGAGTCCGGTAGTCCCAGACGGTCCAATTCACCGTTTACCAGTATCCAAGGCAGCTTACTCCGTGAAGAGAGAGCAGCATCCACTTTGGCCGCCCCAAAAGATGTGGCGAACGTTTCTTCTGGAAATACTCCCACTGATAAACCATTTATTTCAGGTAACGACTACCATACGCCAGTCGAGGAGGATTATCTCGTCCCATTTTGGAGCCCTCTTTTGGCGATCTCTGCAAAGGTGAATGAGATGAAAAATAAAATGAAAAAGGAGGACCGCTCAGTTAAAGAGGTAAGTATAGATCTAATTCGTAATGAACTCGCAAATCTGTCCACTACCTGTGCCGACGCCAACGTGAGAGCTGGCGCCTTTGTCGAGGTTATTAAATCACAGAAGCGATTATCTGAAAAAATGTACTTACTCATTAAACGTCCATCCCCTATGACCCTAGTTATTTAAAAAGTGGTAAGTAAAAAAACATATAACAGTACTGATGCCGAGGCCATTAAATTGGCCAATACACCGACCCTATCCAACGCTGGTCTGAAAGCGGCCGTTGCTTCCCATAAACTTCCTCAGATAGTTATCCACGGCTTACCTCAAATTGTACCCCTGGAGCACATCACCTTGGCTATACATCAACAAACTCATGAAGAAACTGGTCTACAACTAAATGATTTAAAAGATAAGTTGCAGTTCTCACATAAAGTTGGACCTCGCACTGGACGGTGTATCCACGTCTTTCGAGTTCCTCCCTCTGTTCGCCACTCCCTCATTCATGTCTTCAAACTAGCTATGGACTGGCAGGTACATTCCGTAAGGGACTGGATCGACAATCTTAAATGTGGAAATTGTCAACTCTATGGACATACCTGCGACAAAGTGTAACGCTGACACGCCAACCTGTTCCCACTGTGGAAAACCTGAACACAATCGTGATACTTGCCCGATGCCCGACAAGCCACCATCATGCGCCACCTGCAAGTTCTTCAGGAAACCGGCCACACACAACACTGGCTCCCCTGACTGTCCAGCCCGCTAAGCCGCTGAGAGACGGGAACTCTCGTGTAAATTTTTTAGGCTGAACCGGAATATTCATCCCAGTAATACAGTTTTCTGTTCCTATTTTCAAAATATTCGCGGTCTCAATACTAAATTAAATGCCTTTAGATGTTCCGTAAACATAAGTCCTTATCATTTCTTATTTTTCACTGAAACATGGTTATCAAACAATATTGCTTCTACCGAACTTGGACTGCATAATTATAATATTTTTCGCTGTGACCGCTCCTCCTCTTCAAACAAGTCTAGAGGTGGTGGGGTTATGATATGTGTTGAAAAAAAATACTCTTGCCACATTCTTGATTCTCGTAATGATGTATCTGAAGAACTATTTGTTTGTGTTCTTCTTGGCTCCAAGAAACTTATCATTGGTTGTATCTACATTCCCCCATCCTCTTCAACAGATATCTACAAGTCACATACTGAAGCAGTTTCTAAAAATGCCGATTCATTAATTATTTGCGGTGATTACAATCTACCGAAGGTAATATGGCTTAATGACAATCATGGTGTGAAAACTCCTAGTAATATTTCCCTTCAAGCTTCTATAATAATGAATTTATTTGCCTACTTGAACATGTTCCAACTAAACTCGATCCATAACTGTCAAGGTTACTGTCTTGACCTGATCTTTACTAACACGCCTAGCGTTTGTGTTAGTGAAGCTTCTGACTCATTACTACCAATAGATAAATATCACCCACCACTCGATATCAATTTCACTAATCTTTTCAAAAATGTTACCTTAAAATCAACAGTTACATACCACTACAAAATTAACAAAAGTGACTATACTAGCATGAACAGATATCTCGCCCAAACTGACTGGACATTTCTTGAATCGAACATCAATATTAACAATGCTTCATTTAAATTCAACGAATGTATAACTCATGCCATAGACTTATTTGTACCTAAGGGAACTTATTCCCAGCCTATGTTTCCCATTTGGTTCAGCATGAAACTAAAGAAGTTGATAATCGAGAAAAAGAAAATACACAAATTATTCAAATATATGAACAACTTGGCGCATTATCATAAATTTTCTCAGCTAAGAGAACTATCCAAAATCGAATCTGTTAGGTGCTACAAATCCTACATCGAACTCACTGAGACACAATTAAATCTTAACCCTAAACAATTCTGGAAATTTGTTAAACAAAAAAGTACTTATGATAATGATCTCCCTCCAAGTATGTTCTTTAATGAAAATCATGCTACCTACGGTCTCGACATTGCTAACCTTTTCGCTAAACACTTCTCCTCCGTCTATTCTGATACCTCGTGCACTATCCCTCCACTCAACTATACTAATACTATTGATTTAAATAATTGCCAAATCACACTAATAGATGTCTTTAACTCCTTAAAAAATCTCCCCAGAAAAACAAGCACTGGTCCTGATGATATTCCAGAAATATTACTGAAGGAATGTAAATTTACTTTATCTAAGCCAATTTGTTTGTTATATAACTTGTCAATATCATCTGCCACTTTTACAGACTCCTGGAAAGTTTCTTATATCAGACCTATTTTCAAATTAGGCAATAAGTCAAACGTAGAAAACTATAGACCCATATTGATATTATCCCATATTCCTAAAATATTTGAGTCAATAATCACGAAGAAAATCACACTTCTTTAAAAATGTACTGATCGATGAACAGCATGGATTTAGATCTGCTAAATCTACTACTACTAACTTACTATCCTTTACTAATTCCATCGTCAATGGCCTGGAAGATAACTCACAAATAGATGTTCTATATACCGACTTCTCTAAAGCTTTCGACAAAGTAAACCACTAAATCTTTATGGCCAAACTATATGCTCTCGGTATTAGAAACCCCTTGCTATCATTCTTTAATTATTATTTAAGCAATAGAAAACAAAGGGTTAAATTAAACAACTTTGTGTCTACTATTATTGAAGTAACGTCTAGCATACCTTAAGGAGCACATATAGCACCGCTTCTTTTTAACTTGTTTATAAACGACATTATTATTATTTTTTCTCATACACGTTTTTGGCTTTTTGCGGACGACAATAAGATTCTAAAGATAATAAAAAATCACGATGACTGCCTTCTTTTCCAATCGAATATCGACTCTTTCAATGATTGATGTAAAATTAATTGTTTGAAACTAAATGTCGATAAATGCAAAGTTAAGTCCTTCTATAGATCAAAAAAACCGATTGTCTTCGAATACAAACATAATAATATTTGCTTAACAACTGTTACATCTATTAAAGACCTTGGTGTCTCTCTTGATAGCAAGCATTTTTTTCGGGATCACATAACTGCAATCGTTAATAAATCGCTCAAACTACTTGGTTTCATCACTAGAATCACATCGGACTTCAAAAACGTAAATACATTTAGAACTCTTTACTGCTCCTTGGTTCGCCCCCATCTTGAATATGCTTGTGTTATTTGTTTTTATGCTGTCCACATTCGACGCATTGAATCTGTTCAACATCGGTTCTTAAGAGGGATTGCTAGGAGGCTAGGTTTAGAAAAAGGCAAATACTCATATGATGAAATTGAACTAACTCTAAACCTTTCTCCTTTAGAAGTTCGTCGGGAAAGAATTGACCTCATTTGGTTCTTCAAAATTATAAATAGTATTATTGATTCACCTACTCTACTGCAACTCATTCCCTTCAATATCGACTCAGAAATAATGAACTGCTCTTCCTCAACCATCATTGGACAAATTATGGATATTATTCACCATTGTCCAGAATGTGTAGACTGGTCAACTCAAGTCAAAACCTTAACTTTTTTGGGATAAGTCTGAATGATTTTTGCCAGTCGCTAAACAAGTGACGGAATATTATAAGTGTCCTGTGGTCCTGACCCACGGCGTATTCTTGACTTGATTCGACTTGTCACTTTATTTTCTTATATTATATCTACAATATGTCTTTGCTTTCATGTACCTTTGTCTACTTCTGTAATTTTCATTTTACTTTATTCGTGTTATTATTTTGTAATTTGGACGATGTCCGTTAATGAATAAATAAATAAATATGCGGATGCAGCTGCCGGAGCGCCTCCTAGTGGTTCCATCTGCCTCCCCCGAGGCCCACTATTCAATTCTTCCCCACTGCCTCTGAAGGCAAAACATCTGAGGAGAGCCAGAAGGTACTCACATCTGTTCTGGATCTCAAAACCGACGGTTTCAAAGTGGTTAGGACACGCAAGGTCAAGGGTGGAGGCTTTCTTCTGCAAACTGATAGCCCCGGGGTGTCGAGAACATTCAGAAGGCGGCAGAGAAACTAACCATTAACGGTTTAAAAATGGTCAACCCACAGGAATGACTACCCAAGATAGTCCTTTATTACGTCCCCAGAAGAGACGCGGCTGCTGACACAGCTCTTTTGAGGGTCTTTGATAATAACCTCGCAGAAAGATCAACTCTCTCCAGGGAAGACCATTTAAGAATAATGCGGAGGGTCTCCCTCTTTAGGAAATGGGAAGCCGGGACTATGCATATGATTGTCACGTGTCATCTGAATTGCCGTAAAGTACTAATAGCGGTCTTTGCCACCTTGGGTGGAATGCTTGTCGAGTTCATGACTACCTTGGAGTTACCCATTGCTTCAAATGCCACATAAACGACCATGTAAGCAAATCTTTTTCTCAGGAGTTAATTTCTTGCTGTCACTGCACCGCAGCTGGTCAAGATTTTGAGGAGTGCCCCAAGAAGGCCACTAGAATTTTTATACATTAGAGAGAAAAAAAAAACATGTCTACTTACACTGTCCTGGGGAAACTACGTAGGATAGATAGATATACATTTTATAAATATGAAAATATTTTTTCTGGTAAAACGATACAATTTACCAAAACGGCGCGGCGAGGCCAAGTGTTATTTTTAATATGCTACGGGATATTCGAGATGATTGATATCTGCGAGGGTCTGAACGAGCAACTTTTTACGACAAATTCTGGCAGGCTAAGTATTTTGTCAAGATATCCGTATTTTCGGTCAGGAATCGCAAGATTATACAAGATAATATATTTGTATCTTATACCTTAACAAGCAATTGTGAAAACTGAAATTTTGAATCCGTCAATAATTATGGTTTTAAGTTGAATCAATGACAAAATTGCCAAAAACAAGCATTTATCTGAATATCATCATTTTTACGGGCCAAATTTAAGACTTGGGTTCGAATTTTAAATGCCATTTTCTCAGGATCTACCGAGTGGAATAGACTGAAATTTAAGAAACGTATTGAGAATTATGATCCAAACAGGAATCTAAGTTGAAGTTTTCGAAAACACTCATTTTTGGAAATATTATCTGTACGGGACGTCTTCGCCTGCACAAGAAAAAACTGTAAAATATAAACACCGGCACACATTTACCTTTGTCCTTTGTAATGATTCAAATAAAGCACTTGAGGTATTTCATTAAAACCGTTACAGAGTTATTTAAAATACCATAAAAATGTAGGGAATATCGACTCTTGTAATATGTTTGCATCAACGAATGCGTCTCGAGAAAGACGATATATTCGACATTTGTAATTTGTTTGCATCAACAAATGCGTCTTGAGAAAGACGATATATTCGACATTTGTAATTTGCATTTTAAAAAGAACGCCTTAATAAAGACGGTTGGTTTTTATTGCGAGTAAAACTCCTTGTATCCCTCCAGGCTCAGTCGGTAACGGCTTTGCGGGTCGCTGGCTGGCGGGCTGGTTCAGTAGGCAATGGCAGATCCCATCTCCGAGGCTGGCTGTTGGGAAGGCTCAGTCGGTAACGAGTCTGCGACATCGGGGCCAGTGAGCAGGCCAGCTCAGTAGCCAACAGTAGATCCCCTCTCCAAGGTTGGCTAGCAGGCAGGTGCAGTAGATAGCGGAAGTGGAGAAGAGGGGGGGAAACGGGTTGAAATCAAACACGGCGAGTTAGTTCCCAGGTAGCAAAACGAGTAATGGCAGAGCGGACAGCAGTAGATGTTGCTCGGTCCAGGGCTTGTAGCGGGATGGTGCAGGGACCGGTTTTTGCGGCGTATTTATAAGATTCATTACGACTGCGACTCCGACCCTTGTTTGTCATATCAAATTCCCGTAACGAGCTTGCTTTTTTCTTGCTATGAAGCTCGCCACGTTGTATGATTAAATCTGTTTATCTCAGAAATAAGGGAATATTTTATAATATTAGACCTCGTCTACCGCTGTCGTTTTGCCAAAACCACGTCGTCGCAATATTTTTTATTTGGTTATAATAAGACATATTCTACAAGATAAGTGGTCAAATCTCTGTAACATTAAAACATTTATTAACATTTTAACGTAAACGCAACTCTATCTCAATTCAATATTTTATCGACGGTACTAAACTCCAGGAAGTCGCAACCATTCGGGACCTAGGCGTAATATTTGATAAAAAACTAACTTTCACACCTCATATTGACAGCATTATTTCTAGATCCCTGAAAATGCTATGATTTATCAAACGAAATAGTAAAAATTTTCAGAATCCCAAATCAAAAATAACGCTGTACAATTCCTTCACCCGCAACGTGTTGGAGTACGCAATGGAGTCCAACCTACAAAGTTCATATTCAGCGAATAGAGCGGGTTCAAAAACATTTTATGTACCACCTAGCGTATTGTGATAAGCGAGCTCGATCGCATCCTTGAACAGAGAAGACTAAATATTGATTTAAATTTTCTTTTCGAAATTGTTAATGCTCTAATAAACTGTCCTTTTTTACTCTATCAAATTATGTTCAACGTTCCTAGAATTGGTTCCCGACTTATACATTATATTCCGTTACATATTAAAAAATATAAAACTAAGCTGGGGTATGACTCACCTTTACCGAGAATGTGCCGTTATTTTAACGAGACATATTAAAGTCATTCCATTGATTTGTCAATGTCATCATTGACCACCTTCAAATCTAACGTAAACAAGACTTAAAGCTACCTATCGTGTTGATCTAAAAAATAATTACTGTTGCTGTTATTAAATGTATATGTAAGTGTATGTATGTGAGTATACGTGTATGCATGTAGGTGCATACATGTACATTATTCTTTACTTACAGTGTTGTGTTCATCAATGTTGTGTTTGTCTGTAATTAGTGATAGTATCAACCAAGTTTAATTAATGTAATTGTATTTCGAGAGTTTTGATATGAATCACTGTTGACAAACCTAAGAAAAAAAAAAAACAAAAACATTTTCAAAGTTTCGCTGAGTACATAATTATCTTACGTGTAACATATTTTATTTCTATTCGAGCTTATTTAATTAACATGTAGGTATCTTTGTATAAAACTATTTAGTTAACATTATTTCCTATTATTACAGAAAAGGCTTGCAAATTCTAGTATTTTTCTAAATCTCTCATTGCCTGTTGACGGGAGAGCGGGCCTTTTCTTTCATCCAATGAGCGTTTGCTTTGCGAGAGCAAGATAGTTACTTGCGTTAAGGCGAGACAACTGCTCTTCTAATTGTTGTGATAAAATTTACCGTTAAACGGCAGGGCAGGTTTTTAAACATGATTTACCTATATGTAGGACAGGTTTATCAACATTAGTTTTATGGAAGGTTTTAAATAGTTTTCGACAGTGGTAAATGTGAAGGCATTTTGCTGTGTTTGTGATATTTGATGTACATGTTATATTGATGATGCTGATGACGTTCGAGACATAATCATTTTTACGAACACAAATTAATGCTTGGGTTAGAACTTTAAACGCCGTTTTAAAATGATCTACCGTGACGAAACGGACTGAAATTTTGAATACGTCCTATAAATTGTGGTCATAAGTTGAATCAATGACAAAATTCTCAAAAACAAGCATTTGTTGAAATATCATCATTTTTACGGGCCAAATTTAAGACTTAGGTTCGAATTTAAAACGCCATTTTTTCAGGATCTACCAAGCGGAATAGACTGAAATTTTGGAAACGTAATGAGAGTTATTATCCAAACATGAATCCATAATACAATTTCAAAAAACAAGCATTTGTGGAAATATCATAATTTTTACGGGCCAAATATAAAACTTGGGTTCAAACTTTAAACGCCATTTTTTCAGGATCTACCAAGGGGAATGTACTGAATATTTGGAAACGTATTGAAAATAACGATCCGACCGTGAATATGAAATAAAATTTTCGAAAACAAACATTTGTGGAAATATCATCATTTTTACGAACACAAATGTAATGCTTGGGTTCGAACTTTAAACGCCATTTTATCATTATCTACCATGGCGAAATGGACTGAAATTTTGAATTCGCCCTATAAATTGTGGTCTTAAGTTGAATCAATGACAAAATTTCCAAAAACAAGCATTTGTGGAAATATCATGATTTTTACGGGCCAAATGAAAGACTTGGGTTCGAACTTTAAACGCCATTTTCTCAGGATCTACCCAGCAAATGGACTGATATTTTGGAAACGTATTGAGAATTATGATCCAAACATGAATCTAAAATAAAATATTCGAAAACACTCATTTTTGGAAATATCATCATTTTTACGAACACAAATGAACAAAAAACAACGTCGTTTTCTTATGATCTACCGTGGCGAAACGGACTGAAATTTTGAATCCGTCCTATAAATTGTGGTCTAAAGTTGAATCAATGACAAAATTGACAAATACAAGCATTTGTTGAAATATCATCATTTATACGGGCCAAATGTAAGATTTGGTTTCGAACTTTAAGCGCCGGTTTTTCAGAATCTACAATGCGCAACGGACTGAAATTTTGAATCCGTCCTATAGATGATGGTCTTAAGTTGAATCAATGACAAAATTTCCCAAAACAAGCCTTTCGGGAAATATCATCATTTTTACGGGCAAAAATGTAAGACTTGGGTTCGAACTTTAAAAGCCTGTTTTTAAGGATCTACCATGCGTAACGGACTGAAATTTGAATACTTACTATAAACAAAAAGTTGCATTTCTAGAAAATCAGGTTTACGGGCACTATTTGAAGACTTGTGTTCGAACTACAAAAGCCATTTTTTCTGGTTCAATGTTGCCGAACGGGCTGACATTTTGGAATCATGGTTTAAATTATGATCTCAAGTGAAATCAATAACAATATTTGTAAAAACTTGCATTTCTAGAAAATTAATCAGGTTTAGGGGCACTATTTGAAGACTTGGGTTCGAACATGAAAAGCCATATTTTGTTGCCGAATTGGCAAAAAGGTGCGTTTCTGGAAAAATCATAATTTTCACGGACACTATTTGAAGACTAGAGTTCGAACTTCAAAAGCCATTTTTTCTGGTTCTATGTTGTCGAACGTCTAAAATTTTGGAATGATGGTTTCAATTATGATCTAAAGCAAAAATATTTGCAAATAATTGCATATCTGGAATATACATCAGGTTTACGGGCATTATTTGAAGACTTGGGTTCGAACTACAAAAGCCATTTTTTTGGTTCTATGTTGCCGAACGGGATGAAAATTTTGGAATCATGGTTTAAATAATGATCACAAGCGAAAGCAATAACAACATTGACAAAAAGATGCATTTCAAGAAAATTCATCAGTTTTACGAGCACTATTTGAAAACTTGGGTTCAAACTTCAGAAGCCATTTTTCTGGTTCTATTTTTCCGAAAGGGCTAACATTTCGCGACCGTGGTTGAAATCATGATTTGAAGCGAAATCAGTAAAAATATTTGCAAAAAGGTGCATTTCTGGAAAAATCATAATTCTTACGGACACTATTTAGAGACTTGGGTTCGAACTTTAAATGCCATTTTTTCTGGTTCTATTACACTGAACGGACAGAAATTTTGGAATAATGGTTTAAATTATGATCTCAAGGGAAATCAATAACAATAATTGCAAAAGTTGCAATTCTAGAAAATTCATCAGGTTTACGATTTGAAGAATTGGGTTCAAATTTCGAAAGCCAAATTTTTTTTAATATGTTGTGGAACGGGTTGAAATTTTGGAATCGTAGTTAAAATCATGGTTTCAAGCGAATTTAGTAAAAAGATTTGCAAAAAAGTGCATTTCTGGAAAAATCATGATTCTTACGGACACTATTTAGAGACTTGGGTTCGAGCTTTAAAAGCCAATTTTTTTGCTTCAATTGCACCGAACGGGCTGAAACTTTGGAATCGTTTTAAAAATAATGATCTCAAGCGAAATCAATAACAATATTTGCAAAAACTTGCATTTCAAAAAAATTCATCAAGTTAACGGGCACTGTTTGAAGACTTGGGTTCGAACTTCGAAAGCCATTTTTTCTGGTTCTATGTTGCCGAACGGGCTGAAATTTCGGAATCGTGGTGAAAATCATGGTTACAAGTGAATTCAGTAAAAATATTTGCAAAAGGTGCGTTTCTGAAAAAAATAATTATTCTTACGGAAACTATTTGAAGACTTGGGTTCGGACTACAAAAGCAATTTTTTCTGGTTCTATGCTGCCAAACGGGCTGAAATTTCGGAATCGTGGTTAAAAACATGATTTTAAGCGAATTCAGTAAAAATTTTTGCAAAAAGATGCAATTCTGGAAAAATCATAATTCTTACGGACACTATTTAGAGACTTGGGTTCGAAATTAAAATGCTTTTTTTTCTGATTATACTACACCGAACGGGCAGGAATTTTGGAATCATGGTTTAAATTTTGATCTTAAACGAAATCAATAACAATATTTGCAAAAAGTGGCATTTCTAGAAAATTCATAAGGTTTACGGGCACTATTAAAATACTTGGGTTCGAACTTCAAAAGCATTTTTTCTGGTTGTTTGTCCCTAAATGGGCTGAAATTTCGGAATCGTGGTTAAAATCATGATTCAAATATTTTCAAAAAGGTGCGATTCATGAAAAATCATAATTCTAACGGAAATTTTTAAAAGACTTGGGTTCGAACTTCTAAGTCCATTTTTTTGGTTCTATGTTGCCGAGAGGCTGAGAGGGCTGAAATTTTGGAATCATCGTTAAAATAATGATCTCAAGCGGAATCAATAACAATATTTGAAAAAGTTGCATTTCTATAAACTTATCAGGTTTACAGGCACGATATTTAAGACTTAGTTTCGAACTTTAAGCAATTTTTTCTGGTTCTATGTTGCTGAACGGGCTGAAATTTCAG
Organism: Hesperophylax consimilis; assembly: GCF_061612785.1. Taxonomy (NCBI): domain Eukaryota; kingdom Metazoa; phylum Arthropoda; class Insecta; order Trichoptera; family Limnephilidae; genus Hesperophylax; species Hesperophylax consimilis. The sequence goes on from NC_142842.1 coordinate 37,156,524, forward strand.
AATCATGATTTAAATTATGATTTCAAGCAAAATCAATAGCAATATTTCAAAAATTTGCATTTCTAGAAAATTCACCAGGTTTACGGGCACGAATTGAAAACTTGGGTTCGAACTTTAAAAGCCATTTCTTCTGGTTCTGTTGCCTAACAGAATGAAATTTTGGAATCATGGTTTAAATTATGTTCTCAAGCGAAATCAAAAACAATATAGCAAAAACATGCGTTTCTGTAAAAATCATAATTCTTACGGAAAGTATTTGAAGACTTAGGTTCGAATTACAAATGCCATTTTTTCTGGTTCTATGTTGCCGATCGAGCTGTAATTTCAGAATCGTGGTTAAAATCATGTTTTCTAGTGAAATCAGTAAAAATATTTGCAAAAAGGTGCGTTTCTGGAAAAATCATAATTATTACCGACACAATTTAGAGACTTGGGTTCGAACTTTAAAAGCTATTTTTTTTTATTCAATTGCACCGAACGGGCTGAAATTTTGGAATCATGGTTTAAATTATGATCTCAAGCGAAATCAATAACAATATTTGCAAAAACTTGTATTTCACGAAAATTCATCAAGTTAACGGGCACTATTTGAAGACTTGGGTTCGAACTTCGTAAGCCATTTTTTCTGGTTCTATGTAGCTGATCGAGCTGAAATTTCGGAATTGTGGTTCAAATCATGGTTTCAAGAGAATTCAGTAAAAATATTTGCGAAAAGGTACGTTTCTGAAAAAATGATAATTCTTACGGAAACTATTTGAAGACTTGGGTTCGAACTACAAAAGTCATTTTTTCTAGTTCTATGTTGCCGAACGTGCTGAAATTTCGGAATCGTGAAAAAATCATGGTTTCAAGTGAAATCAGTAAAAATATTTGCAAAAAAGTGCGTTTCTGTAAAAATCATAATTCTAACGGACACTATTTAGAGACTTGGGTTCGAATTCTAAGTCCATTTTTCTGGTTCTATGTTGCCGAGAGGGCTGAAATTTTGGAATCATCTTTAAAATGATGATCTCAAGCGAAATCAATAACAATATTTGCAAAAAGTTGCATTTGAAGAAAATTCATCAGGTTTACGGGCACGAATTGAAAACTTGTGTTCGAAATTTAAAAGCCATTTTTTCTGGTTCAATATTGCCTTACGGAATGAAATTTCGGAATCATTGTTTAAATTAGCATCTCAAGCGAAACCAATACCAATATTTGCAAAGAGTTACATTTCTAGAAAATTCATCAGGTTGACGGGCACAATTTAAAGACTTGGGTTCGATTTTTCAATTTTAGAATCATGGTTTAAATTATGATCTCAAGCGAAATCTATAAAAATATTTGCAAAAAGGTGTGTTTCTGAAAATATAATTATTCTTGCAGAAACTATTTGAAGACTTGGGTTCGAACTACGGGCTGATATTTCGGAATCTTAATAAAAAAAACATGGTTTCAAGCGAAATCAGTAAAAATATTTGCAAAAAGGTGCGTTTCTAGAAAAATCATAATTATTACGGACACTATTTAGAGACATGGGTTCGAACTATAAAAGCTATTTTTTCTGGTTCAATTGCATCGAACGGGCTGAAATTTTGGAATCATGGTTTAAATTATGATCTCAAGTGAAATCAATAACAATATTTGCAAAAACTTGTATTTCAAGAAAATTCATCAAGTTAACGGGCACTATTTGAAGACTTGGGTTCGAACTTCAAAAGCCATTTTTTCTGGTTCTATGTAGCCGATCGGGCTGAAATTTCGGAATCGTGGTTCAAATCATGGTTTCAAGAGAATTCAGTAAAAATATTTGCAAAAAGGTGCGATTTTGGAAAAATCATAATTCTTACGGACACTATTTAGTGACTTGGGTTCGAAATTAAAATGTCATTTTTTCTGATTATTCTACACCGAACGGGCAGAAATTTTGGAATCATGGTTTAAATTTTGATCTTAAACGAAATCTTTGCAAAAAATAAAAAAAATATTTGCAAAAAGTTGCATTTCTGGAAAATTCATCGGGTGTACGGGCACTATTTAAATACTTGGGTTGTATTAAAAAAGTTTACTTCAAAAGCATTTTTTCTGGTTCTATGTCCCCAAACGGGCTAAAATTTCGGAACCGTGGTTAGAATCATGGTTCAAATATTTGCAAAACCGTGCATTTCGGAAAAAATCATAATTCTTACGGACACTTTTAAAAGACTTGGGTTCGAACTTCTAAGTCCATTTTTTCTGGTTCTATGTTGCCGAGAGGGCTGAAATTTTAGAATCTTTGTTAAAATTATGATCTCAAGCAAAATCTATAAAAATATTTGCAAAAAGTGCGTTTCTGTAAAAATCATAATTCTTACGGAAAGTATTTGAAGACTTAGGTTCGAATTACAAAAGCCATTTTTTCTGGTTCTATCCTCCCGAACGGGCTGAAATTTCGGAATCGTGGTTCAAATCATGGTTTCAAGAGAATTCAGTAAAAATATTTGCAAGAAGGTGGGATTCTGGAAAAATCATAATTCTTACGGACACTATTTATAGACTTGGGTTCGAAATTAAAATGTCATTTTTTCTGATTATACTACACCGAACGGGCAGAAATTTTGGAATCATGGTTTAAATTATGATATCAAGCGAAATCAATAACAATATTTGCTAAAAGTTGCATTTTTGTAAAATTCATCGGGATTACGGGCACTATTTAAATACTTGGGTTCGAACTTCAAAAGCATTTTTTCTGGTTCTATGTCCCCAAACGGGCTGAAATTTCGGAATCGTGGTTAAAATCATGGTTCGAATATTTACAAAAACGTGCGTTTCGGAAAAAAATTATTTTCTAACGGACACTTTTAAAAGACTTGGGTTCGAACTTTGAAAGCCAATTTTTTCTGGTTCAATTGCAACGAACGGGCTTAAATTTTGGAATCATGGTTTAAATAATGATCTCAAGCGAAATCAATAACAATATTTGCAAAAAGTTGCATTTCAAGAAAATTCATCAAGTTTACGGGCACCATTCGAAGACTTGGGTTCGAACTTTGAAAGCCATTTTTTCTGGTTCTATATTGCCGAACGGGCGTTAATTTTGAAATCGTGGTTAAAATCATGGTTTCAAGCGAAATCAGTAAAAATATTTGCAAAAAGGTGCGTTTCTGGAAAAATCATAATTCTTACGGACTTTAGAGACTCGGGTTCGAACTTCAAAAGCCATTTTCTCTGGTTCTATGTTGCCAAAAGGGCTGAAATTTAGGAATGATGGTTTAAATTATGATCTCAAGCGAAATCAATAATAATATTTGCAAAAAAGTGCATTTCAAGAAAATTCATAAAGTTCACGGGCAATATTTGAAGACTTGGGTTCGAACTTCGAAAGCCATTTTTTCTGGTTCTATGTTGTTGAACGGGCTTAAATTTTGGAATCGTGGTTAAAATCATGGTTTCAAGCGAAATCAGTAAAAATATTTGCAAAAAAGTGCGTTTCTGGAAAAATCATAATTCTTACGGACACTATTTAGAGACTTGGGTTCGAACTTCAAAAGCCATTTTTTCTGGTTCTATGTTGCCGAAAGGGCTGAAATTTTGGAATCCTCGTTAAAATAAGAAGAATAACATCCGCATGTACCCTGATCAATCAGTTGCTCAAAGGAACTATCTAAATAATTTACGAATCGAACTAAAAAATAGGCAATCATCGGGTGAGCAAGACATTTTAATCAAGTCTATTAATAATCACCCAAAATTTGTAAAATTTAATCCAAAAAACTGACCCACAAACTAATAATATATTATCAAAATGTAAGAGGACTGAGAACGAAGCTTCAAGAACTAAAATGTACATCACCAACGATGAATTACGAAATTTATGCTCTTACTGTAACATTAGCCAACTGTGACTCATTTAAGTATCTGGGCTCACTCATCCACAGAGACGGAGGATGTGCAGCGGATGTCAACCATAGGATAGGAGTGGGATGGATGAAATTTAGATCCGTAACAGGAATTTTGTGCGACACGAAAATGCCAATAAAACTTGAAGGAAAGACATACCAGACTATTGTTAGACCCGCGATAATGTATGGCTCCAAATGCTGGACTATGTACAACTCCTACTCTAGACAACTCGAATCAGCAGAAATGCGAATGCTTAGATGGACGGCAGGAGTATCATTAAAAGATAAAATTAAAAGCTCACGCATTTGTGGTAGCCTGGGTGTCACTGACATAAACAGTAAGCTAGAGGAACGACAGTTAAAATGGTATGGGCACATAAAACGGAGACCACCAGACCACACAGTGAAGCAGGCAATGTCTATAGAGCTTCAAAGACAGTCATCCAGAGGTAGACCAAAGAACTCCTGGATGACCCAATGCTCCAAAATCCTACAAAGAAACGGCCTAGATGAAAGCGACACTCAGAACCGAAGAAGCTATAACCTGAGAACGAGAAGAGCCAACCCCAACAGCCTACCTAGGCAATGAGTTGGGATAGTGCTAGGAAGAAGAAGAAGACTGAAACATGGCTAAATGCTGGCCTAAACGATCAAGAACTGGGGTTTTTAGATCATTTCATTTACAGAAACGACAGATGTCAAAGTTCCAGCAATAAAACAAGAGGTGGCGGCGTACTATTGTCAGTATTAACCAAACTGAATTCGAAGAAACTGAAATGCCTTCACAAACATCTTGAAGAAGTGTTTGTAATGGTTTCCTTAAAAAATGAAAAACTTATAATCGGATGCACATATATACCACCATCCTCCGGCCTGCAAACATATAAGGAGCACCACCTTTTTTTTTTTTTTGAAATAAATAATTTTATTTATTTATTTATAATGTATTACAAAAAACATGGTAAGTAACACATTATTCCCAATGAGTTGAGATAAAACTCATTACGGGAAGTACAGACACATAAAATACATTTTACAAGGATATTACACTTTTTAAAAAAATACAACATATTGAAAAGTAAAAGAAAAATAAATAAAAAAGGAAAAGTGCATTGTCGAAAGAAAAAAAAAAGAAAAATACATTGTTAAGAATAGAGATTTTAGAAATGCTGAGAGACATCTATACACATGAAACATAGTAAACCAACATATGAAAGCGAGCGAAAATTCACTGGTTTAAAAACATTTTCAGGAAATAATCTTTAAGCGTTTTAACTAATATTTTTTTGTTAGTTACTGATTGCTTTATCTCATTAGGTAATGCATTGTATTGTCTATATGCAATATATTGTAATGAGTTAATACCAAATTTTGTTGTGTGGGTAGACGATGCTAGCTCTTACCACCCAGGTGTATTCAGAACATATAAGAAAGTCCAACTACGTTATTTTTGGCCGGGTTTGTACAATGATGTCAAAAAATTTGTTAATAAATGTAAAACGTGCAAAGCACATAAAATAAATACATCAGCGCCGGCGGGTATTTCTACGAATCCTAAAATAGTCAACAGACCGATGCAAATGTTGTCTATCGATCTTGTTGGTCCTCTTCCACGTAGTTACGCGGGATTTATGTATATTTTATCGGTTGTTGACGTCTTTTCGAAATACACTTGGATTTTTCCGCTAAGAAATGCTACTGCTAAAAGTATTGTAAAAAATGTTGAACAATTCATTTTTCTGGTTCACGGTGTTCCTCAAACTTTTGTGTTTGATAATGGTAAAAAATTTATTTCAAAAGAGTTTAAACAATTGTTGTCCGATTATAATGTTCCTATGCCTTTTTATAACGCGTATTACACCCCGCAAAACAATGTAGTCGAGCGGTATAACCAAACTGTCGGGACTGCTTTGTCTATCTTGACCGAGTCTGACCATCGTAATTGGTCTAGATTTCTGCCTCAGATACAGTCAGCCTTGAATAATTCTGTTAATTTTGCTACAGGCTTCACGCCTTTTTTCCTCATGCACGGCAGGGAACAAATTATTGACGGTAATTTACATAAATTTAATATTTCTTCTAGTCTCACGGACATACCTTTAGATCAGTCTAGAGCCGATTTTGCAAAGAAGTTGGAAGACTTAGTTCCTATTTATGAACAAGTTTCAAATGCATTAGTACAGGCCTTTAAAAAGAATGCCCAACATTATAATTTACGCCGTAAATCCGTGGTTTATGATATAGGTGATGTCGTTTGGAGGAAGAATTTTGTTCAATCCAGTGGTCCGGATTACTTTCATAAGTTGGCACCAAGATTCGTGCGTAATGTCATAAAAAATAAAGTTTCAGATTTAGTATACACCTTGGCAGATATGCAAGGTAAAATTGTAGGCAATTTTCACGTAAAAGATATTGTTCGGGTAGATTAGTTTTGTTTTTTTTCCTTTAAGGAAGCTAATGTTTTAGTGTGTAGGCCTACCAACCCTTCACATTATGGCATTTGTTTCTTTTGTGACTGTTCTGTTCTCATGATTTGAGGTTTGGTACCTTCATTTCTTGTGCTCAGTACGGACACTAAAATCTAGTTTATCGACGATAAACCGTTTATTTACCCTCGGTAAACTGGAACGTGATCCTTGTGGTCACTGGCGCCCAAATTTTGTTAGTTAAGTCTTTCTTTCTTCGTTACTATGTTTTTTCTTGTTATTAATAACATACACTAGTTTCGGGATTTTGGTAGTTTCAAATATTTGATTATATTGGTTATAATACACTTAGTTATATACATGCACACACATTGATTTATTTATTTTTTTTGGTTCCGTCTGTATAACGGATTATGTTGTAATACTTTTATTTTTAAGTTTATGCCCTTCTTTCTTTAGTCCACTGGAGGCCCTTTTATCGGCCCATTGAACCTCCAGGGAACTTCAGAATGTATATCTTGGAATTTTGTGTTTCAGAGACTTGAGCTACTTTCTGATGCACAAAAGTTCTGTTAAGTCTATTATTGATAGTTTGTATTTCATAAACTTTAAGTATGGTATAGCTTTCCTAAAAGTTCTTTAAATAAGTCTTAGTTCATAAGAAAGTTGTTTTGTCTCTAACAAAGTTAGTACTGCTTTGGCGTGCTTAACAAGTAATTAATTCTTTTGGAATTATCACTTTGCCTCTAATACAGGAAAATGTGTTTCTGTTTAGTTTTTAAGTCTAAATGTGATAAACATTAGAGTCTTACTGTTAATACCAGTATTAGACTATAAATTAAGTATTACTAGTGTCATTCATTAAATTTTGGATTGATCACCCCTCGAATAGTGTCAACTCACTGAAAGCCATAGTTGATCACACAATTTTGTTTTGTTTGTACAAGAAATGCTGACGTTTTGTCTACACTTGGAGTGTTTTTTTAAGGAATGCCAGCTTGGGTATTGCCTTGGTCTCTTTTCTTTTACAATCAATGTCACTCTGTTGAGTGTTTGCTGCAGATTATTATATGGATTTTTGTATATCCTAAGGTATGAGCTTAACTTACTAGTTTCTGTTTTGCTTTTTAGTACCATTTGACTTTGGTCATGAACTGATTGATAAATAGATAGGTATTGTGTTATGTAAATCCTATTCTGTCCACCTTGATTGGCAAGTATTTATAGTTTTATAAACCTGACCTGATTTGACTTTCGCAAAATGGATAATTTGAATATTATTCTTGTTTGACGACTCTGTTACTTATTGGTATTTCTTCGGAATTGTAAATCCTGGTTCAATAACGAACAATAAAAAATGATGGATAAATAATCCAATACAAACCCATACTCTGGTCACGTCTAATAGACAGTTTGTAAACTGATCCTATACTACTAATAACACAGAAAAATATTTTCTTGTGTACTAATTTTGCCAACTTTGAACTCCATTGTTCTGAATTGTAAAAAAAAAAAAAATGTATATCTATAAAGATATTTTCATTATCTGTGATTGTTTAATTTTAAGTATTGTTTAATTTTAAGTTTTGTCATAAGAATGTTGTCATAAGATTTTTGTCATAAGACTGTTAAACCGGATGGACTTAGTTAGATAGGTTTCTCATTTTGCTATTTAATTATAGCGTAAATTCAGTGCAAGTGAGGGTTGTTTAACCACCCTAAAGTGAAGCCAAATTGGCCTTGATTTCCTGTGCAAGGAAAAGTGATCTTGTTTTTTTCTTTATTATTAAGAAATTTATTTTTAAGAAATTTAGTTTTTAAGAAACTTAATTCTAAGTTGTTATTATAACTACTAATTATTGTTTATGTTTTCATTTTTCTAGACACCTGATGGACTCATAGTTTAGTTTATTAGTGGTCTTAGTTGTTCATGTTTGAGGGCAAACATTTTGTGGGAAGGGGGGAATTGTCACATAAATATTTTGTGACAAGAGAAGTTCTTGCTTAATTGGGATTATTTTGTCTATGGTGTTTTTTCTCAAACTCTGGCAATATTTTGAAGGAAGGAAGTACAGTTTTGTTTATGGTCACTTCCTCCCCGGTCAGCTAGGCCTGCTGATCGGGGGATCCAGTCACTCTCCTTTAAAGGGGCTTGAATCTGAGTTAATCATGTGAATAGGAGTTATTATTTCTTTAAAAAAAGGCGCGGGGTGTTTATCCATTCACGAACAGTTCGTGTTTGTTATTATTTTAGTGGGGGAATATGGAATCCCGCTTTCATTGAGTGTTGGCCGATGGTCATGTCGGAGTGCTCGTGTTTCGGACTTGAAACCGAGATGGGTTTGGTCCTAGCTGTGGCTGGTTGTTCTTGGCGGAGTGTCCCCGTGTCGCAAGAGAACGGATTGCTGTCTTGGCTCCGTTGAAGAGTCTGGTCGACTACCACGTGCTGCAGGCCTGATGCCCCTGCAGGCGTCCATTGAAGGAGCTGCGTTCTCCCGCTGCCACTAAGGATACGGATTGCTGTTTTGGCTCCGTTGAAGAGTCTGGTCGACTACCACGTGCTGCAGGCCTGATGCCCCTGCAGGCGTCCATTGAAGGAGCTGCGTTCTCCCGCTGCCACTAAGGATACGGATTGCTGTCTTGGCTCCGTTGAAGAGTCTGGTCGACTACCACGTGCTGCAGGCCTGATGCCCCTGCAGGCGTCCATTGAAGGAGTTGCGTCCTCCTGCTTCCACCAAGGGAAGGATGTACTGGCTTTCGACTCGGGTCCGTTCCCCGCTGCCGAGAGCAAGTCTTCGTTCGCCATCCGTTGTCGTTCTTTCGTTTCACGTTAAGTTAGTTTAGTTTGATTCAGGAGTCCATCGGGTATGTGCCTATATTTATTTCTATGGTTACAATGTTTATCATCTGTACTGCTTTGTTGTAACTCTTGATGTTTCAATATATTTTCCATTAAGAATTCATTCTTATTATTTATGATCACCCAACTTACTTGACAGGAAATTAATCCCACAATCATGAGATGGACATCTCTGCTCTACCGTTTTTGTAAACATTGGAATGTTACAACAATATACATTACATTTGGCGACCCAACATTTTCCTTACATTACAGTGTATAAGATTTTGGGACCGTGTTTTGTGCTGGTGTATATCTGAATTATATGCTGGTTTGATGTTAGTGTGTGAGGATCTATGTATGATTTGTAATATTGTACAAGTGATATTGTATTTAGGTAGAACCGTTAAAGGAAGTATGTTTGTCTTTAAATATATATCTTTGATATGTGTATCCCACGGTAGACGGTAGATATTCCTTATTGCTCGATTTTGAATCACTTGTATTTCTGATATTTGTTTTTTAGTAATAGTGCCCCAGATACTAACTAAATAACTCAGATGGGAGTGAATCATCGCATAGTATGTGGCCCGTAGTAAAGATGTAGAGAGAAGACCTTGGAGTCGGTACAGTACGCCGGTTATTGGGGATATTTTAGATTTCACATGCTCAACATGGGAATTCCACGAAAGTTTAGAGTCTATTAATAGCCCTAAATATTTCGTGACTTCTATATTTTGGAGCTTCTCAGTTCCAAGTGTGATATTCATGGGCACATAATCCTTATTACCGAAAGTTAGGTAGTGCGTTTTTTTTATATTGAGGCTCAATTTATTAATACGAAGCCAATTAGCTAGAATTGAGACATCTACATTCATTTGGGACTCCAGGTTACTCAGGCTTGTACTGTGATAATAGATTACAGTGTCATCCGCATAAAGTTGGAGGTTTCCAGAGATACCACATTTAGTTATGTCATTGACATATAGCAAGAAAAGCAGAGGCCCAAGAATTGATCCCTGTGGCACTCCACATGTGATTTTACCTAAGCCACTCGAGACACCTTTGACTTCAACAAGACAAAATCTATCATCTAAGTAGCTTCGGAGGAGATTTAGGGGCTCCCCAACAATTCCCAAATATTCCAATTTCTTTAAGAGTATTTCATGATCGACCGTATCAAAGGCTTTTTTGAGATCTATAAATATGGCTGCCACATATTCACCCTGGTCTATATACTGTTGAAGGTTGGAAATAAAATCAAAGGCGGCACATTGAGTACTAGAATTTTTCCGAAAGCCATATTGTTGTGGTGTAATGATATTATTCGCAGATATGTATTTTAAGAGTCTATCTTTGATTATGGTCTCAAATACTTTTGAAAAAAACCGATAGAAGTGATATAGGACGGTAGTTAGAGATACATGTTTTACAGTCTCCTTTGTGTATAGGTATTATCTTCGCAAGCTTTAAAAAATTTGGAAACTTTCCCGAGGACAGTGACCAATTAAAAAGTTCTGTAAGGTGACCCGCTAATTCTTCTTTACAGGTCTTAAGAACTGATGGTGTTACTCCATCGAGTCCCGGTGCTGCTTTCAGCTTAGTTTTAGAGATGATCCTCAGTACCTCATCTTTGTTTGTCCTAGCCATGTACAAGGATTGGCAAGCCTTCGGTTCCACAAATACGGTATTACAGTCATCCGGGAATGACGGAATGGTAGCTGCTAGCTTTTTTCCTATTGAGAGAAAAAACTCATTAAATGCGGATGCTATTTGGCTCGGATCCTTAATTACGCAGTCATTTACCACGAGGGATTCTATTTCGTTAGTTGGTTTATGTGTTCGGTTAGATAGAATAGAGTTTATGATTTTCCAGGTTTTAGAGGGGTTGTTTTGGTTTTGTTGAAAGCTGTTCGCATAATATTTGTGTTTTAGATTTCGCCTATAATTAGTTATGGTATTTCTCAATCTCCTTTTAAGTGTTACAAGAGTAAGATTACCATGGTCTTGTTTCCACTGCTTGTGAATCTGGTTTCGTTCTTTGATTAATGTATTTAATTTGGAATCAAACCACGGAGTATTCAGTTGTACCCGACTTCTTAATCCTGTTTTTGGTGTAGTTGTACCTGATTCTATTGCCTTTTTAATGTGATAATTGAAACTTTTAAAAGGGTCTTCTGAGTTGCTTAAGTTGATCGTGAAATTGTTATCAAGAAGATAGGATTTTACTGACATACTGTTGATGATAGGTCTCGTAATCCGGGATTTGGTTCTATTATTAAAACATTTTTTAAGTTGTTCTTATAATCAACAATAAGTATATTATGGTCACTAAGTGGATCATCAATATTCGATATAGTAGTCTGAATGTTTTGCCTATTTGATAAGATGTGATCTATTAAGGTGCAGCTTGTATCAGTGACTCTCGTGGGAAATATTTTGTTATGTATTGAAAAATTGTAAGATTGTAAGATGTTGCAAAAATTTAATGAAGAGTGTGTGGATATGGATATGTCAATGTTAAAGTCTCCGAATGTATCTTGTCTACTTTCGTTCAGTATTTTTTCTAGATGTATTAGAAAATCCTGCATATTTGTGTTGGGTTTTCGATAGATAGCATAGATGTTAACTGGTTTCCTATCACTGCTACTAAGCGTTATACCTAAAAAGGAATTTTCATTTGAGAAATTTTCAATAATTGCACACTTCATAGTATCAATCACATATATTGCTACGCCGCCTCCTCCTTCGTTGGGGCGAGAAGCAAAAACACTTTTGTAACCATTCAGGGAGTAAAACTTTTCCTCTCCAATCTTAAGCCACGTTTCCGTAATGACGAGCACGTGTACAATGTACCGCGAACTTCTTACTTTTTCTTCGATCTCATCAAACTTATTACGGATGTTTCTCGCGTTCATATACATTATTCGTAGACAGTTCGTCACGGGATTATAATTCTCGATGGTGAGGCACTTATGCTCATGTATGTTACACTCCATAATCTATAGTTGCAAGGTCGTTCTTGAGTGCAGCGATGTAGGCCGGGCAGTTGTCCCTATCCCCAGTTGAGTGATCAGCAGGCTTACCAAATCTGGTGCATGTCGCGCAAACTGGTTTGATGGTGGAATTTGGGCAGGACTCACCAGTATGATTCTGTTGAGCACAATGTCCACATGTGGGTTTGGTATCTCTGCAATACTTATATGAGTGACCAATCATCTGGCATTTGGTGCAGACAGTAAGGCCAATAAAATCTCGGACGCGGCAAATAGTCCGGCTGATAAATACTTTCTCTTGCTCGACTAGAAATTTACGTACGGTAGCGGGTACTGCGTAGATACGGTGACAAGCGTTACCTGTGCGAGCACCAGCCAGGTGACTTAGTTTACAGCCTGCAATAGTTTCTTCAATGTCTTCAACGTTGGGAATACCAGTGAGAGCCATCCTTAAAAAATCTTCGTCGGTCAGGTCCCGGGGAACATTAAAGAATATCAGTCTCGCTAGACGCTTTGACGGTAGTCGGGCCTTCAGTTTGCTCGAGTTGTCGAAGCAAGGTGCATTTAATAGCTTTTGTTGTTCGCCCGTGGTTGCCGTATTGATCAAGATACCTTTATTTCTTATTTTTTTTATTCCCGTGACCCGAACGCCTAGTTCAGATGGCCGAATTGTATCTTCAATCATTTTTTTCGTACCGTCACTGTCCTTTGTGGCGTCCGCATCCGTTGGAAAGATGCAAACGGCAGGTCTTGGTGGTCCAACGCGATGTCCTTGTTGAGTGATTGGTGGGGGTTGGTGAGCAACATATGGGTGTTTTCGGGCGATGTCAGCAAAGGAGAGGGTAGCCTCCGTTGCCACTGCCACTCTCCGCATTACAGGCCCGAGATCAGACTCTAATTGTATGATTTTTTGCTCAAGGTGCCTTTTTTCCCTCTTCTCGTGGCGTATTTTTATTTCTGCCATTCTAAGTTGTGCTGTAACTGTAGCTAAATCCGCACGCATCGTCTCGCGCTCCAACAACAGCTAAGATACGGATCTGAAAACTTCCGATACGTTTCTAGCGATCCTCAGCTGCTGGTCTTTTGAGACCTTAGATTGCTTCTCTGCTAACACAAGTTGAAGAGCTGTCAAATGTGCTTGGGTTTCATTGAGCACATCTACTCCTGAAGCGCAAGGATATTCCGCTTCGGTGACGTCCGAGCCTTTGGATGACGTAACCGAGCTGTTTTCATCCGCATCCTCAATCGTGACGCACTTTCCTCCTATATCCTCTGGACTAGGAGACATCATGGTGCTTATGTGTCGTTTTTTAGGACGATTCATTATTAAACACTAATTTATAAGGACACATAAAAAAAAAATGTTTGAAACAAAGTATTAGGTTCTGTTCAGCTTTGCGCCTGAAAATTCGTAGGTGGGCAATCGGTCTAGCTCTATGTAAATCAAAACAAAAGTCGCCGTATCGAGTTTTTATATCACGATTTTTTTTATATTTGCACTAATTGAGCACAAATAACTTTAAACAGTTTATCACTATGAATGTATCTACAAAATCCACTATCGGTTTTACCGAAAAGTTTCTGTTTTATTCACGAAATTATCGGATATATTTTTTTGTAGGTTTTGGATAATTTTATTTAAAAGAAAAAATACACAAATGTATACTATAAAGTATTTTGCGAGATGAGAGTAATCTCTTTCGACGCACAATTGTCACTTTAAAAGGATTTAATACAGAGGATTTAGATAGTTTCGATTGTAAACATGGGGTATCACAAATTCACAACACAAACGCAACCAATAGGAGCCCTGAAAGGTGAGCTCATAATTAAAGCGGCCAATCCGCGCACTTTATCCGTTGTACACAAGCACTTTGGTTTGGGATGCAGTGAATTTTATAGTTTATATTATTAAAAAAACAATGGTAAAATGTTAAAAAGTCACTGGAGAACACTACCACGTGTTAAACTTTCGTTGTTTTTAACGACGATTACGTTTTTTCTTCCGTCGGATTTATTATAAAGTTGTTTACTATTATTAACGATAGCTTGACAGAGCACGACGCTTCGTAGGTACTTTTTTTTGTATACCTTGAAGTTGAAACTATGCGAAGAAAATTTCCTGATGCTACATTTATTCTGATGGGTGACTACAACCTCCCAAATATCGTATGGGACATTGAGAACATCGCGTCCTCGAGTCCGGACAACATCAATCATGGCTCCCATGAAATTATAGAAATGTCGAACTTTTTAAATCTGCAGCAGAAAAACCATGTGTACAACATCAATTCTCGTCTTCTCGAACTTGTCTTTACAAATTCTTCTAGTGTTAATGTGTATGCCTCTGATGAAATGATTCTTCCATTCGATAAATACCACCGCCCTCTAATAATCAATTACCTCAATACTTATGTTAAGGTAATTGACCCCACGATTGTCAAGCGTAATTTTGAAAAAGCAGATTACCCAAAGATTATAGAATTTTTATCTACTTATAATTGGGCTTATGATTTCGCTTGTAAAAGCTCATGTTTAAATGAGGCCTTAGAATACTTTTACAATGTAATTTATCAAGCAATCGATAGATTTGTACCCTTACAAAAATATTACACTTCTAAATTCCCTAAATGGTTCGATTCTGAACTAATTAATCTAACGTACGATAAAAAAATTGCCCACAAACGTTATAAAATAAATAGAACATTAGATAATTATATCACATTCTCCATTCTGCGTAAAGATTGTACTAGGAAATCGAAAGTATGTTTCAAGAAATACACCAACAATGTTGAAAATTCTATTTTAACAAATATTAATAAATTTTGGAATTACGCTAACTCCTTTCGGAAAAATAACTCTAACTTTCCCGGTACAATGTTTTATGGGAAAAAAAGTGGGTCATGACAAAAACGATATTGTAAATTTATTTGCAGATTTCTTCAAGAGTGTATATGTTGAAGACAATGACAACATATTATCTGATAAACCCCAATTTACCGAAAGCTCACTCAACTTGCATAACATCCATGTGGTAGTAGATGATGTTGTGACTTTTATCAAACAGCTGGATACCAGGTCGAATTCGGGGCCAGATATGATTCCCTCAATATTACTTAAAAACTGTATTCATGTTCTAGCTCTTCCTATTACTATAATTTTCAATTTATCCTTATCTACAGGTTGTTTTCCTGAAATTTGGAAAAGTAGCTTTATAACACCTATTTTTAAAAAAGGAGATAAATTTCAAATTGAAAATTATAGACCCATATGTATTATGTCATCACTACCTAAAGTTTTAGAAAAGATTATTTTAAGTAAAATCATGCATCAAATTAAACCAATTATATCAACATTTCAACATGGTTTTATACCAGACAGATCTACGTCATCTAACTTATTGCTTTACGAAAATTTTATTTCTAATGCACTGTCCAAGGGTCTTCAAGTTGATACAATTTATACTGACTTTAGCAAAGCCTTTGATACTGTTTCTCATCGCATTTTAATGGAAAAATTAGAACACTTGGGAATAAGCGGCAACTTTCTCGAATGGCTTAGAAGTTACTTATCATACAGAAAATTATCTGTAAAAATTACCTCCACAACTTCTTACACTTTTCTTGCCTTAAGTGGGGTCCCCCAAGGTTCCCACCTAGTACCAATTCTTTTCCTACTATTTATTAATGACATTTCACTAATTTTCGATAGTATTGACTTTCTTCTATTCGCCGACGATCTAAAAATGTTTAAATCAATCGGTAATTCTTGTGATTGTTTAACTCTACAAATTAACTTAAATAAACTTTATGAATGGTGCATCGTAAACAAATGACATCTTAATATCAACAAATGCCAAACGATCAGTTTCCATAAATCTAAAACTCCTTTATTATTCGACTACAGAATTAACAATGCCAATCTTAAAAGAGTTTTTGAATTTAATGACCTTGGAGTTATCTTTGACTCCAAATTACGCTTCTTGAATCACATGAATAGCATTACCAGTAAGGGATTACAAATGCTTGGATTTATTCTCAGAATCGCTAAAGACTTCAATAACATAAAAACTATAAAATTACTATACACGTCTCTGGTTAGAAGTCAGTTTGAATACATTGGAACCATTTGGTGTCCTCATTTCAACTCTCATTGTTTACAAATTGAAAAAATTCAAAATAAATTTTTACGTTTTATTAATTTCAAAATTGGTATTCCTATTATTGAAATCAATTATGTCAATTTACGCAGTAAACTTAACTTATCGAAATTATCTGAAAGGCGAAAAATATTTGATCTTCTTTTATTATATAAAATTGTTCATTCAAGGTTAGACTGCCCTGACACTATAAACTTGCTATCTTTACATATACCTCCAAAATATACTAGACGGAATATTTTATTCTACAACAAAAAATTCGCTACGAATTCTGTGTTAGAAAGAATACATAGGTTGGGCAATGAACAAAGTGATGTCGCTGACATATTGAATTTAAACTTAAATACATTTAAAGCCAAATTAGTCCACCACTTTTTAAATGTAAATAATGTATGAGAAATCATTATATTTTATTTCGATTTTCTATTGTTTGTTTTATACTGTTGCTAAAATTGAAATTTGTAATTTTTATGTATTAAAAGCCCAAAAGGGCGTCAATAAATAAATACGTAAATAAATAATAAAATTATGATCGCAAGCGGAATCAATAACAAGATTTGCGAAAAAATGCATTTCATGAAAATTCATCAAGTTAACGGGCACCATTTGAAGACTTGGGTTCGAACTTCGAAAGCCATTTTATCTGGTTCTATGTAGCCGATCGGGCTGAAATTTCGGAATCGTGGTTCAAATCATGGTTTCAAGAGAATTCAGTAAAAATATTTGCAAAAAGGTGCGATTCTGGAAAAATCATAATTCTTACGGACACTATTTAGTGACTTGGGTTCGAAATTAAAATGTCATTTTTTCTGATTATTCTACACCGAACGGGCAGAAATTTTGGAATCATGGTTTAAATTTTGATCTTAAACGAAATCAATAACAATATTTGCAAAAAGTTGCATTTCTGGAAAATTCATCGGATTTACGGGCACTATTAAAATACTTGGGTTGGAACTTCAAAAGCATTTTTTCTGGTTCTATGTCCCCAAACGGGCTAAAATTTCGGAATCGTGGTTAAAATCATGGTTCAAAAATTTGCAAAAACGTGCGTTTCGGAAAAAATCATAATTCTACACCGAACGGGCAGAAATTTTGGAATCATGGTTTAAATTATGATATCAAGCGAAATCAATAACAATATTTGCAAAAAGTTGCATTTTTGTAAAATTCATCGGGTTTACGGGCACTATTTAAAAACTTGGGTTCGAACTTCAAAAGCATTTTTTCTGGTTCTATGTCCCCAAACGGGCTGAAATTTCGGAATCGTGGATAAATCATGGTTCGAATATTTGCAAAAACGTGCGTTTCGGAAAACAATCATTTTCTAACGAAAACTTTTAAAAGACTTGGGATCGAACTTTGAAAGCCAATTTTTTCTGGTTCAATTGCAACGAACGGGCTTAAATTTTGGAATCATGGTTTAAATAATGATCTCAAGCGAAATCAATAACAATATTTGCAAAAAGTTGCATTTCAAGAAAATTCATCAAGTTTACGGGCACCATTCGAAGACTTGGGTTCGAACTTTGAAAGCCATTTTTTCTGGTTCTATATTGCCGAACGGGCGTTTATTTTGAAAAAGTGGTTAAAATCATGGTTTCAAGCGAAATCAGTAAAAATATTTGCAAAAAGGTGCGTTTCTAGAAAAATCATAATTCTTACGGAGACTATTTAGAAACTTGGGTTCGAACTTCAAAAATCCATTTTTTCTGGTTCTATGTTGCCGAAAGGGCTGAAATTTAGGAATGATGGTTTAAATTATGATCTCAAGCGAAATCAATAATAATATTGGCAAAAAAGTGCATTTCAAGAAAATTCATTAAGTTCACGGGCAATATTTGAAGACTTGGTTGGGTTCGAACTTCGAAAGCCATTTTTTCTGGTTCTATGTTGTTGAACGGGCGTTAATTTTGAAATCGTGGTTAAAATCATGGTTTCAAGCGAAATCAGTAAAAATATTTGCAAAAGGGTGCGTTTCTGGAAAAATCATAATTCTTACGGACACTATTTAAAGACTTGGGTTCGAGCTTAAAAATCTTTTTTTTTTGGTTCCAAGTTGCCGAACGGGCTGAAAATTCGGAATCGTGGTTAAAATTATGATCTAGAGCGAAATCAATAATAATATTTGCGAAAATTTGCATTTCTAGAAAATTCATCAAGTTAACGGGCACTATTTGAAGGCTTGGGTTCAAACTTCAAATGCCAATTTTTATGGTTCTATGTTACCTAACTGGCTTCAATTTCGAAATCGTGGTTATAATCATGGTTTCAAGCGAAATCAGTAAAAAAAATGCAAAAACGTGCGTTTCTGGAAAAATCATCACTATTACGGACACTATTTGAAGACTTGGGTTCGAACTTCGAAAGCCATTTTTTCTGGTAGCCGATCGGGCTGACATTTCGGAATCGTGGTTCAAATCATGGTTTCAAGCGAATTCAGTAAAAATATTTGCAAAAAGGTGCGATTCTGGAAAAATCATAATTCTTACGGACACTATTTAGAGACTTGTGTTCGAGCTTTTAAAGCATTTTTTTCTGGTTGAAATGCACCGAACGGGTTGGAATTTTGGAATAATGGTTAAAATTATGATCTCAAGCGAAATCAATAAAAATATTTGCAAAAAATTGCATTTCAAGAAAATCCATAAAGTTTACGGACACTATTTGAAGACTTGGGTTCGAACTTCTAAAGCCATTTTTTCTGGTTCGATGTTGCCGAACGGGCGTTAATTTTGGAATCGTGGTTAAAATCATGCTTTCAAGTGCAATCAGTAAAAATATTTGCAAAAAAGTGCGTTTCTGGGAAAATCACAATTCTTACGACACTATTTAGAGACTTGGGTTAGAACTTCAATAGCCATTTTTTCTGGTTCTATGTTGCCGAAAGGGCTGAAATTTTGGAATCATGGTTAAAATTATAATCGCAAGCGGAATCAATAACAATATTTGAAAATGTTGAATTTCTAGAAATTTCTTCAGGTTAACGGGCACGATTTTTAAGACTTGGGTTCGAACTTTAAAAGCAATTTTTTCTGGTTCTATGTTGCTGAACGGGCTGAAATTTCGGAATCATGGTTTATATTATGATCTCAAGCGAAATCAATAACAATATTTGCAAAAAGTTGCATTTCAAGAAAATGATAAAAATAACGGGCACTATTTGAAGACTTGGGTTCGAACTTCGAAAGCCATTTTTTCTGGTTCTATGTTGCCGAACGGGCGGGAATTTCGGAATCGTGGTTAAAAGCATGGTTTTAAGCGAATTCAGTAAAAATATTTGCAAAAAGGTGCGATTCTGGAAAAATCATAATTCTAACGGACACTATTTAGAGACTTGGGTTCGAACTTCAAAAATCCATTTTTTCTGGTTTTATGTTGCCGAAAGGGCTGAAATTTAGGAAAGATGGTTTAAATTATGATCTCAAGCGAAATCAATAATAATATTTGCAAAAACTTGTATTTCAAGAAAATTCATCAAGTTAACGGTCACTATTTGAAGACTTGGGGATTTCGAACTTCGAAAGCCATTTTTTCTGGTTCTATGTAGCCGATCGGGCTGACATTTCGGAATCGTGGTTCAAATCATGGTTTCAAGCGAATTCAGTAAAAATATTTGCAAAAAGGTGCGATTCTGGAAAAATCATAATTCTTACGGACTATTTAGAGACTTGGGTCGAGCTTCCAAAGCCATTTTATCTGGTTCTATGTTGCAAACCGGGCTGAAATTTCGAGATCATGGTTTTATTTATGATCTCAAGCGAAATGATTAAACTATATTTGCAAAAACTTGTATTTCAAGAAAATTCATCAAGTTAACGGTCACTAT
Source organism: Hesperophylax consimilis (assembly GCF_061612785.1). Lineage (NCBI taxonomy): Eukaryota > Metazoa > Arthropoda > Insecta > Trichoptera > Limnephilidae > Hesperophylax > Hesperophylax consimilis. The sequence continues at coordinate 37,176,639 of NC_142842.1, forward strand.
TTGAAGTCTTGGGTTCGAGTTTCAAAAGCCATTCTTTCTGGTTCTATGTTGCAAACCGGGCTGAAATTTCAGAATCATGGTTTAAATTTTGATCTCAAGCGAAATCAATAACAATATTTGCAAAAAGTTTCATTACTTGAAAATTCACCAGGTTTTGCGGGCACGAATTGAAACCTTAGGTTCGAACTTTAAAAGCCATTTTTTCTGGTTCTATGTATAAATCATGGTTTAAATTTTGATCTCAAGTGAAATCAAAAACAATATTTGCAAGAAGGTTCGTTTCTGTAAAAATTATAAATTTTACGGAAAGTATTTGAAGACTTAGGTTCGAATTACAAAAGCCATTTTTTCTGGGTCTATGTTGCCGTACTGGCTGAAATTTTGGAATCATGGTTTAAATTATGATTTCAAGCGAAATAAATAAAGGTATTTGAAAAAATTTCATTTCCTGAAAATTCACCAGGCTTACGGGCACGACTTGAAACCTTGGGTTCGAACTTTAAAAGCCATTTTTGAAGTGAAACTTCTTTAGGCGCGTAATGGATTTTCGGGGACGGAGTAAAACCGAGTCAGGATCGACACGAAAATGCGGGTACCCCCACCACCGCTCACCGTTCACTGTCCCTCTCTCACCATATGCGCTTGTTGAGGTGGGGGAGCCGCTCACGAACGTTCTCTCTCTTCTCTTCTTTCCTCTCTCTCAGACACCAGCGAACTGCGCCACGCCAAGCATCAGCTGCTTGGTTAGTATACTGCGTCGTGAGTGTAATACGAGTGAAATACGTAATTGATTGTGGTTCATACGGTTTGGTACAGAATTTCAGTGTTAAAAATGAGTAGTGACGAGATAGAGGTGATGAACACATCATTGTCATTGTAATTTCTTTGTAATTTTTAATTGTAATATTGTTATTTATGTAATATTGTATACTTGTGAATAAATTGAAAATTTTTGGAACTATACATTAATCGAACGTCATTCATCTATAAGAAAATATTAGAAAAAGCAAATCCATGCTTCGTCGTTGAATTATTTAACCTCTAATTTTCAAACTAACCTAAGAGAGAAAATAGAGATGATGAAATGAAAATAGAGAGAGAGGAATACTAGAAGTTTCACTTCTGTCTTGCGTAGGCTTGACACACCCACTTTTTCTGGTGCTATATTGCCTAACGGGCTGAAATTTCGGAATCATGTTTTAAATCTTGAACCTGAGCGAAATCAAAAACAATATTTGCAAAAAGGTGCGTTTCTGTAAAAATCATAATTCTCACGGAAAGTATTTGAAGACTTAGGTTCGAATTACAAAAGCCATTTTTTCTGGTTCTATGCTGACGAACGGGCTGAAATTTCAGAATCGTGGTTAAAATCATGGTTTTTAGTGAAATCAGTAAAAATATTTGCAAAAAGGTGCGGTTCTGGAAAAATCATAATTATTAGGGACACTTTTAAGAGACATGGTTTCGAACTTTAAAAGCTATTTTTTCTGGTTCAATGGCACCGAACGGGCTGAAATTTCGGAATTGTGGTAAAAATCATGGTTCAAATATTTGCAGAAAGGTGCGTTTCTGGAAAAATCATAATTCTTACCGACACTTTTAAACGACTTGGGTTCGAACTTCTAAGTCCGTTTTTTCTCGTTCTATGTTGCCGAAAGGGCTGATATTTTGGAATCATCTTTAAAATTATGATCTCAAGCGGAATCAATAACAATATTTGAAAATCTTGAATTTCTAGAAATTTCATCAGGTTAACGGGCACGATTTTAAAGACTTGGGTTTGAACTTTAGAAGCAATTTTTTCTGGTTCTATGTAGCCGAAACAGCTGAAATTTTGGAATCATCGTAAAAGCTATGATCGCAAGCGGAATCAATAACAATATTTTCAAAAAATTGCATTTCCAGGAAATTCACCAGGCTTACGGGCAAGAATTGAAAACATTCGTTCGAACCACGAAAGCCATTTTTTCATGTTTTTGGTTGCCGAACTGGCGAAAATTTCGGAATCGTGGTTCAAATCATGGTTTCAAGCGAAATCAGTTAAAATATTTGCAAAAAGGTGCGTATCTGGAAAAATCATAAATCTTACGGACACTATTTAGAGACTTGGGTTCGTGCTTTAAAAGCAATTTTTTTCTGTTGAAACGCACCGAACGGGTTGAAATTTTGGAATAGTGGTTTAAATTATGATCTCAAGCGAAATCAATGACAATATTTGCAAAAAGTTAAATTTCAAGAAAATTGATAAAAATAACGGGCACTATTTGAAGACTTGGGTTCGAACTTCGAAAGCCATTTTTTCTGGTTCTATGTTGCCGAACGGGCGGAAATTTCGGAATCGTGGTTAAAATCATGGTTTCAAGCGAATTCAGAAAAAATATTTGCAAAAAGGTGCGATTCTGGAAAAATCATAATTCTTACGGACACTATTTAGAGACTTGTGTTCGAGCTTTTAAAGCATTTTTTCTGGTTGAAATGCACCGAACGGGTTGGAATTTTGGAATAATGGTTTAAATTATGATCTCAAGCGAAATCAATTACAATATTTGCAAAAAGGTGCGTTTCTGGAACAATCATAATTCTTACGGACACTATTTAGAAACTTTGGTTCGAACTTCAAAAGCCATTTTTTCTGGTTCTTTGTTGCAAACCTGGCTGATAATTCGGAATCATGGTTATAATTATGATCTCAAGCGAAATCAATAACAATATTTGCAAAAAGGTGCGTTTCTGGAAAAATCATAATTCGTACGGAAACTATTTAGAGACTTGGGTTCGTGCTCTAAAAGCAATTTTTTCTGGTTGAAATGCACCGAACGGGTTGGAATTTTGGGATAATGTTTTAAATTATGATCTCAAGCGAATTCAATTACAATATTTGCAAAAAGGTGCGTTTCTGGAAAAATCATAATTCTTACGGACAGAATGAAACTTAGAAACTTGGAAACTTTAGAAACTTGGGTTCGAACTTCAAAAACCATTTTTTCTGGTTCTATGTTGCAAACCTGGCTGATAATTTGGAATCATGGTTATAATGATGATCTCAAGCGAAATCAATAACAATATTTGCAAAAAGTTGCATTTCTAGAAAATTCACCAGGCTTACGGGCACTATTTGAAGAATTGGGTTCGAACTTCAAAAGCCAATTTTTCTGGTTTTTATGTTGCCGAACGGGCGGAAATTATGATCTTAAGCGAAATCAATTACTATATTCGGAAAAAGGTGCGTTTCTGGAAAAATCTTAATATTTACGGAAGCTATTTAGAGACTTGGGTTCGAACATCAAAAGCCATTTTTTCTGGTTCTATGTTGCAAACCGAGCTAAAATTTTGGAATCATGGTTAAAATTATGATCTTAAGCGAAATTAATATTAATATTTGCAAAACGTTGCATTTCTGTAAAAATCATAATTCTTACGGAAACTATTTGAAGACTTAGGTTCGAACTACCAAAGCCAATTCTCCTGGTTCTATGCTGCCAAACGGCCTGAAATTTCGGAATCGTTGTTAAAATCATGGTTTCAAGTGAAATCAGTAAAATTATTTGCAAAAAGGTGCGTTTCTGGAAAAATCATAATTATTACGGACTCTATATAGAGACTTGGGTTCGAACTTTGAAAGCCAATTTTTCTGGTTCAATTGCACCGAACAGGCTTATTTGTTGGAATCATGGTTAAAATTATGATCACAAGCGAAATCAATAACAATATTTGCAAAAAGTTTCATTTCAAGAAAATTCATCAAGTTAACGGGCACTATTTGAAGACTTAGGTTCGAATTACAAAAGCCATTTTTTCTGGTACTATGTTGCAAACCTGGCTGAAAATTCGGAATCATGGTTTAAATTATGATCTCAAGCGAAATCAATGACAATATTTGCAAAAAGTTGCATTTCAAGAAAATTCATCAAGTCTACGGGCAATATTTGAAAACTTGGGTTCGAACCACGAAAGCCATTTTTTCTGGTTTAAGGTATCCGAACAGGCAAAAATTTCGGAATCGTGGTTCAAATCATGGTTTCAAGCGAAATCAGTTAAAATATTTGCAAAAAGGTGCGTTTCTCTGAAAAATCATAATTCTAACGGACACTATTTAGAGACTTGGGTTCGAGCCTTAAACGCAATTTTTTCAGGTTGAAATGCACCGAACGTGTTGGATTTTGGAATCGTGGTTTAGATAATGATCTGAAGTGAAATCAATAACAATATTTACAAAAAGTTGCATTTCATGAAAATGATAAAAATAACGGGCACTATTTGAAGACTTGGGTTCGAACTTCGAAAGCCATTTTTTCTGGTTCTATGTAGCCGATCGGGCTGACATTTCGGAATCGTGGTTCAAATCATGGTTTCAAGCGAATTCAGTAAAAATATTTGCAAAAAGGTGCGATTCTGGAAAAATCATAATTCTTACGGACTATTTAGAGACTTGGGTCGAGCTTCCAAAGCCATTTTATCTGGTTCTATGTTGCAAACCGGGCTGAAATTTCGAGATCATGGTTTAAATTATGATCTCAAGCGAAATGATTAAACAATATTTGCAAAAACTTGTATTTCAAGAAATTTCATCAAGTTAACGGTCACTATTTGAAGACTTGGGTTCGAGTTTCAAAAGCCATTCTTTCTGGTTCTATGTTGCAAACCGGGCTGAAATTTCGGAATCATGGTTAAAATTTTGATCTCAAGCGAAATCAATAACAATATTTGCAAAAAGTTTCATTACTTGAAAATTCACCAAGTTTTGCGGGCACGAATTGAAACCTTAGGTTCGAACTTTAAAAGCCATTTTTTCTGATTCTATGTATAAATCATGTTTAAAATTTTGATCTCAAGTGAAATCAAAAACAATATTTGCAAGAAGGTTCGTTTCTGTAAAAATTATAAATGTTACGGAAAGTATTTGAAGACTTAGGTTCGAATTACAAAAGCCATTTTTTCTGGGTCTATGTTGCCGTACTGGCTGAAATTTTGGAATCATGGTTTAAATTATGATTTCAAGCGAAATCAATAAAGGTATTTGAAAAAATTTCATTTCCTGAAAATTCACCAGGCTTACGGGCACGAATTGAAACCTTGGGTTCGAACTTTAAAAGCCATTTTTTCTGGTGCCATATTGCCTAACGGGCTAAAATTTCGGAATCATGGTTTAAATCTTGATCCTAAGCGAAATGAAAAACAATATATACATATGATTTAAGATTTTCACGGCCAAAAGTATTTTAAGATGGACACTGCAATGCTGTCCGAAACGTTGGCTAAAGAAGGAGTTAGCGCAACACGGCATAATACCCCAAAAACAAATAACAAAAATATATACATAAATTATAATTATGATCTCAAGCGAAATCAATAACAATATTTGCAAAAAGGTGCGTTTCTGGAAAAATCATAATTCTTACGGAAACTATTAAGAGACTTGGGTTCGTGCTCTAAAAGCAATTTTTTCTGGTTGAAATGCACCGAACGGATTGGAATTTTGGAATAATGTTTTAAATTATGATCTCAAGCGAATTCAATTACTATATTTGCAAAAAGGTGCGTTTCTGGAAAGATCATAATTCTTACGGACAGAATGAAACTTAGAAACTTGGAAACTTTAGAAACTTGGGTTCGAACTTCAAAAACCATTTTTTCTGGTTCTATGTTGCAAACCTGGCTGATAATTTGGAATCATGGTTATAATTATGATCTCAAGCGAAATCAATAACAATATTTGCAAAAAGTTGCATTTCTAGAAAATTCACCAGGCTTACGGGCACTATTTGAAGAATTGGTTTCGAACTTCAAAAGCCATTTTTTCTGGTTTTATGTTGCCGAACGGGCGGAAATTTCGGAATTATGGTTCTTATCATAGTTTCAAGCGAAGTCAATTAAAATATTTGAAAAATGTAGCGTATGGGAAAAATCATGATTCTTACGGACACTATTTAGAGACTTGGGTTCGAACTTCAAATGCCATTTTTCTGGTTCTATGTTTCGAACCGGGCTGAAATTTCGGAATGATGGTTTAAATTATGATCTCAAGCGAAATCAATAACAATATTTGCAAAAAGTTGCATTTCTAGGAAATTTATCAAGTTTAAGGGCACTATTTGAAGACTTGGGTTCGAACTTTGAAACCATTTTTTCTGGTTACATGTTGCCGAACTTGCAGAAATTTCGGAATCGTGGTCAAATGATGGATTCAAACGAAATCAGTAAAAATATTTGCAAAAACGTGCGTTTCTGGAAAAATCATAATTTTTACGGACATTATTTAGAAGCTTGGGTTCGAGCTTTAATAGCAAATTTTTCTGGTTGAAATGCACCGAACTGGTTGGAATTTTGAAATCATGGTTTAAATTTTTATCTCAAGGGAAATCAATAACAGTATTTGCAAAAAGTTGCATTTCTAGAAACTTCGGGAGGTTTACGGGTACTATTTGAAGACTTGGGTTCGAACTTTAAAAGCATTTTTTTCTGGTTCTATGCTGCCGAACGGGCTGAAATTTTGGAATCATGGTTTTAATTGTGATCTTAAACGAAATCAATAACAATATTTGCAAATAGTGCATTCCTAGAAAATTCATCAGGTTTACGGGCACTATTTGAAGACTTGGGATCGAACTTCAAAAGCCATTTTTTCTGGTTCTATGGTGCTGAACGGGCGGAAATTTCGGAATCGTGGTTCAAATCTTGGTTTCAAGCGAAATCAATAACAATATTTAAAAAAGTTGCATTTCTAGAAATTTCATCGTGTTTACGGGCACGACTTGAAGACTTGGGTTCGAACTTTAAAAGCAATTTTTTCTGGTACTATGTTGACGAAATGTCGGAAATTTTGGAATCGTGGTTTAAATCATGGTTTCAAACGAAATCAGTAAAAATATTTGCAAAAAGGTGCGTTTCTGGTCAAATCATAATTCTTACTGACACAATTTAGAGACTTGGGTTCGAAATTCAAAAGCCATTTTTTCTGGTTCTATATTGCCGAAAGGGCTGAAATATCGGAATCATCGTTAAAAATATGATTTCAAGCGGAATCAATAACAATATTTCAAAAAGTTTCATATCTTGAAATTTTAACAGGTTTACGGGCACGATTTGAAGACTTGGGTTCGAACTTTAAAAGTAATTTCTTCTGGTTCTATGTGTCCGAACGGGCTGAAATTTCGGAATCATAGTTTAAAGTATGATCTCAAGCAAAATCAATAACAAGATTTTCAATATACTGCATTTCTAGAAAATTCATTAAGATTACGGTCACTATTTGAAGACTTAGGTTCGAACTTCGAAAGCCATTTTTTCAGGTTCTATGTTGACGAAATGTCGGAAATTTTGGAATCCTGGTTTAAATCATGCTTTCAAGCGAAATCAGTAAAATTATTTGCAAAAAGGTGCGTTTCTGGACAAATAATAATTCTTACTGACACAATTTAGAGACTTGGGTTCGAACTTCAAAAGCCATTGTTTCTGGTTCTATATTGCCGTAAGGACTGAAATACCGGAATCATCGTTAAAAATATGATTTCAAGCGGAATCAATAACAATATTTGAAAAAGTTTCATATCTTGAAATTTTATCAGGTTGACGGGCACGATTTGAAGACTTGGGTTCGAACTTAAAAAGCAATGTTTTATAGTTCTATGTGTCCGAACGGGCTGAAATTTCGGAATCATGGTTGAAATTATGATCTCAAGCAAAATCAATGACAATATTTTCAATTTATTGCATTTCTCGAAAATTCATTAAGATTACGGGCACTACTTGAAGACTTGGGTTCGAACTTCGAAAGCCATATAATCTGGTTCTATGTTGCCGAACGGGCGGAAATTTCGGAATCGTGGTTTAAATTATGATCTCAAGTGAAATCATTGACAATTTTTGCAAAAAGTTGCATTTCAAGAAAATTGATAAAAATAACGGGCACTATTTGAAGACTTGGGTTCAAACTTCGAAAGCCATTTTTTCTTTTTCTATGTTCCCGAACGGGCGGAAATTTCGGAATCGTGGTTTAAATCATGGTTTCAAGCGAATTCAGTAAAAATATTTGCAAAAAGGTGCGTTTCTGGAAAAATCATAATTCTTACGGACACTATTTCGAGACTTGGGTTCGAGCTTTAAAGCATTTTTTCTGGTTGAAATGCACCGAACGGAATGAAATTTTGGAAGCATGGTTTAATTTATGATCTCAAGCGAAAAATAATAACAATATTTGCAAAAAGTTGCGTTTCCGTAAAAATCATAATTCTTACAGAAACTATTTGAAGACTTAGGTTCGAATAACAAAAGCCCTTTTCTGGTTCTTTGCTACCGAGCGGGCTTCAATTTCGGAATCGTGGTTAAAATCATGGTTTCAAGTGAAATCAGTAAAAATATTTGCAAAAAGTTGCGTTTCTGTAAAAATCATTATTATTACGGATACTATTTGGAGACTTGGGTTCAAACTTTGACACCCCATTTTTCTGGTTTAATTAAACAATTGTTTCAAACGGGCTGAAATTTTAGATTCGTGGTAAAAATTATTATTTTAAGCGAAATCAATATTAATATTTGCAAAAAATTACATTTTAAGAAAATTCATCAAGTTTACGGTCAATATTTGAAAACTTGGGTTCGAACCACGAAAGCCATTTTTTCTGGTTTGAGGTTGCCGAACGGGCGCAACTATCGGAATCGTGGTTCAAATCATGGTTTCAAGCGAAATCAGTTAAAATATTTGCAAAAACGTGCGTATCTGGAAAAATCATAATTCTTACGGACACTATTTAGAGACTTGGGTTCGAGCTTTAAAAGCAATATTTTCTCGTTCTATGTTGCTAAACGGGGAGAAAATTCGGAATCGTGGTTTAAATTATGATCTTAAGCGAAATCAATAACTATATTTGCAAAAAGGTGCGTTTCTGGAAAAATCTTAATATTTACGGACGCTATTTAGAGACTTGGGTCCGAACATCTAAAGCCATTTTTTCTGGTTCTATGTTGCAAACCGAGCTAAAATTTTGGAATCATGGTTAAAATTATGATCTTAAGCGAAATTAATAACAATATTTGCAAAACGTTGCATTTCTGTAAAAATCATAATTCTTACGGAAACTATTTGAAGACTTAGGTTCGAACTACCAAAGCCAATTCTCCTGGTTCTATGCTGCCAAACGGCCTGAAATTTCGGAATCGTTGTTAAAATCATGGTTTCAAGTGAAATCAGTAAAATTATTTGCAAAAAGGTGCGTTTCTGGAAAAATCATAATTATTACGGACACTATATAGAGACTTGGGTTCGAACTTTAAAAGCCAATTTTTCTGGTTCAATTGCACCGAACAGGATTTTATGTTGGAATCATGGTTAAAATTATGATCACAAGCGAAATCAATAATAATATTTGCAAAAAGTTTCATTTCAAGAAAATTCATAAAGTTTACGGGTACTATTTGAAGACTTGAGTTCGAACTTCGAAAGCCATTTTTTCTGGTTCTATGTTGCCGAACGGGCGTTTATTTGGAATCGTGGTTACAATCATGCTTTCAAGCGCAATCAGTAAAAATATTTGCAAAAAAGTGCGTTTCGGGAAAAATCACAATTCTTACGGACACTATTTGGAGACTTGGGTTCGATTTTAAGAAGCCATTTTTTCTGGTTCTATGTTGCCGGAAGGGCTGAAATTTTGGAATCATTGTTAAAATTATGATCGCAAGCGGAATCAATAACAATATTTGAAAAAGTTGCATTTCTAGAAATTTCATCAGGTTTACGGGCACTATTTGAAGACTTGGGATCGAACTTCAAAAGCCATTTTATCTGGTTTCATGTTGCCGAACGGGCGAAAATTTCGAAATCGTGGTTCTTATCATACTTCAAGCGAAGTCAGTTTAAATATTTGCAAAAAGGTGCGTTTCTGGAAAAATCATAATTCTTACGGACACTATTAAGAGACATGGGTTCGTGCTTTAAAAGCAATTTTTTCTGTTGATGTGCAACGAACGGGCTCATATTTTGGAATCATGGTTAAAATTATGATCTCAAGCGAAATCAATAACAATATTTGCAAAAAGTTGCATTTCAAGAAAATTCATCAAGTTTAAGGGCAGTATTTGAAGACTTGGGTTCGAACATTGAAACCATTTTTTCTGGTTCCATGTTGCCGAACTTGCAGAAATTTCGGAATCGTGGTCAAATGATGGATTCAAACGAAATCAGTAAAAATATTTGCAAAAAGGTGCGTTTCTGGAAAAATCATAATTTTTACGGACACTATTTAGAAGCTTGGGTTCGAGCTTTAATAGCAAATTTTTCTGGTTGAAATGCACCGAACGGGTTGGAATTTTGGAATCATGGTTTAAATTTTTATCTCAAGGGAAATCAATAACAGTATTTGCAAAAAGTTGCATTTCTAAAAAATTCGGGAGTATTACGGGTTCTATTTGAAGACTTGTGTTCGAACTTTAAAAGCAATTTTTTCTGGTTCTATGTTTCCGAACGGGCTGAAATTTTGGAATCATGGTTTTAATTGTGATCTTTTACAAAATCAATAACAATATTTGCAAATGTTGCATTCCTAGAAAATTCATCAGGTTTACGGGCACTATTTGAAGACTTGGGATCGAACTTCAAAAGCCATTTTTTCGGGTTAGAACCAGATTGGCACCATAGATGGTGCTGAACGGGCGGAAATTTCGGAATCGTGGTTCAAATTTTGGTTTCAAGCGAAATCAATAACAATATTTGAAAAAGTTGAATTTCTAGAAATTTCATCGAATTTACGGGCACGACTTGAAGACTTGGTTTCGAACTTCAAAATCCATTTTTTCTGGTTCTCTGTTGCTGAACGGTCGGAAATCGCGGTATCGTTGTTCGAATCATGGTTTCAAGGCAAATAAGTTCAAATATTTGCAAAAAGGTGCGTTTCTGTAAAAAATATTATTTTACGGACACTATTTAGAAACTTGGGTTCGAGCTTAAAAAGCAATTTTTTCTGGTTCTATGTTGCCGAACGGGCGGAAATTTTGGAATCGTGGTTCAAATCTTGGTTTCAAGCAAAATCAGTTAAAATATTTGCAAAAAGGTGTGTTGCTGGAAAAATCATTATTATTTCGGACACAATTAAGAGGCTTGGGTTCGAACTTGAAATGCCATTTTTTCTTTTTCTTTTACACCGAACGGGCAGAAATTTTGGAATCATGGTTTAAATTGTGATCTTAAACGAAATCAATAACAATATTTGCAAAAAATCGCATTTCTAGAAAATTCATCAGGTTTTCGGGCACGATTTGAAGACTTGGGTTCGAACTTTAAAAGCAATTTTTTCTGGTTCTATGCTCTGAACGGGCTGAAATTTCGGAATGGTGGTTTAAATCATGGTTTCAACAAAAATCAGAAAAAATATCTGCAAAAAGGTACGTTTCTGGAAAAATCATAATTCTTACCGAAACTATTTGAAGACTTGGGTTCGAACTACAAAAGCCATTTTGTCTGGTACTATGCTCTGAACGGGCAGAAATTTTGGAATGGTGGTTTTAATCATGGTTTCGACTGAAATCAGAAAAACTATTTGCAAAAAGGTGCGTTTCTGGAAAAATCATAATTCTTACTGACACTATTAAGAGTCTTGAGTTCGAACTTTAAAAGCTAATTTTTCTGGTTCAATTGCACCGAACGGGCTGAATTTTTGGAATCAGGGTAAAAATAATGATCTCAAGCGGAATCGATAACAATATTCGCAAATGTTGCATTCCTAGAAAATTCATAAGGTTTACGGGCACGATTTGAAGACTTGGCTTCGAACTTCAAAATCCATTTTTTCTGGTTCTATGTTGCCGAACGGGCGGAAAGTGCGGTGTCGTGGTTCAAATCATGGTTTCAAGCCAAATAAGTTAAAATATTTGCAAAAAGGTGCGTTTCTGTAAAAATTATTATTTTACGGACACTATTTAGAAACTTGGGTTCGAACTTAAAAAGCAATTTTTTCTGGTTCTATGTTGCCAAACGGGTGGAAATTTCGGAATCGTGGTTCAAATCATGGTTCTTAGCGAAATAGCTTAAAATATTTGCAAAAAGGTGCGTTTATGGAAAAATTATTACTTAACGGACACTGTTTAGAAACTTAGGTTCGAACATTAAATGCCATTTTTTCTTTTTCTATTTAACGAACGGGCAGAAATTTTGGAATCATGGTTTAAATGTGTTCTTAAACGATATCAATAACAATTTTTGCAAAAAGTTGCATTTCTAGAAAATTCATCAAGTTTACGGGCACTATTTGAAGACTTGGGATCGAACTTCAAAAGCCATTTTTTCTGGTTTTGTGGTTCTGAACGGGCGGAAATTTCGGAATCGTGGTTCAAATCTTGGTTTCAAGCGAAATCAATGACAATATTTGAAAAAGTTGCATTTCTAGAAAATTCATTAAGTTTACGGGGACGACTTGAAGACTTGGTTTCGAACTTCAAAATCCATTTTTTCTGGTTCTATGTTGCCGAACGGTCGGAAATTTCGGAATCGTGGTTCAAATCATGGTTCTTAGCGAAATATGTTAAAAAATTTGCAAAAAGGTGCGTTTCTGGAAAAATTAATACTTTACGGACGCTGTTTAGAAACTTTGGTTCGAACATTAAAATCAATTTTTTCTGGTTCTATGTTGTCGAACGGGCGCAAATCTCTGAATCGTGGTTCGAATCTTGGTTTCAAGCGAAATCAGTAAAAATATTTGCAAAAAGGTGGGTTTCTGGAAAAATCATTATTCTTACGGACACTATATAGAAACTTGGGTTCAAACTTAAAATGCCATTTTTTTCTTTTTCTATTACACCGAACGGGCAGAAATTTTGGAATCATGGTTTAAATTGTGTTCTTAAACGAAATCAACAACAATATTTGCAAATGTTGCATTCCGAGAAAATTCATCAGGTTTACGGGCACGATTTGAAGACTTGGTTTCGAACTTCAAAATCCATTTTTTCTGGTTCTATGTTGCCGAACGGGCGGAAATTGCGGTATCGTGGTTCGAATCATGGTTTCAAGGCAAATAAGTTCAAATATTTGCAAAAAGGTGCGTTTCTGTAAAAAATATTTTTTTACGGACACTATTTAGAAACTTGGGTTCGAGCTTAAAAAGCAATTTTTTCTGGTTCTATGTTGCCGAACGGGCGGAAATTTTGGAATCGTGGTTCAAATCTTGGTTTCAAGCGAAATCAGTTAAAATATTTGCAAAAAGGTGTGTTGCTGGAAAAATCATTATTATTTCGGACACAGTTAAGAGGCTTGGGTTCGAACTTGAAATGCCATTTTTTCTTTTTCTTTTACACCGAACGGGCAGAAATTTTGGAATCATGGTTTAAATTGTGATCTTAAACGAAATCAATAACAATATTTGCAAAAAATCGCATTTCTAGAAAATTCATCAGGTTTTCGGGCACGATTTGAAGACTTGGGTTCGAACTTTAAAAGCAATTTTTTCTGGTTCTATGCTCTGAACGGGCTGAAATTTCGGAATGGTGGTTTAAATCATGGTTTCAACAAAAATCAGAAAAAATATCTGCAAAAAGGTACGTTTCTGGAAAAATCATAATTCTTACCGAAACTATTTGAAGACTTGGGTTCGAACTACAAAAGCCATTTTGTCTGGTACTATGCTCTGAACGGGCAGAAATTTTGGAATGGTGGTTTTAATCATGGTTTCGACTGAAATCAGAAAAACTATTTGCAAAAAGGTGCGTTTCTGGAAAAATCATAATTCTTACTGACACTATTAAGAGTCTTGAGTTCGAACTTTAAAAGCTAATTTTTCTGGTTCAATTGCACCGAACGGGCTGAATTTTTGGAATCAGGGTAAAAATAATGATCTCAAGCGGAATCGATAACAATATTCGCAAATGTTGCATTCCTAGAAAATTCATAAGGTTTACGGGCACGATTTGAAGACTTGGCTTCGAACTTCAAAATCCATTTTTTCTGGTTCTATGTTGCCGAACGGGCGGAAAGTGCGGTGTCGTGGTTCAAATCATGGTTTCAAGCCAAATAAGTTAAAATATTTGCAAAAAGGTGCGTTTCTGTAAAAATTATTATTTTACGGACACTATTTAGAAACTTGGGTTCGAACTTAAAAAGCAATTTTTTCTGGTTCTATGTTGCCAAACGGGTGGAAATTTCGGAATCGTGGTTCAAATCATGGTTCTTAGCGAAATAGCTTAAAATATTTGCAAAAAGGTGCGTTTATGGAAAAATTATTACTTAACGGACACTGTTTAGAAACTTAGGTTCGAACATTAAATGCCATTTTTTCTTTTTCTATTTAACGAACGGGCAGAAATTTTGGAATCATGGTTTAAATGTGTTCTTAAACGATATCAATAACAATTTTTGCAAAAAGTTGCATTTCTAGAAAATTCATCAAGTTTACGGGCACTATTTGAAGACTTGGGATCGAACTTCAAAAGCCATTTTTTCTGGTTTTGTGGTTCTGAACGGGCGGAAATTTCGGAATCGTGGTTCAAATCTTGGTTTCAAGCGAAATCAATGACAATATTTGAAAAAGTTGCATTTCTAGAAAATTCATTAAGTTTACGGGGACGACTTGAAGACTTGGTTTCGAACTTCAAAATCCATTTTTTCTGGTTCTATGTTGCCGAACGGTCGGAAATTTCGGAATCGTGGTTCAAATCATGGATCTTAGCGAAATATGTTAAAAAATTTGCAAAAAGGTGCGTTTCTGGAAAAATTAATACTTTACGGACGCTGTTTAGAAACTTTGGTTCGAACATTAAAATCAATTTTTTCTGGTTCTATGTTGTCGAACGGGCGCAAATCTCTGAATCGTGGTTCGAATCTTGGTTTCAAGCGAAATCAGTAAAAATATTTGCAAAAAGGTGGGTTTCTGGAAAAATCATTATTCTTACGGACACTATATAGAAACTTGGGTTCAAACTTAAAATGCCATTTTTTTCTTTTTCTATTACACCGAACGGGCAGAAATTTTGGAATCATGGTTTAAATTGTGTTCTTAAACGAAATCAACAACAATATTTGCAAATGTTGCATTCCGAGAAAATTCATCAGGTTTACGGGCACGATTTGAAGACTTGGTTTCGAACTTCAAAATCCATTTTTTCTGGTTCTATGTTGCCGAACGGGCGGAAATTGCGGTATCGTGGTTCGAATCATGGTTTCAAGGCAAATAAGTTCAAATATTTGCAAAAAGGTGCGTTTCTGTAAAAAATATTTTTTTACGGACACTATTTAGAAACTTGGGTTCGAGCTTAAAAAGCAATTTTTTCTGGTTCTATGTTGCCGAACGGGCGGAAATTTTGGAATCGTGGTTCAAATCTTGGTTTCAAGCGAAATCAGTTAAAATATTTGCAAAAAGGTGTGTTGCTGGAAAAATCATTATTATTTCGGACACAGTTAAGAGGCTTGGGTTCGAACTTGAAATGCCATTTTTTCTTTTTCTTTTACACCGAACGGGCAGAAATTTTGGAATCATGGTTTAAATTGTGATCTTAAACGAAATCAATAACAATATTTGCAAAAAATCGCATTTCTAGAAAATTCATCAGGTTTTCGGGCACGATTTGAAGACTTGGGTTCCAACTTTAAAAGCAATTTTTTCTGGTTCTATGTGACCGAACAGGCTGAAATTTCGGAATCATGGTTGAAATTATGATCTGAAGCGAAATCAATAACAATATTTTCAACATATTGTATTTCTAGAAAATTCATTAAAATTACGGGCACTATTTGAAGACTTGGGTTCGAACTTCGAAAGCCATTTTGTCTCGTTCTATGTTGCCGAACGGGCGGAAATTTTGGAATCGTGGTTCAAATCATGGTTCTAAGCGAAATATGTCAAAAAATTTGCAAAAAGGTGCGTTTCTGGAAAAATTATTACTTAACGGACGCTGTTTAGAAACTTGGGTTCGAACATTAAAATCAATTTTTTCTGGTTCTATGTTGTCGAACGGGCGCAAATTTCTGAATCGTGGTTCAAATCTTGGTTTCAAGCGAAATCAGTAAAAATATTTGCAAAAAGGTGGGTTTCTGGAAAAATCATTATTCTTACGGACACTATTTAGAAACTTGGGTTCAAACTTTAAATGCCATTTTTTCTTTTTCTATTACACCGAACGGGCAGAAATTTTGGAATCATGGTTTAAATTGTGTTCTTAAACGAAATCCATAACAATATTTTCAATATATTGCATTTCTTGAACATTCGTTTAAATTACGCGCACTATTTGTAGACTTGGGTTCGAATTTCGAAAGCAATTTTTTTCGGGTTCTATATTGCCGAACGGGCGGAAATTTCGGAATCGTGGTTTAAATCTTGGTTTCAAGCGAAATCAGTAAAAATATTTGCAAAATGGTGGGTTTCTGGAAAAATCATTATTCTTACGGATACTATTTAGAAACTTGGGTTCGAACTTAACAGCAATTTTTTCTGGTTCTATGTTGCCAAACGGGTGGAAATTTCGGAATCGTGGTTCAAATCATGGTTCTTAGCGAAATAGCTTAAAATATTTGCAAAAAGGTGCGTTTTTGGAAAAATTATTACTTAACGGACACTGTTTAGAAACTTAGGTTCGAACATTAAATGCCATTTTTTCTTTTTCTATTTAACGAACGGGCAGAAATTTTGGAATCATGGTTTAAATGTGATCTTAAACGATATCAATAACAATTTTTGCAAAAAGTTGCATTTCTAGAAAATTCATCAAGTTTACGGGCACTATTTGAAGACTTGGGATCGAATTTCAAAAGCCATTTTTTCTGGTTCTATGGTGCTGAACGGGCGGAAATTTCGGTATCGTGGTTCGAATCATGGTTTCAAGGCAAATAAGTTCAAATATTTGCAAAAAGGTGCGTTTCTGTATAAAAAAATTATTTAACGGACACTATTTAGAAACTTGGGTTCGAGCTTAAAAAGCAATTTTTTCTGGTTCTATGTTGCCGAACGGGCGGAAATTTTGGAATCGTGGTTCAAATCTTGGTTTCAAGCGAAATCAGTTAAAATATTTGCAAAAAGGTGTGTTTCTGGAAAAATCATTATTATTTCGGACACGATAAAGAGGCTTGGGTTCGAACTTGAAAAGCCATTTTTTCTTTTTCTTTTACACCGAACGGGCATAAATTTTGGAATCATGGTTTAAATTGTGATCTTAAACGAAATCAATAACAATATTTGCAAAAAGTCGCATTTCTAGAAAATTCATCAGGTTTTCGGGCACGATTTGAAGACTTGGGTTCGAACTTTAAAAGCAATTTTTTCTGGTTCTATGTGACCGAACAGGCTGAAATTTTGGAATCATGGTTGAAATTATGATCTGAAGCGAAATCAATAACAATATTTTCAACATATTGTATTTCTAGAAAATTCATTAAAATTACGGGCACTTTTTGAAGACTTGGGTTCGAACTTCGAAAGCCATTTTTTCTGGTTCTATGTTGCCGAACGGGCGGAAATTTCGGAATCGTGGTTCAAATCATGGTTCTAAGCGAAATATGTTAAAAAATTTGCAAAAAGGTGCGTTTCTGGAAAAATTATTACTTTACGGACGCTGTTTAGAAACTTGGGTTCGAACATTAAAATCAATTTTTTCTGGTTCTATGTTGTCGAACGGGCGCAAATTTCTGAATCGTGGTTCAAATCTTGGTTTCAAGCGAAATCAGTAAAAATATTTGCAAAAAGGTGGGTTTCTGGAAAAATTATTATTCTTACGGACACTATTAAGAAACTTGGGTTCAAACTTAAAATGCCATTTTTTTTCTTTTTCTATTACACCGAACGGGCAGAAATTTGGCAATCATGGTTTAAATGTGATCTTTAACGGTATCAATAACAATATTTTCAAAAAGTTGCATTCCAGAAAATTCATCAGGTTAACGGGCACGATTTGAAGACTTGGGTTCCAACTTATTAATCCATTTTTTCTGGTTCTATGTTGCCGAACGGGCGGAAATTTTGGAATCGTGGTTCAAATCATGGTTTCAAGCGAAATCAATAAAAATATTTGCGGAAAAATTGCATTTCTTGAAAATTCATCAAGTTTATGGGCACTTCTTGAAGACTTGGGTTCGAACTTCGAAAGCCATTTTTTCTTGTTCTATGTGGCTGAACGGGCGGAAATTTCGGAATCGTGGTTCAAATCTTGGTTTCAAGCAAAATCAGTAAAAATATTTGCAAAAAGGTGCGTTTCTTGTAAAATCATAATTCTTACGGACACTTTTTATAGACTTTGGTACGAACTTTAAATGTGATTTTTTCTTTTTCTATTAAACAAACGGGCTGAAATTACGGAATCATGGTTGAAATTCTGATCTCAAGTTAAATCAATAACAATATTTTCAATATATTGCATTTCTAGAAAATTAATTTTAATTACGGGCACTATTTGAACACTTAGGTTCTAACTTCGAAAGCAATTTTTTTCGGGTTCTTTATTGCCGAACCGGAGGAAATTTCGGAATCGTGGTTCGAATCATGGTTTCAAGCAAAATAAGTAAAAATATTTGCGAAAAGGTGCGTTTCTGGAAAAACTATTATTCTTACGGACACTTTTTAGAAACTTGGGTTCGAACTTCGAAAGCCATTTTATCTGGTTTTATGTTGCCGAACGGGCGGAAATTTCGGAATCGTGGTTCAAATCATGGTTCTAAGATAGTTCGAAATAGCTTAAAATATTTGCAAAAAGGTGCGTTTCTGGAAAAATTATTACTTGAAGGACACTGTTTAGAAACTTAGGTTCGACCTTTAAATGCCATTTTTTCTTTTTCTATTTAACGAACGGGCAGAAATTTTGAAATCATGGTTTAAATGTGATCTTAAACGATATCAATAACAATTTTTGCAAAAAGTTGCATTTCTAGAAAATTCATCAAGTTTACGGGCACTATTTGAAGACTTGGGATCGAACTTCAAAAGCCATTTTTTCTGGTTCTATGGTGCTGAACGGGCGTAAATTTCGGAATCGTGGTTCAAATCTTGGTTTCAAGCGAAATCAATGACAATATTTGAAAAAGTTGCATTTCTAGAAAATTCATCAAGTTTACGGGCACTATTTGAAGACTTGGGTTCAAACTTTGAAAGCCATTTTTTCTGGTTCTATGTTGCCGAACGGGCGGAAATTTCGGAATCGTGGTTCGAATCATGGTTTCAAGGCAAATAAGTCCAAATATTTGCAAAAAGGTGCGTTTCTGTAAAAAAAATTATTTTACTACACTATTTAGAAACTTGGGTTCGAGCTTAAAAAGCAATTTTTTCTGGTTCTATGTTGCCGAACGGGCGGAAATTGCGGTATCGTGGTTCAAATCATGGTTTCAAGGCAAATAAGTTCAAATATTTGCAAAAAGGTGCGTTTCTGTAAAAAATATTATTTTACGGACACTATTTAGAAACTTGGGTTCGAACTTAAAAAGCAATTTTTTCTGGTTCTATGTTGACGAACGGGTGAAAATTTTGGAATCGTGGTTCAAATCATGGTTCTAAGCGAAATAGCTTAAAATATTTGCAAAAAGGTGCGTTTCTGGAAAAATTATTACTTAACGGACACTGTTTAGAAACTTAGGTTCGACCTTTAAATGCCATTTTTTCTTTTTCTATTTAACGAACGGGCAGAAATTTTGGAATCATGGGTTAAATGTGATCTTAAACGATATCAATAACAATTTTTGCAAAAAGTTGCATTTCTAGAAAATTCATCAAGTTTACGGGCACTATTTGAAGAATGGGATCGAACTTCAAAAGCCATTTTTTCTGGTTCTATGGTGCTGAACGGGCGGAAATTTCGGAATCGTGGTTCAAATCTTGGTTTCAAGCGATATCAATGACAATATTTGAAAAAGTTGCATTTCTAGAAAATTCATCAAGCTTACGGGCACTATTTGAAGACTTGGGTTCGAACTTCGAAAGCCATTTTTTCTGGTTCTATGTTGCCGAACGGGCGGAAATTTCGGAATCGTGGTTCGAATCATGGTTTCAAGGCAAATAAGTCCAAATATTTGCAAAAAGGTGCGTTTCTGTAAAAAAAATTATTTTACTACACTATTTAGAAACTTGGGTTCGAGCTTAAAAAGCAATTTTTTCTGGTTCTATGTTGCCGAACGGGCGGAAATTGCGGTATCGTGGTTCAAATCATGGTTTCATGGCAAATAAGTTCAAATATTTGCAAAAAGGTGCGTTTCTGTAAAAAATATTATTTTACGGACACTATTTAGAAACTTGGGTTCGAACTTAAAAAGCAATTTTTTCTGGTTCTATGTTGACGAACGGGTGAAAATTTTGGAATCGTGGTTCAAATCATGGTTCTAAGCGAAATAGCTTAAAATATTTGCAAAAAGGTGCGTTTCTGGAAAAATTATTACTTAACGGACACTGTTTAGAAACTTAGGTTCGACCTTTAAATGCCATTTTTTCTTTTTCTATTTAACGAACGGGCAGAAATTTTGGAATCATGGGTTAAATGTGATCTTAAACGATATCAATAACAATTTTTGCAAAAAGTTGCATTTCTAGAAAATTCATCAAGTTTACGGGCACTATTTGAAGAATGGGATCGAACTTCAAAAGCCATTTTTTCTGGTTCTATGGTGCTGAACGGGCGGAAATTTCGGAATCGTGGTTCAAATCTTGGTTTCAAGCGATATCAATGACAATATTTGAAAAAGTTGCATTTCTAGAAAATTCATCAAGCTTACGGGCACTATTTGAAGACTTGGGTTCGAACTTCGAAAGCCATTTTTTCTGTATCTATGTTGCCGAACGGGCGGAAATTTCGGAATCGTGGTTCGAATCATGGTTTCAAGGCAAATAAAGTCAAATATTTGCAAAAAGGTGCGTTTCTGTAAAAAACATTTTTTTACGGACACTATTGAGAAACTTGGGTTCGAACTTAATAAGCAATTTTTTCTGGTTCTATGTTGCCGAACGGGCGGAAATTTTGGAATCGTGGTTCAAATCTTGGTTTCAAGCGAAATCAGTTAAAATATTTGCAAAAAGGTGTGTTTCTGGAAATATCATTATTATTTCGGACACAATTAAGAGGCTTGGGTTCGAACTTAAAATGCAATTTTTTCTTTTTCCTTTACACCGAACGGGCAGAAATTTTCGAATCATAGTTTAAATTGTGATCTCAAACGAAATCAATAACAATATTTGCAAAAAGTCGCATTTCTAGAAAATTCATCAGGTTTACGGGCACAATTTGAAGACTTGGGTTCGAATTTTAAAAGCAATTTTTTCTATGTGACCGAACAGGCTGAAATTTTGGAATCATGGTTGAAATTATGATCTGAAGCGAAATCAATAACAATATTTTCAACATATTGTATTTCTAGAAAATTCATTAAAATTACGGGCACTATTTGAAGACTTGGGTTCGAACTTCGAAAGCCATTTTTTCTGGTTCTACGTTGCCGAACGGGCGGAAATTTCGGAATCGTGGTTCAAATCATGGTTCTAAGCGAAATATGTTAAAAAATTTGCAAAAAGGTGCGTTTCTGGAAAAATTATTACTTTACGGACGCTGTTTAGAAACTTGGGTTCGAACATTAAAATCAATTTTTTCTGGTTCTATGTTGTCGAACGGGCGCAAATTTCTGAATCGTGGTTCAAATCTTGGTTTCAAGCGAAATCAGTAAAAATATTTGCAAAAAGGTGGGTTTCTGGAAAAATTATTATTCTTACGGACACTATTAAGAAACTTGGGTTCAAACTTAAAATGCCATTTTTTTTCTTTTTCTATTACACCGAACGGGCAGAAATTTTGCAATCATGGTTTAAATGTGATCTTTAACGGTATCAATAACAATATTTTCAAAAAGTTGCATTCCAGAAAATTCATCAGGTTAACGGGCACGATTTGAAGACTTGGGTTCCAACTTATTAATCCATTTTTTCTGGTTCTATGTTGCCGAACGGGCGGAAATTTTGGAATCGTGGTTCAAATCATGGTTTCAAGCGAAATCAATAAAAATATTTGCGGAAAAATTGCATTTCTTGAAAATTCATCAAGTTTACGGGCACTTCTTGAAGACTTGGGTTCGAACTTCGAAAGCCATTTTTTCTTGTTCTATGTGGCTGAACGGGCGGAAATTTCGGAATCGTGGTTCAAATCTTGGTTTCAAGCAAAATCAGTAAAAATATTTGCAAAAAGGTGCGTTTCTTGTAAAATCATAATTCTTACGGACACTTTTTATAGACTTTGGTACGAACTTTAAATGTGATTTTTTCTTTTTCTATTAAACAAACGGGCTGAAATTACGGAATCATGGTTGAAATTCTGATCTCAAGTTAAATCAATAACAATATTTTCAATATATTGCATTTCTAGAAAATTAATTTAAATTACGGGCACTATTTGAACACTTAGGTTCTAACTTCGAAAGCAATTTTTTTCGGGTTCTTTATTGCCGAACCGGAGGAAATTTCGGAATCGTGGTTCGAATCATGGTTTCAAGCAAAATAAGTAAAAATATTTGCGAAAAGGTGCGTTTCTGGAAAAACTATTATTCTTACGGACACTTTTTAGAAACTTGGGTTCGAACTTCGAAAGCCATTTTATCTGGTTTTATGTTGCCGAACGGGCGGAAATTTCGGAATCGTGGTTCAAATCATGGTTCTAAGATAGTTCGAAATAGCTTAAAATATTTGCAAAAAGGTGCGTTTCTGGAAAAATTATTACTTGACGGACACTGTTTAGAAACTTAGGTTCGACCATTAAATGCCATTTTTTCTTTTTCTATTTAACGAACGGGCAGAAATTTTGAAATCATGGTTTAAATGTGATCTTAAACGATATCAATAACAATTTTTGCAAAAAGTTGCATTTCTAGAAAATTCATCAAGTTTACGGGCACTATTTGAAGACTTGGGTTCAAACTTCGAAAGCCATTTTTTCTGGTTCTATGTTGCCGAACGGGCGGAAATTTCGGAATCGTGGTTCGAATCATGGTTTCAAGGCAAATAAGTCCAAATATTTGCAAAAAGGTGCGTTTCTGTAAAAAAAATTATTTTACTACACTATTTAGAAACTTGGGTTCGAGCTTAAAAAGCATTTTTTTCTGGTTCTATGTTGCCGAACGGGCGGAAATTGCGGTATCGTGGTTCAAATCATGGTTTCAAGGCAAATAAGTTCAAATATTTGCAAAAAGGTGCGTTTCTGTAAAAAATATTATTTTACGGACACTATTTAGAAACTTGGGTTCGAACTTAAAAAGCAATTTTTTCTGGTTCTGTGTTGACGAACGGGTGAAAATTTTGGAATCGTGGTTCAAATCATGGTTCTAAGCGAAATAGCTTAAAATATTTGCAAAAAGGTGCGTTTCTGGAAAAATTATTACTTAACGGACACTGTTTAGAAACTTAGGTTCGACCTTTAAATGCCATTTTTTCTTTTTCTATTTAACGAACGGGCAGAAATTTTGGAATCATGGGTTAAATGTGATCTTAAACGATATCAATAACAATTTTTGCAAAAAGTTGCATTTCTAGAAAATTCATCAAGTTTACGGGCACTATTTGAAGAATGGGATCGAACTTCAAAAGCCATTTTTTCTGGTTCTATGGTGCTGAACGGGCGGAAATTTCGGAATCGTGGTTCAAATCTTGGTTTCAAGCGATATCAATGACAATATTTGAAAAAGTTGCATTTCTAGAAAATTCATCAAGCTTACGGGCACTATTTGAAGACTTGGGTTCGAACTTCGAAAGCCATTTTTTCTGTATCTATGTTGCCGAACGGGCGGAAATTTCGGAATCGTGGTTCGAATCATGGTTTCAAGGCAAATAAAGTCAAATATTTGCAAAAAGGTGCGTTTCTGTAAAAAACATTTTTTTACGGACACTATTGAGAAACTTGGGTTCGAACTTAATAAGCAATTTTTTCTGGTTCTATGTTGCCGAACGGGCGGAAATTTTGGAATCGTGGTTCAAATCTTGGTTTCAAGCGAAATCAGTTAAAATATTTGCAAAAAGGTGTGTTTCTGGAAATATCATTATTATTTCGGACACAATTAAGAGGCTTGGGTTCGAACTTAAAATGCCATTTTTTCTTTTTCCTTTACACCGAACGGGCAGAAATTTTCGAATCATAGTTTAAATTGTGATCTCAAACGAAATCAATAACAATATTTGCAAAAAGTCGCATTTCAAGAAAATTCATCAGGTTTACGGGCACAATTTGAAGACTTGGGTTCGAATTTTAAAAGCAATTTTTTCTATGTGACCGAACAGGCTGAAATTTTGGAATCATGGTTGAAATTATGATCTGAAGCGAAATCAATAACAATATTTTCAACATATTGTATTTCTAGAAAATTCATTAAAATTACGGGCACTATTTGAAGACTTGGGTTCGAACTTCGAAAGCCATTTTGTCTCGTTCTATGTTGCCGAACGGGCGGAAATTTTGGAATCGTGGTTCAAATCATGGTTCTAAGCGAAATATGTCAAAAAATTTGCAAAAAGGTGCGTTTCTGGAAAAATTATTACTTAACGGACGCTGTTTAGAAACTTGGGTTCGAACATTAAAATCAATTTTTTCTGGTTCTATGTTGTCGAACGGGCGCAAATCTCTGAATCGTGGTTCAAATCTTGGTTTCAAGCGAAATCAGTAAAAATATTTGCAAAAAGGTGGGTTTCTGGAAAAATCATTATTCTTACGGACACTATATAGAAACTTGGGTTCAAACTTAAAATGCCATTTTTTTCTTTTTCTATTACACCGAACGCGCAGAAATTTTGGAATCATGGTTTAAATTGTGTTCTTAAACGAAATCAACAACAATATTTGCAAATGTTGCATTCCGAGAAAATTCATCAGGTTTACGGGCACGATTTGAAGACTTGGTTTCGAACTTCAAAATCCATTTTTTCTGGTTCTATGTTGCCGAACGGGCGGAAATTGCGGTATCGTGGTTCGAATCATGGTTTCAAGGCAAATAAGTTCAAATATTTGCAAAAAGGTGCGTTTCTGTAAAAAATATTTTTTTACGGACACTATTTAGAAACTTGGGTTCGAACTTAATAAGCAATTTTTTCTGGTTCTATGTTGCCGAACGGGCGGAAATTTTGGAATCGTGGTTCAAATCTTGGTTTCAAGCGAAATCAGTTAAAATATTTGCAAAAAGGTGTGTTTCTGGAAATATCATTATTATTTCGGACACAATTAAGAGGCTTGGGTTCGAACTTAAAATGCCATTATTTCTTTTTCCTTTACACCGAACGGGCAGAAATTTTCGAATCATGGTTTAAATTGTGATCTTAAACGAAATCAATAACAATATTTGCAAAAAGTCGCATTTCTAGAAAATTCATCAGGTTTACGGGCACGATTTGAAGACTTGGGTTCGAATTTTAAAAGCAAATTTTTCTGGTTCTATGTGACCGAACAGGCTGAAATTTTTTGAATCATGGTTGAAATTATGATCTGAAGCGAAATCATTAACAATATTTTCAATATATTGTATTTCTAGAAAATTCATTAAAATTACGGGCACTATTTGAAGACTCGGGTTCGAACTTCGAAAGCCATTTTTTCTGGTTCTATGTTGCCGAACGGGCGGAAATTTCGGAATCGTGGTTCAAATTATGGTTCTAAGCGAAATAAGTTTAAATATTTGCAAAAAGGTGCGTTTCTGGAAAAATTATTATTACTTAACGGACACTGTTTAGAAACTTGCGTTCGAACTTTAAAAGCAATTTTTTCTGGTTCTATGTTGTCGAAGGGACGCAAATTTCGGAATCGTGGTTCAAATCATGGTTTCAAGCGAAATAAGTAAAAATATTTGCGAAAAGGTCCGTTTCTGAAAAAATCATAATTCTTACGGACACTATTCAGAGACTTTTGTTCGAACATTAAATGCCATTTTTTCTTTTTCTATTACACCGAACGGGCATAAATTTTGGAATCATGGTTTAATTGTGATCTTAAACCGTATCAATTACAATATTTGCAAAAAGTTGCATTTCTAGAAAATTCATCACGTTTACGGGCACGATTTGAAGACTTGGGTTCGAACTTTAAAAGCAATTTTTTCTGGATCTATGGTGCTGAACGGGCGGAAATTTCGGAATCGTGGTTCAAATCTTGGTTTCAAGCGAAATCAATGACAATATTTGAAAAATTTGCATTTCTAGAAAATTCATTAAGTTTACGGGCACTATTTGAAGACTTGGGTTCGAACTTCGAAAGCCATTTTTTCTGGTTCTATGTTGCCGAACGGGTGGAAATTTAAGATTCGTCGTTCAAATCATGGTTTAAAGCAAAATCAATAACAATATTTCAAAAAGTTGCATTTCTAGAAATTTCATCAGGTTTACAGGCACGATTTGAAAACTTGGGTTCGAACTTTAAAAGCAATTTTTTTCTGGTTCTATGTGTCCGAACGGGCTGAAATTTGGTTAACATCGTTAAAAATATGATCTCAAGCGGAATCAATAATAATAATTAAAAAGTTCATTTAGAAAATTCATTAAAATTACGGACACTATTTGAAGACTTGGGTTCGAACTACAAATGCCATTTTTTCTGGTATTATGGTTTCAACTGAAATCAGAAAAAATTTATGCAAAAAGGTGCGTTTCTGGATAAATCATAATTCTTACGGACACTATTTAGAGACTTGGGTTCGAACTTTAAAGCCAATTTTTTGGTTCAATTGCACCGAACGGGCTGAATTTTTGGAATCATGGTTTGAATTGTGATCTTTAACGGTATCAATAACAATATTTGCTAAAAGTTGTATTTCTAGAAAATTCTTCAGGTTTACGGGCACGATTTGAGGACTTGGGTTCTAACTTATTAATCCATTTTTTCTGGTTCTATAATGCCGAACGGGCGAAAATTTTGGAATCGTGGTTCAAATCATGGCTTCAAGCGAAATCAATAACAATATTTGCGAAAAAGTGCATTTCTAGAAAATTCATCAAGTTTACGGGCACTATTTGAAGACTTGGGTTCGAACTCCGAAAGCCATTTTTTCTGGTTCTATGTGGCTGAACGGGCGGAAATTTCGGAATCGTGGTTCAAATCTTGGTTTCAAGTGAAATCAGTAAAAATATTTGCAAAAAGGTTCGTTTCTGGTAAAATCATAACTCTTACGAACACTATTTTAAGACTTGGGTTCGAACATTAAATGCCATTTTTTCTTTTTCTATTACACTGAATGAGCAGAAATGTTGGAATCATGGTTTAAATTGTGATCTTATACGAAATCAATAACAATAATTGCAAAAAGTTTCATATCTTGAAATTTCATCAGGTTTACGGGAACGATTTGAAGACTTGGGTTCGAACTTTAAAAGCAATATTTTCTGGTTCTATGTGTCCGAACGGGCTGAAATTTCGGAATCATGGTTGAAATTATGATCTCAAGCGAAATCAAGATTAATATTTTCAATATATTGCATTTCTAGAAAATTCATTTAAATTAGGGGACTATTTGTAGACTTGGGTTCTTACTTGAAAGCAATTTTTTTCGGGTTCTATATTGCCGAACCGGCGGAAAATTTGGAATCGTGGTTTAAATCATGGTTTCAACTGAAATCAGAAAAAATATTTGCAAAAAGGTATGTTTCTGGAAAAATCATAATTCTTACGGATACTATTTGAAGACTTGGGTTCGAACACCAAAAACCATTTTTTCTGGTACTATGCTCTGTACGGGCTGAAATTTCGGAATCGTGGTATAAATCATGGTTTCAACTGAAATCAGAAAAAAATTTTGCAAAAATAATAATATTTTCAATCTTTTGTATTTCTAGAAAATTCATTAAAATTACGGGCACTATTTGAAGACTTGGGTTCGAACTTCGAAAGCCATTTTTTTCGGGTTCTATATTTCCGAACCGGCGGAAATTTCGGAATCGTGGTTCAAATCTTGGTTTCAAGCGAAATCAGTAAAAATATTGGCAAAAAGGTGCGTTTCTGGAAAAATCATTATTCTAACGGACACTATTTAGAGACTTGGGTTCGAACTTTATATGCCATTTTTTCTTTTTCTATTAAACGGAACGGGCATAAATTTTGGAATTATGGTTTAATTGTGATCTTCAACGGTATCAATAACAATATTTGCAAAAAGTTGCATTTCTAGAAAATTCCTCACGTTTACGGGCACGATTAGAAGACTTGGGTTCGAACTTATTAATCCATTTTTTCTGGTTCTATGTTGCCGAACGGGCGGAAATTTTGGAATCATGGTTGAAATGATGATCTCAGGCGAAATCAATAATAATATTTTCAATCTTTTGTATTTCTAGAAAATCATTAAAATTACGGGCACTATTTGAAAACTTGGGTTCGAACTTCGAAAGCCATTTTTTTTGGGTTCTATATTTCCGAACCGTTCGTTTCAAGCGAAATCAGTTAAAATATAGGCAAAAAGGTGCGTTTCTGGAAAAATTATTACTTAACGGACGCTGTTTAGAAACTTGGGTTCGAACTTTAAAATCAATTTTGTCTGGTTCTATGTTGTCGAACGGGCGCAAATTTCTGAATCGTGGTTCAAATCTTGGTTTCAAGCGAAATCAGTAAAAATATTTGCAAAAAGGTAGGTTTCTGGAAAACCATTATTCTTACGGACACTATTGAGAAACTTGGGTTCAAACTTTTAATGCCATTTTTTTCTTTTTCTATTACACCGAACGGGCAGAAATTTTGGAATCATGGTTTAAATTGTGTTCTTAAAGGAAATCAACAACAATATTTGCAAATGTTGCATTCCGAGAAAATTCATCAGGTTTACGGGCACGATTTGAAGACTTGGTTTCGAACTTCAAAATCCATTTTTTCTGGTTCTATGTTGCTGAACGGGCGGAAATTGCGGTATCGTGGTTCGAATCATGGTTTCACGGCAAATAAGTTCAAATATTTGCAAAAAGGTGCGTTTCTGTAAAAAATATTATTTTACGGACACTATTTAGAAATTTGGGTTCGAACTTAAATCATGGTTTCAACTGAAATCAGAAAAAATATTTGCAAAAAGGTGTGTTTCTGGAAAAATCATTATTATTTCGACACAATAAAGAGGCTTGGGTTCGAACTTGAAATGCCATTTTTTCTTTTTCTTTTACACCGAACGGGCAGAAATTTTCGAATCATGGTTTAAATTGTGATCTTAAACGAAATCAATAACAATATTTGCAAAAAGTCGCATTTCTAGAAAATTCATCAGGTTTACGGGCACGATTTGAAGACTTGGGTTCGAATTTTAAAAGCAATTTTTTCTGGTTCTATTTGACCGAACAGGCTGAAATTTTGGAATCATGGTTGAAATTATGATCTGAAGCGAAATCAATAATAATATTTTCAATATATTGTATTTCTAGAAAATTCATTCAAATTACGGGCACTATTTGAAGACTTGGGTTCGAACTTCGAAAGCCATTTTTTCTGGTTCTATGTTGCCGAACGGGCGGAAATTTCGGAATCGTGGTTCAAATCATGGTTTTATGCGAAATAAGTTAAAATATTTGCAAAAAGGTGCGTTTCTGGAAAAATTATTATTACTTAACGGACACTGTTTAGAAACTTGCGTTCGAACTTTAAAAGCAATTTTTTCTGGTTCTATGTTGTCGAACGGACGCAAATTTCGGAATCGTGGTTCAAATCATGGTTTCAAGCGAAATAAGTAAAAATATTTGCGAAAAGGTCCGTTTCTGAAAAAATCATAATTCTTACGGACACTATTTAAAGACTTTTGTTCGAACATTAAATGCCATTTTTTCTTTTTCTATTACACCGAACGGGCATAAATTTTGGAATCATGGTTTAATTGTGATCTTAAACGGTATCAATAACAATATTTGCAAAAAGTTGCATTTCTAGAAAATTCATCACGTTTACGGGCACGATTTGAAGACTTGGGTTCGAACTTTAAAAGCAATTTTTTCTGGATCTATGTGTCCGAACGGGCTGAAATTTTGGAATCATGGTTGAAATTCTGATCTCAAGCGAAATCAATAACAATATTTTCAATATATTGCATTTCTAGAACATTCGTTTAAATTACGGGCACTATTTGAAGACTTGGGTTCGAACTTCGAAAGCAATTTTTTTCGGGTTCTATATTGCCGAACGGGCGGAAATTTCGGAATCGTGGTTCAAATCTTGGTTACAAGCGAAATCAGTAAAAATATTTGCAAAAAGGTGCGTTTCTGGAAAAATCATTATTCTTAAGGACACTATTTAGAGACTTGGGTTCGAACTTTATATGCCATTTTTTCTTTTTCTATTAAACCGAACGGGCATAAATTTTGGAATCATGGTTTAATTGTGATCTTCAACGGTATCAATAACATAATTTGCAAAAAGTTGCATTTCTAGAAAATTCATCACGTTTACGGGCACGATTTGAAGACTTGGGTTCGAACTTATTAATCCATTTTTTCTGGTTCTATGTTGCCGAACGGGCGGAAATTTCGGAATCGTGGTTAAAATCTTGGTTTCAAGCGAAATCAGTAAAAATATTTGCAAAAAAGTGCTTTTTTGGTAAAATCATAATTCTTACGGACACTATTGAGAGACTTGGGTTCGAACTTTATATGCCATTTTTTCTTTTTTCTATTAAACCGAACGGGCATAAATTTTGGAATCATGGTTTAATTGTGATATTCAACGGTATCAATAACAATATTTGCAAAAAGTTGCATTTCTAGAAAATTCATCACGTTTACGGGCACGATTTGAAGACTTGGGTTCGAACTTATTAATCCATTTCTTCTGGTTCTATGTTGCCGAACGGGCGGAAATTTCGGAATCGTGGTTCAAATCTTGGTTTTAAGCGAAATCAGTAAAAATATTTGCAAAAAAGTGCTTTTTTGGTAAAATCATAATTCTTACGGACACTATTGAGAGACTTGGGTTCGAACTTTATATGCCATTTTTTCTTTTTCTATTAAACCGAACGGGCATAAATTTTGGAATCATGGTTTAATTGTGATCTTCAATGGTATCAATAACAATATTTGCAAAAAGTTGCATTTCTAGAAAATTCATCACGTTTACGGGCACTATTTAAAGACTTGGGTTCGAACTTCGAAAGTCATTTTTTCTGGTTCTATGGTGCTGAACGGGCGGAAATTTCGGAAAGGTGGTAATAATCATGGTTTTCATTAGTCACCGAACCTCGGTAGTGTGCAGTCTTGTTTACCAGTGCTCTGTGTTTGACGGCTTACTTTGACGGCGGCGCGGCGTACAGATAAGATTTATTTATTGTTACGTTTTTGTATTGATTATTTTTGTTTGTGTTATTGGTTTGCGACGAAGTTGCGTGTATTATTTCTATCATTCATTATTTCTTAAATAATAATTATTGTTTAATTTTTTTTTTTAATTTGTTGAAATGGAGGAAGATGAAAATCGACCTCCGGACCCTGAGCCCATTTCTAATATTGTAGACGACTACGATACTGATGATACCCAGACTTCTGTAACCCTTCCTTCACGAAAACGACGTCCTCCGCTTTGCCTTAGTGTACCTCCTAAAATTAAATCTCTTTCACAATCAAACGAAGCCCCAATCTCTCATGGAAGTTATAATGATACAATTCCTCCAGAAGCAAAAGCCATTGAGCTTATGTATTCTATTTCATCTTCAGCTCTATTTATTGTCAATGTCCAAAGGACTGAACAGGGGAAAATAATTCATCCCCTGGATTTTGGTAAATTTATTTTCAGCTCAAAACTCAATAACCTCGGTATTATAAATGGATCAATAAAACCGGAAGGTCGATACAAACTATCCATAGAATTTAAATCAGCCACATTAGCTAATGATTTTGTTAAAAAAATAGGTTCTCTTTCAAATAATAAATTTAAATCTTTCATACCTACATTCAATTTAACCAGAATGGGCAGAGTAAGAGGTATCCCAACCGATCTATCAGAAACAGAAATAGTAGATGCTCTTAATGACTCCCAATTAACTCCAAAAGTTTTAAAAGCACGTCGTTTGAATTTCAAGGATACTTCCACCGGCACCACTATTTGGAAACCTTCCCAATCCGTTGTTATTACTTTCGAAGGTCAAACATTACCATCCCGTGTATTTATTTATTATAACGCTCTTCCCGTTGAAATATACAGATTCCCGACTATCCAATGTTTCAACTGTTGCCGTTTTGGTCATTCAAAACCTATTTGTCGTTCCCCTCCTCGTTGCTTCCATTGCGGAGAGGATCATCCCTCTGAACAGTGTCAAAATACAATGAATAACCCTATTTGTATTAATTGTAAGGGCAACCATACTGCTGTTAGTGTGGCCTGTCCAGAGTTATCTAGACAGAGAAATATCAAACAGTCAATGGCTGCAGA
Source organism: Hesperophylax consimilis (assembly GCF_061612785.1). NCBI lineage: Eukaryota > Metazoa > Arthropoda > Insecta > Trichoptera > Limnephilidae > Hesperophylax > Hesperophylax consimilis. The sequence continues at coordinate 37,208,919 of NC_142842.1, forward strand.
CAATATTTCCTACTTTCAGGCCTCTAAATTATTCGCTCCTACAAAAAAATCTTTTGCAGAGATAACGTCTAACGCTTCTCTCTTTCATTTTTCTTCCCCTAAATCCCCTCTATCATCTTCCCACAAAGAAACTATTTTCAAACCGATAAAATCTAATCCAAAATTTATTCCTTCTTTCGATAAAAAACTACATAATGAACTTTTACTTAACCCGAATAAATCCCAGGCTCCCAATGGGACTGCCTTAAAAAACTGTTCCACTTCCGATATCTTCCCTAAAGTCACGATTGAAAATTCTTCTTTTATTCAAACTTTAATTACCCTATTAATTACGATCCTTTCAAATAACAATAAAGTACCGTCCAACGCTGCCGATTATATGAAATCTTTACTCTCTAGCCTTCCCGATGTATCCGCAAATGAGCAAAATACTTCAATGGAATAGTAGAAGTCTATTCGCCAACAAAATTGATCTTGTACAGTTACTTGATGAACATAATATTTCAGTTGCTGCCATCTCCGAAACGTGGTTAAAACCTTCATACCAATTTAATATTCCTGGATATCATTGTCTAAGACATGATAGACTGGATGGCAAAGGTGGCACTGCTCTTATTATACATAATTCTATCCCTTTTAAACAAATTATTTTCCACATTCTCTGCAATAATTTTCAGATAGTAGCTGCTGTTATATCTGATATTACATTACTATCAATATATATCCCTCCCTCTACAATTTTTGTTGAAAACGAATGGTCAACATTTATATCCCAGATTCGTCCCCCGTATATGATACTTGGGGACTTCAATGCTCATTCTCCTTCTTGGGGCAGTGAGTTAACAAACCGTTCTGGCCATAATCTATAAGATTTTATGGATACCTATAATTTATGTATACTAAATGATGGATCTCCAACTCGTTTCTCTGCCCCTCAACATCGGAAAAGTGCAGTCGATTTATCTCTTTGCTCATCTTCGGTGATTCCCATATGTTCTTGGAACATCCTTAAAGATCCCCTTTCCAGTGACCATTTTCCTATAATAATTACCTTCCACCATATATCTTCCACGCTTTCCTTTTCGATAAACAATAGTTTTAAATTTAAAACGAAAGACGCGAATTGGAGAAATTTTTCTTCAGAATTAGACTCCATTGTTCAAGCATCTAAGTCTTCCCTTGTCAACACTAGTTTACAATGTGAATTATTTCCTAACATGATAATAAAAGCTGCAGAAAAAACACTTAAAAAACGTAATGTTAACATTAAGATAAAACATTCCACCCCATGGTGGGATGAAGAATGCACTAGTGTCGTTAAATCCAGAAGAGAAGCAATTTCCATTTTCCGTAAATGTATGTCTTTCGAAAATTACCTTTATGTGAAACGCGCCCAGGCAGAAGCGAAACGCGTTTTGAAAAACAAAAAGCGGTCTGGATGGCGAAAATTCTGTGAACGCTTGTCTCCTGAATCTCCCCAGTCATCCGTTTGGTCCAATTTAAAAAAATTCGGTTCGTCATATACTCCGCAGCGTTCTAAACATATTCCAGAAGAAATTATTATAGGTTTTGCTGATAAGATAGCTCCTCCGTCAGTTGCCAGATGTGAGGAAATGCCTTCCTTTATTTCTTATCCATCTCACTCTAGCTGGCTGGACTCTCCTTTCTCAATAAGTGAATTAAATCGAGTAATCAATTCCCTTCCAGACTCTTCTCCTGGCCCTGATGGAATCTTATATAGTTTCATTAAAGCATTCTCAGACATGTCGGTTGAATATTTTTTATCCCTAATTTATTACATGTTCGAAACGGGATTTATTCCGGAAGTCTGGAAAGTTCAAAAAATCCTTCCGATTTTAAAACCTGGCAAAAATCCATCTGAAATCTCATCCTATCGTCCTATTGCTCTTTCGTCATGTTTAATGAAAGTAGCAGAACACTTGATAAAGAACAGATTGGAATGGTTTGTTGAAAATCACAGAATCATCTCTCCTAATCAATATGGCTTCCGGAAAAAGAAATCAACCATAGATAATTTAAGTGTGTTAACAACAGACATCCGTATATCTCAGTCCCTTAATTCTTGCACTCTGGCCACATTTCTTGATCTTTCGTCAGCTTACGACGATGTATTAATTAACATTTTGAAAGAAAAATTAATTAAAATAAAAATTCCCTTAAAACTAGTTCAATTTATTATTAATTTACTAACAGACAGATCCATTATTATCCACTTTTCCTCAAAAACTATAAATCGCAAACTATGGAAGGGGTAACCTCAGGGGTCCGTAATCAGTCCATTATTATTTAATATATATATAAGTGATTTAGACAGTGTAATTCCTTCATCTATCAAGCGACTTTATTTTGCTGATGATTTCCTTATATATTTATCACACAAAAATCTATCGCGCGCTGCGAAGGAATTGAATTTGGCTTTACATAATATTAAAATTTGGTTGTTGACAAATGGGATGAATTTAGCTACGTCTAAAACCAAAGTAGTGGCTTTTACGCGCAAAAGAAAAATACCCCCCTTTTCTGTCTGCTTTGATAATGTCCCTCTTCAAATCGTTAAGCAAATTAAATTTCTTGGACTACTTTTGGATCATAAACTTTCCTGGCTCCCGCATATTCAGAACATTTCGGCTAAGTGTGAAAAGGGGCTAAATGTTATGCGAGCTGTTTCCAGAGTGTGGTGGGGATCTCATCCTACTACTCTTAAATTAATATATGGTGCTCTAGTGCGAAGCCATTTGGATTATGGAACATTTCTTTTTGATCCTCTTCCTAAATATTTGGACAAAAAACTTGAAAGAATTCAGTCCAAAGTGCTAAGAATAATTATTGGAGCGATAAAATCTTCTCCAATTAATTCTCTCCAGGTAGAATGTGTTGATCCCCCCTTAATTTTAAGGAGACAATTCCTAGCTGATAAATATATTTTTAATTCTTTTTCTATATCGCGTCACCCTTTAGAACAAAGCCTTGATTATTTGTTCAATTACTTAACCGGTCAGCAACGTAAGCAGATATACACGATAAAATAACGATAGCAGTCAAGTACAATAAGCGTGTTTACACGTCAACGCGTGTGTTTCCACAAAAATCGTCATAACTCCGTTATTCTTCTAGTGACATCCCTAAAACAAGAAGTAGAATATTCGTATTGAATGAAGCTTCACATCTCTATTCAAAGTTATCCATAGAAACCCGTAAAAAGACCTACTCAGTGGAAGCAAATTTTACCCGCCAAATCGTAAAACGACGCCAAGAAAGCCGTTTGACGTGCCGACCCGCCTCGCAAGTTTAATTATTTTTTTAAAAATACATTTTGTATGAAATGGTCAAAAAGTGAAGTGACAGAATTGTTTATTGTACATTTGTACGATGAAATAAGTGTTTTTTTTTTACATTATCCGTGATTTTAGTATCGTTTTTACATAAAACATTACAGGTGAGTCATTTTTACAATTTTTTCATGTTTCCATTCTAAATTTAAATATTTACAAATGTTAATATTTATTTATGATACACAAATTTGAAAGCCTATTTTGTAACCTTTCTAAAACAGTTTTTACTTTTCGGCTCCGTTCAGTAATGTTTCATTTATAGAGCTTTGATTGTGAGGCGGTAACAACACAACGTTTTCGTGAAATTGACATTTCAATAAAGACATCTTAGCTTCAAGTTCGCGAAAAGTCGGAGGGGTTAAATAACGAAAAAAGATCGACAGATAAAAATCGACTTCCTCTCCTTCTAAAAAGTTTTCTTTCATTCAAATCTCTGTCTTCTTCCCTCCAAAATCTACAAAAAGATCCTATCCTTCCTATTTTCACCATCCCATTTGATTCTATCAATTATATCCCCAACGTTATAACTTCAGACTTCCGAACTGATATTTTAACCTCATCTCATCAAAATGTTGAGGAAAAATTTAAAAACATTACATCTTCTAAGTTTCCAGAATTTTCTCTCATTTACACAGATGGTTCTAAGTCTGATAACAAAGATTGTGGAGCTGCGGTACACATTCCCGAATTCGATTTAGATTTGTCTTATAAATTGCCTAAAGAAATTTCCATATTTACTGCAGAATGCTTCGCAATTGAACAAGCTTTGAGCCAAATCCAGCTTTTCAATATTCGACGAGCCTTACTGTGCACTGACTCACTAAGCGCAGTGTTGAAAATTTCCTCAAATATCCATAAACCTGAAGACTATATTATTTATAATATCAGAAACACCCCTAAATCTTAAAATGAATTAAATTTCGAGACAATATTGGTTTGGGTCCCTGGCCATTTAGGAATTGAGGGTAACGAGAAAGCCGATTCTCTAGCAAAACTTGGAACAATTTCTGGCTCTAATCCTTTAGATTTTAAAATTCCTATCTCTGACGTCATCCCAATTCTTAAATCCAACATGATCCGCTCCTGGGAAGAAAATTGGACTAATACGAAAACCCGAACTGGTGCTTTTTATGCTGGAATACAAAATCATATTCCAAGTAAACCTTGGTTCCAAAGCAAGAAAAAATCCAAAAGATTTATATCCTGTATCTCGAGAATGAGAATTGGTCATTGCCCCATTGCATCCCATTTGTTTAAAATCCGGGTCCTAGATAGTCCACTCTGCCAGTGCGGCATGGAAAATGAGACTCTTGATCACGTTTTCTTTAATTGTAAAAATCATTCATCCTTCAAAGGCATTTATCGTGTACTTATAAAAATCACCCACCAATCTCCCCTTAGTATTCCTTATTTACTTTCTCTCAACAATTCTCGCATTTTCTCAGTTCTATACAAGTTCATAGACTTGAATGACTTCAATATTTGAGATTTCTTATTCCCGTATAGATTTCCCATAAAATTATAACCATCTCTCTTAACTTTAACGGCACATAGCACTCTCTTTAGGATGAATTGCCTAATACAAAAAAAAAAAAATCATGGTTTCAAGCGAAATCAGTAAAAATATTTGCAAAAAGGTATGTTTCTGGAAAAATCATAATTCTTACGGAAACTATTTGAAGACTTGGGTTCGAACACCAAAAACTATTTTTTCTGGTACTATGCTCTGTACGGGCTGAAATTTCGGAATCGTGATATAAATCATGGTTTCAACTGAAATCAGAAAAAAATTTTGCAAAAAGGTGCGTTTCTGGATAAATCATAATTCTTACGGACACTATTTAGAGAATTGGGTTCGAACTTTAAAAGCCAATTTTTCTGGTTCAACTGCACCGAACGGGCTGAATTTTTGGAATCATGGTAAAAATTATGATCTTTAGCGGAATCAATAACAATATTTGCAAATGTTGCATTCCTAGAAAATTCATCGGGTTTTCGGGCACGATTTGAAGACTTGGCTTCGAACTTCAAAATCCATTTTATCTGGTTCTATGTTGCCGAACGGGCGGAAATTTAAGATTCGTCGTTCAAATCATGGTTTAAAGCAAAATCAATAACAATATTTCAAAAAGTTGCATTTCTAGAAATTTCATCAGGTTTACAGGCACGATTTGAAAACTTGGATTCGAACTTTAAAAGCATTTTTTTCTGGTTCTATGTGTCCGAACGGGCTGAAATTTGGTTAACATCGTTAAAAATATGATCTCAAGCGGAATCAATAATAATAATTAAAAAGTTCATTTAGAAAATTCATTAAAATTACGGACACTATTTGAAGACTTGGGTTCTAACTTCGAAAGCAATTTTTTTCGGGTTCTATATTGCCGAACGGGCGGAAATTTCGGAATCGTGGTTCAAATCTAGGTTTCAAGCAAAATAAGTAAAAATATTTGCAAAAAGGTGTGTTTCTGGAAAAACTATTATTCTTACGGACACTATTTAGAAACTTGGGTTCGAACTTCGTTAGCCATTTTATCTGGTTCTATATTGCCAAACGGGCGGAAATTTCGGAATCATGGTTCAAATCTTGGTTACAAGCGAAATCAGTAAAAATATTTGCAAAAAGGTGCGTTTCTGGAAAAATCATTATTCTTATGGACACTATTTAGAGACTTGGGTTCGAACTTTATATGCCATTTTTTCTTTTTCTATTAAACCGAACGGGCATAAATTTTGGAATCATGGTTTAATTGTGATCTTCAACGGTATCAATAACAATATTTGCAAAAAGTTGCATTTCTAGAAAATTCATCACGTTTACGGGCACGATTTGAAGACTTGGGATCGAACTTATTAATCCATTTTTTCTGGTTCTATGTTTTCGAACGGGCGGAAATTTTTGAATCGTGGTTCAAATCTAGGTTTCAAGCAAAATAAGTAAAAATATTTGCAAAAAGGTGTGTTTCTGGAAAAACTATTATTTTTACGGACACTATTTAGAAACTTGGGTTCGAACTTCGTTAGCCATTTTATCTGGTTCTATGTTGCCGAACGGGCGGAAATTTCGGAATCGTGGTTCAAATCATGGTTCTAAGCAAAATAAGTTAAAATATTTGCAAAAAGGTGCGTTTCTGGGAAAATTATTATTACTTAACGGACACTGTTTAGAAACTTGGGTTCGAACTTTAAAAGCAATTTTTTCTGGTTCTATGTTGTCGAACGGACGCAAATTTCGGAATCGTGGTTCAAATCATGGTTTCAAGCGAAATAAGTAAAAATATTTGCGAAAAGGTCCGTTTCTGGAAAAATCATAATTCTTACGGACACTATTTAGAGACTTTTGTTCGAACATTAAATGCCATTTTTTCTTTTTCTATTACACCGAACGGGCATAAATTTTGGAATCATGGTTTAATTGTGATCTTTAACGGTATCAATAACAATATTTGCAAAAAGTTGCATTTCTAGAAAATTCATCACGTTTACGGGCACGATTTGAAGACTTGGGTTCGAACTTTAAAAGCAATTTTTTCTGGTTCTATGTGTCCGAACGGGCTGAAATTTTGGAATCGTGGTTGAAATGATGATCTCAGGCGAAATCAATAATAATATTTGCAATATTTTGTATTTCTAGAAAATTCATTAAAATTACGGGCACTATTTGAAGACTTGGGTTCGAACTTCGAAAGCAATTTTTTTCGGGTTCTATATTGCCGAACGGGCGGAAATTTCGGAATCGTGGTTCAAATCTTGGTTACAAGCGAAATCAGTAAAAATATTTGCAAAAAGGTGCGTTTCTGGAAAAATCATTATTCTTATGGACATATGGGGACTACTTTAACTCGTCCCACATATGATAACACTAAATAATTACTCCGCCGCCTGAAGCCCCGGGAGAGCCAGGCGCGGACGGGAACGCAACTCTCTGCCATTCTAGTTTCAACTTTCGACCAAACCACCACTCTCTACTACCGCCGTCTCTGCGTTCACATAACTTGTAAATTCATTCTCGCAAATAAATTCAACAAAGATCGCAGACCTTTATCTTTCAATCATCAGAATTCCTTGAACACAGATTTACGATACCGGCAGCCATCGTAAATTACATTTATCCTGCCATACTGGTGATCCCGACTTTACACTGCCATACTGGTGATCCCGACGTTCACGCTGCCATACTGGTGACCCTCGACATTTCTGGTGATAATAATTTTTAGTGGACACGGTAGGTCGATCGTTGAAGCTGGAATCCTGGACAATCGAGTAAGTAACTTCCAATCTCATTACTTACAATCTCATTTTCAACATTTTCAAGTCCAGTATATTTATTAGAGTCTGATTGTCGAATTATAAAGCACATTTCAAAAAAAAAGCATTATTGTCCCACCAATTCTAATAATTAAGTATATCAAATATACCCACTAATCTGAACCAAAAAACTCGTATATTCGAATAGTATAGTGCCAAAAAATCTCAATTTCAGTGAAACACCGCACCAGCAGCTGCAGACCAAGCATCAAATATACCGCAGAACGCAACAATTTCTGCAGACCAACATCAATTTCATCGCAGATCAAGGATCTACCGGATTTACTACGCAGGCAGAACTTCAGTTCCGGACCTCATAACATCCATCACAAATCAATGCCCAGTAATCAACACCAAGTAACGAACCATAATTAATCCTACATACAGTGATTTTACAGCTAAATTTCCGAATACGAACATTCTAAAATAACTTTAAAAAAAAAAAAATTTTTTTTGCAAGTGTACAATATTGTTACATGTTTATTAAATTAAGTGACCAGACAAGTTGAACTCGTCACAGTACATCCACATTATTTACATTGTATGCACTCTAGATTAAGGGATTTTTGAAATTTCCGGATACCATCAATCTAACATTTTTGAATTTTAAAATTTTTTTCAAAACCTAAATTTACTGTCGTCATTGTTTTTGTTTCCTTGCTATTTTTACACATAAATCTGCCTATATTATACTGCCTATTGCTTGCCGTATTATCAAAACAATTTGTCATTCGAGAATAACCAGACATCGAATGAAATCCACGGTAATAATTCCACAATGGACACAACAATAAACTCTGTCTCGGTTAAACTACCCGCGTGCTGGCGCGACAACATTGCACTTTGGTTCGCACAAGCTGAAAGCCAATTTTCTAACTCAAGACTAAAGGATGACCTCACCAAGTACAACATTATTGTTGCCGCTTTGGATATGGAGACCCTCAGGACCGTAAGCGACATCGTCATCAATCCTCCTGCAGCAGACAAGTACACTCATCTCAAATCAGCACTCATCGAGAGATTACAAGATTTTGAAGAAAAGCGACTCACTCGTCTTCTAACCGGACTACAGCTCGAGGACAGGAAGCCTTCTGGACTGCTTCGACTCATCCATGAACTCGCTGGTCCCGGGCTATCGGAGAGCCCAATCGTACGAGTACTTTGGCTGCAAAGACTCCCGCAACACATTCAGGCCATTCTTACCGCACTACCCGACGACAATCTGTTGCAACTAGCATCCACAGCAGATAAAATCTCGGAAGTTTATCAAAAATCTGAATGTGACATTATGGACAATAAACATTATAATGGCATCCCGAACTCGAATCCAAACATCAGTGCTATATTACAAAACTTACAAGAACAAATTTCGGCACTCACTCTAGAAGTCAGTCGACTTAAAACAACTCGGAGAGATGATCATGGACAGGCAAACATTAATTTCGAAAACCGAAATCCCAGCACCCGCCGCGAATGGCGTCATCCATCGACATCATACCCAAATTCCGCGCACCGACCTCGTTCCAGGTCACGTGGTAGACCGTTACACACGAATAACACAACACACGGCTACTGCAGTTACCATGCAAAATTCGGTAACAAATCATATAATTGCACCAAACCATGTACCTTTATTAATAATAAGTCAAGAAACGACAATGGAAAACCCGCAGTAGAAACGTGCGATTTTCCTCAAAAAACTTGTCGTCTCTTCATTCACGAACTCGTGACGCGATAGAAATTTTTAATTGACACTGGTGCCGACGTATCTGTTCTCCCAAGATCATGCGGGAACACGACCAATACGGTCACCACAGATACATGCCCCACCACATTATACAGTGCTAGTGGGAAACATATAAAAACATACGGTACAAAAACCATAAATCTCCAATTTGGCCTCCGCCGCGATATGAAGTGGAAGTTCATCATCGCAGACGTCTCAAAAGTCATTTTAGGAGCAGATTTCTTACACTTCTTCAACTTAAGCGTCAACTTGAAGAAAGGAACCCTAACGGACCAGTCAACAGGATTGCAGATTAGAGGAGCTTCGCTGCAAGGACCCTCATCTGGCATTTCAACGCTGTCTTCAAGTCAAAAATACCGGGACATCCTACAAAAATACCCAACACTGACTCGACCCAACATCAAGAGTCAAGACGTTCCGAGTCACAACGTCACTCACGTCATAGAAACCAAGGGACCGCCGGTAACTGAACGAGCCCGCAGGATGGCACCAGCACTGCTTGAAGCCGCAAAGAAGGAATTTAAATTTATGATGGAGCAAGGGATTTGCAGGCCGTCCAAAAGTAGCTGGGCGAGCCCACTACACATGGTGAAAAAATCCAACGGGGAATGGCGCCCTTGCGGCGATTATAGGCGTTTAAACGCAATAACAACGCCAGACAAATTTCCGATACCACAGCTCCACGACTTCGCACACAAATTAAATAAGGCGAAAATTTTCTCTAAAATTGACCTAGTGCGCGCCTACAATCAAATCTCAGTCGACGAGGCGGACATACCGAAAACCGCAATAATAACACCGTTTGGCTTATACGAATTTACATCGATGCAGTTCGGACTATCTAACGCAGCCCAAACCTTCCAAAGATTTATGCACGCTGTAACAAGAGATTTAGAATCATGTTTCGTGTATATAGATGACATTTTAATTGTATCGGAAAACGAGCAAGAACATCTAAAACATTTAGATGCCCTTTTCCAACGCCTCACAGAAAACAACCTGATAATAAACATCAACAAATGCAAATTTGGTCTACCAGCCGTTGATTTTCTAGGACACACAATATCACCGGACGGTATTACTCCCATCAAGGAGAAGGTGAAAACGATTGAAGATTTTCCACTTCCCAAAACAATGCAAGGTTTAAGACGTTTTCTTGGAATGTTGAACTACTACAGGAGATTTTCGAAGAACTCAATCAGCACCCAGATTAAACTCTTCAACTTCACAGCAGGCTACAAGAAAAATGACAAAAGAACCCTCACTTGGACTCCGGAATTGACAGCTGCGTTTGAGGAATGCAAAAATCAGCTGGCAAACGCCACCCTCCTCGCGCATCCGGATCCTCAGGCGAGAATCGCCATAATGGTCGACGCGTCTGATTTGGCAATCGGCGCATCCCTCCAACAGTTCAAAGGTGATGCATGGCAACCTTTAGGATTTTTCTCCCGTAAATTTACACCCGCTCAATGTAAATATAGCACGTTCGACCGGGAGTTAACAGCATTATTCGAAGCAATCAAATATTTTAGAAATGAAATAGAGGGTAGAAATTTCACAGTCTACACGGATCACAAACCGATTACGTTTGCGTTCAGCAAGAAACGCGCTTCAAGCTCACCGCGACAAGAAAGACAACTAGATTTCATTTCACAGTTCACCACCGACGTTAAACACATCTCCGGTCATCTCAACACCGTAGCAGTTACGCTGTCTCGAATAGAAGAGATAAACAGCCCCTCTGCTATTGATTACAGACGTATGGGGATAGAGCAGAGTCACGACGACGATCTTATTAAGGCGCATGAGGACTCCTCCCTTGTCTTGCGGAAGATGATAATTCCCGACACGGACGAATTATTATGGTGCGACATCTCCACTGGTCGTGTGAGACCTTTTGTTCCTCGAGACATGAGAGAACAAGTAATAGCCAACGTACACAACGTATGCCACCCAGGCGCCTCCGGCACCTCCAACAGCATACGTCAGAGATTCGTCTGGCCCAAGATGGCAAAGGAAATCAAAACCTTCGTCAAACAGTGTGTCGCTTGCCAGAAAGCCAAAGTATCACGACACACAACTGCACCCACAGCGACATTTATCCTGCCCGAGGATCGATTCAGAAACGTCCACATTGACTTGGTCGGCCCTCTACCAGCTTGCAATGAGTACAAATACCTCCTAACAATGATCGACAGGTACACTCGCTGGCCAGAAGCAGTGCCATTAAAAGAGATGTCCGCAGAAAACGTAGCTACAGCCTTAATGTCACAATGGATAGCTCGACACGGCGTTCCAGACACAATCACCACAGACCAAGGACGACAATTTGAATCCTGTCTTTTCAGGAGCCTTACTCAAAAATTCGGTATCAAACATAACCGAACCACCGCCTACCACCCGCAATCTAACGGAATTATTGAAAGGTGGCACAGGACCCTTAAAGCATCTCTGATGGCGCGTGATAACTCGGACTGGTTGGAAAATCTCCCGATCATCCTACTCGGTTTGAGATCAACAGTCCGCGAAGACATAAAATGCTCACCCGCCGAAATCACGTACGGAAGAACACTTAGGCTACCATCTGAATTCTTCACCACAACCCACCGCGAAGAACCCGACACCTACGTCGGACGCCTACAAAAAAGGTTTAATGAGATGAAACCCACTCCCGCTAGTAACCACAGCGCTGGAAAATTTTTCATCCACAAGGATTTACCGCATTCATCACACGTTTTTCTACGCACCGACGCCGTAGGGAAACCACTTCAAAACCCCTACGAAGGACCTTTCGAAGTCAAAGAACGTGACGATAAAACTTATGTTATCATGGTCAACGGTAAACCAAAAAGAGTCTCAATAGATCGACTGAAACCTGCATTCTTTCAAAGCACAGAAGAAATCCCATCAAGAAGAACCGTCACACAGCCTCTAATAACAAAAATGACAACTCGATCCGGAAGACATGTTCACTTCCCGGACAGATATCAAGCGCAGTAATAATTTGGCAATATCATAAGGCACAGTAATTAGCAAAAATAACTAACCAGAAACCTTAGATTGACGTATCCATAAATTTCATAAATTAATTGTAACTATCATATCGCAAATGTCAGACAATCTAATAAATTACTGTTACTAAAACAAAAAAAAACAATATAAAATTTACTATCAATAATACGCATATATAAGCATCCTACAATAAAATCTTTATTATGTAAATATTCACAATACCATGTACTACATCAAAAGTGCATTAATAAAAACAACAATAGAACTGTCATAACAAGCTATTTTAAATCATCGTAAACAATCATAGTATACACAGGTAGCTCACTACTAAGCTAAGTACATTGCGACTAGCGCTCGCCGTTTATCAATAATTATGTTTACCTGTATATCATTTATGTACCTATTTCCTACGGCGAATAAAAATTCGTACGGCCACAGCTACTATGCAACGGCGGCATGGAGCCACTATTATTATTACTTTGTTATTACTTTCCTGTCGCTAACCGAGCGCAATATTATCACAACATTATGTACCTTAGATTATAAATGGACTTGTGTTTTTATAAATTATGATTGACATTTTAAAATATTCATTGTTGTAATTATGTACTATATGTTACTTTTGTATCGCGAAGAGACGCTGGTGGGGAGGTATATGGGGACTACTTTAACTCGTCCCACATATGATAACACTAAATAATTACTCCGCCGCCTGAAGCCCCGGGAGAGCCAGGCGCGGACGGGAACGCAACTCTCTGCCATTCTAGTTTCAACTTTCGACCAAACCACCACTCTCTACTACCACCGTCTCTGCGTTCACATAACTTGTAAATTCATTCTCGCAAATAAATTCAACAAAGATCGCAGACCTTTATCTTTCAATCATCAGAATTCCTTGAACACAGATTTACGATACCGGCAGCCATCGTAAATTACATTTATCCTGCCATACTGGTGATCCCGACGTTCACGCTGCCATAGACACTATTTAGAGACTTGGGTTCGAACTTTATATGCCATTTTTTCTTTTTCTATTAAACCGAACGGGCAAAAATTTTGGAATCATGGTTTAATTGTGATCTTCAACGGTATCAATAACAATATTTGCAAAAAGTTGCATTTCTAGAAAATTCATCACGTTTACGGGCACGATTTGAAGACTTGGGATCGAACTTATTAATCCATTTTTTCTGGTTCTATGTTGCCGAACGGGCGGAAATTTTGGAATCGTGGTTTAAATCATGGTTTCAACTGAAATCAGAAAAAATATTTGTAAAAAGGTATGTTTCTGGAAATATCATAATTCTTACTGAAACTATTTGAAGACTTGGATTCGAACTACAAAAACCATTTTTTCTGGTACTATGCTCTGTACGGGCTGAAATTTCGGAATCGTGGTATAAATCATGGTTTCAACTGAAATCAGAAAAAATTTTTGCAAAAAGGTGCGTTTCTGGATAAATCATAATTCTTACGGACACTATTTAGAGACTTGGGTTTGAACTTTAAAAGCCAATTTTTCTGGTTCAATTGCACCGAACGGGCTGAATTTTTGGAATCATGGTAAAAATTATAATCTCTAGCGGAATCAATAACAATATTTGCAAATGTTGCATTCCTAGAAAATTCATCGGGTTTTCGGTCACGATTTGAAGACTTGGCTTCGAACTTCAAAATCCATTTTTTCTGGTTCTATGTTGCCGAACGGGCGGAAATTTCGGATTCGTGGTTCAAATTATGGTTTAAAGCAAAATCAATAACAATATTTCAAAAAGTTGCATTTCTAGAAATTTCATCAGGTTTACAGGCACGATTTGAAAACTTGGATTCGAACTTTTAAAGCATTTTTTTCTGGTTCTATGTGTCCGAACGGGCTGAAATTTGGTTATCATCGTTAAAAATATGATTTCAAGCGGAATCAATAATAATAATTAAAAAGTTCATTAAGAAAATTCATTAAAATTACGGGCACTATTTGAAGACTTGGGTTCTAACTTCGAAAGCAATTTTTTTCGGGTTCTATATTGCCGAACGGGCGGAAATTTCGGAATTGTGGTTCAAATCTAGGTTTCAAGCAAAATAAGTAAAAATATTTGCAAAAAGGTGCGTTTCTGGAAAAACTATTATTCTTACGGACACTATTTAGAAACTTGGCTTCGAACTTCGTTAGCCATTTTATCTGGTTCTATGTTGCCGAACGGGCGCAAATTTCGGAATCGTGGTTCAAATCATGGTTCTAAGCGAAATAAGTTAAAATATTTGCAAAAAGGTGCGTTTCTGGAAAAATTATTATTACTTAACGGACACTGTTTAGAAACTTGGGTTCGAACTTTAAAAGCAATTTTTTCTGGTTCTATGTTGTCGAACGGACGCAAATTTCGGAATCGTGGTTGAAATCATGGTTTCAAGCGAAATAAGTAAAAATATTTGCGAAAAGGTCCGTTTCTGGAAAAATCATAATTCTTACGGACACTATTTAGAGACTTTTGTTCGAACATTAAATGCCATTTTTTCTTTTTCTATTACACCGAACGGGCATAAATTTTGGAATCATGGTTTAAATGTGATCTTTAACGGTATCAATAACAATATTTGCAAAAAGTTGCATTTCTAGAAAATTCATCAAGTTTACGGGCACTATTTGAAGACTTGGGTTCGAACTTCGAAAGCCATTTTTTCTGGTTCTATGGTGCTGAACGGGCGGAAATTACTGAATCATGGTTCAAATCTTGGTTTCAAGCGAAATCAGTAAAAATATTTGCAAAATGGTGCGTTTCTGGAAAAATCATAATTCTTACGGACATTATTTAGAGACTTGGGTTCGAACTTTAAAAGCAATTTTTTCTGGTTCTATGTTGCCGAACGGGCCTTATTTAGGAATCATGGTTTAAATTATGATCTCAAGCGAAATCAATAACAATATTTGCGAAAAGATGCATTTCAAGAAAATTCATCAAGTATACGGGCACTTTTTGAAGGCTTGGGTTCGATTTTCAAATGCCAATTTTTTCTGGTTCTATGTTGCCGAACGAGCTAAAATTTTGGAAACTAGGTTTAAATCATGGTTTCATGCGAAATCAGTAAAAAAAATGCAGAAAGGTGCGTTTCTGGAATAATCAACATTATTACGGACACTATTTAGATACTTGGGTTCGAAATTTAAATGCCAATTTTTCTTGTTCAATTGCACTGAACGGGCTTAATTTTTGGAATCATGGTTAAAATTATGATCTCAAGCGAAATCAATAACAATATTTGCAAAAAGTAGCATGTCTAAAATTCATCAGGTTTACGGGCACAATTTGAAGACTTGGGTTCGAACTTCTCAATCCACTTTTTCTTGTTCTATGTTGCCGAACGGGTGGAAATTTCGGGAACGTGGTTCAAATCATGGTTTGAAGCGAAATCAATAACAATATTTGAAAAATTTGCATTTCTTGAAATTTCATCAGGTTTACGGGCACGATTTGAAGACTTGGGTTCGAACATAAAAAGCAATTTTTTCTGGTTCTATGTTGCCGATCGGGCGGAAATTTCGGAATCGTGGTTTAAATCTTGGTTTCAAGCGAAATCAGTAAAAATATTTGCAAAAAGGTGCGTTTCTGGAAAAATCATAATTCTTACGGAAACTATTTTAAACTTGGGTTCGAACTTTAAATGCCATTTTTTCTTTTTCTATTACACCGAACGTGCAGAAATTCTGGAATCATGGTTTAAATTGTGATCTTAAACGAAATCAATAATAATATTTGCAAAAACTTGCATTTCTAGAAAATTCATCAGTTTTACGGGCACGATTTTATTTCTTGGGTTCGAATTTTGAAAGCCATTTTTCTTGTTCTATGTTGCCGAACGGAATGAAATTTTGGGATCATGATTAAAATAATAGTTTCAAGCGAAATCAGTAAACATATTTCCAAAAAGTTGCGTTTCTGGAAAAATCATAATTCTTACGGACACTATTAATAGACATGGGTTCGAACTTTAAAAATCCATTTTTTCTGGTTCTATTGCACCGAACGGGCTGAAATTTCGGAATAGTGGTTCAAATTGCGGTCCAAATAGAAATCAATAAAAATATTTGAAAAAGTAGCATTTTTGGAAAAATCGAAAGTTGTACGGGCACTATTTGAAGACTTGTTCGAACTAAAAATAACAATTTTTCTGGTTCTATTGCGCCGAACGGGCTGAAATTTTGGAATCGTGGTTTAAATCATGGTTTTAAGCGAAATCATTTAAAATATTTGCAAAACGGTGCGTTTCTGGAAAAATCATAATTCTTACGGACACTATTTGAAGACTTGGGTTCGAACTTCCAACTCCTTTTTTTCTGGTTCTATGTTGCCGAACAAACTGAAAATTTGGAATCATGGTTTTTATTATGATCTCAAGCGTAATCAATAACAATATTTGCAAAAAGTTTGCATTTCTAGAAAACTTATCAGGTTTACGGGCACTATTAACCTACAAAAAAACATATCCGATAATTTCGTGAATAAAACAGAAACTTTTCGGTAAAACCGATAGTGGATTTCGTAGATACATTCATAGTGATAAACTGTTTAAAGTTATTTGTGCTCTATTAGTGCAAATATAAAAAAAATCGTGATATAAAAACTCGATACCGCGACTTTTGTTTTGATTTACATAGAGCTTTACATGCCCACCTACGAATTTTCAGGCGCAAAGCTGAACAGAACCTAATACTTTGTTTCAAACATTGTTTTTTTTATGTGTCCTTATAAATTAGTGTTTAATAATGAATCGTCCTAAAAAACGACACATAAGCACCATGATGTCTCCTAGTCCAGAGGATATAGGAGGAAAGTGCGTCACGATTGAGGATGCGGATGAAAACAGCTCGGTTACGTCATCCAAAGGCTCGGACGTCACCGAAGCGGAATATCCTTGCGCTTCAGGAGTAGATGTGCTCAATGAAACCCAAGCACATTTGACAGCTCTTCAACTTGTGTTAGCAGAGAAGCAATCTAAGGTCTCAAAAGACCAGCAGCTGAGGATCGCTAGAAACGTATCGGAAGTTTTCAGATCCGTATCTCAGATGTTGTTGGAGCGCGAGACGATGCGTGCAGATTTAGCTACAGTTACAGCACAACTTAGAATGGCAGAAATAAAAATACGCCACGAGAAGAGGGAAAAAAGGCACCTTGAGCAAAAAATCATACAATTAGAGTGTGATCTCGGGCCTGTAATGCGGAGAGTGGAAGTGGCAACGGAGGCTTCCCTCTCCTTTGCTGACATCGCCCGAAAACAGCCATATGATGCTTACCAACCCCCACCAATCACTCAACAAGGACATTGCGTCGGACCACCAAGACCTGCCGTTTGCATCTTTCCAACGGATGCGGACGCCACAAAGGACAGTGACGGTACGAAAAAAATGATTGAAGATACAATTCGGCCATCTGAACTAGGCGTTCGGGTCACGGGAATAAAAAAAATAAGAAATAAAGGTATCTTGATCAATACGGCAACCACGGGCGAACAACAAAAGCTATTAAATGCACCTTGCTTCGACAACTCAAGCAAACTGAAGGCCCGACTACCGTCAAAGCGTCTACCGAGACTGATATTCTTTAATGTTCCCCGGGACCTGACTGACGAAGATTTTTTAAGGATGGCTTTCACTGGTATTCCCAACGTTGAAGACATTGAAGAAACTATTGCAGGCTGTAAACTAAGTCACCTGGCTGGTGCTCGCACAGGTAACGCTTGTCACCGTATCTACGCAGTACCCGCTACCGTACGTAAATTTCTAGTCGAGCAAGAGAAAGAATTTATAAGCTGGACTATTTGCCGCGTCCGAGATTTTATTGGCCTTACTGTCTGCACCAAATGCCACATGATTGGTCACTCATACAAGTATTGCAGAGATACCAAACCCACATGTGGACATTGTGCTCAACAGAATCATACTGGTGAGTCCTGCCCAAATTCCACCATCAAACCAGTTTGCGCGACATGCACCAGATTTGGTAAGCCTGCTGATCACTCAACTGGAGATAGGAACAACTGCCCGGCCTACATCGCTGCACTCAAGAACGACCTTGCAACTATAGATTATGGAGTGTAACATACATGAGCATAAGTGCCTCACCATCGAGAATTATAATCCCGTGACGAACTGTCTACGAATAATGTATATGAACGCGAGAAGCATCCGTAATAAGTTTGATGAGATCGAAGAAAAAGTAAGAAGTTCGCGGTACATTGTACACGTGCTCGTCATTACGGAAACGTGGCCACAGATTGGAGAGGAAAAGTTTTACTCCCTGAATGGTTACAAAAGTGTTTTTGCTTCTCGCCCCAACGAAGGAGGAGGCGGCGTAGCAATATATGTGATTGATACTATGAAGTGTGCAATTGAAAATTTCTCAAATGAAAATTCTTTTTTAGGTATAACGCTTAGTAGCAGTGATAGGAAACCAGTTAACATCTATGCTATCTATCGAAAACCCAACACAAAAATACAGGATTTTCTAATACATCTAGAAAAAAATACTGAACGAAAGTAGACAATATACATTAATATTCGGAGACTTTAACATTGACATATCCATATCCACACACTCTTCATTAAATTTTTGCAACATCTTACAATCTTACAATTTTTCAATACATAACAAAACATTTCCCACGAGAGTCACTGATACAAGCTGCACCTTAATAGATCACATCTTATCAAATAAGCAAAACATTCAGACTACTATATCGAATATTGATGATCCACTTAGTGACCATAATATACTTATTGTTGATTATAATAACAACTTAAAAAAATGTTTTAATAATAGAACCAAATCCCGGATTACGAGACCTATCATCAACAGTATGTCAGTAAAATCCTATCTTCTTGATAACAATTTCACGATCAACTTAAGCAACTCAGAAGACCCTTTTGAAAGTTTCAATTATCACATTAAAAAGGCAATAGAATCAGGTACAACTACACCAAAAACAGGATTAAGAAGTCGGGTACAACTGAATACTCCGTGGTTTGATTCCAAATTAAATACATTAATCAAAGAACGAAACCAGATTCACAAGCAGTGGAAACAAGACCCTGGTAATCTTACTCTTGTAACACTTAAAAAGAGATTGAGAAATACCATTACTTATTATAGGCGAAATCTAAAACACAAATATTATAGCTTTATTAGCTTTCAACAAAACCAAAATAACCCCTCTAAAACCTGGAAAATCATAAACTCTATTCTATCAAACCGAACACATAAACCAACTAACGAAATAGAATCCCTCGTGGTAAATGACTGCGTAATTAAGGATCCGAGCCAAATAGCATCCGCATTTAATGAGTTTTTTCTCTCAATAGGAAAAAAGCTAGCAGCTACCATTCCGTCATTCCCGGATGACTGTAATACCGTATTTGTGGAACCGAAGGCTTGCCAATCCTTGTACATGGCTAGGACAAACAAAGATGAGGTACTGAGGATCATCTCTAAAACTAAGCTGAAAGCAGCACCGGGACTCGATGGAGTAACACCATCAGTTCTTAAGACTTGTAAAGAAGAATTAGCGGGTCACCTTACAGAACTTTTTAATTGTTCACTGTCCTCGGGAAAGTTTCCAAATGAATTAAAGCTTGCGAAGATAATACCTATACACAAAGGAGACTGTAAAACATGTATCTCTAACTACCGTCCTATATCACTTCTATCGGTTTTTTCAAAAGTATTTGAGACCATAATCAAAGATAGACTCCTAAAATACATATCTGCGAATAATATCCTTACACCACAACAATATGGCTATCGGAAAAATTCTAGTACTCAATGTGCCGCCTTTGATTTTATCTCCAACCTTCAACAGTATATAGACCAGGGTGAATATGTGGCAGCCATATTTATAGATCTCAAAAAAGCCTTTGATACGGTCGATCATGAAATACTCTTAAAGAAATTGGAATATTTGGGAATTGTTGGGAAGCCCCTAAATCTCCTCCGAAGCTACTTAGATGATAGATTTTGTCTTGTTGAAGTCAAAGGTGTCTCGAGTGGCTTAGGTAAAATCACATGTGGAGTGCCACAGGGATCAATTCTTGGGCCTCTGCTTTTCTTGATATATGTCAATGACATAACTAAATGTGGTATCTCTGGAAACCTCCAACTTTATGCGGATGACACTTTAATCTATTATCACAGTACAAGCCTGAGTGACCTGGAGTCTCAAATGAATGTAGATGTCTCAATTCTAACTAATTGGCTGCGTATTAATAAATTGAGCCAAATATATCAAAAAAACGCACTACCTAACTTTCGGTAATAAGGATTATGTGCCCATGAATATCACACTTGGAACTGAGAAGCTCCAAAATATAGAAGTTACGAAATATTTAGGGTTATTAATAGACTCTAAACTTTCGTGGAATTCCCATGTTGAGCATGTGAAATCTAAAATATCCCCAATAACCGGCGT
Source organism: Hesperophylax consimilis (assembly GCF_061612785.1). Lineage (NCBI taxonomy): Eukaryota > Metazoa > Arthropoda > Insecta > Trichoptera > Limnephilidae > Hesperophylax > Hesperophylax consimilis. The sequence goes on from NC_142842.1 coordinate 37,229,793, forward strand.
ACTGTACCGACTCCAAGGTCTTCTCTCTACATCTCTACTACAGGTCACATACTATGCGATGATTCACTCCCATCTGAGTTATTTAGTTAGTATCTGGGGCACTATTACTAAAAAACAAATATCAGAAATACAAGTGATTCAAAATCAAGCAATAAGGAATATCTACCGTCTACCGTGGGATACACATATCAAAGATATATATTTAAAGACAAACATACTTCCTTTTACGGTTCTACCTAAATACAATATCACTTGTACAATGTTACAAATCATACATAGATCCTCACACACTAACATCAAACCAGCATTTAATTCAGACATACACCAGCACAAAACACGGTCCCAAAATCTTATACACCTAGCATCGTCTACCCACACAACAAAATTTGGTATTAACTCATTACAATATATTGCATATAGACAATACAATGCATTACCTAATGAAATAAAGCAATCAGTAACTAACAAAAAAATATTAGTTAAAACGCTTAAAGATTATTTCCTGAAAATGTTTTTAAACCAGTGAATTTTCGCTCGCTTTCATATGTTGGTTTACTATGTTTCATGTGTATAGATGTCTCTCAGTATGTCTAAAATCTCTATTCTTAACAATGTATTTTTCTTTTTTTTTCGACAATACACTTTTCCTTTTTTATTTATTTTTCTTTTACTTTTCAATATGTTGTATTTTTTTTTTAAAAGTGTAATATCCTTGTAAAATGTATTTTATGTGTCTGTACTTCCCGTAATGAGTTTTATCTCAACTCATTGGGAATAATGTGTTACTTACCATGTTTTTTGTAATACATTATAAATAAATAAATAAATAAATATTTGAATACTTGGGCTCAAACTTCAAATGCCATTTTTTCTGATTCTATGTTGCCGAACGGGCTGAAATTTCGGAATCGTTGTTAAAATCATATTTTCAAGCGAAATCAGTAAACATATTTGCAAAAAGTTGCGTTTTCTGTAAAATCATCATTCTTACGGACACTATTTAGAGACTTTGGTTCGAACTTGGGTTCTATGGCACCGAACGGGCTAAAATTTTGGAATAGTCTTTTAAATCACGGTCTTAATAGAAATCAATAAAAATATTTGAAAAAGTAGCTTTTTTTGAAAAATCAAAAGTCTTACGGTCCCTTTTTGAAGACTTGTTCGAGCTAAAAATACCATTTCTTCTGGTTCTATGGCGCCGAACGGGCTGAAATTTTGGAATCATCGTTAAAATTGTGAACTCAAGTGAAATCATTAACAATATTTTGCAAATGTTGCATTTCAAGAAAATTCATCAGGTTTACGGTTACGATTTGCATACTTGGGTTCGAATTTCAAAAGCCTTTTTTTCTGGTTCTATGTAGCCGAACGGACTGAAATTTTGGAATCATCGTGTAAATTGTGATCTCAAGCGAAATCAATAAAAATATTTGCAAAAGTTGTCTTTCTAAAAAATTCATCAGGTTTACGGGCAAAATTTGAATAATTGGGTTCGAACTTCAAAAGCCTTTTTTTCTTGTTTTATGTTGCCGAACGGGCTGAAATTTCGGAATCGTGGTTTAAATCATGGATTTATGCGAAATCATTAAAAATATTTGCAAAAAGGTGCTTTTCTGGAAAAATCTTCAGGCTTACGGGCACCATTTGAAAACTTGGGTTCAAACATATAATGCCGTTTTTTCTGGTTCTATCGCGCTGAATGTGCTGAAATTTCAGAAAAGTGGTATAAATCATAGTCTTAATTAGATTCAATTAAAATATTTGCAAAAAGAAGCATTTCTAGAAAAATCATCAGGCTTACGGGCACTATTTGAAGACCCTATTTGGGTTCGATCTTAAAATGCCATTTTTTCTGGTTCAATAATGTTTTTTCCATTCAAAAATGAATCCATAATAAAATTTCAAAAACAAATATAGTGGAAATATCATCATTCTTACGAACACAAATGTTATGCTTGTGTTCGAACCTTTAACGCCGTATTTTCATGTTCTACCGTGGCGAAACGGATTGAAATTTTGAATTCGCCCTATAAATTTTGGTCGTTGAATCAATCCCAACCTTCTTTTCCTATCCGAAACTCAGATAGCCGAGCCGCCAAACTCCTCCTATCTGGACTGCCCGGGCTTTACCCTTGCAATCAAGTTTCGACTCAATGGAGGAATCTGCCTTTATAGTCGAGCTGACGTGAACTGTGTCCGACTATTGAGTCTGGAAAACTCCAGATTCGACGTAATGTGGGTGCGCGTTAACCTTGCCAGTACGGCAAGATTCTACGCATATCTATACGGCTCACCGAACCATAGCGAATCAGACATTTCCGAACTCTTCAAACATTTGAGCGATACTATTGATGATCTCTTATCCCGCTACCCCTCGGCCGAGTTTATTGTTCTGGGGGACTTCAATGTTCATAAAAAACCGTGGTTGAAGTTCTCAGGCCCAACGGACTCGGCTGGCCGACAGGCGGAATCCTTTGCCATTTGCTACGGATTAGAGCAACTGGTTCAGGAGCCTACAAGGGTTCTAGATGTCCAATCTGTTAGACCTATTCTTAACTACTGTGCCATACGGTTATAAGATTGACGTCACAGCGCCTCTGGGATCATTCAACCACTGCCTAGTGACGACATCAATCCCTGTTAACCTCAGACCAACCAATGAGAGGCTGAGGAGAAAAGTGTGGCACTATAGGTCAGCAGATTGGTTCGGTATGCGGGCACATTTCAACGCTTTTCTGTGGTCAGCTGTTTGTTTTCGGACATCGGACCCTTCAAGATGTGCCCAGGAGATTGGTGATGTCATCAAATCGGCGATAGATGGCTTCATACAATCGACTACTAAAGAAACTGGTGTGAGCTCAAGGCCGTGGTTCATTCGACAATGCTCCGAAGCAGTTCGACGAAAAAACGCGGCTTACCGAGCCTACAACACATCTCGAACGCCCGAAAGGAATGCAAGAGAATCATTAATAGGTCAAAATTCGAACACGATCTGCAGGATCAGCAAAAAGCTGGCTGCCTGCCCGCATGGCAGCAGATCATTCTGGTCACTTGCGGGCTCAATAGGTCGGAATTTTTACAAACCCAGTTTGCCACCTCTTAGCAGACCTGACGGCTCACTAGCAAACACCGCCACCGAAAAGGCTAATCTTTTAGGGAAAATTTTTGCGGAAAACTTGACCCTCAATGACGGGGGTGCTGTTCCGCCGTTGGTTCCTCACTGCGGCTTCTATATGAAAAAGCTGAGGATCCGGCATCGGGATGTACTCCACGTTATACGGGGGCTCGATGTTAACAAAGCTAGTGGACCTGATGGAATACCTGCCCTGGTATTGCAGAGGTGTGCTGCAGAAATAGTTCCAGTTTTGACAAAGCTCTTCAAAATGTCCCTGAAGTGTGGCACTGTGCCCTCTGGTTGGAAAAAAGCGGTCACTTACCCTATTCCCAAGAAATGTGACCGCTCCAACCCGGCCAACTACCGCCCCATAGCGATCACATCAGTTCAACGACAAACTGCTCACATACCTCGAGAAGAAAAAAATTATCAACGACCGTCAATACGGATTCCTGAGGAACTGCTCGTGCGGTGATCTTCTCGCATATGTTACGCATGTTTGGGGGCGGTGCCTGGAACGCCATGGTGAGACCCAAACGGTCGCACTAGACATATCCAATGCCTTTGACCGTGTCTGGCGCCGAGGACTTGTCAACAAATTGCCTTCTTACGGACTTCCCGCATCCCTGTGTACGTGGATTGCTGACTTTTTAAGGGATAGGTCGATTCAGGCGGTTGTTGACGGTTTCATCTCTTCCTCACACTCTATAAATGCTGGCGTCCCACAGGAATCGGTTCTGTCTCCGAATTTGTTTTTGTTGCACATCAATGACCTTTTGACATGTGCACCGATTCATTGTTACGCAGATGACAGTACAGTTCATGATAGCTTTTTGTTTGACAGGCCCCCAAAGGGCACACAAACTCCAACGGCTCGGAGGGCTTTGAAGCAGAGAATGGACGGATATCTCGAGAGTATTTCCTCCTGGGGTAAAAATAATCTCGTCGAATTTAATGTTTCAAAGACCCAATCCTGTCTGATTACGTCTTAAAGGGATCCAAATGATAATCTAGTCTCCTTCAACGGAAGCAATCTTCCGAACAGGCCTTCCATTGATATGCTTGGTGTAACTATAAGTGACCAGCTCAGGTACGGGGGCTCCATCGAAGTCAGAGTAAAGTAGGCCTTTTAGAAGCTGGGCGTACTGTACAGGGCCCGCAGATACTTTAATAGTACACAACTGCTGACCCTGTACAAATCGCAAGTGCGCCCTACTGTCGAATTTGGCAGCCATCTCTGGTCCGGAGCACCAAAATACCTGAAAAAAACCCTTGAATCTTTGCAGAAACGGGCGGTCCGTTTGATAGATTCCCCAATCTTAACAAACGGACTGCAATCTTTAGAGCACAGGCGTCAGGTAGGTATTATGCTGTCCTTGTTCTATCGGTATTACAATGGAAGATGCTCTGAGGAACTAGCGTCATTGATCCCTTCGGCACCGGTGCGTAGTCGGGATACACGCCATACGCGCGCCCAACATTTTTACACGGTTGACATTTGTCACAAGAGAACGGGTCGCTTCTACGATTCGTTCTTAGGTTCAACAACTCAGCTGTGGAACGAACTGCCGGCCTCTGTGTTTCCTCCTTCCTACAACTTGGGACTCTTCAAGACCCATGTTCACTCCTTCCTCTCCACAAAAATACCCTCCACACAGCATCCCCAAAGATGACATAGGCCCTGAGGGAAATTATTTTCTTCAGGGCCTCCTGTGTGGAGGTAATATAAAAAAAAATACATAATTTCCAAAAACAAGCATTTGTGGAAATATCATAATTTTTACGGGCCAAATGAAAGACTTGGGTTCGAACTTTAAAAGCCGTTTTTTCAGGATCTATGATGCGCAACGGACTGAAATTTTGAATCCGTCCTATAAATTGTGGTTTTAAGTTCAATCAATGACAAAATTGCCAAAAACAAGCATTTGTTGAAATATCATCATTTTTACGGGCCAAATGTAAGACTTTGGTTCGAACTTTAAACACCATTTTCTCAGGATCTACATTGCTGAACAGACTGAAATTTCTGATGCATATTAAAAATTATAATATCATACTATAAAATCAATGATATCTAAAAACAAGAATTTGTGGAAATATCATAATTATTACGGACACAAATGTAAGACTTGATAATATCGGGATCGTTGTGGCCAGGCCGCTCGTTACGCTCGTTCTTGCCAGAACTACCCTGTGATAGTGGTGTAAATTGCCCTCGATAAGCGGCTTGTATATGTTCATGTTTTAATCATTCTTACACCTGTAAATATTGTTTTCTCTTATTATTATTTCACTTTAGATGCCAAAGCATCATGCGAACACATCTCTGATGTGTCCTTAATTTGTGTTACTATTAATGTAAGTATGCATACATTATTTCGTACTAATAGTCATGCATGCAGGGACATCGGAGCGTCAAGAATTGTTTTAAAACAATTCTGAAAGCCCTGACGAGTGCGGCTAAGGAGGTTAAACAATCAGTTTCCTCACACAGTCGTTTGGAAAGAGGTCCAATCCATTGTTTTATTTACAGATGTATTCTTAGATTTAGTCATTTCGATACAAAATTTTAATTTTTAGATATCCTTGCACATTATTTAAACAAACTAATTTTTTGTATTAACCTTATAATTTATTTAATATAAATTTGGATCCTCAAACTTATCTACGGAGAGAAATTATAACTAATTTAGAATGTATTCAAATTATTTGTAATCAGGTTAAAAACGGTATTTCAAGCCCTTTACGATTGAATTAATGGGTTTCCTTATAAACTTATCATATTATCACGATGTCAGAACACGTGTTCATTAACAAGTGTTTTGGATAAATGCAGGTGCATGAACGAGTGTTCCGATATATTAGGAATTTGCTAAAAGTTTTTCAGGAAACTACCTGCAATCCCGTTTTCAACCAGATTACAAATAATTTAAAGAGATTCTTAATAAATTAGCAATACACATTTTTCTCGGTGTATAAACGGGATTTCCACATTTGACAAACCCAAATTAAAATAATTTTAAACATTATCGCCTTTACCAATATATACGTGTTATAATTTTACACAACTGATGAACACACATTTACCTTACATTAGTGGTTGTTTATTGTAAGGCCCTTAACGTTTATTTGTATTTATGTAAACGTTAAACATTTACTTGTATAACTGTTTTGCATTTTTATTTATAGAATTGAATAAAATAATATCAAATATATACATTGTACACCTGTCGTATATACATAAAAGAGTATTCATTATTTATTTCAAAGATTGAAATTCTGATACATATATGAAAAAAAAGTTATTTATATATTAGAAGGGATTAAATTCAAGTTTACTATGGTCCTTGCATTGAATATAAAACAATTCTTAAAATATGTAGGTATGTACTTATGTACCTACCCACATATTTAGGTATTTTTGATGGAAATCAATTATTTTCTACAACGCCAGCTCTTGGACAAATATGTTTTTTTTAAGTGCCATGTGTTGGAGACGCTATTGTTTCTCTATCTGCACAGATAGACTGAGCCATAGCAACGCGTGGCGGGTTGTAGCTATAGCTACAGCTAGTAAATAAATAAATGCTGAACGTTTTCAACCTGACTTCTTCACACACATCATAAAATATAATATAATATTTACAGCTCATTAGCTTTATATTGTTTCTCATATAGACTATAAAATATACTAGTATTTTGGGAAATTTGTATTGTCTTTCAATTTTTTAATAATAAATTACTCCTAGAAGTGTTCCAACTGAAACTACGATAAATTGAAAGAAAACCTCCTATGAATAAAAGTTTGTTGTAATGTCGACAGATGGCAGTACTCACATAATAAAGAGGAAATAATATTAGGTGAATAATCATTTAAGAATAATAATTTCTTAATGTTCAGAGACTGTACCAATTATATAATAAATGTATATTCATAAAAAATATGTTTCATGCCACTCATTAGATGCAAATAAGGAAACAAACCTTTCATTATTACCAAGAAACTTAGGTACCCTTCATATGTCTATGGGTACCCACCATTTTATAACGCGTATTACTTACAAGGAAAATTACAACAACGTAATACGTAGGTGCCGTAATAGGCACCCAGTAAAAACATCATATCCTTGTTGGCTAACTATCGTTATAAATTATGAGCGCATTTTTTACGCAGTTTTTAATTCAAAGTTGTTATATTTTCCTTTTCACTACATCATTACTTTTCCTCATTATGGAATATCATAAAAACATTAATAATTTTTGGAGTAATATTTATTATCTTGCCTTCTTTACTTACTTTTTTAAATGGGAATTTCAAAGCACCATAACTCTTGGTAGGAATGAACTTTGGTTTAAATTTTCGAGGTCTTCGCATTCGCCGTTTTCATTCAACCAGTAACGGGTATAGCCGGGTAGCGGAGCTATTTATAATAATGAAATAAACAATTGCATACTTTGTTGAACGGTTTCCTGGCAAAATCTTGTAATTAGAAAAAGTTGAAGAGTTTATCAGCATTTTGAAATATTAGCGATAAATAATAATAAGTTTTTTGCTGACTGATCAAATCAAGGTCAACTACATTGTATTCGTGTAATTAATAAATATCTGCCTCAGATATTAATAATTATTGTTATCGACTTGTGTGCTAAAATTATTATTTAAAAAAGTTGAAATTGAGCTTTTCTGAAAGCTATGAAAGTTGTTGTCTAGTGAATACGAATCTTATACATACATCTGTATGAGGAAATCGTTCATGTATTGGGGTGGAAGGTGGTTTACCGGGTGGTTTGACATCACAAAAGGTATTAAGCAAGTGTGCTTATTGTCATACTTGGCATATTGAATCCATACATGGTATGCAAGAATTGAAAGAGGTGGGATTGAGTAATATGAAAGTATGTTGCCTGTTGTATGCTGATGATGCGGTGCTGATTTCTAACAGTTTTGAAGATTTACAGTCTCTCGTGTCTAGGTTGCAAGTTATGTAAGCGTAATGATTTGGCATGTAGAGCGAATAAACGAAGACAGGATTGAAAGGAGAATATAAAACTCGAATATAATCTATATAAATGAATTATGCAACAGTTCATTTGCCGATCACATTATCACCTTTGCCGATGATACAGTATTATTATTTGAAGGGAACAAATGGAATGAAGTTAACAATAATTCAGAAGTTGGTACAAACAAGGTAAAACAATGGCTAGAGAATAATCTTCTCACTCTCAACACTGACAAAACTAAATTCATCCGCTTCAGTGCAACTCGAGCGAGACAACCAAGAGAAATTCAAAGATTTATTATACACCCAATACTGGATCCCTTAGCTAAAGCACAGAAATCACTACTAAGGTTCATCCTTAAAAAAACTATTCAGATACCCCAGTAATGCTTTATTCAAAGAGATAGGAGTTCTGGATTGAGGCAACTATTCATAAGAAAATCACCTAACTTTCCTGATCACTAGAACAAAATTCCTATCACACTTCATTGAGTTCTGATATTGCTTCCCAATGTTTTGAAGTCTTTTTTGATGTTTTTATACCTGGGATTTATGGTTTTGCGCCCCTGAAGACTGTTTGCTCCGAGTACATCACTGCTGAAAGGCGTAAACACACGCACACTAACACGCCTCGCTGTGTAAAACTTGGTACTAAGGCTATAAGCAGCGGTGATAATTTATAAAAATAAACAATACATAACACAATATGTACGACGTACGTAGTAATGCACCAATTTCACTATACCGTTACAAAAGTAGCACTAAATCTGGTACTATTTATTTATATTTGTAGTTTTTATTTATATGGAGAGTTATTGTTTTTTTATATTTAATTTTTTTTAAATAATATCCTCATATATTATCATTTCAATAATTTAAACTGTTCAATGCCCACACATACACACACACACACACCCTCACACACACAAACACTCACCCTTACATTACACACACCTATATACTACACATGTCACCTTGTAATTAAGGAATAAACATACCACTCAGGGTTGTCAGGGTCAGGGGTGGGGAACCTTTTTGCCGTCGGGGGCCATTTGGATGTTTGTAGGATCGGGCGGAATTTTGAATTTGTCGGCGAGGGGGTGGGGGATGTCGGAGTCCTTGATGTATTAATATATCCTCATTTTACTGATTTTTGAACAAAAAATGCGTGAAAAAATGTCAAGTTCACAAATGAGTTTACTATTAAAATTATAAATGGAAATGATCAGAGCGAAAACAAAGGTTAGGTTCTTTGTGGGACTCACCAGTTTCCCATATATACCACGAGTTTCCAGGCAACGTATATAGGGTGTATCGGCAGGTACCCGACAAACTTTAACCAGCTATTCCTTGGCACATTTGGAGTAAAAAATGTTATTGGCACTTTGCTGTCTGGTAACATTTTTTTTTAATAAAAAAATTATTATTCATATTTTCACCACATGTCACCAATGTTTTATCCTTTGTCAAAGTTTTAAAACCCGTCTGGCAATATTTTGTTCGAGTTTCGTTGAATAATGTACGTACGTACCTACGTTGGCGCGCTTTTACAATCACAACGAAATGGCACGGCACCATTCGTCTCATTTTTAACTATTATTATTTAGTGTGTACGAAAGAGCGAGGACACTTTTTGACACACTTGCTAATAACAGCTGTTGAACACGAGAAACAATGCAAATGACAGTGACGGAGTGTGGATTTTTTATTTATTTTTGTTTTAATGGAAAAAAATGTTAGGGGGACAGCAAAGCGCCCATAACATTTTTTACTCCAAATGTGCTAAGGAATAGCTTGTTAAAGTTTGTCGGGTACTTGCCGATACACCCTGTATAAACCTACAAAAATAGCGAAAGTACACTAAGGGGCTATTTCACTCAGGAGGTATTTCACCTTCTCCTTAAACTTAAGTTATCCAATATATTATATCTCCAATATAGTATGTCATTAAGTCATTAGTTATAAGTCAGTAGTTATAAGCCTTAGACATAAGTCATTAGTTATTAATGTGAATCTGAGTTGTAAGCCAGTAATTTTTATTATGAAATATATATACAGCGCCCTTGTGGTGATTTTTCACGAAAACGGCGCTTTATAAATCAGCCAAATATTATTATTATTAGGGTCTTATTTGACAACCTCTCTTTAAACTGTCTTTTTTATCTGGCATACAGAGCTCCGGGCCAATAATGCCACTTTCTCTTTCATCGTGAGTTTAAATTGGTTGTTGGAAAACTATTTTTGGGAAAAAAAAAATTGCAATGTTGTAATTGCAAAACATGGCTGAAATTAGGGGGGTAATTTACGTAAGATTTGTTTGGGTTTTTTATACAGAGTTTTGGCATTTGCGTCGTACTGGGTTAGACAATTAACGGACGGGTTAGTATGGGTTGGAATGCCCGAATAAAAGGATTCCGTGAGACTTAAGATGTGGTCTTTAAGGAGGGAGACTTCTGAGTCACGGTGGAGCTGGGAGACCCTCATCCACTTGGGGGCTCCCAGGGCTGTGCGAATGGCTTTATTTTGAAATTTTTGTCTATTTAATTGAGATATGGAAGCGTGGGCCCAGATTGGGCTTGCGTAGGTTAGTTTTGGTCTTATCGTGGATTTGTAAATTAAAAGTTAAATTTTTGGAGAATTTTTTTTTATTTCTTTTGCATATCATGGGGTAAAGGGATGCAAAGATTTTGCTGGCTGAGTTTAAAGTTTCGGTGATATGCTTTACCCAGGTTAATCAGGTCAAGGGTAATTCCGAGGTATTTAATGTTTTTTTGCCAAGGGACGTTTTCTCCGAATAAGTGGATGTTGGGAGGTCTTTTGGGGCGTTTACAGGAGAAAACGCAAGCGGCGCTTTTGGAGGGATTTATACTGATTCGCCATTTTTTGAAAAATGATTCTAGTTCTGAGGCGTTGGCTTGGACGCGTCGTGCTGTGGTTATTTCACTTACTGAAGTCGACATGACTTCAGTATCGTCTGCAAATTTGCCTATTTTAGTTTTTTTTTGTGCGATGGTCGTAGATGCTGGGAGTGGGGATATCGCTTAAGTAGATGTTGAAGAGGGCTGGCGAAAGAATAGAGCCTTGAGGGATACCAGCTCTTAGCAATCTCACGGTGGAAAAAATTCCATCTAGTTTGATTTTTAATTTACGGTCTTTAATGAAATTGGCTATGAGTTGAAGCATTGGGAGGGGGATACCGAGGAGGTACATTTTATAAATGAGACCTCTCGCTGTCCTAGTTCTTGTATGTTCAATAGACCTTTTTTTGCAAAACTGAGTTATGAATGCCAATATGTTCATTAGCCTATTGCGCATTAATGAAGCTCAAAAAAAACATATTTTTTGGTTTTTAAGTGACATTTTAAGCATTTTTCGAGTGCCAATATCCACCCACGGAACAATGTTTCAGTTCTTATTTGTTCAATCTTCTGGATATTGAACATTCAAACACTCAAAGTTATGATATAATATATTTTTTAAAGTTCATAGATATTTGTTCAACATCCCGCAGAAGGTTGAGGTCTCGAATGTTCAATCTCCACTGTCAACCAATCAGGAGCCGGCTAGTTAAAATGTGCGGCCATGTTGATTTTTAGTTGTTTTCTAACAACGAAATTGTTCCACTAAAAATACGTTTAATTGCGAATATATACTGTTATTGAACTAAAAAATGACTTCACCGACTCCAAAATCAATAAACCTTAGAACAGTAGCTCAAATAGAAAGGTAAGTCTTAAAATTATGTCATTTATAGGCTTTTTCACCGTATTTTATATGTACTTCTTGAATTTGCTAGGCAAATATACAGGATGCTTATTTTATTATTTATTTATTCAATTATTTATTTACAAACTTAGGACTTTTACCTAAAATGAGTATAAATTATATTAGTTCATTAAAACTTATTTTTATTCAAGAGCCAGGAAATGGAAATGTACAAAAAGTCGACTGTCCTCATAGTCTGATTGAAAGACATCTACGACACATATTTTGTCCGTTATCACTGCTGAGATCGCTGATGAAAACGAAGTCCAAATATTTCAATTTTGAATTCATTCAATTAAAAGTATCTGATTTTTTGTGTTTTTTAGTCACATAAAAAACAATAAACATATTCTTATGTAGGAACTACAATAAAACCAAATAGGCAAACGACTGTTAAATAGCGCACACCCATAACCCAAATCGCGGGATACTATAATTTTAGGATTATAAGAGCTTAAAGTATTTAAAAAAATAATATTTTATTCACGATAATCAACATAAATAATAAGCTCACGTCAAATAAGACCTTCCGAAAGAAAAAAAATCTCTCTAAAGTAATTAAACTTTAAAAATTACATTTATCAAATGTAGGTAACGAAACAATAAAAAAAAACAAATTTTCAACTGAAAATTGAACTTCAATAATTTTACGCATCACTCGGGATTTTTTTTTTATGGAATACCGCATATAGTCTCAACTGCTCCCAACCATCTGGAGCCAGTGAGACTATGGAGTCCCCAATTGGGGTATATTAGTATATTGTGAGGCTGAAGGTAGTGTGGAGGGGAAGGAGATGGAGATGAGAAAGAGAGGAAGGAGGATGAAGGAGAAGAGAGATGGTATGTGAGTATCTATACAGATCTGGTCACCAAACACGGCTAAAGCCATTTCAATTCTTATGGTGGTCTTTACACCATATCTTACTCTCTGGAACATGCCGCAAATAGACTATATGTTATTTTAAATTAATAATTTGTAAAATAACATAAATGAATCAAATAAACTTTACTTGCGCACGCCGGGGTTTCAGCCTGCGACCTCCGGATTTCTAGTCAAGAGTACCCCTAGACCACGAAGACCGTAATACGTACGATGTAAGAATATTTCACATCACGCATGCACCGACAACCGATAGTAGTATATTAGCAGTAGGTACCTTTGTACTTGTGCATTGTGTTCAAACTTTCAAAATATTTGGATGATTTATATAGAGCAGTTTTTGTGAAAAATCAACTCAAGGAGTAAAATATTTGAAATCTGAAAATCACCCTGTATAAACAATTTACCACTAATTGGCTAATTGAACAAAAAATACCTCAAACTTATGGGAGTCGAATTGTTCAATCTCCAGACGATATGTTCAATATCCAAAATAATCATTCATCATTTTCATGCCATGTTCAACGTCCACTTTTAAAGTCATAATATGGGCATATTATAGCTTCAATCTTCGAAAAATGATCTTTAAAAATTTCCTGTTACACATATGTATTAAACAAAATGACCAAAATCGAGAATTTTTTAGAATTCGCCTGTAAAAACAAAACAAAAAACGTCTCCTGTAAAATTTGGTAAATGGTCTATTGAACATACAAGAACTAAGGCAGCGCTCTGTGCCAGACTTTGTCGAATGCTTTGCAGACGTCTAGGGAGAGGAGTACTAAACTGTATGTTGGCGATCATTAAAACCGTTAGTAATTTGTTCGACCACCCGCAGAAGTTGGTGGAGAGTGGAATGGCCCGATCGAAAGCCGTGTTGAAAATCAGGGATGAGTTTGAGTTCGTCAACTATTGATTTGAAAAGTAAGATGTAATGCTCTTAGAATAGTCTATTTAATATACGATTATTTTACTTAATTATACGTTATCCTACGAGTGGCGCTAATGAACAGCTTACTGAGAGTGTGGGGGTATTTCACTGTAGTCTGGATAAGCTGTCAAAAAGTCAGGTGGAATATAATTCAGCGATTTGGTCTCATTTGCATAATTATATTGCTTCGTATAGCGCCGTTTTGGTGAAAATCCAGCTCTAGGGCCTAAGGGGAATTTGTTTTTTGCCATGCTTTAGAAATGTATTTATTTTTAATAATTACATATTTTTAAATCGTATTATGTAACTAAAGTATCGCAAGTAACACATAGGACTGTATTACACCGTAGGAGTGAAAGGCAAGTGACACATAGGACTGTAGTATACTGTAGGAGTGAAAGGCAAGTGACACATAGGACTGTAGTATACTGTAGGAGTGAAAGGCAAGTGACACATAGGACTGTAGTATACTGTAGGAGTGAAAGGTAAGTGACACAAAGGGCTGTAGTATAACTTAGTTCATAAATTTAATTTATTCCTATGACTTAGACTTATAACTTATCACTTGTGTCTTATAACTAAATTTAATAGCTAGTGACATATAACTAAGATGAATGTCTAGTGATTTACAACTAAGACTTTTAACTAGTTACTTAAAACTATATGACTGTTGTATACTGTGGGAGTGAAAGGCAAGTGACAAATAGGACCGTAGTAGTGAAAGAGTGTGTAAGAGTGGTATATTTCTAATTGATAAAAAAAACTGTGTAACGAGGGGTTAAACTAAAAATATACCTTTGCACGGGCCACGACATAAAAAAAATCCGTAATCAAATTATCTGAATAAATTCTTGTCTATAAATAAATAATCGGTCCCCAATCTCCCCTTTGATGTGATTAATAAAGTTTTTATGTTTTCCATATGGTGCGGTAGTCACGGCGATGTAATCACCTTATCAGCTGAATGTACCTGTAGTAGGTAGTTACTACATATAAAAGAAAATTGTTTTTCATAATAAAAATAGATTCTGTCACGTGCCGATATCTATACCCATATGAACAATCTGTGTTGGATTTTTAATTTTTATTTAATTTTATTTTATTGATACATGATTTAGAGAGTACATGTGGTTTTTTGTGATATTTCACCCTCCATGCTAGGGATGACCCTGTGTTATAGCGGGTGAATTTTATAGTTTGCGGTCATGTAATCTATACATTACTATAAAATGAAAAAGAAAAATTATGTATAGTTAGTTTGGGTTGCAAGAAGAGAATGGAGAAGTTAGAGAATTATAAGAAGATGAAAATTTTTGAGAAATTATTAGTATATAGATCACACTAATTAATTATGTACATACTATTGCGTTAAGTTAGGGAATAAGGATATATTATGTTTTGTCTGAAAGGTGATTAAATTGATAGAGTGTTGAATGAACGGGTATTGTAGTTGTAATGTATTCCGTGTGTAAGGATCCATTTCTTAATTTTCAAGGATAAGGTTAAAGATTTTAGGAGCTAGGAAGAAAAATTGTCTTTGAGCTAAAGTGGTATTTATTTATTAATTGGACAATTTGTATAGCGCCTCTTTTGTGAGATATCACCTCAGGGGCGCTTTACAGTTGATGCAGGTATTACAAAAATATAAATATTACAAAAATAAGTGAAATTAAGTTGAATAAAATTAAGTACATGAACAGGTGATGAAGTACAGGAACAGGTGACACGAAGATAGAAGATGGAGATGGAGACTCTGCAGCAAGAATCCTAGGTGGTATGTAGTGAAGGTTCTTTGTAATGACCGTTGGTTATTGTTCTGGTGGTGTAGTTGTGTTGTAAAAGAGTTTTGTTTTTATATTTGAACGGGAAATGTATTAGCGAAAATTTTAGGTGGAGTTGTCGTATGTTTAACCCTAGATTCATAACCATTCGTCCTACAGACCGCGCAAAACGTAAATTTGTTTCTAGTGTCTCGAGTGAAAGAGATAGAATGATGACCTCTCAAGTACCTTCCTAGATCGCTTGTTCATTAGTAACGCGGGTGTATTTGCTTCGCAGTGAAGTCTTATGGACAAGTTATAGACCTTTGAACGTCTGAGAGACGAATGTTTATGAATAGTGTAACTTTTGACGAGACTGCAAGTTATTTTGAAAACATTGTTTTTGATGAGTTCTGGTTATACAGAGTAAAAGTAAGTATATGATATTATTCTATATGAGTTATTATTTATAGTTACATCTTATTTTATCGTTCAAAATGTATTATTGTGTGTATTTTACATCAAATATTTTAATTTTATTTTAGAATGAATGATCGGCAAATTGATGACTATTTGAATCGTTTTTTTTTTATTCTGGTGATGATGATTTTACCATTCAGCAAAAGGACGTAGAAATCAGTGATGTCGAAGATCATGTGGAATTAGATAAAATGGACCCGACAGTGATAACGACATGGTTACGTAAAAGACACGAAATGCCAACTTTGAAGAGATGCCTAAAAAGGAAAATCGCCGAAGTTTTAGATAAAATGCATACCACTGCCACACCTGGTCCAAGTGGTACTCAAAAAAGGTTTGTGGTTATTGTGATTATAAAAAACAGCATATGACAAGGATCCAATGCAAGCAATGCAAAAAGTATATGTGCATGGACCATAGCGGCTTCATGTGTGTGGAATGTACCGATGAAATTTAATTTTAACTCGTTTATTATTTTTTTTGTTACCTAATTAAACATGTTAAAGAGTGCCATACTTAATTTATTTATTTTATTTACAAGTACTCCAAAACTCGTCACTTAAATTTAGTCGTCTGTGAGACGAATGTTTATGAATAATGTTCCTCTTAGATAAGGTTATGAATCTAGGGTTAAGGCCTTATACTCTATGAGAAGTCGAGTGAAGGGGTATCTTGTTTTTGCTAGGTATCAATGGGGCACATTGCTCTATGATAGTTTATCAAGGTCACTGTAGCTTTTCCAATTGTAAAATGCACGGCACAAGATTGAATATTTTCGTATTATTTTATTTCTTTTATAAGATTTATTTCTTGGACTTTATCGACATCTTCTTCAGGCTTTGACTTAACATTACCTTCTTCACGGAGAAAAATGAGTATTGCTAATTTATTAGGAATCTTAATCCGGTTAAAAACGGCATTGCAATTAATTGGTGTCCTGATAAACTTTCAGTATAATACGAATTATCACCATGTCGGTTAAACATGTGTTCATGAAATACCTAATATTTTCGCATTTCGTCATTATATATTATTAAGGCAGATGCATGAACACGTGTTCCTAAATAGACAAAAAGTTTATCGGGTAACGGCCTGCAATCCCGTTTTTAACTTGATTGTCACTTGTTGAAGAGTATCTTTATAAATTAGCCATTCTTATTTTTCTTTGTGTTAACATGTATCGTTAACTTACTTTTCGTAATTGTTATTCAAGCGTATATACGTTCTCTGCTTTCACATTCATCTCTGTTTTTTTCCATTCTTGTGATGTCATATTGTTATTAAACAATGAGTATTTTTGCGCAACTTGCCTAGGTAGATAGTTAAGTACTTATCTGTTAAATATATACATCCTTACTAAAAAACGTGGTGTAAATACTACGCGGCGCGTTATTGACGTATTAACCTTCCAGCGGGCGCGCTGTCGTAAAATTTACGACAGACGCGCCATATCGCTTCCCCCACTCTTATTACTTAGTCGTAAGCATCGAGCTTCGAGCTATGCTAGAGTCAAATCAAACCAAATCAAATGTCAAACATTTACTGCAAGATATAAGTGCTTTTCTCAAAGTTAATTACGGTCGGGCAGTTGAACCGATAACAGAAGAAGAAAACAGAAGCTTTCCAAAATGCGGTGTTTGTCGGTTATGTGCACTGGATAAGAAAATATCCTCAGCATCAATGAAGTGTTGCCGTTGCCAGTCCTTTACATGCAAGAACCATTCTTCGGTTGAGGTGATTTGTAACAATTGTAAGTATGAGAATATTGTTTCTGATTAAATAAGTTGTTTTGAAATACTAACACGTTTGCTTCGTTTTTTTTAAGAAAATCAAATATATTTTTTTAGTACTGCCTATTATCATTTTTCATAACCTCAAAGAAATACCCTAACATTTGTGTAAAGAAAATACCACTTACATGGAGAAAACTCGAAGACGTAAAATTTACGACAAGCGCCCGCTCAAGGGAAATTTCTCAACGCGCCCGCTGGAAGGTTAATATCATTATAGCGTTTGTTTGGCTAAAACGGTCTAAAACCTGCCGGCTTTATGATACCAACGTTGAACGACTGTGTAAGAAACCAATTAGAAAGAATGGTTAAATCAATTCAAACGATTTATTTTCGGTAGCAAAAATTTTCAGTACAGTGGTTACGAACCTTTATATAATTATTATGTAGGTTATCTTATGCTACGTATACACACGCGAGCCGAACTGCTGAACTGAACCCCATTTTATGGGAAAGGAACAAAGCAACCACAAATGGCGCGAAACGCCGCTTGCAGTTCGTTCCTTTCTCGTAATTCGTGGCTCGGTTCGCGTTTAGGTTCGCAAATGGATACGTACCATTAGGTGGGTTTCTCAGGTTTACAGTGTTCGCATGGCAAGATATAGGTGAGGGCGGAGCTTAACTATCAGGAACATTAAAAGGTGCTTCATTTTCTAGCATGGATTACGGGTTATATTTCCGTTACTTGGCTTCTTACTCTTCCATGGTGGGTGAGTGAGCATTTTCTAATTTAGTTTAACACGTGTAGTAGCAGTCATTGTAGGATCAGGTCAAAATAACTAGCAGCTTATCGACCGTTTTTCTCTCAAAACGCGCGTGACTGCAATCATCATACATCATTTATCGAGACCCCTTGCAAAGCAGCAGGTCAACATTCATATCTTTTAACTTCATGTTCTTAAATTTGAGGTCACGACCCCGATGTTATCAGACAAGAGACCCAATAGATACACCCAAAATAAGACATCTTCATAGACTGGAGGAGACATTGCAAAAATCAAATGTCAGTATTGCAATAGCTTAAAATAGACGCACATAGACGTTCTATGTTCTCGTAAAAATATTATAAAAATTCTAAATATTTTATTCTTTTTTATTTTTTTACATTCCCGGGCTATGAATAACCCGACACTGTCTGAAAATCTCCTATCACCACCAAAGTAAGAGGAAAATGTTGCTTCTGTTGTAATGGAGGAGGTATCTAGCTATACAATTTTATGATGGATGCAATAATATTGTGAACACGAAGAATCTATAGACTGAAAACAGTTCAATGGTTCCTGCTTTGGTCGCCTGCATTGATAAGTATGTTAAACTATACCAATTACCAGTACCTATAATCACTTCCGACAGTTTTTTTACTGAAAAAATCCATCCAAAACAACTTTCTACCTACTGCAATAAATTATTAAATGAAGTTGATCTTGAATAAAATATACGGTAAGATAACGATGCATACATTACATTATTTAATTAATCTTGAGTACGCAATCTTTAAAACATTAAAAGAAGAGGAAAAACCGAGTTATAAAATTGCATGAAATTGATAATAATACACTTAATATCATTTCAATGAAGATTATTTTTATCTAAAACATATTTCCCCCTTCACGAATAGGAATTGGTCGGTATGGGCACCTGTCACATAAATAATGTGAAAAATAATTATCTTAAGTTTTTTCCAAACCTCTGAGAAAATTTCAAATATTCCATAATAAAAGTTATGGAAACTTAAATCTTTCGAATTTGATATCTACATTTTTTTCTCATTGAAATCACTGAATTTTTTATTTTATTTTTAACCTTCAAAAATACACTTTTTTTTATTAAGTCCCGTTAAACTGATCGACATCAGTTTGTCAACGGGTTGTTTTAAAAATTACTTTTTTTTAAAATACATATACAATGTTAACAAGTACATATAATACACACATAATTACATTAGTACAAAAAAATACTTTCACATTACCATTTTTTTAACATAAATTTCCTTCTAACATGTTGTAAATTACTGGAACGAGGTATTCTAGAGTTCTTTGACCGTATTTATTCAGGTATCTGGGAACTACAAGTCCATCGTTTGCAATTAGTCTTGTATTATGAACATGTGTCACTATTTTATTATGTTCAGATTTAGATGTATGCTGATCGCAATTTTAAGCCACAATATAGCAACCGATAATAAATTTACAGAATCGTATCGTAATGACTTTGGTTCGTCGTGTCTTTGTTCATATTAAGCTTTGTTTACTAATAATTTTACCAAAGAATAATGTACATTTTGGACTGAAAGAACATTTGTTTTTGTTGAATGTCCCCATAAAGTTATTCAATATCTTATTAGGGATTCCGCCAATGACAGGTATACTATTTTAAAGGTATTTGGTCTAACAAAAAACTTCAATCTATAAAGTTTGCTCACTATAGCTCTATCCGTGTGCAGACGTTTTGTATATGTATATCCCATTTAAAATTACAATCAATTGTTAAGCTTAGATATACGTATTTTGAAACGAGTTCAATATTTTTACATGAGCATGGATGTATTACAGAGTTATGGATGCAATTAAAATCATGAGAAACAATTTTAGAAGTTATTGTGATGTTATTATGAGGAGATCTGATGTGCATAAGCTTCGTTTTTAGTATTGATTATTAAACCTACATCATGTGAACATTTTTGAAGAGTGAAAAAGTCAATTAATATAATAATAATAATTGGATGACTTGTATAGCGCCGTTTTTGTGCAAAATCACCTCAAAAGCGCTGTACAAATTTATAATACATTTCTACAGTGATATATGTTATTACTAACTATTTATGGAGATAATATAAAGTACAATACTTACCTGGTAGGTCACTTGAGATTAAGATAGTTTAGTTATTTGTATAGCATATAATCTGCTGTACCCCCATGGGTGGGGTGATTTCATTTTCCTTGTATTATTTATTTTCTACTTAAAAAAATTATTTATAGTTGTCCTTCCTTAATACTTATTTTCTGTAATGTTTTAGAAAAAAATGTAAAGCAATCAAAATATTAATTCTCCGAAAGTTGTTCTCTTCTATTTGAAATTTGAAAAACAGCGTCATCTGTTGGACGTAAAAGCAACACGCGCTATTGTTTCTCTATCTGCTACATACTGAGCAACAGCAACGCGTGTTCCCTTTACATTCCATCAGCTGTTTTCTGTATCTACTTATTCATTTTTTAAATTTATTTTTATCTTCAAAAGTAGATATCGGCGTAGATTTAATAAAACCGAACTTATATTAGCGCCCTTGAGGTGATTTTGCACAAAAACAGCGCTATACAAATCATCCAAATATCATTATCATTATATTACAGCTCGAACTCAAGCCTTTATTACAAAAATGACATCATAATTTTAATTCCTTCTTTATTAATTAAACCTGCGTAGTTTGTGAGAAAAATAATCGTAAAATTTAGATTTTTTTGGCGTCCTTTACGCAACTATCATCTGTTTTATTGAGCACTCGTATTCTATTCAATTCTATTGTTTATATATCATACTCTAGACCACAAGTTCTCAAACTTATTCGACCACCGCCCACTTTGAGATTTAAAAAAAAATCTTTTGCCCCCATTGACTAAATACAACCATCAATGTGCCTCCCATTATTTTTTTAAATTTTTACATTACCATCTATTGCGTATAGAGAGACGAAATAAAACTCATACTTCATCATATTTTAGAAGTATTTTTATTAAGATTAAAACAAGGCTTTGAATTGAAAACTTAACACCAGACTCAAATTCACTTAAAAACTGCCGTAAGTCGCCGCGTTCAGTAACTTGCAGCCGATTTCTCTTTTTAGTTCAACGTTGCTACAGCACTAGATCTGCGTTCACACGAAATGCGACGGTGGAGATGATATCAGAAATCGACCATAACCCAGTGTACAGTTCTGTTTATCAAAAATGTTTTGTTATAAGAAAGTAAAACAAACTAATATTATTTAATTTAGCTAGATTCCGTCGCCCCTTTAGATATCCTTAACGCCCCCTATTTTTCTTTTAGACTTTCTACTGCCCCCCTGAAAGCCTCCAGTGCCCACAAGGGGGCGTTATCGCCCACTTTGAAAAATACTGCTCTAGACTGCTAGACTTCTAGACTGCTCCAACCGACAATATTTTTTTTTAATTAAAAATATAAGTTGGCGGTAATGGTATAGTTGCAAAAGTGTGATATTTTACAACTTCACCCCTCCCGATTGACTTCACCTCATTTTACCTAACCCAAGAGTCTTCTCCAGTTGATACCTAATAGTATGACTGATTTTCGTTTCACTTGTGATACCTATTTATTTATCTGTGATTCGGAATTTTTTATTATTATGTTTTAAAATAATTATTTTTCGATTTATTACACGTTTTGTGTCACAAGGGTACCACAGTGATAATAACAATGTCCACAGTGGCACACCAAGAATTATAATATTTAAAAAAAATATGATTTTGCACAAAAACGGCGCTATACAAATCATCCAAATATTATTATCATTATATTACAGCTCGAACTCAAGCCTTTATTACAAAAATGGCATCATAATTTGAATTCCTTCTTTATTAATTAAACCTGCGTAGTTTGTGAGAAAAAGTAAAAAAAAAAGCACAGAAGTTTTTCCAAGAAGAAGTGTAGGTATCATTTGATGCGTGTGTAATGCGTGCAGTGGTTTTTAATTACTTTAACTGGTAGGTAGGTACTGGCTCGAGAACGGTGCATTATGGGAGTTATTGTGTAATTCATGAACAATATTTTTCTCACGATTATTACGGACTGCACCTCGCGGCAGGAAAATTACAGAAACGGACTGCGCATTGCGAGAATCAAAGAATTTTCTTCTGTGCCCAATGCTTTTCACTAGTCATTGTATTTGAAGAAGTCAAGTTTGCTATTCAAAATCCAACTTTGTCTGAAAAACGCGTGCAAAGTGACAAATCAAGACTAAATAAAAATATCAAATTATGCCGGAGAAAACTTACTGATATGAAATATTGTTAATTTATTAAAAATCTTGTCAGATTATTAATTTCCCTGTTTAAAACGGGACTGTGGGTCTATATCGAATGAATCGACAAATTTCATAACAAACTTTCATTAAAGCACAAATATGTTACGAGGAAGTCGGAACACGTATTCTTAAAAATAATAATATTTTCGCATCTCGTCAATTATCTTTATTCGGACAAGGCCACCTGAACTAACACGTGGTCAGATATATTTTGAATGACTAATATTTTATTAGGAAATAGTCATGCGGCCATATTTTTAACAGTATCTAGTATCGATTAAAAGAATCCGTACGCACTCATTTTTATCCGTGAACCAGTGGCAATATCGGTGCAATAAAAAGTAATGATAATGTGATAAATTCTGTTTCCAATTTCGCAGTTCAGACATAACCTTCGAATCAACCAGAAGAATGTATTCGTACTTCCTTTTCAATTAATAATTCACCCACCAAGACAAGATCCTGGGGGCGCCACTGAGTCTCTTTCCATACAGTGGGTATCCTGCTTGTATCTTGTTACTTTCCTTAGCCCTTGGGTAGGTACCTACTTAAGGGCTTAGGGCCGACGGTCAAATAATACTAGGTTGTATTATTTTATTCAACACGTATCGGAACCCGATTGGTTCACGTGGGGAACAATGCGGAAAACCATGGAAAACAATAAAGTTATTCATAGTCCTTTTTTACATAGCTGTTTTGTATACATGTATGTATACACATGAGAGATATGTAGGAATATTATAGGTACCTAGTACAAAAAGTGATGATGTTTGTAATGACGTCACGCATTTCCACGAACTGATTGTGAAATTCTGCCTGAGAGCACGTGCAAGTCTCGCCGCAAAGTGGAATAAATCAGTTATTTCTGATCATATATGAACATTATAATATTTAAGCTTACTGTAGACAAAATAATTGAGATATTGCAGATTGCAACCATCACGAATAAACATAACAAGTTTTATTATGGCCTAATTTAAAAATGTTTCGGAATTCGAAAGTAACCTATAATTATGCCGTCTCTTTCTAGCGCTATGGAAATGTCGCCGAATGGTTGAGACAGCGATATGCGACAGCGGTCGGCCGATTCCAATTTTGCTCACTCCTTTTCCATGACACTTACAAAGAACATCAATTATTTTATACCTCTTGTGCCACCGCGGTAAAAATGGGTTACTAGTTGCGTTTTTTTCCGCAGACGCAAGTCTGCTAAACAATCACTAATCATGGAGTAAGTACAACCTATTTTCTATAATCAATTCGGTATATTTCTCGAGATATTTAGATTTTAAGTTCAGAGTTCGTGTCCCCATATTGGAATACCAGATGGATGACGCAAGGAAAATTTCATTCAAATTATATAAAATCAGTGTTAATATAGTCAAAATATTGCTTTACAATTTTTTAATGCGGGAAAAAGTGCTTTTTGTGTTTCGTTTTATCTATTTTGAAATGCATCCAAGATGTGTCACTTTTGTGTTCAAAATGGCGGCCATTTTTGTTTACTTCGTAGACTTGGAATGTTATACAAAATTTGACATAAACATAAACCCTGAAACGGCTGTCACAATAATACATTTTAAAATATTTGCAGAACATAATTAATAACATTTGTTTTACTTTAAATTTTAAAAGAAATTCAATGGAATCTTACAAAAATACAATATTGCATAATAAGCATGTCTCTAAAGAGCGGCAAAATGTAATTTTTTTAAAATTTCCAGCAAAGTATTTTTTGTAGTCAATGATTTTATTTTTTTGTTATGTGAAAACCGCACAAGAGTCCAACTGCTCCCAACCGTCTGGAGCCAGTGAGACTATGGCATCCCTAATTGAGGCATGTTTTGAGGCTGAAGGTAGTGGGGAAGGAAGGAGATGGTGAAGTACCTGGCAGTATTCAGATCTGGTCACCACACACGGCTAAAGCCATTTCAACCAATGTTTCAATTCTTAATGGTGGTCTTACACCAGGGCGTTACTGAGAGTATCTTCCACTCTGGAACGCGCCGTAAATACTAATATATTTGGGCACATCGGAATTTGAACACGCTACACCCGGATTGCTTGTCGAGAATCTTACCCCTCGACCACGGAGGCCCTATTACAACCATAGTATTAATTAAATTCATCTAAGTACCTATGTAAATTTATTCAATTCCACTAGATTTTTTTTCTTGTTAGGTACGGTGTTATAATATTGCTTTATTTGTTTGCAAAATTGACTAATTTTGATTTTCTTTTCAGAGCCATCATGGCGTTTTTAGCAAACCTTTTAGTCGTTACGACTCAAATATCATCTTTATATCAAGACATCATCATCATTCGACCTTCTCCTGAAGCATCAGCAGTATCCTCATCTACTACATCATTATTATTATCGGATAAACTACCTACGATCTATCTTTCATCTATCAAGGTAAGTTGAACTACAATCATTATTTTATATAACAAATACATGCCCCGGGTGTAACGGTCTCTCTGGGACAGGAGTCCTGGTTGGGACGGAACAATTGTATCGATTATATTATTGCATTTGATGAAAGGAGAAATCAATGACATTACAATTCATCTAGATCCGTTATTGCCTCAAAAATTTAAGACCAAATGTGGTGATTAAGAAAAACTCTTCTGTTTCCAGTAAATTTTGAATTCAAACATTGTTCATACATGATAATGATAGAAATGCAAAGAATGTGAATGTAAAAACGAAATATTTATTTATTTATTGCATCTCACTCACTCACACGTAAAATAAGTTTTATCTCATAAAATCAATCGTGACCGGATAACTCATCAAAATGACAATTCAACACACCTATAAAAAGTGATGTAAAGTTATGAAAAGTGATGAAACAAAAACTAGTTTAAATAGTTCATGTAATCTATTTAACCTAGTTTTGTTCATCATCGTTGAAGTACAGAAAGCGCTCCAGCAGACTGGGAATCCTACCAAACATAAGCACATAATATATCCGACATTCTAAATGTTAAATAGAAGAGTGTTTTTTTACTTTGTAGAAAAGTGAAGGAAAAAAAAAACAAAACATAGGCACCTATTATTTTATAGTGTTCTGTTTTATCCGGTTACAGTATGAAGCGATGCGTGACAGTAGATAATGAAGCAAGGAGTCTGTGCAAGACAGAGTCTATCCTCTCTGCGAATGGAATTTTCAGTAAAATGGAAAGAGGGTTAGTTAGTTTGTAACGACCATGTGACTGACCTCTATTACGAAAGACAAGAGATGAAACAAAAACTATATGTAATCTATTTAACCTAGGTTTTGTTTCATCACTTTTCATAACTTTATAGCACTTTTTATAAGTGTATTGAATTGTCATTTTGAGGATTTATCATGGAACCGAAGCAAACATACATAGAGTAATCACAAACATAAAGTAATACTACGTACAAACACAAAATATTTCAAAAAGAAAGAAAAAATATGTATCAAATGGTTAATTTGACAGTGTATTGTAACAAATGTACAGCAAATATAATTATGCTAAAGATATACTATTGAAACTATTCAAAAATACTGAATCCTCTACAATACTGGGTATTCATTAAGCAAGGTCAAATCACGCTGACATAAAAAAATATTCCAGGTCATAAAACGACTTTCGGACAAATTATATTTATTTTGCGACGATACTCCACAACATCCTTCTCCCTGATATAAACCGAATAGAAATTTTGAATGATTACAAATCAAGAATAAAAATCTAGCCGAAAGAGATTAATGAAAAAAACATTAAAAATGACATAAAAAACTGAAAACTAATAAAACAGAAATCAATACCTTTAGTCCGCCTCAGCAGAGGTCACCCTAGTGAGGAGGACTAAGAAATACAATTCACTATACATATATTGAATATCATATTTTGTATGTACAATCAGAGGCGGATTTGCCCTTAGGCCCATGTAGGCCCGGGCCTAGGGCGGCCAGATATTAGGGGCGGCCAATCGTGACAAAAAAGTCACAGATGATAACAAGAAATTACTTCCTAAGTACCTAAATATTCTACGTACGAAATAGCGATATGCAAGAGCGTGTTCACACACAGCACACAGCGCGCCCCCACGCCCCGCAGCCGCCCTCGCCACACCTATCATGCTCCGTCGCTCGCCCGCTCGCGTATTTCCAATCCTTAGCCCAGCTACACTACTCGCGAAGTTGATCGAATACGATAGTGTGGGCACGAACTTCACTTCGCTTCGGGCAACTTCGCTTCGCTTCGCTTCGCCCGACTTCCGATTGTTGTCGGTAAATGCGCCCGAGTCAAAGGACTCGAAGCGAGTTGGACTGAGTTACTCGCGAAGTTGCACGAGTGTGTGGGCACGCACTTCGAACTTCGGCTAACTTCGTCGAGGACTTCGTCGAAGCGTCGAAGCGAGTAGTGTAGCTGACACTCTACCGTGATTCAGTTGCGCTAGTGACTGAACCGCGTTAGGTATTGTTATGCATAATAGCGTGTTCACACACAGAGCTATAATATGCGTGGGATGGCGTATTTCAGCATATCGCTCGCCATACTTTCCAATTTGGAATGTACGGCGAATGATATGCCGAAATACGCCATCCCACGCATATTATAGCTCTGTGTGAACACGCTCTTAATCACCTTACAAAAGCTATAATAAATAAATAAATCAGAGATTATAAAATAATACAATAATAAGATGTTATTTATGCCAATTATGAACTTTCCACTGATGATAGTGAATAATAAAGTGTGACATTATAAAGGTATTTTCTTAAAAAAAAAAATATATATATATATTTTTAGTTAAAATCTATGAAAAAGGGGGGGGGTGGAGGAACGTACGAATAGGATTAAGAGGCAAAGGATTTTTATTTCTTTTTAGCATTGTTCTAAAGTAGCCTACGGAGTTCGGATTTGTGACATCTATGGTCAAAATAGATAAAGCATTGCAATAGCTTCGTGTTAAAATAAACGGCTGGCCCAGAAAATGTTTTAAATAATTACAATAAATATTTTACGAATGGTAGGAAATGTGGTCCATTTTTGGACCGAAATCAATCGCAGAAAAATAAAAGTGGTCCGTTGTCCATTTTTCGACCGAAATCGTTCCAGAGGAACAAACCCGCGTAGGGATTGGAAATACGCACCCGCTCGCGACAGGCGACAGCAGTCAGTGCCGGCAGTGGTCAGTATGCCAGTGTGCGTACAGCAATTGCAGCGAGTTGACGAGCGTTTTTCTAATTTCTTAAAGGTATTCGCGACGCGACGTGTATGTACTGCAATATTAACAAAAATCAAAATATTTTACAGGACGTGGACGATACCTCACGTAAAAAGTGTTATTTCGCATAATTAGATATGAATGGAAAGAAAAGGTTAAGTGGGGCTGAGTATCGCATCCTATGTCGTCTTAGGTGATGCTGTGTGGAGGGTCTTTTTAAGGAAGGGAAGGATAGGAAGTTCTGAAAAGGAAAATGTATGAGGGGTGGGTAGGAATCTGGGGATTAGTGCGTCCAGGAGTGACATACGTATGAATACATCCCTCCAACTGCGGTGCAAGGCGATGGGTCAAGATAGTCCGGCTGGAAAGGTCAAAAGGCCTCCCTCACCCAGTCTCTCTCGATCCGGCCCGCCACGCAGCAGGTGGGCAGACGTATCCGCCGCCAAGACCTGGACAAATCTCACCCCATGAACCATAAATGATAATGGCAGGAAAATTAAAACGGTTTTGACCCTAGGAACTTACTAAAAAGTTTGGATACTCCTGGTCAATATGATGGGTACTGAGAAAGGGGCGGCTACATGGTCTGGGGCCTAGGGCGGCCAAGACTGCAAATCCGCCTCTGTGTACAATGTTTGAATAGTCGCTATAATAAAAAAAAAATTTTTTTTTAAAAAACACCAACATTTTGAACCATAATTATTAATCATTATTCCCAAGAAGAAATTAAGTAGATAATAAAGTCAGCTAGGGTGATATTCAGTTTTTAGCAAATGGGACTTATATAAAATCTTATTATTAAAGAAAGGACAAAGATGAGAAGATTTTAAGACAATTCTCTGTCAATACAAAGAGATATAAGACCGGGGAGCGTTTAAATACTTCAAAGTCTTGGCAATTACTACATACTTCATCGGGGGTGTGATTGAGATGAGAAGATACGCTTACTCGCTTACACTAAGATGATGTATGAGACAACCTACTGCCAGTAGGTTGTCCTTCTTATATTTATGTGCTGCTAAATTCGCTATCTCACTTTGTCTAATGGTGCTGAAAATTTCCAGGAAACAATTTAAATAATTGTATTATTTATGATTTACAATAATATATAATTTGCGAATGAAATGTTATTCCTTGGATTTTTCTAGTGTTTGCCATGTAATGAAAACACTTTTGATACAATGTGCTAAATGTCCTTGTGTGTGATGGACACAAGGACATTTTAGACCTTCTTTTGCAATTTAGTTAGAGATAGCACAGAACCTTTCGCGTCATGACAGTTTAGTTCTAAAACCACTAAATCGAAAATATGGCGATTAGCGAATGATTCGCTTGCCACTTTAGAGATCTCTACAACATTTCTATAGTTTGTAATGTCATTGGTAGAAACAGTTCATTTGAGTTGATGAAAGCAAGGGTTTGTCCTAGAAAGACGGCTTGAACAAGTGAATCGAGAGTCAGTTCATATCACAACAGAAGAGATTCAAATGATTGAAATAGCATTTCGTTTCAACTAAATTACTACAAGAAACAACTGTTTACGCCGGGGGAGATGGAAAAATATTAATTTAAATTCATAATTGGTAAAAACCTTTTTTGTGGAATTTGTCGTTAGAGTTGACGCCTTGTTAAATCTTGCCGGTATAATGTATCATTTGCCAGAATTGGTACAATAGTATGACATTATCTCTATATTGATAAAATGTATCAAAATGAAAGGTGGTGGCGTTAGTTTATCTATTCGTCAGCTATGGGAAATGGTTTTAGGAAGTAATTTGAACAAAATTGTAATTTAATTGCATGTTTTTGCGTTTTCCCTGGTGTTAATAGTTACGGTAAATATCCAGATACGCTGGACGTCCTTGAAAAACACTTAGTATCAGTTCAATATTAAGATGAAGAGCATATATTTCAGTCATCGGAGAAGCAAAATATTGCATTTTAATGGCTATTTCACTGAAATTAAAATGGACAAATTCGTTGTATTCACTTGGCGGCCATCTTTTACTATTGATGTGACTAATATGAAAACCTAAAATAGGTTCTTAGTTTGGGTTTAATTAAAAGCAGAACTAACCTATCATCATATGGCGTGAACAAAAGGCGTTAAATTTTCTGTATGTAAATTTGAACAAAATAGCTATTTAAATGCAATATTTTGCTTCTCTAGAAACTGAAATAAACGCTCCTCATTATTATTAAATTGATTCAAAGTGTTTTAAAAATGATTTGTGTGTATTAAGGATATCCAGCTTATCTGGTTACCATGGTTGCTTTATGTAGTAATTAAGTTGAAAAGAAGTGTTCTTTCAAGAATTAGTATGTATTAGGATGTAAGCAGAGTATGGAAATTTTGCGTAGAATGTATGAATATGATTGAAGCAAGGTGGTTATGCCAAAACAGAGCTGTGTGGCAGTTCGTACTCTCTGCCCACCCCTGTGGAGAAATGCCTTGATTATCAGTGTACCCACATTGTTCTATGTGCATTGATGACTTTGATGCTATTCAAATGACATTGTGTGCAATTAATTAACATTATGATGAATCATCAGAGCAAAAGAAAAACATTGCTTTTTAATTTAATGTGTCTGAAAAATTGAACCAGTGGGCACAATTAAGTTTAAGGCGATCCAATACCAAGTAATGCAAAATCAGATGTTTTTGCTTTGAAAATTTGATTGCTTAGAAATACTACAGATGCTTTAATTAAATACTGCAAGTAGAACGCATCTTGGCCTTGTCAGTAAACAATCATTTTTTTGATGATACCTTTAATAATCCTAGAAAAAAATAAAGTATCAGGCCTAAAAAAAACCCGTCTACTTCAAAATATCCCATTTACAAACCCATTTTCGGATATTTTTTTTATTGTGTAATGTGGGAAATTCATTTTTTTATTCGATTATCGGAGGAAATTTTCTTAAATGTACCAGAACTTTACAAAATAAAACAAAATATGCATTTTCGCATTGTTTATTTTTACACGAATATTGATCAATATTCGGGGAGGTAAACATTGAATTTGCCATTGTGAAATAACCTGTATGCCGTCTACGTAAGGGTTTCACGCTTTTGTATTTAGTTACCGCCCAGCGCTGGCGGTATGAAGACGTTCTTTATCTTAGTGCCGCTCTGTTCTGTGAAATTTTTTCAACTAAAATCAGTTTACGTGTAATCGTTTTTTTTTAAATTCCTAGTTTTATACAATGGGGAGGAAAGATAATAAAAAACTGGGTACGCTCAGTGGCCTAAAAAAAATAAAAAAAAACCTGCTGGAATATTTGGGTTAGTTCAAATAATTTTTTTCATAATTACCTAGAAACAATAACGCAAGAAATATTTGTTTATTTTATGTTATTATGTTTTGAAATCAAACAGATATACATAAAGAATAATAACAAATATACATTGCAAAATGAACGCACAATAAAATAAGTTACAATTTAAATATAGAAAAAAAATATTATAAATCGGTCATCATCGATTATCGAACACGATTAGACTATTAGGTAAGATATTTTCATGGAGTAGGAATTAATTTTTATTTTTTCAATGCATGCAATGTCTTTTGTAATGTAATTTATCTAAATGTTTTTTACAGGCCTCTTCGTAATCTTTCCGAAAAACAATTAAAAAATACTGCTGTTTCAATAATTCCTAACTATAATTAGGTATTGTAATTTATTTAATTTTGTCGATTTATATGATAATACTATTTGACAAACAACCATGCAATAATTTCTTTGCCAAGAAGTAAAGAGTGTAAAGTGTAAAACCAATTTCAAATTTCGCGCGCTTTTGCGTACCGAAGCGACGCACAGTGGTAAAATTTAACGAAAAATCGGGACGTATTTGGTCTTAAAAGGTTCCAAGGGTTAAGTTTATTACTAGGATTGTTATAAAGTGGTCATTTATTGTCAATTCATGCATTACATATTGCTTGTGTTTTATATGTTTATTACTAGGATTGTTAAAAAGTGGTCAGTTATTGTCAGTTCACGCATTACAGATTGCTTGTGTTTTATGTTTTATTCTAAATGGTCAATGCAGGTTTTGGAATTGTTCATTTTTCGAGTGCGTTCATTTATAAGGCTTAAAAAAAGACCATGAGAGTCCTTAGATATTTTTTTAGGTATCACAATTATCCAGAATAATGATGTAAATCTCCAATAAGACAAACTTTTGATCGATAGATTGATACCATAGTTGATTCCTTTCCAAATAAAATTTTGAGACAATTGGCATTTATTATTGCGATTTACTTCACCTCGGCTTTTATTTCATTCTTATGTTTATAATTTGTCTTTGGTAGCATTTGGTTTATTTCAAATTAAATTTGAGTAAGTATTTCATCCAACAAATTTCCAGGCTTGGAGATTTTTAGTTTATTAAGTTAAAACACGGCTTTGCTCCATTCCGTCCATTACTATTTTTTTTTTATGCATTAAAGATTGATTTAATCCTATTACAATACACGTATTTATTATTATTTGAATGTTAACAAAATGTTTGCATTAATGAACACTTCTCCTCCAACCAAAGCTAATGATTCTAATTCTGTATTGTAAAACATTACTGTGATGTTAATGGAATGTTATTCCTATTATGTTGGTATATATAACCTACCTTATATATTTGGACCAATCTAAAAAATTACTTAATATAAATGATTTAAAAATTGTTACATAATTTTATTACACAAACTGTACAAATTTTAAGTACATTTCTCTCTTCAAGACCCGCATTAATATACCCTTCCTTCAACCTCTTCCTTAATCCGCCCCGCAACCCTGCCCAACCAGTGGAGATATAAATATATATATATTTTTTATAAATATATATGTACAGACAGAGGCGCTCTTGTGAGATGTCACATAAAAAAATCGAAAGAGTTTAAAAAGAGTTTTTTGTGCCTTCTGTAAAATTTGATAAACGGAAGAGTTGTGCATTATGCCGATATTATATTATACCGGATTTTTGACAAATTTTACCAGTGTGCGTTTATGGGCGTAATTGGGTAGATATAAATCTGGCGTTCGGCTTTCTCTGATTGGTTCTCAAGTTTTCTTTAACCTACCCCAATAGGCCGCGCCCCTTCCGAATTCGAAGGTCACGTGGAATATGAGATCGCCTTAATTGTTTACCTTCTGTTGGATGAGCTAATTAAGTATATACACGGTGTCCGGAAACTCGCAGTACAAGCGGGAAACTGGAGAATCTACACCACATGGGGAACCCAAAAAAACATAAAGTTTTTTGATTTGAGAATTTTCAAAAAAAAAAAACAAAAAACCAAAAAAAAATATTTTTCGGCTATTTTAGGGTTAAAGTTTTTTCTGGTGTTTAGGGTTGAATAACAGATGTTTTAACCCTGCAGAGCAGAAATATTTTATGATTACACCGGGTTAAATGAAGGGTGATTTCAAAATAATGCTTCAAATCCGAGTTTCTTCATTTGTTTTACTTTCAAATAGTTTTAATTAGTTGGGTACTTTGATCTTCAGTAATAATTTATAAGAATTTGATTAAAAAAAAAAAAAAAAAATCAACTTCAAACTCGATTTACTCGATAACGAAAGCTCAAATAAAAAAAAAATATACTACAAAATCGACTCCAAATGTGATGTAGATTCACCAGTTTCCCGCTTGTACTACGAGTTTCCGGACACCCTGTATAACATTTACAAGCTTGTCTAGGGTCATCCAATTAAAAAAAAGATTAAAAAATGAACTTTTCAAATCAATATTAATTGTAAAGCTACCAAAAAATATATTGCTTGTGACAAATTTGCTGAAAAACAAGTAACAAAAATACTTAATGTATTTTCTAAAGTTTTAGGCCATTCGTGCACGGAGATACTAGTGACTAGAGTTTTGTGCGTGTAACATACGCGACAGTCATGAGTATCCGCTGTACTATTTTGCTAGTGTTCAAACATGGTTTGAATGTTAAATTTGTTCTGGAGATGTGAATATATCCTTGTTTATATAACTATTCTTTACCGGAATGGGTTAGAAAGGATTTAGCGGAGAAGGCGTGGACTGAGGTTGGAAAGAAAAGTCAATTTGACATCGTTCCCATGTAGTTCCTTGGTGGCAACGAATACCCTACAGTTAACATTTATTTCGTTGTATGGGTTAACCCAAAATCTTATTTTATGCTTGTAAATTTGAAGAAGAGCAATATTACTGTCTTCGTCGCTAGAGTCACTTGACATGGTATTAATTCTATGGCTGCACTTGAAAAAATGCTCAAGTTCAGTATAATCTGGGTAGCACCGTGTACGGAAAGCAGTTTTAAAGAGTAGCATGTCGGTAGGCTACTACTACGGTAGGCTACTACTACGGTAGGTTGCGTCACTGTCATGTAGTTTGTAAGTATCTCTGTGTATGAAGAGCCTTACCTTAATCTCTAAGTATGAAACCCATAAAGGTATACCACAGATGGCTCTGTTGTAACCTTTCCCTTTTTCTCATGAAAGACAACATGTCTCAGAAAAAGAGGTTACATTTCAGCTTCTCAACAACCTATTCAACCAGACACCTTTTTCCTCCCAACCCTGTACAACCAGCTTCACACGAGCAAGACTTTTTCTCTAAAAAATTGGGACAGAAAATAAATCTGTTGGAAACGGAACCGGTGTCTATCGAACGTGCGGGAGCTGCTTATGTGGGGTACCTTCAGGCGCATGCGTATCAACCAATAAGTCGCCCAGCGCTATTGGATCATAACTAAGAGCTTTACGAGTGTGGCCCTATGTCACCGAAACAAGCGGACACCAAGTGAGGGAGCCTCTATGGAGCACTATATATTTTGTTTGGTGTCCCAACTGGTATGTCCCGGTGAAATAGCGCCCTAAATGAGCTCATAACTGAGCGATGATCTTCTCCATCTTCTGCTTTACTTTAACTGTGTGAATTGTATCAATAATGTGTGATGACTTATTCCAGGGAATAACAACAGCCTGCGATGAGTTCTTCAAACAACGGCTCGCAGTGGTCCGCCAAGGCGGAGCCACTGTCCCCCTTCTCCTATGATGACAACTACTGGCTACACGACGATGACTTGGCTCTCAATAATCAAGGTAGGCATCCATAACACACATACTCCTCTGTTGAACACAAGGTATTCATAGCATATAGAGACATACTATTTACAACCACTAACTTAACGGCATTCACCGAATTCTTACAAGATAATATGGATCAGCGTATACAGGTAGATGCAATATATACAGATTATAGTAAAGCTTTTGATTTAGTTATTCATGATATCTTGCTGAGAAAATTTTTACAAATCGGTGTACACGGAGACCTCCTCAGATGGCTCTCGTCCTATATTGCAAACCGTAGCCAAGCAGTAGTCGTCGGTGGCTATAAATCGAACTGGGAAACCGTGCCGTCGGGAGTACCCCAGGGGTCATTATTGGGACCATTACTCTTTAATATATATATTAATGACATTGGGAAATGTTTTCACCACTCCAGAACTTTATTATACGCAGATGACATGAAAATATTCTCCCCTGTCACGTGTATCAATGAGTGTACCCGCGTGCAAGAAGATCTAAATCGCCTAAATATTTATTGTGCAGAACACAACCTGCAAATAAATGTAAAAAAATGTGGCACCATCAGCTTCACCCGAAATAAAAATCCCATTTCTTTTAATTACTCCCTTAACGGCACAATACTGAGCAAAATGACAGAGGCTAAGGATCTGGGAGTAGTGTTAGATCCGAAATTACTTTTTGAGCGCCATATCGAATCCATGGTTGCAAAAGCTTCCAAGGTACTTGGCTTTGTACTCATAACCTGCAAAAATTTAAAAAAAGTAAATACCATGAAAATGCTGTACTTTGCTTATGTACGCAGTTCTCTGGAGTACGCCTCTCAAGTATGGAATCCCATGTATAAGTCACACATAGAAAGGATTGAGAAAGTGCAATATCGTTTTCTACGATACCTTGATTTTCGGGCCTATCGTCCTCATCTGAGTCACGAGGAGTCAGCAGCGTTTTTCAGGATTTCGTCACTGGAAAGTCGTAGAAACTCCGCAGACGTACTATTTTTACAAAAAATTGCCACCTCTGTGATAGATTGCCCGGAATTACTTGAAAGAATTCAATTAAGAGTACCCATCAGACAAACCAGACAAAATCACACATTAAACATCCCTCAATGTAACACGAACTCAAAACAAAATGCTTTTATTCACCGTGCTTCATACAATTTTAATACTTCATACAGTGAATTAGACTTATTTAACTCAGCACCCCACAATTTCAAACCTAAAATCAATAAATAATTATATTATCATTTTTATTTTTTATTACGTACATGCTACACATTACACAGACTAGATCCATCCCATACCCCTCCCTTCACCATCCCATCCCTATAGGCTAATGTAACTTTTTTTATTACATAAATATTATATATTCACTAAATAATTAAAATACTTAAGTGAAAACCTATTATTGGTTAAATAATTAACACTTAATACACCATACTTTGTAATTATTATAACTGTTGGTTTTCCAAATAAAATAAAATAAAAAATACTCCTTTGTGGAACACCAGGGGCTTGATTCTCCATTGGCGATTAAGAATTAAGGATAACGAATGATTTTACATATTTGTAGATATTTAATATACGTACATATTTGAATGTCGTAGAGTTGAAGAGATGATTATATTGGGGGCGGGACCCTGTGATTATTGTGTATGTTTCTGATATCTTTTATACATTGAATTACTTTCTACATCTAGAGCTGATGAACCGGATAGGGGTGTTATGAACGGACACACAATGACTGCCAGCCAACGTACTAAGGCTTTGTTAAGCCTAAAACTCCTAGTCTTCATCTATCAAATTGGCGAAAGAATCGAGCCACTGACGAATGTATGTACTTTCGACGGCGATTGCGAGCGGCCTAGAATGGAGAATCGAGTCCCCGGCATTCATATGGAACATTAGGAATCCATACTCTTGTGGAGCACTAGGCATTCTTAGCACATAATACATAAACATAGGCACTCTTTTGTAAAACATTAGGCATTCATTGCACATAATACATATACATACTCCTTTGTGGAACACCAGGCATTCATAGTACATATCCATAGGCACTCTTTTGTGAAACATTAGGCATTCATAGTTTTCATTATCGTATCTGATTCCTCAAGGCTTTTGTATTTTTAGGAACTAGGAAAGAAATGTCATTGTCTGTTTTAAGAATAGAAATAGTCTTTCGTCTGTGTTTCTCTCTGTATCCTAGCAATTAATTCCAAACATCATTTGACTATGTACATACATATGTATATGTAGCAGTTTGGAATCAGGTGTTTCGATAATGTCCATCTACATGTGTTAATTAATTCTTAAGAATCAAAACAATAAAAGCTGTGTTATTTGCAAATAAAATTATTTTTACGGCTCCATCTACCACATGTAGACATCACTAATGCTGACCCGTACTTAATTAAACATCCAACATGAACTCTGATCATCCATGTTTCACACAAGCTACTAGATTGTCTAGTATTTTATTCTTGCTGGACATCTGTTGATGTTTAGTTTAAACATCTTTTGAAACAAGTGTGGTTATCTTGGTGTACTAAAATAAAACTCTCGATTTAATAATAAAATAATAATAATACTTGGATGACTTTTATAGCGCCGTTTTTGTGCAAAAACACCTCAAGGGCGATTTATTCAGTTGGAGCGTTTATTTAAGAATGCACAGATAGCAATTACTTCACAATAATAACGCATTTATTTTACGGGATAAATACGAGTAGGCACTATATTATTTAGCGTGGAATGCAGGCGATATCTAGGTCAAGGTTACGAGCGCGCTAGCTGGTTGACTGAATACTCCCTCCGTCGGGCCTATTTATATGTGGCGGTAGTAAGCACGAGACAACTCGCTCAGTCTGGTACTTCTGGTATTTTCGTTGGCGCTGAAATTATGCCTAGGCAACAGGCTAGAACCTTCTAGCTAATGCGCGTAATGTGCTAGTCCAACTCGCAACGTATTGTCTCAGGTAGTTCTAGACGTCAGTAGCCCGTAGACAGGAAGGTACGTAGGAACGCTTCGCATTGTCTGGAGTATTCCTGTTACGATGCTTTTTGTATATGCGAGACGTTCTAGATGAATCTCGTCGATCGCTACACAAGCATTTGAAAAAACTAATAACAGGTTAGGAAAACTGTGTCATCCATATTCAACACGCTATAACTTTAAAACTAGAGAAGGTAGTCAAAACTGCATGCGGACAAGAATTTTGATTTATTCAAGAAAAGGGCCAGCATAAAAACAACATGTCGCGACAGTTCCCAGGTTTTCACTGTGCATTGAAAGTTATATTGACACACACATGCCAATTGGCGGATGCGGAGTT
This sequence comes from Hesperophylax consimilis, assembly GCF_061612785.1. Lineage (NCBI taxonomy): Eukaryota > Metazoa > Arthropoda > Insecta > Trichoptera > Limnephilidae > Hesperophylax > Hesperophylax consimilis. The sequence goes on from NC_142842.1 coordinate 37,268,169, forward strand.
TCTCGAAACATTTGAATTCCAACAATGTACAGTTAAATTGGCAGTTATCCTGTTAAACTCTGTTTTAAAACAACTCGTTATCTTTATGTTAAAATAATTTGTCTTTAAAGAGAAGTCTCAACACGAACACACAGTCATAATTTAACACATTTTGATCGGGCAGTTTTCGGCTGCTTACTAGTGCTGGTAACGGGTGATTTTTCGCGCTAACGTAGACCTCTAGAAAAATTGCGATAACTTCAAAAATATTTGTTTGATTTCAATAATTCTTTTTGCAAATTATTTATTTTATTTCATTTTATTTTATTATATTTAGAAATGTATTCTTCATCGTTAAACTAGTGCAGAATTTCACATAAAGTAGGAAAGTTTTGAAAAAAATAATATTTTTTTTACATAACATCCTTTATTTTACAAATTATACACAAAAATTATTTTTAAATGTAAAATAAAAATAATTATTGCATGGCTACAACCCTACAGACGCTATATAGCTAAAACTCAAGTATATTGGAACCCGTATTTTAACATGACCCGCGCTCCACTAACAATCTATCAAAAACGTATAAATACGTGATCCGCTCTCTAGCATTAATTTGCTAAAAACGTATTAATACGTGATCCGATTACAATGTGTTAATAATCGCAGAACATTTTTTTCTCTCACCATCTCATTTAATATTAAGGTCAAGCACATCAACGCTTCGTTTACGTACACACATTCTTCTGTTCATATTCATATTAGCTTGCTAAATATTTGCGAAATTTGTTGTAACACATCTGGTAAAATCACGTGAAATTCGCATGCTATATTTAATTCGCTCCATAACAGATCAGAACACTGACAAATCAAAACACTTTTGAAGTGAATAAGTAAGTGATAGATAATGGCTTTATATCACTTTTTAATAGTGTTCTGATTTGTCACTGTTCCGATCTGTCAATGAGCTAATTAACCCATTCATGACGAAGGTGCCATATGGACCTCGAAAAAGTGTTGGACCTCAATTAGTCACATCATGCCGATATATTAAAATGGCGATGCGAAATTCAGTTTTATGTAGTCTACAAGCATGTACGAATACGTTTGTCTTAGAGGGGCTCAGTTCGTTTGCATGTGCCGGCGTGGACAGACGTGTATAAACGGAGTTTGAAAAAAAGTGCAAATTTTTCAAAATGTCAAAGCGAGTGAAGTAAGTAATCCAATAAACTTATGTGTAGATTTGATTTTTTTTTTCCAAAACCGTTTATGATCCGTAAAGAATGAAATTTACTAACTATTTATAGACATATTGTTACAAAAATAATCCTTATTGTATCAAAGAGAGTACTTTGAATTGAAGGTTTTGATTTTTGGCTCCATATGGACCTTTCGGCAGATCTCACTATACATAAATTGTAATTTTTCGCAGATTTCATTGTTTTTTCGTGTTTTTTAGGGGTCTGACTGTTGAAGAAGTGATGTTACTGCTTGAAGAACAATCGGATACGAATTTGGAGGATGATGAGGTAGTGGATGTGGATGTGTATGTGGAGCCGCCAAATGAGAGTGATTTGTCCGGAGCAGATTCAGCTGATGAAGATGACGGTGGAATAATTGCCAATATTTCTCGAGCACAATTGTTTTCTAATTGCCAAATCGTAAATCGCCGTCGACACAAAAAGGGACAAGATACGCCCGATTATGATTCAGATCAAGAGAACCCTAATCTAGAGCATTTCGGAGACGAGCGTTTGGATTCAACTTTCAGTGACTTCGACATAAATTTATTCGACGCTTCAGCATCACACGGTCAAGCGTCTGCAAGCACTTCTTTCGAGCCTTCTTTGAAACGATGCCGTGTTAGTACTGGAGACAGAGTGAATGATCCCGCTGAACCACCTTATTGCATTCCAAAACGTATGCCTGGTCCGAAAACTATGTTTCGATGGAAGTCTAACGATGTGACGCCAATTGTTTCTAGCATATTTCCCGAAGGAAATTATACCGACGTAGCTGCTTTATCACCGGTGGAATTATTTGAACTAAATTTTGACAACGAAATGTACGAATTCATCGTTACAGAATCCAACAAATATCAGACCCTGAAAATAGTCATAAAGTATCACCTTTAACTGTCGGGGATATCAAAGCGTACATGGGTATACTTATAACATCGGGATTATGCCCGATTCCATCAACTCGATTGTTCTGGAGCAGCTCTCGCCCTTTCTACAGTAAGCAGATTGCGTCCACCATGTCTCGTGATAGATTTGAACAGATACACAAAATGATACACTTTGCTTCACCAAATCAGTTCAATAGTGCAGACCGGATGTGGAAGTTACGTCCATTTACAGATAGGCTTATTGAACGGTTTATGCGAAACTTCCACCCAGAAGAAAATTTAAGTTATGATGAATCGATGATTCCATACTATGGCCGCCATGGATGTAAGCAATACATAAAAGGCAAACCCATTCGATTCGGATATAAAGTGTGGAGCCTAAATACACCCTCCGGTTACTTGATCAATTTTGAGATCTACCAAGGCAGCAATCCCCGGATTCCAAAGGAGTATGGTGTTGTAGGCTTGAATGCTTCACCACTACTTATGTTGGTCGATCAATTGCCAGTGGAAAAGCGCGAATTGCCATATCACTTCTACTTTGATAATCTTTTTACGGGTATGCCATTGCTGTACTATTTGCATTTTTATGGATACAATGGCACAGGTACAATTCGAGACAATCGGATTCCCAGTTCATCTCCTATCCCCAAGAAGAAGGCAACAATGTCAAAATACAACAAAGGTGTGCTTTCTCGAGGACATACTGAAAGTGCGCAGACATCATTTGGCAAGACCCCCATCTACGTTACTCAATGGGTTGATAACGCTGTTTGTTCTGTAGCTTCAACAAAATACGGAAAGAATCCATTGGATCTAGCAAGCCGTTACTCACGGAAGGAGCATAAAAAGATCAGTATACAGAGGCCATATGCAATTCATCAATATAACACGAATATGGGCGGAACTGACAGAATGGACCAAAACGTTGCATGTTATCGCATTACTGTTCGCCAACAGAAATGGTGGTGGTCCATTTTTACCTGGGCCATTGATGTAACCATTCAGAATTGCTGGCTTCTGAAGCGCAAAGCCAGGGGCAATTTTAAATTGGGGCAGTTAGAATTCCGTGAAGAAATATCAAAGCATTACTGCGAGAAGTATTCTATCAAGAAATACTTCAAGGCACCCGACAAATTCACCAAAATAGGTCAAACGGCGATGCAGTATGATACCTCCGTCCCCCATTATCCTGGGCCAATACCGATAACTGAGACTAATAAGGGAGGAAAACTGTCTTGTGCATCTTGTAAAAGCAAGCAGCGCATCCGTTGCATCACATGTAAGGTCGGACTATGCGTGAAATGCTTCGAGGGCTATCACACTAAATAATGTTGTTGAAAATTACACTTTTTGAACAATAAAGATGAAAAAATGAAATTTCTGACTAGTTATTTGCCGAAAGATCCATATGGACCTCATCCTTCTCGAGGCTCCTGGGGGATGAGGAGACGATTTTTTCAAATTCCGAAAAAAACGTTCTTATTCTACTTTCAAAACCAACCACTCTGTGAATTTTCTGCGCGAAATTCGAAAAAAAAATAGTTCGTCATGAATGGGTTAAATATAGCCTGTGCGTCTCGTGTGATTTAAGTGTTTACAACACTGGCCCGATTAGCAGAAGATCACCTGTTATAAGTCCCAGTTGCATGAATTATCCTCCTTTTCTCAATTATCTTATTTTATTACCTGTTTCAATGCCAGAATTAACACAATGAAAATTAAATTTGAATCTCTTGCCATCTGTTGTAGTATTCTCGTAACTATGTTAGCATGGAATTGCACCAAAACTGCCCATCGGCATAGAGATTTCACAGTAATTTACAATTTGTTTATTTAGTTTACTATTCGGTACTCGAACCTACGCATAATGTCTATAAATATATTGGATAAGTTAGCCGAATTTTCTAGTATTTATTTCTTTATTTATTAACCTTTTCTATGCGTCATTAATTTGTATCACTTCGTTCACACGCGGGGCTATTTATCATCAATCTAATTTATGACTTTAAACAATAATCACGCATGGATTTTAAAATTTGTTTTAAAAAATACGTCGAATTATCTTTTCAAGTATAAATAAAAAATCCGCACATCAATGGGACTTGATAAAAATTCGAAGTATATATTCATAATGTAACTGATATGGTATGCCCGGGCGGCCATGTTAATATTTCAAGGATAACGATACACATGATTATAAACAAACCGGAGTAGAGCTCTTCAACTGTGGTGCGATGTAAGTGGTTGATTTATGGGTGCGATGTCGCGTTTGACTGGATACATGAAATATTGACACACTTAAAAAGGTTCATATAATAAAAAATAACTACACTTAAATTTACAAAAATAATGAAATAATTTTTCTGTTATTATGTCACCGTAAATATGTATCACTTAATATATTTTTTTATCGTGATTTTGAAACAGTTCTCAACGCATAACGGCAGAATCATGGCTTTCATGTATTTCAGCAGCTTCGCAATTATTATCGACGTCACTGTCACTAATTTCAAAATCTGAATCTATTTCTAAAGTAGCACCAAATATTTCTTCGTCATTAAGACCACGACCCCACATTTTGTATTTTGGCAATAAAAATACTTTCAAAAATTGATAAAAAGTCAAACTTGTACAACTTTACACTTGATTTTTCACTATAAAAAAGTTTTAACCACGTATCTTTATTTGAAAATAATCTAACACTGACGAAATTTTATATTTCTTCAATAGTTTGAATGAATGTATGTAACTGAACTTATTTTAAAATATGATAAATCAGATTAATGTACACTGTAATTAAAATAGTTCATATCCACGAAAAAGCAAACAATAATTCGATAAAACAATGTAATCTACACGGCGAGCGTCTCTGTTTGAGAATCTTATAAAATGCGCCTGCGCAATAACGTGTGTAAAGACGCGGGAAGAATTCAAACTGATTCATTTTTCGCTCTGAGTTGGAAGATCCCTTCAAATCTTTGTATCGATGATTAGGATACGTATTATGGATAAATATCGTAAGATGTCAGTAGTGCAAAGATGTGAGATTTTTTAGGAGTATAAGTTTTACTGTGCTCAAGCATGTTTCATACCCATAACGCCGAAGAAACTTTGCGTCGCACAGATGTGCCACCCGCGTACAGGGCATGTACAGTGCGTCGCAGGCGTGCGTCTCCCGCAGGGAAAGGGTTAATATATGTTATCTAATGGATAAGCTATCAAAATGATGGTTAAATACGTCTATATTTGAAATGTGTATTTTTTTTGTTTAAATTTTTTGACATCATGATTGTCCCTAAAATTGACAAATTTGTACAAAATACAGTTTATTTGGTAGTTTGGGAACATTTTACGCAATTAATGTCCAATCCATGAATTTATTTTATTTAACCACTCAGAACATTAGAACGTCAAAAGACGTAAATATGATAATAGCGGTCAAGACATTAGTACGTCTTTTCACGTAAACGCGCGAGATTTTACTAAAATCGATTTATTTCCATCACTAGTATACAGATTGCCATGATTTAAAAAACAGTATCGATAATGAATAACGCTACGCGTCTGCATTCAAGAATATCTATGGAATTTCGAGGTGCATTATCTAAGTCGATTGGACTTGTCATCTTGTTTGTTCATAATTTATTGCGTTTTTAAATAATTTATTAAAAATATTTTAGTTTGGACGGTTAATATTTTGAGGTGACTAATAGTTTTTAATTATATTTCTTCAATATATAAAGTGTTATTTCTTTATGATACTCAGAAAATAGTACATTTTTCACAGCTTTGAAATAATGGTCAGCGATTTTTACATATTTTTGACGTTTTCAGAAAATGTATATTTAGAAACGCAAATATTTACGTATAACAAAACAATACGATAGTGAATTTCATAATCTTTCCAAAACATTTTTTAGAATGAGGCTACGTTTCCCAAAACGTGAGTTATGAAGCTTTTAACAAAACTCGTGAATAACACAAAAATTTTCGCGTTTTGACAGTTCGCAAAGGAACACAAAGTAAATAAAAGTCCTTTTCTGAGAGGTTAAAAATAGACCAAACTAAGGACGGGTTGTTTCGGAGAATTTGAACAATTCATCAAATTTCAACGTTCATTTTCAAGTTCTGTGAAAGATTTTTTCAAGTTCTGTTTTTATTTCAGTTTTGTCACGCAACTAGCCTACAATGATATAATAACAGAACTCGAATAGGACTTTCACAGAACCCGAAAATGAACGTTGAAATTTGATGAATTGTTCAAATTCTCCGAAACAACCCGTCCTAAGTGAATGCCTGTATCATGTTTGTTTTTAACCCTTGAGACGTTGTTGATTTGCATGGATCGAACCTTCTACAAGCTTCCATTTTTTCAAAGACACTAACAAGCACTATTTCGTTCTCTTTCTGACATAAAAGAAATAATTAATTTTTAGATGAGAGGAAGAGAGATATATGCATTTTAATAATGTGCGGTCGTTCTGGGACAAATATGGTCTTAGGAGAACATAATGCGCGCACGGCATTTGGGACTGTTTGGGTCTTAGAAGGTCCCAAGGGTTAAAAGGCTGAACTTGTGACAAATATGTATATTTTTTAAATATGTTCTTCAGCTTAACAAATCCTACAATTATAATATCCCATGATTTTTCAGTGGTTTTTGGTATATTATAAAACAAACAAAATGGTAAATTCTCTTATTTCCGACAGTTATTTTAAAGCTCTATAAGTTTATGATAGAAATTACACCAAATGCTGAAAATAGTTTCATTGACCTTGAAATTCTGTTAAATGCTGTAAGGATCTTCATACGATCCGACTTGCAGAACTGAATATATTTAACCGTCTTGTCGGGCCGTCAGAATAATAATAATTTGGTTGAAGGCTTTGCATACACACAATCGGACCTGACATGTCGGATTCTGCAAGTCCGGTTGTGTGTAGGGCCTATTATGAAAGCCATACATTGATCACTGTTCAAGAAATTGTGTCTGCTTCTATTTGTAACATAATGCTGTTTTATTCAATCCTCTTCAGTCGTATACTCTCTCTCCGTTCTGCCTTCTCACCAATTCGGTCACTCGGCTGAAGAAGGGGACAAGGAGGTGAATTTAATTATAAAGATATAATTAAGTGCATGGATTTTAATTAGGTTTGACACAATCTTTTATGGATATATCTAAATCTTAACTTACATCTACTTAAATCTTAGGCTGATTTTAGTGTCACGCTCACCGTCAGCGCTCATAGATCAGCGCGTTGTTCGTCAGCGCTGAGGCTCAGCGTGGCTCGTTTCAGTATCGTACTGACCGCCTTACTGTACAGTCGAAGACCAAAATGCGGAGTGTATTAGTTATTACCGCTTTGTACTACCTATCCCAAAACAATAAAAACCGGCGACGACGAAGACTCCATGTTCATCCATTGATTGAGCAGAGAGCCGTTGCTGGAGACTTTGTCTTGTTATTTGGCGAACCTCATCGATAACTCGACCTGTATCCACTTCGCGATTCGCCATGACTGTACATGCGATGACGTCTGCTCCGCTCGACACTAGAACGCTCGCTGAAAGCAGAGGCGCTCGTGCGATCGTCAGCGCCGACAGCTACGCGGCGCCGACGCGCGACGCGTACGGCCGCGTAGCCATCAGCGCTGACCACCTTGCGCGCTGACAGCGAGGCGTCATTCAAAAACGCTTCCTAGAAGTTCATATATCTCGACCATCAGCGCCGACGGTGCGCGTGCGGTCGGCGTGACACTAAAATCAGCCTTAACTAGTTATCACATGGTTTGGGGTTAATTCTCGCAGAGAAACACATATCTAAAATTTAACTGGACTTCTTCATCCACCGCCCAGCATTACGCCGCCGGGCGAAGAAAGCGTATTTGGTGGTCCACCACCACTCCTGTCTCGGTCTTGACTCCTCTCTCCGCCTTGGTCTTGACTGTCTTCCTTCCTGAGCTCGTAGGACCTGTCGCTCCACCCGCACTTCTCACTCCTTTCCTTGCAACCCACATCTGTCAATACTTTCTTTGTCTTTTGGTGCACACTGAGGGACACAGTCATTTTATAACACAAATTTACTTGTGAAATTTGATTTGTCACACATTCAAAGATTTTATGTCTTTACCGTTAAGATGCTTAACACGATAATATGCCAATCGTTGAAGGTGTAATGGAACACTGTCCTTAGCTATTGAAAACATATAAATATATGATAAATTCAATAATACATATTTGATTAGTTAATATTATAGAATATATTGCATCACACCACCCTTGCGTACCTTCTGGAATAATGATAATAGGAACATCATCGCAACACGAAAACAAGTTGGCCATTTATTCCATGTCAATTCTCACTTTGATATCACTTCTCCATCACACCCACATGGGTCCTGAATGAACAAGCCATGTGACTGATAAGAAACACATGTAATTGACAGCTTCGTGATTGGAGCCAACCTTTTCTCACACGGAACGATTCTGTCGATTGATTCAAGTATAAAACGTGATAATTATAATTAATTGAGTAATTCTGCCTCATTAACAAATAATTTTACTTTACATCCTGTAATGATTTTCTTATCCGAAAGCAATTATATAGTTGACGACGAGCTGGATAAAATTCGATAAATTAATTAATTAATTTTTACTATTAACGACCTTTGTATCTTCATGCCTTGGGAGACAATGGGTTTCTCAGAATTATCTCTCAAGAATGGTGAATATGTGTTTACGAATTCCTTTGGCGAAATGAGGAGACGGCCTCCATGCTTTAGTGCTATTTGTTTTTCAATGAGTTAATTATCGAAAAATTTTAAGAATTTTTTTACTTAAAAACTAAACCTTATTATTATTTACATTGTTTTCGATTTTGATTAACCCAAAATATTTTGAAAGTACATTATATCTTCCAGTAATCCGAATCCATCATATACTGAATCTCCAGTAGTATCCGAAACCACTATAAACCGATCTTCCAGTAATATGAACCTAATATAAACCGATCTTCCAGTAATCCGAACCCACTATAATTCGAACCTTCAGTAATCCGAACCATCAGGTGACGGGTTGTTAGGTGGAAAGCACAGGACATTAACCATTGAAGAAAAAGTGTAATTTTAAAGAGACTTGAAAGTGGAGAGAGTTGTAGTAAGTTAGCGAGAGAATATAACATTCGTAAATCCACAGTCGCCGATTTAAATGGTAACAAGAATAAAATTTTCGACTAAGTAGCATCTACTTTGAAAGGTCCTGGAATACTCTCAAAAAAAAAGTTCTGAAAAACTTGCTTTTTTTACATTAACCCCACACTGGAGGCCCTGGGAAAAATAATTTCCCTCTTAGTCTATGTCATCTTTGGGGATGCTGTGTGGAGGGTCTTTCAAAGGAGAGGAAGGTCTGCGAATGACAAAAGGGATGGGTAGGAATCTAGGGGTCAGTGTGTCCTCGAGTGACGTATGAATCTATCTCTCCCGCTGCGGTGCAAGTGAGTCGAGAGAGACCAGATGATCCTTAAAGATTCCAGTAATCTGAAAATCGGTTTTTAATTATTCAGATTATAGGGTCTATACTATATTTACGTAGAGAGTTGACAGACACATTCTGGAAAAATTATGGGAATACTATTTATGGGAAAATTTTGATTCAGACAAAAAGTACAAACTGCCTTGGAATACCAGGAATCGTCATGTAAATGAAACATCTGTTTTTCGTCTCTTCGGCAAGGAAAGGTTTTTTTTTAATTTTTTTTTTTTTATATTAACTCCACACAGGAGGCCCTAAAGAAAATAATTTCCCTCAGGGCCTATGTCATCTTTGGGGATGCTGTGTGGAGGGTCTTTTAGTGGAGAGGAATGAGTGAACATGGGTCTTGAAGAGTCCCATGTTGTAGGAGGGAGGAAACACAGAGGCCGGCAGTTCGTTCCACAGCCGAGCTGTTGAACTTAAGAACGAATCGTAGAAGCGACCCGTTCTCATGTGACAAATGTCAACTGTGTACAAATGTTGGGCACGCGTTTGGCGTGTATTCCGACTACGCACCGGTGCCGAAGGGATCAATGACGCTAGTTCCTCAGAGCATCTTCCATTGTAATACCGATAGAACAAGGACAGCATACCTACCTGACGCCTGTGCTCTAAAGATTGCAGTCCGTTTGTTAAGATTGGGGAATCTATCAAACGGACCGCCCGTTTCTGCACAGAGTCAAGGGTTTTTTTCAGGTATTTAGGGGCTCCGGACCAGAGATGGCTGCCAAATTCGACAGTAGGGCGCACTTGCGATTTGTACAGGGTCAGCAGTTGTGTACTATTAAAGTATCTGCGGGCCCTGTACAGTACGCCCAGCTTCTGAGAGGCCAACTTTACTCTGGCTTCGATGGAGCCCCCGTACCTGAGCTGGTCACTTATAGTTACACCAAGCATATCAATGGAAGGCCTGTTCGGAAGATTGCTTCCGTTGAAGGAGACTAGATTATCATTTAGTTGAGCACTGCGAAGTGATGCAAAATCGTGTGTTTGTGGTTTGAAAATTTGATCTCTTAGAAATATGCTTTAATTAAATACTGCGAGTAGAACATATCTTGGCCTTTGAAATAATCAAGAAGTCTTTTTATAAGCCAGAAAAAAATTATTATCAGACCTATAAAAACTGCTTCAACCTTTAAGTATGGACGTGTAGCCTCACAGGCTCCGCAACAATTTTCCATTCTTATTTTCTCACACTTACCTCCACTCTCCACGACTGAGCGGCACAGTAGCTTCAGTTTTAGTATCAAAATGACCAGCGAGGAAGGAGATTACGTCGCTCGATGCATAACACGTGTGAAATAATTTTCGAAAAATTGGAGCCTGTCAGGCTATATGTCCACAGTTGTCATATAAAATATTTTTACAAAGTGTTCATGTTCCTTTTAGATTTTCTTGTAAAAAATGGAAGAAAATATTAGGTTGTTCCCGTTGCAAACGACAATCTCAAAGTTCACTTCAGCTTTCGGCAAGAAAAATATTACGTGTAACCTAGGCCTCATATGCAACGTGTAATAAACATAAATTTGCCGATAGAGCTCAGGTCGACTCGACTCGAGTTGTAGGTAAAGATATGGTTAAAGACGATGCCCAGGCACCAGCAGTCATGCAAGAGACTAGAGGAGAGTGCAGACTTTGTCCCCCAAAGAAGCATCTTGAGTGCAGCAAGCCTGTCTGCCTGCAGTGTTCACATCCTTTGTGCAATGACTGTCAATAATTTAGCTTATAAAGTCAGTTGTCAGAATTTTAGTTTTTTGTTACCAGAAGTGCATTTTATGTTTTTTTGTTCCAAATTTGTTGTACAAATAATTTTAGATTCTTTTAATAGCGAAAAACTAGTTATAGTTGAAATTACCTAAAAATTGCCATGATTGTTGATTTTGCAATTTTAAATAAAATATGTTCACATATTTTATATGAAGTTCAGGACACAAATATAAAAATGTTTTCCTATCATTTTCTAAACACTGTTGTGCGGCTAGCTACATTTGCACAGTAGGGGTTAAAAAATGATCAGAAAACATTTTTATATTTGTGCTCTGAACTTCACAAATTAAAATGAAACATGCCTTTTGGCTACGTTTTATTGCAGAAATCAAAACAGGCGGCTGGTGTAAAGTGGGAATTTAAACCTTTTCGCCATTTACGTAAGGAATGCGTGATTTTGCCCGATTACGAATGTTGCACACTGTGGTGCATCGCCTTAATGCCGGGATCGCACGAGGTAGAAGACAAGCACGAGTACAGAAGACAATCCAATAATATCCTGTCCCAACTCCGTGAACAGCCTCAACTGCGTAGGGCAGGACAATGGGACAATACAAAAAGTCTATTGTAGTTCAAACGCGGAACAACACGGCCAGGCGCGGTGGTGGGGATAAGACTATCCTGTGGAGATAGCTTGCCCGTCTATCTCTTGTACAATTGCCTATTGTCTTCTGGCTCACTGTCCTGTCCTCCAAACTATTGTCACAATAGGAAAAAAGGTCCGGAACTGGGACAAGACAGTATTGTACTCTCCTCGTGTGATCCCTGCATTAAACAAAGGTATTACTGTCCCAAAACTAGTTGTTCATTCGTCAACCTCTTCAGAATTTGGGAATACATTTGTACCTCACTGAAGTTTGTTAACTAATTACTTTAAGCTGTATCTTGCCAACATTGTTTTCTCAATTGCATTTGGATGCTACATATCGTTTGCGTTTTCTAGAATATGTTGCGGCAAGGTCCTCTGCCCAGATTAACAATAATAGCTGCATGTCTTGACCTGCAGATAAACTTTTGACACACCCAGAAAATATGTAGCCGCGAAACGAAAATAAGCGCTTATAAATATAGAGTTGAAAATTTTTTCATCTTATTTCTTTTTTTTTTTTCTTGTTATTCAATGTAACATTTTACTTAGCAACCACTGATATGAATATTTGTTTTTTAATAAAAATACAGAATAAATAATCTAGATTTATCCGAAAACATGATAAAATAGTACGATTACATAAAAGTATTTTTATATCACTCTCTCATAATATAATTTGTGACAGAACACGCAAATAATAATGGTGAAAGGGAATATGCAATGCTCACTTGCTCTTTATTATTTTCTTTCTCACGGTATATGTACATACTCTGCCACAGGTAAAATAATGATCAAAACCCATACTGTCTCCTGTTTTACATATCAATCTATTTGTGACATTACATATTCCAAAATAATCCTACTAACAATAGCATATAAGCATTGTGCCGGGATCACACGAGGACAATACAGGAGACAATACAATAGTGTCCTATCCCTGCTCCGTGAACAGCCTCGACCGCGCAAGACTGGACAATGGAACAATGCAACAATTCTACCGTAGTTCTAATGCAGATTGCTATCAAATTTTTTGATTGCTATCAAAATTCATACACGACGACGTGCCTTAAACACAAGTTTGCCAAAAATATTATCTTTCTCTCGGTTTTTTAAACCAAGATGTATTGTAGTGTTATACAACATTTTTAAGCCGATATACAGGTCCGAGCGCAGAGAGCCGAGATACGTATGCGCTGAGTGACTGGCTATTGTCCTCCTGTTATGTCCTAACTCGTTTACACGCGCACAAAGCGGCCGGGCGCAGTGGTGGGGGTAAGACCCTATCCTGCGAATAGCTTGCCCTTCTATCTCTTGGACAGTGACTTGATTCATTGTTCTGTCTTCAAAACTACTGTTCACACCAGGACAGTGGGTCCGGAGCTGCAACAAAACAGTATTGTACTGTCCTCGTGTGATCCCGGCATCATAGTAGTCCATAAGCATTACTTTTACACCACAAAAGTCCGTCAATAAAATAAATCAAAAACTAGGTAAATACCTACTATTCTTTTTTGAATTCGAAAGAAGTTTGATGTTTGTTTGTTTGTTGTTGGAAACAGGGAGTGCTAGTACCTACCCTGATGTATGGTAGTGGGGCATGGAACTGATAGAGGAAGTATGAAAATAGACTCAATACTGTAGACTTGAGATCCCTGAGGCATATGTATATTGAACCTTGTACGATTGTGTGAGAAATGTGGAGAATGCAAGGCTTAGTGAGTAAGATTAAGAAAGGGTTGCTTTGATGGTTTGGGCAAGTAGATTTAATGAACAAAGAAAGTAGTGTAAAGCAGGTATCAGACGGTTCACTCGAGTGAACATTCATTTTTATTTCATTCCGCGTTCACACGGCACATATAGAATGATATAGAAACATTCATCTGTCCTTTCTCACTCTGATGCAAACGAAGTGCGCGAAACATGCGTCTTGGTGCACCTGCACGAATAAAACTGCAAATTGTACTGATAGAAGTGAACGAGCGTTCATTCCATATTCACATGTTTGGAGTGAACGAGCGCTACATCGGCGGATCGGTTCACTAATGAATTCATTTGGAACTTTTCTTTCATTTTGTGTTCGGACGGTTCACTTCGAGTGAAAGAGGCATAATAAAAGGCAGAAATGAACGAAATGTGAACCGTCTGACTCCTGCCTGAGGGAGAATATGTTACGCGAATGATAGAACACTAGGGGAAGCCAATTACTTGAGTCGGGCCAGGTCAAGAGCCAGAATAACAGAATAGTATGTATGAGGAGATGTATGAATATGATTGAGGCAAGGAGTGTGAGCCAAGACGGAGTTTTTTTTTGTTATATGTTTTTGGAGTGTTATGCCGTGTTGCGCTAATTCCTTCTTTAGCCAACGTTTCGGACAGCATTGCAGTGTCCATCATCAGGGCAGATGTGTATAATAACACATCTGCCCTGATGATGGACACTGCAATGCTGTCTGAAACGTTGGCTAAAGAAGGAATTAGCGCAACACGGCATAACACCCCAAAAACATATAACAAAAATACTTTTGGCCGTGAAAATCTTAAATCATATTTCAAGACGGAGTTGTTTGGCGGTACGTCCTCTCTGCCTACCCCTGCAGTGAAAAGTTGTGTTGGTTAAGCAGTTGATTAACCAGTTTGTTTGGGATCTTAAAATTATTATTTTCCATCTGTGAGAATGATCTTTGTTATCACATCGGGTCATCTCCCTGAAAATGTTCTGCAAGTATTTTATGAAATATACCAGTTTGTACGTCTTGGTTTATCTTCTCTTTGTTGTGGTAAAGAATAACACCATTATTCTGATTGGTGCGTGCGTGTGTTGACTGCATCTGTATTGATGTGGGCTAGTTTGGGATTGACGTCATGAATCTCGTGCTCGGCGCCGGTGTATCTACAGTGATAAAAGGAGTTGATTGCTGCTTGTATTTATTTACCCCTTTGAACCGCTCGATAAAAGTTGTTTCCAAAATCGAATGCATTTATTTTCTCTGACCCGTGTAAATTCTGATTACTTTCGCCACATTGTATTTTTTAGTGCCTCTTTCTATTGATAAAGAAGTTTTTTTTTATCCAGGCCTTGATAGGCAAACCGGTGTCTTTTCATTAGTCCTTGGTCGATCATTCTATATGAACCACCCAATCATTGTAACCACGAACCACCAATGAGCGATTAGGTTACTTTTTCAAAAAAGATTCGATCGTCAAAGGTGAATCCTTGTTGGGTGCAGGTGTGGCCAGCTTCCCCGCGGAATGTATGAATTTTGTAGACTGGGCATCCCGAATCTCGTTATTGCGACAGACACATGGAAAAGTGAGATATCTGAAATTTAAAATAGGCTAGCATTTACCTACATAAATCTAACAAAAGTACCCAATCAAAGATCGGTTACGACGAGTGCTTTCGATTTACAGTGGCCGGTGGCAAGCAGCGCATGTATCGATCTCTCTTCCCTTCTCTACTGCATTTTTCCATGTGTCAAAATACCCGATCTAAGAGCGGGTACTCTCGACTCGATAACTTCGCCAGTGGGTCATGAGCGACCCGGGTCCTATATACATATTTTGAAAAATGATTTGCACATTCAGACTTAATTGAATTCGTAGGTAGATTAGTCTTAGTTTTTTGTTGTTTCATTACTAAATAAGGCTATTATTAATATGAATAGCTCTAATGAACCTGGGGTGGTCTTTGATAAAACAATCTGACAAATGTTTTTTTGCTGCTTTTATCATGTTTATTACCGATATAGAAATAACATTGTAATGTCTTCTTTATGCGACCTTTATGATCACACCATTTCATAGTCAGTGTATAAAATATAAGTTGTCACAGAATGTAAGTTGGTATGCCTTATATTTTTGAAGTAAAAATAATGTGATAATACTAACAAATGACTGCAGAAATACATATCTCACACTTTCATTGTTTGACTTACTCCATTGTGTAAAAAAATCTTAACTATTATAATCTATGCTAGTTTTATTACCTGGCTTCCTCTGAGATATCAAAACCTTTCGCTATAATACAGTTATTAATATTATAGTTGTTTTGTCTTTAAAATTGAAGTTTTTAGTTTTCGGATAAGTTCAGAAATATTACATTTATTTGGATTTTATTTCAAAGAGGAATCCTCTGACCTTCTGACAGAATATGCCAGAGACCAGAGAGGTTAAAAAAGCATTTTGTTACACTGAAACAAATATAATGAGTATGTATTTGGACGTAATAGACATAAAAATAAATTAATGTAATTATGTATAAATAAAGATAAGCTTTTGCTTTAATACTTTAATGTTATCTGAGTGGCCTGAGAGGATAGACAGCCAGAATTAACTGTCGTGTACAGATAAATTAAAAATAAAACATGTTTCAACTCGTAACATGAATTATTTTTCTTAAAATGCATGGCAACATGATAGTGATACATTTAAATAATATTTTTCCCAATTTGATTAATATTAATTTAATGGCTTGTTGTTGAATTGTATTAGTTATACACACTTTGTATATTGTTCAATTTCTATGACGTTCTAAAAAATTATCAATGAGTATTTATTTTCCTAAATAATTCCCTATCTGCAATGGTTATGTTTTTCTCTAGAACTGGTTCTTTGTGTTTTTAGCACAAATCTACTTAAACAACACTTAAGATATGCTTCAATGATTACGTTTTATATATTTTAAATTAATATATAAATAAATAAAGCAGAGACGGTTTATAGATGTTTCCATTCACACTCAGCCCTCAGGCCGTGGTTGCTATCTCCCATTTTACCTCATTCCTTTGACATTAAGGTTAAACGCAACGCTCGTTGTATTCTACGTGTTCACAGATGGCGTTAATTAATTAATTTTGTTTAAATACGCTTTTGCAAGGTATTGCTTTACAATATTAAGACAAATCATTTGTTTGCGCCCGTATATACGCAATATGAATATGAATCAATAGTTTTGTTCGTTTAAAGACTTAATTCTTTCGAGAAAGGCACACAAATACAATATTTTACCTATGATTCAATCCAATATTGTATTTGTATGCCTTTCTCGATAGAATTGAGTTTTTATATGGACAAAACTATTTATTCATATTAATATTGCGTATATGAGGGCGCAAACAAATAATTTGTCTTAATACTGTAAAGCAATATCTTGCAAAAGCGTATTTAAACAAAATTAATTAATTAACGCCATCTGTGAACACGTAGAATACAACGAGCGTTGCGTTTAACCTTAACCCGGTCCCTTTGATAAAGTTCACGAGGGTCCTCATTGGACATTGGCTTCTACAATGTGTCTTCTCATGTATCTGAACCTTGGATTGTTTATTTAAATAATGCTTTTTTTTTTCTTAAGTGTATTTTTATTCGAGGTTTGACACCGCATGGTGATTTTTACTCTGCTATTGTTTTTACGCAAAACTGATTTTTTTTTTCACATTAATAATAAATAATAATAATACTTGGATGACTTGTATAGCGCCGTTTTTGTGCAAAAACACCTCAATTATTGTAAATCATCACACCACTGTGGTTATTTTTACATTAGAGGCAACTGATCTAAACAGTGAAATCTTATAGTAACTGAAACATTAATGTGTCCTGATTTTTAGTGGTTTTTCCGTCTCCAGTTTTCTATATCCATGTAGATACCATTAAGAATAAGTAACAGATGGCGTTAATTTAATTATTTTATAAAAATACACTATTTGCGAGTTATGCTTTAAAATGGGAAGAATTATTATTTGTTTGCGCCTATACAGTCTTAATATTTGAAGATGAATCATGGCAATCAGAAACCTCACCTAATACCCGTTGCACATGTTCCACCTTAAAATCATCAAAGAAAGTTGTGGTTGTGCCGAATCTTTTATCAATCCAGTTATTACAGTGCAAAGATTAATTTTAAGAATTATATTTAAATTCCAATCGACCATCCTCAAACAAACTATTTGCTAAAATTAGGGTCTTAGATATTAGCCAGTTATTTACTAAGCTTATTTTTTTTTATAGTGAATACCTCACAAGAGTCCCAACTGCTCCCGTCTGGAGCCAGTGAGACTATGGCATCCCCAATTGGGGGATGTTGTGAGGCTGAAGGTAAGTGGGGAAGGGAAAGAGGAAGGTGGGGAAGTACCTGGCTATTCAGATCTAGTCACTAAACACGGCTAAAGCCATTTGGAGCAACGTTTCAATTCTGAATGGTGGTCTTACACCAGGGCGATACTGGTAGTATCTTCCACTCTGGAACGTGCCGCAAATATACTATATATTATTTTAATTAATTAATTGTGAAATAACACAAATTAATCAAATAAAATTTATTTGCGCACGCCGGGTTCGAACCCGCGACCTTCGGAATGGCAGTCCAATGCGTTACCACTGGACTATGCCGGCCGTCATGCTACATACGGAAAAATAACCTGCTGCTGTCTCCACAACATCAAGCACACAGCCGCTTTTCATCAAACCTGGGATGCGTGCTCCCTAAAACTAGAATCAAATTCGCTCAGCGACAATTCTGGTTCATCTATTCTTAAATATACAATGCATTCAACACCGATATAAAGTCAATTTATTCTATATCCCTTTTGAATATCTGTGTTCAACATTGGGTATTTGAAAGGGGACGACCTTTCTTTAGAATGCATAAGTTCCTAGCACTGTTTAATCAATTTATTTTTTTATTTTTTATATCACTAAATTCAAATGTGACAATGTGACCGTAAATAGGTACATTTGTAGATAAGTACGTACCCCGATTAACCCGTGTTAAAGAAAAAAAAACTGATGTAAAATAATTGGTTTAATTTCTTAATTTATTTTAATCTTACATTTAACATTTAGATTTTTTTAAATTTTATTTTAATTTTTTTTTATCAATCAGTTTAATATTTATTTTTATTTCTAATATGGTTTCTATAATATTATTTATTTTTTAATTTTTGTTTTACTTATAACATGTCCTTTTCCCTTATGTTTTAATATTCCCCATAATACGGCCTAAATTTACATATAAATAATATGAATAAATAGTTTTGTTAGTATAAAAAACAATTTTTTTTTAAGAAAGGCATCAAATACAATATTGTATCAGTGATTCAATCCAATATTCTATTTGTCCCCTTTCTTGAAAGAATTAAGTTTTTATACGGACTATTTATTCATATTCATATTTGGTGTGTACGTGCGCAAACAAATATTTTTTCTTAAAATTTTAAACATAACTTTCGAAAAATGTATTTTAATAAAATAACCAAATTAACGCCATCGATGAATGTGTACATTATAAAGTATGTTGCTTTTAACCTCAACAACTAATGATATATTATGTACTTGGTCAATGACACCATGAAATGAAATGAATATGCATTTCCAATTATTGAGTTTACAATAGAAGTGAAGTTTTCCTATTTTTTAATGACGTCAATTATATTATTATCTGTTTAATATAAGAGAATATTAAACAGATAATAATAGATAACCTTGCAGAGTAAGTTATTTACTATTTCTGCCTTGGAAAATGTATTGCATGGCTCTTAGCACAATATTTTGCTGGAAAATTGTAGTTAACTTTTGAAGAATCATATCACATATTATGACTTTTCAAAATCAAAACAAAAAATATTTGGATCTCTCGCTTTGTTTTTGTGTTTATTAGAAGATAGACATAGGACGGGTTAGGTAAGTTTTTAGATTCTCACGGCCAAAAGCATTTTTATTATTTGTTTTTGGGGTGTCACATCTTCGGATCTACCGGATCTGCCCTGATGATGGACACTGCAACGCTGTCCGAAACGTCGGCTAAAGAAGGAGTTAGCGCAACACGGCATAACACCCCAAAAACAAACAATAAAAATAGGACGGGTTGTTTCGGAGAATTTGAACAATTCATCAAATTTCAACGTTCATTTTCAAGTTCTGTGAAAGATATTTTCAAGTTCTGTTTTAATTTCAGTTTTGTCAAGCAACTAGCCTATAATGATATAATAACAGAACTTGAATAGGACTTTCACAAAACCCGGAAATGAACGTTGAAATTTGATGAATTGTTCAAATTTTCCGAAACAACCCGTCCATAGATTCCGTGGAATTAGTTCTGCTGGTTAGTTCATTTTCTGTCGCTTTTAATTAATTTTAATTTCTACCGCTGAGCACTGAGATACAATTATTGAAAGACAGATCACATTGCAAGAGTGCAAGGCTGATGTAAGCGTAATGAGTAAGATCAAGAAAGGGACGCTTAGATGGTTTGGGCATGTAGAGCGAATGATTGAAGAAAGGAGTGTAAGGAGAATATACAATGCAAATGTGAATGATGGCAGAAGTCGGAAACGCCCGAAGAAGACATGGCACGACCAAGTGAATCAGATACTTGATCGGGCCCTGTCAATAGTCAGAATAATATAAGAGTATGTATGAATGTGAATGAGGCAAGGAGTGTGTGCCAAAACCGAGTTGTTTGGCGGTCCGTCCTCTCTGCCTACCCCTGCGAGGAACGGCGTGATGGTTAGTTAGTTAGTTATTCACGTCATATTGACATGTCCTACCTAAAGTCCTCTGAAAATAGTTTTTGTCTTAAATTAAAATATTTCTGAATAATTTATGACGCAAATGCTAAAAAAAAGGACACTGGTATGTGTAAAAAAGTAGCTGATTTGTGTTTGCAGTATTTTATATAAGGTTTTTTCTTTTTATATATTAACTCCACACAGGAGGCCCTGAAGAAAATAATTTCCCTCAGGGCCTATGTCATCTTTGGGGATGCTGTGTGGAGGGTCTTTTTGTGGAGAGGAAGGAGTGAACATGGGTCTTGAAGAGTCCCATGTTGTAGGAGGGAGGAAACACAGAGGCCGGCAGTTCGTTCCACAGCTGAGCTGTTAAACTTAAGAACGAATCGTAGAAGCGACCCGTTCCCATGTGACAAATGTCAACCGTGTACAAATGTTGGGCGCGCGTTTGGCGTGTATCCCGACTACGCACCGGTGCCGAAGGGATCAATGACGCTAGTTCCTCAGAGCATCTTCCATTGTAATACCGATAGAACAAGGACAGCATACCTACCTGACGCCTGTGCTCTAAAGATTGCAGTCCATCTGTTAAGATTGGGGAATCTATCAAACAGACCGCCCGTTTCTGCACAGAGTCAAGGGTTTTTTTCAGGTATTTTGGGGCTCCGGACCAGAGATGGCTGCCAAATTCGACGGTAGGGCGCACTTGCGATTTGTACAGGGTCAGCAGATGTGTACTATTAAAGTATCTGCGGGCCCTGTACAGTACGCCCAGCTTCTGAGAGGCCAACTTTACTCTGGCTTCGATGGAGCCCCCGTACCTGAGCTGGTCACTTATAGTTACACCAAGCATATCAATGGAAGGCCTGTTCGGAAGATTGCTTCCGTTGAAGGAGACTAGATTATCATTTGGATCCCTTTTAGACGTAATCAGACAGGATTGGGTCTTTGAAACATATATATAAGGTGCTTCCTTATATCCACATCTTATGCTGCATATACATTTGCGAACCAAAGTTTCTTTATTCCTTTCCCACAATGTGTTATTTTCACAAACTTCTGAACACCTAAAAATTTAAGATATAAACTTTATTTTTCTGTTTGTACTAAAAATGTGTGATTTTAATATTTTCGTTCATTGATTCGTAAACCGCACGTTCTGAAATGTTTCCAACTGGCTACAACGTCATTGTGACATGGAACATCGCTACTGGCTGGTAAGACTCACTAAGGAGCTGGTCATCCACGTTGCCCGACGTGATGTAAACACCGCCAAATTTTCGAATAAAAACGAACATGTCATTTTAGCGTTAAATCGAAAATGACACATTTTAAATTTATTCATTAAAATACCATTATAGTAAATTTTCGCTTAAATTTTTTTTAAGAAAGAAAAAACAGTGAAAATATTATTATTATCCTATTCGTGGTTTGACTCTCGATTTTGTTCGAAAATGTGTATGTAACATTATTACATGTCTTGAATTACCAAATATGTTTTAATTTATCTATTTTAATTCAATAAAAACTATCACCATTTATGATTTCCAGTTTGGGATGTCAAGGGTTAAAGTATAGATAAACACCCTTCTTGTTTTGGCAGTTAGTTAGGTCAATTGTCACGGAGCGCGTCATCTGGGCGGGAGGTTGTTTTGGAGCTTTGCCTCCCGATTCAGTGATATCAACCACAAGTTGGCAGTCGGTTGTGTGTCCCTCTTTGCATTCTAAAGCGAGGATTCATCTTGCCACTACAAACAAATAAGACATTCATTATTGGCATTTCAGATTAATAAATATTTTAATTTTATATTTAAATTGTATCGGGCCATTTTGGCAGTTATCTGATTTAATATGTTTTCATTGTGATTGAGAGGAAAGACTGATTTTATAATTTATTATTTTAACCTATAAGTTAACTATTAATTGCTTGTTGGCAATTGAAATCTAGCAACATGTGTTACCAGTGTCAAGAAATTACGTATTCGCTCCTGCAAAGTAATTACAATTTTTATATTTTTATTTGAGATTTACTAACGTTCATGCCGTTTTACCATTGGGGTATGCCGAGAGGACTTGGAAATGTTAAACTGCTCTGTCTTTGCACACACTCCTTGCTTCATTCACATTCATACATCATCTCATACATGCCATTCTGTTGGTGATTTAACATCTCATCAAAATGACAATTCAACACACTTTTAAAAAGTGATATAAAGTCATGAAAGTGATAAAACAAAAACTAGATTAAATAGGTTATGTTTATATGTTAGTTTTTTTTCATCGCTTATAGTGACTATATCATTTTTTAAAGGTGTGTTCAATTTTCATTGTGTTCAGTTATTCTCACTCTTGACATGGCCCGATTCAAATATTTGGGTTGCTTGATCGTGCCGTGTCTTCCCCAATATCTTCTACCATTTACATTTGCGTAGTTTATTTTCCTTACATGCTTTGTTTATTCCCTGTACATGCCTAGACCATCTAAGCCTCCCTTTCTTAATCTTACTCATTACACTTACATCAGCCTTGCATTATTTGCCAATCTCCATATTTCTCACAAGATCATACATGGTTTTAACACAATTTTTTTTTTTTTTAAATTTTCTTTATTCATTGAATTTTAGGTTACGTGCATTGAGGATTTTTCGACCACCATGCTAGGCACTTGCCCGTGTTATGGTGGTCAATATGACTGAATACTTGAGAATATGGGCTTGGTAACTTTGTTGTTAATTTTGAAATATTCGGAACCCCCCATTTGAACTCTGTTTTACGTTCCTAAGTTCCGATTTTAACCATTTTCGAATTTTTTCTATAAATAATTGCTTTTGAATTTTCCTTATTTAGAAGACCATTTTTTCCAAGTAATTTGAGTTTGAACGATGCGATATTTGTTGCGACGCAATGTTCTGTCTCAACTAGTGCACAATTTTTAATTTGTTTAATGTGACTATGTGTTACGAAAGTTTTTTCACACCGAAGCTGACCTAAATAATTAACAAAATGAATCAAATTCGAACCCGAATTATTACTTCAGCTGCAATATGAATGTATAATGCCCATCTCTTTCAAACCTCATCTTCTGTGTAGCAGAAGATGCTGTTTGTTAACAAATCCCAGTTGCTAGACTGTCAAATCTATGCAAATTCTAAACAATCTTTCGCTAACTAGTGGAGTGTTTTTAGCTACTAAGCTATAGTAAACAGTTTGTCGTGGAGAATCACACCATATGCATTCAATGGATAACAGGCATAGGACTTTTGTTGTTCTGATAAAAAAAAAACGCCCTTAAACCCAGAGCGACTTGTTGAATCTGACTGAAGCAACCGATTTGTGGCAACCGTGATATGTTTCAAGTATCCTTTAATTGTGTGCAGTCAATAATAATTTAATGATTTGTATGGCACCATTTAAAAAAAAAATCATCTCATGGGTACGCTTTATTAATATTAGGTACTGCGATTGATGCTCGGTGATAATTAATAATTTTATTGTTTGAATAATGACGTTTTGATGGCACTTCACAAACCCCGGGCCTGGTGATTTTTCCCTTGAACTCTCTCTTGGCGGTCCTGGGGATGGGAACAACTTCAATAGAAACTTGATCATTTTAGACATACTATTTTTTTCATCTAACTAAAGCTGGAAACAATGCCACGTATACGTCAGCACTACGTCGTCGGTCGACCGACCGTACACGTGCTACTATTTCAAAGTTTAAAGTATAGTTCAGTTTTCTGACTCGTAATTTTCTCCGATGTTGTGCAAATGTTGGTTGGTAGTTGTAATGGATGTTTATTTGTCCACAGATATATATGCATCTCTCCCACTGTCCCTGATCCAGCAAGACAAGAACCTGCGCAGTCAGTTCCAGGAGGAGCTGTTCAGCTTCGCCCAGTCGGCCTCGCAGTCGCCCACCTTCAACTACTCGGCGGCCAGCCTGTACGATGGGGCCGAGGAGTTCCTGGGGGTGAAGCAGGAGGAACAGGAGGAAGACATCAGTCCGCCTGATTCTCCACCCGACTCCTGGGGACAGGCGCCGGCCAAGCCCACACGGGCACAGCTGGCCTCCCGACTGCTAAACGAGCTGGATCAGTGCAAAGAAGGTAGGACCCACTCTATTTTACATTTAATAGCAGTTAAACCTTTCCATTGCACTTTTATTTTAATCTAAAATGTAGTTTTTTTTTTACTATAATACATCTATTTTAAAAGTCTTGCATGCTTTATATATTTTTTTGGTTATACTGAGTATTGAACCTTCCTACCCAGGAACTGGAGTCGACAAGTCTACCAATCTCGCCAAATGCCGATTGGGTAGGACCGACATTTATTTCGTATATTAACTGCTATAATGTGATCCAATTTCAGAGAAATGCGTATTTGTTTGTGTGTGTGTTCATGATTGCCACCAAAAGTTGAGAGAATGCATTATCATCAACAACGAGCCTATTTGAACCCTCTCTACTTCCACTATTCTTCTTCTTCTTAAGTCAGTTCCTCATTGCTGTGGATCTTGAAACCCACTCCAAATTCCATGGACTATGAGTTTCTCCAAGTCCCTCAAGAGTCCTCAGGTTGGCGAGCAACATGTCCAACGTATGAAAATATGTTGTAGGCAGACAGTTAAAAAAGCCTATTGTAGGGATGTCTAGCGCTTCCATAATAGACCTGTTTGTGCGTCTGGCTATCCATGGAATCCTGAGCATTATTACTAGAGCTGCTCCCATTACATACAGCTGATATTATTGCTTGTGCAACTATGGAGAACTAGCTAGCTAACAGACTCTTGAGCGCTCCTGAGGTGATTTTCTCACGATAACGGCGCTATACAATTGATCCAATCATTATTATTATTTATTGAATTGGGTGTAATCGGAATGCTCTGATCTACCTAGTCACTCTTATTGTTGTTGCTTGCTTAGTGATTTTTGCATTAGTTAGTAGACGTCTCTACTTTTTCACCAATTTTCATGATAAAGCTGCCCTTTCAGGGAAGAGTTGTGATTTTCAGTTTTTTGTGCAAATCTGAAAAAAAATTCCTCTTAAATTAACTAATTTATTATCTAAGGACCTTATTATCACACTCAATGAAAAGTTTATTTGATAAAATTCTAGTTTGTTTACGTAGTCGCCAGAGCCATCTGTGAGTTTCAACCTAAAACTAAATCTTTCGTGGAATGGTTATCATAACAAGCATAGTTGGTTTGAATCTCGACTTATACCGATTGAATTAATTTTTTAATTATATATTTAATTTATTTTAAGAATATGTGTGACGTTATTTGTTATCTATGAAGTAAAAAAAAAGTTCAAAATTATCTGCAATGGAAGTTTTCCATTGACATTGCATTTAATTTTTAATTATCATTTGAAATAATATCAAATTATGATTAAATACTTTAATATAACTTTTTTTTAACTTTTGAAAGAAAATGAATTTGAAAAAATTCTTCCGTTTGCAAATCAATCTTGAAAACATGAGGTTTGTGTGTAAAATGTTAACTACTTCTAATTATTGACACCGAATATTTTCATGCCTTCTGAATTCAGCTTTACTCTAGTTGTATCAGTGTTACTATTCATGTCGTTAGTATCAGACCGAGATTGGTACAAGAGTTCATGCTGTTGTTTTACGAGAAGTACCTTGGACTAAAGATATGATTTTCTCACGGTCAATTGGCAGACTTTGAAGGTAGTCTCTTTGCCTTTCCTCATTGTTAGGAGTTGAGCTGTAAGAATTGGGAAAACGTAAAACTTATGAATACAACAGTTATTAAATTTTATTAGTCCTTATATGTCTTGTAGTCCATATTAAATACACTACACGTCTGCCCTGACGATTGACACTGCAAGGTTGTCCGAAATGTTGGCTCAAGAAGGAGCAAGAGACAGATGTTTTTAACTTCTTTATTTTTTTATATATATTTTTTCATTTATTAAAGGAAAAAGTACATGTAAGTAATAAGTTTTACAATTTACCATGACAATATTTAATACTACTTTTCCAGAGAAGCATTCGCTTGTGGTTGGAAGAGGAGTGTACATAATGTTATTGTAGATATACATAAAGAATCAAGAGAAGTTGAAAAAAATATATATTGTAAGTAAAATGTACTACTAGTAGTTCCCGCGATAATGTACACAAATATATAAATACTAATACGTATGTATGTTTTTGAAATTTATTTAGAATTTTCTCGAAAATCAGCAACATTATAAAGTGACCGAAGTGGAAGTAATAATTAATTACGTTGTACGGTTGACCCCGGCATCATTGAGTCTTTTATCTCGCCAATATTACAGGTTCAGCATCTGAAGTTGCCGTTTCGTAAATGCTTATTATATTATTTTGTCGTGTTATAATGGATGCTAATTTATTTAAAAAATTTGTGTTATTCGCATGTTTTATTGAATTTGTTGCCAGGTGATACCAAATGGGTAGAAAAGAGACAGTTTCTGGATTTATTTATTGCTTCTCACTGTAGATAAATCATATTTTTTCACATAAAATTAACCTCACTAGGACTTCAATACCAACATAAACAAAAAATATTATAAAATCATTAATCATTATTCCCAAGAAGAAACAAAGTAGATTAGAGATTCATCTCCGTGGCAGACGGGTTGAGATCCTTGACCCGAGGTTGCGTGTTTAATACTAGCCGAATTGCAATGAATTGGCTCAGTCTGCCTGCGCAGATAGAGAAACAATAGCGTATTTTACTTTTACCTCCAACAGATGGCGCTGTTTTAAAAATAAAAACATGTTTTTACCTATCACAGGTGACATATATATAAAGTAGGTAAATAAAAAACACACGCGTATTCAAATGCAACATTGTGTCAAAATTTCAAAGCAATTTAAGATTTTGAACAACCGAACATTTACATTTTTATTTATATAGGTTGAAGAATAAGATAATTCTAATAAATCTAAACGAAACATCAAACACCACAACACACAACACAAAAAAAAGGTAACGTTTATAACTGCGATTCGAATCCAGGATAACAGAACAGTGTCTTTAACAACTCGGTAAGATAGAGATCCTGGGTTCGATTCCCAGTTGCAACCGTAACTTTTTATTTTCTGTGTCTTGTTCTTTTTCATGTTTTGTTTAAATTCACTAGCATTGTTTTCTTCTTCAATTATTAAATATTACATTGATGGGTATAACCTTAAAAAGTAATTCCAGTAATATTTATTATTGATTTGGCTTTCTCACATTATTGTAAGTTATCGCTATATTTAATGTTAGCAATGGATAATTTCGCGTACCAGGAAGCATTTTTATGGTATCGCCCTGGTGAAAAAAACATGTTACAATTTTATTTAAGTGTAGCATGAAATGTTTTGGTTTTTATCAGTAACGGTGAGCGCTAAGGAGTGTTGTACCAACACACTCCCCAAATTTCGGTCAATCTAAAAATAATAATACCACCAAAAATCAAAGCAAATAACAGTAATAGAAGTAATACTATAAAGTATTATTTCAAAAATCCACAAACATTTAAGATTCTCTGCATATCTTACGTCCGAAGCCACCTAGAGTATGCATCAACAGTGTGGAACCCTCATAGTTCTACATATAAATCAAACATAGAAAGAGTTCAGAAAAAGTTTTTGAAATATGTCTCTTATCGCATGCGAAATGATGAAAACAATGTGTCCATGAACCTTAAAACTCTTGATCAACGTCGAGATATCAGAGACCTAGTAATGCTATATAAGATAATCCACTATTTTATTGATAGCCCATATACCTTTTACAAAATATTCATTTCAGACACAGACATAGGAATTAATAGACGAGAAGATAAAGGCGAGGGGTAAAATCAACTGTTGAAGAACGAAGGGAGTGAAGATGACTGTGATTCGTCAATAAATCAATCTGACAGTAAATAGGCATCTCGCATTATAATATCACCATTTACTTCTTAAAAGTAAAATCTGCTTTGAATGAATAGACATTTTTACATGGGAGCGCAAATTACTCGCCACGTTATGAACAAATTTGCGAAGTCCAAATTCGGCAAAGTAAGGCAGCTTCTATATTCAGAGTCGTAGTTAGTTCAGAGTATTTAGTTAAGACACTTTTATAAATGTTCATAATTTACTTCCCAGCAACCAACCAGCTTTGTGTTTCGCGTCCAGACGTTTCTCGATGTGATAGTAACAACTGATTCATATTATACGATGTGAATATGCTTAAAATAAAATAAAATAATGCTTATATATGGAATGTAATACGACAATTGGGTTTATTCTCTTTTTTCGCATCTATTTTTACCAGTTTTCATAGTACAAGTAAACATTTTGCCGTGTTATTTCGTAAAATGAACCGATGATGCCTCGACCATAGTTCGCACAAGAATGATGACGTCACGTTTTCAAATATCACTTGAGGCCGTACGCGAGCCCAGCCGGCTCAATGGAACCGGTATGGGGAGTGGGGATAATACGCTTTTAATCACTTAGGGCAGGTCTACTAATATTCATATGTCTATGATTTCAGATGTCCATGAGTAACTCGATCTCCGGACACATTTTATATTCCTAAGAGCAATACTAATTATGTTGAAAATGTATTTATAAGAAGAAGCTGTAGCACCTTTAATAGATTATGCACAAATATCGATGTGTTCAATACGAGCCTCGCAGGATTCATATCATTCCTAAGAGAGTAGCGTTCGATCGTTGCGGGAAACTTAGTAGTGTTAATGTGTGTATTGTTTTTGTATGGGTTGAATCTGTAGTCTTTTTATTTTTTTGGAGATTTTCCTTTTCTACTAGTTAGTATTTATATTCATATGTTTTTCTACCTATATATAAAATGAATCTTCTGTGGAAACTTTACTGGTTTATGCAACTTGGTAAAAATGATTTGTATTAAAATATATTTGTATAACTGTTTGTTTCCCAAATAAAATTAAGTTAAATTCAACCAGCTTGAATTTTCGTTCTTTGTATCACGTGTCAATTAGTCACGTGGTTTAAGCAGATGTATCTAACCGAGAAATTTCACCTGGGAACATTGTTTATCTATACGCGCAGAATGAGCAACACTGAGCGGCGGAACTCGTCAACGAGGTTGAAATACCCGAAGACAAAACATTTATTTGTCGCACCTAGATGGCACCACTTTATAACTAAATTGCTAGTATTCTGTGAGTACAAGCCGCTACTATTTACTATGAGTAACCAAGTTCTTCCAAATCTTTTTCAATCCTTTCTCTTTTCCTGTTTTTGTTCTATCTGATAAACCGTGATCAAGAACATATGAAGTTAAAGATCCTTTTTCCTTTGCCATTTACACTAAAATATTTTACACATTTATAGCAAGTGCCTTCAATCAATACAACTCTGTCAAGCAGTCGCCCTTGAGCTGACATATCACAAATAATAAAATATATTAATTTAATGTTATATGCTCTGAACAGTTCTGAAGGATAACTGGCTAGCAATTTACATGGTAGATTTTTTAAACCATTCGTAGCGCTTGCCGTTTGATTTTATTTATTATGTTGCCAACGCCTTGAAGTTGTATAGATTCGACCTCGATTTGGACCCGCCCAGATTCGCAGGGGGATAAGGAATTCTCAGCATCCATGTGGCATTGTCTGAATTGAATTGTATGCAGAGATTAAACGGCCCTAAACCAATGCCACTTAGATTGTCCTCTCAGAGATCCTGCTTAAACCCTTTCATGAGCCTGTAAGCTAATGATGTACTTTCCCATAAAATGTTACCAAGTGGTTTAACACTTTCACATAAAGTAAACATATCCTTATTGGTAATTTAGGGTGGCCATACTTTGAGGAAACCAATATTTGATTTTAATTTTTACAAAAAATTATTAATCCGAGAATCAGAATTTGACAAAGACCTGTTATTTGAGGTGGCAATTGTTTTTACAAAGTGGCCCTGTTTGCCAATTTGTCACTAGACGTTAGACAATTTTTTCTCGCAATGGTGTGGTATGATATATCGATTACCGCGAATTTAATTTGTTATTTAAATAAATAAATATTTTCGATTTTAAAAAATCGTTTTTTAATTTTCCGGAAAATTGTAGAAATTTTCCTCTCCCTGTGTGTTGCTTGGTATTCGCCAAAATAATTTACAAAAAATGTTATTATTTAAAAAAAAAAAACATGCTAATTTCCTGAGCGAGTGTAGCGAAGTCCTTTGCATTTCGTCTGTCTGTAAATTTGTTTGTATGTTCCATGTCCGGTCAATCCTGTCAAGATGGTAGCCATGTTTGATATTCTTATCTTCCGCCAGAGCGCGTGAGCGTTGTAACTGTTGCGAGCTGTCAAGTCGTAGTAATCAACATTACTCAAAGTCTGTTTGCAGAACTACTAGTATTATTTTTAATAATTTATTATGCTTTTAAAATTTTTGTTATTTATGTTTAATGATATTAAACCCGTGTTGTTTGTGGGTCAGAGCTGCACTAATAATGCCATTTATAAAACTTATAAAATGTACGTTTTATCTGCTGGCATTGCTGTAATATTAGCAATGTGGTTCTTACGTGCCATTACACCAGTTCCTTTCACTTTCTTCTGTATTCAAATTCTCAATCAATTCTATTTTATCAGCCTTACACGGTCCGTGAGGTGATTGATTAAGGTTGAAGCACATATCGGGCGCCACCTGTTATATTTTTATTTAGTTAGGTCACGTGCCCCGCATTTCTCAGACCTACTACAATTCAACACACCTATAAAAAGTGATACAAAGTTATGAAAATTGATGAAACATAAACTAGGTTACATACGTAACTATTTAACCTAGTTTTGGTTTCATCACTTGTAATGACTTTATATCACTTTTTAAAGGTGTGTTGAATTGTCATTTTGATGAGTTATCATGGAACCGTTAACTGGACCCATTTCAGTAAAACCATGTACGTTGTCATAGTAACGTATCTTCACACTAGTGTTTCGTCTAAGCATCGGTTGACCGATGTTTGAACATTTAAACAAAATATATTCACATTTCAAATAAAAAATCTTATCAAAAATGATTTAGGTACCTTACCGCTTGTCTGATGTGATTTATACATACAAGTTCCAATTTTGAAAATTAAAATTTCTCTGTACTGAATAATTTTACGCACTACTTGAATAATATTTTACGTTTTATAATTTTAATTAATATTAATTTTTATAATTTTACGCAAGAGTACAATAATTTCAATAAATCATTATTCAGTCAGTGGCTGAGTTCAATTCCTCGGCTGGCTTAGTCCTTCATCACGACACAAGCAACATTTTCAGCTTACTGTGATGGTAGTAGGAGATTTTCAAATATTGTCTAGTTATTCGTAACATGAGAGAAAAATCTCTTAAAATTATTCGTAATCCGGTTAAAAACGGGATTTCAGGCCGTTTCCTG
Source organism: Hesperophylax consimilis (assembly GCF_061612785.1). Taxonomy (NCBI): domain Eukaryota; kingdom Metazoa; phylum Arthropoda; class Insecta; order Trichoptera; family Limnephilidae; genus Hesperophylax; species Hesperophylax consimilis. The sequence goes on from NC_142842.1 coordinate 37,300,081, forward strand.
ATAAAATTGTACTAAATTCTTAAAGCATCGAAACTCGTGTTCATGCACACGCTTTTGCCTTGATTTTAGTAACCTGCAATACCGTTTTTAACTGGATTACCAACAATGTTCAGAGATTCTTAATAAATTAGCAATACGATATACGAAAACCGAAATGAATAATTGTCAGGAACAGAGGATTTGATAGAAAAATATGTTGGGGCGTGTGCAGTGTGTCCCCTATGCATTACTGTGCATCGTACATTTATCACGATTTTAATTTATTTACAAAAAATCTGTTGACACTATTCGTCTTCAGCCTCACTATTGCCTAGAGTGGCTTGATCGATATTTTATTTTACTTATTTTTATTGGATTTAGGAATCAAGCAGTTATATAATATGATTAAGATTGTGAAATGATCACACGATACACCGGTCTAGTTCCCATTAATAATCAGTAAGAGTAAAAGCAAAGTGCAATTGGCCTAATAAAGTGGCGCGCGCAAATCTCCGGAGAATTTTTATAATTTTTTAAATGATTTAAATTTGGAATAATTTTATTATTTTATCTCCAGTAGCGACCTCCAGCACTCAAAAACCTGATTAAGCTTCCATTTAGCCGAGCGAAGGTCCGCAGACGACATTATCTCGACACTATCCTTGAACATTTCCATTTGTCAACCGACTACTGATAATGCTCGCTATAAATACGAAAAGCGTGTAATATGTTTTCTTGCACTTGGACCTACCTTGTTCCCAAGCAAAATGTTCTCCCAACGTCAAATTGCTTTCTTACCGACTCTCGATGAATTCAAAATACTTAATAGTTTTTCCGATTGCCTCCGATACCCTTGTGAACTTTTTTTATGTTTGCATTAAATTATTTTTCAAATACTAAAATTAAATTTATATTTCTAATAATTAAAATTGAAAGCGTATTTCTGATTTTATTTTTAAAAAACATTGTTTAGTTTTCGGATACATTTAAAAATAATCCATTTATTTGGATTTTATTTCAAAGCGGAAATGCAAAATTTTCCGACAGCATATTTAAGAAATTTGCCGGTTAATATGAATCAATTTAACTTTAAACGCTACTAAAGGATTTACAGGAAAATCTACAAAAATTGACTTAAAAGTATTGTATTGTTATTAAAATTTAATTATAAATGAATTTACAAGTCCATTAGCGAATGGGCGCAAATAGGGGGTCTAAAGAGAATATACGATACAAATGTGAATGGTAGCAGAAGTCGGGGACGCCCGAGGAAGACATGGGACGATCAAGTGAATCAGATACTTGAGTCGGGCCATGTCAAGAGTCAGAATAATAGAAGAGTATGTTTGAGACGATATATGAATGTGGATGAGGCAAGAAGTGTGTGCCAAGACCGAGTTGTTTGTCGGTCCGTCCTCTCTGCCTACCCTTGCGGGGAAACGGCGCGATGGTTAGTTGTTTTTTTTGTTGTTAAATGAATTTAACGCTTTCGCGTATTGCGTCTTGATATTTTTTATTGTAGAAAGACACCACATGCCCTGTTCATAATGATGAAAATCTCCGCCGTCTTTTTCTAGCCCATAGAAACCACGAAAACGTTGCTACTGCGGATAATGGTGCCAATTTATTATTGGCGACACTATTCAAAGGATTTTATTGGATAGAATAAAAACTATGGGAGTCTTTTAACCCTGTCTAAATGCGGCTTCAAGACACATACCTAACGGAAAACTAAAATTAATTCCACGGTGTTAACAGCTCTCGATTTTTACACGTAAAACATTATTGTCAGTTTTATTTACAAATAATTCTTCTTAAATTGATTCTTCACGTTGACATTGTTGATTGATTCATGGGGTTTTAGAGATTAATAATATAAAACGTCAGCGCTCTTTTACTGTCCCGTAATTTGTTTGCCTGTTCTGGGATCCTAAAAAATATCTCTCATGTTTGATTTTATATTCAATTGCGACAAATTCTATATTAAGACGATGCCATACGTAGTAATGCAAAATAATGTGTTTTTGGTTTGAAAATTTGGTCGCTTAGAAATGTTTCAGATGCTTTAATTAAATACTGCGAGTAGAACACATCTTGGCCTTTGAAATAATCTAGTATTTTTTAGATAAGTCTTTTTATAAGCCCAGAAAAAAATAATGTATAAGGCCTATGAAAACCGCTTTAAAGTTCAAAATCTCCTACTTTCGAACCCATTTTCGGTTATGATTTTATTTTTGTACAATGTGGAAAATTAAGTTATTTATAAAATGATCGAAACAAAATTAAATATTTATGCCTGAACATCCACAAAATAAAATAAGACATTTTTTGGCTATGTTTTTTCTTGCATAAATCAAAACAGGCGGGTGGTTTTAAGCGGGAATTTAAACCTTATCGCCATCTACGTAAGGGTTGTTATTGATAGCGTCTCAATTTAAAATATTACACGACGTAGTGCATCGCCTTAATGTTTTTTGCGTGTAGATAATCCCATATTCCAGATAAGACGCGGGAACTGCGAGGTTTACGCGTTCTTATTTGATAAATCGAATTATTTAATTTGAGCATCAAGCTAACCTTCACATCTACGCCACTTTCACTAACAGTAGAAAATTAATTGTATTATTTATCTTTAAAAACTAATGCGTCCGATCTTATCTCTAATCATCATTCGTTAATTATCTAACCAATCTATGGCATTATTATTTATATCACAAATAAAATCTTACAAATCAATTTGACATGTTTGTAACAAAATTATATCTCGTTATGGTTAAATGTAACGTACGTAATAATCTTCTAAGTCTTCATTTTTATAGCGTAACTTGCAAAACGTGTATTTTACATAAAATAATTATATTTATGTCATCCTTGAACGCGTAAATTATAACGTACGACACGTTTACCATTAGGAGCCCGCATTCCGAATTCTACCGAAATATAACATACTTTCCTTGGTTTTTTAAACTCTTAAAATAATATATGTTATTTTTTAAGATAATCTCTATAAATTAGCCGAGTTGAAAATTATAAGAAATTTCCTCTACGGAAAAAAATTGCAAAATATGCTCCGAAAATTATAAAAACACAATTGGTTCTCTTATTTAACATGTTATAGGTTTCGAAAAAATTCACCTTGTCTTTAAATACTTCTTAAAACATTTGTCAAGAAGATGTTTATTAGATTTTAAATATTCATGCTTTACTAAATATTTTCGCTTACACCTATAGATTATAATATTTTTTTTAACCATTAGCGCGCTCCCTAACATTGTATTTACAAATCTCTCTTCTAAACCATATTCTTATTATTTTTAAATGCTTACTACGGAGCCTTAACCTCTCGAGCGCCGCCGTATCAATATGGATCAATAAATAAATAAATATAATAAACCTGGTAAGACCGTACAATTTACAAAAACTAATGTTATTACGAAAATAGAGTCAGCTGGCAGGCGGCGAAAATTTAACATCGGTACTTCAAGATTTTTAGAAATGCGCAAGTAATTACAATTTATTGCACTTTAATCGAACTCTTTATTGCATATCTCATTGTCCTATAGCAATTAACCGCTGTACCACAGATGTCATCTATTATTAAATTATTTGTTTAAATATTGGTACAATCTGTTTTGTTGTTGTATGCATGGTTGTCTGTTACTTTAACACGCTGATGGCCAAGTACCCAAGAAACTAAAAAAAAATTGTTTCAATTGTGTAATTGAGATCATCGATGATGTGAGACTTGCGGAATGCAGTAGTTGTTATAAATTAATATTTTTACATTGTTATTTATCACCAGTGGCGCAGGGAACGTTCGGGTCCAGGGCATTGATGGCGCCCTTGGCAGGATATCGAAAATACGCTGTAGGTTATAACGGTTTATATTAAATATCTAATTTGTTGTAAATGACTTGCGCGGGGCTAGTAGTTTGTCTCTGTGCTGCTTTATAGCTCCCTTTATAGTATTATTTACTGTCTTATCTCGATTCGATGTTTATTTTCTTACACTAGTGCAGGGCTTCCCTAACTGTGAGTTGCGACGCCCCGGGGCGCCGCGGGATCATCCCAGGGGCGTCGTGAGGCAATCCTTATAGAGAGAATATCGTTCCATCAGCACTGCAGCGTTAAGGGTTTTATTACCGTTTGCGACATCACACTTGTGTGAGACAGGTTTCTCTGCAGTTGTAGTAATTAAGAATAACGGTCCCGAAGAACAATGTCGGATGTGCAAATTTGTAGTTTTGCAGTAGAACTGTTTAAGTATCGTTTCTTCAGTTTTACTGTTTGTGATAATATATTTCTCCAATTAAATAGACAGGGGTTAATTCAACAAATCAAACATCACTATATTTCTTGATCTCAAAATGTTGATACGGCACTTGTTGTGATCATGGACCAAAGCTATGTAGACAATCTAAATATGAACTAAAGCAAATATTTCGAAGCATTTCGCGTGGCAAATTTGTTAAATTCATCTTCAATAATTAAATAGTAACTTTGTTTATTTCCCGATGATGCTTGTGCTAAGCGCACGACCTCTGTGGACGAGGGGTAAGGCGCCTAGCATGCTGGAGGTCGCGGGTTCAAATCACGGCGTGCGCAAGTAAAGTTTATTTGATTAATTAGTGTTATTTCACGATTTACTCATTAAGAATAATACATAGTATATTTGCGGTACATTTCAGAGAGGAAGATACTCTCAGTGTCGTCCTGGTGTAAGACCTGGTGTGACGGCCGGCATAGTCCAGTGGTAACGCATTGGACTGCCATTCCGAAGGTCGCGGGTTCGAACCCGGCGTGCGCAAATAAATTTTATTTGATTAATTTGTGTTATTTCACAATTAATTAATTAAAATAATATATAGTATATTTGCGGCACGTTCCAGAGTGGAAGATACTACCAGTATCGCCCTGGTGTAAGACCACCATTCAGAATTGAAACGTTGCTCCAAATGGCTTTAGCCGTGTTTAGTGACTAGATCTGAATAGCCAGGTACTTCCCCACCTTCCTCTTTCCCTTCCCCACTTACCTTCAGCCTCACAACATCCCCCAATCGGGGATGCCATAGTCTCACTGGCTCCAGACGGGAGCAGTTGGGACTCTTGTGAGGTATTCACTGTAAAAAAAAAAAAAAAAGACCACCATTCAGAAATGAAACGTTGCTTAGAATGGCTTTGGCCGTGTTTGGTGACCAGATCTGAATAGCCAGGTACTTCCCCACTATCCCCTTTCCCATCTCCTTCCCCTCTCCACTACCTTCAGCCTCACAACATACTCAACTGATTATGCCAGTCTCACTGGCTCCAGATGGTTGGGCAGTGGGGACTCTTGTACGGTTTCATTATTAATTAAATAAATTCATGGTTATAAACATAGTCAGTATTGTTTTATTTCATCAATATGTATGTCAAACCACAAAGTGACCACAAGCATGCTTTTACCAAAAATAGTAAATATAACATTTGTTCGTATCCAAGTCAGTAGTCTAGTAACAAGGTGTATAATTTTTGATAGCTCACTAAAATGGTTAGAGATACGAACTTCTACCATTGTAAAAAAGAGAGGATTTAACATTTCTATAAGTGGTGTTCAATGAACCAAAGCTCCCAGAAGCTGTTTTCCTTAGCAGCAGAACACCACAAAGCAATTTGCAATACCTGTTTGTCGCATAATCAATAATTTAGAATATTATTACCATTAAGATTATAATTTTTCCATGAAACCAGTAGTGTCCTAAGTCGGTCTCGCCTCCATCGACCATCGGTGCTGCTGGGCAGTTTCCTAACCAATATTGCAGATTTTATCCGAATTGATGCTAGATCGGGGGACAACAATTCCAATGCTACCTATCACTATACTTTCTGTCCGGATTTGAAGTACGTATAAACAATATTGCAGACTTTATCCAACATTATAGGAAATGTTATGATGGATTGGGTGATAACAATTCGACCGCTACATGTAGCTATACTTTATGTCCAGATCAAGTGTAATCAATAATGCAGATTTTATCCGACGTTCTAGGAAAAGCTAGATTTGGAGACAACAATTTGCAATACCGCTAACTATACCTTTACTCTGTGTCAAGATCGGAAGTAGCTCCAGATATTGTGCGTGCTTCGTCTTCTCCCATTCCTAACCCTTTTTCTTCTTCCTCGCATTCCTCAGTTAGGGTTACCATGATCTCACTGATTCCATATGCGCTTGATTCATCTCCAATTATAATCACCGGTAGTTTTACCGTGATATTGAAGGTTTTTAATCGGTTCAAATGGTAGCAGGATGAAAGTTTAAGGAACATCACGATAAAAACCCCATCTAAATTTGAATTTCGTTGTAGCAAAGAAAATAAATACACCCTCACATAAGTCTATCGAACCAAACCAAATACCTCGTTGTATTACTTTCCTTTGGCACGTGACGTAAATTAAGTTTCGAGGCCAAATTCGATCAAATTGTTTATTTGCGAGGGCGTAGTTACTTTATTATGTCTTTTTGATTTTATAGAAGACTTTGACACATGGTGTGCCTCCCCGTGAAACAATTGACTTGTTATTAATATTATCTTGTCACAATAATTAACATCTACTGCAAAATTATCTGATTATCATTTATGTTATAAATATTATTGTTATTAGAATACAAAATGAAACAAACACTTAGTTTTAAACCACTTTAATTTCGAGTTATATTAGTCGACCGGTTTCGATTGGACTCAATCTTCATCAGGACAATAAAATATAATACTAAATTATAATACAGAGTAAGGTATAAGGTAAACATAAAAGAAAGAGAAAGTATGTAGTAGAGGGAGAGAACATCAGAGACTGGTTGGTGGTGGGGATGGGGAAGGGATAGGGGGAGGGGTTGGGGGAGGACCAAAGGAAGGGTGGGGGTTATGGGTTAGGTTGGAGCAAGGAAACAACTTTAAAATCGGGATAAGTTATTAGAATAGTTGTAACACGAGTCGCTCCGACACATTAAATATACATAATACCGCAATTCTTCGAGGGTGTGTCAAGCTTGCACGCTTTATTACATATACCCATAGACTAAATACTACATCAATGCATATACCACAAGTTGGGTTAGCACCTAAGGATTGAGAACCTGTGCTTATTACAACATACATTACAATGCGAACCATCAACAGATCTCCCTTGGCTCCTCGTACTTAATTACTTAACATAATTTACATAGCTCCGGGTTTGTGAAAAAATTCTTAATGACGTTTATAAATAACCGCGTTTGCGCTTGCTGCAAAAGTAGATATTAACCCCTAGAGCAATTTTAGGAAATGTTTCTCCCCGACTTCAAAAACCCGTGGAGTCTTTTTGTGAGATATTTCCCCCAGCCTGATGAAAGTCTATGCTATCTTATTTTGTATTACGGTGAGTTATATTATTTAAACATTGTTAGAAATAGAGAACCTCGCGCGTTGTATTTTTATTTCAAAGTTGACAATAGAGGCTCCGAATTAAAAAAAAAAAACATAAAATAAGATTTTCATCATTTAAAAAATATTTGCGAGATTTCCAAATTTCTGATTATGTACATATTTTTAAGTAAAACGAAAAAAAAGTGAAGTAACAATAAATTTATAATATCTTTGTCTAATGAACTATGTTTTTTTTACTTTCGTTAAGTGGAAATTTTAGTTTACACGACAGCGACAGTTAAAAACTTTCTTTGCGTAAAAAAATTCTTTCATTAGCTTTCGAAAACATTATTTTATTTTGAAATACGGCCTAAAACAGCGAATTTATTCTGAATCGAATGTAATACGAAAATGTGTCCCACGTAATCCGCATTTTGACAGTTCGCTTGAGAAATATATCGCAAAATGGGTTAAATTAGTTTTAATTTTTATTTCTAACCTAAAAAAATAATTAATAAAAAAGATTGAATTGTAACTTTTTGATCCTGATAACGTCAGAGGACGGGCCTAGTAAATAATAAGTATATCTTGGCTTAGGTGAATAAGGCCGCATGAGTAATAAAAGTTTTATTTTTAAATTATTATTAGTGTGTAGAAGGAAACATTGTCATCGAATATGCCGAACCACTCGTCGTTTTGGTAATATCGTTTCGAATCAAAAAAGTAGATCGCTGGCCTAGAGAAACGGTCTCCCGTCGAAAACCTGTTTTTTTAGCCGTAAATACATAAGCATTTAGGCATATTTTTCGTGCTGGATTTTTCCACAAGTATATTTACGTACCGTAGCAAAAACATCTTTGTTGTCAATTATAATAACGAACTGAAATGTGATTTTATCTACCTTCATTATGAATACATGGCACCTGTTTTCGACGACGCTTTACTTTGTCGTGCTTTTAAAATGAAATATACTAAATCAACCCGTTTTGTTCGTAATCGAAGTTCTGCATTGTAAAATTATATTTTTACTTTTCAACAATAGGGATAAGGCTCTCGATAAGCAAGCCAAAGGTCGCGGGTTCAAATCCCGGCGTGCGCAAGTAAATTTTATTTGATTAATTTGTGTTATTTCAAAAATTACTCATTTAAAATAATAAATAGTATATTTGCGGCACCTTCCTGATTGGAAGATACTCTCAGTATCGCCCTGGTGTAAGACCACCATTCAGTATTGAATTGTTGCTTGAAATGGCTTTGGCCGTGTTTGGTGACCAGATCTGAATAGCCAGGTACTTCCCCACCTTCCTCTTTCCCTCCCCAGCTCCTTCAGCCTCACAACATACCCAAATCGAGAATGCCATAGTCTCACTGGCTCCAGACGATTGGGAGCAGACTCTCTGCTTTATACAGGGTGTATCGGCACGTACCCGACAAACTTTAACCAGCTATTCCTTAGCACATTTGGAGTAAAAAATGTTATTGGCACTTTGCTGTCCGGTAACATTTTTTTTAATAAAAAAAATATTATTTATATTTTCACCACATGTCACCAATGTTTTATCCTTTGTCAAAGTTTGAAAACCCATCTGGCAATATTTTGTTCGAGTTTCGTTGAATAATGTACGTACGTATCTACGTTGGCGCGCTTTTACAATCACAACGAAATGGCACGGCACCATTCGTCTCGTTTTTAACTATTATTATTTAGTGAGTACGAAAGAGCGAGGACACTTTTTGACACACTTGTTAATAACAGCTGTTGAACACGAGAAACAATGCAAATGACAGTGACGGAGTGTGGATTTTTTATTTATTTTTTGTTTTTAATGGAAAAAAAAATTTACCGGACAGCAAAGCGCCCATAACATTTTTTACTCCAAATGTGCTGAGGAATAGCTGGTTAAAGTTTGTCGGGTACTTCCCGATACACCCTGTATGTATAGTAGATAGAAATTAGATCAATATTTTATATAATTAGGTACCCATTTATGATATCAACATCACGCCGGCAACATAATGAATCTAGAACATGAACGAAATAAAGAAACTGAAAGTATAATTATGGGTAAAGAAAACGGTCGGGAAAAAACAATAGAATACATAATTATTTTTATTTTTGTTTTATAGTAAATTATTAGTTTTTCTGTTTTAAAGCTCTCTGGCGTGAAAATCACCGACCGCCACTGCTACCGACGCCGATTATAGACAATATATATCCCTATGCCATAAACATAAAAGATGCATCAATATTGCTGAAACGATCGCTTTCAGTTCAAAAATAGGTGTATCGTGTTGGTATTTGCGTTCAATAGCCCTTTCGATGCCACGCCATTCTAAACCTTGACACGGTTAATCATTGTGTTCATTGCAATTATAATTAATTTACCATAAACTGCTTTGAATATTGCGAAAATTAATTGAGGCAAGATTCTGAATTGGACATTAAATAATTAGGTAAGTTTTTAGATTCTCACGGCCAAAAGCATTTTTGTTGTTTGTTTTTGGGGTGTTATGCCGTGTTGCGCTAACTCCTTCTTTAGCCGACGTTTCGGACAGCGTTGCAGTGTCCATCATCAGGGCAGATCCGGTAGATCCGAAGATGTGTAAGATGTGTAATTTACACATCTTCGGATCTACCGGATCTGCCCTGATGATGGACACTGCAACGCTGTCCGAAACGTCGGCTAAAGAAGGAGTTAGCGCAACACGGCATAACACCCCAAAAACAAACAACAAAAATTAAATAATTAACTATTGAGAAAACGTACCTTCGTTTTGGCCTCAATAATTTTATAAAATACCTCACTTTGATCAGCCTACCTTATCATAACTGGGTCTAATTGATGTTTCATTATTCGATATCGGCATTTATTCGGATAGGTTTCATTTAGTTAATAATTAATTATAAATTCATACTCGTAATACATCGTATAAGATGGTCTCACTCGCGAGTTTCTCGGTGGCACTGATATGATAATTTATATAGCGCCGTCTTTGTGAAAAATCACCTCAAGGGCGCCGTACAATTTATTACGAGTTTTTATTATTAACAGATTCAGAAAAAAAGCATATTTTTTATTTACAAACAGATACAGAAAAACATACATACCTGGCTTGTCAATTCAAATAGAATATCCTAATCAAGTAACTACCGATGCTGTCGACTGGCCTTTGATTTATGCAAGAAAAAAACATCGCCAAAAAGTGTTTCATTTTAAATTGCGAAGTTCTCTATCATTTTCTAAATAACTCAATTTTGCCATTTTATGAAATAAAAGCAAAATTGCAAAGATTCGTAATTAAGAGATTTTAAAATTTAAAGTAGTTTTATATGCCTGATACTTAATTTTTTTCTGGGCACAAAAAGTCTTATAAAAAACAAAAAAGTTCTCGATTATTTGAAAGGCAAGGATGTGTTCTAATCGCAGTATTGAATTAAAACATCTAATATATTTTATAAGCGATCAAGTTGTCAAACCAAAAACACACGCTTTTGCATTACTTCGTAAGTGTTTCGCCGTAAGCAAATTTTGACACCGTTTTACTTTTTAGAAGAATTACACGTCGTGTTTTAGTCATAACTCATAACCGTAATCAAGTAAATATTAAGTATCTACAAAAAACCTCAATGTTTCCGTTACAAAATGATTCTCTACATTTTAATGTAAATGTAATATACATATTATTAGGGATGTAACGATACATGAATTTGCCGATACGATACCGATTCTTAACAAAAATAATCGGCGATACCGATAGTGATGCCAATATTGATTGCCCTTAGGAGTGTGAAAGAAAAATAATCAATAAAAATGCAGAAATTAAATTGAAAAAAAAGCATTTATTTGTTTGGAATTTAATAAATCACATTGTTATAAAAAAGAAAGATACATAAAGTCAGTAATTAAAATTTACTTTTGGTAGATTTTTGTTAAGGTTAAACGCAACGCTCGTTGTATTCTACTTGTTCACAGATGGCGTTAATCAATTAATTTTGTTTAAATACGCTTTTGCAAGATATTGCTTTACATTATTAAGACAAATTATTTGTTTGCGCCCTCATATACGCAATATGAATATGAATAAATAGTTTTGTCCATATAAAAACTCAATTCTATCGAGAAAGGCATACAAATACAATATTGGATTGAATCATCGGTAAAATATTGTATTTGTGTGCCTTTCTCGAAAGAATTAAGTCTTTAAACGAACAAAACTATTGATTCATATTCATATTGCGTATATACGGGCGCAAACAAATGATTTGTCTTAATATTGTAAAGCAATACCTTGCAAAAGCGTATTTAAACAAAATTAATTAATTAACGCCATCTGTGAACACGTAGAATACAACGAGCGTTGCGTTTAACCTTAAGAAAACGAAGTTTCAGTTTTTTGCGTGTTGTTCGTTTCGCGCGCTTGATATCGGCTGTTATTTGTTATATAGCTTTCCGATTATATCGGCCGATATATCGGTATCGTTGCATCCCTTCATATTATTAATAACAATGCAGTTTCACGAACTGCTTTTCGATTCGATGTATTTTCTCTTATCTCGTTTTTGCTCTACTTTAGTGGTAGCGGGTGTTTATTTACCCCAGTTAGGGGGCTCATAGTGCACTGTGTCGCCTATCCACATTATTATTGTGATTTCGACTGTTTCTGTCGCCAATAACAACTAATGCACTCTGTAAAGTATTGGTTTAATAAGGTTCTTATTATCTTGATGTCTACAAGTATCCCCGTTCAGGGAATCGATTCTCCAATCCAGGCCGCTCGCAATCGCCGTCGAAAGTACATACATTGGTCGACATTCTTATTCTTGAGTCTCGTCGAATGGAACACTTTTACATACGCCAAATGTCAAAAGTCATTCCACTCGAACAACAAGTGGGTCTAACCCCTCGTTCGGGTGGAATGACTTCGTCGAGAATCAAGGCCTTGGCGCATGTCAAGCATGGTATGATTACTTTTTTTTTTAGTTTTGACTGGTTTTATGATACAACCCTTTTGATTTAATTACTAAAATTCGCTAGGTATCCTCTAATAATAATAATAACAACGTAATCTTTCTTTACTTTTCTGGAGGATAAAATATCTGATTAGGTGACCAGTGACAAACACAAAACTGTTTTGTTTCAGTTCTGAACACGAGACGTTGGCTGACTTTTAACACTTAAATGCATCTTGTGATAGAATTACAACATCCCATTATATCGTCTTCTTTATTTGCAGGCGGTGTACGCTTCTTTTTTACAAATTAACAGTTGTTTAGTTGAAAATGTTGGCCAATATAAATTAGAAAAGGTTGAAGAAATGCACTTAAAAACCATTGACAACAGAATACGCAACCTTTTCAGCACAGATAATAATAAATACGAACTAATTCATATGAAAAATCCCCTAAAAATGACGTTAATAAATGCAAATTATTTGATTATATTTATATTTTTAAGATATGATATTTTCCGTTTAATACCACTCGTTTAATATCACCGGTTTATATAATGATAATTGGAGCATGGACGATTTCCAATTACAAGATGCCAAGCATTTTCAACGCTCCCTACTTTAATAAACGATAATAACAACAACTTTAGTTATTGCAAATTCGTAACCAATAATATCGAATGCCCTTCGACTTATAATTATAAAATAACACCGACCTTTGAGACGGGTTCTCAAACTTTTGAAGAACAATAATTTAATTTTTTTGTTTGTAATATTAGCACTCTAGTAGGCCCAAAAGTCACGCCACTGCTTGTAAGTGCATATCTGTTGGTCTCCCAATTAAAATAATCTATCGATTATGCCCGTCGCCACCTCCATACCTGTGTTTCTCTAACCTGTAATAAAATAACATTTTTCACTCTGTACATAAAGGTTAGGTATATGAATATGTTTATACATCATTACTTACATGTTGTAATGCAGGTCGTTTGCATAATGATTAGTTTTATATATGTCTTATTATCTCGGTGTAAACACAATACATTATGCCAGTTGCATCTATTGTCTGCTACAAATTAATGTTATTGAGTGACTATATGTTGTACTCAAGGCCGACGAATATTTGGTTTCCCCTTTCTGTCAACGGTCAAATATTTGACAAACGGAAAAAAAAACTTGTTAACTTTTGTTATTCATTGTTTTTTTTAATGTGAAATCGCACAAGAGTTCCAACTGCTCCCAACAGTCTGGAGCCAGTGAGACTATGGCATCCCCAATTGGGGTATGTTGTGAGGTTGAAGGTAGTTGGACGAGAAAGAGGAAGGTGGGGAAGTTCCTGGCTATTCAGACCTGGTCACCAAACCCGGCCAAAGCCATTCCAAGCAACGTTTTACTTCCTCCGCTCTGCAACGTGCCGCAAATATTCAATATATTATTTCAAATGTGTAATTTCTAAAATAAAACATATTAATCAAATACAATTTACTTGCGCGAGTCGGGATTTGAACTCGCGACCTCCAGCTTGCTAGTCGAGACCTTACCCCTCGACAACGGAGGCCGTCGGTTTGTCAGGCATACCAGGACACGTTTCCGTATGGTGAAAATTTATCACCGGTGCAATTTTGAGAAGGTCTCAAATCGCGACTTAAAAGTCAAACAGTGGTAGTCGATATCGTTGAACAACCTTGGTACAAGTGATTGATAGCAGTTACACATTGATCTTAGATAATTCTTTTTTGGAAATATCAACACGTGTTGTCCTGGCTTCGGATTCAGTGTGCGTTTCTACTCCTCGCGATGTGCTCGCTCGCGGGAGAACTCCTGAAACCTGAAAGTCGAATTGCCTGAAAATATTTGTGCCAAATCCGTCGGTATCTTTTCACTCGGAAAATCTGGCTTGTTCTTATCTCCGCTCGGAACGATGACCCAAAAAGCTCGCGGTTGCGTTTTCAGATCACGCCGTCCGTCGCTTGTGACGCGTGCTCGCCGTGCTGCTTCGTACTCTGTAGTTCTGTAGTCGCCAGCGAGAGACAGCCAGCTAACTGCTCTACTGGTATTCACCCTCTCCGCCCAGCGGCCAGCGCTCAGCTCAGTTGGTTACCGAATAGCGACACGCGCACACGCGTTATCACTTCTCTCTTTCTACACTCATTAGCGACTGGACCCGAGACTCTCGTTTACGTTATATTTTACGTAATTATAGTATAGTGCACTTCTCGACGGCATTCCGATATCTCTGTTATTTGTGACTTGATTCCGCGATACCGAGTGAGTGGACTTCATGTTTTGTTTGGGACAGTTATTGTGCCCAGAAAATATTATTAAGTTTTTGGCTATCGCTTATTCTTAGAAGAAGTCACTTATCAGTTATCAACTTCATTGTGGAAATCAAAGTTGAAGAGATACGTTATCTCGTTTGTAAACATTGACTTGGTTGACTTTGCACAAGTGTCGGCATCGTCTTTGTGTTTATTGAACCTTTATCCGAGAGTGCGCCCAGGACTCGGGCAAGTGCGTCCAGTGTGTCCAGTGGCTCCAGGCGAGCTGTGCACGTCGTGCACGTGGTGCGCGCGGGAAGAGGAAAGGACCCAGACAGCTGCGGGTGGAGACAGATCTTCGAAAATTCTCCTCCAACTAGCCATATGCCCCCTGCGTGCCGCGCACAAGCGCCGGCCCGGCGTCGCATCTAGAATGAAGTTCGTTTACCGATGCAAATGGAATAGGGAGATAGTGTTCAACTCTCAGAAACTCGTCAAAAGACGCTGAGTCCTCCTGCCTCTCCACCTCCGGCTCCCGACAGGACCAGGCTAGGAACAGGAACTGCCCAATTGCCCCACTGCCCGCTTACCTTCGGACGAACAATCTCTGTTGAAGATTCAGAAAGATCTCTAATCGGTGGATGCAACCCGCTGCCGATGACAAATTTTTAATTTAAAAAACGCACTGAGCTCAATGAAAAATAGATAAATTTTCTGGTGATATTTGTGACATTAGTAGTATAAAATAATACTGTTAGATTCTATATAGACTATCACTAATATTCAATTTACTTAAAATATAAGAAAAGCAGACTGTGTAGTTACCAAAATTATTAAACAGTGATAGTCGCCTAAGTTATAAGAAGATTCACCGCCGTGCCATACATGCAATTGCAATATTTGCTATAAGGAACTTGGATAAGTTATCAATAAGGAACTGACTTTGACATTTGTCCAGCGCAGAAGTGTGGCATTCAACATCCCGAGACGATGGCTGCTGCGTACTATGGTAGGTCTATATACCACCACCTTACTTGTCAAGTTGTCAGGCTTGTCACTGTCATGCCTTCTGGATACCTCATACGCATCCGTTTCGTAACATCTCCACAAACACTTTCACAATCAATTTACCCATTTAAATCTTATCTGTTTTGTAACGGACGACCGCAGGTACCTACGTCTACCTGTGTAGCCAATGCGTGCACGTGTAACGCGGAGAGAAAGCACTCGAAATCATCATCATAATAATATATTGATTTCTTCATCATTAGAATCACAGAACAAGTGTCCCCGTAAAAAACCATAATAAGTACCTAAATCTATTCTAAAATGTTTTTTTACATTAACCACGCACAGGAGGAGAAGATTATCTTTTGTGATGCTGTATGGAGGGTCTTTTTTGATGAAAGGAGGTATATGAATATCTAGGAAGGTAAAATGTATGAATATATCCCTCCCTCTGCGGCGCAAATCGATGGGTCCCTACCCAGGAACTGGAGTCAACAATTCTACCAACCTCGCCAAATGCCAATCGGGTAGGGCTGACATTTATTTCATATATTAACTGCTGTAATGTCATTCGATTTCAGAGAAATGCGAAAATGTCCGCGTGTGTGTGTACGTGATATAATATACGTGTACGTGATATCTGCCTAGTTTCAGCTCTATCAGGAAGTGGCTTAATTTCCGCTCTAAGATTTGCATTCATTGATTTCGGAAAACAAATTGAAATTTAAATAGATATATTTAAAATATTGTTCGTTCTGTATTATTCGTCTTGAAAGAACATAATATAAATTCCAGAATGCAGCTGGCGCTTGAAATGAGTCGGTATTTGCTCAATATGTTCTAGTATCAACCGCAATAATAATAATAATAATACATATTTCATCGCGCATTTTCATATTAGGCTTTGACACACGTACACTTCGGAGCGGCGCGGCGGTACCTCGCGCCACTCTGGAATGGCCCGTGTTACCGCCGCTCCCGAAGCGTACGTGTGCCAGAGCCTATTTACTATTTGCCTAGTGGATTTCGTATAAAAAGCGTGGGTATTATCCAGTTACTACGTTATACTACTTCAATTCTTATTAATAGATAGCTTTCAATTCCTAGAAGACTGGCGTATTATTAATTCTATCTTTGTTGTAACACGCATTTATGTAGGTAAACAAAAACAAGTACATGTCACACGGAGACAAATGAGTATTGCTGATTTATTAAAATTCTGTTCAAATCGTGATGGTTAGCCATTTCCTAATAACACGTGTTTATGCAGCTACGCTTATCCTGATAAATATAATGACGACGTGAGAAAATATTAGAATTATTATGAACACGTGTGACATCCTCGTAACACATTCGTGTTTTACTGATGGTTTGTGAGGAAATCTGCCAATTCATTCGTTAAAGGCCTGCAGTGCTGTTTTTAACAGAAATACTAATACCTAATTTAATCTATCCCCTAATCCCAAGAGGAACAGCTGAAACAAAACTAAATCATATTTTTTTAAATGAAAAATTATAGCAACTATCTAGTACGGATATGTACTCCTTTTTATTATTATTATTATTTATTGGATAATTTGTATAGCGCCGCTTTTGTGAGATATCACCTCAGGGGCGTGTATTATGTTTCAAACTATAGATTCTTACCTTACTAGTACTACTTTTGATTAAAAAAATACAAATTTAAGTTTAGTATGAAAAGGGTCGCGCAACCTTTCCTCCAATAAAATATACGAGGAGATATTTTATTTGTATTTAAATGCTACACGTATAATGGTTACGCGTTCTTGTTGCTAATGAGGGCTTGGCCACAGATCGGAAAAACCAGACAAGATTTATTGGGAAGTTTTTAAACCGGGAATGTTTTGGTTATTTTAAAACACATGGTAAAATATAATTACAGTATTTTTCGTGTCACGTATATGCTACAGCAAAAATTTCCATCAATATTTACCCTCTTACAACCACTTTTGTGTGATAAACGGTTGTTTATCAGTTGTGTCAAATTTAAAACAGGTTTATTAGTTTTTCTTTTAATTGCTCCCAACCGCCTGGAGCCAGTGAGACTTTGGCATCCCCAATTAGGGGTATGCTATGACGCTGAAGGTACTGAGGAGGGGAAGGTGATAGGGCGAGAAACGTAGGAACTACCTGAATATTCAGATCTGGTCACCAAACACGGCCAAAGCCGTTTCAAACAACGTTTCAATTCTGAATGGTAGTCTTACACCAGGTCTCAAATGTACCATATATGAGTTATTTGTGAAATGTCGCAAAATTAATCAAATTAAATTTTCTTTCGCACGCCGGGATTTGAACCCACGACCTCCAGCATGCTAGTCGAGAGCCTTACCCCTCGACTACGGAGGCCGTCAATGATTTTTTATTTTTCTGCTGTTATTCTAGTCATTTTACTATCCCTCGTTGGTTATTGTTGAGGATTAACATATTATTGGGAAATCGAGGAAAAACTTTTTGTTGAATACTGCATATAAGCAAAAGGTTGCTATTTGTCACGTAATTTTGCACTCTTTCAAGCAATTGCTACATATGGGATTGTGGGATGGGGAGGTTGTGCATCTTCAATTCTCCGTCCCTTTATTTTAACTCAAAAACTATTGCTAAGATAATACAGATGATACTAGAAAATCGGAAACTGAACATCTTTATATAAAAAAAATATTCAGAATTGACTATTGGTAAAGGGAAGGAACTATTGCAAAGAATGTCTCGTGTCATTAAATTAAATTAACTGCTCTTTTATTCCATTCAATTCACATGTTTTCTTCCATCTTAACATTGTAATCTAAAGAAATATGGCTACCATAATACGGGCATGTGCCTAGTATGGTGGCTGTAGAAACAAAAAACTGTAAACATTAAAATTTTTATGAATAAAGACAAAAAAAAATAATTAATAACAGTATCACGAATAATATGAGTAGGTATCAGAGTTCTCGTGGACCTAGGAAGTAGACAGAACACCCTGTAGAATGTGGAGTTCCTACCAGCAGACAGAATTCTGTATTAGATACGCTATTATAATTTCAAATCCTGGTAAACAGTATGGTAATTTGCCTCTAAGACGTGAACAACCACGGGCCTATGGGAGGATTTTCAGTTGCGTTCACTATATTTTCTTGTTGCTACAAGGTACGCCAAAACAGACAGTGTAATTTTCAAAGGCCTTAAATGGGGTTTATTTTATTTTAATCCGTACATCATGACGTTTTATACGACCGCTCTGGACACCCAAAGCAATATTATTGATAAGATTATATTAAAACATACTCGTACCTGCCAGACATTGATTGTAAATTAAAACTGAATATTTTTTAAAATGCAATAGTTTGATAGTATCGTAAAGATACTTCCAAACATTCGCTGATTAAGTCCCATAAAAAAAATCACAAATCTTTTCAATTGTTTAAGAGGAACGGCGGTACTGCCTTTTCCATACAAAACATATATTTGTTTCGGAGGCCAAAATACTTAACCTAACTGGATAGTTATTTTTTTAAATTAAAAGGTATAGCAAATATCTAGTATGGATATGTGCAACTTTATTTATTTGTGTTTCAAATTATAAAATAGATTCTATTAAAGAATTCATATTCACCTATGTGTTTTATAAAGTTTCGCTTGAAAAAGGCCTCACAGCCGTTCCTTTGGCGTCATAAGACTAATAATTGGGTTTTTTTCGACGCTCACATTTTAATTATTTTTGATGAACGTATTACTAAAATCTCATATGTTTCTGGAGGGATCCCTACGGATGTAAGGTATTTATATTTAAGATCAATAAAAACAGGACAAAACCATAAAAATATTTAATATAAAACGGTTTAAAATTTTTAAAACTTTATTCAGTTATCAAATTAGCAGTAAGCACCCGATTTTTTTTAAGATGATGAATTAGTTACTTCCCGAGGGATCCCTCTAAAAATATTTGAGATTTTAGTAAAAGGTTCTTCAGAAATAATTAAAATAAACACCATGGAAAGATCGATTTTCTAGGCCTGCTAGGGCAAAGTCGACCGTGGGTCCGTTAATTACGCCGCGCTGCGCTTCGAATATTGTTTTTACACGACTTCATCACTTATGTCGATTCCCACTTTATTTTAGAGATTTGATAAGGCAAATTTAACCGCTCGTCTGTCCAATACACTGTGGCCGCGCGTCGCATATTTTTGTGCCTCACTTACGTCGTTAAGATTCTGGCTTTATTTTAGGGTATTGTCTCGTCTTAAGCTCTTATTGTTGTTATCTGCTAATCTATTATGTATAATATATCGTAGATATTGACAAATTAATTCAGCAGTTGGAATTTGCAGACCGTTGTTATTGTATCACGTTCACTATGCCGAGTATTTTCGTATCAAAAGCGACATGCACACGACAAGGTCGATTGAACATTTTATACAATTTATACCGACACTCAGTATTTCTATTGCTAGAAATATTTAAAGGAAACTGAAAGAAAAGATTTATTATAATTATTTACTATTTAACTGACAAGGTCTACTTATAATTATTATATGCATACTTCACTTTAAAGCAATCGTGTAACTTTCTGTACATAGAGACAATAACTTAAAGGTAAACGCGACGTTCGTTAGAATCTATGCGTTCATAGATGGCGTTAATCAGTTATTTTATTAGAATACGCTTTTTGCAAGTTATGCTTTACACTATTGAGACGATTTAAAAAAATTCTAATAAGGAATTATACAATTCGGCCAAAGAAACGTCAATATATCATGTCTATTCTTTATTCAAACTTTTTTCAGACAGTGAGTACCAATATTGACAAATGCGTATAAGAATGTCCACATGAATGCGACGATTTCACATTTTTAAAACTAATCTACTGAGCCATTAAAACGGCCACCATCTTGCACCGGAACGTACAAACAAATTTACAGTCACACGAAATGCAAAACGGTTGAGTTGAAATTCCAACTATTGCTTCCTGGAATTAGTCAATTCCAACTAATTGGGAGTATAATACTAGTGGATTACGAATAATTTTTTTGTGTAAGTAAGAATGCAAATAAAAAAAATTATTATTTTGGTATCTTAGGGCAAATAAGATATTACGATTATAATATTATTTATATTATTAAATTATAGATTATAGTTTTGCCTTGTAGGTTTGTTGGCATCAGACTAGCTCACGTATGTCAGCTTTGTTTCTCTTTACTCAATTAAAAACATGTTTTGAGAAATACGCCTGGATTTCGGGAGAACGTTTTCATAAACCGTAAAGCAATATATTCGCTAGAAAGAGTTTTTTTGTCGACTGTTGCATTTTCAACCTAAATGGCTGCATTATTATGTTTTTTCAAAGTAGTTCTTTAACGACCCGCTATTATTTTATTTTATGGATCCGGTTTACCTCCAGAAGCTAATAAAGTCGGAGTGTCCGCTTCGCAGTAAGTCGTTATAAGTAAGCCACAATGGTTATTAGTAAAAACCTCTTGTCATTGAGGTATTATAATGTAATAAGCATTCTTAGCAAAATTAACCGAAAACAGCGTTGCCTATTTGAAAATCGCGGGTAGTGGATGGAGGGGTGTGGTGATATCTCACCGGTAGCAAGCCATCTCTGTCGTGCTCAGTTGACCGAACTTAGAGTAAACGAGACAGTCCATCACTCTATGTTTTGAGTTTTTGAAGTGAAACTTCTTTACGCGCGTCATGCAATTTCGAGGACCGGAGTAAAACCGACTCATGACCGAAACGAAAATGCGGGTACCCCCACCACCGATTAAAGTTCATTTGATCTAGTCAAAATTTTGAAGTAACATATAAATGCTTCTTAGCTCATCCCGACAACTGGCGTTGGTGGTGTAATGGTCAGCATAGTTGCCTTCCAAGCAGTTGATCCGAGTTCGATTCTCGGCCATCGCACATTATTTTTTTGTTTTTAACGCCTTTTTCATTCAATATCTTATTTTTTAGTAGGTCAGAACATTTTTTAAAAGAAAATAATATTGCAAAATAATAAAAACACTTATCTCACTGTGATAAAACATTACTCCGCTAGAGCGCGCTTTGCGTTATTGTGTTGGATTAAAATTATTATCTAATCCGTATATTATGATAATTGTATTACATTTATTTAATTAATTTATTTATTTTGATAATATGTAATAATTTACAGAAAAAAAAATTAAAACTATCTCCCTCTGATAAAATATCCGTTCGCTAGAGCGCACTACGCGATCTTGTGTGGGATTCTATTTCTGTACATTGTACATTATTTTTAAAAATATATTATATTTTGGGTGTGATGTAGGTAACATTATAAAACATAACAAGCTCTCATATTTTCAGAACCTACATAATATAATCAATTTATGCGGCTTTGCTTACAGTTGGTGCTCAGCGTGGTTGGCTTTCGATCAGTTAAGCGAGGTTCGATTCTCGGCTGTGGCATTTTTGAAGTGAAACCTTGTTGAGGTGGGGGAGCCGCTCACGAACGTTCTCTCTCTTCTCTTCTTTCCTCTCTCTCAGACACCAGCGAACTGCGCCACGCCAAGCATCAGCTGAAACTAGAAGTTTCACTTCTGTCTTGCGTAGGCTTGACACACCCACTTTTTTTAATATTAATACTTACACCATTGCTTATCCTATTTCCAGTACGACTTGTACAGTATCTCAGCGGGCATTTCAGACCCATACCAGGCTAGCCTGTGATACCTCAAAGAGGTCTATTGACCGATGTTTATGGCCCATGTTTCGA
The DNA here is from genome assembly GCF_061612785.1 of Hesperophylax consimilis. Taxonomy (NCBI): domain Eukaryota; kingdom Metazoa; phylum Arthropoda; class Insecta; order Trichoptera; family Limnephilidae; genus Hesperophylax; species Hesperophylax consimilis. The sequence goes on from NC_142842.1 coordinate 37,322,406, forward strand.
ACGCTAATGTTAGCTCTATCTTAATACATCAATGCTTCTTGAAACGTAGTAAATCACTCCGCAATTTATAAGAGCATAAATAAATAGTTGACGTTTTTATTTCTATTATTTACTAAGAAAAAAAATCGTCAATCGAGATAATATTTTTTATGATTTGTACAGAACCATAAAATTGGTTTGATGCAATGTCAGTTTGACATAAACATTTTTTACGAGATTCATAATAAAAAAAACTTGCATCAGAAATCATTCCCACTACGTAAATATATATTTTCTAATTTGTTCATTTAATATTTTAGGCTGCAATTGCATAAACGCGTACGTCATACTCTCATTATTACGACCCGGTGAAAAACTACCATTCCGGATATCTGAAACTAAGTTTAATTTTCTTAATTTTCCCTTTACCACTTCCCTTACCTATTTTCGTCTGACAATATTCTCCGATATTGAGGTGCAAATGTCTTACCCGAATAGATAGGAGAATTCCGGGAAGTTGGGAATTTTTTTACGTTAAAAAAAACTAATGGATTTTGTAACATTTCGGAATCAATTACGTTGTGTAATTTAATATTTTATACGGAACATTACTATGAAATATTTGTTAAACACGCGAAAGGTTATAAAAAATATGCCTTATATGCTTTTTAGAGGTTCTACCACTATAGAATAAGACCTTGGACTCCACCGCGATCTCTAGTCGCAAATATAAAACTCGTTGTTTTAAATAAGAGGGGACATTGCGACTAATGTAGATTTTCCGCGACTGGAAATCGCAATGGGAGCTCAGGCCAGATGAATACAAGAAATGCGATGTGGGCGTGTCTCGTGATTTAAAAGTCGGTCCGGTCAAAATCAAATTTAATGGCGATGCACGATGTCAGACAGTGTAAGAGATACGGAGTACGCAATGTTGATTGGCTGTAAATTAAGTTATAAATAATATTATATTGTAACAAGTATTTGTTTCACTTGATTGTGCCAAGTCTTTCTCGGGCGTCCCCGATTTCTTCTACCATTCAAACTTCCAAACTCTCCTGTCGCTAATAAGAACAAACCAGTAGTTTTAGAGTGTATAGTGCACATCAAAGAAATATTCAATTTAATTTTTAATGCATATAAATATTAGCTATTTATATCCTCGCTTTCTATTTGCCGTTTTGCATTATCAAACACACTATAAAATATTGTTTACGATTTACGTGCATGAAAGAGGATATGGCAACATTATTTATTGCTAATTTTATTTAGTGAAATATATAATCTCCATACACGTTTCGAAAATTTTTATTTGATATTATAGAAACAAACAGTACATGATTTACAGAGATGAAACAATATACAGGAATAAGATACTTCATGTTGGGTACCTATGATATGTTTCCAAACAATATTTAATTCAGGAACAACTTGTTTTCTTTTTGTCTTATTTTGAATCAATAACTATAATTGAATATAACCGATCAATTTAATATATCATGGAAGAAGAACATAATACTAATAAATCTAAACAAAAAATATAAATAAATAAAAATCGGATATGTTTATCCAAGACACTATCTAGGTTACAAAACACTTCATTAGAAATTTGTGACCATTCAAAAATGTAGCAATTGCCAAAAGTATGGGAAAATCTTTTTGCTAAATAATTTTATTATTTCAGAATTTGAAATGTGAGATCGTCAAATATGACGTTTAATAACTAGGTCCCGATGGTCGAGTGGTTAAGACGCTGTCCCGGCAAGACGTTATCTTTTTATTTTGTTCGGTTTCTTGTTTCGTTTTGATTTGTCAGTATTGTTATTATTAGTATTGTCTTTTTCAAAGATATATTACATTGAAGGATAAAGTTTTTCAATAAAAAATAATCCTTTATTTATTTATTTAGATTTAATGAAACAACTCACGTATCCTTTGAATCCTTGATTTAATGCCGGTATATGTATTTTTTTCCGTTAAAAGCAATTAGTTAAATATTGTCCTCAGCAGTGTCGGCTTTCCCATACAGGTTTTAAGCCAATCATTCAAACGCCTTTTAATAATGTATAATATTATACTGTTGCCAATGCTGAATTTTATTTATAAATCCTTGATCATCATATTAATTGCCCAGGAAGTATTTCGGCCATTGCAAATCAATACGTAATGCTCGTTTATTTCATTTCTCAAGGTGTTGAATAATTCAGTTTAAAAATCATTGGTCTTTGTTTTACGGTGTTATTGTCACCGGTCATGTAGATTATTTGATAGGCTTATAATAATTAAACTCGTGTAAAAAATGACCTTTACATTACGAAGGAGGTAAATGATTTGAAGCAATACAGAAAGTAGAAGGCGAACACGGAGCACGTAGGCAAGGCTGGTATCGGACGACGCTTGTGAATATAACGCCGGAAAGCTAAGATCTGACAATTAAGGAAATTCACCCCAATTTCTTTTCCTAGTTTATCTTTCGCAATTACTTTACTTCAGGTTTTCAAATATTTTTCCTACAAGTCCCAACTTTACTGTTAAATTTCACGGAATTTCGGAATGCTCCGAGGTATCTAAAATGTGCTATATATTTATTATTTTTGAAGTTGTAGAAAAAAAATACTATTTTAGTAACTAGGTAATCTTAGTTTTTTCCAAGCAAATGTTTGTATTTGAAATGAACATTAATATTTCTAAAAATTATAACTTTAATATCAAACATGAAAATGTTAACAAAAAACAACAATTTATACTCGAAATGTCCACAATTTTGAAAGAATTCGAAATTTTGAAAACACATTTTTTTGTAGGGAATTAGTAGAAAAGCTGCCAATTCACTTTTAATACCGTTTATACTAGTTTTTTAACTTCATCGCGTATCACGTATTGAGACAAACTGTCAATCACAATTATTTATCTTTCCAACAACGAACTAATCGCACATCTACGCATTATAGAAAAAAATGTAAAAACCTTTTACAATAAATGGACGCCCCGGTCATATCTGTCCTTCAGAGCCTAAAATGGAATAAGATGTTTGTTGCTCTATATATTTTTTATTAGTAAGGCTGTGTGTGAGGTTATCACATAAGGTCTTCAAAATAAATTCACTGACTTCTATACATATAGCTACTGGTTTGCAAAATAGCACCGTACCCGTCACTAGAACATTTCGTTTCGTTTGAGATACACAATTGGCTAATACTATTAAATCTCGTTCACCTTATGCTTCGGTCGAGTGAGAACTAATTACCTGTCTATGTCCGTTTTTGCACCACGCTGACGGAAACCAATACACATGTTGACAATATTAGCGTATAAATAAATACATCAGACACGTCTGGAAAACCGGAAATTCTTTTTTCAGTTCATATATATGTTTATCTGTATTATAGATGCCCCATCGCGGACTATCGGTAAAGTTCAATACTTTTGATCTTGTTTGATTGCAAATTAATTTTCATCTATATAAATAAAAATGTTTGCTCAAAATCTTAAATCTCCGAAAGTTCTTCACTTTGAAATTTTTTCACAACATTGAATTCAGATGCGCATGTTTTATATACCTATATTATGTAGATGTCATCTGTGACAGGTAAAAACACGCGCTATTGTTTTTCTATCTACACAGACAGACTTAGGCACAGTAACACGTGGCTTGGTACAACAATTTATAAATAAACTAATAAATACATAAATAATATTTATCTGTTGACCTGAAACGATTCGGACGAAATTATCATCGAATTCTGGTAGAGTACCTATCGCGCCAATACAATGAACTTTATTATTATTATAAACTAGCTGATGTGTATCAGGCGTTGCTTGGGGTTGTCTTTAGGAGATAGACATATACCATCGCGGACTTTTATCCAGGCCTTTTTAAGATGTACAATTCCGTCGTACATTATTTTGATGTATCTCATGAGGTTTAGCCAGCGTTAGCAATGTAAATATCCGAAAATATTTTCTTTTCTCAACTTTCTATAAATATAATATGCAATATATATATAAACCTTTCGGAAAAAAAATCTCTAAACAACAGTGAAAGCCCTATAAAAATCCGGTGCGCAGTTTAGACGAACTAAGCGCACAAACAGACAGACGCGGATAGTGACTTTCTTTTATACTATCTAGAGATTAATATATGTATATTAATATTACTTGTTCCGAAAACGTTCTCAGAAGGTTGCTGAGCAATTATTGTATTGAAATTAACTTAACTTAATTATTTCAGTGCGACGCAAGTTTTCATATTCTGCTTGAAATGTTAAATAAGTTAAACCAATTTTATAATCGGTTTTTCAAAATGATAATGTTAGTAGAATATCTAACAATTTTTACTGTGTGACCTTGGATTAAAAAAAGTAGTGCGAAATTTTCACCTTTTTTTACATTAACTTCACACAGGCCCTGAGAAAAAAATCCCTCGGGGCCTACGTCATCAATGGAGATGCTATGTGAAGGGTCTTTTTGATGAGAGGAAGGAGTAAACATGGATCTTGAAGAGACCCGTGTTGTAGGAGGGAGGAAACACAGAGACCAGCAAATCGTTCTACATCCGAGCTGTTTTCATTTTTTAATTGGTTTCTTGAAGGCTCGTGACGACAGTCGTCTTTTTACCAATAATATACAAAAAGAGAAATTATTTGTCAGTATCGAGATTCAATACCCAATTTGATTTATTCCTGGGCGATTCTGAGCAGTAAACCGTATCGCGCATTTAGAATTCTTCTTCTTGTTGTTGGTTGGTTGCTCGCGATGTTTCAGACGAGGTCACTAATTATTCAACAATATAACATCCGACGATACTCGAAATTCGGGTTAGCCTTCAGTTTGTAATTTAACTCGGAATTTAAGCAGTTTCTTTGGTCAGTTTGCCCATAAAAAAGTTACCGAATCTACGCGAATTAGTTAGTTGATGATTGTTGAGTTTTAGATGTTAAATTAAGTGAATTTGAATTGACACTGCTATTTATACAAACAACTATAGTGAATAATATATTACTATATAAATGTAATATATTATTATTCACTATTGTTTTCTTCTTCAACCGCCTTCTGTTTAGCTTTGTACATGAACCTGTCTCAAATATCTAGTTTTCAGTTTCTTTGCGATTGTCACCCATCCGAAACCGGCTGTTCTCATCGAGTCATCAGCGCATCTCATTTATGGGCGAAATCGGTTTTTATTTTAGTTTTGATTTGTTAAAAATAATCTTGATCGTGTCTTCTTTCTTCTGATACATGCTGTTTTTACAATAATGTGACATAAGACTTTAATAACGTGGGATTGCTCGAAGCTCACATTTTATTTTTGATGAACGTATTACTAAAATCTCAAATATTTCTAGAGGGATCCCTACGGACGTAAGTTATTTATATTTAAGATTAATAAAAACAGGACATAATCGTTTGAAAATTTTATAAAACATTTTTCAAATGTAAAATTAGCGTAAGGACCAGCTTTTCTAGACGATGAATTAGTAATTTTCCGAGGGATCCCTCTAGAATCATTAGAGATTTTATAAGCCTGCTAGGGCAACGTCGACTGTAGGTCCGTCCATTACTCTAGGCCGCGCGCCGAATATTGTTTTACACGACTTCATCACTTATGTCGTTAAGATTCCCACTTTAATTTAGAGATTTGATAGGGCAGATTTAACCGCAGGTATGTTCAATACACCAGGGCCGCGCGTTGCATATTTTCTTAATCAGAAATATTCATCTCGATTTCTATCTATCTTAAGAATCTATCGAACTAGTATCGCTAAAACATTTAACAGATTTATAGTAAGTGCGCGTTTCATCCACGTTTTCGAAAACACAAATAAATGTTCTTTATTTATTTGTAGATTTTATAAGTAAACTAGCTGTACCCCGCCACGCGTTGCTGTGGCTCAGCCTGTCTGTGGATAGAGAAACAATAGCGCGTGTTGCTTTTACGTCCAACAGATGGCGCTGTTTTTTTAAAAAACTGTTTTTCCCTGAACGGGTGACATCTATATAATATAGGTATATAAAAACACGCGTATTTGAATGCAACTTTGTGTCAAAATTTCAAACCAATCGATGAAAAACTTTCGGAGATTTAAGATTTTGAAAAAACGAATATTTACATTTCTATTTATATAGATTAGTTATAAACCAATTAAAATCTTATAAAATGTCCTCGATTCAGTCATTCTTAATGTTGACTTTATGATGTTTGTCATTTTAATGATTTCGAGGTGATCTTTTTGCAACGTTATCGTTATCAAATGAGGAAATACTTTTTCCTGATAAATACAGCGCAAGGATTTTATCCTCTGACGTGTGACTATGTTTTTTTAAAATTAAACACCAAATAACAGACTTATGCAACTTGAATCAACAAGTTTATATAACTAGGTTGTATTACACGTTGATAGTGTGCGAAGCAACATCAATTAGGCCAATCAATAAAGAGTTTGAGGTATGCAAAAATTCCCCCGTCGATGAAATTTTTGCAGTCACGTTTAGTATCATTTAGGGATGACGAATGACAAGAGATCCAACAAAATATTTAACGGGAAGTTAGTTATTTTTAGCAAAAACTGAAAAAAAAATTATTACTCTCGCTGGAAAAGTATTTCTTTCGAGAACTCTTCACATATTGTTAGTATTAATTAATATCCACCTGATTAAATAGAAATCCAACAATATTTTTGTAGGGAAAATGTTTTTTTTTAAAGGGATTTGTTTTTTAATTCTATTGTTACCGGGAAAATTACTCCCTCCAATTTTTGATCACGGAGTGTTTTTATATTGGTGTTTGCTTTATTTAATCAAGAGATCCAACATTTTTTTCTTTTGGAACATGCTTTTTTGATATCAGTCAAAAATATCGCTCCGGAAAAATCATCCGTCCAATTTTTTTACGCCAAGTTGATGGGATAGCTATGTAAAAACGATTTCTGCAAAGATCCAACAAAATTTTGAACGGCAACCTATTTTTTAAAATTAATTTCGAACGCACGCTCATTTCGCGTGATTTTTGGATGAACGGGAGCCCGCGGGGTAAGGGGAGGAGTGGGGCTAGTCGCACGGGGGGCAAGCGAGCCGTTCGGCGCGAGATATAGCTGACCGCTGCCCGCCGAGTAAGCCGCGGTGGGGACTTGGGGAGGGGTGGGAAGCCGACTTGATGTTTTTTGTGTTTGGTTGTCCGAAAATGTGAAAAATGCATTGAATATTATACCTCAATGGAAGAATGAATGTTTTAAACAAAATCTGTTTCTATTACTGTAAAAGTGTTTTATAGTAACCATAGAATTAAATTAAATTTTACTAGTGGTTTATATGCGAAGTGCAATATAAACAAACTCAATATATATTTTTAAATTATTGTGGCATTGTAAATGAGGTTGTTTCATAATTCTCAAATTCTCAAATTCTCAATAAAAAGCAACACAAACAGGCATTTCCGAAAGCGTTGTTAAAACCAATGAAAGAGACGTAAAGCTTCTATAATATCAATTTTAATTTTAAAATACTTGCATAATATAATGTTATTTTAACCAATTCATTATTTTGACAACTGCCTATTTATGTGACAGAAAATTAAATGGGTGTAGTTAGTGTGGAATAATATTAATTATAAGACATTATAGGTAACTACAATACAATGACAACAATTGGGATCAGTTCTTATTTTTAACGTTTTATTGTTGAATAAAAATCTATTATAATATGAAAAAAAGTTTTACACCTTAAAAACATTACTCTGCGAAACTAAAATTAGAGATCATTTACTAACTGACCAAAAAATAAAACAAAAATACAATAAAATAAGGTACAAAGGTTGATATTATTTTTGTTATTATAGAAACAGAAGATAGAAAAAATATAGAAATAGAACTACATTTTAAAATACACATTTTTTTCACAATAAGATCATAAGAAATATTTTCATACTATCTAGAATCTAGATAAAACAAATAACATGTCCCACATAATGTGTTAATTGCGAGGAAAAAAATTAAATTAGCTGTTAATATAAAAAAAATCTGTGTTTCAAAAAAGGTTTGTTGAATTAATTCGGATGAAATAATTACGCTGCAAACTTGGATTTTTTTGAAGAAGATGGTTGTTCACTTTGCAAATCATTTTCACTACTATTGTCATAATTTAAAATATTGATGCCAATGTATTTAAGAAAACATATGGGAGGGGATCGAATAATGGGCTTGACTATGGGAAACGGCGGACTAATGACCGAGCCTTTCCACGCGGTGGCTTCGGTTAGTACTAGACATGGGCAGATTCATTCACAATAATGAATCAATTCATTCTTATTCACCTGGTCAAGTGAACTAATTCATCGAATTCATTCATTTAATTCCTTGATTCGACACTTCATTTTGGTTTTGTACCTAGATTGCTCACATTTAGGAAACTTAAAGAAAGCAATAATGAACCATTTTTTCGCATTCACATAAATGTGTTCGTTTTGAAAAAAACATTTTAAATAAACACACAAAAAATATCAAATATAGGGATTTATTTTGTACATTGCAGAAGTACATTTATAACTTTACTTAGAAAACCTGTATTTGTAAGCTTTACACTTTATAGCACAGAGTTCTTAAAGCGAGGAGAGCTTTGGAGTAACTTTAGTAAAAAACAATATGTCGTTCCACAAAATAAACATATTACAAACTTTATAATAAATATGTTATTTTACGAACAAAAATAAAAAGTAATTTTACAAGTCACTAATAAAATCGTTGAGATGGGTGCCGCAAAGGAAACGGAAGGCGCAGGGCGCTGGACCTGGAGAGGAATAGTCGGATGTTTATTTTTTAACTCCCATTTCTAAATTGTGGAGCAATGCATCCCTCCATCTACTTCAGAAAAGTAACACCAAAGTTCGATCCTTTTTCTGGAAGACATCTTGGCTATTCAATATGTTGCTTTTTCCTATAAAAAACGACAAACATCATTAAACAATACCAAAAATAAAAAGTCCCACTCGATTTTTCTTTTTTTTGCATAGAAATTTTTTGCTGGCAAACTGAATCCCAGAATAAAAATTATTTTTATCTTTCTTCGTAAAACTATCTTCATATTTACTACTAAAAGTAGGTAAAATATATTATTTTAGGGGCAATGAGATACGTTCTTAAAGCAATTATAAGAACTACATTATTATTATCCCACTTTTGTATATCCGACCCGTTCACCTGGAATAAGCTTGAAATAAATATATATTATATATATTTATTTTAATGTTTGCAGGTACTTACCTCAATGGTAATTTTAAATCCATGCGCCAAATAAAAACTGATTGAAAGTCTGAAATTGAGTGGCATACAATTCAGTACAAAAATACAGAAATCAAAACATATTACTTGTTATCATCACACACAATTCGACAGTCAACTGATCTCGTTTTACGTCTACAAGTAGGCAGGTACATAAAAAACATACTTATAGGAACAATAACGTAAACATCGTTTTGTTTCTAGGCGTATTGCAATAATTTTCGTACGTGGAAGGGAGAAGAATATAGGAGATACTTTCGCGTTTTTACTAGGATTCAGATTTATTTTGTCTGGTTGGTATTTCCAGCAAATGTCATATTACTTTGTAGTTGCTTTGAAATCTCGCGAACAAATGTAATATGGCGTTATGATTTTGGTTGACGACCGGTGTATTATCGTATATGTGAAATAATTAAAACGAAATAAAAATTTGAAGTGTATATTTTTTTAGGTTTTCCTTAACATTAAGAGTCACTTTTAGTAATAATATAACTAAATTCAAGTATCAATTCAAATAAACATTCCATATTTACCGTGAAGCGGAATTCCAAATTTACCAAATTTTACCAAATCAAATCAAATTTACCAAAGTGTGTTATGTTTTGTTATGAATTAAATTATTAATAAAAATGTATTTTAATTATCGTTGAATGTGCCAACCCTTATCATAAAGCAACATTTTTTTATGGTTTTTACCCGGTTTCAGGGCAAATATCAATTCGTTTCAGAATTGTGTTATTAATTATTAACTTATTAACTGCCAACTTTATTTTCGATTTTAATAGAAGTATTGTCATGTTTTTTTTCTTTTCAATGTAACTATGTAAAAAAAGTTTTTTGAAAAGTGTAATCAATTTATTGATAAAATTGATGAGTTCAGATTCTTTTTCGAATAAAAATGGAATTTACAAAAAGTCCACATTGGATTTATTAATCCATAAGGAATTGTGGTTTTAAAAGCTCGAATCGAAAGCAGATATACGAAGCGTTGTCAATAAACCATGCAATTTGCCCTTTGTTAATTTTACACAGACTCTAGAAGCGGCCGTCAAACGCGTAGCGTAGTCCCGAATGGAACTAGCCCTACCCCTCCCCTTACCCCGCGGGCAGCGGTCAGCTATATCCCGCGCCGAACGGCTCGCTATCCCCCCGTGCGACTAGCCCCACCCCTCCCCTTACCCCGCGGGCTCCCGTTCATCCAAAAATCACGCGAAATGAGCGTGCGTTCGAAATTAATTTTAAAAAATAGGTTGCCGTTCAAAATTTTGTTGGATCTTTGCAGAAATCGTTTTTACATAGCTATCCCATCAACTTGGCGTAAAAAAATTGGACGGATGATTTTTCCGGAGCGATATTTTTGACTGATATCAAAAAAGCATGTTCCAAAAGAAAAAAATGTTGGATCTCTTGATTAAATAAAGCAAATACCAATATAAAGACACTCCGTGATCAAAAATTGGAGGGAGTAATTTTCCCGGTAACAATAGAATTAAAAAACAAATCTCTTTAAAAAAAAACACTTTCCCTACAAAAATATTGTTGGATTTCTATTTAATCAGGTGGATATTAATTAATACTAACAATATGTGAAGAGTTCTCGAAAGAAATACTTTTCCAGCGAGAGTAATAATTTTTTTTCAGTTTTTGCTAAAAATAACTAACTTCCCGTTAAATATTTTGTTGGATCTCTTGTCATTCGTCATCCCTAAATGATACTCCACGTGACTGCAAAAATTTCATCGACGGGGGAATTAATGCTTGGGTTAGCCTCATTTTGAACCTTTATTGACTGGCCTAAATTGTGACTTAAAAAGATTGGCTGTTGTGCCATAAAACAATTATATAAATCATTCAGGCTACCATACTTCGTTATGTACTGCTACGAACTCGAAGATATGGTATAGAATTCTGTTTTAAAATGTTTAGGCGTCATGAAAAGTACCAATATTATCACAAAATATGTGAAAATCAATTAGTCTCTTTTAAAATTTCAAATATGTGAGATACGTATGCGGTGGTAGAATATAATACATTTCTAAATAATGGAATACTTTAAGACACGCTATAAATATTAGGATTCTTTCGATAATTTTGTGCAATTGGTAATCGAGATTATATTTAAAATATAATCAAAGGTATTCTATGTCATAAAGCAACGCCGAACGAAATCTTTCCGTTATTCAATTTTTTAACGAATCTTTTGATTGTGTCCACAACCACAAGTCTAGTTTTTACTAGTGTAGCGCTATCATTTAGTTTATTACATTCCAATGATTTAAGTGGCCCAATTTCACCTTGCAAAACCCCCTAATCTCCATACATCATGGGGCCCTTAAGTCAATAATAATGTACGTAAATTTGGCCTCTGAATCGTCAGTAAGTACTTGATTAATATCGGGTTTTTCCACAGAGTTTAGCACATCAGATTCCACAAACCCAACAACACGCATGAATGTGACCATCCTTTCGCATTCTTTGGTCCCTGTTTTTTTACAAATAATGTTTAGAAAAAGTATTTTTGTTCGAGCCTATCGAGTTTGGAATCCACTCAAAACCCTTTATCAGCCGGAATAACAAGTTTTTGTTTGTTATTCTCGACACTCAAGGTTTTTCTTATAATCTATTACAGTAAGACCACGCCTACTTTATTCGTCATATGGGCCCTACAGACCATTCAATTTGGTTGATCGGTTGCATCAATCTGTTCGAGTTGAAGATGATTTATGCCATAAGCGGGCCTAGGTATCAAATTAAACGGTTGTACCACCAGAGCATCCAACCACCATCTAACCGTCCGACAAATTTGGATCTTCTTGTAGCGTTGTTAGCGGTCTATTCAGTCTGCCTAGCGATCTGTCGTGCATAGTATATTTGTGTTTGTGAGTGTACATAAATATATAAAATGTCAAGCATGACTGATGAACCTCAAGTTTTGACAGATTTTTTTTACATTATAATGTAAGGATTTAGCTTGCAAGATGTATTCTGATAGAGATGCCAGGAACGAAGCTTTTGTGATATTTTTGTATCATCATATGACTGAAACATTTTCGTTCGATGAGTCGATTTTGCCCACGTTTGTTTTCTTCCGTTCGTGTTAATAATTAACGATACTACTAGAGCGATGCTACTAGAGCGACCGCAAATATATATTTTTTGTGTCACCCAGAGTGGCAACTGACAAAATTGATCCAACCATCGCGTCGTCTGAACGCAACACTACGGTCGACACACAAGAGTTGAACCAACCAAATTGAGTGGTCTGTCGGGGGTTTAACATACATTAATTACTATTGCGATGAGATTGACAACTCATGATATTTTATTATTGTCAGTGGTTCAATTGATTTTTTTTACTAGCTACCATGGAACCAACACCGATAAACGTTTTTAGTAAACAAATATTTATCTTTAAATAAATCAGGTTTCAAAAATCAGATCGGAAAATCTTTGATAAATTCAGAAAAAAAGTAGGGTGTGCCAGTAAGTAGGTGCATATTTGATTACATATTGTATTACATTTTCAATTCACAGCAGCCACTAGTTGCTTGGAAATAACATTAATAATTTATGTATTTCAATTTTTAGAGCCAATTACTATAATGTCAACCAAATTCGTCTTTCGAGGAAAATTGACACATCAAACGACATCTGTATAAATCTAAAATCGTTTGTTTTTCTAACCTACATATTTTATTAATTTCTTAACTTTCTAAATATTCTGATACGTGTAACGTGGTGCTCTTTTTCACTGTTCCAGCTAACGGTAAAATATTTTAACTTTCACCCTGTTGCGTAATTTAATTTTTTTTTTTCCAAACTAGCTTTCACTTGTAGCAATTTTGGGAGGGTTTGGTGTTCCAATAAGTTCACGTGTCTTAAGCACTGCTTGGATAAGTTGTCATTTTATTCTCAATATCTACCATGACTGAATTCCTATACATTTCATTAATCTTGGAAAAATGGCGTTTCGTAGGGAATAAGGTTAATGGTATAATTACGTATGATTGTCGAACAATTTGAGCCCATTAGCTGCTGAGCATATCAAACAAGTTCCACAAAGAAAAGGTGTCCGGGTCAATTGTTTGGAAGGTTGAACGGGCAAAATATACAATAATATAGATCACTGGACTCGTGGAATGAACGGAATATTGGCAAGAGATCTTCTAGACACCCATCTCAGACACTTGCCATATTGTCGATTGAAGGACTTCATAAATCTGTCGATCTTCATGATACGGTTTGAAGACTGCCTCGTTCGCACGTGCCTAATTATTATAGATGTACGTCTTTTGTAACGTCGCCTTTCCTAACACACGTCTTCCATGAGAGATATAGAGTGAGAGGGGGTTATAAGGAAGGTCTAAACGAGTTCCAGACTCGTACATTTGAACGTGAATACTTCGAACTTGGGCAGACAATATGTTAGTGTTGTTTTGGACCGACTGTATGCAATCGTAATTTAACAAACCATTCGATAAACGCGGGTTGGTGTAATTGACACTGTCAATTCGCATCAATGACTTGCAATACTTGTTGTAAAAAAACAAATACCTATAGTACATTTAATAAATCTTCCCATTAGCGTCATCTGTGGTACGACACTGAAGAGCAGTCATAACAGTTTCAGTTCAGTTTTCCAAGGACCGTTGTGAACAAAGATCTCACATCTCAACAGTAAAGGTAGAGAGACACCGGTTCGCATGCACGCATTACTACGTTCCCAGGTCAATGTGCACATTGTTTCTACGCACGCAACGCGTGTGACCACGTGGACAAGGGGTCTCTAGTTCTCAGGAACGCGGCGCACAGGCATGTCAGTTAACTTGACGTTTATTTTTTAGGTTATGTTTACTTGTCAGCAGACGTAATTTGTAGCCTCGTCATGTCTTGCGATACAGATAGTGAATTTGAGGACGATTTACTTAGTTTATTATTTTAAAGCCAACTGTCAAAACAAACACAACAGTAGATTTATAGATAATAACACCCCCTCCATCCTTGTACGTCCCACGCCAGACAGCCTAGATCGGTAGCGTGGGTTTCGTTGCGTGTGACAAGTATGTTTCTAAAGAAACTGTTTCCATAGCAATGGATTACAATTAGTCCAATATCTTAATGCGTTGCTTACGTAGCGTACGTTGACCCAGTGTGTTCTAACTTAACTTGTGTCATTCCATCATTACTGCTTACCCCTTGTAGCACGTTAGTATTACCTATGGATCGAAGTGTTACCTGACTTGATGGTGTGCGTGGTTCACGCCCACCTGCTAAAAGTAGAGATTGGGGCGAATGTTGTTATGTCCGCCAAGGACGCGCCTCACAGCACGTATCTACAGTAGGCACCCGACTATACCTGCACCACTCTCCAGCACTCGCTAACCTCGTGGCTCGTCTCTCGACTCTTGTGGTAACGTTGCCAACAGCCAACTGACTCCATAACACCGTACAACCTCCAATAGTCCACTGAAACCACAGCCTACCGTTTAATAATTTCGCTTATCTTGTTCTTATGACCAAACGAGTTTCAGATCTTTCCCAGGTACATAAATACTAGTCTTTTGTACGATTGAAACTTCGTGACAATGTAGAATTTATAATAATTGAAGTGACACGCGCTAGAAAAAACTTCTGTATTATACCAATCAAATTTTACCACCGTTTTCGTTCTAATGTGTGTTATTAAATTTTATCACCGCATATTAATCTAATAATATTATATGAATTATCTATATTGATACTGTGAGCACATAGGTCGTCGTTCGGGGTAGGCAGAGGGACGTACCGCCAAATAACTGCGTCTTTGCAGACACTGTTTACATCGTTCACATTCATACATCGTATCATTCAAACTCTTCTGTTGTTCCTACTCTTGACATTGCCCGACTCAAGTATTTGGTTCACTTGATGGTGTCTTCCTCGGGCGTCTCCAACTTCTTCAACCATTCACATTCGTTTTTGGGGTGTTATGCCGTGTTTCGCTAACTCCTTCTTTAGCCAACGTTTCGGACAGCATTGCAGTGTCCATCATCAGGGCAGATGTGTAGATGGACACTGCAATGATGATGGACACTGCAATCCTGTCCGAAACGTTGGCTAAAGAAGGAGTTAGCGAAACACGGCATAACACCCCAAAAACAAATAACAAAAATCTTAAATCATATCATTCACATTCGCGTCATATATTCTCCTTGCACTCCTTTCTTCGTCCATTCGTTCTACATTCCTAAACCGTATAGGTGTCCCTTTCTTAATCTTACTCATTACGCTCACACCAGCCTTGCATTTTTTGCGAATCTACACGTTTCTCACACGATCGTGGCTTTGGCACACATTCGTCACAGGGATTTCATTTCTACAGCGATCAGTCTTCTTCCGTCCTTCCTCTACCAGTTTCTTGCCTCACTGCCATACATCAGGGTATATACCAGTCTCTGTTGTGGACCCGCTAGCTTCGCTTCTTTTGAATTTTTTTTTGTTTGCACCAACCGCGTTCAGTCCTCCATTTACCCTTCTTTCCATTAAACAATTTTATAATTTTACTAGCTTACGTGTAGTCGCTTGGGGTTGTCTTTAGGAGATAGACATATACCATCGTGGACTTTTCTGTAGGCCTTTTTAAGATATACAATTCCGCAGTACTTTATTTTGATGTATCTCATAAGGCTTAACCAGCGTTAGCAATGTAAGGGCCCAAAAATTTTTTTACGGCTTGATTACAAAACATCGACTTTTCTCTACTTTCTATAAATATAATATGCACGTTTAATATATATAATCCTTCCGGAAGAAATTCTCTAAATGATAGTGAACCCTATCAAAATCGGTGGCGTAGTTTAAGAAGAACTAAGCGCACAAACAGACAGATGCGGATATTGGAGGGGACCCACACTTTCCCGACGGCTGTGTGAGGAAACTGATTGTTTAACCTCCTTAGCCGCACACGTCAGGACTCTAATTTTTTTTTTTTTAAAGAAGCCACATTTATTTTAAAACGATTCTAGACCCTCCAATGTCCCTGCATGCATGATTGTTAGTACGAAATAATGTATGCATACTTACATTAATAGTAACACAAAATAAGAACACATATGAAATGTGTTCGCCTGGTGGTTTGGCATCTAAAATTAAATAATAAATAAGGAGCACAAATTTTATAAGTGGAAGTATGAATGAAACATAAAAATATACAAGCCGCGTATCGAGGGCAGTTTACCCCACTATCACGGGGCGGTCCCGGCAAGATCGATTTATCGAATTAATCGCTCAATTGAATTTAGAATAATCTCCCCCCTGCGATGGCCTAATTATTTGGCGTCTTCCCCACCGGGGTGTCGGGGCGTCGTTGTGGGACGGGAAGAAGATATTCGGAAATGTTATTTTGATTCTAACTATTCCATTCAACTAATTTATTCTTAGCTGCTGTAAATACTACGTAACGTCTGTCGCAGATGAATGTTCTAGTCTAGAATTTAGATGTAGTCCACTGTTGGTAAACAGAACTATCAGTTGAAATAATTGGGCTCACTAAATTTCTACAGCTGTTTTTTTTAAATTTATTTATTAGTATTGAGTTCACTCACATAATTTACAAACATACATATATATAACACACATTGACATTTTGACATCTTTTCTACTTCTACCATCATGTAGAATCACCTCCCAAAGTTAGCGCACTTTACCCCCGCACACCCTGCATAGTTGGACGACCCAATGGAATTACGGGAAAGGGACCAAGCAACTACAAGCTGCGTTTCGCGCCATTTATGGTTGCTTTGATCCTTTCCCATAAGTTGATGTTCAGCTCGGCAGTTCGGCTCACTTATATATACGTAGCATTAAACGACCCGGTACGTGAGAGGTTTCTGTGTGCTTGATTTTTTGCTTGTTGGGTTGGCAATAAGACATCAGTCCCTGGGGAGGAAGGTTCAATCCTCAGACATATACGCTTTCTTTGAAATCGGATGACATTACTGTTAATATACGAAATAAATATCGGTCCTACCCAATGTGATTTGGCTCAGTTGTTAGCGCGGTTGACTTCAGTTTTGCATTTGTCGTCTAGTGTCCGTGTATATCGTTATTGTAATATATTTTTCTTTTGAGTTTTTTAGACATGATCTTTTTTTTAAATTTTACTTATAAAATATTATTCGTAGTGCTATATTTTGCAGTAGATACATATTTTCATTTTTTTCTCTTCAATGCATAGAAAAATATTATTTAACAGTGTGGTGATATAATTGTATTGTATATTGTCCAATACGTTCTCTAATTACTTAAATACCTAATTCTGACAATTGACAATAAATCATATATTTTTACAATTCTTTTAGAAGTTCAATTTTGAGTCTGACACCTAAGTATTTATTTTCTTCCACCTTTTTATGTTTTTTTCTTCATTGATAAACCTTTGGATGTATGTTTAATAAAATCTAATTAAATTTCACTTTAGTTTTCTGTTACGCACGAATGCAAATCTTGGAAGTGGAAATTAACCCATTTACCGACAACCTCGGCAGATCACTTACACACACGCGGACATATGCGAATTTCTCTGAAATCGGTTCACATCAACAGCATGCGAAGTAGGTAAATACCGGTCCTACCCGATCAGCATTTGACTAGGTTGTCAGAGGTGTTGCCTCCAGTACCTGGATGATAAAGTTCAATCCTCAGGCAAACCAATTTTTGTTTTAATTTATTTGGTTTGGGCCGTATTGAGGGTATCAAAACAAATATTTATCTTTCAATGTTTTTACTGTCATTTATCTA
This sequence comes from Hesperophylax consimilis, assembly GCF_061612785.1. NCBI lineage: Eukaryota > Metazoa > Arthropoda > Insecta > Trichoptera > Limnephilidae > Hesperophylax > Hesperophylax consimilis. Next base: position 37,340,438 of record NC_142842.1, read on the forward strand.
ATAACCACCACCAATGGTTTGGTTATAATAAAAAAAAACTACAAAATCTAGGTCAGAACGGGTTATTGTCTGTCTGGTTTGGGGCAATGCAATAAAGCTGTTACCCGTTTTCTCCCACCATCTTCTCTAGTGTTTATTTAACTTTCGGTTACATGATGTGATTCATATGCTCTCTATTTTTGCACTGCACGAAATTCATCCTAGTTTTTTCTGTTAAAAATAATTAAATAATGTCGTAGCCAGAACACGCTTTCGTTTTGAAAATGTAAATATTATTGACTATAACTTAATTAAGAGTTCACACTAAACAACTCTGTCTTGCGGCACACTTCTTCCTCGATTCACATTCATACACACATTACTACTCATGTATTTGATTCTATTAATCTTGATTTATCTTCTTCCTCGATCTCTAATTCTATTAACGTCCTGAGTCCTCGATTAACTATAAAAATGGGTTTAGAGATATAAACGCATCGACAGGAAGCAAAATAAAAAAAAGATTTAACCGTTTTGATTTCTGTTTTCGAAGTTTTATCTTTCAATGGCAACGTATTTCCCCACAAAATACTATTAAATAGAACGATCATTTCCTATCGGATCATTACACTGCACATTTAATTTATCTTAGGATAGATTAGATAAAATAGATTAGTCATGGAAAAATACGTCTGTCATCAACAATAAGCATTGATTTTGATGTTTTCAAAATCTAGTTCTATAATCAATTTGATTTAAACATCTGTTAATGATCGTTTATAATACAATATAAATATTATAATAATCTGTTGCCGGTTGCTATCCGACTTTTGTCTGTTTTATAATGATGGTTAGATAGGTACCTGCCCTGTGTAATATTGTTTATGGCCTAGACTGTGACGTCAGAGATAAGTGAGATTATCGGCAGCTACTGCATATTGGTATTTGATTAATTGACTTTCCTATTAGGCTGTTAATCGCACTTGGCAACACCGAACGAGATTACTATATTTCATTACGAACTAAACCCAAAGAAATTAAACTAAAAATCACATCATACGATTATGATACGCGTCGTAGATTTGTTTTTTTTTTTTTATTTTTACTGTCTTATTCTTCGTATCCCACTACGTCCGCGTTATGTTCTTGACCATAGACGATGTTTTTTTAAGGCGATGCACTACGTCGTGTAATATTTTAAATCGACCCGCTATCAATAACACCCCTTACGTAGATGGCGATAAGGTTTAAATTCCCGCTTAACACCATCAGCCTGTTATGATTTATGCAAGAAAAAAACATGTCCAAAAAGTGCCTTTTATTTTATTATGTGGATGTTCAAGCATAAATATTTAATTTTTTTCCGATCATTTTATAAATAACTTAATTTTCCACATTATACAATAAAATCATAACCGAAAATGGGTTCGTAAGTAGGAGATTTTGAAAGCAGTTTTCATAGGCCTATACATTATTTTTTTCTGGGCTTATAAAAAGACTTATCTAAAAATACTCCATTATTTCAAAGGTTAAGATGTATTCTACTTAAAGCATCTGAAACATTTCTAGGCGACCAAATTTTCAAACCAAAAACACATGATTTTGCATTACTACGTGTGGCATCGCCTTAACTGAATTATTTTCATCTACCGGCACATCTTCGTGTTTTGTATGGGCTCGACCACCTGATTGATACCTGTTTTCTTACTTTTGCACTAGGTTAGTATTTTTATAGTAGTATAGTTAGTATGGGTTAGTAGCAAAGATTAGTACAAAACCCTGCTAAACCCAGTGCAAAATCTTAAAAAAGGTCTTAAATTAACTGTCAGTTGATTTTCTACAGCACGGCCTGTATTAATAAAGGTGGCGGTGGGTCGACCCATACATTTGAGAAAAGCATTAATTTACCACGTAGGTTAACTTGCTATTATAAAGTTTTTGCGGTTCTAACCACAGCTATCGCGGCAACCTTCAGATTCATTGCGAATTCTTATCTAATTTTTGTGTCAGTATTTATGGGGGATTGTTTGTTGGTGACCCCTGAAACTGCGTTCTACGCGTGTCGTGTGAGTTATTATGACTTTTTTATAAATAAAAATGGCCCAGTTTTCTTTCCGATGCAAACCGAGTTTTCTTTTGGTCGAAAGCCAGACACTGACGAAGATCCACGTGACTGCGTAAAACGCGTAATTTTAGCTTGGTAAACACGAATCCAGCTGATGATTTGTATTTCTTTACCTAATTTGTCTTTTACTTTCATTGTCCATGATCGTTTTCTTGAGTTTCAATTTTAGTTTTCTGGTGGTTTTTACGTCTGCGTTTTTCAAATGCGTGTCCGTCGTAATCAACTATTTACCTTCTTAAAAAAATTAATTAAAAAAGTCACAAAGTTTCTTAATTTTATCTCATGCTGTGGTCGGAAACATTCGGTTTCATAGAGGTGTACATTTTAATTATTCTGTGGTTAACTTTGATTTGATTATAAAGCGTGGTGTTTTCTCTTTCTGTTAGATCTCATTTCTAACCATGGCAGTAAGGGAGATACCACAATTACGAGATTCTAAGAGCACGCGTAACAAGTTGAACAGATTTAGATGCCATGAACTGGTGCATCTTCCTCTAGGCAATTAAGAAATCATATTATTGTTGTCTGATGATTTTTTCGTCTGCGTTTTTCAAATGCGTGTCCGTCGTAATCAACTATTTACGCAATATCACCTTCTTGCTTGATTTCTAAACAGCTTCCTCAGAAGCGGAAGTGATTATCGATAACACCTGTTAGTTATTAACATCTGATATCGCCTTGGGTGTTTTAAACTCTAGACAAGAATCCTTTTATCTTCTCAGGCCTCTGCATTATTTTGACAGAAGGTCGGAGTATTTCGGCTTTGCAATAAAATCCAAATAAATGGAATATTTCTGAATGTATCCGAAAACTAAAAGCTGCTTTTGAAAGCTATTTTAATTCTTCTGCGGGTTATCTTTTAGATTTGAATATAAAGCTTGGCGTTTTTTCTTCCTAACACCGTTTAGATCGCGTGTCTCACCATGATAGTAAGGAAGATGCAACAATTTCTATGAGATTATCGAATGAGCTGTTTCGATAAAAACCGAAACAAATGACTCTTCGTGTAATAATAGCTGTTAGTTCGCTAAACCGGACAAATTTAATCCGAGGAGTTAAAAAAATTATTTCATTAAAAAAATAATAAAACCCAACAAACTGCAAAAACTGTTTAACCTAAAAAGTTAATTGATATTTTTACACGGAGTAATTAAATAAATGGATTTTTTTTAAATATTTATTTATAAGTTTTATTAATTTGCTCAGTATTCCATATTTATGCAAATTAATGAATCATCACGCCATTTTATCAGTATATCACAATATGTGTGTGTATAGCAACAAGATACCAACTGGAAAATTTCCATCAAATCATTTGCTTATTTACTATTTATTCTCGTGAATAATATTTTATTAATGTACTTTTAAATCGACTACTTTTATACTTGCTAATGAGTTGAATATTCTCTCTTAATTATGCATTCGATTTCTGCTTTTTTTCAGCAGATAACAATCTACAATCAATTAAGTCTGACCTCTCTGCCTGACATTCTGCATTAATCAGACTGCATTTTGATAAACTTTTTATCGTGTTTGCACTGTACGGAATAAGTTATGTGTGCTAAACAAGCAGAGACATTTGCCATCTACTATTCAAAGATATATTATTATTATTATTTTTTTACATTAACCCCACGCAGGAGGCTCTGAAGAAAATATTCATATTTTGGGATGCTGTGTGGAGGGTCTTTCCTTAACGAAAGGAAGGTGGCAATGGGTCGAGAGACCAATTTATTTATTTATTAAACGCCATAAAAGGCTTTTACAGTAATGTAATACATTAGATTATAAGTACACAGTGGTACATAGGCGAATATTAGTATTATATTTAAGAACACAACAATATGTATATAAAACGACATTGAATGTGATACAGCTGAAATTTTCTTAAGGCATAGAATGCTACAATAATAGAAAACACTTCATTTAAACAGGATAAAATATACAGAAAAGGTGACTTGCCAACAGATATAATCTAGCAAAATATTATAGTAGCGCAAATCGTCGCCGTAGATGCCAAGAGAGTCAAGCCACAAAACCAGAAAGCTGAGAAAACGGCCCTCAAAGATTTTTGGCTACAAAAAAATCACATTTTTTTGTCATAACTTTTTTGTTTTTAAAGATAGAAGAGTGTAATTTTAGACATAGATATTTTGTGATGTTATCTTTTTATTAGTTAGATTGAATAAATGTAAAAAACAGTATTATAAAAGTTATTTGGGTTATATCTCTTGACCACTGAATATTGAAATAAACAGATGGTACATTTGTGTGGTAGTCAAAAGAGTTAAGCCTCTTACGCCTGTTGACTACTGAGAATTTGCGGACAAATTACTAACTTTTTTTGGACTATACTCTAAACTCTAAAGGAAAGTCTATTAACTATCTAACCACCGCGCTGTTTCTCTAAGGGTTGAGCAGAGAGGATGGACCGCCAAACAGAGCTTGGCACTGCTTGCTTCATTCACATTCATACATAACCCTTCAGTTATTCTGACTCATGGCACGGCCCGACAATAGTATCTGGTTCACTTAATCGCGCCAAGTTTTTCTCAGGAGTCCTCCTACATGTCATTGTTCATCCACTCTACATGCTTCGTTATTCCGATCACACGCTCAAACCATCCTTTTCTTAATTTTTCTCATCACGCTTACATTATTTGCAAATTACCACATTTTTCACACAATAAAAACATGGTTTTACCACACATACACCTCAGAGATCTTATTTGTCCAAAATTCATTCAGACAAGATTTGAGATTTTCACGACCAAAAGTATTAGCGATTGATTTTTGGGGTATTATGCCGTGTTGTGCTACGACCTTCTTCAATGTGTCGAACAGCGTTAGTGTCCATTATTAGAAGAAGGTAGCGCAATACGGCATAAAACCCAAAATAAATCAGGCTAATCTATCATTCTACGCTCATAGTATACTTCCTCTGCCAGTTCTATGCCTCATTGCCATACACATTAAGATTGGTATCAGCATTCCATTTTTTGCATTTTAAGTCTGTGAATGTACTACTGTATCATCCCTTAAAATTTGGTCCATAGTCAAGCAATCTATCGTATGGTTACTATGTTTATACCTGTTGAAATAAAGTTGGCTGAGGTACATAAAAAAAATTAATACAAAGTTAGATTCTGAAGAAAATATTTATTACAAAAATGTTATAATAATTTTTAAATTCCATCTTCTCCGTCACTCTCCGAGCCATCATTCTCCCGAGATGGACCGTCCTCAGGCTGCAAATTTTTATAAAAATCATGATAGGTGGACGGAATGCTGCCTTTATCACACAATTTGAGTAGGTCCTTTAATTTGTCTTGGCCTATTTTTGGCTTTGAAAAATACAGTCTTTCTACTTCTACGCTTGCACAGGATAACGTTCGAAGCCGTCTTCGCTGAATGTTAAGGGTATCAAAGTCATTTCGGCTCAATTGATACTTATAAAAAACAGTAGTGGGTTCACCTTTTCGGTATTGAAACCACTTTACTTTGAGCCACTTTAATTTGTCTCCATTTTCTGATATATTTTTGTTTGTCATAACTTTATTGCTGTATTTTTTATAGTTAAGGAAGTCAGCATAATCCATTTCCACAACCTTGTGGTATGGTTTAGAAGTTTTTGCAGTACGGGCAACAACGTACCATCCATCTGGTGTGAACACGTCTATTTTTCTTCCTCGGGCCTCTATTGTGGAGTGCACAGAATCGCACTCCATCTCTGAGTGCCCTGATTCCATAAATTTTTGATTGATGACGTCAATCGGCAGCTGTTCCACTGCACGTAGGAACATAGCGGATACTACTGAGTTCCGATTTTGACCAGAAGCCGTGTCCGAGTACAGCGTCACTACTTTTTTGGGGCCTAATGACACCAAGAGGTTCCACAGACACGTAGCGATCTCCGAAGCACCCTTTGTGCCCACACCTTCGTGCCACATGTAATTCGTTGCTTGTCTGGAAGCCAGCTCATACACCGTGAAGTTATACGTTTTTAATTTTTTTGTATAATATAACTGTCCCACTTGTAAGCTCGGAGTCAATAATATTTTTTCCAGATCCATAGTGAAGCAACTGATGCTAGGATCATTCATAGCTTGGGCTTTGTCAATTTGTTTGTGTTCCCTTGCTTCTGTTTTTCTTGTTAAATGAAGATTAAATTGATCTTCGTCTCTTGACTTCTCTTCGTCAGACTTATTTTTGTACTGCGTACAAAAATCACACTGATCCTTTTTTGGTGTGTGAAATCCATAATTGAATTCTGTCACAAATATTTGTTTGTAGAAGCCGAGCTTTTCTGGTACCACGTTACGTTCTTTACAATACTCAACATAGTCTAAGTAAATTCTTGTCTCGCTCAAACCAGATGGCAAGTATTTTCTTTTACTGCTGCTCCGACAGTAATGCGAGGCAACTACGGGCAATGACTTGATGTGGTCCCTGATTATATTCCTAACTTCCTCGGATTTTTTGTTTGGCGGTTCCTTGCGACCTCTCTGATCTATTTCAGTGACACCTGAAGGAGTCAACTTTTTCATTGCACTTTCAACTTTTGTTCCCGAGATGACAAAGGTGGCCAAAAAAAATTTTTTGCACACTTGGACTCTCTCTCCATTTAACATTACCGTATATTCGAATGTATGTTGTCGTTTGATGGTGTCTCCACTACGGTATCGTCGTTTTACTGGAATACAATTTACATTGCCACCAATGAAGGCCCATCTCGCTCTGTCGGAATCCAGACTCAGATAGTCAGCCAACATTTGCTCCTGTTGAGATTTTCCTATTTTGGATGCGCAATTATAATGGCATTTACAGCTAACATCTCTAATTGTCCTTGCTTGAACTGTCTTTCCGGATCTGCTTTGGTATTCTTTACCTGCCATTCTCAATATCTTTTGGGAATTCCGTTTCCATTGGTTTGGGGTTCTCTTGCGTTTCCTACTTAAATCATCTGTCTGTTGGTTGCTTTCCAATATTTCAGAAATGGATGTTCCTGAGGCATTAACGTGGTGTTGATTTGAATGTTCTTGCCTGTTATTGTCTTCATTTTCGGAAAGGTTCACGTTCAAGTCTGTAAAACCGAACAAAGTGGTTTATTTCTTTGAAACACTGAAATAATTATTGAATTTTACAAGCAAATGATTCGCTGATAATCACAGGTTTTACAAGCCAACATAACAACTAGTATGCAGTAGTATTGTTAACAAATAAAAATACTGACCTCCCACATGCGTGCTTGGAGCGAAGCTTCGGAGCTCTGCGTATAATGCTGGGACAGCAATCTCATCCGGAACTTGCATGCCACCGTTCTGGCTGTGTTCTGCACATCCAGCTTGCACACCATTTAGAGGAGAGCCTGTAAAACAAAACAAAGTAGTTTACTTCTTTGAAACACCGAGATAAACATTGAATTTTACAAGCAAATGCTTCTCTGATAGTCACAGGTTTTACACAGCCAACATAATAACTAGTATGCATTAGTATTAATAACAAATAAAAATACTGACCTCCCGCATGCGTGCTTGAAGCGAAGCTTCGGAGCTCTGCGTATAATGCTGGGACAGCAATCTCATCCGGAACTTGCATGCCACCGTTCTGGCTGTGTTCTGCACATCCAGCTTGCACACCATTTAGAGGAGAGCCTGTAAAACAAAACAAAGTAGTTTACTTCTTTGAAACACCGAGATAAACATTGAATTTTACAAGCAAATGCTTCTCTGATAGTCACAGGTTTTACACAGCCAACATAATAACTAGTATGCATTAGTATTAATAACAAATAAAAATACTGACCTCCCGCATGCGTGCTTGAAGCGAAGCTTCGGAGCTCTGCGTATAATGCTGGGACAGCAATCTCATCCGGAACTTGCATGCCACCGTTCTGGCTGTGTTCTGCACATCCAGCTTGCACACCATTTAGAGGAGAGCCTGTAAAACAAAACAAAGTAGTTTACTTCTTTGAAACACCGAGATAAACATTGAATTTTACAAGCAAATGCTTCTCTGATAGTCACAGGTTTTACACAGCCAACATAATAACTAGTATGCATTAGTATTAATAACAAATAAAAATACTGACCTCCCGCATGCGTGCTTGAAGCGAAGCTTCGGAGCTCTGCGTATAATGCTGGGACAGCAATTTCATCCGGAACTTGCATGCCACCGTTCTGGCTGTGTTCTGCACATCCAGCTTGCACACCATTTAGAGGAGAGCCTGTAAAACAAAACAAAGTAGTTTACTTCTTTGAAACACCGAGATAAACATTGAATTTTACAAGCAAATGCTTCTCTGATAGTCACAGGTTTTACACAGCCAACATAATAACTAGTATGCATATTGTATTGATAACAAATAAAAATACTAACCTCCCACATACATGCTTCGAGAGACGTCCAGATTTTGCATGTTCAGGTCGTGTTCTGCACGTCCAGCTTGTACAGCATTCCCCTCAGAATCTACAAAACAAGTAAAACTGTCAGATTGTCGCATTGTTTTCAAACAATCGGAATCAACATTTTTAACTAGATTCTTACCTTTGAGGTTATGTTGATCCTGTGGATTTAAAACTGCTGCATCCATTTGTTTAGCACGTGAAGAACTCATTAGGTTCTGTGGATTAGCAGCTTTAGTTGATGCAATCATTTGTTTGCCACGTGAAGATTCCAATATGTTATGTCGAACCGGTGGATTTAAAGCAGCTCTGGCTGCTGCAACCATTTGTTTTCCGCGTGAATGATTCATTTCTTATCACTGTTTCACTAAATAAAGTTGAAAGTACAAACGTTTGTAGGCACAAAACGAAATAAAGCACAGAATCGCTGAACGAACCGAACTGATGTTGTATTAAAATAACACTGACCGACGCACTGAACACTGAACTGACAGTTCGCGATTCGCGATACTGTCGTGGGCGCAGACGTATGTGCAAGCGTGAACAAACCGACACGATAGGCATTTTGCTGAGTTAGAGGAAGACAACACTATAAATCATTGTCGAATGTGAGTAGAGGTGCGCACGCTTTCGAGAGAAGTTTGTGTTGCCAATGGCGTCAAGCCACGCATAAAATTAAATTATTGGGAAGTCAAAAGATCTATGTGGCTTGTCGTCATAGACTGCTTTAACTTGTGTAAAATTATTCGAAAGTCAAAAGTCTATGCGGCTTGTAGTTTTTGACTGCTTTGATTGTTTTCATCGATGTGTGTTAGATCTATTGGCAAATTTCAAAATACTCAATAACGGAGTGTTTTATGGCTTAAATCTTTTGACCACGGCAACTTTGAAGGTTTTCAAACACTTCTGCATACTTAACTCATTTTCGCCAAATTTGTGGCTTGACTCTCTTGACATCTACGGCGACGAAATAGTAGTGAGTTTATTGTTACAATCAAATTTATATCTCCATTTGGCCATTATGGCCGGAGTGTATGGCAAAGTAGCTACAACAATTCAGGGCTGTCAGAGACTTGACAATTAAAAATAACATTTTTCATTAAAATAATAAATCCGTTAGCCAACACTATAAGACACCTGAAGCAAGCAGTTTATATTGATGCTATACATATACATTTCACATATATGTGGAATGTATATGTATAAGAACACCATACATATGTTACACATAAAGAAGAACATGTCAGTATGATGCAGTACAAATAGACATTTAACATTTCACAAACATATCAGTTACATTCACAACCAAGTATTTTTGCCTTGATGCAAGACGGTGAGGTTTTGAAAATATCAAAAAGGTCTGTATATGTGTTGGCAGTGCGGTGAAAACGCGCCAACGGTGAATGATACAAATAGTTAGTGCTATGATTGTCACTGTGGAAAAGATGGTGGAGTCGAGTTGATTTAACAGGGACACGAAAATTTATTACACTTAACATTTGAGGGCAGTCTATGAGATTGTTCAGTAATTTAAAAAGTATAAGAATGTCATTAATAGTTCGCCGGGTAGAAAGAAGTGGTAGATTTAGACCAGACATTAATGTATTGTAGCAGATATCAATTACAGGCTGTCTCAATTTGAATTGAACGTATCGAAGAAATTGAAAAAGACAAAGACCAATGGGAGAGGTTTCAAAGTATCTCACCAAACCAACCACGCAGCTAGCTAGTGAGCAGGCGCATCTTGAACATATCTCACCTGATGAACCCGGGCACCCCTGCTAAGTCACCTAACGTAGCGAACCACTCTGGGTGACCTATGGCAGAGTTGTCGGTGTCGGGACCCAAAAACTCGCCTCTCAAGTTGAAAGAAAATTATTTGTTTAATTCTATGAAATGATGTATTAAACACATTGTTATTATACATATTTTATGCAATATCGAACCTGCTGGAAAATAATAATTTAATCTTTGGAAAAACACAGAGTGAAGCAATTTCAGCTTATCACAACTTGATGAGACTCGGTATCTCTTTAGATAACTTCGTCTGGTGCAGTGTATAAAGGCTTTTATTAAATATGTCTGTTGTACATACAATTATAAAACTATCATAACTGATATAACGGTTATAATACTAGGAACACAAGGCAAAATGTAACATTCTTCTGCAATACATACACAACCAACTATCAGACACTCACTAACCAATAGGATGCATGTTGCATGATGTAGGCAACAAGTTTGGGGGTACTATCGATATATTTAATGACACCATTTATATAACTAAATGTAATCTGTACCGGCACTTTGTTGAATCCAACAAATTATAATAGCGTTGGTAATGCACTTTTAGTGTTTTGTCTTATATTATGTAGTATTGTTCAAGTTTCTGTTTTATTTTATCTTAGTGTTACATGTTTCACTAATATTGTTTCATGTTTGCTCTGATTAATATTCTAAATTAAGATTAATGTATGTAACAAAAATAAAGTATTTCGTAATTTTCTTTGGATATATTTTTTGGTGTTCTTTAGTGTTGCGAGATAACACTCCACTTGACCTCAATTGAGTTTTCTTACTTAGATATAATATAATGATCCCCTCCTGGTGGGACACCACTTAATCATCTTCAAGTGCGATAAGATCCATGATAAATACATTAATGATTGCTATCTTTAAAGAAATTCATTTGTTGCTAAATAAAGTGTTTGATTTTTACAATTTATTTATGATTTTTTTGTTTTGTTTACAGAACCCTTCTCAGAATGGCTAGAAGAGAAAGTGGACCTGCCTATATTTGAGGACTTCTCTGCTCCCCATGACACCTTGCAGACTCAGACCCTACTGCAGGAGTTTGAGAATGTATGTGGCGCCGTGGGCATAAACCACCAACACCAGCACCTCACACACCTCACCCACCTCACCCCGCCCCAAAGTCCCCCCTTCCACCAGCCTCAGTACACCTTCCAGCCCTCCCACACCGCATACCCCACGCACGTGCCGCAGCCCAGTCCCATCCACAACTGGCAGCCAGACATCCTCGACCTGGGGCCGCAGTCCCAGACCGAGCTGGCCAGGGAACTAGCCGTGGTGGAGGAACTGGTCCTCCGCAGGGCGGAAGACGTCGCCTGCAACGATCAAGACATCAAGCCTATTCCATCCCCTGTCTCCAACGAATCCGATAACTCCGTTTCCGATTACTACCATCCTGTCCAACAATACTCCAAGGAAGACGAATATGGTTCTCAAGTTGCCGTCACGCCCCCGGAGCATGCCTATGCCAAATCAACAGTAGACGACAATCTTCTATCGGGACCGTTCTCTCCAAACTCCAACTCATCTTGCAGCCTTTCAGGAAGCTCGGAAAACGAGGACGAATGGGGACCTTCTTCTTCTTCATCCGGTGCAAGCGTTTCCGGCAGGCAGAAGAGCTACTCCCGCTCCAAACCTTACTCCAGGAACCCCGATGATAAACGATCGCGCAAAAAAGAGCAGAACAAGAATGCGGCAACACGATACCGTCAGAAGAAGAAACAGGAGGTGGAGGTTCTGGCCGGGGAAGAGAAGGAACTGAGAGACGTTCATGATGAGCTCCAGGGCAAATGCTCCGACCTGCAGAGAGAGGTTAAGTACCTGAAGGGACTCATGCGCGACCTTTGCCGAGCCAAAGGGCTCATCAAGTAAACTGGATCTCAATCCAGTCTTCACCAGGGAAATATCACCAGAGTATAAAGCTTGGCTCCCATTTCCGCGCTCTCACAAACCCATTAAAGAAATATTCTTTTGACGATTATCACGCTATGTTTGTCTTTATCTCTTGCCATTTGTCAAAAGTCCAACATTCTACCGTCACTTATTTGGTTTATAAAACTGTATTTCTATTTCTTTTTTTGGTTTTTAAAAGAACCCCTCTCATTATTTTACTACTGGTGTACGCTTTATTGGGTTTATTCAATCGGAGAGAGCTAAAGTGGGTTCCATTTGCTGCGGCTCGGGGGACAACTAACTGAGTGGACACTGCACGGCGAGTGGCGAGGGTTTGTTGGCTGGCAGATCAGCGGGGATCTAATGGTTGGTGAATACACACTGACGGCAGTGGGAGATTATTGAGATGTATACATAGAATATTTGTACCTTAATTGATTCATTATAAAAGTAGTAATCATACTACAGTTATTTTATAAATCTTATATTTTTAACAATATATGTACTAATTTAAGTGTTCTCTGTTTCCAGTCTCTTGGAAAGGCTTCACAAAGAGGCTCAAATGTTACAATAACACATTTGTTTTACTTGCTTATTTCTTTTTTATGTAAGACAAACTAATGTTACCCCCATTGATTTAATATATGTGTTATATAGAGATATAACTTAATGTAATTAGGTCACTTCCTTCACCTGGTGGCATTACAGTTGCCATCCTAGTTATTTAAGAAGCCAAGTTGTCGTAGGTTTTGTCTTGTAAGTTCTTCATAAAGCAGTTAGTTGTTCATCCCAATCGTATGGACCGTTGATCTTGCTACAGATTCTGGGAAAGGACTCATGCATTTCTTTACCCGATCTTAGAGTAATATGCATTATTGACAATTTCAATTCCATTTTGTAAATCTTTTGTTTTCAAATTGTCTCGTTTCATAGAATGCGTGCACGATTTTTTGCCCAAATCGAGTTAATACATTTTTAATGATGTCGCAGCCTTTTCATATCTTTATTGAGTGTTGCGCGTTTTTTTCATTATATTCCATTTAGAATCGTAGATTTTTTTTCCGTTTTATTCAAAATCTGTTTTTTTACATGCACTAAGACCAATATTGATTATTTTAAATATTGTGCATCCTTTACTGGCTCCAACATTAAATTATATTCTGTTTCAATGCAAAAATATTTTTATATGCTACGGATTGTTTGTTTTGAATAATTATGCTATCAGAATGAGAAATCAATAAATGTTACATAGGAAAACGGAAATGTTTTTTTACTGCTGCTGCTGGCCTCATTATTCTACACATTTATCCAAGATATGAATTCTGTTGTTTGATTCTAAAAGTGACGACGTCTTTTTTCAAAATTCACAAAGCCTATATTAAATTTTTATCTTTTTAGCAAGTTTTAATTTTAATAATAAATCGAAAAATTCGTTCAGAATTCTAAAGATAACCCAATTTTGAGGTGAAATCGCAAAAAATATATGCGTAGGTATTGAAATGCTGACATTAGGCCTTTTAGAACCAAACTGCAGAATTATTCCCTCGATCTAACTTTTAAATGGGTATATATTCAAGACAATTCATTATCTGCTCTATCAGAGATGGCGCCATTTTAATTATTTTAGGAAAAAAACGCTTTGCAGGTAGTTGTGATTTAAAATATTATGATGATTTATTTGTTTGCGCCCGTACACAGGCTATATAAATATAAAAAAATAATCATGTTAAACTCAATTCCTTCAAGAAAGGCTTACAAATATAATATTGTACTGAGGGAACTGGTAGGACTACTAGGGACACTGCCATCTCAGGAGACACATGCAGATATTGGGAGTAGAAAACACCAATAGGTGCAGGAAATGTGAAGAGGATGAAGAGACTCCAATTCACCTTTGGTGCCAAGTCCTGCCCTGGTGGGAACTAGGCTCAGATACCTGGGGAGACATACAGTAGAACCAGAAGACATAGCCACATACCCAATGACAACTCTGGTGAACTTTATTAAAGGGACCGGGTTGTTAAAGGAATGAGGTAAAATGGGAGATAGCATAATGGACCTATGGCCTAACTGCTCACGGGAAGTATGTGTTAACCGTCTCCGCTTTAAAAAAAAACAAATAATAATAATATTGCATCGGTATACATTTCTTGAAAGAATTTGGTTTGTATACGGACAAAACTATTTGTTCATATCCACGTTGCGTATGTACGGTCGCAACAAATTATTCATCTTAATATTTTAAAGCCTAACTTGCAAAAAGTGTTTTCCTAAAATTATTAAATTAGTGCCATCTTACGAATTACTTTATGTTCTCTTTTCCTTCTCGCACATCTTGTATAAAAACGAAAAAGACAGAAGCTACTAGATCCCTCTGGGACTACTTCATGAATGCGATTTTCAAATGAGTGATATTAATCATTCTAAATGAGTTATCCTTCATAAATGACAGTTGGTAGATGTTACTTCCCCTCCATAAAGTTATCAAGAATTTCCAACCCTTTTCTAATCTGCATCACAGATTTTAAAAACTGTTTCCTTTCCTGATAATTCAATTAAAATCATGTGTTTAAAACAAGTCTGTCATCATTCACATCAGAGAAATAATATGAGAATTGATATGGCTTATTAGTTCTAGAATTATTTTTGGTACAAATCCAAATTGACTTGGTATAATGAAGTAAAGAAGTACTGAAGGTTATTTGAATTTTTGAGTCTTTTGTAGTGACATCTAGCGGATATCAAAAGAAACAGATGAAGAAAAGCTTGTGAAAATATTTCATAGATGGCAGACGCGGTAAGAAAAATAGAAAGGTTTTGTATTTTATTTTGCACTATTATTGTTATTGAACTTGTTGGATACTCCGCGTCGTAGCATGGTAGTCGATGATAGTTTTGAGTGGTTTGTTTACGTTGATAGTGTTATGAAGGTATAATAGAGGAACCTACTGCTATAAACACTAGTGACATTTTATTTTGCGATGTGTAACGCAATGTCACTCAAAAGGTCTAGAAAAAATCTAGCTCATTTCTCCATGGAAGGTAGCGAAATATTTTTCTTTCAATTATCGCGATCGAGTGAAATATGTTTTTCGTGTACTTTTTGAAGATAAAAATTTCCTCCGATCTCATAAGGTTTTTTTGTAGGTACTAGGTACTACCTACTTAATTATAAACCAAAACAAATAAGGAATTATACCTACAATTCGTCCAAAGTAACGTCACCAATCGTCACTGTCTAATCTACGTATACATACACGAGCCTAACTGTCGAACTGAACCTCAACTAACCTTACACATTCCCGTGTGTGGTTGTGCTTTATGGGTTAGGCTTTTTTAATGAAAGGAAGAAGGGGAACTTCTGGGTAGGCCAAAGTTACGAGGGCTGGTTAGGAACTAGAGATCAGTGTGTCAGGAGTGATGGATGTCTGAATATGTCTCTCGATGGATCGAGAGACCAGTTTAAGAGGTTAAAGGATCTCTCCAAACCAGCCTCTCCCAATCTGGCACGCCTGGAGAGGGCAGGCGCCACTTAAACAAATCACACCCAATGAACCCGGGCACCTCTGCTAAATCACCAAACGTCGCGAACCGTCTCAGGGTGACAGATGGCAGAGGTGTTGGTTATCCAATAGATGGTTCCTGGGGCGGCGGTACCCCAAACCCCCTCTCAAATCTCGTAAATGTACTCCCATGTGTTTTCCGATATAGGTACCTATACCTACCTAAGTAGTTTCAGAGTTTGCTACCGTCGACTATCTTGGGTTACCCATTATGTACAATGACTTGGCTGAATATGTCAAAATGACAGACTGTACTGATCTCTGATCATGAATCAATTCAAAATCTTCTCGTCGTAGAGAAGAGTGCGAGGAAGAAGCTTGGTTATTATCTCGTTATAACGACTAGTTATCGTTGTTTTGTAGACAAATTAACCTTCGAAGTTACAAGAGAAATTAAAGATTTAACTATCATTAATTTATTGATGAGCTTAGCTGTGTTGTTATTTTATTAGTGATACGATATACCTTGATCCCACCATTATTTTTCACGAAGTTATTTGGATTTGAAGGAATGTTATTATTTCAGGGTTGCAGCATGCGCCATTTTTTAACAGCCACACGTCTTGAATATATAGCATTTTTGAAGCAATGTTCGATAATTTGTCGTTGACTTCTTTTCCAAAAGAATTGAGCTTGACATTAAAATTTACAATTTCATATAAATTAACAAGTCTATTGTACAAGTCTGTACATTAAATTAATACTCGTTCACTTATAAAATAGTATAAATAATTACACAGGTTTGCTCTCGGTGAAAAATAGTGATGTGCCTGTGCTCAGAAAATCTCATTTAATCCAATGCTATGCAAGCAAATCCCAAAAAAATATTTTTTAGATGTACAATCAAGGTACTGAAACTTTAAGAACATAAATTTTTCTATAGTTTTTGACAGATTTGGTGAAATAAATGCGAATTTTTTTTTATTTTTGAATTCTTAAATTGACAAGTGGCAGTGTAAAGACACTATACATATTAAAAAATTAAAGTATATTTACGAGAATATCGATGATATAAAAGGTATTTTTCTGCTACTACAATACTGACATTTGATATTCGCAATATCGCTCCGGGCTAATGAATATACCTATGGGTAGGTAACCTATCCGCTCTATCGATAGCACAGTTGGGCTGAAACCAGTTGGCGTGCTGTTATAATATATACAGGGTGTATCGGTAAGTACCCGACAAACTTTAACCAGCTATTCCTCAGCACATTTGGAGTAAAAAATGTTATGGGCGCTTTGCTGTCCGGTAACATTTTTCTTCCATTAAAAACAAAAAATAAATAAAAAATCCACACTCCGTCACTGTCATTTGCATTGTTTCTCGTGTTCAACAGCTGTTATTGGCAAGTGTGTCAAAAAGTGTCCTCGCTCTTTCGTACACACTAAATAATAATAGTTAAAAATGAGACGAATGGTGCCGTGCCATTTCGTTGTGATTGTAAAAGCGCGCCAGCGTAGGTATGTACGTGCATTATTCAACGAAACTCGAACAAAATATTGCCAGATGGGTTTTCAAACTTTGATAAAGGATAAAACATTGGTGACATGTGGTGAAAATATGAATAGTAAATTTTTTATTAAAACAAATGTTACCGGACAGCAAAGTGCCCATAAGATTTTTTACTCCAAATGTGCTAAGGAATAGCTGGTTAAAGTTTGTCGGGTACGTGCCGATACACCCTGTATACCAAGGTGATGTAAACATACCAAAGATACAGTACTCCAAAAATCAATTTCAAATTACTGATAATGAAAAATTAAAATTCGTATTACCAATTTTATAATCTAACTAGCTGGCATTGCTCGGGGATGTGAATAAATTGGAGTAAAGTTTGAGGTTTTTAATTCCGTGCTAAACGTCGATTTTACTCTAATTTCTATAAATATAACTTGCATGCATTATATATAAAAGCCCTTTGGAAGAAATTCTCTAAATGATAGTGAAAAACTGACTGTTGTGTCAATAGTTATGTCTGCCTTTACTTATGCAGACTTCGGGTGTTGGGAACTCTTTAAAAACAGAAAAAAAGTTCTAAATATAATTGCGTTTATTTACGTTACAATAAAAGGTCTGGCTAGACTACACTGTTCGTTACTCAAGAGTAGGTAAAATCTCTGAACCTCCAGATGCTCGCACTGTCCGATAATATCTATCGCAAGTACCTGCTATACTAGAGACATCTGGCTGGGCCCTGGCGTAAGCTTTATGACTACCGCCATCTATCGATTAAGTACTCAACCTTATAACCATACATCACACCTACAAAAATCCTTAATGTAGTTTGTAAGAACTAAGCACACAAAGAATCAGACGCGGATATCTACAACGCAAGTACATATCGACTGTAAGTATTTAAAACGCTTCAAGCCTCAAAATTAAGACTTTACAGGAGATGATAAAAAATTATATTTACGAATTCGTAAAAAAATCAATTTTGATGTAAAATATTGCAATTCTATTTACAAATTATGGGATACTTGAGAGTTTAATAATTTCTTATACGGTTTTCTAGAAATAATCAAAACAGTCCGGTAGCCCGGAGGACATTTCTAATCATAGACCCATTTCACTCTTATCTAATATATCGAAAATTTTTGAAAAAAATTGCTAAAAAAAGACTAACTGCATTCTTAAAAAAAAAACTTGATTATAAATGAAAATCAATTCGGTTTCACAGAGGGAAAAAGTACCCAAGATGCCATTGCAAAAATTTCATCTAGTATTCAGAGTGCCCTAGACAAATCAAATAAATGTATAGGAATTTTTATTGACTTAAAGAAAGCATTTGACAGCATTTCCCATGAAAGACTTATATTAAAATTAAAAGAAAATGGCATTGACCACTTAGCTCTTAAATGGATAGAAAGCTACTTAACAGAGACACCTCAAATTGTAAAATTAAACCAAACCTTTAGTACACCACTAACAAGTACATTTGGCATTCCTCAAGGCACGGTCCTCGGACCATTACTATTTCTAATGTATGTAAATGACATTTTCCAACAGAAAATCAAAGGTGAATTAATCTCTTATGCTGATGATACTGTTTTATTAATAAAATGTCAAACATGGGAACTAGTTAACAAACTTGCAAATGAATGTATTAATATCTTAAAATCATGGTTTGATAATAACCTACTCACACTTAATGCCAAAAAAACAACATATGTTTTATTTTCACTACAAAAAATACCTAAACACAAAGTAAATATCATAATCCATGATGAAAATTGTGACAATGTCAACTGTAAACTACTTAATCCTATTTGTACTGTAATCAACCCTTCTTCTGAAATTAAATATCTTGGTGTGATCATCGATGAAAATTTGAAATGGAAAAGCCATATTACGGAGTTAGTAAAGAGAATAAGGAAATGTATATATATATATATTTGTTAGGTTAAGAAATATTTTAAATGTGAAAATACAAAAAAATGTATATTATGCTCTTGTCCACTCCCTGCTTATTTACGGAATCATAGGTTGGGGAGGATCTTATAAAAACAACCTAAACTCAGTAAAAGTCTCGCAAAAAATTATTATAAAGGTAATACTTAAAAAAAACTCTTTCCCAACAAAATTGCTTTTTAAATTGTTTCCAGTACCAAATATTGATAATATACAGGGTGTCCGGAAACTCGTAGTACAAGCGGGAAACTGGTGAATCTACATCACATTTGGAGTCGATTTTGTAGTATATATTTTTTTATTTGAGCTTTCGTTATCGAGTAAATCGAGTTTGAAGTTGATTTTTTTTTAATCAAATTCTTATAAATTATTACTGAAGATCAAAGTACCCAACTAATTAAAACTATTTGAAAGTAAAACAAATGAAGAAACTCGGATTTGAAGCATTATTTTGAAATCACCCTTCATTTAACCCGGTGTAATCATAAAATATTTCTGCTCTGCAGGGTTAAAACATCTGTTATTCAACCCTAAACACCAGAAAAAACTTTAACCCAAAAATAGCCGAAGAATATTTTTTTTTGTTTTTTTTTTTTTTTTTTTGAAAATGCTCAAATCAAAAAACTTTATGTTTTTTTGGGTTCCCCATGTGGTGTAGATTCTCCAGTTTCCCGCTTGTACTACGAGTTTCCGGACACCGTGTATATTAGGAAAACTTCAATTACAAAAATGTGTAAAGAAAAAAGTAACACAGAATATCAAGAATTTTACAAACTGATGAGAAATGGGAATCAATTTAATACGCCAATCTTTAAAACAACTCAAATGCAAAACCATTATATTTACCAAGCCATAAAAAAACTACAATAATCTCCCTTCCGAATTGCGCTGTATTACGAACCAACAAGAACAAATAAATAAAATCAAACTTTTTTTCCAAAAAAACTCATATTAAAAAAAAAATATGTATATATATATTATATTTATATATTACACATAACATAATATTGTAACATTGAATCTAAGTAAGAATCGTGGCTCCCTATCAGGCACAAGAGCTCCTCTTTTCTGATAAGGCATACATGACCAATTATGTACCTAAATATTATATTTTGCAAAATATGTATGTATTAATGTAACTATGATCTATATTAAAATAATAAAAAATAAAAAATTGCACGCATATATTAAGTTTTCACTACTTTGTACTTTGAATAATATTTTTATATGAGACCAGTGAAAAGGAATGTTACCCAAAATATGGCTTGAATTTTTTTTACCAATTTACAGTCGGTATTTATAGATATTCGCCGATGAAAAGTATTTTTAAACACGTCTTGAAACGAAAACGCTGGTGGTCTACAGAAATGCACAATAAAATCAAACGTTTATTTCCAACGATCTCAGAAAATCTAGAAAAGGAACGATCTAACAAATAAAAACTATGGAAAAAATAATAAAACCAATCTCGTTGAGAGCAAAATAGAATAAAGGAAATCATTGTGTGGGAGGCAACGGGGGTTCCCTGACCGGGAGGTAACACATTGTAGGCAAATGTAATTGTGCGGGGAATGCAAGTTCCGTTTCTCCTAGCAACGAGAAGAGCACCTGTTGTTAAGAGTGTGTTATTTGCATGGAAATGGCCGCGCAAATTCTTTCAGAAAAAAAAGTTTTTTCAACAAATGAGCGCTCCACCGATATCTGGAAACGCCTGAAACGTACAACAAATAACATGTCTATTAAATGAACCAGAAAGAAACAAAACAATTACAATGAAATTAAAGGAAACGTTATATACTTCTTAGTAGGACGGCCGAAAGAAGAACACAAGACGAGGTGGTTTCATACACTCGAGCGATTGGTGAATATACATACGTCGTTTTTTTCACATTTTTAGATTCTGTAAATTTGGCACATTATGGCAAGCGATGGCTCAAAACGTTTTTGCAAACTTGGCATAATATGCCAACAATCGCTCGAGTCTCAAGAAGATACAACAAAGGGTATATGATAAGGTTTTCTTGATAATCTAATAATAATTATCTAACAACTTCTTTTTTCAATGTGAACACCGCACAAGAGACCCAGCTTCTCCCAATCGTCTGGAGCAAGTGAGACTATGGTATCCTCAATTGGGGTATTTTGCGAGACTGAAGGTAGTGGAGAGGAGAAAGAGTTGGGGTAGAGGTAGGTTGGGGAATACCTGGTACTCTGGAACGTGCTGCAACTATTCTTAATGTAAATTATTAAATTGTGAAAAAACTAAAATTAATCGAATCAACTTTAAATCCGCGACCTTCGGCTAGCCAACGGAGGCTTTATAATAAATTATTTTCTATTTTTTTGTATTTCTTTGGCATTCACTATGTAAAAATTTCTAGACATTTTTAGTTTTTAATGAGTTTTTATTATTCACAATGTACATTTGTTACGTATAATTTTTTTTATAAAATTAGCGACCGGTTTCGACACGTCCGTGTCATTAACTAGCTATTTAAAAACTAAATTTTAACTGCAGAAATATGGGGTTTTATTTAGTTTGGTTCTTTGGTGGGAGGGATTTGAGGGATGGGGAGGGGGTTGAGAGGGAAACGGAGGGAGGAGTCAAAATAACGGGGAACATTGTCAATAGAGGTGATTTGCAAGGTGCTATTATTTTATTTACTATATTAATGCTTGAATTAATTTTTTTGTTGATTTCTAATGTTTCTAACGCGCACAAATTAAAATATTTGTTAATGTTAGAATGTTTAAACTTAGTTTTATCCTGGTTGAAGCTATGGCCTGTCTCTATCAAATGATTAGCGAACTCGGAGAAATTATTATTTTTTAAACATAGTTCGTGTTCCCTAATTCTGGTTTTGAAATTTCTTGTAGTCATACCTACATACTGCGAGTTACAATCATTACACTCTAAAGTGTATATCCCATTTTTATCTAATTTATTTGAAACATCCTTGTTATTAATTAAGTTTTTATTTATTTTAGAATTAGTTTAAAAAGCTTTCGAAATATTAACTGGTAACATGCGGGATATTTTTAAGGATAAGTCGCCTGTATAAAGAAGTTTTTTATATATTAGATTTTTACTAGATTGAGTGTTATTATCTCCACTATAAATGTACTTTTTAGAAAATATTTTGGTTTGTTTCTTGTTAACTAAACGATTAATTATGTCAGGTTTAGGTCTAATTAGGTCGCAAATTTAATAAAAAAATTTATACGTAACAAATGTACATTGTGAATAATAAAAACTCATTAAAAACAAATTATTTTCTAACTACGTACGATTCACGACAAGATAATTTAAAGAAACCAAAATAAAACCTATATCTACATAGATAATACGTCTTACTTTAAAGTCGATTTTAATAATTACTCTGCCTAAAACATCATTGCAGTTTTCTTTTTCTAATATTTGTGAGAATAGACCTTCAGGGGTCGGCAGACCACGACTCGCGAGCTCAGGCGTCTGCGGCTCATGAACTCCAATTTCCAGTATCACCCCCACTCAACCAGTCTTGTGGGATGGAACCGCCGAACGAATTTTGACTTTGACAACATCGGTGTTGCCAGCTTAGCTCTTTTAGTGATTTGAATACATTTAGCTCTAAATCTAGGTAAAATAGCTTCTTAGCTCCGTTTTTAGTTATTCTAGTTTTATATTTTATGCAGGACTCATTCACGTAAAATAATTATGTAATAGGTATTTCTGTGAGAAACCGGACATTTCTATTCAAATCATATTTTTTTATCTCAGAAATTCTCTAATCAACCCCCCCGGATTATATGGTTCTCAGGGGGGTGTAACGTAGTGAAATCGATAACGTTACAATATCGTATTGATAGATAACTATCGTTGATTTTATACCGATTTCCCACTCATGGTCATACTGTTGATACCCAAACCAATATTGTGACTGCAAATGTGTGTGGTTTATTTATTAATTTTCTGGAAATCGAGAGTTTAAATTTACTTCAGTTTGTACATAAGTATTATATAGCCGAAATAAAACCAATTATGGATATCCTCCTTGTGACTTTACATCTACTGAGACAGCATAATAAGGAAAAAGTAATTTAAATTTCTAAGAAAGGAATACGAAATTTATACAAAACAAAGATTATATAAAAAAAAACTTTTATCAATACATTTATAGCCACGGAGAGTGGTTGTAGATATAAGTCAAATCATAATAGAAATATAAACAATAGAGACGTAAAATTATTCACAAACCATCAGAGAAATATTATTTTGTGGACCTTTTGTATTTGATAAGTTCGCAACTGAAAATATCTACATTGCATAATACGCAATTGTAATTATTGCATGTTCAGGCAAGAATTCTGCTTAGAGTTGGTTTCGCACTGATCCACCCTGAACAGGGCATAAGAGCGCGTACATTGAATTGAATCTTATTTAGCAACTCTGGGCATTGAATATTATTGTCAAAGCGAAGCTTGATGCCAAATCACTATTATGATTAATCTTTATAAGGAATTGGTGTACATTATGAATACCAAAAAATATGCCTTAGATAAATTGAAGGTTTTCCTATCGCTTCGCTTGAGTAGAAGACAAATACAAAATTAAATTACTCAATAAAAAATATAAATGCAAACTACTAAAAATAGTTTTTTTCAACAGAAATGTATGAACGCATAAAGGAAACAACTTTTAAAAAATACAGTATTATAGATAAGATTATCTGTGTCATTTGGGTAAGTTTTTGCTTTCTTATAAAATTATTTACAAAATAAATAAAAAACAGTTTTTTGCTTGAAATCGAACGTTTCTAGACTGCGTGCGTCAAGCGATTTTAATGCCTATTATCTACGATATAAGGTATACCAAGAATACACACATTTTTGGCATAATTATTTAATCTTTTATGCTGCAAACTGATAAAAACGCTGGTAACACTGCCGCATTTATCGATGAATTGACATTCCTGAATGTCAAATTGACAATGTCGAATAGAAATATTAACTTTTATAAACATTGGCAGTCCGTATGTTCTTTTACACTAAAACAGAATTTATTAGTTAATGAAGTCATTAGTCAAAACTTTTTATTTATTTATTTATTGTTTTATTTATTATTTGTTTGTAAATATTACATAATACAATTAATGAACTTAAAATGTCCAACTAGGCGATTGCCCGTTTTAGGACATTCCAATATGATAATGTTTTTACATGTAAATTATGGTACATTATAGTGTTGACTATTCTGTTGTTAAAAAAAATACATATGTATATTCATATTCTAGAATACTTCCAGTTATATCACGACATATTTTACTATTATTTAGCTGACATAATAACTGAATTAACATAACATAAGCTGAATTAATAGATAAAAACAAGAAAATGAATTTGAAAAATGAAACTGAATTGAAGAAATTCTGTTGGTAAAGTAATACAAATGTATATTCATTTTATTTTTTTTTACTATTGTTTAGCTGATATATTAAACTAAAGAAATATTAATATATAAAACAAGGAAATGAAAAATAACAAAAAATAAAAAAATGAAAGTAAAGAAGGAACTTTTCCTTTAAGGAAAAATATCACGAAGAATTGAACAATTTTCGAACTTTCTTTATGTAAAAATACAGTTCCTGTAATGCTAATATAATACCAATATAAGTTAAAATGTAAAGAAGAATGTAAAGAAAAACAAAATTTACAATTTAATTACTGTTTTTTAGCATATTCTCGCATTCAACTCTCCCTAAAACTACAACTATTGTTTCTCCAAGTTGGAACGGAGTCAATTGATTGTAAATTGATTAGTTGGATTAATTAAGTCTATATGTAGTTTATCTATAAGTTTATATATATTATGTACCTTGTATATTATTTCTTTTAGTTCTCAGTGCTTACTTAGTTCACCCCCATGTCGTTTATTACCATTAGTTAAGCGTATGTATGAGGGAGAATAGAACACTATGTAATCACTGCACCGTAATGTTTAAGCAAATATGCATAGTTTTTATATTATCGTTGTAATAATCAATCATTCAAAAAACCCAGTTATTCTGCGTAACGCAACGAACAAAAATCCAAAAAGTTTAGCATATTGACAGCTTATCCGAGACCTTGGAGAACGCACTAAAATATTGATTAAAAAATATATATTTATAAAAATGATCTCCAAAGTAGGGTCACAGAGTGTGCGGTTATTGGATGTAATGATTACAAATAATTTCAAGTCGTTTTTCGATATTGAAAAAACGTTGATAGGTTAATTGGTGAAATATAATACGAGTTCATTAAGTCCTCGCAAATACAATGTTATTGATTACGTAAAAAGTGGATTATATGATGAAAAATATTAAGGTAAATTCAGCAAAGCTGTGTTACTTGTAGCATTATTTGTTCACGTAGAAATTATAAATCATCTTTAATGTTGATGTTCGTCATTTTATAAAACATTTTTGCGTGTAACTTATTTTTTGTTAAATTTATCACAATTATATAAGTATTTTATTACCTTTGCGACCCATCAAAGACAGAGTGAATAGCTGCTTTAATATTTTTTTATGTATAAGCAAAGAAGCAGTAAGGTCGTAGGTGGGTTATCTATGTTTTTCAATATGTATAATTTATTACCATAAAATAAAGAGTAAATATCACATAAAATAGATTAAAAATTATGAGAGATAACCAAGGCACACGACTCATGCCGCTAGGAGGCGCTAGTGTAGCATGTTGTGTAGCAGTCATTTCCTGCCCGCTACAGAGCATTAGCATTATTCACTGCCCATCTCTATTTACAACTTGGCATCTATGGCAACTCTGGACAACGGGAGACGGGGCTCGCAAGCTAGACGCGCACCTCGACATTTGAGTATTCAACTGGCTGGCCTTCCGGAACATCGCTTAGCAGAGAGGACACGAACTGCACAATGAGCTGACAAAACTTACGAACGGTGACGATGCCGCAGTTTAATAATTTGCCTTTGGTCATCCATCGTTCAGCTTATAAATATTAGTTTTGCTACCGCATCACTTGGCGCCCATTATTACATTCATCAGGTTAGTTTATAATAAATGTCACCATCCAATTGTCGCTTTCAATGCAATTTTTAAATTAGCAATCGTGCTTTCAACCTTCGGTTGTAGCACACGCCTGAGTTATTTGTCATCAATTAAAAGAGTTCTCATGTTGATTAGATGTTGTAGTAATAAATGTTGTATAGTGGAATTCATTTTCTCCTCTCTTTTATTTACTACACTTACTGCCCTCGTGGCAATAACCCCTCTTACAATGACGCCCTACGTGGTAAATCTCGTTACAATGGCGCACCACGTGGTTTAACCCGATTGGCATTTAATTAATTTAATTATTTCGTTCTTGTTGGCATTGAGAGTTGGCTTTAATTTTTTTTTGGTGTGTGACATTTTTTAACTAACTTGATAAAGGTTTTTATTTTATGTCGGCTCATGGTGGTCTTCCTCTGTTTTGCGACGTTCTCGTCCGTATTTAATTTAAGATAATTACTATAATTATTTTAAGTTATTTTTGGCCGTGAATACTCTGCGAGATGTGGTGGGTATCTCGTATATTTTTAATTTTGTGGTAATCTTGATCCAGATTCCCACATCCGTTTCATAGTATCGGTATATGTGATGATTCACCTGGCTGTGTTTCTTTTAAAAATTGTATTCAATTTTTAAAAAAATTTTTAATATTGCTTTATACCTTTTAAATTTATTTTTTTAAATTTTTCGTACATATTTAATTTTATATATTAAATGCTATGCCAGTTGATACTCCGGGATTCGGTTAGCGGATTTCGTTATTTGTTTAATTGTATTATTTGTTCTGTTATAATGTTTCACCTTGATATAATTTTATTTAGAATGGTACTCCGTCCACGGACGTGACTAATCGCTGCACTATGCTTACTTTTGTGTTTCTAGCTATTCAGGTACACCTATTGACTATGCATTTAGACGAGACGCAGTTTTCTAAACGCCGTTGCTAAAATGGGTAAAATTTCATAGCGAGGGCCGCTCTAGATTCTTGCTGCCGCACAAAACACGGCTTACAATAACATTTATTGCTTTTATAGCGAGGTAAGTGAAATATTATGTTCACGGTTTATTATTGTTTTGTGACTCATCATTTTGCACGCAAAATGCGTCGTAATTTTATTTTGCTAATTACTTTCACCTTTATTACGTTTTGAAAGTTTTGATCGCGTATATTTTTTAAAAAATTTTGTTAAATTCAAAGTAATTTAATCATAACTGCCATGTGGAATTTTTTTTTGATTTGGGAGATTTTTCATTTTTGTTGTAATAATATTATTTGGCGGAAGGTTAGTTGTAATTCCGTTTTGTTCACTCTGACCGACGGGTTATGGTGACCACAATAGAATTGCTGACGTGTTTCGACACAATTAATAAATTATTTTTTGTAATATTCATTTTGGGAAGGGAACTTTCCTATCTTTTATTAAATATTGATTATTTATGTTGTGCTTTAATTACCATCTCTTCAAGAGGATATATTGGAATTAATCACACATAATTAATTATTTGCTATAATCTTTAATAATTATTTTTTGAAAATCTCTCCAAATTAAATTCTTCCATTTTCGAGTTAATCATATGTTACAAACATAGTCTCGTAATAATTTCATATAAATTCATATGTTACATGTTTCGCCTTTTGTGTCCAACTCTTTTTGGAGGATTTATTTGGTACATTTGATCGAAATTCTGTACGTTAATTTTGTTACATAATATAACTTCGTAATAATTTTACATAAAATTTAATTGTTACATTTCGTCGTTTGTTGTCCAACTCTTTTCGGAGGATTTATTTGGCACATTTGCTCGAAATTTACATATTTATTTTTGTCACAAAATACTAACTTCATAATAATTTATTTAAAATTTTAATGTTACATTTTACAATCCCGATAATAATAATTCATAAGTTATTATTTTTAATTTCACGATGTTTGCTGTTATTTAAATAATAATTATCCGCGGTAGAAATTTTTTTTCTCTCATCAAAATTTAGTGTTGAGAATTTTTAGTGTTGAACATTAATATTGTTGACTCCAATGTTGAACTGCATTGTATTGTCACGGGTTTTGGTAATCCAGCTTGTAATGAGGGATCATTGCATTCCGATCGCAACTGAACGGCGAGTCTATAATAATGATCTATTTTAACTACGCAGTAGCAAATATTTTTAATAAATTTCCGATTTTATTTTGTAGTGAATATTAATAAATTATACATTTATTTTGAGTTCCTTCTTGGAAATTGTCTTCGTAATTTATATTATAATAATTAATAATGAAATAATTATTTATAATTATTTTTCATAAAATATTTTTGGAATTTTAAATTTTTACATTTAATTTTTTTTAAATTATGGATTTTTAAGTTTTAAATTTTTCATTTTGCGTTACTGTTTAATTGGTGAGTTTTGTTATCTATCTCACATTGAGGATATATTAGATCTCAATTCACGCTTTTTGAATGTTATCGGATTTTGGAATTTTAATTTTTAAATTTAATTTTTTTTCGTAAATTCTTGATTTTTAAATTTTTCATTTTGCGTTACTGTTTAATTGGTGAGTTTTGTCATCTATCTCACATTGAGGATTTATTAGATCTCAATTCACGCTTTTTGAATGTTTTCGGACTTTGGAATTTTTATTAATTAATAAATCTTAATTCTTTTCACGTCATTATCTACAACTTCGTTTAAGAGGATCTCATGGTTATATTTTAGGTCTCTTTAGTGGTTTTATACCGCGCTTTTGTTTAAATTCTTCGTTTTGTCAATAATTTTGCGAAATTATTTTTTGGCTTTTATATTAATTATAATATTGCTACCGCCATCTGTAGTAATTCTACACTACTTTTAACTTCGTGATTTTTTTCAACTTCTTGGGTTGGAGTTTTTGATGGATTTTTTCTTCAACTTTACTTCATTGTTCTTATGAACATTTTTAAAATTCTATTTATTGAATTTTTTTTTTTTTTTTGCAACTTTACAATCAACTGATAGTCAGAGTTTCTATTACATTTCCGAAACGGATCAGTGGGCTCGTTTTCAAGAATTCATATTTTAACAATATTCTTTTGTTCTGAATTCTTTTAATTTTTTTTAGTAAGGTGAACATTATGACGTCCTGTCTTGTATTGTCGGTGTATGTACTTGTGTTGGTTTATTTCGATTATTGAGGATTTGGTTCTCATCTATGGTTGAGTCTGCAAATAATGCGCTCTAATACACCATAACTGGGTTTCGTTATGTGATAACACCCATGTTATAAGCTTTTAGCTTTAACATTTACCATGATAGCTTATTCAGCTTACAATAGATACAATACCATGATAGCTTATTCAGCTCATAATAGATACAATACCATGATAGCTTATTCAGCTTACAATAGATACAATACCATGATAGCTTATTCAGCTCATAATAGATACAATACCATGATAGCTGATCGGCTGATAACAGATTTATTTTATGTGTTTATTTATTATGTCATGTATATGTCTACGTATTTCATGTTTTGTGTTTTGTTTCGTCTATTTCAACGGTATTCCTCAGTCTCTGACTGGTTCGCTCCGTGACGGAGGAATATGGGCATGAAAATGAAATTAATTAATAGATTAATTTCTAAATTATTTCTATTTGCTTTTGGCATACTCCTCAATATTTCTTGCAAGAAGATTTATTGATATTTATTTTCAATTTAATATTCATTTCTACTCTACTGCCATCTATTGTCAAGTAGTGCAAAACTTTTTAATTACCATTGCTTTGGTTTGAACTGCCATCTGTCGACAAGATGAGCCGAATTTTAAAAACAAATTCTGATTTCAGTTTAAACAATCATCTTCTACTTGCTGCCATCTATTGACAAGATGTGCGTAACCTTTTTAAATACAAAGGCGTATTTTGATTTGTTTATTAACTTTTATTATCTACGGGTACACGGTACATATATTTGCATAATTAATTTTAAATTTTTCGTTTATGAAAATTCTTTTACTTATTTATTATCATATTATCAGTCATCATGACATTTAACTATTATAGGTTTTTTGACCTTTTATTTTTATATGATCATTGTCAAAGTACAATTCTGTGATAGCTTTCGTGTTTTTACAACATAGTTTGTTAAAATCCTTTTTTTAAAATTTTTTTTTACAACATATAATATCATTGTCAAAGTACAATTCTGTGATAGCTTTCGTGTTTTTACAACAAAGTTTGTTAAAATCCTTTTTTTAAATTTTTTTTACAACATAAAATATCATTGTCAAAGTACAATTCTGTGTTAACTTTCGTGTTTTACAACAAAGTTTGTTAAAATCTTTTTACTCTGTTGCAAGTTTTGCTCAACTTTTTAAGATTGTTTTAAGCTATTACTATTAAATCTTTTGTGTTTAGAACAATGATTCTTTTATATACACTATTTTTTCGATAAGGGCCTGCCATTTTACTCAATATTTCTTTTTATTTATTTCAACGGTGACCAAGGGTTGAGTAGGTGTAGACTTCTTCAATCTTCAAGGAACTTCGCTATACTACGTCAACTGAAGACATCTGGACTACACTCTTCTCTCGTCATCGCCAGAATACGTCAACCAAAGACATCCGGACCGCTCTCTTCTCTCGTCATCTCCATGCGGGGTTTCGACCGCTCCAGACCTTACCGAACCTCAGGGAATATTTGGATTCGGAACTCTGCAATGCCGAAGCCGCTACTACCCGCCTAATCCGCACCATACATTTCTGCTGCTGGAGGGTGCATCAAACTTGTCAGGAGGTGTCAGGCGAACCTCAGACTTATAGCCATAAGTCCTTTGGCTGAGGGGGCATTGTAGCAGTCATTTCCTGCCCGCTACAGAGCATTAGCATTATTCACTGCCCATCTCTATTTACAACTTGGCATCTATGGCAACTCTGGACAACGGGAGACGGGGCTCGCAAGCTAGACGCGCACCTCGACATTTGAGTATTCAACTGGCTGGCCTTCCGGAACATCGCTTAGCAGAGAGGACACGAACCGCACAATGAGCTGACAAAACTTACGAACGGTGACGATGCCGCAGTTTAATAATTTGCCTTTGGTCATCCATCGTTCAGCTTATAAATATTAGTTTTGCTACCGTATCACTTGGCGCCCATTATTACATTCATCAGGTTAGTTTATAATAAATGTCACCATCCAATTGTCGCTTTCAATGCAATTTTTAAATTAGCAATCGTGCTTTCAACCTTCGGTTGTAGCACACGCCTGAGTTATTTGTCATCAATTAAAAGAGTTCTCATGTTGATTAGATGTTGTAGTAATAAATGTTGTATAGTGGAATTCATTTTCTCCTCTCTTTTATTTACTACACTTACTGCCCTCGTGGCAATAACCCCTCTTACAATGACGCCCTACGTGGTAAATCTCGTTACAGTTGCCGTCAGTATGTATGGGAAATGTCAGAAGTTGGAGATATTATTAATATTATAGGGTAGTTATTATTATCAATTTTTTATTACATTACATCATTAATTTTCACACCAACACTTTCAGAAGCCATTAACATCCGCTGTCAATAACCCGATACGTCCGCACTCCGCACTCTGCACTCTCGCTACACGAAAATCCCGCTTTCCCGAAGGATTAGAATTCACTTCCCACAGTAATCGTCGATCGCGCGTTCGAAAATCAATTACAGATCCGCATATATGGCGGAAAAAGCCTCTATGGTTATTATTGCTTCGACGCCGGCTATCCCATTTGGATTAAAAGGGCCGGTAATCAGATTAAGGTCCGTCGTGACGCGGCGCATTTTGGCTGAAGGGGCCACCGCACTACGGTCAACAAGCCTAAAACAAAAACAAAGTAATAAATGGCGTAAATTTGTGTCATAAGACTTAAGATTCTTATGGTCCAAAGTCTCATTTCTTTCATTCGCATTCTCCAGTGGAATTGGTGAGGTCCACAGGGCGACGCCGGACACACGGAGAAAAATCCGTATTGCTGATTTGTTAAGAATCTCTTCAAATTATTCGTAATAAGTTTAAAAACGTGATTGCTATTGATAGGTTTTCTGGTAAACTTTGAGTAAATGACGAATGTATTATCACGATGTCGGAAGACATTTTCATGAAAATCCTAATATTTTCACATTTTGTCATTTGTGTAGGGCCGTTTTTTTGTGAAAAATCACCTCAAGGACGCTGTAAATAAAAATAATGTTTATGTATAAATATATAAAATTAATGGTATAACTGGTTTACAACTAAGATTTATAATATTTTCAACTAATGACTTACATCTAAGACTTAAAGCTAGTGACGACATACATTTATTTTATTTATTTGGACATTCACAGTACATTTTACTACAAATTAAATGGTTCTATTATGCATAATTAATATACCTATTACGTATGTCCAAAACAAAGAATACGAAATAGAAAGAAGGTGTGCAAATACATATTTATAACTGCGGCTTAAAGTTAGGGACTTACATTTAAAAACCTTTTGGGGTTATCTGGATTTATGTAAAAGTATACAGAATGATTTTATTGATTTTGTCACTGTATTTCAATATCAATATAATCCCCTTGAATTCGGTAAATCGACCAGTGTGCGCCGTGGGGCTAGCGCAGCGGGGGCCGGCGCCCGAGGCCTGCCAACAGCTCTACTCAGACCTTAATGTGAAGACCGGTGCGGTATCATACAGGGTATAAGGTACAAGTGTGTATATTGGAAACATTGTGGCGTTATTTGGGTTCAATATTATTATTTGGTCGTTGACACCCGAAACATGGAGGAACAAATCGATAACCGAACAAAATGATTATAATACTGTCACGGGTTCGCTGTTCTCTACAGTAAATTCGCTCTTATTCGCTCTGCACTAGCTGAAATCTTGTTCATAATGACGGGGAAGGAGAAATGCGAAATTTCTTAACACTAAAAAACCTTATCGTGATTTATTTTTTGGATATTATGCCGTGTTGACCTTACTCCTTCTATACCTGTTGTCCACCGAACAAAACAAAGATTAAAATCCAAGAACTTCTGAGGACTGCCAAAACCGAGTTTCCTCTTGAGACAGATGAAGTTTATGAGCTGCTCGTGATGTAACAAGATGTATGTAGGTCGGACAGGATAAACCATTTCTAAAAGGATCTCAGAAAACTTTCGAGCGTGAAATCTCTGTCATCCGGACTAATCAGAAACTGATGAGCACTTACTTTACACCGGCCATTACCATGGATTTAGTCCTGCGAAGACCCAAAACGCATCGTGCAAGTCTAATTATAGAGAAAACACAAAAACCCCATTAATATTATTAGAGGGGCTAGGCGTAATAGTTCTTGATATCCGGTACTTGATGGTTGCACGAAGACTGAACGCTGAAAGTCGCAATAATTTTAATTATAATGAACATTTCTGCCAAGAGCTCTCAACACGATATCGCTTCTACATACATAAATACACACTTCACCGTAATCTACACATCTGCCCTGATGATGGATACTGTAATTCTGTTCGAAACATTGGTCGAAGAATGAGTTAGCGCAACACGGCAT
Organism: Hesperophylax consimilis; assembly: GCF_061612785.1. Taxonomy (NCBI): domain Eukaryota; kingdom Metazoa; phylum Arthropoda; class Insecta; order Trichoptera; family Limnephilidae; genus Hesperophylax; species Hesperophylax consimilis. The sequence goes on from NC_142842.1 coordinate 37,374,224, forward strand.
AGTAACCCAAAAAATTAAAATTTCAAATAATATTTGACAAAAAACTTTTTATTCTATTTTTTTACATGTAATTTCTTTTAACTTTTATATTTAGGACGGTTTTTTTCACAGAGTTTGAACAATTCGTCAAATTTCAACGTTTCTTTGCGAGTTCTGTGAATGTCCTATTCAAGTTCTGTTATTATATCATTATAAGCTAGTTACTCGACAGAACTGAAATAATGACCGAACTTGAAAAGAACTTTCACAGAACTTGAAAATTAACTTTTAAGTTTGAAGAATTTTTAAAATTCGCTGAAACAACCCGTCTTTAGAATCCAAATGTCGCCAAATGATGTAAATAAAGCCAGATAATGAGTAACATAATGACAATACCTAATTTAAAGATAAAAACAATTTAATTGATAGTAATATGATAACATTTGAAGGAGATTTACGATTTTTAAACAGTATCCGATTTTTTAAAAGCATTACGTAAAAGTGTAATATTTTTACGTAATTGTAAAAAGCATTCACTTTGTGGCTCATCATTATTTACAATAAAATCACATAAATTTGTTTTTGACCACTATAGTTTTATTTTCAGTCTACCGGTTTCGGAAGAACCCTTCCTTCGTCAGGAGAATATTAAAAACTGAGTTTTTAATAATTTAATAGTTTTTAAAAACTGAGTTTTTAATATTCTCCTGACGAAGGAAGGGTTCTTCCGAAACCGGTAGAGTGAAAATAAAACTATAGTGGTCAAAAACAAATTTATGTGTTTTTATTGTAATATTTTTACTTTGGTGAAAAAAACGACATTGTATGATTTAAATTCAATCGACGTGTAAATAGTCGACTGGTTAAATAAAAAGAAATGCTAGAGAGTATGTTGCATGGTTTTTTTGTTCTCCTGATTAGCAATTGAACTTGGCAATTTGTAACTGAGAGGGGCCAGAACTACGAACAGCCAACAGTGAAACAAGCGAAGTGCGTAATATCGAAAATAGCATGTATTGAATAGTGAATAGCGGACAGCGTACAGCAAACCGTAAAGATGCAGGTTTCTGGCGGCGATTCTTGTCCTTCTTGTGGGTCAGTAAAACTACAAAGATCTCTAACTAGATTATATATCTATGCGAATATGTGAAGGCGGTTTGCAGTGTGAATCTGAAACATCTGGCGTAATTCCCGGAAGGAGCTTCACCAAATCCAACATCAGATGTTAGTTCGGGTCCGAGACATAACAACACAAAACCTCTGCACGAACAGGTGACCAATATTTGTATTAAACTTTATACCCAATAATGTACAACTAAGGTATTACATCGTATATATAAGTTTATAAATATTTCGTTGTTCGTAAAATTTACATTATTAGTCACTGGAGCAGACCCGTGAAAAATATGGAATATTATAATTGAAGGATTTGTGTTGCAGAAAATATTTGCATCAGGATTATTGTGTTTCAGAACAAATATATTGTATAAAAAATAAACTTTTTAAAATATATTTGTATTTTTCTTGACTTGTTAGAATTAAAGAGACGATCATAAATTAACCTTTCGAATGAACACCGTTGTAAACATAAAAAAAATCACGAGATATTTTCAAAAATTTAAACAAAAGAAATGCAAATATGATTTAAGATTTTCACGGTCAAAAGTATTTTTGTTATTTGTTTTTGGGGTTTTATGCCGTGTTGCGTTAACTCCTTCTTTAGCCAACGTTTCGGACAGCATTGCAGTGTCCATCATCACATCTGTACACATCATCTACACATCTGCCCTGATGATGGACACTGCAATGCTGTACGAAACGTTGGCTAAAGAAGGAGTTAGCGCAACACGGCAAAACACCCCAAAAACAAATAACAAAAAAAAGAAATACAATTTTTTTTCAGTTTAAGCAACGTTTCAAATCTGATTGGTGATTCCACCAGGGAGATACTAAGTATTTTCCACTGTGGAACGTGCCACAAGCATATTTATTTTTACAATAAATTTGTGAAATAACACAAATTCAAATAAAATTTACCCGCTAAAAGATTGACCCGTTCAAAGATTTGAATCCGCGACCTTCGAATTGAAAAGTCGAGAGCCTTACGCTTCCAGGCCGTCAATATGGAATTATTCATTAATTAAGTTTCTGATTATTTTTTTATAGAAAGATAAATGTTCCCGGGTTACTGTTAATATTCTAAAATCTCCTACTACCACCACAGTAAGCGAAAAATTTTGTATGTGTTGTAATGAAGGATTTAGCCAGCCGAGGAATGGAATTCACGACACCCGTGTGGGTCCAAACGCGATGCCAACTCGGCCACTGTCCGGTTGCTTGGGCCGATTATAGGTAGGTTCTTATTAAGCAGTCAGTTCCAATTTAGAAAATGACACTTTAATTCGTAACAAATGAGAGTGCATTGAAAGTGAATAATTTCACGCAGGTACAACTCACAAGTTCTGTGAGCTTGCTTTCGGAGTGTCAAGACCTAAAGCCTTGAATGGACTGCCACATGATTTAAGAATGATTACAGACTCGACAAAATTCGGAGCTAAACTTAAAACGCACTCTTTTAGACATCCACGAAGGTTCACAGTCTTCACCTTCATTGTCCCCGAATTGTAAATAACGAAATGTGTAAAAAATGTGAACGACTAAGAATTTGTAAGCTTTTTAGATCACTTCATAAAAAATCTCCAGTCTTTTCTATTTTGCCACTAATATTCCAATAAATATAATATCAATTGTAATGGAGAGCACAATAAAGCAAATGTATAATAAGTGATAGTGTCCAATGTTTTTACTAGTGTCCTCTGCATGCAGTCATAAACTGTTTAATAAAAGTGTGTTTATCTGAAGTGACCTGCCAGGTGAGTATGTTAATCTGAAGAGACCTGCCAGTAAGTATGTTAATCTGAAATGACCTGCCAGGTAAGTATGTTTTTTCTGAAATGACCTGCCAGGTAAGTATGTTTTTTTTTATTTTTTTTTATTTTTTATATTTACTCCACACAGGAGGCCCTGAAGAAAATAATTTCCCTCGGGGCCTATGTCATCTTTGGGGATGCTGTGTGGAGGGTCTTTTTTTGGAGAGGAAGGAGTGAACATGGGTCTTGAAGAGTCCCATGTTGTAGGAGGGAGGAAACACAGAGGCCGGCAGTTCGTTCCACAGCCGAGCTGTTGAACTTAAGAACGAATCGTAGAAGCGACCCGTTCTCATGTGACAAGTGTCAACTGTGTACAAATGTTGGGCGCGCGTTTGGCGTGTATCCCGACTACGCACCGGTGCCGAAGGGATCAATGACGCTAGTTCCTCAGAGCATCTTCCATTGTAATACCGATAGAACAAGGACAGCATACCTACCTGACGCCTGTGCTCTAAAGATTGCAGTCCGTTTGTTAAGATTGGGGAATCTATCAAACGGACCGCCCGTTTCTGCACAGAGTCAAGGGTTTTTTCAGGTATTTTGGGGCTCCAGACCAGAGATGGCTGCCAAATTCGACAGTAGGGCGCACTTGCGATTTGTACAGGGTGAGCAGTTGTGTACTATTAAAGTATCTGCGGGCCCTGCACAGTACGCCCAGCTTCTGAGAGGCCAACTTTACTCTGGCTTCGATGGAGCCCCCGTACCTGAGCTGGTCACTTATAGTTACACCAAGCATATCAATGGAAGGCCTGTTCGGAAGATTGCTTCCGTTGAAGGAGACTAGATTATCATTTGGATCCCTTTTAGACGTAATCAGACAGGATTGGGTCTTTGAAACATTAAATTCGACGAGATTACTTTTACCCCAGGAGGAAATACTCTCGAGATAACCGTCCATTCTCTGCTTCAAAGCCCTCCGAGCCGTTGGAGTTTGTGTGCCCTTTGGGGGCTTGTCAAACAAAAAGCTATCATGAACTGTACTGTCATCCGCGTAACAATGAATCGGTGCACATGTCAAAAGGTCATTGATGTGCAACAAAAACAAAGTCGGAGACAGAACCGATCCCTGTGGGACGCCAGCATTTATGGAGTGCGAGGAAGAGGTGAAACCGTCAGCAACCGCCTGAATCGACCTATCCCTTAAAAAGTCAGCAATCCACGTACACAGGGATGCGGGAAGTCCGTAAGAATGCAATTTGTTGACAAGTCCTCGGTGCCAGACCCGGTCAAAGGCCTTGGATATGTCTAGTGCGACCGTTTGGGTCTCACCGTGACGTTCCAGGCACCGCCCCCAAACATGCGTCACATACGCGAGAAGATCACCGCACGAGCGGTTCCGCCGGAATCCGTATTGACGGTCGTTGATAATTTTGTTCTTCTCGAGGTATGTGAGCAGTTTGTCGTTGATCACACGTTCCATCACTTTGGACAGAACTGATGTGATCGCTATGGGGCGGTAGTTGGCCGGGTTGGAGCGGTCACCTTTCTTGGGAATAGGGTGAATTACCGCTTTTTTCCGACCAGAGGGCACAGTGCCACACTTCAGGGACATTTTGAAGAGCTTTGTCAAAACTGGAACTATTTCCGCAGCACACCTCTGCAATACCAGGGCAGGTATTCCATCAGGTCCACTAGCTTTGTTAACATCGAGCCCCCGTATGACGTGGAGTACATCCCGATGCCGGATCCTCAGCTTTTTCATATAGAAGCCGCAGTGAGGAACCGACGGCGGAACAGCACCCCCGTCGTCGAGGGTCGAGTTTTCCGCAATCATTTTCCCTAATAAGTTAGCCTTTTCGGTGGCGGTGTTTGCTAGTGAGCCGTCAGGTCTGGTAAGAGGTGGCAAACTGGGTTTGCAAAAATTTCGACCTATTTAGCCCGCAAGCGACCAGAATGCTCTGCTGCCATGCGGGCAGGCAGCCAGCTTTTTGCTGATCTGCAGGTCGTGTTCGAATTTTGACCTATTGATGATTCTCTTGCATTCCTTTGCCGATTTGTTGTATGCTGATCTGCTTTCGGGCGTTCGAGATGTGTTGTAGGCTCGGTAAGCCGCGTTTTTTCGTCGGACTGCTTCGGAGCATTGTCGACTGAACCACGGCTTTGAGCCCACACCAGTTTCTTTAGTAGTCGATTGTATGAAGCCATCCATCGCCGATTTGATGACTTCACCAATCTCCTGGGCACATCTTGAAGGGTCCGAAGTCCGAAAACAAACAGCTGACCACGGAAAAGCGTTGAAATGGGCCCGCATACCGAACCAATCTGCTGACCTATAGTGCCACACTTTTCTCCTCAGCCTCTCATTGGTTGGTCTGAGGCTAACGGGGATTAATGTCGTCACTAGGCAGTGGTCAGATGATCCCAGAGGCGCTGTGACGTCAATCTTATAACCGTGTGGCACAGTAGTTAAGAATAGGTCTAACAGATTGGAGCGGTGAGTCTGGACATCAGGAACCCTTGTAGGCTCCTGAACCAATTGCTCTAATCCGTAGCAAATGGCAAAGGATTCCGCCTGTCGGCCAGCCGAGTCCGTTGGGCCTGAGAACTTCAACCATGGTTCGTTATGAACGTTGAAGTCCCCCAGAACAACAAACTCGGCCGAAGGGTAGCGGGGCAAGAGATCACCAATAGTATCGCTCAAATGTTTGAAGAGCTCGGAAGTGTCTGATTCGCTATGGTTCGGTGAGCGGTATAGACATGCGTAGAATCTTGCCGTACTGGCAAGATTGACGCGCACCCACATTACGTCGAATCTGGAGTTTTCCAGACTCAATAGTCGCACACAGTTGACGTCAGCTCGACTATAGAGGCAGACTCCTCCTTTCAGTCGGAATTTGCTTGCGAGGGTAAAGCCCGGGCAGTCCAGATAGGAGGAGTCTGGCGGCTCGGCTATCTGAGTTTCGGATAGGAAAAGAAGGTTGGGACGTTGGGACAAAAGATGGTGATGGACGGAATTTAAATTTGTGTGCAGGCCGCGAATGTTGGCAAAATTTACCAACAGTTTTGGCCCGCACCGGGGACGCCTGCTACTCGCCGCTGTAACGATGTTAAAATTGTTGTGTTGTATGTTCATGAATTTTTTTTTTTTTTTTTTTTATAAGGGTAGGAGGTGAAAGGAAAGGTCTGGAAAGGAAAGGTATGAGGGGTGGGTAGGAATCTGGGGTTCAGGCTGTCCAGGAGTGATGAGCGTTTGGTTCCACCCCACCCACTGCGGTGCTAGGCGATAGGCTGGGAGAGTCCGGCTGGAGAGGGCATCCAATGCGCCCCAAACGCTGCTGCTGGGTCCCCTCCGGTCACGAACCGGCACAACAGCAGTGGCGGGGTTTGCTCACTCGCTGATGGGGCAGCCCACCCTTAGTCGTGAGCCTGAGGGTCGGGCCCCTGTACTATCGAGCGGCCCGGACAGCGGTAACCGGTTGTAAAGGGTCTCCCTCAACCAGCATCTCCCAACCGGCCCGCCACGCAGAAGGTGGGCCGACGCACCCGCCACCAAGACCTGGGCAAACCTTAACCCATGAACCCGGGCACCCCTGCTAAGTCACCAAACGTAGCGAACCACTTGGGGTGACCTGTGGCAGAGGTGTTGGTAATCCAATAAATGGTTCCCAGGGCGGCGGTACCCATTCCCGCCTACCAAATTGAAGTGACCTGCAAGGTAAGTATGTTTTTCCGTGTCTGTTTGTAATTGATAAAATTAACTAGTGCCTATTAACTCCTAAAACTAACTAACTAATTAACTTTCATTCACATTCATTCGTCGCATTCATAACTCTTCTATTATTCTGACTCTTTCCGTAGCCTGACTCAAGTATTTGGTTCACTTGATCGTGCCATGTCTACCACGGGCATCCCCGTCTTCTTTTACCATTCACATTCGCATCATATATTCTCCTTACACTCCTTTCTTCATTCATTCGCTCTACATGCCCAAACCATCTATACGTCCCTTTCTTATTCTTACTTATTACCCTTACATCAGCTTTGAATTCTTTGCGGATCTCCGAATTTCTCACACGATTATACACTATTTTACTACACATTCGCCTCGACAGCATTCAGTCTACTTTCATCCTTCTTCTGCCAGTTCCATGCCTCAATGCCTTACACGAGGATAGGTACCAGCACTCCATTGTGGACTGCTAGCTTCTGCTAGTTCAGTCCTCCATTAATGGAGTTACCTTCTATCAACATCTCTGTTAGCCTTTCCATGTCTGTCATAACAGCAAACTCTCAAATAATAATAATTAATAGTGACGTTTCGTTTAGAGTTTCAGCCATAATTATTCATAGATAAGAGAGACAATTCCTATTTACACAAATAACATTAGCCGCGTCGAAGCATCTCGACGGGAAATTAATTGCTTTTTTCTTCTTTGTAAAGTTTCCCAACGGGAGGAAAAAAACCTCCGTCCACCCTAAGCCGCTCCGAGCCGAGCTACTGCGAAACTAATCATATGGAATTAAGACAAAGGGACATTATGGCGCAGAATGATTTTGTATTCATAAGAATAAAAGCATACGCGGCAAGAAACGAGTTGTATGAATGTTTTGACAGAATGTCAATAACATTTTTATTATTATGCGGTCGACTTTCTGCGAACTATTTCCCACATTAAGGGGGGTATTTCCCATCGAAAAGCTATCAAAAGCACTATCCCCAGGATTAGGGGCGTCGCCAGATTTCAAGCTAGGGAGGGGGCAGCTTAAAAATTTTAACTTACAATGAAATAAAAAACAGATAGTCAAAATAAACTAGAAATGTTAACGTACTAGCTAACGTGTACCTGGCCTTGCTCGGAGTTATGAAGGCGTGGAGGTGCCCATAGGCATACTAAGTTTCGGAGCCCCCTTTGAAAGCGTTAACCTGCGGAAAAATAAATCCCATATTTTGTCTATAATTTTATTGAAAGGGTTCGTGCAGGAGAGTGCTCTGCCACCTAATCGAGCTTAGTTTGTGCTGTGATTAGTCCCAATACCTCAATAACTGGAGTAAGTGACGAGAGCGAAGATAGTGCAAAATTAATTATAACTCTCACAAAAACAAGTAAAAACGCCTCATGCGAAATTTTTTCTAAGATATTTCCAATTATTGGGGTAAATGCCTCTGGGGTAATGCGGAATTATTAGGATTACAATTTGTCCTCTAATTTGCTCCCAAGGCTCCAAAGCCGAACGCTCGGAAACTACAGATTTCTGCGCACTGTTACTCACGTGATAACAGTGGAACACGTTTCGACAAGATATGAGTACGCAATAGCACCTCTACAACTATCCCCTTATTTCCCACGGGTCTGGGCAAGTATTTATAATAAATTACTTATTATACCTACAACTTAATTTCGGAGAATATATTTTACAATGGGCGTAAAAAAAATATTTAACTTTGTACAGATTCGGATTTCTTCGATAATTTCTTAATTTTTTTTAGGGCTTCCAAAGTAAATAAAAATTAATTGAGATATCTCTCACTATATTTCTGAAGGATCCTTAATCATGTCCTTAGCGATTTTAAAATATTGACTCGGAGAGCGTTTTAGCAAACAATCTTTTTTTAAATCCTCCGAAATATCTCCATTAATATTAGAGGGGGTTGATTAGTTGGCAAGAGTTTCGGAGAACTGGGATAAGTAGGAATTAGGAAAGCCTTAATACCTACGGGAAAATAATTATTTTAGGATATTCTTCTAGAAAATAAGACATGATCCCTTTTGAAAAAATAATTGCTATAGATATTCCATTATTCGAAAAAGTGCGAGGGTGTTATAATCGTTTGTTATTCTTTTTTATTCTCAAAGGAAGAAAATCATTTGAACAAACAATAATAGAAAGTGGAAACGAAGGTTTTTTCTGAGTTTATTTTCGCAAATTGTATTCAATAATGTTTCATTCTCTGAATAAGGTATCATTAGGCATATTAGTTTTATTGCTCCAAAAATGTATAATTCTTTATGTACAACCTTAAAAAGGGCCACGTGTGTAAACCTTCAATCTTTTAAAAACTACATCAAATCTTGGCTAAAAAACGCTGAACTAGATATTTTTTTCTTATAAGTTTAAGCAAATCTATCTGTAACATTTATATCCATACAGATTATTTTTTATTATTTCACATACATACAAAACAGCGGATATATTTTATGGATTGTTATGCTTTGTCTGCTAATTCACTTTTTAAGATGACTTCTTTAAAAACTAGTATTTACCTTTTTTATGTTATTTTTAAAACTCTTCCATATTTAATGCTTTAGTTTCTTGTATTGCATCTGTTCAGAAACTATTTAAAAATAACTTATATATTAATTTATATTTGAAATTGTATCTCCACTTAAACCATGGAAATGAGATAAAAATACTTATAATACCCACACTCTGCTTCGCCTTCGTGGGATTTTTTTTTAATTACGTACATTTATTACAATATTTTTATACAGTTTTCATTATTTGATGTAACTATCCACGTATGTATAAAAAAAATCAATAATAAGTTAAAAAATAAAAAAAAATTGTAAAAGCGCATTTCGTATTTAAGGCGATGCCATACGTAGTAATGCAAATCATGTAATGCAATGCAAATCATGTGTTTTTGGTTTGAAAATTTGGTCGCCTAGAAATGTTTCAGATGCTTTAATTAAATACTGCGAGTAGAATACATCTTGGCCTTTAAAATAATCGAGTATTTTTTAGATAATTATTTTTATAAGCCCAGAAAAAAATAATGTATAAGGCCTATGAAAACTGATTTAAAGTTCAAAATCTCCTACTTACGAACCCATTTTCTGTTATGATTTTATTGTATAACGTGGCAAATTAAGGTATTTATAAAATGATCGAAAAAATATTAAATATTTATGCCTGAACATCCACAAAATAAAATAAAAGGCACTTTTTGGCCATGTTTTTTTCTTGCCTAAATCAAAACAGGCGGATGTTGTTAAGCCGGAATTTTAACGTTATCGCCATCGACGTAAGGGTTATTATTGATAGCGGCTCAATTTAAAATATCGCACAACGTAGTGCATCGCCTTAAGTTATATTATTTAGTGTATATTCATAATTAATGAGAAAATGTATGAGTGTGAATGAGGCAAGGAGTGTGTGTCAAGACCAAGTTGTTTGACGATCTGCCTACACCTGCGGAAAAACGACGTGATGGATATTTGGTTGGGTATTATTTCGGCTTTCATTTATTATAATTTATAAACAAGAAGCTGACAAGTACCTGGCATTGCTCGGTTGTGAATGATTTGGAGTAAAGTTTTCGAGTTGCGAATTTTATAGTGAAAACTTTATCAAGATTCGTTGTGCAGTTTAAAAAAACCAAGCGCACAAACAGACGAATAGCGACTTTATTTTATACTATTTAGAAATATCGGTTTACTCAATCACTGAGTTTAATTTATACTATACGAAAGATTAATACGATTAAGTAGCGTAGACCTGTGAAAAATCACGGGATATAATAAATTGTAGGAACAATTGACGGACAATGAAGAATACAGAATACACGAGACAATATACAAGAAAAATATATTCACGAAATTATAGTTTAAATATTAATCATAATCAATTTTAAAAATAACAATTTAAATAATTTACAGATAAAATATTATATTAAAGGTAGGTAAAATATTATTTTATCTTAGTTACAATCACTCACAAACAGACCGATAATCAAATTTATTATTTTTAAACAAATTATATTTGAGTTTCCCGGTATTCAGAGAATAAGTTTTTACACATACATGTGAAAAAATTAAGGATACGCATTGTTATAATCGCAAAAGTCACTAATAATTTAGGAAGGGTTTTGGTAAGATTTCTTTCTTCGCCAGAACAAAACTTAAATAGATATAGAAATAACATGTTAATAATATATCCTCCGTCAGCAAATCTCCTCATTGCCTTCTTGGTCTTGTTCATTTGAGGGAAAAAATGTTAGATTTACTTAATTTATTTCATTTTATTTGGAAACTATTGTCATTCACACCGTTAATTGAACCACAATATCTGCATTACAATCGCAAGATTCAATATTTCACATCTACAGAATTCCGTAACAGAAGATTAAACAGTTTCATACACCAAGTTTTTTTCTGTTTTTTTGTTCTATATTCTACTATAACAATTTTCCCTCCATAGAAATGGGTGATTGAGTTCACTAAAATGATTATGCCAGACAACTGATAACAGAAGTAGACAATTGTTCAATAGTAATACTATATTTTTTAACTACGTATTTTAAATAACTTCTCGAGTAATTATTTTCTGCAGCATCTGGGAAGGCGGTAGACGTTGGTATACTGCACGCGAAGCTTCTCCGTGCTGCTCTGCTTAAAGTTCTGCCCAAAGCTCGCACGTATTTTTACACGTGGGCTGCAGAGCCGGAACCTTTGACTAAGCATATTCGAGTTTGCTGCTCGATGTCATCGTCGTCCATCAGCTCACTGTTGATGATGTGCCCAAGATACTTTGTTTCTTCTACTACGTTCAGAAGCTCGCCGTTTGGGAAAACTGGTGGATTGCTTAAAAAAGTACCTACCTACGTAGTTATCTGTGGATTAACTTTTTCGTTTAGTACGTAAAGGTACGTTTCATGGCCATAGTGGGCAAGATGCGTACCTATATAGATCATTTTTACTAAAATTTTCTATTTTTGTTTACTCTTTTCTACGTCATGGGGGTATTTTCAAGTGTCAGGTTCAATTATTTCCTCCATAATAATATTCTTCTCACAGCATCACCTAATCTATCGTTGGTTCTGTAAAAGAATTTTTGTGCTTTTCTTTTGGAAAAAAATCAAATATGTAAAGTTATATATGTTAACTTAAATATGTAGAACATGCCTATCGGAACCGTCGTTATTGAAAATGAATATTACCTGTTGACTAAAATAATCTATGGATTAAAATAAGTTCTTAAAATCTCTTTTGAGCGTTTTGTTGCTAAACTATGTTATTTAATACACTCAAAAACATCGTCAAAAATAAAAATATATTCAGAAAGATCACGGTACCTATGTACGTTGTCTATTCAGCCAAATTATTATTTTTGTCACCGAACTGTTAGCAGACACTTTGAAGGAAGACATTCTTTCCCCGGGCAATGGGATAATCTTTCTGTGAAGCATAATTACCTGCAAATTATGCTTCAGAAAATTGCCCCAGCTGTGGAAGTTAAAAATATAAAACAGGACTATTTTAATGTTTCTTTATAAGAAGCCAGCTACGTTTCTTAAAGAAAACATTTCTACAAGATAATTTGTTTTAAAAATACGTAAAATAAGTTTTGTGAAATGAAGTTGTCATCTTGCCAGTTTACCTTCACAATGAAGCATTGTTTTTAAAAGGGTATTTTAGCGCGATGCATTTTTAGAAATCCGAAAGCAAATCTGGTGAGCGATTTTTTTTAAATGGTTTTAACTGAAATCTCTAGTGGTCGAAGTTGGTTATATTTGACATGAAAATAATACAACATAATTTTAACATCCCTTAAAATGACCAACACTCTGAAGAAAAAATATGATTTAAGATTTTCACGGCCAAAAGTATTTTGTTATTTGTTTTTGGGGTGTTATACCGTGTTGCGCTAATTCCTTCTTTAGCCAACGTTTTGGAAAGCATTGCAGTATTCATCATCAGGGCAGATGTGTTATTTTATTTGCTCTAAGGAAAACTTCTGGCCTCCCGAGGTGGAGTTATTATAAAAATATACCCCGGATAAAAGGTAAGTTAGAAATATACAGAAAATAGGGAAACGCAATTAAGCAAAAAAAAAGCTTTGTAGTTGTTTGATAATAAAAAGAAGTGAGTATTTATGGAATATATTAATGGAAAACAATGCATTTTGTTGAAAATAAAATCGTTTGTTCACTTGGCGGCCATTGTTATTGATGTGAAAGTTTTGAGGTTAGTTTTTATCTCTTATTTAACGCAAAATATGAACTTACGATACTATAATAAGGTTCTTAGATTTTTTGTTTGTGTTAAATTAAAAAAAAATAACATTATTACGCCAAAACATAATCCGTTTTTTTTAACGAAATAGCTACTAAAATGAATTCCATTTCCGAAAACTGAAATACTTATTATTATCTAACTGATAAAATGTGTGTATTGAGCGTGTTCCTATTTTCTGAAGGTATATTTACGGCGATATTTCCCTTACTAATATTATTGCTATAAGTGAGTAGGGGTTTGGGAGATCCACCTCGCCTAACCTAACCTAACCTAACCTAACCTAACATTTGAAATCGAATAAAATAGCCATATGCACTCCTTACGCACATAATAAGGTTCGCATAATAATATTACGCACGCGATAAAGTTCAAATTCCTGCTTAACACCGGCCACCTGTTTTGATTTATGTAAAAAAACATCACGAAAATGCATATTTGTTTGTGAAATTCAAGCGAATTGTTAAAATATTTTTTTACATTTTTTTTAAAGAAAGACACACATTCCCGGGTTACGAATAACCTTACAATTTTTAAAAATCTACTACCACCAAAGAAAGGTTTTTTTGTTTTCTGTTCATAATATAAAGAACTTAATTTGCCACTTTAATATAATAAAAGCAAGTCTGAAGAGGAGTTCATTAGAGGAGATATTGCACTTCAAGGCATTTTTAATATTTTATACTGTGACAAAATCATGTTAACATCCCCGGCATCTAGCTCAGAATCATAGTTAAATATATTGCTGTTATATAATTACCTCTTCAGCCGTATACTCTGCTTTCTCACCAGTTCGGGTTGCTTGGGTGTGGACTAGGGAGGTGAATTTAATTAAGAACATGTAATAACTATAAGTCTCGATTTTAATTAGGTTTTTCAAATCTTAATACTAAATCTAAATTATGCTTATGTCTACTTACATCTAAATCTTAACTAATTGTCATATGGATCGGATACAACTAACTTCGTAGAATCTTCTGTGTTCCGCGGGGGCGTTTCCAGGCGCGGTGTCGTCCGAATGCAACAATGGGGTTGTGGCGGTGGGCAGTGGGTGGCGCGCAGTGTTTATTTTTTTGGTTTATCACCATTTAATGTTCACAAGATACATCGGCACTTTGCAGCACTATCCGTTGAACTGTTAGTTTTGCAATGTTTGGTTGACACTTTAAATCGCAACAGCACTTTACAATACGTTCGTTTATTATCCTCTTTTAGTAATGTCCATTTCACTTTTTATTTTAACCGGCGATATCGATTGTCCACTTTGTACAACTCACTTTCTTTGTTTCTTAGGAACCTCCTCCTAACTAGCTCGTCTCTCTCCTGTCTCCCTATATACTGTCCTAGTTCCTCTCGTCGGACCTGTCGCCCTACACCGCGTCGCCCTACCCCGCACCACTCACCTCTTTCTTTACAACCCCCGTCTGTCAACACTTTCTTTGTCTTTGGGTGCACACTGCGGGACATACTCAGTTTAACGTTCATATTTATTTGTGACGAAATTTGATTCGTCACAATACCCCCTTCGTTACAAAAGAAAATTATGGTTTCCTACAAACATAATTTTCTATTTCCCTTTTCCCATATGACAACCTTCTTTACTCTAAACATGGTAAATCTTAAATTATAAACAATTCAATATTCTAAATTTAACATTTCTTATCATTACTTATCCTCATCATTTTTTTCTCTTTTTCATCATATCTCATTTTCAACGACAATCCTTTTCGCTACACGCTCTTTCAAACCCACAACAAAACTCAAGTCAAAACATTTAGCCTATCAATATAAAATAACATGAAAACAATAAAAGTGACAAAAAAACACATTAAAATCAACGATGAATACTAACACCTCGACTAACATAAACACTTTTTATTTAAACCAAGCGATCTAATCCTCTCCAGACACTTGAGGATATAAACCCTTTCAATTTTTGTTTACAAATTTCTTCCCAGGCATGTGACCAAAAACTAATGACAAGATTTTAAATGACAACATGAAATGACAACATTATTAACGACAATATTATTAATGACAGCATAAAATTTTCAAAGAATCAGGATAGGGAAGGAGTTGGGAATTCATACCTACCACTTCAGTTTAATCTCCCCTCAGTTCTGCTGGCATGTCTGAAGTATAATAGAATTCTATACTACTTACTTACGTATAACTCATTATCACTACAATTTGATCACTTAAATCTAAACCTTAGTTGTACTTTGCAAAAGAGGCCGTTACTAATCTTTATTCACTCCTCATTTACCTTAATCTATTAACGCCTACATCTTCGATAACAGAAACAAGAAATCTGGTGTACATACGTAGTACATCTGAAATGAAATGAATGATAAAAAACTAAACAATATATGGTAACAGAGTTGTAGTGTATCTCCCGACGTGATACACAATGGAAAATTGAGCGCCAGATAGTTTCTATTACACGGAGAAACCACCAAAACCGGATACTCTGTCTCTCATTCAACCGCTTTTAAGATGCAACCTCAACATGTCACATTTTATCATCCCTGCTGGCCAATGCTTCAATGCATCATCCCATTTTATTTAAAATTTTCGCACTTTTACATATTTTACGGTCTTTTATCACGCGCGCAGAATTCTTTTCAGATATGGAGACGTTTAGGTACACACATACTAATTTCAACGAACGCGCGTATTTGTTCCACTCAAATCATGGAACGTTCAGTGCTCGCTTTCGTATTTTCGCTTGTGGATGCACTTCTACAACTACCGGTCTTTTATCACGTATGCAGACTATTCAGATATGGAGACATTTAGGTACTCTCATAGTAATTTCGTCAAACATGCATATTTGTACCACGCAAATCGTGGAACGTTCAGTGCTCCTTTACGTTTCCGTTCGCATTTCACATTTTTTAACTTGTGGACGCACCTCTACCAACACCGGTCTTTTATCACGCACGCAGATTACTTTTTAGATATGGAGACATTTAGGTACTCTCATACTAAGTTCATCAAACGTGAGTATTTGTACCTCACAAATCGTGTCGGTGGTAAGTGCTCCAATTCGTAACTAACTCAGTTCGTCATCACATTTGCGCGCGCCTTTTTATTTTCTCATCTGCGCAGACTACTATCCGAAACATTGCGAGACTTTAGATACAAGATAATGTACGGTTTCGCCGAACGAAGATATTTGTTTTCCTCAAATCGCGTTAAGTGAATGCGCCTTGATCCTTTCTCTCCCCTCTCTATCGGTCGCCTTCCGCCATCAATTTTTAATTATCGGATTTTTACCGAACACATAAAATTGATCGAAATTGTGGTATGAAAATGAATTCCTCCGAATGACATATAGAAAATACATTGTTATTCTTATGCCGTTCATACACAGCAAATTTTTACTAACTTGCACGATATGAATGCGCTACAAAATCCTTTTGTATCATCTTCGCGGTTGTTCTATTTTTACAGTGAGATATTACAGAGTATCGCGTTGTACGTTACAACATGTTGAAATATAAAATGGAAATTTAATCTAGCCAAAACTTAAGTGTAAAAATGGACTAAATATATATAACTTACTCTAACCTATTTTCCGATCACAATCGTGGGTAGCTCCGATTTCACTAGATCCTTAATGTGATATCTACCTGTCTCCTTTCCGTTTGTATCCGCTAGTAGATATAAGACGTCGGAAATTTTTTCTTTTACGACGTTTTGGATGAATCTTGGAGCTAATTTACTTGAAAAGTATGCAGCAGCATCAGAGTGCACGAAATTTTTTCTCCACACGACGTCCCCCGGCTTATAAATTACTTTTCTTCTACGTAAGTTGTATGCACCTGCATTTCGTTGGAAAGCTACCAGCAAATTATCCCGCACTATATCGAAAACAGTTTGGAGTTCCTTTAAGGATGATCCATAGAATTGTGTATCGTTTATTCTAAGGCCAGTTTTAGATTCTGATGTCACATTATTACTCTGCGGGTGAAAACCTCCGTTCAGCATTTGTTCTCTGCCGTGAAATAGAAAATACGGTGTAAATCCGGTGGAAAAATTTACCGTGTTATTCATTGAAGTCTGTTCCATTGGCAAGTGAGAGGTCCACGCCCGCTGATCCTCCTTGATCATTATGCTTAGTGTCGTCTCAATTGTCTTATTGTAAGCTTCAACTACATTTGATTGAGGAGCGTAGTATGCGTTGTAGAACAAAATAGGTACATTGTATTTTCTCGTGAATTCTTTCAACTCTCGAGATATGAATTGCTTCCCATTGTCCATTTGTAGCACTCTCGGAGTCCCTAATGGTAAGAATATACCAAATTCCAAACACTTTATGATGGCCGCGGAGGTAGCTTTACGTAGGGGAAACAACCAACAGTACTTTGTAAATACGTCGATGCAACTCAATATATACGAGTGTCCAGACCGGCTGCGAGGTAATGGGCCAACTAAATCTATGGAAATCATTTCCATGGGGGCGCTGACTGACTTCGGAGTGGACATTTGACCTAAAGGCGACCCTGTTGATGGTTTGTACGCCTTGCAGGTTCCGCATTTTCTAACATATTTTTTAATATCTCTGTACATCCCTGGCCAATGAAATCGCAATCGAGCTTTCTTAAATGTTTTAAATGTTCCCGGGTGACCTATTGTAGGAGAATCATGACATTCTCTTATCGCTTCTTCTCGTTTAGCATAGGGTACAACCCTTTTCCACTCGAAATTTCCCGTCAAGGGGGTTTCACTTTCAACATTATAGTAAAGAATGTCTTTCTCAATACGATAACGTAAATTTGCAGCCGGATCATTTAAAAATTTTTCATATAAATCCGTGTACCAACAATCTTCGTTTTTCTGAGACGACTTTTCTTTTATCTCGCCGACTTCCATCCGAGATAAAGCGTCGGGCACAATATGTTGGGATCCTTTCCGATGTATAACTTTAAATTCATATTGAGAAAGTCTGGTGGCCCATCGAGCCAATCGGCCAGATGGATTTTGTAGGCTGTGCAGCCATTTAAGACTCGAATGATCAGTGACCAATGTAAATTCCTTGCCATCTACATAGGATCTAAAATGATATACCGAGTCCAATGCAGCAAGCAATTCTTTTTCGGTGGTACCATAATTTTCTTCGTGTTTATTTAGGGATCTAGAATAGTAACTTATAGGGTGTTCTCCGTCCTCAAAGATCTGAGTCAACACTCCTCCTATTCCTAAGTTACTGGCATCCGTATGTATGGAGAACGGTCTCTCGAAGTCAGGGCATCGCAAGATCGGTGCGGACGTTAGCGTATTTTTTAGTGCTTGAAACGCATTCTCGGTTTCATCAGTCCACTTAAACTTAGTTTTTCCATTTTTAGCACCCGTTATTTTAGTCAATGGTGACGCTATAGTAGAGAAATTTTTGATAAATCTCCTGTAATAGCCACAAAGGCCAAGGAAACCCTTTAATTGTTTTGAATTTTTGGGTGTAGGATAATTTTGTACACTTTTTATCTTAGCTGGGTCCGTTTTAAGTCCGTTAGCATCTACCAAGTAACCTAAAAAACGCAGCTCTTTTTTACAGAATTCGGATTTGCCCAGATTAATAGTTAATATTGTGTAGTAGTTGCTCGTGATGTTCGAAGTCAGGTGAAACGATTATGAGGTCGTCTACGAAACAGAAAACGTGATCATCCCACTGAGGTCCAAACAACTGATCTGACAGCCTTTGTAATTCAGCCCCAGCATTTTTTAGGCCAAATGGCATGCGCTTGAACTCGAACAATCCCCTCCTTGGTACTACAAACGCGGTTTTTTCCCTTGACTCTGGGGTGAGTGGTATTTGCCAGTAGGCTTTTGATAAGTCTATTGATGATATGTATTTTGCGTTGCGCAGGTTATCAAGGATTTGCTTAGTGTGTGGAAGTGGGTAGGAATCACGACGGGTAACGGAGTTGAGCAATCTAGAATCGAGGCACAGTCGTGTAGATCCATCTTTCTTGGCCACCATCACAACAGGACTCGACCATGGTGAACGCGATGGTTGAACCACCCCCATCTTTAGCATTTCTTCTAATTCTTCCTCCAATCGTTTTTGTCTGACCGGTGATAGTGGGAAGTATCTTTGCTTGATGGGCGGTCCCTCAGTCTGAATCGAATGTGCAATAAGATGTGTTCGTCCTAGTCCCTTCTCTTCAAATGAAATGTTTCGCGCTTTTTCAGTAATCAACATCATCCTCCTTGCCTGATCCGGTGTTAAGTCGACTCCATTTTGACTCTGCGCCACGGTATCAATCGCATTTTCATCTGACGTGCACTTAATATGCTTAAAAAGGTTAGGTGCAACGTCGAAATCAACCCAAAAATCTACTCCCAAGATAAGTTTGGTAGTTAATGTGGGGACAATGTAAAATGTCAATAATTTGGTAACGCCTTCACATGAGACAGGAAGTGTAATGTATCCGTCATTTCTTTGTTGTTTTCCATCAGCGGTAAATATCTTATGGTGCGATTCACTCTTCTGGTATTTGTTAATGTTCAAACTCTGATAAGTACTACCATTCATGCAATTTACTGAGGCTCCGCTGTCTAACAGTCCTGTAAATTTTTTCCCATCTATTTCGATATCAACATGAGGACGGTTATCATTTCCTCTGATGCACCGTATAGGTTCACATCTTGCATTTAAATAAAACAGCCTCACGAATTCTAGCCAGCTTTTCCACTCCCGATCGGCTTGTGCTGCTCCGGGCCGATCGGTTACTCGTTTTTTATGATCTCTTGGGTCACTTCACAAGGGGTTGCACTGACTGGCACCGACTCTCTGAACTCCAGAGCTTGTAACTCGTAGCGGGGTGCATTGGTAGTCCTGTACGAATTTATCTTCGGTTTTCTACATTCCCTGCTAATGTGGCCTACTTCATCGCAGTTATAGCACTTCGGACTATTCTCCCCTCTCCTCCAGTTTGGACGTGGTGGTGCTGATCCGTACGTCTGTGAAATTCTTTCTCTACGTGGTGCTATATCCGTTCTCTGTGAATATATGCCCGCCCTTGGCAATCCTCTTCTTTCTATAAGATTAGGAGAGAATGTTTCGAGATCATTGCACACCTGCACCAACTCGTCTATATTATTGACGCGTGCTCCCGCTACAGTGCCGGCATATGCTGAGTGTAAACCCTTTTTTAAAATGTATATAAGTTCCGACTCAGATAACGGGTTGTCGAGGCGATAGTTTTTAGCTTGCGTAATTAGCACAAACTCCGCAGCGCTTTCTTCGTCTGCCTGACGTGAATCGTACAGCTTCAAACGCGCAGTAATTTGTGAATCGGCTCTTTCAAATTGCTTTAACAGTTTGGTCTTCAAGTTTTCCCATGTCAGTTCCGAAGATTTAATAGTTCTGTACCAAATAAGAGCGACCCCTTCAACTAACTCAACAAACCCCTGAGTGATGTCAGTTTCTGAAAATCCTCGGGCAGAGCTGATTTCTTCTAATCTTTGAATGAAATCTCGTACGCATGTTTTGCCATTGTATTTAATCAGAAGTGTACTCAAATTAATGTATTTTGTCTCTTTAATCACGATTTTTGATACCGCTTTTGGGAAATCTTCTATTTTCTGGTCCTCTTTTGTAATTTTTGGTATATTTTGATTAAATTTTATTGCTTGTTGCCTCATTTTTCGGATGGTTTTCTGGGGGGTTAAATTTCTGAATTTCAATTCGGCGATCAGATCTTCCTTGGAGAGACCGTTCGGGTCATGGATCTCCTTCGTATTTGATTCGTAGCTAACGGAAGACATTATGATGATCTATTTTATGTCGCAAATAGCGGTAATCCTAAATACCTTACTTTTGAAAATTTTTAAAGCTTTTAACTATTTTATCTTACTTGTGTCCTATAAAATATAACATTTCAGAAAATATCGATCGGTGACGAGAGGGTTAACGATCTTCAGGTACCTACAGTCCCAAATGTGTCAAACCGCCTAGTTTGTTTTATAATGATTTAACTGCCCCCTGACAAAAAATAGCACTTGACATGAGACGCATAGCATCTGACTTATCACAGTACATTTGTTTACGCTGTACAAAAAAAACGAAACACCCAAATAACGGTAGGTAACTCGAGACGAAACATGACAAGAGCGAGAAACAGTACGGAAGATTAAATATAATAAGAACATGCAAATATTTACCTTGTTTTCAGGGATGAGTTTTAGGAATGTCAATAACATTAGTGATAGATATAGTAAAATATCTAAAACCGCCCCACGTTGGGCGCCATTGTGACAAAATCATGTTAACATCCCCGGCATCTAGCTCAGAATCATAGTTAAATATATTGCTGTTATATAATTACCTCTTCAGCCGTATACTCTGCTTTCTCACCAGTTCGGGTTGCTTGGGTGTGGACTAGGGAGGTGAATTTAATTAAGAACATGTAATAACTATAAGTCTCGATTTTAATTAGGTTTTTCAAATCTTAATACTAAATCTAAATTATGCTTATGTCTACTTACATCTAAATCTTAACTAATTGTCATATGGATCGGATACAACTAACTTCGTAGAATCTTCTGTGTTCCGCGGGGGCGTTTCCAGGCGCGGTGTCGTCCGAATGCAACAATGGGGTTGTGGCGGTGGGCAGTGGGTGGCGCGCAGTGTTTATTTTTTTGGTTTATCACCATTTAATGTTCACAAGATACATCGGCACTTTGCAGCACTATCCGTTGAACTGTTAGTTTTGCAATGTTTGGTTGACACTTTAAATCGCAACAGCACTTTACAATACGTTCGTTTATTATCCTCTTTTAGTAATGTCCATTTCACTTTTTATTTTAACCGGCGATATCGATTGTCCACTTTGTACAACTCACTTTCTTTGTTTCTTAGGAACCTCCTCCTAACTAGCTCGTCTCTCTCCTGTCTCCCTATATACTGTCCTAGTTCCTCTCGTCGGACCTGTCGCCCTACACCGCGTCGCCCTACCCCGCACCACTCACCTCTTTCTTTACAACCCCCGTCTGTCAACACTTTCTTTGTCTTTGGGTGCACACTGCGGGACATACTCAGTTTAACGTTCATATTTATTTGTGACGAAATTTGATTCGTCACAATACCTTGTATTTTATTTTTTTAGGCTTATTAAGAGATTTATCCAAAAATTGTTATATTTTAACAAAGGTCAAGATGAGTTCTACTCGCTGTATTTAATACCTAGGCATCTATAATATTACTAAGCCAACAAATTTTCGAAACAAAAACACATGATTTTGTATTCAATTCCATTAATAAATTATAATAAAATAACTGTTAAAAATGTACGAACCATTAGCAAAGTTCACCACCAGTTACTTTACAGGTTCCTGCCTAGCACCTAGCGGTCAGAGGTAAAACTAGGGCTTAGAGATAAAATAGATGTTTGCCTTATCAATTGGCTTTCTTTGACCGTGTTTGTTTACAATTAGCTTGTCAATGTGTGTTACTTGGTTAGATTATAAAAAGCCTCGCCGACTGGATTCCTTCTTCTTCTCTCCTATAAAATAGTAACAAGCAGTCATTATGGTCTACAGACCATTAGTAAAAGTGTTTTGTCCGGGTCGGGAATAATTTAACTCCTTGTAACATAAAATAAAGTGAAATGCAGTTTTGTGCAGTAAAAACAAAAAAAACCATGCGTCTGTTATTGAAGACTTCATCAAGCCCAAACAAATATTATCGATAAGTTTGACGGTCTCTGTGGTCGAGGGGTAAGTCTATCGACTAGCAAGCTGGACCACCATCCCCCACCCTCCTCTTCCCAATCTCCTCGTACTTCCCACTTCCTTCAGCCTCACAACATACCCCAAATGGGAATGCCATTGTCTCACTGGCTCCAGAAGATTGGGAGCAGTTGAAACGGTTTCACATAAAAAAGCACATTCACAATATCTAACTTCAACTTCAGCTATCCCATAAATAAAAATGATGTTAAGTAAATATGAGTTACTTTACAAATCGAGTCCTGTTTTTTTAATGAGAGTATTTAAAAATAAACTGAGACTATTAGAAATGACCTTCATCCAACCCACCCGTCACTCCCCCAATAAAACCTGCCCCATTTTCTATCTGACATAAACAATTATAAGTGGTACTAACAACGTTCAGTACCTAATTGCAAATAAAACCAATCTGATATTCTATTTCCCGATGAAACCTTAGCAGGGTTGCCATTTAAAATAGAATGATTTCCATACATTTTTCTTTTCGTCACTTTATTGCGACCGAGTAACAACGTGCGCACATTTGACGAATTGTTCCCTCTTTGTCGTTTTCTCAGAAATGATTATTATACTCGTGTAATAACAACACATTCATGGCTCGCGCCTTTGTGGCTTTATGATTTTTTTTAATAAAAACAAATCGTATTATGCAATACAATAAGACTTGTTTCTGTAAAGGTTCAAGTGCGTGCGGACGTATTGTTTTTAAAGTAAGCCCTGAAAAATATATAACCGACACCCGTTTTCTATAGCTTTCTGAAAAGGGTTTTGTTTTACGCTCAGAATATTCTTCTATAGTATTCAGTTGTTGGTCATATACAAATTTCAATTATTTCTAAAGCTTTGATTTAACCTTCAATGTGCCAAAAAATCCACCGTGGATTTCTGACGTCTGTATCCGTCATGTCATCGTTTCCCGGAGAATTCACCGTGGATTTATTTGTATTTTTTTGTGAATCAGCATAAGATTCCCAACTGCTAGAGCCAGTGAAACTATGCCATCCTCAATTGGGGTATTTTGTGAGTCTGAAGGTAGCAAGGAGGGAGTGGAGATGGGGAGAAGGAAGGTGGGGAAGTATCTGGCTATTCAGATCTAGTCGCCAAACATGACCAAAGACATTTCAAGCAATATTTTAATTTTAAATGTTGGTCTTACACCAGGGTTTATTTTCCACTCTGGAATCGAATTTAATCAAATATAATTTGCTTGTGCATGCAGGGATTTGAACCAGCGACCTCCAGTTTGCTAGTCGAGTGCCTTATCCCTCCACCATGGAGGCCGTTATTTGCTAGTAGCTCACCGCACCTCATTGTTTCGTCACTTGCAAATATATTTATTTTATCTGTGAAAAAGGGCACGGCAATTTTTTTTCGTTAATATTATCTTCAAATTTTAAATGTTACAATTTAAGGTTTTACTCAATAAGTTATTCCACTGTAAAAATATTGAATATTCGTAGAACTGTAATCATCTACAGAGAAGCCTCATATGATTTATTTTTATTGTGAATATCGCCAATACTTCGTATGTATTCATTATATAATATTTTTTTATGATAAGAGATAGAAAAACACATGTCACTGAATATAAGTAGCTCTCATTGTTAAATTACATATGCTAGTCAATACAATGCTAGATAATACATTTAAAAAAATATTGTTATGAGTTGCCCATATCCTCCATTAATCATGCATCCCCACGACTACAAATCATAGAAGACACACCAACAACATAGTGTAAAACATGCCTTGGTCACGTGTAACCAGAAAGAGCACCTTATATGGTGATCGAAGATGTAAAGGAGATAAGCGCTAACGCAAAAATCATGCCCATAAAAGGAATGATTAACTACGGACGAGGGGGAAGAGACAAAACGTTTTATAACCCAAGAATTCTAACCTTCTTAGAATTTTTGGGTTATTTATATATATAACTACTTTATGAACGCAATATTTGAAGTTCACATATCATTTGGGCTGGGGTAGAATTGCTTGCGGACTAACTAACTGAGACAAATCTATAGATCCAAGCTGACAATCGAATCGCTTGGTCTGCTATAAAAATAATCTTTTGCCTCCCGCGAACTAATTAATCTTCTGTGTTTCTGTGGCGGGATTTGCAAATATTCTTCTAGATATGAACGTTGAACTGTCCGGTTTCAATGGTTTTCCAAACTGTATTTGCTGTTGATTGTTATTTTTTTTATGGGGGCTATGTACAATTCATAAACTATTGCCATAAACATCGTTTTGCAAAAGACAAGTAGGTTATTAGGAAAATAGTGTCAGCCGACGAATGGCGGGAGGTTGGCATTTTACGCGTTCCAAGGGTTAATACCACCCCCTGCAATGGAGCTCAAATTAGTCGATTAACCCCTTTGAATTTGCGCAAATATAGGCGGTTCTTCTAATTAACAAACCTTTGTTTATATGTTCATTTATATATCTAATAACCAGATAACATGTAAAAATTTGGAGTCTGTTTGATATGTATTCCATCGAAGCCTTCTTGGAGGAAGTTAGAGCATACGTCTCCTAAGCTCAACAGCGTAAAGCTAGGCGGGTAAGAGTGGAGCACCACTGACTAAGGAAGGATAAAAACGAGACATTGCTCTCATTTTGCGTAAAAGATCACGAACGTGGAAAGAGCTTCTGATAATTGTATTTTCTCCCTCACTAAAACAACGCGTTGATACAGCCTTTCCCTAAACCGTCCCATGAGCTCGCCCAACCGAGTGAAGATATAGTCACTACCAGGAAAACGCTTTTTACATGTAAAATTGTGAAAACATCATGTATTATAGCCACAACCGTATAATTTTCCATCTTCATTATAGTAGTGAGTACAATCAATTAAACGTAAAAAAACACCTTCATTAAAATTTCAACTGGGATAATAACATTAATTGATCCGTGTCTGGGTTAAGACTGACTCTCCCTAAATCGAGTTTTTGTTCACAAATATATCTGGTCCTTGCATACCGTCGTACATCTACATTCATATTTAAAAATAAAAACTGAAAATTAGGACTCGCGTCCTAATTTCTGCCTGTTTCATAATTTAAAAAACGCCTTTAATTAAGTTTAATACGTAATTACGCGTCTCGGATTCTGATGATCTCGGCATTAAAATGTGAAACCTTCGGCAGGAAAACGTAGGAGAGATTTACTTGCGCGCATTTTTCCATCGGGGCCGGCGTCAGTTAATAGGCAATTATGCGATAAGTGTCCCCAAAGGGCGCTAAGTCGTCATAACGACTCAATTAGCCTCGCGAGATGGAGCGCGCGTCACGGGAGGAATTTTTCTGTTTCCTCTCCGCCTTATATCGCGTTTGTTACAGATTTCTCTGCTAAGCCCGCGTACCCAAATTCCTAGCTTTTTTTAATCGCAGGTAAAAATGTTACACTTTCCAGCTCACTGGCTTTGAGAGTCGGATTTCTTCCTTTCATCTTCTTCTGAATCTCGAATATAGACTGCTAGGACTTAGGACCAGTTGAAACCAAAACAGTTATCTGGATAAATATAAAATATTCCAAATGCGGTTAAAACAATGTTATGCTCATAATTTTCAAATATATTAGTTATATATTGTGAATACATTTGAGTATGTGAGTATTGTTTTTGAAAATTCATGTTATTCTTTAATCATTGATGACAATATTAGCAACCCTTTAACGAAAATTTGAAAGAGAAAAATTAGAAAAAGATTCGGTTGCATCTAATAATCCAACCCAGGAGGGTAACCTAACCTAACCTAACCAGGGCTTTGATCTACCACTGTATCATACTTCGACTAAAAATTACTAATTTCATCTTCATTTTCTTAACCCATATTTTTATTGACTGCTATTTTTATGTATAATTTCAAGATTCTTCCCGAAGTAAGTGCAATCTATATAATATCTTGGATAAATATATACATTTTTATTTAAATTTGCGACATCTCTCGTCTAAAAATACAAATTAACAATAATTATTTTTATTTTTGTGATAACTTAACGAGCAGAAAAATTGTAATATTTATTCCTTGAAGGCATGTTTTTAAGCTATGTGACTGTTGTATATAAGTTTCCCGTGAAATATTCTCGTTACATTCGTTTTTCATTCCGTTCTTTATTACGCTTACATAAGACGAACGGATTTCAAAAAAATAATCGAGGGTTATTAATAAAGTTTGTAATTAGCTTTGATATGAGTACCATTCTGGAAACCTTTGAAATGCGCCTTTAATTAAGACAAGTTCACGTTGCAATAGCTAAAAAGTTAACTTGTGAGAAAATAATGCAATTATTAATTATTATCAAAAGAAAATAATTATCTAATAATACACTCGTATCATAATGAGGGAATTAAAAAATCTAAGGGATGAAATACAAAGGGTGACAAACTGCAATGTAATTGGTTTATGATTTTTTCTGGCTTTCACCTTTCAAGTGCATATTATTTTTATGTATACCAATAAAGAATTCGTGAATTAAAAATAGACAAGTTTAAGTATTTATAAACTATTAAATATTTTTTTATTTTTAAAATGAATGTTGGCGCAACTACACAAGTTCCTGCATCCCCCACCCAACCTATTACCCTATTACCTGTCTCTGTCTGACAGTATGGATTAACTACATCAGTGAATTTTTTTAACAATTTATTTTACATCGTCAGTCTGTTAAGAAAACTAGTACAGTGTTTATTGTATCTCCGTGATTATAATATCTAATCTATGACGGAAACCTTGTGCAGTGATTAATCCCTCGGGGCCAGAGTATAGACGTATTTCAGAAGACCAGGGATAAGTCAGAAATCCTTTCCAATTCTAACTAACTGTTAACCAACTATCCCAAGTAGGGGCCGTCTGTTTCAACTCTAGCTATAGTAAAAGTAAGAATAAAAGTAAATGCTAAAGTTAAATTTCACCAAAATGCGTTTTTCAATCAATTTAACTCCTGGTTTTACGTCACTTTTAACTTTTGTTTTAACTTCCCGAAATCCGAGAGTTACTCGCGAGTTATTCGCGATTCTCGAGTTACTCCGCCATTTTGACATATTTGACAGTTCTATATGTAAGGTTCTTCTGTTGAGTGTTGTTACGAAACGATTATTAATCATGATTAAATTATCGAAGATGACAGTAGTGAAGATGAATTCGACATGCAATATGTTTTACAGCGAAAGCCAAAAACATTTCGACCCCGTGTTAATAATATGGTCATTTGGGATGATTCCGAATTTTTGGCACGGTATCGCATGTCGAAAGAGCTTGCAAAATTTGTGACGGATCAAATTGAGGGAGATATCACGACTACTGGAAAGTAAATTATATTTTTTTCCGTGTAATATCGTATATATTATAACAGGTCGTCATTTATTAATACCCACAGAAATATTTTTCTAGGAACAAAACAATGTAATAAAAGTATATCTTTTTTCATAAACTTTGGTATAAAACTTATTATTATATTAAACCCTGTATATAATATTTCAATAAAGGTACATATTATAATTGAAAAGAAACTATGTAATAAATATATAACTTTTTTTACAAAGTTTGGTTGGAATTATTAATCAAAGGAAACTAGCCCCTCCAATACTCTCAAGAAATTATTCCTAAAACTATAAATCGATCTTCATCATGTAAGTAAAAATTAAATTCTGAAATAAAAAATTCGAACACAATAACAAAAAAGAAGTCAGAAGAGGTTATAATGACGCACAACAAACTTCTGTATTTTGTATTTTGACAGTCACTTAACCAGAGATCATATTTAATCTTCGGTGTGGCCGTACCAAAAAATAATGCCGTGCGTTTTTCCACGTAATTTCGAGGAATATTCTGCTTTTTAGACTGGCCACACTAGTAACTGTTACTTTTGCATAAAGGCGCTTGAAACAGCGCGCGGTCCGATTTAACATCCTTGTTACTTTAACTGACAGTTAAATTTTTAACTTAGCTCACGATTTAGCATTCTGTTGAAACAGACGGCCCTAGGAGTGTCAAATTGAAAGGTTACAAAATATTGATTACAGTTCACCACAGGGGTTAGAGTGGAGGTGTTTAAAACTCTCATAAAACCATAAGCAATAAATTTGATTTTTACGTAACACGCTAACGATTTTGTTTCGGGAATAGACAATTCAGTAAAGATTATGTCAAAATATTACGTACGATTTTATGCACTGCCAGATAAACTTATTAGATTAAATTTATGTTTGTAGATTTAAAAAAAAAACTCGAATCAGAAATATTATTGTTTCCTTTATATTATGACATTATAATATCC
The DNA here is from genome assembly GCF_061612785.1 of Hesperophylax consimilis. Classification (NCBI taxonomy): domain Eukaryota; kingdom Metazoa; phylum Arthropoda; class Insecta; order Trichoptera; family Limnephilidae; genus Hesperophylax; species Hesperophylax consimilis. The sequence continues at coordinate 37,403,100 of NC_142842.1, forward strand.
TTGATTGATATCAAGGATATTATAATGTCATAATCATATCACACACTGATTGTGTAAGCTTACCCATGGATGACATTAGATTAGTCTATTAAGTTAGTTGTCGAGTATTATGTACTACAGGGTTTTCCAATAAGAAGTGTTATTTTGAATAGCCCGCTATTTCAGTGAATGTTACTTTTGAAGCTATCATTTTTTAATATTTGACAAGTAGAAACTACGCCATTAATAAAAATGGGACGATACACGCTTCGACAACGCATTAAAATTATTAAAATTAACTTGAGTGAATTAAATGCAAATCATCTTGAGTGATGAGGCCCATTTCCACCTCGGTGGCTTCGTCAACAAGCAAAATTGTCTCATCTGGGGCTCGGAAAACCCAAGATTTATTGTTGAAAAGCCTCTCTATCCTCAACGTGTGACTGTTTGGTGCGGTTTATGGTCCGGCGGAGACATCGGATCTTACTTTCTCGAAAATGAGGCTGGAGCAACAGTTACGGTGAATGGATTGCGCTATTTAGAGATGATTAATGATTTTTTATGGCCGGAATTGGATGGTATTGATCTTGACAACGTTTACTTTCAACAAAATGGCAACACAATGTTTTAATTGGCGCTACGTGCCACACAAGCAACGAAACCATTGATCTTTTACAATTAAATATCAAAATAACACCTTTTATTGGAAAACCCTGTAGTATGTGTATTATCGAGGAGATAATGTAGATACAAGTGAGGTTTGAAAAATTTGGTAGTAGGGGTTCTGTGGACAGTGAACCTTGCGTCCAAAAAGTACTTTACTCGTATTTTAAATCAAAACCACTTTTTCCTATAAAAATCATAAAATTTTGTAGACATGAAGGTACTTAATTACCCACCTTCTTAATTAATTACACACCACGATTTCACAATAAAAAAAAAATGTTCTGAACTTTTGCTTCGTTGGGTTCCGACGCTAAATTATCGCCGTTCTATATTTTTTTTAAACTTGATTGTTTTTTGTAAAATTATATTTTTGTGAATTGTACCGTTTTCTTTAATTTTTTAAAAAATAAATAAAATAGTACATAATCTACCAGATTGGTAATTATATTCAGAGAAATGATCATTTTGATCGTGTCTATTGGCTACTGCGGCGCACAACAGGTTAAAACGGCCACCATCTTGAAACCAGAACTGGAATGTAACAAACAAATTTACCGACAGATGAAATTCCAAATGAATACCTACACTCGAGTTTTTTTTGGGACATTTTAGGTTTCGTCGAGACGTCGGAACACTGGGACTATCAAGGATATATATAATGGTCACAGTACAGCTATATAGAGACGGTCACCTTATGATCAAGCCATGAAAACACACGAATTTTCATAAAACATGAACACCCACTTGGCGTATATTGTTTGTGGCTTTTAAATTTCTGGCACCCCCGTGAGGCATAATTGGTTTTAAAATCCAAACACCAAACACGTCACTATAAAATGTAATCTTCGTAAATTAATTATTCTGATTTTTTTGTTCGGTTTATACAGAAAAGAACGACATGTTTTAAATAGCCTTATTATTGTTTTAATTGGCTCCAAAATAATAATGAACCTTTGCTTCAGTAAATACCATTTTACAAAGGTTTATTTTTAAATATGAATAAGAATACCCACATTTTCGTTTCGCTTATTTTTAATGTTATTATAAAATTTCTTTATAAATCCTAAAGAATATATATTTTTTTTTAAAGTAAGACAAACATTCCCGGGTTACGAATAACCTGACAATATTTAAAAATTTCATACTACCACCACAGAAAGCGGCAAATGTTGCTTGTGTTGTGATGGAGGACTTAGCCAGCCGATGAATTGAACACACTACGCCCAGGTGGGACCCAAGCGCGGTGTCAACTCGGCCACCGACCGGTCAAAAGTATTTTTTTACATGATAATAATTGTAATTACACCTCTCTTAAAGAGAAGCTCGTGTTAAAAAGAGCGGAGAAACGTGCAGACGTACACAAAATATAATTAGTATGATATATGAAAATGATAGAGAAAAATAAATTTTATTTTGTAAAAAAAAACCACGAGTCCAACAGAATTCAGGTCTAAACTAAAAACTTACCTTCTTAAGCTGTCATACCCTTAAATTAAATATACCATTATTGAGAGAATGTCATATCCAATTTTCCAATTATGTCCTAAGTCCTGTATCTAAATTTCGCTAATAAACAATCAGTTAATGTTAATTAAGTGTTAATATTAAGTGACTTACCAGGTAAGTATGATACTGTATACTATTACCATATAAAGTTACTAATAACATAGATCACTGTAGGTCATATATTTGTACAGCGCCCTTGAGGTGATTTTGCACAAAAACGGCGCTATACAAATCATCCAAATATTATTATTATTACTATCAAACCCGTATTTTTTTTTAGTAATAATAATTTGAGAGCCTCAGAAAAAAATGTTAATGTACAATTTAAAAAAAATTATATGTTAAATTCACCAGGACTGAGTGGATGAAGTAATAACTTATCATAGAATTCATTTCCGTGTTTGGAGACTAGCTTCATTTAATTGAAGACGTTGCTGACCTTTCGGGCATTTTGAGCGTCCTTCTCCTTCTCATGTCTGGGTTTTGGTGAACCTGGTTGGTTGACCTTTCGAGCATTCTCCTCCTTTTCGAGTCTGGGTTTCGGACAACCCCGTTGGTTGACCTTTCGAGCATTTTGAGCATCCTTCTCCTTCTCATGTCTGGGTTTCAGTCAACCTAGTTGGTTGACCTTTTGAGCATTTTGCGCATCCTTCTCCTTCTCAAGTCTGGGTTTTTGTCAACCTGGTTGGTTGACCTTTCGAGCATTCTCCTCTTTCTCGAGTCTGGGTTTCGGTCAACCTGGTTGGTTGACCTTTCGAGCATTTTGAGCATCCTTCTCCTTCTCATGTCTGGGTTTCAGTCAACCTAGTTGGTTGACCTTTCAAGCATTCTCATCCTTCTCGAGTCTTTGTTTCGGACAACCCCGTTGGTTGACCTTTCGAGCATTTCGCGCATCCTTCTCCTTCTCAAGTCTGGGTTTTGGTCAACCTGGTTGGTTGACCTTTCGAGCATTCTCCTCCTTCTCGAGTCTGGGTTTCGGACAACCTGGTTGGTTGACCTTTCAAGCATTCTCCTCCTTCTCGAGTCTGGGTTTCGGACAATCCTGTTGGTTGACCTTTCGAGCATTTTGCGCAGCCTTCTCCTTCTCAAGTCTGGGTTTTGGTCAACCTGGTTGGTTGACCTTTCGAGCATTCTCCTCTTTCTCGAGTCTGGGTTTCGGACAACCCCGTTGGTTGACCTTTCGAGCATTTTGAGCATCCTTCTCCTTCTCATGTCTGGGTTTCGGTCAACCTGGTTGGTTGACCTTTCGAGCATTCTTCTCCATCTCGAGTCTGGGTTTCGGTCAAAATCGTTGGTTGACTTTTATTTATTTATTTATTTATTTATTTATTTAGACGCCGTAAAAGGCTTTTACAATATACATGATTTATGTTTACAGTGGTTCACAGGAGCGAAACAGTATTATGTTAAACAGAATAATTACTGAGAAATTATGTTGAAAATTAAACAAGAATAACATCTGGTATACATAGGTACAATAGCATTTTTATTTTCAATCCGTACAGTAGTTTAGTATTGAGGTTATTGTTACCTTCAATATTGAATTTGGTTGAATTTGCTGAGAACTAAGAGTTAGCTCTATTGAAACAGGGCTGTCAGTAAGACATCTCATAACAATTTTGGGAAAAATTATAGTTTTGATTAAGTATATAAAATTATTAGATAACACTCTTCTGTCTGATATCTGATGTAAGTGCATAGTTTAGGTTCTGTGATAACTTATGAATAGAATGGTATTATGCCTAATAACATTGATAATTACGACAGAGGTATGTTATTATAGCCTTCTTATAACTATATTCCGTGCAGTTGAACACATCTACTACTTCTGAGAAAGCATTGCCAACTGCCAACTTTTCGAGCATTTTGAGCATTCTCCTTCTTCTCGAGTCTGGGTTCCGGTCAACTTCGTTGAAATAATTTAAGAGGACCAAATTAACATTAAGGGACTACGGGTCACTCCCGTCACTGCTCGGTACCCAGCTTTGTAGAGTATTTCCAAGAAATGACCGTTGTTACCCACATTGACAAAGATTTACTCTGTCACCTTATAACTATGTACAAACATTCCGCACTCAGCGCATCTGCCGGACCCTGCGAGGATTCTCCAAGCTTTAGAAAGCGGGACACTCCTTAATTACCGAACAGTTAACAAACTGAACTTTTCGAATCAGAAACTAGGTTATTATCCTCCTCTCCCAAGTTAGAGATTGAGAAAATTGTACTGCACTCAAAAAAGGTCGGTCTAGAGTTAGTGATGTTTCTTATACTTAAAAGTTGTACTATTATATTCTATACTTATCCTTTTAATGAAAATATAGTGCGAATAAAATTGGAAAAAAAAATCTATTTAAAATTTAGTTATGTTCATTGAAGAAAAACTTAATGAGTAATACATCAAATTATATTATTTACTCATTGAAGAGCACTTTCCCGGCAAGGAAAAGGTTTTCTATTAAATTCCTAGATGTAACTGAATCTTCACTTTTTTTTGTTTCACACCGTGTGAATATTGCCTCCAATGATTAAATATTGTTATTTTTCGAACTCACACTCAGATATTGACATAGACATATATAACTTATATTGCACAATTTTTTCCTGCTGTCTCTTTCAAACACCATGACTTTAGACGTACTTACATACATCATTAACTCATTCTTTATACATACTTCGTTCATACTAGACAAGAGAGAATTACACTGTAAGTACTGGTTTTTTTTATCTTAAATTAACGAGCATTCCTTTCCTAAAACACTCCTTTCCTAAAGCACCACCTTACAATACGATTGAATATAATAATGCACAAAATTGTTATACTATGCAAGCAAAAAACAATACTAACTAATAAAACTAAATTGTAAAACCTTGAATACTTTTTACCGCTGATGTTACGCATAACATAAATAGAAAAAAGAATCTATTTTTGAATATATAATGAAAGTAAAATAATCTGTCAGCAACTTTATAGAAGAAGGAAAGGCTTAAACTGTAATGAAGTATTTCCTTCTTGGCCTAAATTTCCAATGATTGAGTTTTAAAAGCCATTGAAAATACATAAAAATGCTGATGTCATCGTTGCCATGAACGGGAATTATTAACAAACCGTACTTTATTATCGGGATCTTAAAAACAGCCAACATCATTTCGCAAAAAAATGTGTCTTAATGATTTTTTTAGGCTAAACCCACTGATTAAGCATTTAAAGGGTGTACTCGTATTTATGCTTTTATTTATTTACTCCGGATTAAACATTCCTGGATTTATATTACGGTAAATTTTTACGAAGTCTGCCTCATCGTTAGTATATTTCAATCACCCGAAAGCAGTTTGTTTCAATTTAATTACAAATCAGGTATACCGAAAATTTTCTAACTAAACCCATTTTTTATATTATAAATTCAATTGAATCAATGCATCGTTCATGGATTAGAGATAATGATTTCTCATGACTAAGTGGCTAATAGCCCAGTCAATGAAGGTTTTGTGTCGGAACTAATTCCCCGGAAGCTGAATTTTTCACAGATGTTAGAAGAACTTTAGCCATGTATTTTTACAAAAGTCCCCGACTTTCCCCCTTGTGATTCCTTCCCCACACCCCCTTGAATATATTTTTCAAAGCCTTTCGGAATACGCTAATATCTCCTTAATGGTTTTATAAAATCAGATTATTTATTTTTTGTTTAGTTTCTTATTAGTTACTCTAAAAAATTGTATTCTTTCATTTTTGCAAGAAAAGCTATACAATCTCTACAATTTATTAGTAAAGGAAAAATATCAGTTTTTAAAATAGTATTTCAGAATATATTTGCACATAACTTTTTTCTGAGCCTGTTAACGAAAAAAAAAAATCAACAAAACTTGTAGACAATATTTCTAGCTATAAAATAATGTATATAATGATGGGTTTTAATTTATAATAAGGCACGTAGGCTGTTAATAAGGAGCACGGCGCGCGGCGGCTCGAACGCGCAGCGGTTCGCGGCGCAGCGAGAAATTACAAAAACCTTAGGAAAGTAATGATTAATTCATGTGTTTGCTTTTTTTATAACAAATTCATCTAACGTTGAAGAGTTTTATTGTTATTTACCAGTTTTATTTCGGAGGGAAGGGGGGGAATATAAATATTTTCCCCTGCCCAATGAAGCGCTTTCATTATCAGCCAACCGCCGTGCCCCGGTCTGGCTAAACAGTCATATTATGTTGTATGATTGTTTGTAACTTATTATTTAAATAAGCCAAAAATACCTACAACAGCGTAGGACTACCCTTTCACAACATTAAAATATTGCAGACCTTATGTTATGGCGAAGTTCTGAAATTTTTTTTGTGGATTCTCACTTGTTTTATTATGTGCACCTATCAACAATAAAATACTGAAACAAGAAATCACTTAAAATAGTGCATAGATCTAAAATGGTTTACTTTCAAACAAGCTTCTTAAAATAAACCTCAAAAAATATTATAATGAAAAAACTGTTTGTAAATTATATTATATACTTATCAATATTATCTATGACAAAATTAGGCAAATATTTAAATAATTTTCTAGTCAAGAGAGTCTTCCATTTATTCGTCATACTGGGGTGTGTTCAGACATGATAATCCGTTACAGTTGTAGCACATGGCAGAGCAGGTAAATCCAGATTTTCTGCAGCCACAGTAATTTCCACATCCAGACTTGCAGGAACATTACACCATAGAAAGAAGGTCATCAGGAGCAAGTTATTTCAAAAATTTCTTCTTTCCACCATTTTCATTTACATTTTCATACCTCCATCCCCAGTTTATAGGGTTTAGTTTGTTTCCTAACCAAAACTGTACTTGCAAATAAACTCTCAACAAATGTTGATGACACGATTTTGAAGTCGGTGGTAGTTTTGCCAAGTCAAATTTAGTTTTAAAAGCTGATTTTGTCGTTAGTCTGGTAAACTTATAGTATCGAGCTTCGTTTCAATTAGAGTAGCTACCAAGGCCATACATGGCGAGAGCGAATTTTTCTCCATTTTGCAACAAGTTCTCTTCAGTTGCATCTTTTTCCAGAAATGCCTCAGCTGCGTGTTTTGCTTCGGGATTGTTTTTCATAATGTCAACAACTTTTATCTTTCCTAACCCATATAAAGATAGGGTCGTATCACAGCCCGTAATGGCATGGGTAAATAGCATGTGTTTTCGAATATCTTTATGTAACATTATAGGTTTCTCTATGATGTAGAAAGTTCTTGAAGGGGGCTTTCCACCAACATCTTTACAGAAAAAAATAGATTTTCCTTCAGGAGCAAGACTTACAAGTAATACCAAAAGATCACTATCCGTGCCAACAACAATCACTTTTGAGAAGATGTTGAGTTGTTCGATGCCGGTTAGTACAATGTCAATATCGGCATCACCTGCGGCCGTGACTGTTTACAAACCAGATTCACTAAATTCATGACACAGTGCTTCAATCATTATTTTTGTTGTTTTTCTTATTAGATAAGAAAGCTTCCGTCTTAGTCAAACAACGTGTAGTAAAGTTTAATTCAATATCGCACGATGAGTTGTTAGCCGACCTTCGTCTTTGCTCTTCATATTTTACAGTTGGTTCTTCAGGGTATACATCGAAAACGACAATAGAATGTTTGCCAGATTTAGTATGGACGAAACGTGAGTATGATTTAATGATGTCTCCGTAAGTAGTTTAAGTTTGCCAAACAACAGAGTGTAGGAGGTATCTCCCATCGATGACTATTGCAGCATTTTCCAAATCAACTTCGTCATGAATACTTTCGATAAATACTTTCGCCATACATGATTTTGTTCCTTTACGAAGGGAGACTTCATCAAAAATAGAAAGGGTCTTGAAGACAATTCATTTCATTTATTTATTGTTATTAAGTTTAATTTGTAGAACTCCATTTTATTTTTTTATTTTTTATGTAAACAATAATATTATTATTGGGTTAATATTATTAATTACACAGCAGAACTTGTTTAAAAATAAACTGTTTTTATAAACCCAATAATAATATTATTGTATATAAAAAAAAAAAAAAAAAAAAAAAAAAAAAACAATTCATTTCTTAAGTAGGTCTAAATCTTGCTAGGACTATCACTAATGCACATTATTCTGTTAAATAGCTGCTGGGGGTTTACTGCAGCTTGTCTCGTCCTAACAGTTGCGGATTTGAATCTTGCTGGGTAGTCACCATGTCTTTCCTTTTTCAGTCGTATATCTCCAAAATTACATCCTTTCATTTTTTGCATAGCTGCCAGGCCCACCTCATAAGCGTTATCACAATTGACACTATTATCCGAAATAAACCCTGAAGATAAAGACACCAGCTCCCCCGAGAGCTTGGTGAACGGGCTGTGATGTCTTAGCCATGATATATATTTTCCTATATCTAGCTAATCCCTTTTCTTCCGCGATTCGCGCAGCTCAACATGCTGTTCAGTAAAATGAAATTCTATACCGATGAATTCTTCAATGTTCTCTTGCACTTTCACGCAGTAAGTGGTTCCAAGTTTCCACTTTGACAAAGCTCTGTCAGTGATTCTGCGCCCAAGTGTCAAACCTCCTACTGACTTCATTGGTCGCATGAGACACTGCTCGATGATCATGTCCGTCCACGTACCGGACCAATATCTGTCGCTTCTTCTTAATGTAAAGTACCCATTTTCAGTGAATAGTTTATATTCTTCTTTAGTTATTCTTGATTCGAGTTGCAACATACTTTGAACGTACATATGTGCTGATTTTGCGTATGGTAAATGTTCTGCCGGGTGGAAAAATGGAAGCAGGAATCAACAATAGTATTTAGGTGCATTTTCCGAATCTCGGAATTCTCTGCAAATATAAATCTAAGCATGAGGTCGATACAATGTAGAAGGTAAAGCCACAACTTGGGAGTCCTACTCGATGATTCCTTAATCCTGTCTTCACTTGCTTCAGTATATGAAATCGTCTCTTTTAGATTGTCATCATTATTAACCTCCTCCATATCTCTTTTCCACGTAACACGTAAAATCTTGATACATATTTTTTATTTGTCTTAATTTCCCATCAATATCTCGGTATTCTTTTCTGATTACGTGGACAAGAGACGCTGCTGTTAAAGTGTAGGCTCTGTTTGCCCGAGAATATTCATGTCCCTGGAGCATCTGAGTTACTGTTGAGGACGCGTAAACTGATTCCCATAAATTTACCACATACCTTTATTTAAATAATAAGTTACAATCAATCATACAACATAATATGACTGTTTAGCCAGACCGGGGCACGGCGGTTGGCTGATAATGAAAGCGCTTCATTGGGCAGGGGAAAATATTTATATTCCCCCCCTTCCCTCCGAAATAAAACTGGTAAATAACAATAAAACTCTTCAACGTTAGATGAATTTGTTATAAAAAAAGCAAACACATGAATTAATCATTACTTTCCTAAGGTTTTTGTAATTTCTCGCTGCGCCGCGAACCGCTGCGCGTTCGAGCCGCCGCGCGCCGTGCTCCTTATTAACAGCCTACGTGCCTTATTATAAATTAAAACCCATCATTATATACATTATTTTATATCTAGAAATATTGTCTACAAGTTATGTTGATTTATTTTTTTTCGTTAACAGGTTCAGAAAAAAGTTATGTGCAAATATATTCTGAAATACTATTTTAAAAACTGATATTTTTCCTTTACTAATAAATTGTAGAGATTGTATAGCTTTTCTTGCAAAAATGAAAGAATACAATTTTTTAGAGTAACTAATAAGAAACTAAACAAAAAATAAATAATCTGATTTTATAAAACCATTAAGGAGATATTAGCGTATTCCGAAAGGCTTTGAAAAGTATATTCAAGGGGTGGTGGGGAAGGAAGCACAAGGGGGAAAGTCGGGGACCTTTGTAAAAATACATGTCTAAAGGTCTTCTAACATCTGTGAAAAATTCAGCTTCCGGGGAATTAGTTCCGACATTGGGTCTTTTTTTCCCTTCATTGACTGGGCTATAAGTTAATTTAACGATTTCTGAGGTTTTAAGACTATATTATTAGTAAATGCAATAATTGTTAGGTTATAAGAAAATATTATACCTAACGAACTATCTAAAAAGATACAAAAAGGTTTTTAAAGCGTTAAGTAAATTATAGCTGTTAATCTAAATATGTAACACATTATTAAAACATGTAACAGTAACATTTAGTCTAATTGAAACTAATATAACAGTAATATAAGACTCATCACTAAAACTACATAAGCTGCGCTTTTTTATGTGAAATAGAACAAGAGTCCCAACTGCTCCCAACAGTTTGGAGCCAGTAAGACTGTAGCATCCCATATTGGGGTATCTCATAGCATACCCTCAATGAGGAAGTAAATGGAGAGGAGAAGAGATGGGGAAGAGGAAGGTGGGGAATTCCCTGGCTATTCAGATCTGGTCAGTTTGAACCCGCGTTCTCCGACTTGCTAGTTGATAGCCTTACCCCTCGACCAATTCGTACTATAATTTCCAGGATTCATCAAAGTTCTGGTATAGATTACGCTTAGTACCCCTAAACTTGTAGCCCAGGTCATGCATCCTATTGGTTGGTGAGTGTGTCTGATAGTTGATTGTGTACGTATTCCAGAAAAAAATTGTCTAAGGTTTTGGAATATAATAATGGCGATGATGGAAGTATGGAAGGGCTGTCAATTAACTTTTTATTAACTCTAAGTGATACAACCAGGTTTAAAATAATAGAGAATTAATCGGTTCATGAATCTTACGTAATTAATGTTGTCAATTGGAATTTTGAGCTCGAATTATATGTACCTAAGAAATTTGTGCTGAACTCTTTCTATATTGTTAGAGTGAACTTTATAAAAAGGAGACCAAATAGGTGGATAATAAATCTTAACACTTCAATAGCCTTCAGTGGACTTCAAATAATTTCAAAAACTGCCACGTAAACTGTTCAAGGGTACAGGAAGTACACACATTTAATTAATATCAAAATATGCCTAAATAATAATGACAAAACAAGTTAGAAGCGACGCGGGGTTGAACCCTAGAGAGACGTGTCAGTGTTAGGATAATCCGACGCTAATCCTCGGGGTGTAAAACGTCTCGCTACATAAATTGAATATGTCCTGAGTTTTACCACCCACCCTTCCCTTTAACTGCTTGCCACCAACGTGACCGAATATCTCAGATAAGCCACACATAACTAGATTTTAATATGTATAATGTACTGTTCACTATTTAAATATTTTACTTTTTTTTCTTATTTTTACTATTCATTTATATGTATATGTCCATGGGGTTTTTACCAATAGAGCCTGCTTACAGACCATAAACTAACAGTATAAGTACATAAACTAACAGTATAAGTACAAAGACATTAAAAGTGTTGCCCTTAACACGTAGTGCCCCAAGAAATCCTCAGTGGATTTGCTAGTAACTTGCCGCACTTGCCTTGATTTTATGCTATTTTGAATCTTAGAAAATACTCCGAGCATACTGTAATATATTTTATTTTTTCGAAGGAAGCAAAAACTTCAGGGTGTAACATTATAAATTAATTGATAAAACACACTTTGTAATGCATAACTTTTTATTTGAATTACTAATGACAGCCAACCGGGTTTCGCTTATCTCAAGCTTCATCAGGGCTTATTATATTAACTGAAGATAATTACATACAGAGACATTTATATAAGAAAATAAAACAATGGGTGAAAGAGATACAAATAGGAAAGAAGGAGCCTTATTGGTGACAGAAAAATATAGAAATAAAATAGAGGGAAACAAGAATATTAGAGAGGATGGAATAGAGGGAGACAAAATATTATAGTCAACAAAATATTATAGTATAGTAACTGTCATTATTAATTCAAATAAAAAGTGATGTATTACAAAGTGTGTTTTTTCAATTAATATGAAATATATTTTATTCAAATATTGAAGACAATATTAGTGATTTCTAAACGAAAATCTGAAACAGAAAAATCAGAAAAGGAAACGGTCACATCTGGGACTCGAACCCAGGACCCTTGTCTTTCCGGGACAGTGCTCTACCGACTGAGCTAATGGGACCCTATTCCCCTCGGTCACTTTTAACTGTATCATACTTCGAATAAGAACCACCAACATTGTCTTCATTTTTTCACCGCACATTTTTATTGGCAACTATCTTTATGTATGATCGCAAGATTCAACCCGAACTAAATGCAATCCAGACAGCGTCTTTTTAGATAAACCTATCTTATTTTTTTATTTTTAATGTGCGACATCTGTTGACTTTTCTGCAAGTCTAGAATGAATATTTATTTTTCGGAATAACTTTATTGAGTAAAACCTCAAATTGTAATATTTAAATATTGAAGACAATATTAGTGATTTCTAAAAGAAAATCTGAAACAGAAAAATCAGAAAAGGAAACGGTCACATCTGGGACCGATGAGGATAGGGTCCCATTAGCTCAGTCGGTAGAGCACTGTCCCGGAAAGACAAGGGTCCTGGGTTCGAGTCCCAGATGTGACCGTTTCCTTTTCTGATTTTTCTGTTTCAGATTTTCGTTTAGAAATCACTAATATTGTCTTCAATATTTAAATATTACAATTTGAGGTTTTACTCAATAAAGTTATTCCGAAAAATAAATATATTTTATTCGCTGGTAAGGAAATTATTTATGCTAATATTTAGTTTATCTGTAAAAAGCAAAAAAGCGAAAAAGCAAATTCCATGTCAAATGTCGTAATTCCGATTTTCAAGTAACTGTTCTGTATTTATTTACAGAAAAGAATCATATGACTTATTTTTAATGTGAAATAACGCTTATTTAGCTACTTACGTTTTTTTCAGAAATTTTAATAATAATTTCCCTTAGGGCGTAAGTTATTTTCGGGGACGCTGTGTGGATGGTTTTCTGAGGAGAAGAAGGAATGAACCTAGCAGTGCCATTTATTTAAAGTTTTTTTTATTCCAGATATCATGGTAAAAATATTTTTTAATTACATTATAAATACATAACATTACAATATTATTCACTTTCATTGTTTTGATGATTGAGCATAAAATTGAACAATTTTTTTTAAATTTACTTTTTTTATTTTTCATGTTATCTGGAAAGGAATTGTATATTTTGCCCTCCTCGTAACCCATGAATTGCTTGCCATAGTGAGTATGTATGGTGTTTAAATGTATGTATCGTTTTGCCGTGTAAGGTGTGTGTAATTTGTAATTCTGTAATTTTATGTATGAGTTTATTATTTATTTTGTATATAAGGAGACATATTAATTTAGTTTTTTTAATGTTGAAAGTTTTGTTTTCATATATATATATATATTTTTGTGGATGTTATGGGTTTGAAGTGAAATAGCTTTTTGATTTATTTTGTGTTACCTGTAGTTCATTTATGTAAGTTCCATATGTTCCACAATTTAAATGTGAATGTACGAGGCTGTAATATAGACCTTTTAAATTTTATTTAGTAACAGATATAATAACCGGTTAAATACGCTAATTAATTGGTGATTTTATCTTTAATACGTTGAATATTCTATTGAAATGCTTATCAATGCACAGCCCAAGATATATCCCTTGTATCAGGATTTGCAGGTTATTATTTTCAATTGTTAAGGGTACATAGATAGAAAACATTTTAGTGGTTGAGGTTAAAATCATGTATCCTGTTTTTTTTTCCATTCATATGTAGTTAGGAAATTTGATTGAAGCCAACTGATAATTTTTCTCAGTCTCTTTGTGCATTTTCTATTAAGATGTCTAAATCTTTACCCCAGTAGGAAATTGCACGATCATCTGCATATGAAAAAATTTTCACCGTTTAAATCTAATTGGGAAATAACATTTGTATAAATTTGGAACAGTAGTGGTCCTTGTATGGATCCCTGCGGAACTCTATAGTTTTTTGGAATGTGGTTGCTATTTTGATTATTGATGCTAACGAATTGCTTTCTTTTGCTTAGATATGATTTAAATAGTTTCAGAAAAGGACAAACTACATCAATTTTCTCGAGTTTCTTCAGAAATATGCCATGGCTTGCTGTATCAAAGGCCTTTTGAAGGTCAATTAGTACAGATAAAATGTAATTTCCACCATCAATGCTGCTTCTAAGTTTACTGATTATCTCTTGACAGGCCAAAACAAACAAAACGTCTGTATTGTTTTTTTTCAAATAAGAACGATTTTTTGATAGAAAGTTGTTTCATCTTTCGTAAATTATACGTTCAAAGATTTTATATAAGATTGGTAAGATGGAAATTGCTCTGTAGTTCGAGGCATTTGTTTTGGACTCACCTTTGTGAATTGGTATTACCTTAGCAATTTTCTAAATATCTGGAAAAGTTTCCTCTTTAGAACACTTATCAATTAACTGGCTAAGTCCTCCATCACAACACAAGCAACATTTTCGGCTTTCTGTGGTAGTAGTAGGAGATTTTCAAACATTGTTGGGTTTTTCGTAACCTGGGAATGTTTGTCTTTCTTTTTAAAAAAAAAAAAAAAAAACTTTGATGAAATAGGAACAAATTCTGCGGAGAGACTTGAACTATCTTATAGTTGAGTGTATCATAACCAGCAAAATCAAAGCCTTGAAGAGATCCATGTTTAAGAGGGGGAAACACAGAGGCCATGTGATAAAATACGAGAATATTTTCGTAGGCTATCATTATAATATATTTTTATAACATTAGAGAGAAAAAAAAACATTTTTATGAATATAGGTAAGTTATCCTGGGAAAATTAAGTAGGACAGATTTATAAACACATTATTTGGTAAGACGGTATATCTTACAAAAACATAGTTTTGTAAAAAACAAGTAAGTTATTACGAAAATAGTGACAGTTGTCGTTAAACGCGTCGAGTTAAATAAAACACGACTTTACTACGCTCAGTCAATAAATAAAATAAAAACGTTAGTTATTACTACAGAAGCTAAGCAGAATCAGCGATGGTCGATTCCGGAAGAGAGATTCCTTCAAGACTCAAAATGATTTCCCCTTTGAATCTTTACCTACGGACGGAAAATATATTAATGTCGGAGATTCTATTCAGCGATAATATACCAGGGTGGTTCTTTGGTCAGAAAGATAAATAAGCTTCTATAACTTATTTAATTTTGATAGGTGCGTTAAAGCAAAAGTAATGTCCAATAAGTTTAGTGTCTCTGAAAAATATACCTACAGATTAGACTCCATTAAAAAATATTAAATCTATCTCGATTAGCTCTCTGCGGTTCTCTTCTCCATTAATGAGTATCGCCGTGGAAATGAAACTTTGCTTGTACTTACTACTCTACAGTACTGCTGCGGCCCTTTATATACTGGCTTTATCAATTTCACATCAAGTCTTAATCGCACCCAATCGATATCGATAGTTGGATTGATTAGATTAAGTCCCGGATGGATCGAAGGACATTTGGCCGCACCATCACATCGGCTATGTTTCATACTTAGCATCAACAGGTTTTACAGTTTAGTTACGCGGCGTCTCCGCCTACGTGGCTGGCGGGTGGCTTTGGTAGGCGGGGGTTGGCGGGAGGTGGTTGGGGTGGTCGCTCAGGGGGAGGGGCAGGAGGAGGGGACGCTGTTCCTGTTGCTCCGATAAACGAAGCCTTTCAGTCAGCGTCCCGACGTCCCTCGGAACAGACATAGAGCGTATCTCTCTTCTCGCCTCAAAGTAAAGTAAATAACCGCGAGATATCGTGTACTAAATTCGACAATTTTTTTACAGACACTCGTGACAGATTAAATTTTGCTAATCACCGCAAAAATAAACGAATTTTTATTTCGCTTTTTGTACAATATCGTACTTTTTAAATTGACTTTAAAAATCGAGTAAATTGAAATATTGAGGTGAATTCTCCGACGGAAGCCTTTTGAGTGATTTTAATGTAAACATTTTTTTGTTTTGTGAAAACACTTTGACATTTTTCGAGGTGAAGGCAGACGCGGGGATCTTCGGCAGACGGGTGAGTGCTTTTATATTATTAGATGTGCAGGGAATATGTGGCCTGGCTTTGACCCAATTGTGTTAATATGGACCTGCAATTCGAAGGTTTCTTTTATGGCCTTTATTAAGATTACTTTTTGGTGAACCCAATTCTAAATGTCCAAATATATATTTCCATTGATTACCTACGGATAAAGTTCATGAGAGAAGATGCTTTTAAAAATATTTTTTTAATGTAGTTATGTTGTTCAACACAATTATTTTCATCTAACAGAAAATTTTTCGAATTTAACAAAGCCGGCATTATTTCATTATTTAGGTATTCGGATAAATTTAAGGAAACTCTTCAATGCTTTATCCCTACTTTCTACACCTAATTTTCAAACAATTTATTTATGTTTACGATTTCTTGGAACAAAATCTTTATGCTTTACTCGTGCATTCGTAACGAAAGTTCATCAATATTATGTTTGAAAACTTTTCAGAAACTTTGCCTATAAGAGGAAAGATTATTGAGAAAAATAAGTACTTATTTATCAAGAAAGTTTTAAGAGATCAATAAACGATCAGCAAACTTAAAATTAATTTGCTGTTTAATCTGAATTATAATGTACTATAAAGAGGCAATATTACAAAATAATTATTCTGATTTTTTTTTTCGATTTTAATATATATTATTTTGTATTCGTGTCCTCCATAAAATGGTTAAGCGTCCTCATATTAAGGAGAAGATTACAAATTTGAGGTACATGTAAGTATAAAAGGTCATTAGGAAAGTTTTACTGTTTTGTAAAATATGTCAAAAGATAGTTTGCTGAACTGTCTGTAGGTGAAAATGTCGATGGTTAATGCAGAATCGTTAAGCAGTTGAGTCACTTGATTGGCGCGCTCTGTCCTCGCTTACAGAGTATGAAAAAGCATGGCTTCTTCCACGAGTATACTTGTTAGAAACATATAAGTTAACCTCTTTCTATACAAGTGGATTAAGCATAGTACCAATTATTAGTTTAAAAAAATGTAATACTAAACCTATTTTTTGGCGTGCTTCTAAGGTGTTGAAATCAAGAAGAATAGAAATGGACAGCACGTATATGGGTACTCTCATATATAGAAAACACATAAACCTCTTTTGAACTTTTTTTCTATTTTAAGGATATGGTTTTGTTTAGAAAGGGCCTAAATAATGGAGCTAAAATTTAGGATTTAAATTTTAAGATACAAAATACCGTTATAAGATTAATTGAAATTTAATATCAATGAAGATGCCTTTAAAAGGCAAGCTTTATTATTACTAGTATAGTTGATATACCGACTGTTTACATTAATGTAAAAAAAAAATATTACAAAATATATTTAAAAAACGCATAAAAATTAACAATTTTGCAATGGTTTTAAAATGAATAAAAATAATTGAATTGAATTGAAAACGTTAAAAACGTTTCAATAGTTGCCTTCAGACAAGTACATAAGTTAATGAATGAATTGAATTATGGAAAGGTTGATTTAATACACATTGTTTTGCCTTTTGTTTTTTTACTTATTTATATGCTAGTTGGGATTTGTGCGGCTTGTCTAGAGGAAGTTAATTAATTATAAAATTGTTATTTTCATCGTTTTGCTCTTGTCTCACTCATTTGCGATAATAAACAACTTAAAACATATCATATGCCATAATAAAAAATTGATTTATTTCGTTCAGCCATTTTAATTAAAATAATAATCACTTAGTTTTATCCACTTTTATTGTTTAGATGCAATCAACATGTTACGTGAGCAATGCTCACATTGTGAGTAATCTGAACAATGAAAGTACTTAAAGCTAAGTGTTATAAATTAATATTTTTACTTCTGATATTTACTTAGTTATTTGACTAAGTTTTGAACTAAACTGACCATAGAGTCTACAACTCTACCAATCTCGCCAAATGCGGATCAGGTAGAACTGAAATTTACTTTGTATAATAATGTCATCCGATTTTAGATAAATGCGTATATATCCTCGTGTGTGTATGCGATTGCCAAAAAAAATTGATAGAGTGCATTGTCACTAACAACAAGTTTATCTGTAAAGTTTTAGCTAGATCGGATACCGGGAAGTGGGTTGATTTCCGCTTTCAAGATTTGCAATCATTCATTTGTGAAAACAAAAGTTAAATTTAAATAGATGTGTTTAAAAAGAAAGTCAACCATTCGCGGGCTACGAATATCCTGCCAATATTTAAAATGCACTCTCTACTCCCATTGTTAAGAGTCTTATTATTATTGCGCTCGTGGGTACAATACGATAGATGACTTAACATGCACATACTTAACGAAGTGACGTGCGTACGACGGTGATATTAAGTATTGGAAAAAAATCCGTAAATTTTTTACGTAAGATTTTACACGGAGAAAAATGACTGATAAAAAATATTGCAAAATTTATTAAGAATCTCTCCAAATCATTCGTAATCCAGTTAAACCGGGATTGCAGGCCCTTAACGAATGAATTGATAGTTTTTTTTTAAAGAAAGGCAAACATTCTCGGGTTACAAATAACCTAACAATATTTGAAAATCTCCTACTGCCACCACAGTGAGCGGAAAGTTTTGCTTGTGTTGTGATGGAGGACTTAGCCAGCCGAGGAATAGAACACACTACGCCTGGGTAGAACCCAAACGCGATGACAACAGCCACCGACCAGTCAACCGGTTTTTCTAACAAACTTTTAGTAAAATTCGAACGTTGTATCACGATGTCGGAACACGTGTTCATAAAGAACATAATATTTTCGCATTTCGTTTGTGTATCTTATCAAGAAAAATGTAGGTGCATGAATACGTGTGCCGTTATGTTATGAATTTACTAAAAGTTTATCAGGACCTTTCCTGCAATCCAGTTTTTAACCGGATCACCCTAATATAAAGATATTTTTAATGAATTAGCAATACTCGTTTTTTTCCATTTAGTTGTATTTATCACGAGAAAATTTATTATTGATATATTATTATTTAAGAAAAATTATAAAATGTGTTCATAGCTTAAGTTGAGCGACATTCTCAACCTGTAGCCTGTTAAATATATACTTTGATCAACAATACCAATCAACAACCGAAGGTGGACGGAATCCAAGCGCATTTTCAACCTGTAGCCTGTTGATAATATACTTTGATCATCAGTACCGATCAACAATACCAATTAACAACCGAAGGATGACGGAATCCAAGCGTATTCTCAACCTGTAGCCTGTTGAAAAAAGACTTGGATCAACAATACCGATCAACAATATCAATCAACATCTGAAGGTTGACAGAATTCAATCGTATTCAAGTTACTTAGTTTGGAGATCCCACTTTCGGAATGGCTGATCATAAGCTTCGTATAAACTTCTTTACAACTAAGACGGATGAAGCACTCACTCTTGAGGTGATTTTTACAGAGAAATGGGGCCGCATAAAATATCTGTTCTGCTGGCAGAAAGAGACTGCTACATTCATAGTCGTATTCTGTGATAACCTTTCATGTCTATAAATGACACAAAGAGAAAAATGAGTTTTGCTAATTTATTAAGAATCTCTTCCAATTATTGGTAATCCAGTTAAAACGGAATTCCAGGCCTTTAGCGAATTTCGATAATTCCAAATTCCGTGTTCCGACATCTTGAGAAGATATTCGTCATTTACTAATAGTTTTTCAGGAAACTTATTATTTTTGTTTTATGGGGTTTTATTTTCTAGTGTACATTTGTTAATTAAATTTTGTTTACTTTGCTGCCTATTTCGACACAACCGTGTCATTAACTAGCAATCTTAAAATAGCAATAGTAGCAATAATAGCAAAATAGCAGTAGTAGCAATAATAGCAGTTTTAAGATTGCTAGTTAATGACACGGTTAACCGGTAGCAAATTAAATGGAATTTAAGTAACAAATGTACACTGGGAAATAAAACAAAAATGTATGGAAATTGCTTTATACAGGATTTTCCAATGGTTAATGCCCAAAAAATACAAAAAAACTTTTTATTATTAATCGTTTAATGTTAAAACATGAGACGACACTCCCTCTCTTAGCACGAGTTATTCTCAATTAGAGAGGTATTAGTTAACAGTTTGGAACTTTCATTACATACTTACCCTCATGCAGATCTTTTGAAATAACATGCTATTGTACACCGTCATTAAACGGTTGGTATATATAATTTGTTATTACGTTGTAATTTTCTTAATAATAACCCTCCGTCTGCTGTATACTAACTGATGTTCTTACTTACTTTTATCAATATTTATTATTTGTTATCACTCTGTTAATATTTTTTTAAGTATAAACTATTGATTCATTTGTTTAAGCTCTTCAATCCCGTTTTAAACCGGATTACCAATAATTTGAAGATATATTTTTTAATAAATTGGCAATTTTTATTTTGCGCAAATTTAAAAATTCAATTTCTTAAGACATAAAACTAATATAAAAACTAAACATTTATACAAATACCTATTTATTTACATTCTTTTCATAAGGAAAAACAATGCATTAATAGCATTCTGTGTTCATGCGTATGATTTTTTTTTTCATTTTTTTTTTTACATTAGTATTCGGTTTTACTTTGGATTTTTATTTTATTAACAATTATTGCTGATCTTCATATATGAAAAGAGGTGTGTAAAAAATATTAAAATAAACAATACCTATGTACTTAAAAAAAAACATATCTCATACACAAAAAAAATACTTTGCGTGTTTTTCACAAGGCTTAAAATAAACTTTCTCGCTTCTCCCAGAATGAAAATTGAAAATAAAAGAAAATCAACGTACATCGTGAAACACAGCATTTACATCAGTTTTTAATAAGAAACTCTGTATATTGTCTTATTGCTTTGTACTACCTCATGCTATAATACGAGGGGTCCAGAACTTGATTGAAAACATTTCCTCGTATTTAGTTCAATTTGTCATTTTGTCACACAGCGGCCATTTTGCTTACAACGGCAGTATTATTATTTATAGACTTCTGTGCGAAACTCAAAACTTACCTCTTCTGAAAATCATTTTCATAAAATGTATTATGTACCTACTTGAAACCCTTATTTCCAATCTCCCCCGTACCTAAAATATTTTTTATTTATATTATGTACGCATTTATGACATTTTCTGAAAGTGAAACCTGCTCGAAAAGCGTAGTAAAAATAGAATAAAGGTTAGGACATATTATTGGAACGGAATCCTCCTCACACCTACATTTTTTATTATTATTAGTAGTTCTAAAGTATGTGGTTTATAATTAAATAGGTAGGTTTTAAAGCATTACTTACTTTTAGTTTATTAACTAAGGGAAATGTTGAAACAAACTTGGGGTCTACTATTCACAGAACTAAAACTTAGTTAGTTTTAGTTTTGTAAATATTATACCCCAAGTTTGTTTCGAAATTTCTCTTAGTTAGTTTTAGATCTGTAAATAGTAAACCCCAAGTTTGTTTCGATGTTTCTCTTAGTTAGTTTTAGTTCTGTAAATAGTAGACCCCAAGTTTGTTTCGAAATTTCTCTTAATTAGTTTTAGTTCTGTAAATAGTATACCCCAAGTTTGTTTCAACATTTCTCTTAGTTAATAAACCAAAAGTAAGTAATACTTTAATACCTTACTATTTAATTATAAACCACATATTTTATGCAACGTTTTAATTATTTCATTTAAGGAATTATATAATTATATGCGATTGGTGTCATAAACATTTACCTGATAATTTAATTAATACCATTCCTCAAAATATTATTACATGGAAATATATGAAACTACTTATAGCGGTTAAAAGCCAATTAATTCACCAAGATTTCACTGTACATCTCATATTTTTGGGTTATTTAAATTTGGCACATTATGGCAAGCGATCACAATATGCCAGAAATCGCGCGAGTGGTTTTACAATTTATCCGAAAGAAGGTCACTATCCCAGTTTCAATTCTTTTTTCCAACTTTCTTCAGGCAGGTAGATGCCATAATATTGGAAACCGTGAATACCAAAGTCCAAATAAACAATACGATTTCACATTTGAAAAAATAATTTTTACCAAACCATAGCAAAACCATAGTCAAAGTTAGTCATCTAGCCAAAGTACGGCTTGATTGAATAATAAAGTTAATGAAGCATAAACAAGTTTACAAAACAAGTTTAAAAACAGATGAAATGCTAAACGGTCCAGTTTAATCAGGACTTTGCTACACGAATAAAACTTACTGATATATAATATTGCTAATTTATTAAGAATCTCTTCAAATTATTCGTAATCCGGTTGAAAACTGAATTGCAGGCCCTTAATGAATGAATTGGTAGGTTTCATAATAAACTTTTAGTAAAATACGAATGTGTTACAACAATGTCGGAACACCTGTTCCGACACGTTTTTCTCCGTGTGTTAAGTCCACTTTTGTTTCCTGTTAAACTTATACTTGAATAAATATGTATTACCAATAATTTGAAGAGATTTTTAATAAATTAGCATTTCTCATTTTTCTCCGTGCACGCTCAGTCAAATTAGTAAGATCAATTTCTGCAGTGGAGCAATCTCTGCGTCAAAGACTAAAGTGGATTAATAGCCGACGTATCCTACGAATTCATCACTCGTTAAAAATACATTTTCAAAGTGAATGTATCGCGAATCTTTTTTTACTTCGAAGCCTGAAGCGTCAGTGTTTGCTCTAGAAAATCAACATTTCTATATTCCTCCACACCAGTTCTCCAGCCCGCTACCCACATCCGGGGAACATGTTCATACGTAGGTAAATAAAAATTGTGTTTAAGTATAGGGAACGGCTAGAATGGGTGGAAAATTTATTCCAAAACAGGAATATTATGTTTCAGGAAGCTGTTTGAAGAAATTTTAAACCGTTGCTTTATAAAAAAATATTTCATTTAAAATCAAAATTTTTTGAAATGGGTGCTTAAAATCGTTAGAGTTAGTAAGAATAATAATAATCGAATAATTTTTATAGCGCCGATTGCGTGAAAAATCACGTCAAGGACGCTGTAAAATTTATTTAAAGTGCCTAGGCTCAATCTTTTTTTCATTATTTACAAGCAAAATACAGAAGAAAATACTCACGTTGCAGGTCACTTTAGACAGAGATACCTTTATTAAAACGTTTATGACTTTGCACGAGAGGACGCTATAGTAAAAACATAGGACATTACTCTTTTTTATTATTGATATTATATTAGATGATTAGTGGCAATTAGGGATGATATTTGTTTTAAAAGACTGGATAATTTACGACACTCTAGGACTGAAACTTTTGAACATTTTATGAAATGACCTTAAAAACCTTAAAAATTCTAAATTGTTTACATTTTTTACACATTTAGTTATTCCCTATGTCACTATGAATATGAAGAGTGTCAAGATTTATAAATATGACTGTATAAAAAATATGATCAAATTTAATAATATAATTATTAAGTTCTGCAAGTATTTTTTGGTTTTTGTTTTTGTTGTAGCTGTTTCGGCTTTCAAGGCCATTTTAAAAGTGTGGTTTTAACCACGTTTAGACGACTTATTTATATGATTCTATTTTACCCCCTCCCAATTTAAAATGATTTATTAACAGTTAAACCGATTTACTGATAAAATAATTATGACAATAGATTTCATATTATGTGGGGGTATTTCGAAGTCTGTTTTCCCCACTTTAATGTTATCTTAATTGTTTACTAATGATGTGTCAGCTATTAATTAATTTAAATGTGTTATATTGTTTAAGTTTTGTGAACATACTTAGAAGCGGGAAATAAATTATATTATTAAATCTGATTTGTATAATAAAAAATTAAAATTAAATGGAGTTCAATGAATTAAACACAAAACAATAAATACTAATAATGAAAAAGATATATTAAAAGATATATATTATGATAAGAACTGAAATTTAAAATCATGAATATACATAAAAACAAACTTAACATCATTACAGCGGCGAGTAGCAGGCGTCCCCGGTGCGGGCCAAAACTGTTGGTAAATTTTGCCAACATTCGCGGTCTGCACACTAATTTAAATTCTGTTCATCACCATCTTTTGTCACAACGTCCTAACTTTCTTTTCCTATCCGAAACTCATAGAGCCGAGCCGCCAGACTCCTCCTATCTGGACTGCCCGGGCTTTACCCTTGCAAGCAAGTTCCGACTCAAAGGAGGAGTCTGCCTCTATAGTCGAGCTGACGTCAACTGTGTATGACTATTGAGTCTGAAAAACTCCAGATTCGACGTAATGTGGGTGCGCGTCAATCTTGCCAGTACGGCAAGATTCTACGCATGTCTATACCGCTCACCGAACCATAGCGAATCAGACACTTTTTTTTTATTTATTTATTTTATTTATTTGCAAAAACAGTACAAAAACCAATACATTGCAAAAGCGGTAAACAAATTATTGAAGAAAATTTTATACATAAGTATACAGTTAAAACATATGCAAAAGCGGTAAACAAAATATGGAAAAAAAATTATACATAAGTATACAGTTAAAACAAATACAATATTTCGCGCTTAAAGTCGTTGTAGGACATATGGAAAATATCCAAGTTAGCTGGAAGGGAGTTAATTAACCTAGTGAGTCTTCCCAGGGGCATCACCATTGGTAAGTTAGTTCTGGACCTGGGAAGAATTAAAAGCCTGTGTTGGCGGCCTCTCGTGAAATTATCCGGGACATAAAGTCCTATTTTTGACAGAATGTCTGGAATTGATACTAAACCATTCAGAAGCTTGTAAGCCATCATCAATAATGCGACGTCCCGTCTGGAACTAAGGCTGCAGATATTCAGCATTCCCGAGATAAATGCTGTTGGAAACAGCCATGGGTAAAAACCAAACTCTCTCATATAGAGGTATCGTAAAAATTTCTTTTGAATTTTCTCGACCATTAGTACATAGACAGTGTCCTCTGGCCCCCATACCTGAGATCCACTCTCGAGAATGCTACGCACTAAGCTAAAGTAAAGCAGCCTAATGACTGCAAGGTTTGTCAGTTCCTTTGAATTGTGTATGACAAAACCTAACATTCTTGTAGCTGATTTACAGATCTTTTCAATGTGAGCGTGAAATGTTAAGCGAGCGTCATACACAATTCCTAAGTCCTTATAAGTCACCGTATGCTTTAGTGATGTATCTTTCATTTTGTAATTAAAATATACGATCTTTTGTGACCTCGTAAAACACATAACTGAGCATTTTTGGAAGTTGAAACCGAGT
Organism: Hesperophylax consimilis; assembly: GCF_061612785.1. Lineage (NCBI taxonomy): Eukaryota > Metazoa > Arthropoda > Insecta > Trichoptera > Limnephilidae > Hesperophylax > Hesperophylax consimilis. The sequence goes on from NC_142842.1 coordinate 37,428,390, forward strand.
TTGCTGTCAATACTCCAGTCAATAATTGCATTTATATCTTCCTGGAGCTTTTTACAGTCTTCTAATGATCTTATTCTTAAGAACAGTTTAATATCATCTGCAAAAAGTAAAAAACGGACGAATTTGATTTTTCCCCGAATATTATTTATAAAAATTAGAAACAATAAGGGTCCTAAATTGGAACCCTGCGGCACACCAGAGTTTGTAGGATACGCGTTAGAGTTAAAACCACCATAGGAAACGAATTGTTCCCTTTCTTTTAAATAGTTAGCAAAGAGTTTAATTAAGTTTTCGGAAAAACCAATTTCTTCAAGCCTACTTAAGAGCACTAAGTGATCAACCTTATCGAAAGCTTTCGCAAAGTCATGGTATGACGTGTCAACTTGCTCATTAATGTCAGTGTCACGACAGTGTCACTTCCGAGCTCTTCAAACATTTGAGAGATACTATTGACGATCTCTTGCCCCGCTACCCTTCGGCCGAGTTTATTGTTCTGGGGGACTTCAATGTTCATAACAAACCATGGTTGAAGTTCTCAGGCCCAACGGACTCGGCTTGCCGACAGGCGGAATCCTTTTCCATTTGCTACGGATTAGAGCAACTGGTTCAGGAGCCTACAAGGGTTCCTGATGTCCAGACTCACCGTTCCAATCTGTTAGACCTATTTTTAACTACTGTGCCACACGGTTATAAGATTGACGTCACAGCGCCTCTGGGATCATCTGACCACTGCCTAGTGACGACATCAATCCCCGTTAGCCTCAGACCAACCAATGAGAGGCTGAGGAGAAAAGTGTGGCACTATAGGTCAACAGATTGGTTCGGTATGCGGGCCCATTTCAACGCTTTTCCATGGTCAGCTGTTTGTTTTCGGACTTCGGACCCTTCAAGATGTGCCCAGGAGATTGGTGAAGTCATCAAATCGGCGATGGATGGCTTCATACAATCGACTACTAAAGAAATTGGTGTGGGCTCAAAGCCGTGGTTCAGTCAACAATGCTCCGAAGCAGTTCGACGAAAAAACGCGGCTTACCGAGCCTACAACACATCTCGAACGCCCGAAAGCAGATCAGCATACAACAAATCGGCAAAGGAATGCAAGAGAATCATTAATAGGTCAAAATTCGAACACGACCTGCAGATCAGCAAAAAGCTGGCTGCCTGCCTGCATGGCAGCAGAGCATTCTGGTCCCTTGCGGGCTCAATAGGTCGGAATTTTTGCAAACCCAGTTTGCCACCTCTTACCAGACCTGACGGCTCACTAGCAAACACCGCCACCGAAAAGGCTAACTTATTAGGGAAAATGATTGCGGCAAACTCGACCCTCGATGACGGAGGTGCTGTTCCGCCGTCGGTTCCTCACTGCGGCTTCTATATGAAAAAGCTGAGGATCCGGCATCGGGATGTACTCCACGTTATACGAGGGCTCGATGTTAACAAAGCTAGTGGACCTGATGGAATACCTGCCCTGGTATTGCAGAGGTGTGCTGCGGAAATAGTTCCAGTTTCGACAAAGCTCTTCAAAATGTCCCTGAAGTGTGGCACTGTGCCCTCTGGTTGGAAAAAGCGGTCATTTACCCTATTCCCAAGAAAAGTGACCACTCTAACCCGGCCAACTACCGTCCCATAGCGATCACATCAGTTCTGTCGAAAGTGATGGAACGTGTGATCAACGATAAACTGCTCACATACCTCGAGAAGAACAAAATTATCAACGGCCGTCAATACGGATTCCGGCGGAACCGCTCGTGCGGTGATCTTCTCGCGTATGTGTCGCATGTTTGGGGGCGGTGCCTGGAACGTCACGGTGAGACCTAAACGGTCGCACTAGACATATCCAAGGCCTTTGACCGGGTCTGGCACCGAGGACTTGTCAACAAATTGCCTTCTTACGGACTTCCCGCATCCCTGTGTACGTGGATTGCTGAATTTTTAAGGGATAGGTCGATTCAGGCAGTTGCTGACGGTTTCACCTCATCCTCACACTCTATAAATGCTGGCGTCCCACAGAGATCGGTTCTGTCTCCGACTTTGTTTTTGTTGCACATCAATGACCTTTTGACATGTGCACCGATTCATTGTTACGCGGATGACAGTACAGTTCATGATAGCTTTTTGTTTGACAAGCCCCCAAAGGGCACACAAACTCCAACGGCTCGGAGGGCTTTGAAGCAGAGAATGGACGGTTATCTCGAGAGTATTTCCTCCTGGGGTAAAAATAATCTCGTCGAATTTAATGTTTCAAAGACCCAATCCTGTCTAATTACGTCTAAAAGGGATCCAAATGATAATCTAGTCTCCTTCAACGGAAGCAATCTTCCGAACAGGCCTTCCATTGATATGCTTGGTGTAACTATAAGTGACCAGCTCAGGTATGGGAGCTCCATCGAAGCCAGAGTAAAGCTGGCCTCTCAGAAGCTGGGCGTACTGTACAGGGCCCGCAGATACTTTAATAGTACACAATTGCTGACCCTGTACAAATCGCTAGTGCGCCCTACTGTCGAATTTGGCTGCCATCTCTGGTCCGGAGCCCCTAAATACCTGAAAAAAACCCTTGACTCTGTGCAAAAATGGGCGGTCCGTTTGATAGATTCCCCAATCTTAACACACGGACTGCAATCTTTAGAGCACAGTCGTCAGGTAGGTATGCTGTCCTTGTTCTATCGGTATTACAATGGAAGATGATCTGAGGAACTAGCGTCATTGATCCCTTCGGAACCGGTGCGTAGTCGGGATACACGCCAAACGCGCGCCCAACATTTGTACACGGTTGACATTTGTCACATGAAAACGGGTCGCTTCTACGATTCGTTCTTAAGTTCAACAGCTCGGCTGTGGAACGAACTGCCGTCCTCTGTGTTTCCTCCCTCCTACAACATGGGACTCTTCAAGACCCATGTTCACTCCTTCCTCTTCACAAAAAGACCCTCCACACAGCATCCCCAAAGATGACATAGGCCCTGAGGGAAATTATTTTCTTCAGGGCCTCCTGTGTGGAGTTAATATAAAAAAAAAATTTAAAAATCTGCCGAGTCTGAAAATTCTTAAATCATCTGGCAGTGAATTTCAGGCTTTAGGTCATGAAACTCCAAAAGCACGCTTACCGAACTAAGTACCTGTTGTGCGCTTTGTTTCCTTCAACCTTCCGCTAGATGCTGACGCTGCTGACCTAACAGTGGTTGACTGTCGTAAACTAGCATTTTCTGGAAGACACATTTCCGATTAATAAGCCGGAGCCATTCCGTTAATAGATTTAAATAGCATCCAGCAGAGATTGAACTGGATTCTTTCTGGATATTTGAGCCAGTAAAGATTTTTGAAATGCTTTTTGACAGAGGTTAACTATTTGAATACACAAACCTTTTAACACAACCACTCACATAATTTGTTTATGAAAAGTAATAATAATTTGTATGTATTCATATTTATCATATTTAACGCCGAAAGGACTTAGAAAATAAATGTAAATGTAAATGACAAAGAAAATAATTTATCCCTCTTCCGTCGATTTTCATATAAGGGGATCCTTCTGATTGCACGTAACCAAGGCATGTTTTATACTATATTGCTGCGTGATCGATGTGGTGTTGTGTTCTCTATGATTTGTAGTCATGTGGATGCTTGATTAGTGAAGGATATGGGCAACTCATAATACTGTTTTAACGCTCTATTGGAGAATGCAAAGTATAGTTGGAATGAAATATAATATTAAATATAGTTCATTTAGGTACATGTGGATTTATCAACTGCAGAAGTTTACAAGTTTAACAATTAGGTTTAGTTGGCATTCCGTTTGGATCCTGAAACTTTGAAATATGAACAATTCAAAAGCAAATTAACTTACTGAAATTGGATAATGATATATTATACCCTTAATATATGGATACTGTAAACGTATACTTAATATATATTATCTAGCATTTGGATATTGTAATAAAACTAATTATCTTAAATTGTGTATATTGAATTATGTTTGTAGTTAATTTGAAGATTGAATTATATTGATTTATATATTGAATTTCGTTTGTAGTTATCAAGTATGATTATGTTTATACACACACTGATGACAAATCTTTATAAAACGATTTGTTAATTTCGAAATGAGAATGTGTGCTAAAAATGATCAATTGAGTTGATTAACGAGGTAATACTGTTTTCTACTCTGTCAAATTCTTTAAAATGTAGACTAGCAGGTCTGTGAATAATAGACCTCACGTCCAAAAAAGAATGTTTCTGATTTTATCTTATTTACAAAATAAAAACCAAAATTTCCTCTAATATCATAAGATTTATTAGTAGGTTGATACTTAAAAACCTACCCACCCATTTAATTATAAAACATATAATGTAAGTTAAAAAAAATATTTCGAATAAGGGATTATACAATTGGTCCAATGAAACGTCACAATATATTTTTCAAATACAGACAGATGGAATGCCAAAAGGTTGAGTTAAAAAGTACCTCGCTGCCGTGTGTCAAAACGGTTTATGTAATTCAATTATAAGTTAAAAAAATACTTCAGCTTATCATCACTGATTTTTTGTAATAAGCATTACATACACACAATATTATGAATGTGTTATAAAGGGTAGGTTTATATTCTCGGGGTGTTAGGAGTTAGAACGAGTGTTTGTGAATAGTAAATATTCCACCCACTTTCTGTAGAAGGTTAAAACAGGTTAAGGTCGTGTTTCACTTCAGTAATAAGATATAAATAAACCAAATATGAAGAAAATTTTAAAATGTTGGCAAACATAAAAATACCCTTTACCCGCGCAAAAGGATATGTGTATAATTATTTAAAAGGTTTTCGTTTTAAAAACACACAGCAGTTGCGATGACTACCCTTTCGGCTTTTTTAAAAAGGTAAAAACATATTATTTTTATGAGTTTGAGTATCTTTCACTTGATCCTTTCAGGGGATTATCAAAATGGTAACATTATAATTAATGATGTCTTATTAAGTTGTGCCTGTTCTCTGTCTATAAACAGACGAAATTAGAAACCAGGGCAATTAAGAAATATTATTTGGAAATTAAATTGTTTTCAGTTTCACCTTTGAAACCTTTAAAGTCATAACTAACTAACTAACCATCACGCCGTTTCCGCGTAGGCAGAAGACTGCTAAACAGCTCAGACTCAATACAGGATAATGTATTATATTGTAGTATGTATGTTTGCAGAATTGGTCCACTCTCCAGTGCTGATATGCACTGAACTGACCAAAAAATTAATAATAATAATAATTGGATTATTTGTATATCGCTGCTTTCCTGAGAAAATCACCTCGAGGGCGCTCAACAACTTAATGTATGTATGCATTTATTCCTATCACTTACACTTATAACTAATTACTTTTGGCTTACAACTAAGTTTTATAGCGTGATACTTATAACTAAGATTAATTTCGAACTAAAACTTTTAACTAATGACTTAAAACTATACATATTTTAAGACCGAGTGGGTATTTACACAATACCGCTATAATACGACTTACGACTACGGCTTAAACAGAGATTTAACTTAACTTTAACTTGTCTTTTTCAAGAATAAACTAATATCTTTTGGCTCAAAATGTTCATTATTTTTGCGGATTGTTTTTTTATTTGAAGGGTAATTTTTTTACCACCCCTATTCAGAATAAATAAAAAATACATTTCAACTCTAACAGTGTATATTTTGTGTGTATGTATTTAACGTCCATCTTTTGATTGGCGTTGCCATTTGCTTCAATGGAAACTTATATTTTTAGAGAGGGTTTGTTTTATAATTGGTTTCATTAATCTACATATTGAAAGTATGTCTCTACGTTATGAAGACAATGTAAGGACAACTAGAGACAAAATACAAAATATAAATTTGGTTTATTATGGCACGCGGATTTTTCAAGCGAATCATTTTCTGCAAACTTGGCATAGCATGCCTAAAATTGCTCGAGTGGATATACAAACTACAGGCCGCATCAGAACCTTAGTGAGAAGGTCGATAAAAACTTTTACATCATTCTTACATTAGCTTTATATTTACATCATTGATTAGTATAATTAACAACTTCTTCCTAAAATCGTCAAACGTTAGGAACTATTCCAATATATAGGAAACGACTTACAGGAACCAACAAAATAGGTTGCCTTTTGTGAGTCGCTCCGAATTTAGGACAAAATTAGTTTCCACTTAAAATAGACTTTATAGAAGTTCTGAAGTTATTGGTCCCCGCGGACAGATCATATTCTCCTCCTAGTTTGCTGTCGCGAATCTCACGGGATTACAGTCTAACACGGTACTTATTTATTTACTAATCAAAAGCTTGATCACGTCATGTTTTCTGAATGGGCTATGCTATCAGAACCGTAAAATTGTGTTACTTTAAATTGAAGAACGTTTTCTCAAAGAGATCATCAATAAAATCACTCGGGGTCAATATTTTATGGTCATATCTAAAAGCTCATTCAATTAAAGTTTATTTTAGATTAGTTATAAGAAATCTCAATTAATTTGTTAAAAGTCATCTTTATTAAATTTAAAAACAAGACGAAAATTGCTCATTTAGACCAAAAATTAATGTACATATTTGAAAAAGAAGGCAGAGGTTCAGGCGGTAACCATTTTTTTTATTTTCAAAACTGATTTTTGTATTTAATCTCGACAGAATATTTTCTCCCGATTTTCTTGTGACAAGTTTTGAAGGTATCTTTTCAATGTTTAATATGTATATATTGTATTAAATTTAATATTTTTGATATACAGTGTTCGATTTGTCATTTTATGTGAAACACGCCGCCATTCAAATGAAAATAGAAATAGCTTCTATGCTATTGAAGAAAAACACACACTTTAAAAAAAATAACTCTACCAATAATGTGTTACCTTTTTGCCTTTGTCTATCACCTCCAGTTGTTATCAAGCATCATATCTGTTTTACCCCTGGAAATTTTAATTCAGGTCTGAAAGGGTCAAGTTCAAGTGCCTCCATACATGTCGTCATTATATTGGGGGTCTAGCACAGTGAAATTGGCAGCGTTACATCGGATCGATAGAAGTAACTACCGCTTTCCTGAGCACGGTTGCGCTGTTGATAGCCAGACCGATATTGATAATGCAATAAATAAGAAATCGACATACGCTGGCAAAACCGGGGGTATTTTCTATGAATTGACATTCCTGATTATAATTTTAACTCTACCATAATTGGGCATTGGCAGCCTGCGTGTAGTTTTTGAGACTAAAAAGGGAGTTAATGAATTACTAAACTAACACCTTTATTTCTCCAAATTGGAGCAGAATCAATCGATCGCGTCTTAGATGAATTAATTAAGCCTATGGATCGTGTACATGATTTATTACAATTCTAGAGCTTAGTTTGTTCACCTCCATTCGTTAATAAGCCAGTTATTTTGCATAACGAACGACAAAAATTTGTGCATATTGACAGCTTATCCGGAAACTTTGTCTACTGACTGTCGGAATTATATTCTGACCGTGCTCGCAAATATCGCTAACTGACCATAGTTGGCAGATTTCGTCAATGATATCGGGCTTTACCGATCGTCCGTGCTAAATCTCATGACGTATATAGATTGGCCATTTTTATTTTTTCAAAAACCTTTACTAACTTACCATATATATATTTTTTATTATATTATAATATGATCACTCGTGTGAATAATTTTAGATAAACGTAACGTTTCACTTTGAAAAGTAAAATCCGACAAGCAAATGATAAAATACAGGGAATTAAATTAAATATTTTATACAATGTAAGCATTTCGTTCTTTCGCTGTGGCCCTATAATTCAATTTACAACGTGTGAAGAAATACGTAATAAGGAGATGGTAATTCCCCAAAGGTGAAGGTTCCTTTCCGAACCAGCAGGTGGCAGTCGGTTGCCGGTTGACGAGAAAATCAGATTATTTGAAACGGTTCAACCGTTAAATCGAGTCTGAACCACAGTGGAACAAAATGGATTGATATTCTGGAAAATCCCCATCTGGATGGGGAATAAAGGAACTTAATTTAATTTAAAAGGTTTTAAAAGAAAAAATTCTTACATCCAAGAAAGGTTTTCTGGTGCACTTAGTGTAGAATAAGACAATATTTCCTCTCTATCTCCTTAGGCACCGGCCGTATTCTGTCGATATTTCCGCTTATCAATAAAATTAAAATAAAATGGAATATTTCTGAATGTATTCGAAAACTAAAAATCCGTTTTTAAAAGGTGATGAAATACACTTTCATATTTTATTATTAGATTTTTTTTATTTAAATTAAAATTTTGAATGCAAACGTAAAAAACTTGACAGGGTACGCGTGACGTCATTCGTACCTAGATTTTTTTCGGTGAAGTGAAGTCAAGTTCGACACGGTGTAAAAACGAAATATTTTTTCCTATTTTAAGCTATCCCCCCATCAATCCCCCCCACCCATCATCCTACTCAGATACTATGGCATCAACAATTTGGGTATGTTATGAGTCTGAAGGTGGGGGGAGGGAAGAAGACGGGGAAAAGGAAGGTGGTGAAGTACCTGGCTATTTAGATCTGGTCACCAAAGACTGTCAGAGCCATTTCAAGCAACGTTTAAATTCTTAATGGTGGTCTTACACGAGGACGATAGTATCCTCCACTACCGCTATTTGCTAGGCCTTTTGATGGGCTTCTTCCAATTTAGTTTGAATGAGTTTAGTTTTAGAGTTTTTTCAGGTCAACACCAAGGCAATACTGAGAGTATCTTCCACTCTGGAACATGCCTCAAATATACTACACATTACTTTAAATGAGCAAATTGTGAAATATCACAAATTAATCAAAATTTAGATTTGATCAAAAATCAAATCAAAACGTCGTCAAAGAAGGAGAACAGCTGGGGAGAATTGGTTAGATAATTAGTTATCTCTTTGTCACGTCAGTTTTTTTAACCGTTTTCACAACGTAATGGTTACAAAATGTGAAAATGGTAAGTACCTACACTTAAGCTTACCTCAAAAATCTACAGCGCCTCACAGCCAGCCCACATTTTAATTTAAAATTATTTAATGTATTTTTTCAATTTCTTCTCCGTGTTCTTTGGCTCTTCAATCCGTTTCTCTTGTACATTTTGTACATCTTGTAAGCCGTGAATATCTTTTGTATTATCAAACGCGCCCCTTCATTTTAACGATATTCAAGAAATTATTCAAACTCACACAATAAAACGCTTAACGACCTGATTAAAAGGGCCGTTGTACTCGAACATCTCTGAATGCAAAATCAAATTTTTACTCTTTAAAAAAAGTATCACGTTTTTTCAAATATACCGGGTGCCTTCAAAATTACATATTTTTATGAAAATTAGTAGTGTTTTGAAACAAGCTAAAATGTTTTTCGTTTCAAAAGAGTTGTGGAGTTGAAACTATGTGTTAAATAAAGGTTGCTTGACCATTTGGGTTCGACCATGATCCTCGATGATAACAGTAATGGATTCTTATGTCACAACTACACACTTTGTTCATCCCTCTCTAAACAAATATCTTCTCTTCCATCAATCGTTATCTAAAATTGCCTCCTCTCCATTCCACCTCTCACCTCTTCTAAGTCTGAATTCGAATCCAATCTTCCGTATACTTTTGAAATTTGTCAATTTAAACAAAATTAATTTATAAATTCACCTTTGCCCTCTCCATAATTTGAAATGATGGCTTAGAAAACCCTTAAAGGGTGAAGCCAGAAACATTTGGGAAAAAAATACACACTGAATGATGTAGTTGCCGGATCACTTTCATTGACTGGTTGAATTCTCTACAGGACATTGTTGAAATTTTTCTATGCACACAAAATAAGGCAAGTGTTCCTGATTCCCGGAACCAGTGGAATTGCATCCCCGTTTGAGGGATATTTTGAGACTGAATTAATAGGGGAAGATAAACGTCGGAAAGCACCTGACTTTTAAATGTATTCTGGTCATGCATCAGAGATGCGCAGTCCATAAATGTTGCAAAGCTGTACACTACTGAACAGAATTATGTTGGCATAATTTCTTAGTTAAAGTGCTTAGCTACTTCTAAATGCGCCCAAATAATTGAAATAACATTGCGTCTCAATTTAATTACTACAAGAAACAACTATTTACGTTGTTGGAGATGGAAAAACACGCACAGAATAAGTTCTTTATTTGTTTTATTTAATTTTGTTGTGTGTGTTCAGATATATTTTGATTTAAATCCTTCGGGCAAACGTAACATCCTAATATTAAGACTAAACATGGCGTCGAAACACGAGAAAATTGAAATTTGATTGAAACAAATAGGAACCTTAATGCATCTCTTTCCATTTCACCCGACAAAACCAGTTGTTCCATGTAGTAATTAATTTGTAACCAATTTTTTTGTGAATAATTTGTGCGTAAAATCAGCGTAGAAGTAAGTGGAATACATAAATTTTGCAATTATTTTTATCTAACGGTATGCACGTAATTTATAGCCTTTGTCAACCGCTCGACTTAGTTAAAAATACGTAAATCTATTTCAACCTGTGTTTCCACTCTGAATTGTGGTCTATCTGCGGGATAATTATTACTCTTCCATTTTGACATGCGGTGAAATATAATATTTACATTCAAAATTCAATAATTTAAATCATAAAAGAAAAAGACAGTTACAAATTTTGAACTGAAAACTGACTCAACTTAAATATATTTTTCCAAGCCGAAAATTAAATACTTAATTTTTCCTAAATTATTTTACTCACCAAGGAAGAACTTTCTTCGATCTAGACAAACAAGATGCATTAATGGCAAAATCCAAACATTGAAGATTGTGAAAAAAGATATTAAAGACATCTACCAAATATATAATGTAACTATTCTTTGCTTTCTCACTGTAATGTACTTACAATAAATACAATAATGTATCGTGCACTACTTCTCAAAACACAAGCTAACGCTTCTATGGAAGAGTAGTATTGAATCGTCTGAAAACCCAACCTAAATATGTTTTAATATATAATCAATTTATTTTTTAATAAATATATATTTTTTATCCAATATTTACATCGTATTCAATTAATAATGACAAAACTCTGCAGTTATTTTCGACCCTATTGATCATCTTAGCGAAGCTATATCCAATTAGGCCATACAAATTTTAGGTTTTTTAAAACGTAACACGAAGACTTTTCATAACGTTGAGTCAATGAACCTCCTTGACTGCTCCCTCGTGAGATCGTAGCAAGGATATGCATCTCCTGTATAGTATCATATTTATACTTGCAACTTACACCGCTTGCAGAAAGTTCAAAGGAGCTTTCTTAGATATTATGTTAAATATAAGTTATATAAGCTACGAAATATTAATGTTTAATTTTAAACTTCCGATATTTTTTACCTGGGGATCGATTAAGAGGAAGCTACAAGCCAAAAAGTGTATATTGTTGCTATACCTTATATTGTAGGTAATAGGCATTAAAGTCGCTTGACAAACAGAGTCTAGAAACGTTCGATTTCAAGCACGAAACTGTTTTTTATTTATTTTGTAAATAATTTTATAAGAAAGCAAAAAAGTTAATTAAGTGAAACTGTCACAGATAATCTTAGCTATATTACTGTATTTTTTAAAAGTTGTTTCTTTTTATGCGTCAATACATTTTTATTGAAAAAATATTTTTCTATTATTTTTTTACATTTATATTTTTTATTGATTAATTTATTTTTTATTTGTTTTCTACTCAAGCAAAACGTTAGGAAAACCTTCAATTTAGCTACAGCATATTTTTTGGTATTCATCATGTACACCAATTCGTTATAAAGATTAATCAAAATAGTGATTTGGCACAATGCTTCGTCTTTTATCCTCTTTAATTACTGAATAACTTTATGGCACCTAAATATTCAGATCTATAAATATCCGTTTTTCAATTATATCTTCTTGACTCCACCGCCGGTAGATGTGTAAAAGATTACCGGATACCAAGACCTATTGAGATTAGCCCCGTCGTCGTCTTTATTAATATTAATGGGATTTTTGCGAATAATTAAGCTTGCTCTATGCGTTTTGGGTCTTCCCGGGACATCAGGAACCAATTCAAAGTAACGTTCGATTTTAATTAAATGATCGGCAATTGCCGCTTTGTCAGGATGGCCGAGTTTACATGCTCGAAAATGTTGCTTTTAGAAGATATCCTCCGTTATGTCTGGCCTGCATAAACCATAATACATATTTGTTAAAGAAGTACGAATATTTCAATACATGATAAATAAATAAATTATGTCAATAATACGTATATGAAAGAATCCCATACATTATGTATAATTATCCCACGACCTCAAAATCTAGATCCAAGGTACTGTGTGACGGAGATCGTCAGATAAAGGGTGTTCTGAATAAAGGAGATTTATTTGCGTTCCTCCATTACCGTATCGGAATAAATCATGAATTTTAATTAATTCCTCTGACCTTTTGCTTAATTTGGCTGGCAGACAGCGCCGGGATGGCGGGAGGAGGAGGCTGTAATGAATTCATTTTCATGGTTCTAAAAATTAAATGACACCCTGTTTAGCACAAAGATACCTACCGACGGAGGCCTCAGGCCTATTAGGTATACGATGTTTTATTTCCGGGGTTGTTTGTAACGAGAAACGAAATTCTTAAATCATGAAGCTGTTGACAATTGAAGTCCGACTTGGCCAAATAATACTGCTATTAATTATATTAGTTATTTCATCACATACACAAAAACTTTTTATTTTATAAATTCTTGTTTTTCAAATAATCAAACCCACGTATAATATTTCCATATATGCATCCTGCCGCGCTGCCGCTGACAAAATAAACTCTTTCAAATGTCAATTTTAAATCCGTAACAGGGAATATTTTATAAGGTGAGAGCCTGAAATATGTAAAGAAACGTTTAGTAGATATACTTATATTTCTGCAATATTACATGGGGGGTATTTTCATCATTCTCTCGATAAGCTGTAGAAACACTTCCCATAAGATAACGTTTATTATTGATTTTAGATTTAACGATTTATTGATTTATGAAGTCTGAGTTGCGATTTCCTGTTAAATGAACGGTCGTGGAGTGTGGTCGTGGCGATGTTGTCGGTAGATCGACGTCATGCGGGCGGAGACTTGAAGGTGATGTTCATCACTGATGGTGAACCTTGAAAGACCCGTGGTCTTCCAAATCTGGTGCGATGTATTCGGTCCTTCAACACTCTACAAAAAAGGTTGACGTTAAAACTCTCCAATTTAACGTTTTGTTGTATTTTACACATAAACAGAGTATTATTATAAGTGATTGTCCTTCATGCTGGTATTTTACCTGTATTTTAAGGGATAATGACTTTATGACAATATTTACGTAACTATTATATAATAAAATCCCCCAGAAATAAACATATACAGTGAAACCTCTATCTATCGTTCCTCGAATAATCGTTTTCCCGGATGTATCATTTATTTCTTCTAGTCCGAATTCACTTCATACAAAAATAGATCGCATCGATCGTTTCTATGTCCACCATTTTCCCACATTCATCGTAGGAATTACGTCATGTATTTGATATATTTTGTCTGTGTTAAAACGGCGCCAGACGGCACTCGTTACGATGCGCGAAACTTTTGAGAGAGAAAGAGAAAGAATAACAGTTGTCGTCAGTTGTCGCTAGATACCCGAACTTAGTGGAGTGTTTACAGTTATCCATTTTTTGAGCTTTTAAACTATCTTCGAAATGAGCCGTTCGATGAAAAAAGTACGTACTCTTCAAGAAAGATTGAAAATTATCAAAGAGGTGGAAAAAAACGCCGCTGAAAAACGCGTCGATATAGCCAAGCGTTTAGGAATCGCGGCATCCACGTTAAATTCTATTTTCTTGAAAAAAAAAACGAAATTCGGGAGCAAATTCAAAAGTGCGGAAAATCTTCGAAAACTAGAAAAACCAGTAAAGAATCAAAGTTTAGCGAACTGGAGAAAATTCTTATCTCTTGGTACCAAATTTGACAAATTTTAACAATTTTGTTACTTTCGACGACATTATTCCAACTTGTGGGATAGAAACTATCGAAAGCTTGTGTGACGCAAGATTGACGGAGACAACAAAAGAGGTCGATATTGATGAAGAGGAGCCGCTGCCTGTACCTTCATTTTCAGAAGCATGAACACTCTTTGAAAGATTGAAAACTTTCTACTACCACACTCAATAATTGATGCCGAAAATAATATCATTTGCAAAGCTGAAAATATACTGTTGACTTGCGGAAATAAAACTGTAAAAAAACAAATGTCGATGAAAAATTATGTATTTACAATGCAATAAACTTTTAAAAAATTTGGTTCTGTTTAGCTTTGTATTTTTTTAAATAAATACATTTATTTACATCTAAAACTTATTTTCTTCTTATAATTTTAATCTACCAACGGTTATGCAGATTGGGAAGACGGTATCTTTACTGGATCGTATCTCCTTGTGTTTTGTCCTCTTAATCCCGCATTCATTGTTTTCCCGCATTCATCGTTTATTTCAATAGGTCCCTTTAAAACCAATAGATAGAGGTTTCACTGTACCTGGAAAATGTCAGACACGTACAGACACCAGTTAAATAATATCTAAATGGTTGGGTAGAAAGGTAGCGACATAACATTATTCATACCTATTTATAAAATACTCAGTCGATAGTTGGAAGAAAGACATTATTAATACTTAACACATAAAATAATTATAGATTAAGCATATTGCAAGGCTGATGTAAGCGTAATGAGTAAGATTAAAAAAGGGATGCTTATATGGTTTGAGCGAAGAAAGGAGTGAAGTTAGAATATATGATTATATGGTAACAGAAGTCGGGGGTGCCCGAGGAAGACGTGGCACGATCAAGTGAATCAGATACTCGATTCGGGCCATGTCAAGAGTCAGAATAATAGAAGAGTATGTATGAGACGATGTATAAATCATAATGAGGTAAGAAGTGTCTGCCAAGACCTAGTTGCTTGCGGGGCAACCACGGCGTGATGGTTAGTTAGTTAGTTAGCATTTGGTTCCTTAGAACAGATAATCCTGCCTAGCTGAGAACTAATATCGACCTGACAAGACATAATAATAGTCCTTGTACACATTTTAAATATATTCAAATATTCTCAATAAATTTTTATCACATATCAAACAATATTATTCTATTCTATTCTATTCTATTCCACAGTATAGTATAGTAAATTCTGTTCTATAGTACAGTATAGTAAATTATATTATATTGTATAGTATAGTAAATTCTATTATATAATACAGGATAGTAAATTCTATTATCTATATAATATACCATTATAGTAAAGTAAATTATATTCCACAGTAAAGTATATTAAATTTTATTATATAGTACACAATAGTAAATTCTATGCTATAGTATAGTATAGTACATTCTATTCTATAGTATAGTATAGTAAATTCTATTCTATAGTATAGTACAGTAAATTCTATTCCACAGTATAGTATAGTAAATTCTGTTCTATAGTACAGTAAAGTAAATTATGATAGTATTTTTTATTGCTGTATACATGTGTCTAATTACGTAATTAATGAATAAAAATAAAATATTTATCTTTAGTGAGAAATACACTGTAGTTAAAAAATCTTAATAATTGGATCACAGCTGAAAGATGAGTCTAAAATGTCCTAATTGCGATGGTATTTTGACATAAATACAATTTTATTTAAAAGTAAAAATAATAAAACCCAATGTCAGATAATATAATAATCTTGTTTTCGCTTCAAAGTTTTCGTCGAACCGATATTTTCCAGTAAAAATGTTTTTTCTTTTTTACGTATTACTTTTGTTAAAAATTTTGATTTCAGGTGATTTTTCAAGTTTAAAAACAATGTTCATTCGCAAGGTAAATTACCGACGTCTCCCTAATTTGTCAACAAAAACATATAATTATTTTTTAAATTGACAATATTTGTTTTTTATGTGCAGTGTGACCATGAGGCAAATATTTTATAAATACTTTCAGCCTCAAAAATCCTCCAATAAGGAATTTGAGTAAAACCTACGTTCATTTAGATCAAAAAACAAGGATTCTGGATATACATATAAATTTGTATATATTTACTCTCAGAATTTATAAATCGTTCTTGAAAAATGATTTAAAAGCAATACTGTGTAAATGCTCCATGATTGGTCCAATCAAATCTGATGCCAAACGTACTCTGTGTAAAGTTTCTACAACGTACATAATAACTTAAAATCTCTGTAGGTACATCTCTTTCTGTTACGTATGTACTTTGCAAATAGGAGGAGAGAGTAAGCAATACAATAGTTTTGTATGTTGATCTGAGGTTCTGAGATGAGTTGTGACTGTATTTTTACTTTTGTCGTTTGGTTTCGCTTAAATTATGTAACTGTGATCTTCATTAGTGTTCATTAATACTGAAAACTATTTGAAAACATATTTTTTTGTGTGTGAATACCGTACAAGAGTCACAATTGCTCCCAATTTGGAAATTTTATTAGGCTGAAGGTAGTAAAGAGGGAAAGGAGATAGGGGAGAAGAAGCTGAGAAGTACCTGGCTATTCAGATATGTGGGGCTACACAAACACGGCTAAAGCCATTTCAAGCAAAATTTCAACTCTCAATGGTGGTCTTACACCAGGGGCTCTATTCCTGAATCGATTGCGCTCGTAATCGCCGTCGAAAGTACGTACGTTGGTCGTCGTTGCTATTCCCGAAATTGGTCGAAGGTACATACTTCGACGCCAAACGTCAAAAGTCATTCCACACAACAACTACTGGGTATAACCAGTAGAAACAGGGCAGCGAGTGGTAGGTTGTTGGCGTTTCTATGGAATTGGCTGTCAAAATTTAGTCTAGCTGTCAATTTTTGTTTTACCGCGCGGATTCCGCAAATGTAAAAGTGGGTGAAAATTTCCCACTTACTAAGTCTTTATCGGAGCTTACAAGCTCAATTAAGAGTTGCTTTTGGCAATTTTTAATATGTCCCGCAGCCATTTCTAATAACGAATAACTGTTGTCTGTTTGACAGTCACACCATAGAAATCCCAAAAACATCAGGAACATAGACAATATTCACAGGGGTGCCAATATAATCATCTCTTCTATCAACTTCGATCGTTCGACGCTCAAGAATACGTAAAATTGAAACATTCGAAAAAGTTAGTCACGACGACTAGTAGTTTTTCACTCGAAGACGACGCATACGAAAACGATTGATCGTTTAACTCCAGAATCGCAGGCCTGAGCGATACCGAGAGTATCTTCCGAACGTGCCGCATGTATGATATTACTATTTTAAATGAATAAATTGTGAAATAACCCAAATTAATCAAATAAAATGTACTTAAACCCGTGACCTTCCACTTGCTAGTCGAGAGCCTTACCCCTCGACCACGGAGGCCGTCAATTATATGTCATGTTTATAAAAGAATATGTCAGAAAACGTATCGCTCATTGTCTGAAGATGGCATCTATCATTTTTTACGTAAAATCTTGGAACGAAGATAAATTGCTTCGTGACGCTTGTATTTTTTACTAATTGGTAGGATACAATAATAATTTGTACTAGCAGATGAAAACCCGCTACTGCTACCCTCTACCGGTACCGCTATCCGCTAGGACTTTTGATGGGCTTAGCCGAATTTAGTTTGAATTAGAGTATAGTTTTAGACTTTTTCCCCTTTGTTTGTACAATAGCAATTATTACAACATATGCAACATGTAATTTCGTTCATTTGAAATTCATTAGGTAAATGAAAGCTAATTTCTACTAAGTAACAAACTCAAATAAACGAAAGAAATTTACTGCCAATCAAGTAATTAAAGAACACTGCTGAAATATTGTATTTCCACATAAAATTAGAGTTTCTCCTCCCTAACCTCCCATACAGGAATTTACAACTAAATCAATGTGTTAGCTCTAAAATTTCAAGATTACATATAGGTATAACATACCATTTACATGTATAACATTTCATTTATATACATTTTTTGTTCAAAGGCATAACTCAAATTTTTGATTTTCATAAAATATATAAATAAAAATATATATCAAACCAAAGAATATACGTATTCAAACTTAAATTCCAGTATTTTTTTTTTGCTATGGTGTGATTATTATAATATCGTTAACAGTTGTAATTAACGGGGTTTTTCATTTTACTAATAACTACTCGTACGCATTATCATCTACGTAGGCAATATAATGTAGATATAAATACACGCAAATTTAATATCAAATACATTTTAAAAGCTTTATTTCCATAAATTTCAGTATAAATTCAGTATAAATTTCAATTTCAGAGTCATTCCCGATATGAAGCTTATTTTTCAATATGCTAATTTTGTATTGAAAATTTTTGAAAACATTTTTAGCGCATTTTTAAGCGGTGGCTTTGTTGTGAAAACTGTTTCAAGCGCTTGGCGCTAACATAAAATTGTCAAAAGAAGCGAAGCTAGCAGTCCAAAATGGAGTTCTGATACGTACCCTGATATACGGCAGTGAGGCATGGAATTGACAGAAGAAGGATGAAAATAGACTGAGCAGCTATGAAAGTGATATCTGAGACGTGTGTGTTGTAAAATCATGTATGACCGTGTGAAAAATGGAGAGATTAGCCTAGAATGCAAGGCTGATATAAGGGTAATGGGCAAGATTAAGAAATGGATACTTAAATGGTTTGGGCACGTAGATCAAATGAACGTAGAAAGGAGTGTGAGGAAAATATATGACGCCAATGTGAATGGTAGAAGAAGTAGTGGACATGCATGTTAGACATGCGACGATCAAGTAAACTTAAGTCAGGCCATGTATACTCAGAATAACAGACGAGTATGAATGGATGTACATGAGGAGAGGAGTGAGTGCTGTGACCGCGTTGTTTGTTTTCCAATCTGTCTTCTCTGCCTACCCCTCCGGTAAAGGTGCAAATAGTAATTAGTAATAGCCCAGGTGGTGATGTCGATAAAGATTTAAGTACGATATTCATGGTTGATATTAAATTTCCTTGTATTTATTAATACAATTTTTAAGTAAAAAATGGCTCCATGATATCTCAAATTTCATTCAGGATGATTAATAATTCATGTATATGGAGATGTGTAAATAGCCTATATTTAAGGATGACTAAAC